>NC_051311.1:115788-1315788 GCF_015220235.1 Choloepus didactylus
GGCCTCTCCCTGAAATAGCCAAGTTCCTTAAGAAAGTGTATAATTCATTTCATTAGTGTGACATTTTAACTCAGACTTTTCTACATAATTGAAAACTTTTATTCCTGAAAGATGCAATGTGATCTAGTTTGACAAATATGCACTCTAAGGAATAAATGCACCCGCATTAGAAATATTTGCTTTTTATTTCTTACAGTCAAACCCCACAAATGCACAATCTGCACGTATGCATACTAGAGAAACTAAAATATTTTGAGTGCAATTCATAATTTCCTTTAATGTTTTTTCTTCAAAGCAAAGCATTTCTACCAGTTTATAAGATGTTTTAGAAATGATTAAACCTACTTTCAATTTGCCAAACTTTTTTGTTTATTTGTTTTTCATAAACTGTCCTTCCCCTGCCTTCTAAAATTTCCAAGATATAGTCAGTTTCAGATAGAGAGTTGTAGCTCCCTGGAAAAATTAGACACGTCTTCCCTGATGACGTCATACTCTTTGCAGTCTTAAGTCTGATTTTGTCTTATTTCTTTAATGATTTTGCAAACTTGATTCTGTTTAGTACAATTCCTCGTTCATGGAGCCCTTAAAGAAACTTCCTTAATTACACTGCAGCCACAAGGCATTGCTCTGCGGAAGCCACGTTTTCCGGCAAAGGAAATGATGTGGAGACGCACTCCTGGAAGTGCTGGGCCAGTCAGGGCCCCTGCGCCGGCTGTGGTGGCGCAGACCTCACTGCTGGAGACAGCGAGGGGCTTGCTCCACGATGAGAAACCTGGAGGATGGGTGAAATTCTCCTCTGTGTCCTGCATGGTTAGTGAGGTGGAGACTAGGACCCGGAGCTCCTGGCGACCTTACGTGTGCGTGCAGCAGGCATTTGTGTGCTGCACTGGGCTGTGCACAGGTGCAGGCTGAAGCGGCATGTCCCTGCCGGCAGGAACGGACGCCCCGTGGAGTGGACGCCCCGTGGGGAGCCGAGGCCCCCACCTCTCGCACTCTACGCGCTGCCTTTCAAGGACGTTGCTCCAGGGCAGAGCAGTGACGGAGGCGGAATAAGCCTCCGTAATTGTAACGCCAATGACGACGGCAGCAGTGACAGCTGAGAACCCTGACGCACGTGCCACTCGCTTATTCCTCATGACTGTTTGCTGGACTGACCTACTCCCGCCTCTGCCTCCGAGAGCACCGTGAAGGGATGCACTTTAAAGTGCCAAGTTATAAGAAGAAATCCTCCACGGTGGCTATCAACCAGAGAGGGGTGTACAGGACAGAAGACACGGCACAGCAATCAGGTGTCACGGGGTCATTTCCTCTCCTCTGAAAGGGCACTTTGCTGTGGGAAGCCACTGCTGCTCAACTGTAAGGTGGGTCTCGGAAAGATGCCCTTTTCTCTCTCCTGCTAAATCATGATATTTCCAAGGGGCCTTGAAGTCCTGGGAAGAGCCACTCAAATGTCATCACCCTCTCCCTGCTGCTTTTTACCAAACTGGGGGCACCAAATCTGAGTTGAGAAAATTTAGGTCCTCTCTTCTTTGACAGAGGATGCATGTCTCCGGAGGCGACAGGTTTCCTAGTGTGTCATGGCTGGTGGTCGTTGAGTTCATTCACATACTGTGCTCCGCAGAGGCAGCTTTCGTTGTCGAGGGCCTCGGATAAACAGATGACTGGTGTGCAGTTCACTTGTCTTTCCACGGATTCTTTGGGGTAATTATCCCATATGATACTGCATTTCCCTTTTGCTTCCTTGGTGTCTGTCAGGTGTGCTGGGGGCTCCGGAGGTACAGACTCACCCCAGTGCTTGCTTGAGCCTGAGATGTGGAGCTGTGCTCACTCCACTGGACACGCTGAGTTCCTCTGCCTCGCCAGCCCTGTCCCAGGACCTCCTCAGGGTGTGGAAGGCGTTTCCTTTGAGGACTGGGAGGCACCCACAGAGAATCCCCTGCTGGCGACCCTCGGCGGGCACCGGTTGATCTGTTGCTGTTCGTCTCGTGGCCCCTGCTTGGTGGGGCCCCATCCTCAGCAGGCATGAGGGGCGTTTGTGTATCCAGCTCACCTGGAGTGAGCATGCTGCCGAGGGAAGAGCCTGGCAGGTAAGCTGGGGCACAGGTGCATGTCCTCATGTGGGCAGTGGGTGGGGCCGGCAGCCAGGTGCGTGGGAGGGGTGGAAAGAGAGGCGAGGGAAAATTAGAGGATAAAAGTGGAGCGTCCTCTCTCTTCTGGTTTAATGACACCAGCCTGTATCCAAAACCTCTCAGGGAGTAGAACTAGAGGCAGAAATTATAACTTTTAAAAACATTCATCATTTTTCACTAGCACTCTTGCATGATACTTTAACAAAGGGCTATTAGATTTTTAAATAAACAGATCAACAGAAAAGTGCTTCTGATGAGATACCAATGATTAGAAATTAATGATTAACAACTTCATTGAAGAAGAGAGGGAGCGAGGCAGAGTTTGTCTGAAAGACTGGCAGGAAGCCTGAGTAGGACAGGACGAGCAGACGGCACTCTCCTCTCCTCCTCGCCGTCACCACTATTCTATCGCCTGGCTGTGGCCAAGGAGAGAGCAGGGAACCTCCTCAGCAGGACCCGATCAGGGCTCCTGCATCTCCTCCGGCTCCCACACTCATCACGTTCCAGCCCTTCCTTCCAAGGCGGGGGTCATGTCACAGGCAGGCTCATGACCTTGGGAGTCAAGAACGGCAACTGGGAATTTTCATGTGCCTGGTCCTCTTAATTAAATTTCCAGAACTCTGATGATATCTGGGACAAAATACACTAACAGGAGAGAACTTTGGCATTGTAGAAAAAGAAGATTTTTAAATTTCAAGATAATTTTACAATATGATACATAAATAATTTGCCATTATCAAAACCCAAGCCATCCAGAAATATGGACATACCAAAGAGAAGCCCACCCAGCGGTCTCCTTGCTCCCCGACCCTTCTAGGGGAGGAAGCCTGCACGGGATTTGGGTGTCTTTTCTTTCTGTCCTCTTTGTTCTCTGGGCTTTCACACACGCATGTGCACACATGCACACATAAATGCAAACACTTCATATACAATTAAAATAGTTAATATTGTAGACTATTGTTCTGTCAAATCTGTGATAATGCAATAATTTGTCCCAGAAATCTTCCCATTTATGCACTTCATGTATCTGCTTCATTCTTTAAACTGTTTCATATATTCCAGAATATTGAGATATCATTTGTTTACCTATTTCTTCACAGATGGACATTGACTGCTACAAACAAAACTTCAGTGACAATCCTTGTAAATCCTTTTATGAATATGCACCAGTATTTATATAGCAAAGTTGGCAAGAAGGTCCGTTTCTGGGTCACAGAGTGTGGTTATTTGTGATTTTGATAAATGCTGCCAGGGTGCCTTCCAGCAAGCTCACACACGCTATTTCCCGCCCCTTCCCTGAGGCCTCACACTTTATGGGGGTAATTTTGGGGGATAATCTTCCAACGGAAATGATGTTTTTTGTTCTTTAATTTTAATTTCTTTAATTGCAGTTGAGATTAAACATCTTTTTGTATTGATCACTTGCTTTTATTCTTCTGTTAACTGTTTCTTCTTATCCTTTACTCATATTTTTTCTATTTCATTATTTGTCTTTTACTAATTGATATATACAAGTTCTTTATATTTTCAACATTCATATTTTACAATGTTTTATTTCAAAGTAGGTTTAGATTTCCTTAAAATCTCCACAGACAGCACAGAGGGTTCCCATACAGCCTCCCCCCAAGTTCCTCTAGTGTTAGCACCTGATGAAATCTGCAGACACTATCCAGCTCTCACCAGTTTCCCACCGAGGTCCTTTCTCGGCCGAGCATCTGGTTCAGGACCCCACACTGCGTTTTGTCCTTGAGTGTCCTTGGCCTCCTCCAGTCTGTGACTTTCCTTGCTCTTCTCTTGCTTTTTAAGTTCTTGACATTTTGAAGAGTAGGGTGAGATGTTTTGTAGACTGTCTTCCAGTTGGGTTTGTCTGATGCTTTCTCATGATTAGGCTTGGGTGATAAATTTGCGGGAAGGATAGTACCGAGGTGGCTTGCTTATTGCCTCAGATCAAAGGGTAAATGGAATCCATGTGACTTACTGCTGGAGAGGTTAACCTTGAACACTGGCTTAAGGGGTGTCTGCCAGGTTTCCCCATTGAAAATTTACCAGTTGCCCTTTTCCGTCCTCTATTCATTAGAACCAAGCCACTAATGCCAACCCATATTCAAGGACAGGAGAATTAAAAAAGAATTTGTAAACCTGTATTTAAATGACAACATGAAGCAAATAACCCATTCCTCCTTAAAGTTTTGTCATAATTAGTGCTCATGAGTGGCTCTTATCTGCAACAATGTTACCATCATATTATGATGATGAATTTCTGTTTCTCTCCTTCCTTCTACATTTATCTTGTAAGGAAGGTTGGTTGCTTGTGCCCCATTTCTTGTCCATTTATTTCAACCGTTTATTTGTATCAGTGTGGACTCGTGGATTCTTATTTTATATGTGGGTCATAATCCAACACTACATTGATTGTTCTGTTGCTCAAATTGTTCCAGCTTTGTCTCCTGGAGTTCTTTCAGTTGACTTTTCTCTCCTTTTATTTTCTTTTCATTTATTTTCCTTTAATTTAGCACTTTCTTAATTCCTGGTCATTGCTCTGGTTTGCTAATGCTGCCCTTCAATGGAGGATGGCCAATGGCATCCAGAAAATCTCTGTTAACTGGGAAGGCACATGGCTGGCGACTACTCCAGCATTCTGGTTTCAAAATAGCTTTCTCCCAGGATGTTCCTCTCTAGGCCGCAGCTCCACAAAAATGTCACTCTTAGTTGCTCTTGGGGTGTTTGTCCTCTCTTAGTTTCTCCAGAGCAAGAGTCTGCTTTCAAAGGCCATCTCCAAAATGTCTCTGTAAGCTGCAGCTCCTCTCTCAGCTCCTGTGTGTTCTTCAAAGTGTCCCTCTTGGCTGTAGCAAGCTCGCTCCTTCTGTCTGAGCTTATGTAGTGCTCCAGTGAACTAATAAAGGCCCATGCTGGATGGGCAGGGCCACACCTCCATGGAAATTATCCAATCAGAGTTATCACCTACAGTTGGGTGGGTCACATCTCCATGGAAATACTCAAAGAATTACAATCTAATCACCACTAATAATATCCATCCCCACAAGATTACATCAAAGAACATGGTGTTTGGGGGGACATACTACACTGAAACTGGCACAGCCATAAAACATTCTCCGGGCTCATGTGGTGTTTTTCCTGTTCCAGGCCCAGAATCAGACATTTCCTCAAGGAGTCTTGTTGTCCTGCTCATCTTTGGGGTCCGATCATGTGCAGGTGTGGCTCCTGAGGAGGGGCACGCTGGGGCCGGTGACAGTGCATCTCCAGACTGGCTCTTCCCGGGCCGGATGCCTGCGCCCCTTGGACGCTGTCGAGAGAAGTGGGACTGCCAGATATGCCTCTTCTCCTTGCAGTGGTGCCAGCCTCTGCCCGGGGGCTTTCATGGAGGCTCGTCCCTCACCTGTGGGCTGTGTCTCTGGCTTTCTTCCCTCTCACTCCTGGTTCTCTATTTTGGGGCCTACTCTGGATGCTCTTCTTGGGGGTGTCTGTTTTGCAGTGGGTGGGGTTGCTGGGGGTCTTTCTGTCCCAGTACTCCTGCTGCTGGGTGCACCCAGGGCCCCGGCCAGTGCTTCTGTAGCCTACTCCACCCACAGGAGCCACAGGTATGGTCAGGGGTCCCCACCCTCTCCACCCCCAAAAACTCCAGTGTGGCCAGAACCTGCCCCCGGTTGAGGGGCAGAAGGACGGATGACACCTGAGTGGAGCCCTTTACAGAGCTGGGACTGGCAACACCTGAAGCCCCAGTGAGGGGCTGGGGTTGGGTTCCCAAGAGCAAACCCTCGCAGAACCGTGGCTCCCACTGGAACCTGGAACCCCTTTCCCAAGTTTCAGTCCAGGGCCAGGTCGGGATCTGAGCGGAGGGAGAACAGGTCCCCATCCGGGGTGCACCCCCTGTCTTTGCCCAGAGTGCACCAGAAACATCACCCCAAAGGCTTTGTCCTGAGAGCTTGTAACCAAGAAGTTAGGATTAAAGGGATAACTGCATTATTGTATAGATATTCCTTTTTACTTCTGGTATATTACAGCAGACAGAGGGAAGTTCCTGAAATCTCTGAACTGTCATCCAGCTGCCCTGATCTCTGGTGATGAGTGTAGAGCCTTTATCTTGTGCCAGACTGACTTCAAGAGTGTCTGAACCATTCTACAGTCCAACCAACAATGAATAAGAGTTCCAATTTCTCCACATCCTCTCTAGCATTTGTAGTTTCCTGTTTGTTTAATGGCAGCCATTCTAATTTGTGTGAGATGATATCTTGTTGTGGTCTTAATTTGCACCTCCCTAAAAGCTAATGAAACTGAACATTTTTTCATGTGTTTTTTTTTGGCCATTTGTATTTTCTCTTCAGAGAACTGTCTTTTCATGTCTTTTGCCCATTTTATAATTGGGCTGTCTGTACTGTTGTCACTGGGTTGTAGGATTTCTTTATATATGCAAGATATCAGTCTTTTGTCAGATAACATGGTTTCCAAAATTTTTTCCCCATTGAGTTGGCTGCCTCTTCACCTTTTTGACAAATTCCTTTGAGGTCCAGAAACGTCTAAGCTTGAGGAGTTCCCATTTATCTATTTTTTCTTATGTTGCTTGTGCTTTGGGTGTAAGGTCTAGGAAGTGGCCACCTAATAAAAGGTCTTGAAGATGTTTTCCTACATTATCTTCTAGGAGTTTTATGGCACTTTCTTTTATATTGAGGCCTTTGATCCACTTTGAGTTAATTTTTGTGTAGGGTGTGAGGTAGGGGTCCTCTTTCATTCTTTCGGATATGGATATCCAACTCTCCCAGCCCCATTTGTTGAAAAGACTGCTAGGTACCAGTTCAGAGGCTTTGGGGGCCTTATCAAAGATTAGTCAGCTGTAGATCTGGGGGTCTATCTCTGAATTCTCAATTCAATTCCATTGATCAATATGTCTGTCTTTGTGCCAGTACCATGCTGTTTTGACTACTGTGGCTTTATAATAAGCTTCAAAGTCATGGAGTTTAAGTCCTCCCACTTTGTTTTTCTTTTTTAGAGTGTCTTTAGCAACTCAAGGCATCTTCCCTTTCCAAATACATTTGACAACTAGCTTTTCCAAGTCTGCAAAGTAGGTTGTTGGAATTTTCATTGGGATTGCATTGAATCTGTAGATGAGTTTGGGTAGAATTGACATCTTAATGACATTTAGCCTTCCTATCCATGAACATGGAATATTTTTCCATCTTTTAATGTCCCTTTCTATTTCTTTTAGTAGAGTATGTAGTTTTCTTTGTATAGGTCTTTTACATCTTTGTTTAAGTTTATTTCTAGGTACTTGATTTTTTTAGTTGCTATTGAAAAGACCTTCTTTTTCTTGAGTGTCTCTTCACTTTGCTCATTTCTAGCATATAGAAACATTACTGACTTATGTGCATTAATCTTGTATCCTGCTACTTTGCTAAATTTGTTTATTAGCTCAGGTAGCTGTATTGTCGATTTCTCAGGGTTTTCCAGATATAAGATCATATCATCTGCAAATAATGACAGTTTTACTTCTTCCTTTCCAATTTGGTTGCCTTTTATTTCTTTGTCTTGCCAGATTGCCCTGGCTAGCACTTCTAGCACAATGTTGAATAGTAGTGGTGACAGTGGGCATCCTTGTCTCATTCCTGATCTTAGAGGGAAGGCTTTCAGTCTCTCACCATTGAGTACTATGCTGGCTGTGGGTTTTTCATATATGCTCTTTATCATATTGAGGAAGTTTCCTTCAGTTCCTACCTTTTGAAGTATTTTTTTATCAACAAGGGTTGTTGGATATTGTCAAATGATTTTTCAGCATCTATTGAGATGATCATTTGATTTTTCTCTTTTGATTTGCTAATGTGTTGTAATACATTGATTTTCTTATGTTGAACCATCCTTGCATGCCTAGGATGAACCCCACTTGGTCATGGTGTATGATTTTTTTAATGTGTCTTTGGATTCAATTTGCAAGTATTTTTGTTGAGAGTTTTTGTACCTATATTCATTAGGGAGGTTGGCCTGTAGTTTTCCTTTCTTGTAGCATCTTTGCCTGGTTTTGATATTAGATTGATGTTAGCTTCATAAAATGTGTTACATAGAGTTTCATTTTCTTCAATGTTTTGAAAGAGTTTAAGTAAGATTGGTGTCAGTTCTTTTTGGAAATTTTGGTAGAATTCTCCTGTGAAGCCATCTGGCCCTGGGCATTTATTTGTGGGAAGCTTTTTGATGACTTATTGGATCTCTTTGCTTGTGATTGGTTGGTTGAGGTCTTCTATTTCTTCTCTGGTCAGTCTAGGTTGTTCATATGTTTCCAGGAAATTGCCCATTTCCTCTACATTATCCAGTTTGTTGGCATACAGTTGTTCATAGTATCCTCTTATAATTTTTTTAATTTCTTTGGGATCTGCAGTAATGTTGCCTTTCTCATTCATTATTTTGTTTATTTGCATCTTCTCTCTTTTTTATTTTGCCAGTCTAGCTAGGGACTTGTCAATATTGTTGATCTTCTCAAAGGACTAATTTTTGGTGTTATTTATTCTCTCTATTGTTTTTTTTGTTCTCTATGTCATTGACTTCTGCTTTAATCCTTGTTATTTCTTTTCTTCTACTTGGTTTAGGATTAGTTTGCTGTTAATTTTCTAGCTTCTTCAGTTGCTCCATTAGTTCTTTGATTTTAACTCTTTCTTCTTTTTTGATGTATGCATTTAGTGCTATAAATTTCCCCTTCAGTACCACTTTTGCTGCATCCCATAGGTTTTGATATGTTGTGTTCTCATTTTCATTCATCTCTGTATATTTAGCAATTTCTCTTGCTATTTCTTCTTTAACCCACTGATTGTTTAAGAGTGTATTGTCTAACCTCCAGGTATTTGTGAATTTTCTCAGTCTCTGATGGTTGTATTCCATTGTTGTCAGAGAATGTCCTTTAAATAATTTCAAATTTTTTAAATTTATTGAGGCTTGTTTTATGTCTCAGCATATGATCTATTCTGGAGAAAGTTCCATGAGCACTAGAGAAGAATGTGTATCCTGATGATTTGGGGTGTAATATTCTATACGTCTGTTAAATCCAATTCATTTATCAGATTGTTTATGTTTTCAGTTTCCTTATTTGTCTTCTGTCTGGTTGATCTATCTGTAGGTGAGAGTGATGTGTTGATGTCTCCCACAATTATTGTGGAAACACCAATTGCTTCCTTTAGTTTTTCCAGTGTTTCTCTCATGTATTTTGTGACACCTTGATTGGGTGCATAAACATTTATGACTATTATTTCTTCTTATTGAATTGCACCTTTTATTAGTTTCTAGTGGCCTTCTTTTTCTCTCATGACATTCTTGCATTTAAAGTCTATTTTATCTGAGATTAATATTGCTACTCCTGCTTTCTTTTGGCTGTAGCTTGCATGAAATATTTTTTTCCATCCTTTCACTTTCAATTTCGTGTCCCTGTGTCTAAGATGAGTCTCTTGTATGCAACATATTGATGGTTCATATTTTTTGATCCATTCTTCCTATCTTTATCTTTTAATTGGGGAGTTTAATCCATTTACATTCAATGGTATTACTGTGAAGGCATTTCTTGAATCAGCCATCCTATCCTTTGGTTTATGTTTGTCATATATATTTTTCCCATCTCTCTATTAATATCCTTTATTGTACCCATACTGAATCTCTTTAGTACTGAACCTTTCTCCAAGTCTCTCTGTCCTGTCTTTGTTTCTCTGTCAGAAGGGCTCCCTTTAGTATCTCAAGTAGGGCAGATCTCTTGTTAGCAAATTCTCTCAGCATTTGTTTATCTGTGAAAAATGTAAGCTCTCCCTCAAATTTGATGGAGAGTTTTGCTGGATAAAGAATTCTTGGTTGGCAATTTTTCTCTCTCAGAATTTTAAATATATCGTGCCACTGCCTTCTCGCCTCCATGGTGGCTGCTGAGTAGTCACTTCTTAGTCTTATGCTGTTTCCTTTGTATGTGGTGAATTGTTTTTCTCTTGCTACTTTCAGAACTTGTTCCTTCTCTTCATTTGACAGTCTGATCAGAATAAGTCTCATAGTGGGTTTATTTGGATTTATTCTGTTTGGAGTTTGCTGGGCATTTATGATTTGTGTATTTATGTTGTTTAGGAGGTTTGGGAAGTTTTCCCCAACAATTCCTTCCTTCCTAGACCTTTACCATTTTCTTCCCTTTCTGAACACCAATGACTCTTATATTTTTATGTTTTATATTATCTATCATATCCCTGAGGTCCATTTTGATTTTTTTGATTTTTCCCCATTCTTTCTTTTGTTCTTTCACTTTCCATTCTGTCCTCTTCGAGGTGGCTGATTTGCTGTTCATCTTCCTCTAGTCTTGTACTGTGAGTATCCAGAATCTTTTTAATTTGGTCAACAGTTTGTTTTATTCCCATAATATCATCTGTTTTTTATTTATTCTTGTAATTTCTTCTTTATGCTCTTCTAGGGTCTTATTCATGTCCTTTATATCCTGTGCCATGCTCTTGTTTGTCTTTAGTTCTTTGATTAATTGCTCCAAGTACTGTGTCTCCTCTGGTCTTTTGATTTGGGTGTTTGGGTTTGGGTTATCCATATCATCTGGTTTTTTCATATGCTTTAAAATTTTCCATCGTTTTTGGCCTCTTGGCATTTGCTTAACTTCATATGGTACTTTAAGAATATGTAGGCTGATTCAAACACTGATCTCTAATTGTCAGATTTACAGCTTGGTGATGTACACTTCCTCTAACTAACCAGCAAGTAGCGTCCGTGAGCCACCTATTCCCCTCAAGTCAGTTCTCCCCAACTTTGTCTTTGTGGTGTGTGGAGGTTTGATTCTTGTGGGGTCCAATTGGTGCACTGAGTTTGTGTGTGTATGTGGTGCTGCCTGCCCTGAATGTGGGGCATGTGTCTGAGTAGTTAGGCAGGGAGAGCAGCTTTAATAATCAAACGTCCCAGGTGTTCCTGGAGATTTAAGGCTGTTGCAAGAGTCTAAACCTTCAGTTCACTCTCACCACAGATTGTCTCTGCCACTGACCCACAAGTCCTTGGTATTGGCATATGGTCCCTGGGACTTCAGAGTGGGTCTCTCTTCCAAGCCATGCCCTCCTAGGGCCTCTGCTGAGGGAAGACTGTGCTACAGCACATGTGAGTGCCATCCCTCAAGGGAAGTTCTGGGCTGCAGGGCCATGTAGGGGCGTTCCCAGCCTGCTGAAAGGGTAGCTGTATGGGGCATATTAATTTCCCCCTTTTCACACACCTCCACCTTCCTGTTCTAGTTTGCTAATGCTGCAGAATGCAAAACACCAGAGATGGACTGGCTTTTATAAAAAGGGGGTTTATTTGGCTATACAGTTACAGTCTTAAGGCCATAAAGTGTCCAAGGTAAAACATCAGTAATCAAGTACCTTCACTGGAGGATGGCCGATGGCGTCCGGAAAACCTCTATTAGCTGGGAAGACACGTGGCTGGCGTCTGCTCCAAAGTTCTGGTTTCAAAATGGCTTTCTCCCAGGACATTCCTCTCTAGCAAGCTTGCTCTTCTTCAAAACGTCACTCACAGCTGCACTCCGTTCCGTCTCTCCAAGTCAGCATGTTTATATGGCTCCCCTGATCAAGGCTCGCCCTGAATGGGCAGGGCCACGCCTCCATGGGACTATCCCACCAGAGTCACCACCCACAGCTGGGTGGGGCACATTCCAAGCAAATCTAATCAGCACCAAAAGTCTGTCCCACAAGACTACAAAGATAATGGCATTTGGGGGACACAATACATTCAAACTGGCACACTCCGGGACAATCCAAAAAGGCTATTGTCCATGCCAGATATTGTGGTGTGTGCGTGTTGCAGGAAACACTTCCTGTCACACTGGGTTGTTTGGTACAGCTCTGGGCTGCAGCGCCGGCATCAGGCAGGAGTGTTCCCAGCCTGCCGGAAAGATGGCTGTATGGGGGGATGGTTATTTTCCCCTTTGCACTAACCTCTGCCTTCCTAGCTCTGAGACAATTAGCAGTGGGTGCGTGAAGGGCTATCATCCATGCCAGATATTGAGGCCTGCCTACAGGCTGTGGGGATGCAGTTCCTGTCGCACTTCACTGTGTGGTTCTCACTGCCATAGCCACAGCCACTTTTGGGTTTTAAAAACAAGTCCAACCCCAAACTCCAATCGCCAGTTTCCCCACACCACAGCATGGCTGCTGGTTATTCAGCAGGCTCACTCACTCATTTCAGAATGCAGACTCCCAGTTTCACCAAGTGCCCAGCCCCTGTGGATTTAGCAGACCTTGTCCAGCTGGTGCATTGCTGGAACTGGTGTTCTGGGTCACTTTCTGTCTTTTATCTAGTATTTTTCATGGAGATGATTTTTGCCCTGTCTCTCCTAACTGCCATCTTCTGAAAGCCCTTATCTGTTTTTTTTTTTTTTTTACTTTACAGTCATGATCACTAAAGAAAGCCCCTAATGTTTATTAATGAAGGGTCTTGGGTCAGCCCAGAACTCACCACTCCAACTGCAAACTTATCTTGATAAATGGAGCTGGGTCTAACGAAAATGGTCCCGCCTGACATGCGCAGTAGCTTAGGCTTTAACGCTCAAGTAACCTATACCTCGTTATAATACTGAAAATCATATCCATCATCATATGAAGGCCATTTTCTTACATATGTTCTGTGACTAAGCATGTAATCAATCTGTGCATGCTCAGTAATTAGATCCCCTTAAATTATATCATCTAGAGTCACTGTGCTCATTATCCTAAAACCTGCCCATCTTTTGATTATAAAACTATCAGAATTACTACAGTTTGGGGAGACAGATTTTTGGGCTGCTAGACCATCTGCTCTCTGCTTCATGCCTAGCAATGCACTCTTTCTCTCTTTGAAACCCAGTGTCTCAGGAATTGGTCTTTTGAGCACATCAGGCAGAGAACACCCTGCTTTGATCAGCATCAATCTCTCCCTTAGGGCTCCACAGGGTCATGCTGTTGGTGGCTTGGCAGGGAACCCAGCACACAAGTGGGCCTCATCATGGAAGGTAAATTCAACCCTCTTGGTTTTGGGCCTCTGGGAATGCTGTGCCCTTGTTTTAAGGGAGGGTGAGGGAGCCTTTAGCCCTTCTGCATTTACCTCTTACTGTTTCCAAATCTCTTGTGATTGTGAGAGAAGCTGGCCTAAGAGCTCAGGGAACTAGAGAGAAGTGGGGACAGAGCCTTGATCATACCATGCCTGAAGGCCACTCTATGATTTCTCCATTGCCACTGCCCTGGCTCACTCTTGTCCTGACACTCCACACATTCCAGAAGGTCTCATCTTCAGAATCCAGCAGGTATCTGTCCTCAATAAACAGAACACCTGGGGCAGTTAGTCAGCTCTCTGCCCCTCCATGCAGAGACAAGTTATTCACCACCCTCCCATTCTATCTCAATGAACCTCATATAAGACAGATCCAAGGCATGCTTTCTGAGTTCTCCAACAAAAATATACCTTCTTAATTCTTATTGATACAGAAATGTCCTCACATCAAGATGATGAAATTGCATTTTATTTTGCAAATCTCACACCCGTCTTCTTACTCACTTCCTTAAACATAAAGTATGGTCTGGCCATAGGTGTCTAGCTGGCCATACCCTTCCCTCTGGCCACACATCTCGGGTATTTCAATGTAGGAAGAACACAGCCTCACCGAGCAAGTCCACAAGAGCCGACGTGGACACAGCATGGCTCAGCTGCTGCCAAGGCTCCTTCAGGACATGTCGGCCTCTTGTCTCCTGTGTGCTCTCCCCAGTCACGGACAGAGCTCCCAGGTGTGACCGACATCCAGGCCCCTGCACAGAGATCGCCTGCATGCCCCCCCCCCACTCCTGCAGCACAGGAGGGACCCTCCCAGGAGTTTGCATCTTCCTCTCATTCTGTGACCCCCGAGACAGATGCTCCAGCCCGGAGGCTCCCAGCCCTCTCGATGTTCCCCTCTTTGATCCCACATCTCAGCCAAGATAGCCAGAGGGAGGGCCAGCAGCTCCAGAATTATCCAGGTAGTGACTGACTTCTCCGTGGGAAACTCGGAGAACTTCCTGGCCAGACCGGGACCCTGAAAAGTGGGAGTCCAGACTGCTTTTCTAGTTCTGTTTTAGTTTTAAGATTCCATGTTTTCCAATTAACATTTTAATGATGCTGAGAGAACAATAAATGCTCTGCCATATTTTTAAATGATGGTAGCTCCCAATATTTTCTTTCACTTTGAGGATGCAATGTTTTTACAGCAATTACTTTGAGTATATTTTTCATCTTTTTTTCTCATGCAGTATAGATATACTGCTGGGCAGAACTTTAGGCTCCTTCAAGCAAATTACATAAAATGTGTTTGAAACAAATATATAAAATGCATTTTTATCATGCTTGGTGGTTTTCCATTTGATGTGACTTTGAACTCAATCCAGGGTGCAACAGGATAAACATAATATTTTATAATAGTAATTTAATGATAAGTACATTATAATAAACATAACAATGAATACATATTTAATATACATTATAAGATGCATCAATATATGTATTCAATATACATCTCAATATAAATGGGGGAACCGTGTAAGCTCAGTGAGGCCAGCACTTCCGAAGGGCTGACTGCCGTGTGGAAACTCACGGTCTGTGGGTAACTCTGCACCAGGGCTGTGTCCAAGCGTCACTCCCATGGCCCTGGCAAGTGGGCACAACTGGCAAAGTGGCTGAAGATGTCCAGGACGCTGCAGGAAAGCTCCTCCTGCCCTGCAGGCTGCGCAGATGACCAGCCAGCTCAGGGGCATTTCCAGGCAGGAATATATGTGTCCATCTCCGTCCAGATGAAGAAGAGTCAGTAGCAAACAAGTGTGCCTATTTAATCTTTTAACTTATACTTTCAAAGGTTACTGGAAGTATTGTAATCATTCTTTGTTTTTATTTCTCCTAAACCAGTAGCTCTCGCTGTGCCTGCACATTGGAATCACCTGGGGAAATTAACTAAGTAAAGTGAGGACTGGGCTGCCGCTGGATTAATTAAATCAGTCTCTGGGGCGTCACTCTTTTCTGGAGCTCCCCAGTGATCCCAGTGTGCAGGCTGGGACCACAGCTCTAAACAAATCAAGGTCCTTTGAAGTGATCCTGTGAGCTGATAAATAATTCTCTTTTCTTTCAGAATTATTAGGGAAAGCAGGGACACATCTTATTAGATGATGATTGATAGGTCTGCTTATTGATTGAGAAGCCAGACAAACATCATATAATAGAGGATATAGGGGATATAGATAGGTGACATAGATATAGTTATAGACATGGAGATTTACCTGTACTTACCTGTCTACTATTTTCTGCCCTGCTGCAGACCGTGAACAGCAGGAGGAGTGGAGGGAACGAGTGTCTTGCTCTCTCCTTCACTCCATCACCTGGAGCAGCACCTGCCTCTGCCTTGCTCTCTCCTTCACCCAGCACCACATCCACAGTCTCACCTGCCCTCACCCTCACCTGCAGCATAAAACAGCACCTGCCACAAAGCAGGTGTTCAGTACACATTACTCGGGAAGAAGTGAGATGCCCGGAGGGACCTCGTCCAGGCCCCTCATTTTATGCATAAGGAAACTGAGGTCAAAACGTGTCCTGTCTGCCTGGCACACAGATGCCCATTGCAGCAGGCAGGCGAGGGCTGGGGTGCACCCAGGTGGCCCTGCCCAGAGCTCACCATTGCTCCAGCAGCCTCGTCTGCATCTCTAACTTCCTCACAGGCATTCTTTCCTTCTAGATGAGCATAACCTCGCTTGTTTTACTTAGTGCAAGTCTCCTGGTGACAAATACTCTAAGATAAATTTTCTGAGCATGGATTAATTTAACTTTTATCCTAAACTATATATTCCCTGGTAAATAATTCCACATTGGAAGTTATTTTCCTGCAGCACTTTGTAGATACAGTTCCCTTTTTTTCTGGATTGCTTTATTTCTGCTGAGAAGTAGTTGCCCTCCTCTGAAGGCAAAAAGCCTTTCTCCCTTCTCTGAGTGCTTTCCTTTTTTTTTCTTTTTAACTTATTTTATTGCGATTGTTCACATACTATACAATTATCCAAAGATCCAAAGTGTGCAATCAATTGCCCATGGTACCATCATACAGCATGCATCCATCACCAAAATTAATTTTTTTGACTTTTCAGAACATTTTCTTTACTCCAGAAAAGAAATAAAGACAAAGATGAAAGAATGTTAAAGTACTACTAACTGTAGTATATAGTTTGCAAGAGGTATATTTTTCCCTATATGTCCCTCTATTATTAACTTATAGTGTCATACATTGTTCTAGTTCATGAAAGAAATTTTTAATATTTGTACAGTTAATCATGGACATTGCCCACCACAGGATTCACTGTTTATACATTCCCATCTTTTAACCTCCACCTTATCTTCTAGTGACATATATGACTCTATGCTTCCCCTTTCCACCACATTCACACACCATTCAGAACTGTGAGTTATTCTCGCAATGTGCTATCATCACCTCTGTCCATATCCAAACACTTCAGTTCAACCTAGTTGAACATTCTGCTCACAATAAGCAACCGCTCCCCATTCTTTAGCCTCATTCTATATCCTGGTAACTTATATTTTATGTCTATGGGTTTACATATTATAATTAGTTCATTTCAGTGAGACTATACAATATTTGTCGTTATGTGTCTGACTTATTTCTGTCAATATAGTGTCCTCAAGGTTTCTTCATCAGCCCATATATTTAAAGATGATTTTGTTCACACACCATACATTTCATCCTAAGTAAACAATTGATAGTTCCTTGTATAGTCTCGTATTTATGTATTCACCACCATCACCACTATCTATATAAGGACATCTTCATTTCTTCCACAAAGCAGGAGGAAGAGTCAAAGAAGGCAGAGAGACAAAAGAAACAGAAAAAAGAAAGAGAAAAAAAAAGAAAAAATAAATAAACATGACAGCTAGGAAGCAACAAAAGGAAAGATAGCATTAAACTAAAGTAGAATAAAGAGTCAGACAACATCACCAATGCCAAAAGTCCCATACCCCTCCCTTATGTCCCCCTCTTATATGCATTTAGATTTGGTATATTGCGTTTGTTACATTAAAGAAGCATAATACAATGTTTCTGTTAACTATAGTCTCTAGTTTGCACTGACTGCATTTTTCCCCCAATACCACCCTATTTTTAACACCTTGCAAGGTTGACATTCATTTGTTCTCCCTCATGTAAAAACATATTTGGACATTTTATCACAATTGTTCAGCACTCTAGGGTTCAGTGAGTTATACAGTCCCAGTCTTTATCTTTCCTCTTTCCCTCTGGTGTCCCACATGCTCCTAACCTTCCTCTTTCAACCATATCCAAACACTTGTCCAGTGCACTCACATGGCTGTGCTACTATCTCCCAAAATTGTGCTCCAGACCTCTCACTCCTGTCTTTTCCTGTCTGTCTGTAGTGCTCCCTTTAGTATTTCCTGTAGAGAAGGTTTCTTGTCCACAAACTCTCTCATTGTCTGTTTGTCAGAGAATATTTTAAGCTCTCCCTCATAACTGAAGGACAGTTTTGCAGAATATAGGATTCTTGGTGGTTTTTCTCTTTCAGTATCTTAAATATATCACCCGACTTCCTTCTTGCCTCCATGGTTTCTACTGAGAAATCTGCATGCGGTCTTATCAAGCTTCCTTTGTATGTGATGGATTGCTTTTCTCTTGCTGCTTTCAGGATTCTCTCTTTATCTTTGACATTTGATAATCTGATTATTAAGTGTCTTGACATAGGCCTATTCATATCTATTCTGTTTAGGGTACGCTGTGCTTCTTGGATCTGTAACTTTATGTCTTTCATAAAAGATGGGAAATTTTTGTTGATTATTTCCTCTATTATTGCTTCTGCCACTTTTCCCTTCTCTTCTCCTTCTGGGACACCCATGACTCATACATTCTTGCATTTCATGTTGTCATTCAATTCCCTGAGATGTTGCTTATATTTTTCCATTCTTTTCCCTATCTGTTCTTTTGTTTGTAGGATTTCAGGTGTCTTTTTCTCCAGTTTCTGAGTGTTTTCTTCTGCCTCTTGAGATCGGCAGTTGTATGTCTCCATTGTGTCTTTCATCTCTTGTGTTGTGCCTTTCATTCCCATAGATTCTGCCAGTTGTTTATTCAAACTTTTGATTTATACCTTATGTTCACCCAGTGTTTTCCTTGTATACTTCATCTCTTTTGCTGTATCTTCCCTAAACTTTTTGAATTGATTTAGCATTAGTTGTTTCAATTCATGTATCTCAGTTGAAGTGAAAGTTTGTTCCTTTGGGCCATAACTTCATTTTTCTTAGTGTAGGTTGTAGTTTTCTGTTGTCTAGGAATCTGGTTTCCTTGGTTACCCAATTAGGTTTTCCTAGACCAGAATGGGCTCAGATGTCAGAAGGGGGCAGTATTCAGTACCAGTTTTCCCTGAGGGTGTGTCTTAGAAGATTGACACATCCTGTGAGACCTCAAGCCACTGTGCTTTTCTTAACCTGCCCAGCAGGTGGTGCATGTCAGCCTGTAGCTCCTGACTGGTGTAAGGAGGTGTGGCCTCCTTAGTTTCTGTTTAGGCTGTTTTCCCCAGGCTCTGGGTTCTGGTTCTGAATGGAAGGCGGGTAGTAGAGCTTGGCAGCATCTTATTCCTCTTAGGGAAGATATATGCCCTAGGGAGTAATCATCAGCATTTAAATAGGTTCTTTGTCTCTCTGACTCTGCTCTCTCCACCCTTGTCTGGCTCAGAGCACTGTGAACCAAAAATGGCTGAGGCTTTCTCCACTGAGCTGCTCAGGTTGAGAGAGAGAAAAAGGGACAGACAGCCCCTCTTCAGGGCCAGTCTACAGCTCCCCCAGCTTTACCTGCTGGCCTGAGATAGCACCTGGTCCTCTGGGCTCCCCCTCCTGGCACAGAGAAGTCCGCCAGCTCTTTAAGGTCAGTCATCACTAAAAGCCTCTGTTGAAGTCCATGTTTGTTAATCAAAACCCCAGTTGGAGCTGGACTGAAGATTATTCACTTGTTCAGAGAGTGCTGCTCTTTAGCGCTATGAGGCTTTGCAGTTCAGGCTGCCATGGGGGGAGGTGGCTCCCAGCTCAGGTCCACAGTTTTTATTTACAGATTTTATGCTGTAATCTCAGGCATTTCTCCCAATCCAGGTTGGTGTATGATGGGTGGATAGTCATGGTTGTCCCCAGCAGCTATTCCAGATTATTTACTAGTTGTTCCTGGTTGTTTATTTGTTGTTCCAGGGGGGGCTAACTAACTTCCACTCCTCTCTATGCCACCATCTTCTTCTGTCTCACCCCTTTGTTTTTTATGAGTCATTAAGCATCAGTTTAGTTACAGTGTGCCTGGGTGTGGCACTGTATTTTTGTCACTCTGGTTTGAATTCATGGTATTTTGGGATCTGTTTCCAGGTAATTTTGCTTTCTGGCAATGGTCATGTCAGGTTTGGGTCTTGAGGATTGCTGACCTGATAAAAGGTGAGGGGGTGCATCCCATGCTTTATGTCTTATGATTTTTATGGAGGAGGCATGTTTTTTGAAGGGCTTTGCTTCTTTAAGTATTTTATGAACTTTGCCAGTGAAGTCCCCTGGACCTGAAGTTTCTTTATGAGTGTGGGTCTAAGGAAGATCAGTTTGTTTTCCTTCTGTGTCCCCCACTCACCCTTAGGCCCTTGGTCTGGCAGTGACACATCTGTCTCCTCAGCGTTCATGTGCTGTGTGCCCAGTGTGTGGCTGTGTTGGTGTCAGTTTTCCATCTTATTCTTGATGCTGATCACATCTGCTTTCTCTCTTTACTTCCTGTGCATTCTCACCAGAAGTGGATGAGTTTTGTCAGCCCTACCCAAACAAGGGCTTTGGCTCTGGTCATTCTCCTTAATAAATATACTTTATAATTAATTTTTGTTCTTTTCTTTATGCTCCCTCCCTTCTATTTGATTTTCAGAAGGTAGAGCATTACTTGTTCTTTTTTCTGAATCCCTGAGCTGGGAGCTTCTGCCATCCTCCTCATTGTGCTTCATTGTTGCTCATTTTTATCCTGCATTTAGATTACCCTTGATTGGCACCATCAATATTTATCTACAGCACTCATGCCTTTACCATTTCCATCACTCTTCATTCCTTTCTGAATCTCTGTGCTACCACAGGAAGCATTTCTTGGAGTCCCACCTGCTTCTGCTTCTACTCTTTGGAGATGGATGGGGTTGAGCAGGCGCCATGTCTGATGAATGGAATGCCCGGAGGAGGTTCTGTGGGTGCAAGTGTCTCCCACGGCTGCTCCACCTTCCTGGAGCTCCCGTCTCAGTCTCACTCAGACAACGTGGTTGTTAAGGCTCCACATCACCAGTCCTACTTCTGGATGAGAACAGGTTGCAGGGCTCCCAGGAGGAACAGGGCAGTAGCAAAAATACTTGACTTGCCACAAAATACTTCCAACCCCATTTTATTGAAATGCTAAATACTTTAAATATGAAATGTGTTTACATATTTATGGTTTTAATTCTTCTGTCTTCACCATGTGAATCCAGGAAATGTCTTCAAATACCACATGCTAATTTTCTTATTGCTTCCTTCTTCTTTTTTATATGAGATGTGGTGTACCTTCCTGGGGAGATTATCCTGTTTATCCCATCCAATTTTCAGGCTTTAATTTGCTTTGAAAATCTGATGTGTGTTCTTCAGAAAGAACTCCATTTACTCCTCATTTTCTAAGATCATATGACCATTTCCTACTCAAATGCCGTTTCCATCCTTCCGAGAGACGACTCCCCTCCCAGGCCTGTCCAACCGCCTGGATGGTGGATCCGGAGCCTTTCCCAGTGACTCTGAAATACCTGGTCTGGGGGTCTTGAATATTCCCGTGTTTTTCCTTCCACATCCTGCTTTTCTAAGCTTCTGTTTCCCCTTCCTGAGGCGTCCAAATGACTAATTCCACAGAGCAGCCCTGCTCTGCTCTGTGTGCTTTCTCAAGACTTTCTAAGATCTTTCTCATCTTCATTTTTAAACATATCAGTTTTTGTCTTCATAACTGAAACTTGGAAATTTTAGTTCTAGGAATTTAGAATAGGTTTGCAAAGATACCTATGTAAGGTTATTCTTGGTAGTGTTTGTTTATAAAAGTGACTGTAAAGAGCCTAAACCAGCATTTCTCAGCCTCGGTACTGTCAACATTTGGGCCTCGGAGCCCCTGGTGTGGGGCTGCCCCCTGCCCGCAGGACGCTCAGTGGCATCTCCGGCTCCTCCCAGCTGTGACGATCATGGATCTCTCCAGATATTGTCACAATCACCCCCAATCAAGAACCGCTGTCTAAACCAACATGAGTTACGCATTCTTGCACATCAGCATCTAGTCACTTTATGTAACTACCTTGATATTGCACAAGAAATGCAGGGGACCAGACCCTAAGCATTAATTAATACAAGTCATAGAGAAAAAAAGGACAACATATGCCAAAATGTTAAAAATGTTGGATTATGAGAAGTTTTCCTTTCTTCTGTATAATTTTCAGTATACAAAAAATACAGTTATATATTTTAACAATATGTGTTCATTGCATTTCACTTTGGATTAAATACATCTATTTCCACCTGGGAAAATGAATCACACTTCACATTAATAGCTGTTGCTTTTTGTAGTGCTTATATTCTTTTCTCTGTTTGTTTGTCCCTTTTGGTTTTAATCCTGCCATCTTTATGGCAAGCCTATGCATGATCTACCCCCTCTGCCTGGAAATAAGCATATCTCCTCTGGGAAGTACCTGTCCGGCCAGCAGAGTATAGCAGATGGGAAGCATGATGCTTTCCTCTAATTCTTGGCCCAGTTAAAGCTGAAATGAGAAGCCGTTGTCCCACAGGGGTGAGTCTGGGACTGTTGTGGGGGAAGGTGTGCATGGGTCTCCTAAGTCTGGAACCAAGAAAAGTGCCTTGAGGGCAGGGATGCATCTTATCTGTGGGGGCTGTGTGCTCTGACCATACTTCCCAATCTTAGGTCAGGCACTGAGGCTCATGGTGCCACACACAAACCAAGGTGGTGTGAAGGTGGTTGTGACTCACTTAACCAGGCTTTCTGGGGGCGCAGGGCAGGCTCCCAGGCAGTTATGATGATGGCTTCAGAGGGCAGGAGCTGGGTGACTGGTTTGGGGTCCTCTGTGGTTAGGGGGTGCCCACACAGGGCCAGATGTGGGGCTGAGGGAAGTGGATTGTTGGGACATGAAAGCTGTCACCAGTCAAACCTCAAAAATGGAGTGTGACTCTTGGTTAAATTCACCCCAATGTTTGGTTGATGCCTGAAATGCACCATGTTTGTTTTGATGGGACTTGGGCTTGTTTCAGTTAGTAGCCGCTGTGCCACTCTGGCACTCTGTGCAGACTCGCTGCAGACCGAGGCTGGTGAGGGGAGAGCTTCCTGCACACCTTGTTCAGGAGCCCGGCACTGTGCTCTCCGGAAAGTGAAGCAAGTGACTTGGGCACCACTGAGGAACTCAGAAGGGAATTAGGTGAGTCTGGGAGAGGCCTGGCTTTAATGGGTGCAGAGAGAAGGTTCACGACCACCTTCACACCCCCTTGGTTTGTGTGTGACCTTGATTTATACTTTGGGGACTGGTGAAGCAAGAGATTTCCAGAGATATTTAAACAGAAGGGAGAAGCGTGGACAAGTGTCTGCTGCCGTGGTCCAGACTGGATGAGAGACCATTGACCCAAGAGCCTGTAAAATACGCAGCCGTGGCTGCGGGCTGGAGTCCAGGGCTGCTCGTGGCCTGAGGCTTGGCCACGGTGCTGGGTTTGTCCTCTGTTGGTGTCATCCTGGTGAGGAACAGAATCACTAACTCTCCGCCAAGCTCCAGGGGTGTGGTGGAGACAGTTCCATCTGTAAAGTGCATGAGCCCCCACTGCTCTTCCCACGGTTGGCCCCAGGGCTCCCTCAGAAGCCGGGCATCCGGGAGACAGTGACGTCTTTCAGGAGTTGGCACCTGGCAAGGGCTGGGGATGGGAGGCCGGGGCAGCCATTGCCCTGGGGTGGGATAAGCTGGAGGGCACAGCTTTGGCTCCACCTTGTAACAAGGAGCTCGTGGGGTGCTTCTTTCATGCCCAAGGCCTGATGGGCAGCTGGGTTTGGAGTCCCAGGCTCAGGGTCCAGGAGCGCCTCCCCAGCCGTGGCCAGCAGCTGCCCCTTTAACGGCATGTAGTGTGGCCAAGGAGGGCAGGGTTCCCACCTCGTTAGCCCGTGAAAACTCCATCCATCTCGGTGGTCCGGGGACTCCAGGAGGCGTGAGGGGGGTTGCTGAAGTCTCCCCAGCGAGGGGGTTTCGGGGGCACCAGTGGAGTATGTGTTGCATTGCAATTTTGACAGATTCTAGAGCCTTTTGCTGGAAGGACCCTGTTCAAGGTGGGCTGATTTGCAAGTGACAGCACGAATGGGCTTAAGTGAAATTTGCAAAGGAGGGGTACTTGCTTCCAGAACCCAGAAGCACTATGAGATGGCGGCTTGTTTTAACGTGTGGGTGCTGATGGGGTGGGGCAGACCTCGGCTTACCAAGTAACTCCAGGAACTTAGCTCCTCTGCGGTGTCTGTTCACCAGAGGAGGATGTCGTCACCTGATGTCCCCGTGCCCTCCAGGGTGTGGTGGGTGGGTGGGATCCTGCCTACAGAGGCCCCCGGGGGAGTCCAGGTGAAGGTCTAGCAGGTCCCTTCAGGGGTGAAGGCGAACCGTGCTGAGGGGCTGTGGAGGGAGGCGGGAACAGAGCATGCCAGACAAATCCGTACTTGCAAGTATTTAGCAATTGCTGGTTGGAATCAGCGATCTCAATAATGTTGGGTATTGGGGCCTTAATAGATAGGACTCGAGGCTTCAGGGCCTGTTGTGAGGTGCCACATCCTTCCCAGGTTTTAAAAGCCAAACTGGGATGTGAAATGGGAGGCAATGGGGCCAACGTTCCTTCTTTAAATAGCTAGTATTCAACAGATCAATCACTGGAGGCCCTGTTCTAATGTTACTGAGCTGTACCAAAGATTTTAGCCAAGAGAAGGGGAGGCGGTTCGTGGAGTCATCTTTTGTTAAGCCAGTTGTAAGTGCCAAATGCTTAATTTTATTTAATTTGTCACTTGTTTGATGACCCCTAAAAGCACAGGCCTCATTTAAATTTGGTGGATCCACGGGTACAGCCATGATCTGAGCCCCAGAATTGATTCTGGCCTGAAGATTGCCAATGGGTGCTTGCAGCAGATGCTAAAGTTAACTCAGAGCCCATGCCGTAGTTGCAAACCCAATCAGCACCCTTTTAGAAGTTATTTTAGCAATTTTGGATTCCATTTGTGGATGTCTATTTCAGTTTTCTGTTTCTTCCCTCTGTGCACAGGGTTTGTGGGTGTGAGGCCACTGGATGTGCTTTGCGGGAATATCCTTCGGAATCACAGACGTGGAGGCACCCGGAGGCCCTGCTCGATCCCCCACGTTGTCTGAAATCGGTGTCGTCTGGGTGTGTAGCCTCCCCCTCAGTGGGCACTGCTGTGCTGGGTCCGATGACGCAGACTTTGAGTCTGGGTTGAATTGACCCCTTGGCTGTGCCGCGGGAGGTGCCCTGTCACCCTGAGTCAGGGTCTCTTTGGTGGCAGCAGCACGGCGGGCCCCACAGGGCTGACCTGCCGTGTGCCGACAGCTCTTCCTTGCCTGAGCCGCCACGCCGTGGGTGTCCGTGTGCCCAGGCCACCCGTCTTCTGTGGCGCTCGAAGAGAGGGCTCAGCGCCTGGTTCAGTCCCACAGTCAACGGCTGCTGGACAAGGACCATGCCGCTGAGCCAGCACACGCTGGAGTTGAAGCTCAGGATCAAGGGGAGCCATTTAGGCAGGATCTGCCCCAGTCTCCTGTCCCCAAAGATCAATTATCCAAACTTAAGCTTAGGTCAGTTAAATCCATCCCAGCCCAAAATGGCCCCAGGGCAGGAGTGGCTTTGGGTTCAGTGGAGTCTTCACCGTGTTCCCCAGAGACAAGGCTCCAATCCCACGGAGGCTGAGCTGTGGGTGGGCGGGACGGCCCATGAGAGACCCTGGTGTCTGCAGCAATGCCCCCTGCCCCCAGGACCCAGCTGCTCCTTCGCCAGCTGCGGGCTCTGGACCCTCCCCAGTAATTCTTGGCCAAAGGGAGCTGCCTCCCCCTAGTCTGGGTGCAGGGCCCAGCCCCATTCCCTCTGTTTGGGACACACTGGATGGACCTTCCTGCTTCAGACCATCCTGGGGCATCAGCCGAGGCCCCTGCCCACCCCATCTCAGCTCCGGCTCTCTCTTTCCACCCCACTGCCCCCCAAGAGCTGATCCCAGAGCAACCCCTCTGCCTGACACCACGAAGACTGGGCAGACCTGTGTCTCCTCAGACTTGAGGATGGGGGCTGCCCTGAGTAGATAAAGCCATGCCAAGGAGCTTTCCTGTACAGTCCATTTGAGTCTTCATTTTCTATGGTTTTCTCTGTGCCTCTTCTTTGCTCTTTATGAAGAAAATCTAATAGTCAGGGTATGCAGTTGCTTTAATTGTGTGCACAGGCCAACACCCACACCCCGTTTGTTCCTCCAGCAGATCCTGTGGACTGTTCTCTCTCCCTTGGGGTGAGGCAACAAGCAGACATCAGGCCACTGCCCCTTCATTTTCATTCTTTCAAAACGTCTCTCTGGTCAGGGGCCCCAGGGGGCCTTCTGGATAGGAGGGGGTGACAGGGATGGATGTTGTCTCTTCCGAAATGGATGCATCTCGTTCCGTGACTCAGCAGAGGTCTCTGCCCCCAGAGCTGTCATCGCAGCTCCATGTGCAAAAACTAAACTCACTCAAAACAGGAAAAGGGTGAAGTCTTAGGCCTCGTATGGACCAAAGGCCATGACCCACCCATCTGGACCCAGCGTGACGAAGACACTGGTGACTTCCTCATCGCCTCTGATGACTTGTCCCTCAGGTGACCAGGAGAACCGGGGACATCAGCTTACTCTCCAGTGGCTCAATGACTAAAGTACTTTGTGCTGTACAATTTGTTCCACCACTGAGAGTCTCAGCCCCTTAACTGAAGACTTCTGACTGCTATTCTCTCTTTGCCTTATATGGCATTTTCTTGT
Organism: Choloepus didactylus; assembly: GCF_015220235.1. Classification (NCBI taxonomy): domain Eukaryota; kingdom Metazoa; phylum Chordata; class Mammalia; order Pilosa; family Megalonychidae; genus Choloepus; species Choloepus didactylus. Next base: position 142,009 of record NC_051311.1, read on the forward strand.
TTCTTTTTCATCTTAGCAACAAAATAAAATATCATCCTTTTCTGTTTCTTAGGTATTGAAAACAACATCTTAGAGAATCACACTGATTAGCTTCAGAACTACTAATAAATGTACAGAATGATGTTAAGAGATCCAAAACCATGTGTTCAGGAAGCTGCACGTGGGGTTTGGTGCTGCCTTGCTCCAGCGTCGGTGCCTCCCAGAGCTTTTCCAGTTGGTAAGCTGGATTGCTGGATTGCTGGATTGCATGGTGAAAGTATGTCTAGCTATGTAAGAAACTGGCAAACTGTCTTCACAAATAGCTATATCATTTTGCATTCCCACCAGCAATGAATGAGACTTTCTGTGTGCTGTATCTGTACCAACATTTGGGATTTTAGCTTTTCTAATAGGTGTGTAGTGCTGATTGTATTTTTAAATTGCAATTACCCAATGATATATTAATGTGAACGTTTTTATATGCATCTAAATAAATATTACAGCCATTCTTCATCTTTGGTTTTGCTGTTAAGCTTGTAATTCAAGACAATTACAGTAGGTTAGAAAAATATTTCCACATTCCTCTCTGTTTTCTCACCCTGTGAATTGAGGCTGAGTTGGCACCAACTGGCCATGGGTGAGGGCAGTCCAGCAGAGGAAATGCCCAAACTACAGAAACATGAAAAATGGAAAACATTTTTGTTTAAGCATTTAAGTTTTAGGAAGTTTTCATGCAAAATACATAAAAAAAAGAGAAATAAGTAAATCAATTAAAACATCTATCAGATTACAGCTTGGCTCCCATCCCATTCCTCTGTGTAGATCTGGTTTAAATGTGAGGCAATGACTTTAACCTGCCCTTGCTTCATATACTCAGAAAATAACATGGGCATCTGGGACACACACCCCTCAGCCTCCCGTGGTGGGCTCCTGCAGGAAGCAGGTGCTCTGAACAGTGGCTCAGAAAGAGCTATTTTTGTCCGGAGCTCTATCACTGTGAGAGGCCGGCTGAAGTGCTGCTGGCAGTAATACACCCCGACATCCTCAGCTTCCACTCCATGGATGCCGAGGGAGAAGTCAAAGCCAGAGCCACTTCCCCGGAACCTGGACGGGATTCCAGCAGCTCGGGCAGAAGCCCCAAAGAGGAGCAGCCTGGGAGCCTCGTTGGGTTTCTGTTGGTACCAGGCCATGGAGGTGCCCACACTGGAGCTGCTTCTATAGGTGATGGAGATGAAGTTGCCTGGAGATGCTGCCAGCGTCTCTGGAGACCGAGTCAGGACGATTTGCCCCCTGCAGCCTGGAGAGAGGCCCCACTCAGGAAACACAAAGCGTTCACTCCTCCCAAAGGCTTGAACATAACAGAGATTGAGTCCCCTTGGTCCTCCCAGCTCTGCCCGCGTAACAGAGTCCAGATGGAAGTGGGTGTTGGTGTCTCATCAGGAAGACACATCTACAAAGGCGGCACACAAACATGGCACCGCACCACCCTGCAGGGCTGGCGGGTGAGTCCCTTCTTCATAGCCTCTAACAGGAGAATGGGCACAGGACCTGGTGGGCATAGGACACAGAACACGGACAGAGCACGCCATGGTCTCCAGGGAGGACAAGAGAGGCTCAGTGCCACGTGCACTGCAACCTCATGGTTGGCCGTGGACCCCACGTCTCAGTTTCCTAATAATTAGGTCAAACCAGCTCTACACAGTACAGTATAGTCCAGAATTCATTTCAGCACATTATCCCCGCATCAAGGGCTAAAGTTCTGTTTCATGATGTGTAATCAGAAATGTGCTTACCCTGAAAACCAATCACCAAGAAGCAGAGGACCTGGGCCGAGAAGCTCATCTTGGGTGTCCTGAAGCTCATCCTGGGTGCCCTTCTGGCCTGAAGGGCAAATGGGGTGTGGGTTTCCCAGGCAGCTAACAGTTGGAGCTGCTCTGGAATTGGGGCTGTGTCCCAGGGATTATATAAGATGAGGTACCCTCAGTTAATTTGCATGAGCTGCAGTGTCTCCAGGGGCCTCTCCAGGCTGACAGGCTCACTCCACCTGCAGTTTCCAGACCATGGAGCCTGAGGGAGGAGACCCTGGTCCCACAGAAGCTGAAAGGCTTGGCTGGGCAGGGCCCGTAACTGCCCCATGTACAGGGCTCCTCTCTGGGGGCTGGGACTGAGGTCAACCCAGAGGCAAGCAGATGTTCTATTCTGGTTCTATTCTCACAGAGAGGTCACTAGACGTTCTATTCACGTGGAGATCGGGGCTCGTTCTGCTTTCTGCTCTAACCGGATCCCACATTAATCAGAGGCCACATCCAATCTATCTTCATCACAGAACATAATTCAGAACAAAAACCCCAAACAACAGCAACAAACACTGGTGGGGAAAATTTAAATTCAGTTGATGTTGAGGGAAACATTCAGTATGAGACCCGGACACCTGCTGAGAGAACGTGGGCCCAGCTGCTGGACCGACAAGGCAGGTGGCACTTCCTGCCCACACCACAGGGGAAAGCGGCTGCTCTGCTGCCCACAGAGCACATCTGAGGCCCTCGGCTTCTCGCCCCATGCTGGAGGCCGGGCCAGTCCTCAGGTAACAGGTCACGCCCCCTGAGGTGTCCCTTCCAGAGTAAGGTTGCACCTTGGGGTGGAAGGTGGGAGGGTGAGGTGAAGAGATGGTCCAGCCCGAGTTAGACGGGACCAGAGAGATGATGGGGCTGAGGGTCTGGGGACCTCCAGGGATGTCAGCAGGCCCTCTTCAGCGAGCTCCTGTCCCCCATCTGCCTCTGCTAGGCTCCCTAGGAAGCCCCCGTTGGAGCAGGCAGAGCACTGAGGTGGTGGGCTGGGTGCCCAGGGCTGATTTGCCTCTACACGTGCCCAGGGGATCTGAGGCCCAGGAAACAAGGGGCTGTTCAACCCAGCACTGCTGCTTGTGGAATGCACCGGGAGTTCAAGGAGGTATCTGGGGATTGTGTATTCTCTCTTCACTTGTTGTAGAGAATTCCACTGGCTCTACAAAAGAATCTTTCTTGACAAAGGAAAGGAATCACTTTGTTCAGGAGGATTTAAAATGACAAGGCATAGGGCAGGGTCTGTAGGGCCTTCAGTGGCAGGTGACACCCCAGGCCTGGGTATCCCTGTAACTGCAGAGGCCAGAGCCTCCGAGTGGGGAGCCCGAGAGAACTGGCAGCAAGCAGACAAGTGATGGATAGCGGGAACCAGCTCCAGGCCCCACGCTGCTGCTCTGAACAGGCAGGTGCACTGCGTGGACCTTGTGTTGTCTTATGATGCAGCAAGCCCACCACTCACAGCAGGGGACATGAGCAGGGAGGCTGAAGTCTGGGTTTGCACAACATTCCATGGCCCGATGAGTGCTCTTCTGAAGTTGTTACCTTCTTAATGCCCCATGTAGGTGCCCACGAGGGAGACCCCACCCAATGCAGACAGAGCCTTTCAGCCACCTCAAGGCAGAGCAGCTTTCCCTAAAAGTGGGCAGTGTCTGCAACACTCAGGCCTGAGGTCGTGTGTGGCTCCTGCTTTTGGATATCCAGATTGAACAACAGCTAATCAAGGTATTTTGCCTGAGACTTTTCTCCTTAAGAATTCCAAAGCTACCTCTTCTTACAATAAAATGTTCTCCATCTATTATCAGAATGGACACCAATTGATAAGCTTGAAATCAATACAAGGACCACCTCCCCTTGTATTTCCAAAATCTCACTGAGCAAATATCGAAGTGCCATCAGGGCTGTGTTCCTTCTGGAGGCCCTGGGGAAGATTTAGTGTCCTTGCTTAGCCCCTGGGACTGGGTGGGTTTCTGACACAAGATGGCAGCTGGTACGCTCATGAAGAAATCAAAAATATTTAGGAGTAAACTTTCCTATCCTTTGACAATAGCCAGAAGGAAAATGACACCCCCACCCTCACCTGCAGAGAAAGGTAAGAGCCAGGTGTCTTGTGATAGATGGTCAGTAAGTGGGGAACTCAGGGTTCAGAGGGCTGAGTTGAGTGGGATGTCTGAACAATCAGTATAAACTTCTTCAGTCACTCCAATGCTGATCTTTTATTTTTTACTTTTGATCACCAGGCCATCTGCCTTCTGAACCAGCACTCCACTGTCTCACATTCTAAGACGAAGTTTACCTCATCCAAACAGAGAGGGTCTTCCAACTTCCCCTTAGGTACAAGACAGGCATGGGTTTTTGGTGCCACAACTTAACTGAAGTAACCTCATCAAAACGTCCTACTTACAATAGCTTCACACCCACAGGGATGTATTAAGTTTAAGAACATGTTTTTCTGGGGTATACACACCTTGTGATGGTTAGGTTCATGTGTCAACTTGGCCAGGTGATGGTGTCCAGGTGTCTGGTCAAGCAAGCACTGGCCTAACCGTTACTGCAAGCACATTTGTGGCTGGTTTACTAAATCCTCAGTCAGTTGGCTGCAGCTGTGACTGATTACGTCAATGAAGGGTGTGACTTCCGCAGGAGAGAATGCAGGCAGCTGGATTTAACACAATCAGTTGAAGACTTTTAAGCGAGACCGATAGAGGACCTTCACGTCTTCTTTGGCTAACCAGTGAAGCATTTCCTGAGGAATTCACTGAAGTTGCCAATTCATTCCTGAGGAGATCATCCAACACCTTCATTGGAGTTGCCAGTTTGCTGCCTGCCCTATGGAATTTGGACTCGTGCATATTCACAGTTGTGTGAGACACTTTTATAAAATCTTATATTTATAGATACCTCTTGTTGATTCTGTTTCCCTAGAGAACCCTAACTAATACCCACCTCCAAACCACCACACTCCATCTCTGGAGCCCAAAAATGAATGTTCTTTCTACATGAAAAATACATTCAGTCCATTACAGCATCCCTTTGTTAGTCAGGATTCTCTAGGGAAACACAACTGACAAGATATGTATATGTAAATATTATGAGATTCTTATCAGAATTGTGTCACACAGCTGTGGGGATGGGCAAGTCCAAATTCTGTAGGGCAGGCCGCAAACTGGGAGCTCCATTGAAGGTTTTTGGTGGTTTCCCCAGGAGGAGCTGGCTGAAGGAGAGAATGGAAATTCTCTCTTCTGACAGCTGAAATCATTGTTGGATGAGGCGTCTCTGTTGAAGGCTACCTCCTCAGCTGATTGTAGATGCAATCATCCATAGATGCAGCCAGCTTACTGAAGATTTAAATCCACATATTATCCTCATGGTAACAGTCAGACAGGTGCTCCCTTGACCAGACAAGTGGACACCATCACCTGGCCAAGGGGACACATGAGCTTAACCACCACAATCTCAAAAGCCTTAAGTCATTCCAGTGAAAATCCTAAGTAAGAAAATCGGCCATGGATGTGGCTGTCCTGGAGAATAATTCCCCTCTGTCTGCAGACCTGTGAAACCCAGAGAACAAGTCATTAGCTTCCAAGGTGCAATGGAGGGATGGGCATAGGATAGACGTCCTATTCTGGAAGGGATCGATTGGAAGGGAATCAGGGGTCACAGGTCCCAGACAATTCTGAAACCCAGCAGAGCAAACTCCATTAGATCTCAAGTTCCGAGAGTCATCCATGGAAGGCAGCTTTGTACTCCACCCCTTCCAAGCACTTGCACTGTGGCCAGGCTCCCCACAAACTCTGGGGCCTCACCTATGGTGGGTAGTGTGGGATCTCTCCACCCAGCTGCCCTTCCCTCCCCTGGGCCCCTTGTGGAAAGCTTCTGACACTTGATATTTTACTTTCAATAACCTCAACTTCCCAAAAATGACCCTTATGCAAGTTCTTATGGAGCAAAGTAAGAATGTGTGCTTAATAAAGAGACAGGGTGAGGACAGAAATGAAAGGGTCACGGCTCTGAAGGATAAAGGTGCATCAGAGAAGTCAGAGCAAGCGACAGGATGAAACACACTGAAGCCGTTCATCCTAGGGCCTAGAGGACAGGTACTGGGGATAATCCAAAAGAGAAGGTGGGAAAGAGGTGAGGAGGAGTGGGAGGCCGTTTCAGAGCTGTAGACTCAGAGGGCAGGAACCCCCTGCAGCCCCCAGGGCAGGTGCAGGCTCCAGGTGGGGGCCCTGGGGTTAGGGTTAGGGTAGGGGTATGGTCAAGGGGTAGGGTTAGGTTTATGGGTAAGTGTAGGGTTAGGGTTAGGGTTAGGGTTAGGATTAAGGGTAGGGTTAGGTGTTAGGGTTAGGGTTGGGGTTAGGGTTAGGGTTAGGGTTAGGGGTAGGGTAGGGTTAGGGTTAGGGTTAGGGTTAGGGTTAGGGGTAGGGTTAGGGGTTAGGGTTAGGGTTAGGGTTAGGGTTAGTGGTAGAGGTAGGGGTAGGTGTAGGGCTAACCTTCCAGGAAGTGTTTGTGTTAGGTTTATGGGTAGGTGTAGGGTAGGGTTAGGGTTAAGGAGGGGCTCCTGAAGACAGCTCCGGTTGCTGAGGCAAGAGTGGAATCTCTTCTAACCCATGGTCCTGGCCTCAGAAGGCCTTTTTCCTGGGGCAGGGCATGAGTCGCTGTCTGGCAGCCAGTCCTGGGATCTCCTGGACTTGGCTTGCTCGTGAACACAGCTGGCATCAAGGGTCGGTGACTTTCTCCACTGCATGCAGGAAGGCAGCCGGAGATGGGGTCCCCCACCCCCCAAACTTTATTACCAGCCATTTCTGATGAGAAAGCAAATCTGCTAGCAACTTTACCTTCCAGGAAGTGTTTGTGTCTAATGCCCAAATACTGAGGGCGAAGCCTGAGTCCTCCTTCCCAAGCAGCAGGCCACACAACGAAAGGGAAGAAACGTGCCCACGAGGTGACCCTCCTGAGGCCGATCCCTGCTCAGGGGTCCCAGCCCACTCAGGGGTCCCGGTGCAAGGCAGGGCTTCCAGCTGCACATCCCAGAGCCGGCTTTTCCTCCACGAGCAGCTCCTCCCCGGGAGTCCTGGGCGCCGCAGGGGAAGCCCCCCAGGGTCAGGCGTCTGCCCGTGGCTTGTGGCAGCTCATCCACCATCTAACGGCAGCTTTCTGACCTAACAGTTGATAAGACTTGAGATCTCTGGTATTCACGAATCTGGCACTTTTATGACACATTCTGTAGGAAAACAAAATGATTCTCCTCAATAAGCTGGTGGCCTAGTTCAGGAGAAAAGACCAGCAGGTGATCAGGAATCCAGAACAGACGATTGAGATCCTGAGATCCCGACGAGATATGCAAGATGTGGCTTTGGAAAAGGGGGTGGGCCGTGAGCGGAGCCCACTGGGTGCAGTGAGGTGCAGCTCCTGGTCTAGCCGGCCAATGCACCCTGTTGCTTCCCTGGGAGGCCCTTCCAGGGCTGATGCGAAGAAACGGGCAGAGCAGGCGTCCGGGGTCCGCCTGGGGCCCCGTGGTGACCTCTTGTAATCCTTCAGACCGGCGCTGACCATGAGAATATTCTGTGATGATGAAAGTGTTTGCGCCTGCACTGCCCAACACAGTAGCTGTTAGCCACATGTGGCTGTTGAGCATTTGAAATGTGCCCAGTGCAACTGTGGAACTACATTTTTATTTAATTTTAATTAATTCAAATTTAAATGCATATAACCACATGGCTAGTGTTTACCATGTTGATGCCATTTTGTCCAGGAATCATCAACAATATCATCTTCCTCCAGTGCCCCACAGCCACTTGGTAAGCCCGAGAGAGATGCAGCTTGAAAGTGGATCTCTGGAAACTTCCCTGGTTTCTGCTGCTTCAGGCGCTGATGGAGACTCTCTCTTTCAGAGACACTGACAGGGAGGCTGGAACCAGACCCAGGGTCCTCGGTGGGAATGACGTCCCACTACCCGGTGCTGTCAGCAAAGGTCTCAGATTTCGGTCCTATGCACGGCCCTCTCCACTTCTGCTTTCTCACCTGGCACCAGAGCACAGCTGCACCCCTTGTCCTGGGGGCTGTGCCTGCCTGACTCTCAGCCCTGCCCAGAGTCAGGGACAACGCACTGTGAAAGGCCCAAGGTGCTGGTCTGTGTTTTGGGGAATATGCCAAGCTGCCAGCGAACAGGGGACACATTCTTTCTCAAGGGTGTGACCCAGACTGAAGTGCTTGATGAAAAATATTGTAATAAATGTACCCTTTAAGGGAAGACGATCTCAGAAGGCCCTGATTCTTTCAGGACTGGGTGGCTTTTGTTCTATTAGGAAAAAACAATTTCTTCAACAAAAGCTTAAATTTTGTTTGAAATCTCTTGAGAATGTAATAATTTTTAACTGTTATTCTGAATAGGCAGAAGAAGAAGGAGCGTTATTGTTGATTCTTGAGAATTATTCCTGTGTTCCCTCTAGGCTAAGAGGCCTTATGGGAGATTACGGGATGAAGGAGGACCTATGATGAGACAAGGGGAAACACCTGAACTGCCATCGCAGACGGTGGAGGAACAGAGTAAAAGGCTTGGGGATGTAATGCTGGAATGGATACGTTACATGAGTCCATAAGACCCCCAGAGGATGACGCTCCAGGGGACAGCCCAGCGGACGTCATTCACAAAGGCCGTCGGCACTTCACTGACATTACTAGGAAGTTCCAGGTGGCTGAGCCCTGCAGGAGAGGGGAGACGGTGAGAGGAGTGGTCATGGACCAAGCCAGAGGGAAAGACCGGGTCCTGAAGGAATAGACCAGGGGGTGGTTCTCAGCTGCTAGAAACCAGGGGTCGCAATTGTTGTAAAGATGGCAAAGTTAGAGTGAGAACCAAGTGGGCTTGACCTGCAGAGAGCATTGGAGATGGTTGATAGAACGTGGCATCCCAAGGAGCAAAATACACAGCAGCCAGTGAGGATGCTGCTTAACATCTAGTATCTGAAGAGGGCAAAAATGGAGGAGCAGGAGACTGAGGGTCACTGCTCCAATCAGAAGCAGTGACTTCTGCAGTTTCTGGATCTGATCTATTTTCCAGAACCAGAGCTGTTAATTGATGAGGTGTCTGGGTCCCCAAAAAGGAAGGACCATGCAACACAATGGCAAGTGCATCCTGTAATGATAACCCCAATTCTTCCCCAAATGGAGCTATGGCCAAGTGACTGTACCCTGAGGGAAGGGAATACCAAGACGTCTCGAGCTCTATTGCACGTACGTTCTGATTGGGCACTGATACCCACGTGGCCAAGTCCCTCTTACTTTGGGTCTTCTGTGTCTGCAGGCCCAACTGGTGATCATTTCCCTGGTCTCTGAATGTATAATTGAGATTGGCTTATTTTGCAGTTGGAGAAACCACCCTCATTGGTCCTTGGCTCATAATATTTTTATGAATTTGTTTGAATAAGTTTCCAAACTGAGATCCCTAAATTGCTTTTTTTATATGTCTATTAAATACCTTTTGATCTACATGGTCCCTCACCCACTATTTTTATTTACCTTTGATATTGATTTACTGAAAAACTGGATTGTCCTGTAGCGTTTTCCAAAGTCTGGATTTTGGAACATGTCATTTATCATGTTCCTTGTCCCCTTATTTTCTGCAAGCTAGTGATAAGTCTTGGTAAGATCTGGTCCTGCTCCTTTGGCCCCTGGTTTTTGCAGTGCTCCGGGACATCCTTTCAGGACCTCCTGCAGTCAAGGAATTGGGTTTCCATACAGGATTAAGGTCTTGTTTTAAATGACGACAGGCAACATTCCCAGTTATTTGTGTGCATGTTCCGGGTGATTTTTCCCTTCTCTTTTACCTAAATTCGAGGACAATCTTGGAAGGGGGATCTTCAGATTGAAACATTTACTAAGCAGAATAATTTCTAAGCACAAAATTACTCCCCATGGACTTTGGATCCCCACATCTGTAATCTAATTTTACATTTCATTCCATCCAGTGCATTCAAGATTGGAGTCAGGAAACTTAAAAATATCTTTTGTTGTTCTCTTTAATTAATAAAAAATAAACCAGATGTCCTTCCATGTTTGCAGGCTATTTGACTGAATTTGGAGGAGGCAGAATAAATAGAGTAAAAATTAGTCATTCCAGAAAAGTCCTCAGGGAAAAGTAAAACAACATTTTCTCATACCTTTCCTGGTATCTACAATTCATAGTCTTGGTAAGCAATTCATTACAGAATAGATTGATGTATGTAATATTGCTGAAATCTAATTTCTTTTTCATCCTTTTTTTCCTCTTTACATTAAGAATGGAGGAGCTAAGACCTGGCAAACTGAATGTACCAGTTTGAATGTATTATGTTCCCCCAAACATCATTATCTTTGATGTAATCTCGTGTAGGCAGAACCTGTCAGTGTTAATTAGATTGTAATTCTTTGAGTGTTTCCGTGGAGATGTGCCCCAACCAACTGCAGGTGATGACTCTGATTGGATAATTTCCATGAAAGTGTTGGCCTGTCCATTGGGTAGGTCTGAATTAAGTTACTGGTGCACTATTTAAGATCAGACAGAAGGAGTGAGCTTGTTACAGCCAAGAGGGACACTTTGAAGAAAGCACAGGAGCTGCAGATGAGAGACGGCCATTGAAAGCAGACTCGCTCCAGAGAAGCTAAGAGAGGGCAAACAACCCAAGAGCAAGTTGGAGAAGCTAAGAGAGGACAAACACCCCAAGAGCAACTGAGAGTGATGTTTTTGAGGAACTGCAGCCTAGAGAGGAATGTCCTGGGAGAAAGCCATTTTGAAACCAGAACTCTGGAGCAGATGCCAGCCACGTGCCTTCCCAGCTAACAGAGGTTTTCCGGACACCATTGGCCATCCTCCAGTGAAGGTACTTGATTGCTGATGTGTTACCTTGGACACTTTATGGCCTTAAGACTCTAACTGTGTAACCAAATAAACCCCATTTAATAAAAGCCAATCCATCTCTGGTGTTTTGCATTCTGGCAGCATTAGCAAACTAGAACACTGACCAAAACTTAAAGGAGAAAAGAGGAGAAACTTCTTTAATTTGATACAAAGGTCACCAGTCTGTAGTGGGATCTCGAGTCATCATACTTGGTCTGAGTGTCTAACGGATCCCAGAGCAACGCTGCAAACACAAATAGGACAAGGGGGGAGCTCTGCTACGTTTCTAAGCCTTGGGCTGCAGTGTGGGGAACACGAAGGAGCAGGGACCGCAGAACCCTCTTCAGAGCCGGGTTTTGTTGACTAGGGGAGACGCTTCCTGACACCAGCAATCTTCCTGCTTCTTTCCGTGTTATAGTGAGCTTTCCTGCATGAAAATACATTTGGGAGGTGCTACCGGAGTCATTGCTTCTCATGATCTTTTAAAAATAATCATTTTTAACAGTAATAGTATTTATCGCTTTTGTTTAAAATACTTTAACTCCATTAAATATCTTTTAAAATAATACCTGAATATTTACCAGTAAATCATTAGATGGTTGATTGACTAAAATACTGTTACACTTTGAGACAGATAAGAACATGCATGGACACACAAAGCGTTTCTTAGGATGGAAGTAGTAACTTTCTTTATAACTAAATTTTGGGCTTTTAAAAGCTACATTAGGTAAATTATTGATGAGTTTCATTGATTGCAGTCAGGGGCCATCCTAGAAAAGCAGGTGCAGAAATGTGGAGATGAGGGCACCGCTCTTCGGATGGGCCCGTTCTTGCCAGGCAAGGAGAAAGGCTGGTGGACGCATCAGAGGACTTGGAACTGGAAGGGACCCCAGGGCTGCACCCACGGGAAACTGGGCGTAGGGCCGTGTGCCAGCCCCGCATCACACAGCTGCTTGGAGGCAGAGCTGGACATGAACCAAGAGAGCCCGACGCTGCGACTGTTTTCAGTGGATCCTGAGGAGACACTAGGAACCGAGGGCAGCAGCAAAGCCACTGGTCATCACCGGAGAAACGTGGCCTGAATGAAGGCCAGAATATGGCATGGCTGGAACACAGATTTCCAATGTAAGCCTGCATTATTAAACGCTTTTCTGCTTTATTGATTGCACACGTGAGGATTCACGGAGTAGATGGAAGTCAGCTTCTAGCAGGGCGGTGGACGACACACAAGCCCCCATCGATGGTGCCCATTAGTTCCTTGTGGGTTGGCTCCCAGGGCTGACGGGCCTCTCCTTCCTCCCGAGGGAAAGGAATTGCCTGAGTGCGCCGAGGTGGCCGCCCAGCCTCACCCGCCTGACTGGGGCGGGTGTCACAGCGTCCTCTCTGCCACTTCTGTTTAAAATCCTCAGGACACAGGCTCTTCTGGGATTCAGTGGTGTGTGGAACATACCTCTATTTCAGCAATTTATCACAGGGAACGGCAAGCCCACACCAGCATATCAACTCCTCTAGCATAGGGACCTTGGCACAGATTTTTTTTTGGTAGCCTCAGCTCCTAGCACAATGCCTGACACACAGTGGAGATTCAGCAGCTGCCGCTAGCTGGCTGAGCAAATAACCAGCCACTGTGCAGGAACGATAAGGAAAGTGCCTGCTGCTTTCTAACACACACCGGAGTTCACTCATCTCTTGGCCTCACCTCTGACCACATATGTGAGGCCGAGGAGGTTGGAGCAGGGTGTCCTCCATACAGCAATGCAATTCAAAAACAGATTTGTGGGTGTATTTTAACATTACCCGCCTTGGCAGGGAGTGGGTGACAGCTGAGTGAGAGCAGGAGTCGCAGCGAGAAGGAGCTCTGGGAGGGTGCCTGGGATAACAGGGGTAGGGACAAAGCACCCTGCGGGCGGCTTCCTCCCAGACCTGCCGGTGCTGAGGCCTCACAACAAGGAGCGGCCTGGCTGCCGTGACACCCTCCGCATCAACATTTTTTGACATGTGCTCATTTTGCCAATCTTTCAACAAAGGAATTAAGGTTAATGGTTGATTTGAAAAGGTCTAGCTTTTTTTTTCTACCTGGTAACACATGCACATGGCAAAAGGAAATTCAAATAGCACAACAGGGCAAAATAAAAGTTGTTGTAAAAATGGCAAGCAAAATATATCCTGTTTTAATTTTTCTATTTCATCTTCACTATTCTTGAACAAACACCTCCCCTTGGGTGTGTCAGTGGCATTCTCTTCTCACAGTGGCATCCCCTCTTTTTCAGTATTACATGATGATAAGGCCTTGCTGTGTTTTCATTTTAAGTCGGCAGCATTTGTTGTAGGAGAGTCCAGGGTGACATTTCGTAAGTGCACCCCCCTTGGGGAACGTCGATTCCCGTCATGGCCTGAGCTGGGGCTCCCCTGGCTCCTCCCGCTCCACCTCCTGGGATTCCACTGGGTCCAAGGAGCTGAGAAGGGCTGACAGGGCTGGACCAGAGGCCAGTGGCAGACCCTCACCCCGTCCGGCTGGCGGATTTGCCTTTCACCCTGGGGAGCCCCCACGAGGGGCAGCAGAGTCCATTTCCTCTGGTGTGTACACTCACCTGGGTCCTTCCCGGATCTGCCCTCAGCTAGACAGGCCTCCAGCGAGCGCTCAACGCCCCACCCCGTGCTGGAGCCGTCCGGCGAAGGGGGCTCTGAAATGCCTGGTGGTCGTGCTGCTCTCTGCAGGCCACCCCCGGGGGCAGCCCAGAGCCCGGCAGACCAGCTGCAACCACGACAGCAGCTCGGAGAACACAAAGCCGGGGGCAGAGGTGCCAACAGGTTTCACTCGCACCTCAGTTACTCAGCAATTAAGACCACGTTTCTTGAGTGGCCCCTTTTGTTCCCAGACAGTGTCCTGGGAGGTGGGATTCAGGCCATCCTGGAGTTTACTTTTCAGCAGGGGAGACAGACAATAACCAGGTAAACAAGCGTGTGGACCAGTTTCAGCCGGTGAGAGTGCTGCGGGGAAAGTGGAGCCGGGTCAGGGACCGCAGCGTCCCGGTGAGTGTGCGAGTGTGCTTCTCCCGGGAGGGGAACCGAGAGCCTGGAAAGAAGGGGAGCAGAAGTCGTGGACAGTCTGTTTGTGAAAGCTTTTCCTGCAGCTCAGGGTGCACAAGTGTGTGGTGTGTCTTCAGAGTGTGGCCCCGAGCCCAGTCCCCAATCCCAGGGACACCAGGGAGTTTGCAAGAGGCATCTGTGGTGTGGTAGGAGAGGCCAGTTTGGCCGGTGAATCTGAGGGGGTGGGCGGTGGGGGAGCCTCTAATTCTCGTGGGTCCATGGCCAGTGCACACCGGGCAGGGGCCGTGGGGCTGCAGCAGCACGGGGCTGGGTCCCAGCGCTGCCAGGCATCAGCTGCGTGGCTTGGCACCTTGTCGGGCCTCTCGGTGCTTTAGTTCCCTTAGGTGGAGGTTAACTCAGCTTCGGCAGGAAGGAAGGGGTGGCTCCCCGCACAAGGTAATCCCAGATGCATTAGAGTCACCCCGCAGCAGGCCTCAGAGCTCCCCGCTCCCCACACGCTCCAGGTGTTGGTTAGTTGATCACCCCGGTGGCTTCAGGACCTGCCACGCACCCTGCAGCTTTCGTTAGGTGCCTCATCTTCACCCAGGGACAATCTAGCCTTCCATGGCCTTTCCTGGCCCTTGGAGAGGGATCTTCTGTAGGGATGGATGCAAAGTTCTGTCCCCTTTCTACCTAGGACTAAGGAAAAAAATACACATTCAGTCTTCCTTTGGAAATCTAGCTACAATAAGCACATGGGTCTTTGTGTATTCAGAGAAAGGTGTTCGATAGCGTGTGGGAAGATGCGAGAGAAATGGAGAACACGGTTCCTTTCCAAATTGCAGCTTCCATGCCCTGCTTCCTTCCCGCCACTTCTCTCCCCACACAGCTTCACCTGGTCATTCGTCCACCCAAACCCCCTTCAGTTTCTGCACCAGCCAAGCCCCCTCGGAGCCCAGCACACCGGCACCTGCTGTCCTCCTGCCCGCACGACTGCATCCTACATTCTCGACTTGGACTTTCCTTCCTCATGGCAGCCTCCGTGTCATTCCAGCCCGGACGAGGCTCTCCTCCGAGGTGCGGGCGACTCGGGGGCTGGAGCCTCCGGGGTAGGGACTGCTGAGCCCACTGACTCAACGCGAGCTCTCTGCTTTCTAGGGGCTCACGATTTGAAGGCAGAGCTGAAAATCACCAGAACCCTGCAAAGCAGACAGCGCAGCACTTCCCTCCAGCAAGAGGGTTTCTCTGAAACCACCACCCACACTTTGGGGCAGGAGGTGAGGCTGCAGAAGTAAGCGGGAGTTAAGGCTCTGGATGTCACTGCAGGACAGTGAGGAGGCAGAGAAGACTTTCAATCAAGAGGAAGTAACTGTCCTTAAGCTAAGCACCGCAAAGCAATTACCTGCTTCGCATCTGCAGAAAGCTTTCCAGCCCTCTCCAGCTTCTCTGTCCTCAAGGCAGTGGGAGCCTCAAAGTTTTCAGGCTCAATTTTTCAGTCCCAGCTCGGCCAATAATCAGTGTGTGACTAAGGTCAGTTCCTTAAGTTCTCCAAACACCAACATCCTTGTGAGAATAGCAGGGGCAATAACACAATCGACTTTACAGAGGTGGATTTAATGAGATCCTGCACTTAGCACAGTGACCGGAGCAGATTATACAAGCAAATTAAAGGGCTCGGTTGGAAGTCAGTAACAGATTAACAGCAGTAGTAATAACAGAAGTAGTAACAAGGTAGTAACAGCAGTAGTGACAGCAGCAATTGTAGGGACGGTGGCAGTAGTAATACAAAGAGTAGGAACATGGGTAAGAGAAGAGTGGTAATGGCAATAACCATAGCAACAATAGTGGTAGTAACAGTAGTAATACTGACAGGAGTAGTACCAGTGGTGGTAATGACAGTGCAGATAGCAGTAACAGCGGTGATGGTAGGTCAGTGCTGACGGGAGTAACAGCGGTGGTGGTAGCATCAGGCTGATGGGAGTAATAGCTATGGGAGTATTGTCAGTGCTGACGGGAGTAACAGTGGTGGTGGTAGCATCAGTGCTGACAGGAGTAACAGTACTGCTGGTAGTGGTACAGACGCTCTCCTAGCACAACAGGATAAAGGGCTTCCCTGGGTTGGTTACTTGGACATGTGTGCAAAGGTGCCTAATTTTGCAGTTAGCGTTGGTTTCCTGAGGGCAGACCCCTGGGAAGCTCTCCTTCCCCCCGCCCTCCTTACCAAGCACCCACCATCAGCAGAGCAGCGAGCAGGATCTGGAGGAGACGAGGGAGGAGAGGACGAGACAGGGGCCTGGGGGAGGGAAGGAGAGACGGGAAGTCTGGGCGTCAGCCAGGGTGGACGTTCTACCACCAACCTCCGTGCACACTCACGGCAGCAAGCTGCATGTGTGTGCACACACACTCCCACAGACACCCCGGTGAGACCCACTGGATGGGGAGGCTTTGGGCAAAACCTCCATTCTCAGATCTCTCAAGGGCCCTTGTGGCCCACGCAGGTTAAAATCCATGTTTGACTTGAGCTAAAAACTGTGTTTTCCCTGCTCCGTTCAGCAGGGGCCGTGCTGGCCCTTCTCACTCTCTCCAGCACCGTGGCCCCTCGCTGGGAATTCTGTCATCTGTGGGATCCTTGGGAGATCAAAGTGTAGGCAACAGGTGTGGAAAATGGAGGTCAAGGTGTTTCTGGGCCCAAGTCAACCTTCCCTGAGGAGCTTCAGGGCGCACAGCCAGGGCTCCCTGCTTCCATCCTGCCACCCAGCAAAGCTGGGGGCCTCCCCTCTGCTCCCACTGCCCCTCAGGTCCGGCTCAGCTCGCTGGGACCGTGCAGAATCCTGCTTCTGACACACACCATAGACAGACGGGAGCCACCAGCTCGGTCCTGAGGCCTCAGAATTAACTCCTCCATCTCTCCAGAGTTAGGCCCAGCAGAGGCTGAGCCTGTGAGTGGAGCTGTGATTGGGGCAGCCACTTTAGCAGCACAGAGGGCAGGGGGAAAGCAAGGTGAGGGGCCGTGCTGGCCTCGGCGGGTCACAGGGCTCTTTTCTTGTGTGACACACTCCATGCGGGCCCCATGGTGAAGTGAGCGCACACAGACTTTGTGGTGGTCAGTGTCACCTGGCTTCTGTGGCGTCTGGCCAGCCAGTCACCAGGAGCGAGTGAGTTAGGGTTAGGGTTAGGGTTAGGGCCACCCAAAGTGCAGCACATGCAAACAGGGGGCTGCTTGTGCTGGGAGAGAGGGAACTTGAAGGAGGAAGAGAGATTACTGAGCAAGGCCTAAATATCCCTTTTCAGATGTTTTAGCTTCTGAGTTTCTAATTCAGCTTCTACAGAATAGGCAAGTGAGGCAAACAGACAAGTCCCAAGGTTGCTCCACTCAGAAAGTGATGTCATGTGGAGACTTGGAATGTCCACTCTCCCACATGCCGAGATCTGTGCCGGAGACTAGCGGTCAAGGATGGAGGCTGCTGGGGTTTCCATCTCCAGGTGAGGACACCGACGCCAAGAGACAGAGTGACTCGACCACATTTACCTACCTGGTGTGGCACGGTCAGTACTCAAATCCCAGCCCCACAGCTCTCATCCCCAAAGCATGCATCACTGACATGCTTGAAACCAGCAGACGTTTTGTGTGTTTTGCCTTGGTTCAGCTACCACTGTGCTCCATTACCAGCATTCGTGAGTATCCTGTCAACGTCAAGATGCTCACAGACAAGCTGAGAAAAATGCTAACATCAGAAGGATTATGGCAATATTGTCGACGTGTCAATACTTGACTTTGGTTTGCTTTGCTTGAACGTGAGTAGCAGTGAGAGAGCTTTTAATAGCAATTAGCCTTTTAATGTAACTAAATGACTTCATAACATAGCACTGATGTTAATTTTTGCTAAACAAATATAAAAAGCCATATATTCACAATCTGTTGCTCCCCGGAGCACAGCACCTTTGGGTCACAGGACTCTCATTCACAAAGAGTGCTCCAGGACTACGCCAATCAGAGGCTGTTTATGGGTCCAATATTGGCCCTTTGAAGTATCTGTTGGAAAAAAACGTCATTCAGAACAAAAAGAAGTGAATAAAATGCATGTACTAGCTAGAGGCTTCTATTTGACTCCTCAAATGCAATGCAAGCATAAAGCAACAAGACTGATTTTCTTCTGTGTGAACAGCTTTGAGCTCCCAGTTCAAAAATCATTCTCAGCACAGCAGTAAAACTGGAATCATCGAACAGTTTTTGATCATTATTTCAAAGAAACAAATTGCAGACAGTGCACTGATAGTGTAATTTCTGGCTACAGGTCTTCCAGCAAGCAAACTGCTGCTCTCTTTGTGTTCAGTTGGTCACGGGGTAGTGGGCTTTCTCTACTTCTCTCTTTTAGGCTTACAAGAAAAATCTGCCTCCCTCCCTGGAGCCTCTGTGGCTCTTAAGGAGCTCCTGATCTTCTTGTTTAATTCTCATCTGTTCTGGGAAACAGGTGAGGTTTAGAACCTAGTGATAAAGAGACACGACAGACAGGTGAGAGCAGCTCAGTTTCCAAAGGTCAGTCTGCCCAAGTTTTGTTATTCTCATTTAAGCGGGTGACAGTGGTGCTGTGCTAACACTAACATCCAAGACCAAGAGAAGGCAGCCAGGGAAATGTCTCTGATAAGAATGAGGCCTTTTCCCAAACCATCTGCAAGCTGATGTTTGTGGATAAGCACCCCATAAATTGTAACATTAACAACCCATCCTCCAGCTTCAGAATGAAGCCTTGGGTTTTTAGTAGGAGAGAAATAATTGTAAACACACTCTTCTTTCATCCTGAACTTGCAATTATGCAAAGAGAGCTGGCCAAGCAATGATGGTGACCACCAAATTTTTTCCACTTTCTATAAATCCCTCTCCCTAAAAACAAAAACCAACTGTGCAAACCCTTCCCAAGCCATGAGGCAGCTCTCAGGAGGATGTTTACTTCCAAGGCTTCTCAGCACTAGCAGGATTTACGCCACTTTATGCTCGGAGCTAATGGACTCCTCAAGTTTCCGGTTGTCCTCTTCCCACAGAAGGTGGACAGCTCCCACTCTGGGCTAGGCTTTGTTTCCTTCTTTGAACCGAGAGTGATCTTCGCTCTCCCCCTCATTAGCCAAATCCGTAACTGATGAGCCGCTGGATTCCTTGGTTCAATTAAGGCTCCGTCTACCTGACACCAGCTGGTGGCTCTAGTCTAGTTCCTGAAAAAAGTAGTCACTTCAGTGGGGGAGAGAAATTAGTCCAATTTAGAAACTGTCAGAGTCACTCCTGATTTATGAGTAAATTACCCAGTAAACGTGAAGCTTCAGGGTAAAGGAGAGGACATTTTCAAAATATTCCCTTGACACGATGCTTTCCTCACCTACTCTCCTACGGTGCAGCAATTCTGCTCTTTCTGCCAACTCGGATGTCCTCAGAGCTACACATCCTTTACTTCCTGTTGACCAGCATCAGGCTGAGTGACACACGAGTTTTGAGAGCTCAGTCTTAGCCATCCCTTTTAATGATGTCTGGTCAGCCAAGTTACTCAGGTTTTACGTCACATTCTGTCCAACCCTAGGGAACCATTTCGAAAGGCAGGGTGGAAAAGCAATTGATTTTAGAACCGGCACAAACATCTTAGTGGCAGCTTGTCATTCCCCAGGCTTCCTTACTAGCAAACCCCACTATGTTGCTGTGTTTTTTGGTACTGGGATTGGTGGGTGCTCCTGGATCCCAGGCTTGAATGTTGACCTGGAAGAGCCACTCCCCTGCTCGCACCGTGCACAGGTAGGGGCTGACCCCGCACACGGTTAGGGCTGTGATATGACTGTAGTGAGTGAGACATGAGGAGGAATTTGCTGGGATGCTTCCAAGAAAGTTTTTCTGTCCTTGTGAAAATTGATGCAATAGGGAGGACAATCCTTTTCTGCCCTGGACAAGCTTTGTAAGGAGGTGACTTGAAGTTGCAGGGCTGCCGTCTTACAACTGTTGGTCGGGGAGAAGTTTCAGCTGGGGGTGGCAGAGCAGAAAATTAAAAGAAACCCATATTCTTGAAGCTATCAATGAAATGCTGAATTTTCCTGGAACCACCTTGCCTTTGGCTTTTGTCATAAGGAAAGATAACCCTCCTATCATTTGATGCACTTTCAGTCGACAAATATTCTAGTGCAATGCGGGCAAGACCTTACATGGAACCAGTGTCCTGGGCTCTGGTGTGATTTCAAGTCCTGTCAAAGAAAAGCAACATTAAGTTCTGCTTTAAATATCAGGAGTCAGGGAGGGACTCTAGTTCACAGAGGGAATCAGATCTAGAATGTTAATGTGAGGGCAAAAATGACACTGATGCACACGATTAAAGCTAGAACAAGCTTGTGTGCAGAAGCCAGACACTGTGTGGCCCATTTACCTGAAAAGTCCAGAGCAGGCAAATCCGCAGACAGGAAATGGATTCGCGGTCACCAGGGGCTGTGGGGGCCACCCCGGGGGAGTGCAGCGACTGTCGAGGTGGTGGGGTTTCCTCAGGGGTGCAGACGTCCTGCACTGGGCAGGGTGACGGTCGCACACCATGAATGTAGTAAGTGCCACTGAATAGCACACCTTAAAGCCAATGGTAAATTTTGCGTTATGAGTATTTCCACAAATTAAAAAGACTTGGAATCAGCATGGCACGGCAGTGACATTAAGTAGAAGCATTCCCATTCATGACTTAAATGCAACATTAAAGTTTTGATAATTTCCATATTTTAACTATTCAAACTGTTGGTGCATTCCTATATTTTATGATAAATGGTGGCTATTTACAACATATGTTATCAGTTCATTGCTTATGTTTAATTTCTTTAAATTTTTACTGAAATAAATTGTTTTTAAGATAACAAATGCACCACTTACTTTTGGCAACTGTCCAGCTGTTACGTCCTAGGGGCTACTGACCAATTATGAAACATTTATTAGGTTCTCAATATACACCAGTGCGGACCTTGACACTGATATATGAAGTCCTTGAGCTCTTAAGACAAATCTTGTCTGAAAATGAAAATGTTGATTCTGTAGGCTGTGCCTATTCTATGGACAAAAGCCTTTCTATGCAAATAGGAAAATTTACTGACCATGTGAGAACAAGATAAAATATTTAGCACTAATTGGAAATAAATATGAAGTTTTGATTTATATGTTCAAACTCTATAGAAGGCAGGGGATTAACATAGTCAATATATTAGGGTAGAGCTAAATTTTCAATTCCAATTCAATATGGTCAGTCAGTACGAAACGGTCAATACTGTTATAGACTAAGCTAGCGATAGAGATGCGAAGCGGAAAGTACACCCACACATTATGGCTGAACTACAGAGACGAGGCCGAGACGCTGAGTGTGGACACAGCCAGCTGGAAATAAGCAAATCTTTCACATACATGTAAAAGTAACAGCGATATCCCTGGTCTACAGAATATTACAGTTGAAAAGATGAAGATGTCGCTAACTTATTTACGTGAGATAAATTATATATTTGAGGCAGTTACAATTTCTCAATGAGGATTAACAATTTTATTTCCTCCAAACCTTTCTTTAGGAATATAACTGAACGTCGACTAAAGAGGTCAGTGAGAGATGGAAGATTGCTCAGATGATTGGCCTTCCCAGGTGGTCTGGAAGGATGAACGCCTTTTCGCTTCACGCCCTCAGATACGTACTTGGTCTTCACAGCGTCTTTCAGAGACACGAGCTGTGACATCCTAAATGCGGATCAGTTTCGGGTGGACGGGTTTTCAGTCTCTCTCTCTGGTGTGTTAAACTGAAGAGGCTGGAGGTGGGGCCGGCTTCCATCTGTAATAACTGAGGAAATTATTCTGAGGCAAATTTTTCTTTAATGGGCTTGGCCTCCCAGTTCATGGAATTAATAGAGTGTGGATAAGCAAACTTGTTCTAATAGTTGAACAAGACTGGCAAGCGCACTAGCTGTTGACAAGGATGACTGTGGAGTGGCTTTATTTCTCCTTGTTTGTTCCGAGGTGTGATGAGAGCATCCTATATGGTTGACTTTCTGCATTTCTGCGTATTGAAAGAGCACAGAGCAATCCGTAAGCTGGAGGTTGATGCCCAGTGTGTGACTTTCCAGCAGGTGTCACTGGACTGGGATCACAAACCTCATAGAAGATGGTTTCCTTGGCTCTGCTGGCAGCCAGCCTCGTTGACTCAGATCACTAAGGTGGGGGTGGGGGTTCCCCAAATCTGTGCTGCTGCCTTCTGAAAGGCTCCTCTCGCAGAGCGGGAGAGAACAGCCTGATTCCAACCCTTGACTGGCAGCCGGCCACGTTCCGGAAGGAAGAGGAGGGAGCCAGGGCAGCTCAGATGTATTTTAGAGGAGCCAAAAGGGGCAGAGAGCATACCTGGCAGATGAATGGGCCTGCGTGGAGCTCAGTGGAGCAGCAACCCTGGAGAGCAAATGGAGAAAAGACAGGCCCAGAGGCTTGGAAATCCCAACACATCAGTGTTCATCGGAAAAAAGATCCGGAAGGGTTGAGTCTGAGGTTCTGTGAAAGTCACGAAAAGAAGGACAGAAGTCAGAGGCTCCCTGTCCCTAGTGGCCTGCTTGTCAGAGTCACTCGACTGCGCTTTATCCTCTCAAGACCCCAACCCACCCCCTCTGCTGTCAGGCAGCACGTCCCCCCAGCAGCTGGCTCCTCTCGCCTCGACAGCATGGCCCGCTGAGAATCCACTGGAGCAGCTCTCTGCGGTCACCTCCTCACCCACAGTGTTATGCATTTCACTCAACCAAATACGCAGCGCGCTGATGGAGCCCCCCTCACGCGCTCTGCTCCCAGACCAGGTCTCCGGGGCAGCAGTGCCACAACAGACCCTGCTTCAGGTGAGACGCCATCTGGAAAATACTTGCTGTCGTGGGAAGCAGGCGCCTCGAGCCTCATCACTGACCTCTGATCCAGAGTCCAGAGGTCCCGAGAGGCTTCCAAGGATGTGCTGCTCCCTTCCCTGTCCTGGATGAAGCCGAAACAGGTCGTTCAGTCCACAGTGAGCTGGGCTGGCAGTCAAAACTGAAAGCGCCCTTCAATCATTATAGAGCTTGCCCACTAGTGAAATTCTTTCCAGAGATTATGGAGCACCAGTCTACTAAATATTTAAAAATATTTCCTATTATTTAAATCATCCTAATATTACATTTTAATTTGAGTAATATATAGAAATATATATCTATTAGTACATTTAACATTTATTTAATAAAATGAATAACATTTAGGTTAAGTATTTTATGGTGGGGTTTCTCTCCCACATCCTTGGTAACCATGAAGCAAAGACCCCGTGAGCCCAGTTCTTGCTGCGTCTTCACTGCCAAGGATTTCTCTGCTTTAAGAAAAAGTCAAAGTCTAAAGTCACCACACAAGAACATTAGGAAGTTTGATATGCTTCACACATGCAAAAATATTGTTTGCTTTCTAATTACATTAATTGTGGGATTAAATTAAATAGCAAGAACCCATGATATTATTTTTTTATAATATTAATTATATGTACTAATTGTAATAGCCATGTAATTATTGTAAAATACTTTAAAAATTTAGAAAATATCAGGAAAGGAATAAATATCACCATCAATCCCATTTTCCAGAGAAAAGCACTATTAAAATGTTGGTATACTAAAATATTTGGAGCCTACTTAATATATAATTCTTTGTCCTGCTTTTGTCATAACTTTGTAGTGCCTTTTACATTATTAATTTTCAAGACACTGGAAATCATCTGCTGCATGAAGTTTCTGCTAGAACACCACAACATTCTTGTAGGTTATCAGCATCCATTTCCACTGCTGCATTCGCCGTGTTCAGAGTCGAGCTGTGTTTCCTTGCGGCTCTCCCACCCCAGGGACGGGTCAGGCTCTCCCACCCCAGGGATGGGTCAGGCTCTCCCACCCCAGGGATGGGTCTAGACTCTCCCACCCCAGGGACAGGTTAGACTCTCCCCCTGCAGGGTCGGGTCAGGCTCTCCCACAGTGGCTCTTCCCCTCACTGACCTCCAGTCTCCTGTCCCTTGGCCTCCTGAGAGCCTGGCCCGCTGGGCATGTGATGCTGCTCAGACTCAGTGACGTCCGGTGCATCTTGAAGACTCTCACAGCAGCTTGGTGGCTCCAGGGTTGGTTGTCCACTGCAGACTGACATCCTGTAGCCGATTCCGTCACTAGCTCTGTCACCCCAGTGACGTCCTCCTCAGCTGGGAAAGATCACCTTTGTTCCTCCTCCTCTAAAAAGCCAGCAGGAAATGAAGTCTTTGACAAATCTACTTTTCTATTATCCTTCAATATTATCCAATAAGATGTTCAATGACATACAACAGAATCAGTTTGAGAAATATTTTTTTTATATCAACAGATTTTACATGAAGCTAAACCATCTGGATGAAAAGTAAAAAAAAAAAAAATTCAGCTTATTAGTGAGATTTGGAGACTTCAAAATATACTTTGTAGAAACTTCAAGATCCTTGTAGAATTCACCTGAATCATTTAATAAGATAAAATGAAAATTTCATGCTTTCTCCCAATGCACTGATTGTGTTGGTATAATTTTTCTGCATCTCTTCCTGAAGATATTTTATTGTCAGGCATTTTCATGGTTATGAAGAAGGGTTGCCATAAGGTGTTGTTTCTCAGCATCAGGGAGCAGCCCAGGACCCCTGTCCATTGGCTGGATGTTGTGGGCCTTTGATGTTGGTGGGATTGTGTGTGTTGGGGGGTGTTGTGTAAGGGAACTGGGTGGCTACGGTCACCACATGCTGTGTGCGCTCTACGCTTCTGTGTCTGTTGATCCGGGATGGCCCAGGACCAAGCTTGTTCCAGAAATGCAGACTAGCAGGGCAGAGGGGGGCTGCCAAAAGCTCCAGTCTGGGAGCTGGGAGACTTTCCCTGTGGCAGTGTTATGGTCTGACTGCCATTTGGCTGTGCGGCATCGGGCAAAACATGTTTACCCTTCCTGCGACTCAGTTTCCTCATCTGTGGGATGGGAATGTCGGTGCTGATCTTGCCTCCCACAGGGTTATGGAGAGTATTAGATGAGATGGTGAAGCAAAAAGTGTGCTACACTTCGAGGGTAAATTATTGTTTTACGAAGCATCACAGGGTCAGGGTGGCTGTGAGAACACACACATTACATGTGAGCAAACTGAATTTTACATTGTAAAACTTATAGTTTTATGTTTTAAAATATATTTATTTTACATAAGCCAATATTCTAAACTCCCCAAATGATAGGTATTTAGATATGTGGATTTATATATATTGCTATATACATGGGCCTGTAAAGACTAACTCATTTGCACAGGAATTTAAGAAAAGGAAAAAAGCTAATCTCAAAATAAAGATCCAAATATTAACATTTTCTTAATGAGCAATGTGAATTTTAGAAAAATCATTGTGAACACATTTGTCTTTTATTTATGCTGTTTTTTGCTTCTGGTTTCTAGGCAACAGAAAACAGGTTTTCATTTTACACCATTTAATTTCCTGTTTTTCTACCTCTTTTGTTGTGCCAGTTTTAGACAATTAATTATACAATTAATTTAAAAACTGATACATACTTCACATACCATAAAATTCACCCTTTTGGAGTGTTTGACAGTTTTCAGAAGAGCCTCAGAGTTGTGCAGCCACCACCAGTCCTAACTCAGAGCATTTCCATCCCTGGAAAGAGAGACCAGGGAACCCCAGCAGCCACTTCCCATCTCCTTGCGACCACCCACTCACCTTTGGTCTTCAGGGATTTACTGATTCTTGACATTTCACGTAAATGGAATCAACCCATATGTGGCCTTTCGTGTCTCGTTTCCTCCACTCGGCATTCTGTTTTCAAGATTCATCCAGATGGTAGCATGAATCAGTATTCATTCCAAGCTACGACTGAATAATATCCCATTGTGGGTATATACCACATTTGTTTATCCATTCATCAGCTGATGGACAGTTGGGTTGTTTCCTCGTTGGGGCTATTACGAATAATGCTGCCTGAATGTCTGTGAGCACTTCTTGTGTGGCTGTATCTCTTGGGTATGTACCTAGGAGTGAAATTGCTGGGTCCCGTGGTAACTCCACATTTGCATTTTGAAGAACCAGCTCTGTTTTACATCCCCTCCCCCAGCAACGTATGCACATTGCAGTCTCTGCATCCTCACCAGTACTTGCTGTAGTCTGTCTTTTTAATAACAGCCATCCTAGTGAGTGCAAAGTAGTTTCTTATTGGGGTTTTGGTTTGCATTTCCCTGACAGCTAATGATGTGGAGCATCTTTTCATGTGTTTTTTGGCCATTTTGTGTATCTTCTTTGGAAAATATCTATTCAGATCCTTTGCCTACTTTTTAATTGTGTTACTTTTCCTTTTATCGTTTAGCTGTAAGAGTAATTTTTATATTCTGAATACTAAACCCTTAACAGATATATGATCTGCAAATATTTTCTCCCGTTCTGTGGGCTGTCTTTTCACTTTTTTTGATAGAGTCCTTTGAAATGCAAAAAGCTTTAATTTTGATGAAGTCCAATTTGTCTATTTTTTTCTTTGGTTGCTGTGTGTTTGGTGTTCAGCGTCATATTTAAGAAACCATTATCTAATCCAAGGTCACAAAATTTTACCCCTAAGCTTTCTTCTAAGAGTTTTATAGTTTTAGCACTTACATTAGGTTTTTGATCCATTTTGAGTTAATTTTTATATCTGGTAATAGTGACCCAATTTCAATCTTTTGTATACAGCTATTGGTTAATATTTATATATTAAACATATTTCTACCACCTGTGCATTGAGATTTTAGGGGGTCAATAATAGCACCCGCCTTTCTTGATTTTAGAAGCAATTGGAAGATAGACCCAGGAGTCAGGTGGAGGTATATAAGATATTTCCTTTTGCTATTGGGGTCTGCTTAGGTTTGTTGGGGCTCCACCTGGAATTAGATGAGCTTAACACAGCCACAGGCACATCTCCACACCTGTAGACCCACACTGTGTAGTCTGCTTCCCCGAGGCAGAGAACAGATCAGAACACAAAGAGAGGAGAAGGACAGAGGTGGGACGTGTACTTAATCTTCCAGATTCGCTGACCAAATGCTTCGCTCAGGGGAGGAGTCAGAGAGGGAGGGACAGAGACAGAAGGAAAGAGAGTCTCTGGTGCATATGGATTTTTAGTGGATGAGATCTGCCCAGTTACCCACAGGTATGCCCCTCACTCACCCACAGGTGTGCCCCCCAGTCACCTGCAGGTGTTCACCCAGTCGCCCACAGGTGTGCCCCCCATCGCCCGCAGGTGTGACCCCCCCAGTCACCGCAGGTGTGCCCCCAGTAGCCCGCAGGTGTGCCCCTGCTTTGGAGGGGAATGGATGATGGAGGTGAGAGGCAGGACGAAGGGCCCCCACGTGGGGCAGGAGGAGTGGGGAGCAGGGCCCCACACAGCGTGGCTCAGTTGGTGCCTCACCTCTGAGCAGCACTTGGGAGGCGCCTGGTTTATAACCTGGGCCCGGCAGGGAACCAGCAAACAAGCTCAGTGTCGGGCTGGGAGGGACGGCGAGTGCTTCCGGAGCTGCTCGACTCCTGCGGCATCGCATCCTGAGCTCTGGGACTGACCTCCCTGGAAAACATTCACCTGTCTTCAGTCAGCTAAGAGAAGGAAGTGTCTTTGTGGTTCTTCAGCTCACCTACGTGCCCTCGTCCAGGTTGGCGCTCAGTAACCCTCCATTCTGTGGGGTTGTGTCTAGAGTCGATCAGGCCGTTCAGTTCGTATTTGTTAAGGTAAAGGAGGTTCACGTTCTGTTTTATGAAGGAAACATCCTTTACTGTAATTTCCTTAAAACGTGGAGATCCAATGTCTTTTCTGGGATTTTATTGTTTTCCTGAAAATCGTTTAACATAACCATTAAACTTGAAATTCTCGAGAGTCACCACTGGGGTCATGTGAACTCATCGACCCTGTTCTGAAAAGGTGTCAGTCAAGCTGGTGTTTATCTGACGAGCGGGATCCTGAGCGCCACCCTGCAGCTCCCGGGACGCGTCGCGCTCTCGGGGAGGGTCCGTGGCAGCTCGGGGTGTGCGTGGTGGCGGTGGCGTGTGCGGCTCACCCTGACCTGGAGGAAGGAGGGGAGGCGCAGGTGAACCGAGAAACCGAGGAGAGGAAGACTAGGAGGGGCGAGGCTAGGGCGGCAGGGCCATGCTCCTCCCACCGAGGGGCTGCGACCCTCCCCGCGATCCCGCGGCCTCGGCTACGCTCCTAACCTGTCCGGCGATGCCTGCAGCTTCCGGACTTGCCCTGCCCTCAGGGGCCGCGCTTTCGGGCTCGGGTGGCCGCCGGGAGGGGCTACCCCTCAGCGCCCAGGACGCGCGGATCCCGGCACCGCGCGGACACCCCAGGGCAGCGCCGACGCCCCAGCGTAGTGCGGACACCCCAGGGCAGCGCGGACACCCCAGGGCAGCGCGGACACCCCAGCTAAGCGCCGACACCCTAAGGCAGCGCCGACACCCCAGGGCAGTGAGGACACCCCAGCGCGGCGCGGACACCCCAGGGCGGTGCGGACACCCCAGGGCAGCGCGGACACCCCAGGGCAGTGAGGACACCCCAGGACAGCGAGGACACCCCAGCGCGGCGCGGACACCCCAGCTCAGTGCCGACACCCTAAGGCAGCACAGACAACCCAGGACAGCGAGGACACCCCAGGGCAGTGTGGACACCCCAGCTCAGTGCCGACACCCTAAGGCAGCACGGACAACCCAGGGCAGTGAGGACACCCCAGGACAGCGAGGACACCCCAGCGCGGCACCGACACCCCAGGGCGGCACGGACACCCCAGGGTGGCGTGGACACCCCAGCTCGGCGCCGACACCCCAGGACAGCGCGGACACCCCAGTGGTCCTTCAGGAACCGCCCACAGAGCAGAAGCAGACGAGGAACCACCCTGATGGTCCACATTGCCCGGTGCTCTGAATTCCTTGTGCAGGAAGCTGTTAAAATATACAGGATTTTGTGATAGAGAAGAACGAACACTGGCGATCCGGTTCCTAAGCATATAAAATATTGTATTGTTTTAGTCACCGAGATTACATGTCTTGATTATTTAGTACATCGTTAATAAATAATCATAATGAGTGACACAAATTTTCTCCAAGTTAGTTATTCTTTTCTTGGTATATTAGGAAGAAAAGTATAAGTCAGAGGATCTTTTTTACAAGAGAGAAAAGAGGTGCTATTTGGAATGATGAAAATAGCTCTTGATAATTTCAAAATTTGGGGGACAAAAAAAGGACAGTTAGGATGTTTAAATCTTGTTCCTTACCTTTAGAAATATTTCAGACACTAGTGCTGCTGACGGTCGAGATGAGGGAGCAGTGATCTCTGTCACACCTGCCAGGTGAGAGCACACAGGTGACACCCTTTTCTAGCATCCTCTGTTCCCGCCGTGATCTCAGACCATAACTCATCCCGTTTGGAAGTGACGGCCGAAACATCTGCCTTTCATTGCCTCAGCGTGTCCAAGTCCCGCAGGCGTTTCAGGTAGAACACAGGTGCCCACGAAGCTTCATTTAAACTTGGAAAACTGCAAGGCGCGGTTGATTTGGGGGTACCTGCTCTCTAGGTTGAGGCGTTTTCAGCCTCTTGCTTGAACCTGCCCAGTTGTCTCCTCTTTATCTTTCCTGTGGCGCTCGCCAGGCTAACCTTCCTGCACGCAACCCTGAACGTGCCACTCCCTGGTTCGAAGACATTTAAGGCCTCTGCAGGGAGTCTCCAAACCTCAAAGTCAGAGTGCAGGGTCCCCACAAGACTGCTTTCAGGCACTGCTGCGGGTTTGGGGTCCCCAGAGCTCACTGGAAGCTGTGACACTCTCAGCTCCTTGGAGGGAAGGGGCACAAATTAGAATCAGTGGAGGGAAGAGACATGGGGCAGGGTCTGGGAGGCCCCAGCTGAAGCTTCCTGTACCCTCCACCCCGGGCCACAGACAGGTGGGACTGTGACAGCCTGTCCAGGGTTAGGGGAGCACCCAGAGCACCCAGAGTTTCCAATGAGGCTCGGGTCCTCACTGCCTGTGGCCGACCCTGGGTCTCCCACCCCTGCTGGGTTCAGCCAAGTGCCATTCGTGTCCCCTCCTCTGCAGGCTGGGATGAGACCACTAGGCAAAGCTCCATCACAAATGACGCTATTGGATGGTCCGGTGGCAAACAAAGAAACCCCCAGGAGCAGGAGACAGCGGCCAGACTTCTCTTTGCTGAGCTCAAGGTCCTTGCTGCAGAGCCTCCATCTTTGCCTGATTCAGGTCCAGCTCAGGGTGTGGCCTCGGACCCCGCAGCCAGGCACTGGACACCTGGCGCCCTGGGCTGCAATCCTCCCCAGGTCTGTCCCCCGTGCCCGCCTCTGCTGTGCTCTGCTTTTAGGCCCCCTCTGCCCACTTCTTCACCTACAAAGGCTCAGCTCGCTTTCATCCGCAAACACGGTTCCTGCCACGACAGTTTTCTGACCCCCCCCAATCTGCTGTTTCCTCCTCTGAACCTGTGACACGGTTAAACACAGGTCACGTATGCACTGCCACACTCTGATTTGGATTTGCTCATTCCCCTGACTTGCATAAGGCCATGGAGGGCACGGACAGAGCTTCGCTCCCATGTCCACCCTGGGGAGACTCGGGCACGATGTTGGGCACCCAACAGGTGCTCAAGAACAATTCTGCAAATCACTTTCCCATTTTATCTTCTTTGATACTTTATTGAAATGCTAATATCCCTGGAAAGCCTTTCTTTCCTCCTACCTTCCTTCCTTATTAAAAAGTTATTGCCACAAAGCATTTTGTTTTATTTTTTTAAAAACATTTTAACATTAAATTTTATTGTTCGTAGATATAACACATGCATGTCATTTGAAAGCTAGAATAGTATAAAAAGGCTCGTAACAAAAACAGTGGCCCTTGCTCCATCTCCATCTTCCCCCTTCAAACCGGCTCACACAGGCAATCACTTTCAACTTTTTAGCTCTTTCATGTGGTTTTTAATAAGAGGTGCTATGGACTCAAGTCCACTTTGATATAACCTTATGTATATAGCCCCAAAGTTCTGTAAACCTAAGATATGACAAAGTATGCTGAAGGAGTGACCCGCAGGCTGGAGATGTTTGGCTCTTCAACAGAAGGATGGTGTGTGTCAGAAACTTTTAATCATTTTCAAATATTCTGGGACTATAGCCAGTGAGCTTGAGGTCGACCTTGAGTAGATTTTAGGATGGATTTTTAAAGGAATGGCTCGCCAGGTCTCAAAGAAGGAAGTGGAGCTCACCAGCATCATTTGCTAAGAACAAATTAATCATTTGTTACATCCAAACAGTACCTAAGATGGCACATGTTGAACTAACTTCATCCTTTAGGAGCAGGGTGTGTAGGTTACTGGATCAGGGGAAGACGGGGAGTTTCTAGGTTTCAACAAGACATATGATGAACTAGTTCATGATGCCCTTGGGAATAAAATGGAGGAACATGGTGACGTGTGACATTCTAGAAGTCAAAGCTGGGTGGAAATCACACAGAAACCCATTTCAGCTTAACATTAGGACCATTAAGGCAGAAGCATCTGCCCAGACAGAAAGGACTGTCCCTGACTCGGGGAGCCTGGAGCTCAGGCTGAACGGGCTCTTGCTGGGGAAGGCACGGAGGGGCCTAGAGAACGGGGTGTACCCTGGAACGCCATGCCCTCCAACGGTGCTTCCGATCCTTAGTCTATGATTCTGGCTGTAACTAACAGCACGGCTGGATGACAATATCCTCAGCTCCCAGATACAGCTTGTGCCACAGAAGCCGGGCGTGTTCTCGTGGGGAGGCTGCCAGTGGGCACGGAAAGACTGTGCTGGTAGAAAGGGCCGAAAAGCCTCAACCGCAGGAAAGCGCGAATGGAACGTGCTGCCGGTGGCTCAGCCTCTCGTCACAGCAAGGCCAGGCTAGCTCGGTGCTGCCGAGGCCATTGCCATGGAGACCACCAGGCTGGTCAGCAGGGGCGAGACATCCTGGGACGGAGGCAGCAATGCCAGGCCCAGATCAGAACCGGTCCCGCCGTCTCGCCTGAGGGCAGGGGATGGGCTCGAAGACCACGTTCCTGTCTGTCCAGCAGCTCCAAGGCCCAGAAGAAATGGGGATTTCCTGTCGAGCCAGGACTCGGGGCCAAAGCTGACCACCCACTGTCATCAAACTCCCCTGGGGAGAGAAGCGCCGTCTCCGGCCTCCCGACCTTGGCCTCAGAGAGGCCGCCGGCCACTGGCCGAGTGCCTGGGAGGGAGCAGTTGCCTGAATCTTGCGTGTGGCTTGGGGCTGCCCCTCCACCCCCCTGAGTGCTGCTGGGGAGGCCACTGCGCCACAGCCTCCTCCTGGAGCCCCTGTCCCCTGAAGCTGCATTTTGAATAAACAGCTCTTTTCTGTCACAAACCAAGACATGAAAAATACTTCTGGGTCCCACTTGCTGCTTTTCAGTCCTGCTTTCTCTGCTCTGATCTCACATTCTTGCTGAGTTCTGTCCTTTTGGGGTGCACTGTCGTGACTAAAGGAGAGGGACAAATAGGTCATAGTGCTAATACTATTCCATTTTGGGAATGGTCTTCGTTACAAGAATCTCTTTTGTACCGGGAAAGATTCTGCGCTTTCTTAAAAGTCTTTTCCTTGCAGCAATGAAGATTTTTAAAATTCCACAAAGAAATATTTCCATTCTTGGTCATGCTTGATATCATGCATCATGAACATAATTAAAACCAGCAGGAAATTCGGATATACTTGGAAAAATCAAGACTTCTGAGCATGAGTGCAGGAACAGAGAGTTGGCATCTATCAGCAACACCTCTGTGTGTGTTCCCAGCTGTTCCGACTCCACCAGTGGCTACGCACTTCTGCACAGCCCACAGGCAAGCATGTGGCAATAAAACACTGCTGCCAGCTATGGGCAGACCTCTGGATTTTTCATGGCTATTATTTCTTTAGGACAAACAAACATAAAATTCTTGCAGAAAAAAATGTTCTTAAAATGTAAATAACATTTTAAATACCATTTTGGCTGCTGCATGATTAAAAATCATTGTTTTCTTGTGTACTCTAAGTTCATTACTTAGAAGCCATTGAACCTAGAAATTCATTTACCCTTCTCTTTGGGAGTCGTCTATGTGGCCCGCATACGTGCATGTCCAGAGATGGGAAAATTGGCATCGTTCATCTTCTAGTTTCCTGCTTCATGTGTCTGATTAAATGGCAACGATTTCACTCTCTTGAGTACCTCTCCCCTCTGCTCCCATCCTCATCCACACTTTGATTATTTCTTGCCTGAGTCAGTCCTCATAACTGTCTCTCTATGTATAACCACGTTTCTCTGTACTCCATTCTCCACATTGCAGCCCAGGAAATTAAAAAAAAAAAAAACTTAAAGGAAATTAGATCATGTGATTCTCTTTCTTAAAACCCTCCCACCGCTCTCCATCACACTTAAATCCAAATTCCCTACTATGGCTTGCAAAGCCCCTACTTCTCTCTCAGGCTTCACTTATTTCTTTGAAATTCTGAGTTTTAGTAGATTTATTACTTGTGAAACCATAACCACAATCTGGGTTTAGAATATTCTCATCACCTCAAAAAATTATCTTGAGACTCGTTGTTGTCAGCTCTACTCCTACTCCGCGTCCCCGGAAACCACCAACTTGCCTCCTGTCTATACATTTAACTTTCTGGACGTTTCTTATGAATGGAGCCATACAGGGCATAGAAGCATCCGGCTTCTTTCTTTTAGCATCATGTTTTTGAGATTTATCCATGTTGTAGCATGTAGCAAAGTGTCTTTTATTTCAATTGCTGGAAAATATTCTATTATATAGATATACCACATTTTGTTTGTCTGCTTACCAGTTGATGGATATATGGATTGTCTACAATTTTTGGCTATTACGCAAAATACTGTTATGAACATTCACATATAAGTTTTTGTGTGGCTACTTCTTCATTTTTCTTGCATAGATTTCTAAGAGTCGTTATACGGTAACTGACATTTAACTTTTTAGGAAATTGCCAAACAGATTTCCAAATAGGCTGTATCATTTTACATTCCCATCAGCAATGTGTGCTTTCAGTTTCTCTACCTCTTCTTCAATACTTGGTATTTTCTCCCGTTTTATTATAGCCATTTTAGTGCTTTTTCCTGCATCTGTTGAGATGGTCATGTCATTTTGTCCTTTATTCTTTTAATAGGCTATTTTACATTAATTGATTTTTGGATGTTAACCCAACTTTGTGTTTCTGGGATTGATCACACTGGTCATGGTACATAACCCTTACCATGTGTTGCAGAACCATTTTCCTAACATTTTGTTAAGGATTTTTTGCTTCAATGTCCAAGAAGGATATTAGTCTGAAGTTTCTTTTTTTTGTGATATCTTTGTCTGGCTTTGATTTCAGGGTAAAACTATCCCCATAAAGTTGGAAATTTTTCCCTCTCTTCTATTTTCTGAAAGAGTTTATGTTTTTGTGTCTTTCAGGGAATTTGTTTATTTCATCTAAATTGTCTAATCTGTTGTCATAAAGTTGTTATAATATTTTCTTATAACTCTCTATAAGTTTGATAGTGGTGTTTTTTTTTTTTTTCCTTTCCTGATTTTGGTAATTGGTGACTTCTTTCTCATTTTCTTAGTCAATGTAGTTAACGGTTTGTAATTTGTTTAATCTTTCCAAATAACTTACTTTTGGTTTTATTTATTTTCCCTATTGTTTTTCTGATTTTTATTTCATTAATTTCCACTCTAATTATTATTTCCTTCCTTCCTTCTTCTTGTTTTGAGTTTAATTTGCTCTTCTTTTTTGGGTATTATAAAGGGTACTTTTCTTCTTTTCTGATACAGGCATTAAATCTATAAATTTATCTTTAAGCACTGCTTTAGCTACAGCCCATAAATTTTGAGATGCTGTGTTTTTATATTCAATGGGTTCAAATATTTTTAAATTTCCTTGTGTTTTCCTCTTTGACTCATGGATTATTTAGAAGTATGTCATTTAATTTCAAAATATTTAAGAATTTCCCAAATCTATTTCTCTTACAGATCTCTCATTCACTTATGGTCAGAAAACATACTTTTTGTGATTTCTATATTTTAAAATTTACTGAGACTTGTTTTGTGGCCCAGTATAGGTCTATCCTGGAGAATGCTTTATGTGCACTTGGTAACATCTGTGATTTCTGCATTCGTTGGCTGGAGTGGTCTATAAATATCAGTTTGATTGATAATGTTCATTCTTCAATATCCCTG
The DNA here is from genome assembly GCF_015220235.1 of Choloepus didactylus. Taxonomy (NCBI): domain Eukaryota; kingdom Metazoa; phylum Chordata; class Mammalia; order Pilosa; family Megalonychidae; genus Choloepus; species Choloepus didactylus. The sequence continues at coordinate 176,996 of NC_051311.1, forward strand.
CTGATTTTCTGCTAGTATTTCTGTCAATTATTGAGAGTGAGGTATTGTGCTCTCAGTCTTTGTTTATCTGGGATTTTCTTTATTTCATCTTCATTTTAAAAAAAATAGTTTTACTGGATGTAGGCTTTTGGGTTGAATTTTTTCTTTTCAACATTTTGAATGTTATTCCACTACTTCTGGCTTTCAGAAGACGTGGCTCCATGAATACTGTCATATTTCTGCATGATGGTAGCTTTCCGAGAGCCACGGCCCACGACTGTAAAGACCTTTGGAGAGATTAAAGGCATCTGCCCTGGAGACAATCACTGTCCGCATTCCAAAGAGTAATAAGGAAAGGGCCCCTCATCCCCTCGGGGAGGACTTGTTTACGTTCCACAGTGAGGCTGCTCTCCCTCTCTGGAAGTGGGAGGGGTCGATGCTCCAGCAGTTCCCATAACTTAAGGGAAACTCTCCCGTGGGACAGACCCCGCCACACACTCAGGAGGCCCCCGGCTCTCGGTGCACGGTCCTGTGGGGCATCGGGAGCCGACACAGCTGCTCTGTGGACCCGGAGGTTGCAGGTTTCTGCTTATATACGTGTATGTTGAGAAATCAGCCATGGATAGTATTGTTCCCTGTATATAAATTATTTTTCTCTCGCTGCTTTCATGATTTTCTCTTTGCATTGTCTTTCAACATTATTGGTTCTAAGAGTAGACCTTTGTCTTTAGGCTACTTGGGTTCACAGAGCTCCTTGGATCTGTAGATTACTGTTTTCCATCAGACTGTAACGTATTCCATCATTACTTCTTCAAGACTCTTTTTGGCCCTTTCTTTCTTTGGCTTCTTGGACCCCATTACATATGTGCTGCTACATTTGATATTGTCCCCAGGTCTCTCAGCCTCTGTCCACTTTTCCTTGATATTTCTTTTTTTGTGTCTGCCACATCAGATCATTTCTATTTTTCTGTCTTCAAGTTCACTGGTTCTTTTTTCTGCTATATTAACAATCTGAGAATACTGAGATCCTCTAGTGAATTTTTCATTCAGTTACTGTACTTTTCAACTTCACAATTTCCATTTAGTTCTTTCTTATAATTTCTATCTCTTTATTGATATTTCCTGTTCACTGACTTACCATGGTCATACTTTCCTTTAATTAGTTAAAGCTTATTTTGTTAGGTTTTTGAACACTTTGTAATAGCTGCTTTGAAATCTTTCCCTTCTAAATTCCACATCTTGGGACACTCAGAGACAGTTTCTTTCAACTGTCTGAGCTTTTCCTGAGTGTGGGTCATGCTTCCCTGTTTCTGTACATGTCTCATAAATTTTTGTTGAATACTTGAAAGTTTGTATAATATATTATAGCAACTATAGATTCTGATTTTTTTCCTACAGTTGTTTTATTGTTTATTTGTTTAGTAACTTGCTTTGACTGAATCTGTGAAGTTTGTCTCCTGCACTGTGCAGCCACTAACTTCTGTCTGTGTTTATTTCTCAGTCTGGCATCTGAGGATTTGCTGTCATGTCTGCATAATTCAGCTTTCACCAGAATATTGGTCAGTGGCCGTGTTCCGATACCCCAGGCCAGTGAGGCCTCCACTCCCTGCTGACGGATCTGTGTGGAAGCTACAGAAAAAAGTCAAACTTCCATCCACTTTCAATGCATCTGCATTCTTATTTCCTACAAGGGTCTTTTGTGGCTCCTCTGTGCATAACGCAGGCTTCGTTGTGCAAGCAGAGTGGGGGCTTGGCTAGCTCTGGTCTCTGCTGCTCAGGCAACAGCCTCCAGCCCACCTGGGGTATCAGAGAACTTGCCGAGCCCCCTAAGGTGGTCTCGCCTCTCAGAACTGCTGCTCAGTCCGCAGTGGTCTGTCGCTTTACTCAAAAGGAGGGTGGCTCAAGATGGACGGGAGCAGCCCCACCCAAGAACGCCACCGTCCTACCCAAAATTCATTAATTCTCGTAAAAAAATGCTTCTCGGTTTGTTGTGTGTCTTTGGTTAAATTTCAGAACACTGGAATCGTTGTTTTCACAGGTTTACCCTGCTTTACAGTTGCTTTTGAAGCAAGGATTTGTTGACCTCACTCGGCCGCGATGGAATTCAGAAGGCTCCGGGTGGTTATTCTTGGCACCGCTCTCCTCATCCCCGGCACTGTGGCACCATTGACCTTCTTTGTGGACCACACTAAGCCCCTTCCCCCCACGTGGCTTTTCTATTTTAACTGTCTGGGAATATTCTTTGCGCAAGTCTTACTTGACTCTTTCCTTCTCTTTCTCGTTATTGAAGTCTCTGCTCAAATTCCTCCTTCTCAGAAAGCCCTTCCTTGGCCTTGTGTAAAGTACCTTCCCCACACTCTCTTCAGACGCTACCTCTTTATGCTGCTTTGTTTTCCTCATAGAACTCATCAATATCATTATGTTGTTAATTAATTTAAAATCATCTTCCCCTCATATTTCATGGGGCACAGATTTTGTTGTGTTTACCGCTGGATCCCCTGGGGCAATCCCTGGCTTGTAGTTCATCTCGGTAAGTATTTGTTGAATGAATGAGTTGAACACAAGGTTTAACTTTGTCCTCTACAGATGCATCTCTTCCCTATTCATGCTTGAATTGCAGTTTTCCATTTCTTCCTCTGAAAATGTTAGGTTTTAAAGAGGAAGCTTTTTCAGGGGAACCACAACTATCTCACAAAGCAGTTGGAGCTTTCCTGGCAAGCACAAAGTGGTAGTGGATGCGCCCGGGGCCAGAGTGGCCACAAATCCAGGAGACCAGAAGCCCATGTGAGCATCTCAGGCTCCCGGCTGACCGACCCTTCCCCACGGCCTTCCCCTTCCCCACCCCGTGGCTCTGACATATCAACCAATCCACATCTCACCAATCTGGGCTGTAATGCTGGTTTGCTGTAAAGATGGGCAAAATGATGTGGACACACTAATAGAAGGATTAATGGAATGATCAGAGAGAAACAAGAGAAGGTGCCCGGGCACAGCTAGGAGGTCAGGCCTCAGTGGTGGCTGAGGCTCCACGGAGACGGTGTCCTGATCTGTTTTCTCAGTGGGGGAGGCGAGGGCAGACAGGCCTGCATGCTGCTCCTGGAAGGGGGTGGCTGGGGCCAGCGAGACGACCTCAAGTAGGTTGCTGGGCTGGGGGTGGGGGTTGAGGGGAGGGGTCCCAGGCAGAGGGTGGGAAGGAGGGAGCGTTGTGGGTGGAGCCGCTTTCCAAGGTCGGCCTTCTGCATTACAGTATCTGTTTAGTTAAAGCTGAAAACTATGAGCACAGAGCAACTGTGCACCAGGGTGAGCGGCCGCCCGCCTCCAAACAGGGGCAAGTCAGCCTCATGCTCAAGGGTCCACAGAAACATTCTGAAGAGCAATTCACGGGGATAACGCACATCGTGATGCTCACAGCGACCTTTTATTTGACGTCTCTACCACTCACACGATTGCAGAGGTGATTTCTCTAACATTTCCTGCTATTGTTTTGTTTTGCTTGCCCAAACTGGTTGTTATAAGTTCAGTCTATTGATTCATATGAGGTTTCCCTGGCACAGTTGGTTATTAAGATAAGTAATGGGGTGAACGGGGAAGTGCACTCGGAGAAGTCTGGCTGATCTTGGCTAAATGAGGGAAGATGCTCCAGGAGCCCCCGAGCTGCTGGAGCCCACCAGGCCCCCGGGAAGGGTGGAGACCTGGGGAAACTGAGCTGCCTTCCCTCCCAGCCCGCGGTCGGTGGCTGAGGCAGACGAGGGGGAGAGTTGCCTTGAGTCATGTGGCTGGAGCGGCAGACCCCTCCGTGTGGAGAGGCTCAGGAGCAACTCTCAGGACCTGAGCCCCACACGCATGGATCTGGGTGTGGGGGCTGGGCCTGGGGGTGCGGCAGCAGCGGTCACCACTCCTCAAGCCCCTGATTCTTGCTCCGGGAAGGGACCCTTGCTGCCCGCGCCTCGCTGCTTTCTCCTCAGGCAGCAGCAGTGCACAGGGACCTCAGGGTGGGAGGTGGCACAGTCCTGGGCTCACATGACAAGCTGCATCTCACTCCTTTTGTTTTCTCCTCACTGCGGTCTGCAGGTTTAACCCGCCGCAGGTTTCCTCTCTAAAAAGTCCCTGTGGTTTTCAGACCAGATATCCAGCTGTTGCCTCTGGAGCAGACACAGCACCATCTACCCCTCCAAAGAGTGGTTTAGGGAAATGAGGAGCACATGGAGCCCCTCAGCAGATCCTTGCCAGGCCAGGGCTGCCTCTGGGTGCTTTGGGTTTGGATGTCAGTGGCCAGGCCCTGTAGACAGCACCTTTGAGCTGGGACACTCATCTTCTTTTGCAGTCTTCCCCGCCTCTTCCCTCCCTAGGTTGCCACAATCACCACTTTGTAATCTAGACTCTCATCGCCTGGGCCTGGATTTCTGCTAGCAAATCTGTTGGCCTCCTAGAAACTTTAAGGGGCTTCTGAGCTCTTACTGTGCGAGGTGCTCACACACTTGCCGAGCTCTAATGTCCTTCCCCTCTGACCCCCACGCCCCTCCGAGCACGTCAGACCCTCTTCTCCCTTTGGCCAGGAGGTGCACTGCCCCCAAGCTTTCCCCGAAGCCTTACTTGGTGCCTTTTTAAAATGGGAGGCCCGCTTCCTTCCCTCCCACCTCCTCAAATCTGAGCCTTCAGGAAACCGTCTTCTGGGAAGCTTCTGTGGAAATCCCTCCTCTCCCTCTCCTGAGAGTCTCTCTGGGCTCAGTGATGATACCAGTGACACAGACCACTAATAGTTTCAAAGCCTGTTCTTCCAATTAAACAACTGATTTTAATGACGATGGTTCTATCATCCATTTCCTCAGAGTATTTAAAGTGGCCAAATAGTCCTGGATAGTCATTCTCAGTAAATACTTGTTGCTTGATTAGTTTTACCTTATCCAGAACTGCAGAAGACAGCAGTGAGTACCACGGTGCATCAGTTCCCTTCCTCATCGTGATTCTGAGATGCTGCGACCATCTGCGGGGCCTCCACAGATTCTCTGAAATACTTCACCCATCCTCAGGCCTTCTCGGCTGCACCGAGATACTTACAGTGTCCTCGGGGGACTGCTCAGTTGGCGTTAAAGGAGGAGGATAATGAAGCTAGAGCTAGTCACTGGAGACTTTTTATATTACAGTTGCCATTTTGTTCTGTTTAAATGCTCCTGAGGCCTCCACCCTTCCCGCCATTAGGATGCCCCTGGGTGTTTGAGGATGTGGGGTGTTGTGTTGCTTCCGCTCTGCTCTCCTCCACAGTCATCTCGTTAGTTCTTTGAGGACGTGATGGAAAGGCCTGACTCAAGTGCACCACGTAAACTCTCAAACACGGTGAGCTCGGAAGCAACCCCAGCGTCTGGAATCATGGGGACCCTGCTCCCGGGGTCAGCCACGCTCAGTACAGTCCAATTTCCTTCCCGCTGCCCACTCCAATTTAGTTATTCAGCTTCCACGGTTGGAAGTGACAGCTAATTAATTCATAGGGAGTAGAAAAAGCAGCTCCATTAATCCTCAGAGGATGCTGGTCTTTCCGTCTCCTCATCACACACCAAGAACTCATCCATGTTCCACACACCCACATCAGCTCCCTTCTCTCTGTTGCAGCCTTGCCCATGCTTCTGGATATCTGGGTTTTGGTAATTTCCAGCTGATTTAGAAAGAATTCTTTTGTAAGGAAGGGAATCGCATCCAGACTTATGGAGATAGAATTTTCCTGGATTAAAACTTCATATCTCCAATTCCATTTCATCTCTCTCAGGTTTCTTCAAGCTTTGTTTACTTCCTCCACCTTTCACCTTCCAGGGTATTAACAGTGTTTGGCTCTAACACCTTCCTCAGATGAGTTTACTGCTCAATTATCACAACCCAATTTCCCCAAAACAGTACGTGATGTATTTTCTTACCAATTTTACCTTCAGTTAAAAAGAAAAGCTTGAGCTTGTGACACAGTGGTTTCTCGCTGACCTACATCGCTGGACCGTGTCCAGGTCAACACACCAGGCTAGAGCCAAACTAACATCAATTTCTCAGAAGTGGGTGTTGCTTTTAAGCTGTAACGTATCAAATTATGAGTGAAGAAAACCGATTTGAAGAGGTTTCTTTGGGCAGGAACATCCATAATATAGAATGTGTGGTGTGTGCGACATCCCCAAATGGTTTAGCAGCACCTTGTTTCGCCGTCATTCCTTCACAAAGCTCAGGGAGGTTTTGCAGCTCCATTGCTCTGTTCCATCATCTTTTTAGTCACTAACTCTAGGATTTCCTCACACTCCTCCTCTCCAACATTTAATTTCTTTCATTTTAGTAGATTTGCACTAAAGTTGATTTAGAAAGAATTCTTTTGTAAGGAAGGGAATCGCATCCAGACTTACGGAGATAGAATTCCTTGCTTCTTTGTGAAGCTATTCATAACCCAGGATTAAACCCAGTTAGCAGCAGTGTTGAAGGTTCAGTTTAGGGTTACTAAGGAAAGTCCAGATCTGTGAGGCATGTGCATTAGCCAGAGGTTTCCGTTTAGGAGCCCGAGTTTCTCTGTTGCATGAGGGCGGCACTGCAGGACCCTGGGGCTCTCGCGGGGGGTGGAGCACACAAGCATCCCCGGCCGCGTGCAGCCTGAAGCCAAGCAGTGCTGCAGCCCTCCCCCGCCTCGCCGCCCGCGACCCTCTCGGCTGCACAGTTGTTTGTTCCGGAAATGCCACGAATCGCTGGAGAGAGGATATCAGGGGAGGCTTCTCTGGACGGCTGCGGGGCCTTCACGGGAAAGCCTCAGGCCTGTGGCCTCTGATAGAGGAAGCCACTCCAGATAATATTTGCTTTCTCTATGCTCCTTAAGGCAAATAAAACAGAAACAGGAACAAGATGTAAAAACAAAAAACATAAAAAGTCCGTTATCTGTGCCTAGTGAAGCCTTCCATCGTGGTCGTTTTGGTCAATGGAGGGAGCAGGGAACCGGGCCCTGGGCAGGTCCCTGGAGCCCAGGGGCAGGGGTCTGGGGGCTGGAGGGGTGAGACCCCCCACCCACCTCCTCTGGAGGGCCTGGCAGGGCTGCTCTGCACGAACTGGCCACGGTCCGGCTCCCTGCCGCGAGGAGTTTCTGGTGTAACGTGAGCTTGGAAACAGGCTCCCGGCTGTGGCTGGGGGCAGACAGCAGGGCCTCTGCACTCACGGCCGGGCCCTTCTCCCTGCGCATCACTCCGAAGGGCTTTGCACAGGCCCAGCAACTGCCGCAGGGATCCATGTGCCACATCATCAGGAAGAGGACACTCTCCCCACAGAGGTTCCGGCTGCAACCGGGCAGGGACCCTCCCCAGGGCCTGGCCCCTCACCCACAGGAGGAAGCCAAGAGACCCGGCGCTCATCAGAGGAGGGTCCCCCTCCCCGGGGAGGTGTTGGTTTTCCCTCCTAATGTCCGAGTCAGAAGGGGGCCTGTTCTGAAAGGTTCGTTTCCGAGATTCTAAATTTGGGCTTGTGAGGTTCATTCAGCTTGCAAAAGAGTTTGACTCTAAACAGCAGGAAGAGCTTTGGATTCCAACATCCTCAATCTGGAAGTGGGGGGCAGAGTTCTTGGCATTTACAGTGGAAGCCCTAAGGTGGACAAAGACGGACAAATGCAAAAGGGAGCTCAGCAAGAAACTGCCCCTTCGGCCTCTGGCAGGGTCCTTCTGGGATGAGAGTGGTTAATTCCCCTTAGATCTCAGAGGAAGACGCCTCCAGTGCTGCAGACGACAGGAATGAAGAATGAACTTTGTTATCTGATCTGAAGCAGGGAGTCGGAAGTTGCTGAAGAGATACACATGGCTGATAGGAAGGAAGGAACAGAACAAGTTTAAAATAAGCCCAGGAAAGGTTTACTTTAAAAAATTAAGTTGTGGTCTAAAAGCAACGGAATACTACCCTGTTTGGACTGGTAGTTGGCATTTGTTTTAAAAATAAGCCAGACACAAAGGACAAATGTTGTGTGATCTCACTGATATGAAATGATCAAAATAATCAAAGTCATAGAGACAGAAACTGGAACACAGGCTGCCAGGTGTCGGGGTGGCACAGCGAGCGGGAGTTCTGGTGTAACTGGTGCAGAGGTTCTGTCCGGGTCAGTGGAAAAGTTTTGGGGATGGATAGTGGTGATGGCAGCACAACACTGAACCCTAAGGGAAACTATGGGTTACAGTTAACAGAAAAATTAGAATAATATTGTTTCATCAGTTGTAACAGAAGTGCCATATAATGCAAAGTGTTAATAATAAGGTGATACATGGAAACTCTGTGTGTATGATTTTTCTGTAAACCAACTGCTCTAATAAAAAGTAAAAAGCACTTTTTAAAAAAGGAAGAAAACACCAAGGACGACATATCCAGGGGCTGTGCCCCCAGGAAATCCTTCTCAGACTTTCTTCACACAGGTGAAAGTTGTGGAAGGACTGACGTGCTCAGCGCGTCTGGGGAGTAGGTTCAAGTGTGAGAAAGGACGGAGCGGGGGGCAGGGGGGTGAGGACGCAGCTGAGGGCAGGGGCCACCGGGGACCGCGGGGCAGGGGCAGCCTGAGAGGGTGCAGGGGCCGAAGTCTGAGCCCACCCGGCGTGCCTGGGGACACTGACCCGCGGGGACGGCGCACGTGGGGCCACCGGGGACTGCGGGGCAGGGGCAGGCTGAGAGGGTGCAGGGGCCGGAGTCTGAGCCCACCCGGCATGCCTGGGGATGGTGACCCGCTTGGACAGCGCGTGTGGGGCCACTGGGGACTGCGGGGCAGGGGCAGCCTGAGAGGGTGCAGGGGCCGGAGTCTGAGCCCACCCAGCGTGCCTGGGGACAGTGACCCGCGGGGACGGCACACGTGGGGCCACCGGGGACTGCGGGGCAGGGGCAGCCTGAGAGGGTGCAGGGGCCGGAGTCTGAGCCCACCCGGCATGCCTGGGGACGGTGACCCGCGGGGACGGCACACGTGGGGCCGCCTTGATGCAGACATGCGTTTCCATGCGTGCGGCTGGGCCCTGGCCAAGCGCAGGTCCTGAGGTTCAAGGCTCGGAGGTTCCAGGGTTGCTCCCAGGGCACCCGCTTCTGTGGAGCTGCGGTCACAGCCCCCCACTCCGCAGACAGGAAACCGGGGCCCCGGGGCCGCTTGGTGCTGATTTTCTCCTGAGAAGCTTCAGGTCTCCTGACTTCTCCCCCAGAGCTCCTTCCTGACAAGGTTGAGGTAGGCCATGGTCTAAAACGAAATAAAGGTCATAGTTCTGTTGATAAAATATTTTACATTAGGGAAAACCTGGAAAATAACAAGAAGCAACAAGAAGGAATGATATTACCCAGTGTATCCAACCAAACCCCCAAATTCTTAACATTCTGGTCTATTTCCTTATGTTTTTTTCCTGTGCATTTTTTACATATTGACATTTATACTCTATAAAATGTGTGTCCTAATTTTCACATATTATCATATTGTGATAATATAGGCATTTCGCTGTAATATGCTGTAAATATTTCATAAACTTAACTTGAGTGAACATAACTCATTCATCTTTTGAGTCATTACTATGTACTACATGAGAAAATATTAAAGGAAAATTTAAGGATATTTAAGTTGTGCATAATCTTCCAACAAATATTTTCTAAAACTTATTGCTTCTACCTGGGATATCTATTGGGTGGGCAAAATTGACAGCGGTCTTTCTAGTTCATTCTTTAGAATATCCCCTGACTTTTAAAGAAAAAAATCAGGTTAACTTTTCAAACTTCAGAGTACTTTTTGATAGGAAAAGTACCCAGCCTCCACTGTTTCAATACACTTTCTTTATATGCCCACATACTCACATTTGCAGTTTTGGTTTTATTTTATTTTTTTAGCTCCTTGGAAGTTGAAAACTGGTTTGCAGCTTTTGGACTAATTGTTGTGGTAGAAGAGACTCCCTCCCGGCCAATCTTTCCTGACAGTTCCGCACTTGAGAAGAAGACGGAGCAGAAAGACTTCGAAGCTCAGTTCAGAGTCAGATCTGAGTGCGAGGGTCAACGTGCTGGGTCGTGGGACTATGGATAAGTTATTTAATCCGATGAGCATCAGTTTAATTGTCTGTGAAATGGGAATAAAAACATCCATAATGACCAAAGGCCCGACGCAGGCTGTGCATCGCCCTGACCCAGGCCCTCTGCTCTCGGTTGCTGCCTCTGGTTTCTGTTTCACGGGTGGTTCCTCCTCCAGGCAGGAAGCCCCCGTCTCCCCTGCCCACGAGCTCTCCCAGAACCAGACACGGCTTCCACTGGGCAGGGCTGGGAGAAAGCACAGGTCATCCCCAGGAGACAGAGTGACCTGTCCACTCGGTCTGGAGCTGGCCCTGCAGCCGGGAGCTCCAGGAGCCATGGTGGCTGCCAGCAGGGTGCCCTGTCCCCGTGGCACCAGGTGCTGCTCCTTACGGTATATTCGTGACAAGCGCCTCCAGGGAAACTGGCCGGAGCTCTGTGGCCGTGCCCTTCTGTCGTCTTTTTCAGGGTCTCCCTGGGGCACGGGGCTGATGCAGCTGGACCGTGGCTTGTGGGTGGTGTATTTAAAAAGCCATGCCTGTCTGAGAGTGCCTTTCCATTGCAAAGAACATTAGAAAATAATTGGCTGGATGTAAAGCTCAAGGCACAAACACCAGTAGGCAGTGTTTTCTTGCCTTCTGGTGTTTAATGCTGGAGAGCCATAGAAGACCACACTGTTTTTTTTTTAATTAATTGATATACATATATAATAGTGATTTCATTTTTTAATAGTTTGGGTTTTATTGGATTACAAAGTCTTAAAGCAATTTTAGAAAATACAAGAAATATCCAAGTACAAATAAAGGTCACTAGTTATCCCACCTCCTAGATACAATCACCATTAATGATTTCCTGCTGTGTTCACAGCTTTATCACATCAGTTTACTGGTAGTCAAATGTTTCATTGCTGTCTTCTCTTGTGTCATGAGTTTTAGAAATCCTCTATTGTTGGACATTGTTTTCACTTTTCACTGTTAAGTGGTTCACCTTGAAAATATCATCTTACCTTTATCTTCCAAAAGACCACAGCAGGTTTCATTCCATTGTCGAAAAATAGTTTTCCTGAGTGGTGCTTAAAAAATGTTTTTTAATCCTCTGGGCTAGAGGTGTCTTCTGCCCCTCACCCCTGCCTGGAGAACCGGCTCCGTCCTTAGCCCAGACGGGACAGCTCGAACCACTGCTGACCCTGCCCTTTGGGGCACTAACTGGCCGCAGGTGGACACCGTCTGCAGCTGGGCTCTCAGTGACCTCATCCTCCAGCGAGGGAATGGAGCCCGAGCAGGTCACCTGTAGGAAGTTAAGTTCAAAGATAAGTGCTGAGTTTTCACTGGGGGCCAACTCTGAGAACCGTGGACAAGCAAACAGGTAGGCAGAGATGCTAGTTTACAGGGGAGACTTGAATGAAGCATCATGGCCTGAAAAGAGAGGGGGAAGGGGAAGAGAGAGGGGAGGGAGAGGGAGGTGGAGGTAGAAGAGGGGGTAGGGGGGAGGGAGGGACAGACAGGAGGGGGGGGGAAGAGGGGGTAGGGGAGGGTGGGACAAGAGGAGGGGGAGGGGAGGGAGGGGAGGGGGAAGGGGGAGGGAGGGACAGACAAGAGGAGGGGGAAGAGGGGGTAGGGGGAGGGTGGGACAAGAGGAGGGGGAGGGGAGGAGGGGAGGGAGGGAGAGGGCAGGGGGAGGGTGGGACGAGGAGGGGGAGGGGAGGGAGGGGAGGGGGAAGGGGAGGGAGGGACAGACAAGAGGAGGGGGAAGAGGGGGTAGGGGAGGGTGGGACAAGAGAAGGGGGAGGGGAGGAGGGGAGGGAGGGAGAGGGCAGGGGGAGGGTGGGACGAGGAGGGGGAGGGGAGGGAGGAGAGGGGGAAGGGGGAGGGAAGGACAGACAAGAGGAGGGGGAAAGAGGGGGGGTAGGGGGAGGGTGGGACAAGAGGAGGGGGAGGGGAGGAGGGGAGGGAGGGAGAGGGCAGGGGGAGGGTGGGATGGAGGAGGGGGAGGGGAGGAGGAAGAGGGGGAGGGGAGAGGGCAGGGGGAGGGTGGGACGAGGAGGGGAGGGGAGGGGGAAGAGGGGGAGGGGAGAGGGCAGGGGGAGGGTGGGACAGGAGGAGGGCTCGGAAGGGGAGGGAGGGGAGGAGGGGGGTCGAGCCAGCTGCCTGTGGTGCTGTCCTCCCCTTGAAGCCGGGCCCCCCTCTGCCTGCTGACTCTTGTGGGGTTTCCCGCATCCTCGCCATGGATGCTCGGGGATTCCAACCCACTGACTGAGGGGTTCTTATATTCCAGTTTGTGTCAAGAGAATATCTAATTTAGGTTTAAGTAATTTTGTTTGGAATGTTCTTTTGATCTATATGCTTGGTTCTTTGTTTTAGCTCAGGAAAGTTTACTTAAATTACTGCTTGAGTTTTAACTGTTCTTGTTTCTTTCTCAAAACTACTCTGAATCCTAGGTTGGAACATCTGTCACATCTGTCAGGTTCTTTCTCCTTCTTTTCAAATTTTTTCTGCATAAGAAAGATCATTTCCATTTTCTCTGTTTACTGTATTAAATTATTTTCTGAGGTGTTTCTTTTCTGAAATGTTTCCCTTTCTCCTGGCTCAATGACTTTGGGCCCCTTTTTCCTTCTTGTTTTCCATCCTAGGGACTGGAGATGGCCTCTTGGGTGCTGGCTCAGGGCCTGGCCCAGCTCCAGCGTAGGTCTGTGCAGCAGGTGCATCGCCCAGCTCGTACCCGGGCCACGCAGATGAAGCCCTGCCTGCCCGTCACTGCCGAGTTCCCGGAAACACGCAGTCGGGGAGGACCCTTCTCTTCCTGGCCTTGCTGTGCTCCGGCTGTGTCTTCTCACCTCCTGCCCTCGCTGGGTGCAGAGCTCAGGGGAGAACGGGGGCTCAGTGTCAGTCCACCTCCAGGAGCAGGGGAGCGAGGCCCAGGGCCTGCAGACCTGGGGTCTCGGAGACCAAAGGCAGATACTCACCGGTGGCCTGTACAGATGAAGTTTGACGACTGCTGGCCTGGGGCATCCACCGAACCTCAATGCTCAGAGCTGCTGGAGCCAGGAGAGGACAGCGGGAGCCTGCTGGCAAGTGTGAAACCAGTGGGCAGGGGCCGGGGGTGGATTTGACCTTGGCTGCGGGACACACGAAGGCTCCTGTGGGCAGCGGGCCTTCCTCCCCGGCACTGTGCTCACTGGCTGTGGCTACTCTGGCCAGGCCAGGCCACGGCCACCCTGGCTGCTCTCGGGTGCCGGCAGAGCTCCCCTGGGTGGCCCAGGCTGTGGGTCCCTCACTGGGGCCTCTTGCTCACACAGGCAGGCGTGGGGCTGACTTGGGAGCCCAGGAGAGGGGCGAATCTGGGCCCTGGGTTCAGGAGGGGTTGGGCGAGGTTCTCCATGCCCAGTTTGCTCCAGCTGTGACTCGGGATGAGGCTGCTCAGGGAGCTCTGACATGGGAAAGCAGGGCAGAAGCCAGGAGCGGAGGGAGGACAGCCAGGCCCTGCTGTGCGCTCAGCCCCTCCAGCCTCGGTTCCTCCTCTGAGTGAGGGCAAAGTGAAAGAGGAAGGAGCAGGCTCAGAAATCAGCGCGGATGGGCTCTCTGCCTCCGAGTGGACCAGGAGCACCTCGCCTTGCTGCTCTCCTGGTCCCCGGAGCTAATGAAATGGTGCTGGGGGAGGGCGCTCTCCTCCTCCTGGCCTGGAGCAGAGAGCCTGCGAGAGAGCAGGGGTACACGTCCCACCACATGGGAAGACGCGTAGCCCTTCCAAGGAGAGAGTAACTGCAAACAGAATTAAGGAGCAAGTCTCCATTTACTGTGAAGGAGGCTGATGGGAGCTGTTTGCATGATTATTAAAAGTATTGCTGCAATTATCTAGCAGACGAAAGAATTCCAATGTCATCATAATCATCAATTTTTTATCCCATTGTTTGGTAAATTCTAACTGAAAAGACTGAAGAGTCATTCAGTGTCTTGGGAAAGTAAATCAGAGTTATAATTAAGGTTACTTTCCATTGCTTTCAGCAACAATGGGAAATTAGGTCTCTAATTATTTGCTATTGAAAGTACTGCTTTGGGTTAGATGCCAATTATGTGAAATGTAGAAGTGATACATGAACTATTTAAATGTACAAATTTGCATGAACTATTTAAATTATCTAGACTTAGCTTTTTTCATGCCAAGTCACAGAAGATCTATGTAGTCATTCTTTTTATTTTATTTCATGCGCTTGCCCGTTTGGGCAGCTGGCCCTGTGTCACCCTCCCCAAACAGAAAATCTCCTGAAATGTGAAGTCTCAGCCTGTGGGGGCAAGCTGGGGTGTTAACTGGGGAACCTGTGCTTTAGAGGTAACGGTGTGCCTCCCCCCGACTGCTCCTAACCCGGAGGGCCCAGACGGCCGTCCATCTGTCTGTGCCCAACACGGCCGTCCATCTGTCTGTGCCCAACCCTGCCGGCAGATCCTGCCTTTCACTAACGTCTGCTCTCCCGTTTCTCTCCTTCTGTTCACCAACAACAGGGCTACAGGCCACCTTTGTAAACGAGATTCAAGCTGCAAGCCTGTCACCCCCGTCTTTAAAAAGGAGTGCAGAGGTGCCCCCGCTCTGTGCCCCAGGCTGAAGAAGCCGACAATCCCTGACAGCCTGACACCCTCTCCCGCGGAGCTGCTCTCACAGACGCTGGAGGCAGCGGGGACTGACCGCGCACCCAGCGTCACCCGGGCCCTGACAGGCTCACTCGTCCCCGAGACCCGGCACGTCCCAGAGGACAACACGCAGCCGCTGCAACCGAAGATTCCCGCTGCCACGTGAACAGGGACGGTGGGTAGGACAAGGGTCCAAGAGGCCCAGGCGGAGGAAGGGCGCTCGTTAGGGGTGGGCGGTGCTTTTCCTTGCCCCCGACTCCTTCCCCCTGGCCCAGCTCTCAGGAATGCTGTCTGTCTGTCTCAGTCGTCGCAGCGGGTCCCTCGGCAAGCATCGTTCTGGGATAAATGAATGAGCGTTTGCAGGCTCAGCCCCTTTCTCTGTGCTCCTGCCTCCCCTTTCACCCTTCTAAGCACCTCTCTCAGCCAGGAACTGTTCATTAGTCAGGACTGTTGGGTTCATAAGCATCACTGTATTAATCCTGGCACCTCCCGTATCTATGTTTAAAACTAACAGGAATCTCCACCCAAACAAAGCAGGTGCATTGCAGATTCCCCCTAAATTAGTAACTTAAATACACTTTGGAACAATTGGAGAAATTTGAATATGGACTAGATGTTAGAAGATATTACAAAACTTGATAATTTTCTTAAGAGTGATAATATCATGGTTACATAGGAAAATGTCTATTTTTAGGAGATGCATGATTATATATGTAGGGATAAAGTGTCATGATGCTGTAACTTAATTTCAAATGGTTCTGCATTATCAATTTATTATCTATTATCTACCTATCTACCTGTCTATCTAGATAAAACAAAAATGACAAAATTTTAAAACAATTTTGGATTCTAGATTCTAGATGGTGGGTTGATGAGTGATTATCATAAAACACTGGGAAAGTGAGATAGCAGATGTCTGTGGTCTTAGGGACAAGTGTGACCCCAAAGGGTCATCGTCCAGGCTTGCCAGAGCATGAGTGTCAGAGGATAATCTTTCCTTCCAGAAAATATTCCTCAGTCTTTATTGGCAGCCTAATCCATATTTTCATAATCTTCACTGTCAAGAAGTTCATTCTTACAGCTATTTTAAATGTTGACTGAAATAAATGAGGCTCTTTGCTGTTTTGGTGTCTTCTGATTTGAAAATCTAATTGGGGGTTTGGATAAGGTACTAGACCTTTACAATTCTTCAGGATTCAAGTTCCCATGTGCGCTCTGGAATGACATCTAAGACACAGTCCTCTCAGAGGTGGTCTGATATTTATCTGGAAACTCTGACGGGAAACAGAATACATGCCCAATCCTTCCTTTGTTCATACTCTGCTCTAGCATCACCTAGAGCAGAACTTGAACCGCATCTTCATCACTCTCTACCTGTTTCCTTGGTTTGCTTTTGCAGATAGCCCTTATTCTTGCGTGACATTCTACCATGCCTCTGTTATTTCTTTGCAGTCTGTCTTCTCCACCAGAATGCAACCTTCACAAGGGAGACTGTGGTTGTCCATCTTGAAAGAATATCGGACTATCTTGGAGAGCTTGTTAAAAAATCAGATTTCTGGGGCTCCACCCTCAGTAGCTGTGAGGTGGAACCCCAGGATTTACATTTTTAACAAGTTCCTCAGTGGGTTGTCTGGGGACCCTACTTTGAGAACCAATTAATTGAATTGGTCTATTCACCAATGTTTCCTTAGCATGTAGACTCGTGTGTAGATGCAGTAACTGCTTCATGGATCCTTGTTGAATGGGTGAATGAATGAAACAGGGAATGAGTGAAAACTGGTTTACTGGTGTTATGGTTGGGCCTTGGAAATGGGGGAACTTTGAAAACCAAATGACAAACAACTTTGAAAACCAATGTGTTTTGCACACTGGATACCTCTGACTTGGGCCTTTCCCAGATCTGCTTTGCCTGGAAGTGCTTGGACATAACAAGGTCACTGCTTAAAGTCACTCTCACCAACCTTTGCAAGGAACTTGGGGCATTTTGGAATACTGTAAACCTGTTGAGGACCTTGTCAAGGAGGACATACTCTAGTCTCCTTATCAGAAAGAGAGCATGGAAGCGATGACTCAGTGTTGGGATGTGTAGGGTGTTCCTCTTTATTGAATCTGGGGTCTTCCTAGGATGCCTATTTTCTTCCAGTCAGTTCCATTCTAAATGGAGCATAATTATAAGGACACCTCATTTGGAGTACTGGGTGACCCCCCAAAAGCTATTCTCCAAACACATTTGATCCCTAGAATCCCACAGAAACACAACAGCCTCAGCTAAGTGCCTCACATACTTTTCCTGAAGCTGTATTTGATTGTTTGTTTCCTCCTAATATAAACAAAGTGTGTTGCCAGCCAAGCCAAGAGGTGGGCTGTTGGACTGAGAGCTGGAGAGTAAGGACAGAAGGGTCTTGAGTATTCTCACTGGCACATGTTATGTCTGTAAAAAACAATAGTTTCCCAATGTCACAAATGATCTCATTGTTCTTGGAATTATTCTGTAGTGGACATCTTTGTCTTTAAGGAACTTTGACAAGTGAGCAATCTGTGTTTCCAGATGCACATTTGCTGATGAAGATAAGTTCTTGTCTGAAAATGCGTGCACGCACATAGTGACCAACTATATACGTAAGTCAAGTCTGCCCCCTGGAATCCAGGCTGGAAACACAGTGGGGCCTGGGTGTCCTCAGATGGTGGGAGAGTGGGGGTCTGCTATGTTTTCAAGGTTCTGTTTTGGTGTCAGATTGAGGGAGATAAACAGTCCATTAATTTAGCAGAGCATCTGGGATCTTTAAAGCCAGAAATGGTCTTACAATTTATCAGTCTTAATTTGCTTATGCTGCAGTTAGACGGAGACGACCCCTGGGAAACACTGACAGAACGCAGGTGTTCTCCATCCAGCTCAAGCACACACACCAGCAACGGCTGCACAGCCCTCCGCAACCCCAACTTCCTCAGCCTTTTCCTTGTGCTGTGCCAATATCCAGGCGGTCTTTAGTAGCATAAACACACACTAATTCCCTTAGGCATCCCCTGGACAGGGTGAAACTTCTAATCTAACAAACATTTGTGTTCTTAATTAGAAGACGGAGGGTGGTCGGCGTTCCGGGCCCTCAGACCCCGGAAGGGCTCTCCTGGGCCAGTGTGGCTGAGGCTGGGGAAGGGCTGGCACTTCGTCACTCTGCCTGAAGGTAGGAATTTAGTCTCACATGTCTATCTTTCATTCCCACAGTTTCTCCTATAATGCTTATAAGGAACGCTCAATTTGTGTGTATGGCTGAGTAGGAATATTGGACTCGCATGCACTTAGCCATTTTCATACATTTGTGTTCTCCTTTTAAGTTCTTCTTCTTGAAAATTGGGATTTTAGTCTCCTGTGGTAAAGACCAGGGGTGACTGAGCACAAAAGTGTGGCATGAGGCGTGCTGCGGTTGCTAGGAAGGCACTAAAACCAGCGTCACCTCATGTGTCTTCACCCTCCCAGCGGGGACCCCAGCAGGAAAGAGGAGATGCTTTCCCTCACTGCACATAGGCCTGAGCTTCTTGGCACTTGCACTATTCCTTTCGATTAAGCCATTCTGTTTCCGAAGGCCACAGTTAAAATGTAAATGTTCCCAGGAGAGGTAAAACAAAAATTACTGTCTATTAGCAACTTTAGATGAAGTTATTTGTTCATGTTTGCTTATCACCTCTTTGGGCTCTGAGGGAGTGGGCCACAGGCTGTTGATTTTGAAGGGAGGAGGTGAGGTTCAAAGAAGGAAGAGAAAACAAAGATGTAAGGTCTCAGAGTTCCCAGTCGGGTTGAGGGGCACATTCTTCAAACCTGGTCTTAGTAGATCACACTCCTGCCTTGGCTCAAAAGGCCACCTGATCAAATCCACTGGGAAAACACTGAAAGTGAAGAAAGTAGAGATGGTTGATTTACAGTAGGACTTTTCAGAGCCACCATTTGCCAAGAGGCTTTGTGATTCTCCAAAATATGTTACAATACTACACAGATCATAAACTTATTTGACCCCAAACTGCCCCCTTTTTTGTAGAGCATTTTCTGGAATTTGTGCTCCTGGTAATACACTGGAAATCCGGGTTTAGTGAGTCGAGTGGTTGGAGGAAGGACAACCCCCAGGGGCCCAGTGTGACTCCATGGAGGGCGTGGGTTGGCTGGTTCTTTACCAAGGGTATGGTTGTGCATGGCTTACTGTAGAGAGGAATATTTTAGCTCTGTAAACTTCCTAACTTATTTATTTATCTCTTCTAATTTATTTTTCCAAGACTGAAGTTTTACATTGTGTTTCCTAAAATGACCCACAGTATCTGAGCTCTTATGAAACCGCTTTCCAGCCCAACGTGCACACTACGTTTGTACCAGCACCACACAATCTCTTTTGCCCACTTGACTTCTTTGACCTTCCTTATTTTATCAGTTCATCTTGGAAACACACTTTGACCAAGCACACCATGACTGTTTATACACAGTTGGAAGACATTCCACTGGAAATTAGTCTCAAAATTTTTCTGTTCCATATAGCAAGGAAGTGGTAATAGGATCCTACTGTTTCATCCTGTTTTCCTAAAGATAGTTTCCTGTGGTGTTATCAGCCAGTTAAGGATTCAGAAAATCTATAGGCATTCCAGTAACTTTCTTCCATCTCTTTTTATTTCTCCTGGAGCAAAAAAACCTTTAAGATACTTCTTTGCTAAAAGTTGAGAAGGCAAAATCTAAGAGGAAAAAAGGAGGGACACATTTGCTTTCTTTATTTCAACTATTTAGATACCCACCATGTCCTTGAGACCCCACTGGCAGAAGATGTGGGAGGGGGTGAGACGGGCATCAGGGGCTGACCAGGGGAAAACAAAGCTTCTGTTTTCCTCTCCTGATCTGATAGAACAAAATGCCTGGAGACTCACACGGGGGGAAGGAGGTTTTCAGTGAAGCCTTCCTGCGAGAGGTGGCATTTGACATGGGCTTTGAATGGTGCCTTCACCTTGAAGAAAGGTGGGGAAGTTCGTGGGAGGGAAGAGTGAGGAAGAGGGTGTGAACCTCAGGGTGTTCGGGGAGCAACAGGCCATCTGGGGGGACGGTGGCCCTCGCTCACCTGAGTCAGGAACCAGGAGTCCTTCCTGGCGCCTCCTGGGTATCCGTGCACACTTCATCGACACGCCCAGGTCCCGTGGAGTTTTTCTCCTGCTCCACCCCTTTCATCTTCCTTGTCCATAGCCTGTCTTCTTTCCTCCTGCAACTGAGCCCTAACCGGTTCCCCTTTCTGCTGCCTTCCTGGACTGTTGCCAGAGAAACCTTCTGAAAGGCGAGCCTCGTCATTTCACCTGCAGCACCCCAGTGCCATGGGAGACTCCAGATTCCCTACCACAGGCTGCGCTGTGCACCAGACCCACCGGGGACCACCCCAGCTCGTCACGGAGCTGTGTACCCGGTTGTGTCAGCTGAGTGTGGAGCCGCCACCACATTCCGGTCCCATCTCCCTGGCTCCTTGCGTTCAGGGGAGCCCACCGTGCCCAGCTGCACCTGCTCTCCCTCAGCCCCACCTTGGCCCAGGTGGCCTCCTCCCACCTGTCTGAGACCTGAGCCTGCTTGCCCTCCACCGGGAGATCTGCGGATCCTCTTCCCTGCGTGTCCTGGTCCCCAGGGCGTATCGGTGTCCCTGGACTAGGCTCCCATCCACCTGCGTCCACGTCACGCCACTGTCTGCCTTCACTCTCATACGTGGCTGATTATTGCTCAGAAGTGGAGGTGCCAGCCAAGCAGTATGTGCATTTTAAATAGATACCACTACCAGGTTACCCTCTGGAAAGGGGCATCCATTTCGACTCCCACGAGCTGTGTATAAAGGCCTCATCTTTCTCAGCCTTGCTAACATGGTAATCTACCAATCTGATTAGTGGAATATGATACACCACTGATGTTTAATAGGACTTTCCTTGATCTCTAATGGCATTTCCTGGTTTCTGTATTTCTACCTTTGTGAACTGCTTCTTTGTTCTTTGCCCATTTTTCTAGAGGGTTTCTCTTTCCCTTAATGATTTCTAAGATGCTCTTCTATGTTCTTTCAAAAGATGCACTGTAAATATTTCCCCTAACTTGTAATGTACCTTTAAGCTTATTTTATGTCATATGTCTTTTAGGTTTTTGCCATAGAGAAGTTAAAAATTTTTATGTTTCTATAAATCTTTTTCTTGCAGTTTCCAGGTTTATTTTCATTCATAAAAAGATAATCTTAGCATGGGGGTCATGCTAAGATTGTAAAAAGTATTCTACTCCATTTCCTTCAAATGTTTCTATAGGTTTATTTTTGTATTTAAACCAAATCGACTCAATTTATTTTGATGTAAGTTGTAAGGGAGGGATTGACCTTCAGCTCCCCAAACTGGTATTCCACTGTCCCAACAGTATTGAGTGACAGTTCTTTCTCCATGAATCATCAACTTAAAATACTCACATCATTTCCTAAATTGATGTGTGTGTGTGTGCCTGTGTGTCTAGTTTCTGAACTTTTCATTCTGATAAAACAAAAGCTTCTCATGCACTTTCCCCGCCCCCCTGCCTGCCCAGGTGGGGGCGACTCTCCAGGTGTCCCTCCCAGGTGAAATCTCACATCTTCTCTGGGGGGCCCAGGAGTCGGGCAGCTTCCCACCCAGAAAGCAGAAGGGGCTCCCCGAAGGGGTGGAACGGGGGAGCCCATGGCGGCGAATGGGGGCACGGAGGAGGCACGGAAGAGAGGCTCTGACTGGCCGACGCCGGGTTTCCATTTTGCAGGGGGAGCAGCGGCCCTGGATGAGCCTGTTGCTGTCCATTCTGACGAGCTGTCGGGTGAAATCTGCTTTTCAGCAACCCCCATAGGGACTGTTCCGTTTTCTGGGAAACCCCCAGCAGGTCAATCATTTTTCTCTCTGGAAAAGCCCTTCTCCGACGGGTCCCTCCCGCAGTGCCCACAGCGAGCCATCTTACTTAGTCCCATCTTTTGGTGATTTCCCCGGTGATCTCACTGGAGACTTGACGAAAACACTCCATTTGCCACCAGTGTCCTTGTCAGGCAGTCGAGTAGTCTCGGTCAGTCTTTTTGTTCCATTTGTCCTCTTTATTTTTCATGTTTGTTGCCTTTCTTGATGGCAGTGAGAGTCCCTGGATGGCTGTTTAGTCACATGTGAGACCCTGGGAGTGGGGTGAACTACTCAGCTGAGAGCGTTAGGGTTCCGCCCTTTCCAAGTCAGGGTGACCATTAACTTTATTTATTCTAGTCTTGGTCCACTAGACAGAGTTCCAATTCTATCTCGTTTTCCTTACAAACAACAACGTGTCTTGAGGATGACAAGGAATTTCAACAGAACAGAATCATGGAACGAAGTTTGTACAGCAAGGAATAAAATCAAATAGACTGATAATCCCAATTAAAAACAAATCCAAAGTATACTGGTTTGTCCCCAAATTATGTTAAACCAAGAATTAAGGTCAGGAAATAAGCCTGTCCATTGAAATGTTTGGGAAACACCTTAGCTCGGTCCTTTAAAATATCCAAGTGATTATCACTGTTCCAGAGTGTTCACCCGGATGCAGCACCGTCCGCTTCGAAGAGCCCGAGGCTCAGCTGCAGCTGCGGCCTGAGGCCTGAAGAGCATGGAGCTCCGTTTCCCAACCTTAGCTGTGCTCCTAACTGCTCACTCCCAGGGAAGGCTGTGGGTGTGCAAACAGCCCTGGGCCAGCAGGGCAAGAATCAGCCCTCTTTTGTCAGTGTGTGGACAGATGCACAAAATATACATATATATATACTTGCTGACTGGCGTTTAGGGTAGACAGTATAAGCAAGATCACAGGATCAGTACAATTTGCAGGGAGGTAAAAAACCCATGAAGTTAACTGCAGTTTACAAAGGGATGCAAAATAGTTCAGACAACGAACAGGATCAGAATCTGATAACCCACAGGACTGTGCTATAATTTTCCATTGAAACATAACATTTCTCTAGTCACCCTCCTTTTGATAAAAAATAATCTCAAAAAGATTATTCTGATTCATAAAATATGGTTGATTTCGTTAGATTTGGCCTGATTATTTATACAGATGCAACAAGAATGACGATGTACCGCATAAGCCTTTTTAAGTTTGCTTTTCATAAGGACACCTGATTGGACTTTGAAAGTCTCTCCGGGCTAGGACACCAAGGCAAAAACGCAATCCAGATTTCACCAGCAGTCCCTGTAGATTCGGGTGAATTCCTCTTTCTCAAGGTCTCTAAGCTTCCTGTGTGTGCCAGAAAGTAACTTTCTTTGCTGCCCTGTGAGGCTGGGAGCCCTGGAGCCGAGTGCCAGCCTGGTTTCTCCAGGAGGTTTTGCAAGCATCAACTTCACAGAGCCAACCTGAGCTCCCAGAGCAGTGTCTGGTCACACCTGATTAAGTGAGCATCTTTCTCAAACATGCATAACCAATTACATCCTGTTAACAAGGAGGGCAGATTCTGATTGAACCTTTGTGAATCATTACTTTGTCATAAAAATAAGGATAGTCAATAAGAGTTTCCAAATTCTGGAGACCCCAGGCAGGAAGGAAAAGGCGATTGTTTTATGAATTGTAGACAGCCTAAGGGAATAGAGTAAGGGTTCCTTGTATCTAGAAAATGGAACATTGAAACAGCAGCAGGACACAGCACAAACAGTGAGTCCTATGTCAAACCATGGACTATAGTTTTTAGTAATAGAACAATTATAAACATGTGCTCTCATCAATTGTAACGAAAGTACCACATAAATGCAAAGGGTTAATCACAGGGTGGCAGATGGGAATCCTGTGTTTTCTGCATGATTTTTCTGTCAATCCAAAACTTCTTTACAAAAGCAAAAAACAAGAACAAAAAACATCAGCAATAATCCAAATAAAATCATAATCATTGTTTATCAGTTAATTCAATCCTAGGTAATTAATCCTTGTTTTACTTGCTCGTGTCTCTGCAATCTCATGAACTCATTGGCTTCTCCACTAGAATTCTGGAATTTTGACTCAGTGCAGTGGCTTGGTCTCAAAGTTGTTTAAGCAATGACAGTGCACACTGTGCCAGGCATCTCCGAGACAATCGTGTTTGTTGAAGACGAGGCCTCTGGCCTGTAGCTGACAGGGAACATTGAAATGAAAATTGTCTGTAGTGACAGAAGACTTAGATAGCTGTGGTTAACTAACTACTGTTTTACAAAAGTGAAAGTTCTGATGAAAGTTCATTACAAAGCAATGCAACTTTCATCATTAGGAAATTTGTATTTTTGTGACAGGTAACATTTTTAAAGAATAGCTGAAATTATGAACTATAACACTGTACTGCTGTGTAATATTAGGCAGATCAGTATTGGAATATTTCATGGACAGTGCGGATACTGGCAAATCTCTAGGAAATTGTTCCAGCCCAGCTCAGCCCCAGGACCGAAGAACACGCCAGGCACGAGTTAGACGTGAATTCAGTGGGACTTTCGGACAGGAGATGAATCCACGGCAGTGGCCGCTGGGAAAGAGGGAAGTCAGCACTCGGCAGAGTGGGGTGGGGGGAGGGGGCGGTTCATAAGGGTTTAGGACAGAGACATTCCACAGAGTGTGAGAACTGACAGGGCTGTGGGGATTCCTTATCAACAGTGATCAGGAGAGGGGGTTTAATGCTTTATTTATGACACCATTTGTACATTCTTTCCCCCTGGGGAGGACTAGTGACCTTTAACATCTGGCCAGGTCAAGAAAGCAGCTACTTTCAGTACGGAGGGCAGGGGGCCTGGGCCCTGGGTCCCCACAGAACTTTACACGGTTTATCAAATGTTTACATTAATAACATTTTATCCATACAAATTAACCAACAGAAGGTTAGAAAATCCTACTTAACTTGACAACACTACCTATGCAAATCATAACATATGAAATGAACTTAATCATTTCTAGCACTTCTCTTTTTAGAAAGTGAGAGAACAAATCCTCTGGAAAATAAGATCAATAAGATGCCATTTAGAGTTTGATTTGCGGAAGGCAAAATATCAAAATTTGTCAGGTTTGTGCATTTTGTTCAATTGACAATGGGTCACTGTGAAATAATATTCACTTTCCCGTTTAACCAAAGTGATAATAAAAGATTTTAAAAGTAAAGAGACGTTAACATGCTTGTAAAAAAACTTAGTTCTTTTATAAGTGAGAAGACTTGTTCTCTAAAACAATAAAGGATGATAAGGTCACTATAAGTATCAATAAGATATTATTCTGATAAAATATAGACTCTTTGCCTTCTAGGAAGATTACTCAGATGATTAAGAATAACCTGTTTATTTTTAATTTTATTCACTTTTATTGAGATATATTCATATACCATACAATCATCCAGTGTGCAATCAATTGCTCAGTACCATCATATAGTTGTGCGTTCATTACCTCAATCTATTTTTTGAACATTTTCCTTGTACCAGAAAAAGCGAAAATAAGAATAAAAAATAAAAGTAAAAGTAAAGAAGAACACCCAAAACACCCTGCCCCATCCTATTTTTCATTCAGTTTCTTTATCCCCATTTTTCTACTCATCCATCCATACACTGGATAAAGGGATTGTGATCCACAAGGCTTTCACAATCACACTGTCACCCCTTGTAAGCTACATTGCTATACAATCGTCTTCAAGAGTCAAGGCTACTGGGTTGGAATTTGATAGTTTCAGGTATTTACCTCTAGCTATTCCAATGCATTAAAACCTAAAAAGGTTTATCTATATCGTTCATAAGAGTGACACCAGAGTGACCTCTTGACACCATTTGGAATTTCTCAGCCACTGAAATTTTATTTTGTTTCATTTCATATCCCCCTATTGGTCTAGAGGATATTCTCAATCCCATGATGCCGGGTCCAGATTCATTCCCGGGAGTCATATTCTGCATTTGCCAGGGAGATTTACACCCCTGGGGGTCAGGTCCCCCGTAGGGGGGAGGGCAGTGAGTTCACCTGCCAAGTTGGCTTAGCTAGAGAGAGAGGCCACATCTGATCAACAAAGAGGTACTCGGGGAGAGACTCTTAGGCACAGTTATATCTCTATTTGAAGTCTGGACTCTTTTTCAGCTTTTTTAAACGGTTGGTAACTTTATCCAGTGTATGGATGGATGAGTAGAAAAATGGGGATAAAGAAACTAATAAAAGGAGATTTAACCTCTCCTTTTCAGTAACGAGCTTCATAAGGGCAAGTCCCGTGATAGAGGGCTCAGAATATCAAACTGCTAGTCCTCAATGTTTGTGAGAACATCAGCCACAATCCAGGTGAGGAAGCCTAACACCTCTGTATTTTCCTCCAGCTCCTCAGGGGGGCCCTGTACATATATTTTTATTCTCTGTCCAAATTATTTTGGGATGTGTCACTATTTCACACTAACCTATGCAAACCTACCAGGTCTCACTTCCTATTGAAAGTTCCATGTAATTATGCTATTTGAACAAACTATGCGAGTTAGATTGTTTAGGAAATATACGTCTTACACCAACTAAACATCTCTTCCCTTGGTCTCACATGGAAGCTGAAGTTTTAAAGTGCATTCTGTATTGTCCTTTACCCTTTGGCCCAATTTGCCCTGGTCCAACCACATCTGCTTCATTCATATCTCTATTTGAAGTCTGGACTCTTTTTCAGCTTTTTTAAACAGTTGGTATATGTGCTAATATTGACATTCATATCTGCCAAGTTCTGGCTCTGAGTTTCAGGTGTCACACAGATACCCAAAGTTCCAGGGATATATCAGGTTACACACAAGGGGAGCAGCATCTCAGAATCTGGAGATAACCACTACAATTCAGGAACAGATTTGACTGCTGTAAGAGCTTACGATCTAGGGACTGTTAAAATAAGCATTCAATTCTGAGTTTACACATTGTAGTTAGTCCCTATTGGTGAGGCATTATAGTGTTTGCCTTTGTTTCTGGCGTACTTCACTCAACATGCTGTCTACAGGATCCATTCACCTCGTTGGGTGTCTCACAGCTTCACTCCTTCTCGTAGTTGCTCAATATTCCATTGTATGCACACACCACAGTTCACCATTCTGTTCCTCAGTCTGTGTACCCTTAGGTCACCTCCACCCATTGCAAATCATGAATACTGCCTCCATGAACACCAGCGTGCAAATATCCCTGCTCTCAGATCCTCCAAGTAAATGCCCCCTAATGAGGTTGCAGGACCTTATGGCAGCCACATACTTAGCTTCATGTGGAACCTCCCCCTGTCCTCCAGAAAGGCTACACCATTCTGCTTCCTAACCAACAGTAAATATGTACATCCCTCTCTCCATGTTTTCTCCAGCACTTTTATCTCTGTTTATATTTTTCCATATAATTTTATAGAGCTCTATTCACATACCATATAACTATCCACAGTGAACAGTTTTTCACAGTAGCATCATACAGTTGTGCATTTATCACCACAATCAACACTTGAACATATTGATTACTACAGAAAAAAAAGTTTTTATTGTTTTTTTAATAAATAATAAAAAAGATAATGAAAGGAAAAATAAAATATAAAATACAGTATAATAGTAGGGTCAGACAACACCACTACCAAGAATCCCATGTCCCTCCCATATATACCCCTCTCATACTCATTTAAGCTTGGTATATTGCCTTTGTTCCATTTAATGGAGGCATATTACAATGTTACTGTTGACCATAGACTCCAGTTTGCTTTGATTATATTTTTTCCCCAATACCATCCCTTTTTCAACACTTTACATGGTTGACATTCATTGGTTCTCCCACATGCAAGAACAGTTTTATACTTGTACATTTAGTCACAATCATTAACCACTCCAGGTTTTGCTAAGTTAAACAGTCCTTTATCTTCTATCTTTACCTCAGGTGTCATAAATGCTCCTCTCACCTCTTTCAGCTTTACTCATAGACATCTTTGTTCAGTGTAGTTGCAATATTGTGCTACCATCACACAGTATTATGCTATCCATTTCTGGATCTATACAGTCAATCTTGCTGATCATTCTGTAGTCCTTCAGCATCAAATTCCTAATCTCTACCCTCTTTCTATCTCCTGGCAGCCTGTGTTATTATCTTTTAACTCTCAAAGTTTGCTCATTAATGTTAGTTCATATAAGTAAGACCATACAGTATTTGTCCTTTTGTTTCTGGCTAATTTCACTCAACATAATGTCCTGAAGTTTCATCCACGTTATTATATGTTCCATGTCTTTGTTCTGTCTTACAGCTGTGTAATATTCTATCATGTGTATATACCACAGTTTATTTATCCACTTGTCCATTGATGGACATTTGGGCTGTTTCTATCTCTTGACTATTGTGAATAATGCTTCAATAAACATCAGTTTACAAATGTCCATTCATGTCTTAACTTCCAGTTCCTCTGAGTATATATCTAGTAATGAAATAGGTGGGTCATATGGCAAATCTGTACTTGGCTTCCTGAGGAACCTCCACACTGTCTTCCAGAGTGGTTGCACCATTCTACATTCCCACCAAAAATGAATAAGTGTGCCTCTTCCTCCACATCCCCTCCAGCACTGGTAATTTTCTGTTTGTTTTTTTTTTTTCTTTTCTTGATAATGGCCATTCTGGTAGGTGTGAGATGATATCGCCTTGTAGTTTTGATTTGCATTTCCCTAACAGGCAGTGAAGTTGAGCATTTTTTCACATGTTTTTGAGTCATTTGTATTTCCTCTTCAGAAAAGTGTCTGTCCATGTCTTCTGCCCATTTTTTGATTGGGTTGTTTGTCTTTCTCTTGTTGGGTTGCAGGATTGTTTTATATATTTGGGATAATAAACCCTTATCTGACATGTGGTTTCCAAATATTGTCTCCCACTACGTAGGCTGCTTTTTTACTTTTCTGACAAAGTCATTTGATGTATGGTCTCGTTTGCTAATGCTGTGGAATGCAAAACACCAGAGATGGATTGGCTTTTATAAAAAGGAGGTTTATTTGGCTACACAGTTACAATCTTAAGGCCATAATGTGTCCAAGGTAAACATCAGAAATCAGGTACCTTCACTGGAGGATGGCCAATGGTGTCTGGAAAACCTCTGTTAGCCGGGAAGGCACGTGGCTGGTGTCTGCTCCAAAGTTCTGGTTTCAAAATGGCTTTCTCCCAGGATGTTCCTCTCTAGCAAGCTTGCTCCTCTTCAAAACATCACTCACAGCTGCACTGAGTTCCTTCTCTTTGAGTCAGCCCATTTATATGGCTCCACGGATCAAGGCCCACCCTGAATGGGTGGGGCCATGCCTCCATGGGAATATCTCATCAGAGTCATCACCCACAGCTGGGTGGGGCACATTCCAAGCAAATCTAATCAGCACCAAAACATCTGCCCCACACAAGATTGCATCAAAGATAATGGCATTTGGGGGACACAATACATTCAAACTGGCACAATGTACAAAAGTGTTTAATTTTGAGGGGATCCCATTTGTTTATTTGTTCTTTGGTTGCTCATGCTTTCGGTGTAAGGTCTAGGAAACCACCTCCTATGACAAGATCTTTAAGAAATTGCCCTACAGTTTCTTCTAAGAGTCTTATGGTCTTAGCACTAATGTTTAGGTCGTTGATCCATTTCAAGTTAATTTTTGTACAAGGTGTGAGACAAGGGTCCTCTTTCATTCTTTTGGAAATAGATATCCAGTTCTCCAAACACCATTTATTGAAGAGGCTGCTCTGTCTCATTGCTTCGGCTTGACTGCCTTATCAAAAATCAATTGTCCATAGATGGCAGAGTCTATTTCTGAACATTCAATTCAATTCCATTGGTCAGTATATCTATCCTTATGCCAGTACCATGCTGTTTTGAGCACTGTAGCTTTGTAATATGCCTCAAATTCTAGTAGTGTGAGGCCTCCCAATTCATTCCTCTTTCTCAAGATATTTTTGGCTATTTGGGGCACCTTGCCCTTCCAAATAAATTTGGTTATTGGTTTTTCTATTTCTGTGAAGTAAGTTGTTGGGATTTTAATTGATATGGCATTGAATCTATAAATCAGTTTAGGTAGAATTGACATCTTAAATGTATTTAGTCTTCCAATCCATAAACATGGTATGTTCTTCCATTTTTTTAGGTCCTGTTTGATTTCTTTTAGCAGTTTCTTGTAGTTTTCTTTGTATAGGTCTTTTGTGGCCTGTGTTCAGTTTATTCCTAAATACTGGATTCTTTTGGTTGCTATTGTAAATGGAATTTTTTTCTTGATTTCTTCCTCTTGTTGCATATTACTTGTGTATAAGAACACTACAGATTTTTGCATGTTGATCTTGTAGCCAGCCACTTTGCTGTATTCACTGATTAGATCTAATAGCTTTGCTGTAGGTTTTTCTGGATTTTCTGCATACAGAGTCATGTCATCTGCAAACAGGAAAGTTTTACTTCTTCCTCTCCAATTTGGATGCTTTTTACTTCTTTTTCTTGCCTGATTGCTCTATCAAGAACTTCCAGCACAATGCTGAATAACAGTGGAGACAGTGGGCATCCTTGTCTTGTTCCTGATCTTAGAGGGAAGGCTTTCAGTCTTTCCCCATTGAGTACGATGTTAGCTGTGGGTTTTTCATATATTGCCTTTATCATATTGAGAAAATTCCCTTCTATTCCTGTTCTAGTTTGCTAATGCTGCCAGAATGCATAACACCAGAGATGGACTGACTTTTATAAAAGGGGTTTATTTGGTTACACAGTTACAGTCTTAAGGCCATAAAGTGTCTAAGATAACACATCAACAATCAGGTACCTTCACTGGAGGATGGCCAATGGTGTCCGGAAAACCTCTGTTAGCTGGAAAGGCACGTGGCTCCAAAGTTCTGGTTTCAAAATGGCTTTCTCCCAGGATGTTCCTCTCTAGGCTGCATTTCCTCAAAAATGTCACTCTTAGCTGCACTTGTGGTATTTGTCCTCTCTTAGCTTCTCCAGAGCAAGAGTCTGCTTCCAATGGCCGTCTTCAAACTCTCTCTCATCTGCAACTCCTATGCTTTCTTTAAAGTGTCCCTCTTGGCTGTAGCTCCTCTTCAGACCATCATTCACAGCTGCACTGAGTTCCTTCTGCTTGTCAGCTCATTTATATGGCTCCACTGATCAAGGCCCACCCCAAATGGATGGGGCCATGCCTCCATAGAAATTATCTCATCAGAGTTATCACCTACAGTTGGGTGGGGCGCATCTTCAAAGAAACACTCTCTGCCACACAAGATTACATCAAAGATAATGTCATTTGGGGGACACAATACATTCAAACTGGCACAATTCCTATCCTTTGAAGTGTTTTCATCAAGAAAGGATGTTGAATTTTGTCAAATGCCTTCTCTGCATTGATCGAGATGATCACGTGTTTCTTCTGCTTTGATTTATTGATGTGGTGTATTACATTAATTGATTTTCTGGGGTTGAACCAGCCTTGCATACCTGGAATAAACCCCACTTGGTCATGGTGTATAATTCTTCTAATGTGCTGCTGGATTCGATTTGGGAGTATTTTGTTGAGGATTTTTGCATCTATATTCATTAAAGAGATTGGTCTATAATTTTCTATTTTTATAGTTTCTTTGTCTGATTTTTGTATTAGGGTGATGTTGGCTTCATAGAATGAGCTGGGTAGCTTTTCCTCCTCTTCAATTTTTTAGAAGAGTTTGAGCAGGATTGGTATTCTTTCTTGAACACTTGGTAGAATTCACATGTGAAGCCATCTGGTCCTGGGCTTTTCTTTCTTGGGAGCTTTTTGATGACTGACTCAATCTCTTTACTTGTGATTGGTTTGTTGAGGTCATCTGTTTCTTCTTGGGTCAATTGTCTAGTTGTAGGTTGTCTAGTTCATTAGCATATAGTTGCCCATAGTGTCTTCCCATTATCTCCTTTATTTTTGCAGGGTCAATACTTATGTTTCCTTTCCTGTTTCTGATTGCATTTATTTGCATCTGCTCTTCTACTCTCTTTTGTTTTTGTTTTTGATTTTGTTAGCCTAGCTAGAGGTCCAACAATTTTGTTGATTTTCTCAAATAACCAACATCTGGTCTTGTTGATTCTCTTTATTGTTTTCTTATTCTCAGTTTCATTTATTTCTGCTCTAATCTTTGTTATTTCTTTCCTTCTCTTTGCTTTGGGGTTAGTTTGCTGTTCTTTCTCTAGTTCCTCCTGGTGGATAGTTAATTCCTCAATTTTTGCTCTCTCTTCTCTTTTAATGTAGGCATTTAAGTCAATAAATTTCCCTCTTAGCACCACCTTTGCTACATACCACAAGTTTTGATATGTTGTGTTTTCAGTGTCATTGGCCTCAAGGTATTTACTAATTTCTCTTGTAATTTCTTCCTTTACCCACTGGTTCTCTAAGAATGAGTTGTTTAGTCTCCAAATATTTGTGAATTTTACAATCTTTTGCCTGTTATTAAATCCAACTTTATTCTGTTACGATCCAAGAAAGTGATTTTTGTAATATCAATATTTTTAAATTTGTTGAGATTTGCTCTGTGATCTAACATGTGGTCTATCCTAGAGAATGTTCCACTTGAGAAAAATATATATCCTGCTGTTGTGGGGTGTAGTGTTCTGTAAATGTCTGTTGAGTCTAGTTCATTTATCATAAAATTCAACATCTCTATTTCCTTTTTGATCCTCTGTCTAAATTTTCTATCCATTGACAAGAGCAGTGTGTTGAAGTCACCAAATATTAATGTAGGGTTATCTACTTATCCTTTCAATTTTCTCAATGTTTGCCTCATGAATTTTGGGGCACTCTGACTTGGTGCATAAGTATTTATGATTGTTCTGTTTTCTTGATGAATTGACCCTTTTATTAATATATAGTGTCCTTCTCTGTCTCTTTTAATTGTCTTACTTTTGAAGTCTAATTTGCCTGATATTAATATAGCTACTACTGCTTTTTTCTGCATGTTGTTTTCATGAAATATCTTTTTCCAACCTTTCACTTTCAGCCTATTTTTGGCCTTGTGTCTAAAGTGAATTTCTTGTAGACAGCATATAGATATGTCCCGTTTTTTAATCCATTCTGCCAGTCTGTGTCTTTTTATTGAGGAGTTTAATCCATTAACATTTAGTGTTATTACTGTAAGGGCAGTATTTTCTTCTACCCTTTTGTCTTTTGGATTTTATATGTCATGTCTTATTTTTTTCCCCTCTTTCTCCTGTTAACCTTCCTGATAATCTTCATTTCTACACTCTTCTCCAAACCTCTGTTTCCTGCCTTTTCCTATCAGCCTGTAGCACTCCCTTTAGTATTTCTCATACCACTAGTCTCTTATTCACAAACTCTCTCAGTGTCTGTTTGTCTGAAAATATTTTAATCTCTCCCTCATTTTTGAAGGACATTTCTGCTGGATATAGAATTCTTGGTTGGCAGTTCTTCTCTTTCAATATCTTAAATATATCATACCACTGTCTTCTTGCCTCCATGGTTTCTGTGGAGAAATCTGTATATAGTCTTACCAAGCTTCCCTTGTATGTGATGTATTGCTTTTCTCTTGTTGCTTTCAGAATTCTCTCTTTGTCTTTGACATTGGACAGTCTGATCAGTAAGTGTCTTGGAGTAGGTCTATTTGGATCTATTCTGTTTGGGGTATGCTGTACTTGTTGAATCTGTAATTTTCTGTTTTTCATAAGAGTTGGGAAATTTCCATTGAATATTTCTTCTATTATTCTTTCTGCCCCCTTTCCCCTCACTTCTCTCTCTGGGACACCCATAACACAAATATTCATGGGCTTCATGTCGTCACTCAGTTCCCTAAGACCCTGCTCATATTTTTCCATTCTTTTCACCATCTGTTCTTTTGTATATATGAATTCAAATGTCTGGCCTTCCAGTTCACTGATTCTTTCTTCTGCCTGTTCAAATCTACTGTTGTATCCCTCCATTGTCTTTTTCATCTCCTCCATATGCCCTTCATTCCCATAAGTTTGCCATTTGTTTTCTCAAGTTTATGAATTCTTCTTTTTGGCATCCAGTGTCTTCCTTCTGTCCTTCATCTCTTTAGCTATATATTGCCTCAGTTCATTAACTTGATTTTAAAATTGATTTAGGAGATTTGTTTGAACATCTTTAATTAGTTCTTCCTTCAATTCATTGAACTGATTTACCATTAGTTGCCTCAGCTCCTGTATCTTGGTTGAACTATTACTTTTTTCCTTTGGCTGGTCTATATTTTCATGCTTCCTAGTATGGCTTGTTATTTTAAGTTGTCTAGTCACCTGACTTTCTTGACTAGTTTATTCTGGCACTTGTTTTCACTCTTTTACCTAGTGTTTTCTTCTTGGTTGGCTTTGTTCTCTAACCCTTGGTGTTCAGTTCAGCCTATTCTAGAACTTTAACTTAGATTCTGTTTAGTTCATCAGAGTTTTTCACCTCTTGTTTTTCTGTTTCTTGCCCTGCCTCTATGTAGCCTTTCTGTGTGATGGTCTCCTCAGATTTGGTCAAACACAGTCAGGTTTCCCAGTCCAGAGAGGCCCAGGACTCAGGAGGAGGGTATGGAGTTTCCTTGAGAATGAGACCCCCCTGTGAGACCTTTAGACTCTGTGCTTCTCCTGTGCTGTCCAGCAGGTGGCGCTTGCCAGCCCCCAACTCCCCCACCAGTGTAAGGAGGTGGGAGCCTTTAGTTCTCCCAGTGACCCTGACCCTGTTGGGGTGTGGCTGACTGAAGCTGGTTTCTGAATTCTAGCCCCTGGGGTCTGAGTTCCCAGAAGGAGGGCTGCCACTGGAGCTGGGCCATGCACCCCTTTTCTTGGGGAAGTTATGGTCTTTAGAGAATTTTCTCTACCACTAGGCTTATTACTTCATCTCTCAGAGCTGTCTTAGCTCTGCTCTTGCCTGGGCCCAAATTGCAAGTCTTTGAGGCTTTCTGTAATGGGCTACTTAGAATAGTTATTTTTAAGAAAGAGAAAAAGATTAAAAAAAAAGAAAAAAGAAAAAGAATGGACCAGTATAGGCTATTTAAAGAAAAGTCCTTTAATTCAGTCCTTGCAGTCCTGATGGGCTACTGAAATGCAAAAAGACAAGGATTTGTAGAGCAATTGAGGAACAATCAAGAAAACAGAAAAACTGGCTTTTCAGAGAAGGTCCCTGCCCCCCTGGGTTTGCATATGTGCCTGTTTCTGTTTGAGTCCAGTTCTTCTCCATATTGTGTTCACCCTCAACTCCAAAAGTCTCTGTTTCTATTTCATTATTTCCTTTTTGCTGTTTTGCTAGCCCTATCTCCTCTCTGCTGGTCTGACTGCTCCCAGATTCTCTGGTGTCTGGTCTCAGTTTATCTATGGTTGGAGTTTTGTTCAGCAGCCTGAGTTTGTTAATCAGTGCTGCAACTGCCGTTCTCCCTCCTGGTTCCCAGCACTGATGGTCCCTCCTCCCTTGGGATTGTGCTTGGCAGGGAGGGGCGCGGAGCGCCAGCCATGAGAACTTACAGATTTCACTGATCTCAGTTGCTCCACTTGTGAGTATTGTGTGATGTGTGTCCAAACTCAGATTCCTCTGCAGTGTCTGTTCCACACAGTTCCTGGCTATCTACCAGCTGCCCCAGAGGAGTAACTAAAACCCACACCTTGCTACTCTTCCATCTTGCTCTGCTCCCAAGAATAACCTTTTATAATCTCTAAGAGCAGATCAATAATCCAAGAAAACTTTGTCATTTTAACAGAGAGAAAACCAAATTCTGAAGATACTGTGTGTGCTGGTTTGGATGTATTATGTCCTCCAGAATGCCATTATCTTTGATGCAGTCTTGTGTGGGCAGGAAATGTATTGACATTGATTGGGCTGGAGACTTTTGATTGGATATTTCCATGGAGATGTGATCACTCAACTGTGGGCAAGATCTTTCGTTGGATAATTTCCATGAAGGTGTGGCCCTGCCCATTCAGCGTGGGCCTTGATTAGTTTACTGGAGCACTATATAAGCTCAGACAGAAGGAGCGAGGTTGCTATATCCAAGAGGGACACTTTGCAGAATGCAAAGGAGCTGAGAGAGGAGCTGCAGCTTACAGAGACATTTTAGAGAAACTGCTGCCTAGAGAGGAACATCCTGGGAGAAAGCCATTTTGAAACCAGAACTCTGGAGCAGACGCCAGCCACATGCCTTCCCAGCTAACAGCTTTTCCGGAAGCCGCTGGCCATCCTCCAGTGAAGGTACCTGACTGTTGATGTGTTACCTTGAACACTTTATGGCCTTAAGACTGTAACTGTGTAACCAAATAAACCCCCTTTTATAAAGTCAATCCATCTCTGGTATTTTGCATCCTGGCAGCATTAGCAAACTAGAACACTGACTGATAAGAAAACTCTTAAAAATCTTAGAATCCTATCAAATCTTAGCCAAATTTCACCACCACAAATAAAATTCCTTTTCTGCAAACTTTCTACATGTTTCTATATCCATTCAGGTTTTTTCCTACACTGTCCTGTTTCTCATTCTGCAATAGCCAGTCCTTTTACTTTGAGACAGAACTACTCTTTTATCTTAGCAAAAACATATCCTGCATACCTTACATATCTAAGTTGCCAAAAAGATCTTGGAAACTGTCTTCAAGTGGGCATCTTCCAAAGCACAATTATTCTCAAAATAAGGTTTGTCAGAATAATAATTCAATTTGGTTAAATGCGAATTTACATTTTTCATCATCTTAAAGATCCAGTAGATATAATGCTAGCTTATATCAGTAAAGCTGTATAAATTTAGGAGGAAATTCTTAAGTAGGATAAAGTTGTGCTGGTATTGTACTTATCATTGGTAACTCAGAAGGTATATAGTAGTTTTTATTTAACTGACCATATTAAACTAGTCCATTTTATCGAAGGCTAATCTGAATTATGAGAACTTGAGTTTAAAAAAACACATTTGGTTTTATGTCTGCAAATACTCTTTTTTCATGGGAAATACTAAAAGTTTGGTTTCTTTCATTTCTAGGACTTCAGGAGTATTAATTTACTGTCATGGCTCAAATGGGCCTTTGCTGCCAAGAGGCCAGAGAAGATGCTGGGCATGTTCAGAGGTGTGAATGTTTTTATTTGGGGCTTACTTACAGGGAAATGAAAGCCAGTCACATTGCCCTAGATTCAGGAGCTGCTCTGAATGGGGGCAGGTTCAGAGTTCAACATGAAGATATTCCGCAAAAGCAGGGGATGCCAGTGAGTGGTTTATAAGGGTTAGGACAGAGACCATGGGAGCAGGGTCTAGGAAAGAGGGAGGATTACGTGTTACCTTGTAGACACAGCATCTCAGGAAGTTCGGGGCAGAGGCCTGGTTCTACAAGGAGAGGAGGTCAAACCTTAACTGACCTAGGTCACGCAAGCTGCTGTGTGCACAGGCTTCAAGGCCTTTGGGGAAGGCCCTCAGCCCCGGGCTCCCACACCCACTAGCTCAGCAAAGCACTTTTCACCTTGTGCACATGACAAAGAACTTACCGTGTGCATAGGACCAAGAAACCAGCAGCAGCAGAAATGAAACTGCAGACTGCACCAAAAGACTCAAAAATTTGAGCCTTCTTGTCAACAAGACTAACCTGCTTATCGTTGGACTAAAAGCTAGTGAGATTGGAGCGCTCAAGTGCAAAGAGAGTGGGCTCACCCACGATGCATGGAGATAGTGAGGAGGACAGAGAACTCGAGGTTCCCCGGGCGCTTCATCGGTCTTTCTCCTTGTCTCCAGAGCCATCAACAGTCGCTGTCAGATCCCATCCTCATCGCTGAAGCTGATAAAAAAACTTTTCATGCAGTTTGGGATTTCATAGCTTTGAGTGATTCATGAACTGGGCAGCATCTCATCCAGGAAGGAGAGGGGGTTTCAGTGAAGGGGGAAGGAGAAAGGGGGTCTCCACCGAGGGGTGGGAGGGGAGGGGGGCTCTCCAGTGAGGGGTGGGAGGGGAGAGGGTCTCCAGTGAGAGGTAGGGGGGGCACCACCGAGGGGCAGGAAGGGGGGGGAGAGGGAGGGGAGTCTCCACCGAGGAGCGGAAGGGGAGGGGGTCTCTAGTGAGGGGCAGGAGGGGAGGGGCAGAGAGGGGGGCTCCACCGAGGGGCGGGAGGGTCGCTCCTCGGGGACGACCAGGGGGGCATGTGAGGAGATTCTCCGGGCAGGTGTGATGTTTCCCTGTTACTTAGGAAGTTCTCACAGAGTGGGGAGCACATGTCCATCGACTGGTGTGTTGTGCTTGTCCACGCTGATGGGTTCTCTGCTGGACCAAGACTAGATTTATCACCATGCTTTTCTTATCAGTGACTCTGAAGGTCACGTTCTGTTTTCTCAGCAGATCCCTGCCAGTCAATTGCTTTTGTCTGCTGGGAAAACCCTTCCTGGAAAGGGGTCTTTTCTGGGCAACACCCAATGCAGGCAGCCATTTTATTTTACTGCGTTCAATGCTACGTGGGAAGCAGAAGATCAAGTGGCCTACAGCCCCAAAATCTGTCTCCTCAGAGTTTAAGGAGCTCAAGGATTTTATGGATTCAAACAAGGGGAGATGGAGTTTTACCATCAGAGTATCAAGTATCTACAGGGCTGAGATTAGCTGAGTTTCAGTAACTTCAGGTATTGACTTCTGCCTGTTCTACAATACAGAAAGGAAAAACATGTATGTGACTATTAGCAGCCATAATCATTTATTTGCTCAGCCCTAATTTCTGGGTCCTGGGTCTCCTGGAGCAGTGAGGCCTATGCAGCTCTCCCTGGACGGCTGAGCCCCTTAGAGACCCCCAGCCCCAGGTGGCCCAGCTCTCTCAGGTGCCCTTTGGGCATGTCTGTGGGTCCAGGCAGCTGTGGGGGGCCTGGGTGACAGGCACCAGCCTTCTGGGGGTTCCTGGCAGTGGAGGGTGAGGACTGTGATGCAGTTGAGCGAAAAAAGGCATCAGCTTGATCCCTGTTGTCATTCTGATTTACAGTTGGTGCAAACATGATCCCTGCAAAAGGGAAATTTCCATTCATAAAACTGGGATCCCTAAGTTGTTCTGTTATTCTTAAAACAAGAGTGTGGGGCATGAGGGACCACAGGCCATGCAGTGTGAGTGCACATCCGCAGGAGGTGCGAGGAGTTGTTTATTCCTGCCACAGCACCCTTTTCAACACTTTTAGGGCCAGAGGAGAAGGATTTTACGTACATGGGCCCTGAAGCGAGAGCACTTGAACTCGCCAGGTTTCATCCACGGAGCCCACCTGGCTCCCTTATCTCAGTCCAGTCCCGCAAAATGCCGTCAGCCAGAAGCCAGTGGGGACAGCGGAGCCGGGTTTGGGTTAAACTGTGAAGAAGCTGCAGAGCAGTCGGTGGGGAAGGGACGGGGTTAGCAGGTCCAATTCCACAGAGGCTGGCTGCAGCTAAGGCTCCTGAGTGCAGGTCTCCAGGCAGGTACCTCCTGGGTAGAGTAATCTTCTGTTATTGTGCATTTTGTGGTGACCACTTTTAACCTGTCAATAGAGATGACAAGAAAATGTTCTTCTGGGAATTAGGAGCAAATTAGCCCTAAACTCAGCTTTGCATGGGTGACTTGTCAGACAGGGACAGTTTCTCCTTTGTTGGAACAGACACATTGCTAAATGGCTGTGGCCTCAGGAAATGTGCAATAAGTGGAATTTCTCTAAAATGCTGCTGCAGTGTCAGGATGTCTCCAGGCAGCCTGTTTCTGCTCTGAGTTTTCAAAATGAATCCCAGATTTTCCCTGTATAGATGTAAATGGAATTACTCCCATGCATGGCTGGGAAGGCTAAAAATGAATGCTTCATTAGCCTCCAATTGTGTTTTGTTATTTAGTGTGTCTGCATTCTAGAATACAATCTGGGAAGGGAAAAAGTGAGACACACAGTTTAAACCTTCTAGTGTGGGAAAATACCTTACCAAACAATCAGAGTCCAAAACGCCAAGCTTCCTGAATCAGAATGAAATTGTGTGCTGGTTGGAAGCTGTCTGTACCCCAGAAAGCATGTTCTTTTAATCCATTCCTGTGGGTGGGGCCTTTTGATTAGGTTATCTCAGTTGATGCATGTCCTAGGTGGGTCTTAATCTTCTTACTGGAGCCCTTTATAAGAGGCTGAAAGACAGAGGACACACACAAAAACCCAGAGACGAGAGCCTGAGAGAAGCTGAGAGAGAAAAGGACAAAGAAGCCGAGAAAGATGGGGCAGCCAGGAGCCAAAAGCACTGTTCCCCCGCAGAGCAGGTCCAGCAGTGCTGCTGTGTGCCTCCCGCGTGTGCTGGGGGGAGCTGCTGTGCACCCCAGAGAGCCGCATTCTCTCAGCCTGATCTTCAGGTGCACACCTGTTGTGGGTGGGACCTTCTGACTAGGTTGTTTCTATGCAGATGTGACTGTACCCATTCGGGGGGGGTGTCTTAATCCTTTACTGGAATCCTTTAGAAGAACTCATGGTGAGAGCGAGCTTAGAAAGAAAATGCCCCAGGAGAAGCGAGAACGACCCACAGAAACCGAGAGAGCCTTTCTGAAAGCAGGGCCCAGGAGAGAAGGACAAGCAGACGCCGGCCACGTGTCTTCCATGTGACAGAGGAGCCCTGGATGCCGGCAGCCTGTCGTCTGAGTCCAGGTGTTGTCTTGATAGTACCTTGATTTGGACATTTTCATGGCCTTAGAACTGTAAACTTGCTAACTAATAAATCCTCATTGTTAAAAGACAGTCCAATCCTGGTACATTGCCCTTCGTCAGCTTTAGCCAACTAAAACAAATGGGTGTGTGGTGAACGCATCCATGTGCATCGCTTACTGTTTGCTGGGTTGGTTTTTGACGGGCAGCTGTTCTCAGGATGTACCCTAGGAAGTCACGGCTGCCCTGGTGGCTGAGAAGGGTTGACATGGGCCAAAAGCCGTCCCTGCACTCAGGGCTGACAACCGGGCAGGGGACTCTCTGTGACGTTGCAGGAAAACAGGAGGGTCCCCCAGCCCAGAACAGGAGCATCGAGAAGGTGACGGTGTTGGAACTGAGCCCGGCTGGTGAGTGGAATCAGGCCACATGTGGAGGACGTCGGTTCAGGCCGGGGTCTGGGATGTGGGGTCTCGGGAATGGTGGGGTGGGGCCTGCTCAGATGTGCATGGGGAATGGTCCATGTGGCAAACGGGCAGAGAAAAGATGAGACTGAAGGTAGAAAAAGCTATGAGCAAGTTGTTGTGGCCACGACAGTGAAAAGTCATGGCAGGCCTGGGCCAGGCGGCACAGCGAGGGTCTCTCTGGGACCCTGGTGGGGAGAGAGGGGTCAGAGGATGCCCGGGATGCCTGAGTGACCAGCAGGGAAGGCTTAGCAGGCAGCGTGCGGAGGGGCATGCCAGGACCCACGTGGGAGTGCAAGGAAGACAGTCCTGGGCTTTCCTGCCTGGAGCTCAGGGGTGAGGGCCGGCCTGGAGGCGGGGATTTGGGAACTGCAGCTTGGGAAGGGAGCAGACTCTGGGAGGAGACTTATCTGGGGGAGAGAAGGGCCTGAGGACCCAGGGACCCCAGTGTCGATGAGCAGGGAGGAGGCTCCTTGTCAGGGCACCAGGAGGAAACATAGAGACGGGCCGGGAAGCAAGAGGCTGCAGGATCCTGGGAGCCGAGGTCACACACTCGAGAGAAAGGCCAAGGCCCTGGGGACATGGCTGGAAGAGTTTGCCATAACCAGGGGTCATGTGTGCAAGAAAGAGAAACCAAGGGGAGAGAACGACAACGAGGTAACTGTTAGAATCCAAGGACATGTGGAGGTCCTCAAGGTCAGAGAGTGCGGCAGGCCCAGGGGGCCTGGGGTCAGGGACTGAAGCACCTAGTGACCCTGCAACTGTTCTTTGAAATTCTCTCTTTGGAGCTTGTGGCAGAGACCATGTGCTCGCCTGACCCCATTTTCTTTGAGGCCGGTAGATAGAATACGCATTCCCAGCACGTGGGCTGAATGTACCTGCTACTCTGGAACTGGGCTGTAAAATCTTTCTGTGTGCTCTCTCGTCCCAT
The DNA here is from genome assembly GCF_015220235.1 of Choloepus didactylus. Taxonomy (NCBI): domain Eukaryota; kingdom Metazoa; phylum Chordata; class Mammalia; order Pilosa; family Megalonychidae; genus Choloepus; species Choloepus didactylus. The sequence goes on from NC_051311.1 coordinate 218,504, forward strand.
CCACTGGCCAAGTGGGAAAGGCTCCGGGGACCCAGGGAGGGGCAGAGCTGCAGAAGAAAGCCACTCCGACCCGAGCACAGCGTGGAGGTGAGCAGATGGGTGCGCCTGACCAGGAAGGCTCACGGTGCCTGGGCAGAAATTAACCTGGGAGTGGGGTTTCTCTTAGCACAGCTGCCCCTCTTCTCCACTGGGCAACCCTCCACCCCTCGGCTTGCACATCCTCCCTGCGGTCCAGTTCCATACTTGGAGATGCTTTTGCATCTTTGGATCCAAGCTCCCCAGGATGGAGAACGTGACAGGCCCACCCTGGGGCAGACACCCTCTTCTGAGGCCGGAGGGCAGGGAGTGGGGCTCAGCAGGCACCACACTGCTGCGTTAAACCTGGGCTAAGAGTTCCCAAACTTAGCATCTCCTGGGGGTGGGGGTGGCTCCAGAAACCTGCATTTTTAGCAAACCAGCATGGATAGCAAGCTCGGCTGTCACTGAATCAAAGTTAATGGAGGGTTAACATATTAGATACGCCCTAAAGCTCTACCAACTTCCATTTCAACCACGGGACGTGAGCCTGCTTCCTTGCCAAGGCATGATATCAATCTTTTTAATTTTTACTAATGTAATTGGTAAAAAATGAAATCTCACTTAAAGATTTGCATTGCCTTAATTACTAATGAGGTTTTCTATGTTTATTGATTTTAATTTTTTCTTCTGTGAGTTGCCTACTAAGTGTTTTTGTCCATTTTTCTATTGGGTTATTTTTTCTTACTGATTTTAGAATGTCTATATTCTGGCTATAAATTCAGCATCTGTTTCAGTAGCATTGAGAAGATGCCAGGGCACAGGTTGAGAGAATGTTTCTGAAGCCCGGCTGCTGGGTCCTGTCGGCTGTGCCGCTCACTAGCGTGTGACCTCGGCTGGGTCACGGTCCTCTCTGGGCCTCGGTTTCCCGCCTGGGAAGTGGGAGGGGTGATAACAGCTCCCACCGGGCATCGATGTTGCAGGATTAAATGAATTGGGACAGATTCCAACAGCATCCAGCACAAAATCAGCACCATATGAAAAAATTGCCATTCATGTTATTTGTTGCAAATATTTTCTTATCTGCTGCTTGTTTTAAAGTTTTGCTGGCTTGTGTAATAAGGAAGTTAAAGAATTTTTCATAATAAATTACTAATCTTTCTTCTTAGAGCTTCTGCATTTGAGTTTTTCATAAGGGGGCCTTCTCTATCCTGAGGTTATTAACAACTCTTTATCTTAACACCCGTGTGGTACCTTTTCCCTCTCTTTACCCTATTTGGAATTCATTTTTGTGAACAATATGAGCTAGAACTCTAGATCCTCCATGAAAGAGGCACCCAGCGTGAACTCCCAGTCCTCCCGGGGTCGCCATCGCCCTGGGAGGGGAGCCGCGGTGTTGAGCCCCAGGAGGCCCCAGCCCGTGGCCATCGTCCAGGACACACTCTGCTCCGTGTCCTGGGGCCGACCACTGAGGCCTGCCTGGCCCAGGGCTTTGCCCTCTGGGGTCTCTTTGGGTATTTGTTGGTGGATCGGAGGATGCGAGGAAGGGAAGTCACAGTGTTTAGTCCACCTGCTCTTTCATTTGCCATCTGTAAATGATCCTTCTAATGCTCTTCAGTTCAGTCCTTTGAATGTTGTAGAAGTTTCCTGTGGGACTTTGGTTAGGATAGCAATAGAAACAGATTGCATGAAAATGTAAAACTACAAAGAAAAGTTTTAGATAAGAGGAAAGCAACTAAGGTTGACACATGTGATAGGATTTGTTGGTAACCCAGCCCCAAACCTGTGGGTTATAAGAAAATATATTGAACAATCTCTAGTTGTAGCTACTTGCTCATTTTGGTATTGTGGGCAAACATTAACTAATTATTCCAGCAACATAAGGCGCGCAGTGAGATTTAAAGTTTGTGGCCATGTACTGGAGCTCAAAATTATCTTTCAGCATGAATGCTTGTGTTACTTCTGTTGGGGAGAAAAGTGAATTAGAGCAGGAGGGAGTAAACGGTGCTGCTGTCAACGCATGATTAAAAGGATTTTTTCAAGGTCATGTTTTTAAGGGAAAATGATTCTTGTGAGATAAGGAGGATAAAGCAGACATTAATGTGATTTGAACTGCAGAAGCTTTGAAAGAATTTTTAGTGACTGTATACAAAACCCCTTGACCTGTGTCCTAGAATTGCCCTACACTTTGAACTCCTCTGGAAGTAACCTCATCACCACCCCGTGAAGGGGAGCCGCGCTTTCACCACCTTTTACACGCCGTGGCCTAGACTTGGACTGAATTAAGCACTCAAAGCTCCTCAAGTGCTGGTGTCTGAGTTACGGGCAGATGGTATTTGAAGACTGGGAATCCATCCCATAATTGCCATTACCTCCTTATCTGGCCTTCAAGTGGCTTAAGGACACACTCCCCTTTCCCCCTCTAATTTGTTCTTAGTGGTTTTATACTTCTTACTAATTTAACCTCCATGAGGTTAGCTGTGAAGTGACTAAAATGTAGATATCCACGGTCCTCTGATCTTGGGGGCTGTGGAGAGGGTGAGGTTTAAAGATGCCCCATGGAAAGCCAGGACTACCCTGTTTCTGGGTCTTGGGAATATGTTTCAGCTGCTTCTTCCTACCTCAGGGCCCCTCCTTTCCTCCATCCTGATCACCTGGAGGGAAGGTAGACAGGGCTCAGGTTATGAAAAGAGAGCCAGCCGCAGAATCTCAAGACACAGTCAGCATTTGCTGAACCAAGGAGCAGAAACGTGAAGCATTCTGTAAAAACAGACCAGTAGCAAATACTCAGTCTGTTCTTCCGTCAGACTGCGGGGTCCACACGGACAGCGGCCGTCCATTGACCACTGTGTGCTCGGGCCTGAGCAGGGCTTGGCCTTGCCACACCACAGCTATTTATTGAATGAATGAGAGAGAGAGTCACGACAAGGACTTAGCACAAAGGACTGCAGAATCCAGGAAACCTGAGCAGATAATCCCGGGACCACCGGAGGCAGCCAGCCTAGACGAGCACCATTTGCACGAGCAGCAGACGTTTGTCGGTTCACCTGCCCTTTTGGGGAACCGCCTTTGGGTCAACTCGCCCTTCACACCAGATTCAGGCCTGGCCGACTGGAGCCTTGCATCCCGTCACACCTACTAGCCGGCAGTCGAAGGACTTCCCGGGACCTTCGGGAGAGAGGCATTTGGGCTTGAGCCTTCTTAACCCCTTGGAGAGAGGAAGGCAACGTGGAGAGACTCAGAGCCACGAGCGGGAGACAGACAGGGGTCCTGGGTCAGGCTGTGCCTGAGCGTTTCTGTCCCATGAGCCGATGCTGCCTTTTGCTGAAGCCAGTCAGGTTTCCTGCCTCTTGTGAGTGACGCACCTTAGCCACAACGGTCAAAGCCATCAGCAGGTGTTTAGAAAGGAGGCACCAACTCTGTCTGCTGCGGTCCACTCGCACTTGTAAGAACCAGGCACAGCGCATCCCGGTGTGCGGTCGAGCATCTCCACCACTCACCGTATCATCTGCAGAGAGACCCGGGGTAAACACCTCCACTCCAGACCCGTCAGTTACATTTCCATACAGACAGGGGGTCTGCCTGAATCTGTCTATTAGAATCAGGACTCTAATATGTAAAACATATCCTACTATGGCATTTTGCTTTAACAAGTCTTACTTCTGGCTTTGTGTGCATCACATCGTATCAGTTAGTATGATAAAACTCTTCATCATCTGAAAACATTAGCTGTTAAGTTTTAAATATTACCTAGAGGTGATTTTTAAGGTATAAATACTTTTTAATGATTTATCTTTACCAAATAATTTTATTTTATCTTCTTGTGGTTGACTTACATTTAAATAATCTATGTATTAAAAACTCCCCGACTGCATTTTATACCTTTCAGTTCTTTGTAGTTGAGGCATATCTAGTCAGTGGGTTACTCAACATCAAAGAACAAACCTTTAGCTGTGGACGCCTCTCCAGTGAGGCTGCCCTTCCTCACGTGGGAGGACCGACCAGTTAAGGTGCCTCCAAGTGCTGGGCGGGTTGGGAGCGAGTGGGCTGGCGAGTGAGCGCACAGCAGCTGGGCGGGCTGCCGCCTGGGGCCGCTGCATCCCGCTCTGCACAAAAACGGCCCGACTGCAAATCTTCCAGTTTTCCAATAGAGGCCAGAAATGTGGATTTTTATGTGGATTCTCCAAAGCTTTGCATATAGGAATCAAATAAAAACAAATACTGGTAGGTCAGTGAAACCCAAACAACCATATTGCAGCCGTCCTCTATCAGCTGCCCCTTCAAACAGGCTGATTCAGCCCTGCACCGGCAGGTGGTCTGATGGCCCTTGGGTCACAAGGCCAAGTGCGGTGACCGTGCTTCATTACCAGCGTCCGGGGCTGTCACTACCCTGTCAGGCCCAAGCAGTGCAAAAGCTGTACCACAGCTGAGAGTTCTAGTAAGGAAAGGTGTACAATTGCAATGGATGGGATTTTGAGGAAAAATTCACCATGGATGCGTTATTTGGGGCTAGTCATGATTCTGAAGGAGAAAGAGTGTGAAAGTCCATGCCCATGCAACCTACAGAATTAGCCTGAAACGCGAGTGACAAAATAGAGGGGGCTCAGGCATTTCTGTTTCTGCGGCTGTTACTTTCATTATTCCACCCTCAGCGCCTCCTACTTGTCCCTCCTCTCCCTCATCACAGTCCTCCACAATCTCACAGTCAGTGACATTTCCCCCAGACATCGCTTCTCCAAGCTGCAGCGACGGACCCCACCAGCCCTCCACGGTAGGGTGGAGGTGTCTTCTCTCATTGCTCCTGTCTCAGGATGAAGCTCAGCCTGTGCTGCAGGTGCCTTGGACTCGGAGGCTCCAACAAGCTCCTGAAGTTCCAGAACTGGTCACGGGGAATTATGTGGTGCCCTCCACCTGGAGCTACCCCTACACACACACACGCACACACACGCACACACACACACGCGTGCACGTGCACGCACACATGCACACGCGCGCGCGCGCGCACACACACACACACACACACACACGGAAACTGACGTGGCTCCCCAGGAGGCCTGGGGAAGAAGACAGTGGAAGAGCAGATGGGTGGGGCAGAAGCGAGAGGGAGGGCGACTCCGTGGGTCAGCTGCTCACGGCCGGCTCCGCTCGTTCCCCAGCCTGGAGAGGGGACCGGGGTCCATGCACCCCATTCCCAGCTGTGGCACCAAGGACCTGTCCCCTCTCGCTCAGCAAACTCTCCTCCACGGTCAAATGTGAGGTCCAGGCCACACAACATGTGCCCAGTGAAAGTTAGCCAGCGCAGCCTTATTTCTCGGTTTCTGTCGTGCATCGTGGTAGCTGTTCTGCCCGACTCTGGGACTCTGGGTCATATGCCTTCCCTGTGTTGGTCAGTGGGGCTGTGGACCAAATCCCCAGAGGAAGGGGCTTCCCTTCCACTTCCCACCAATTCACTAATCAGCATCCTTCATTTTCCAGCCAGGGAGAAAGCTACTCACTTACATCCCCAAACTCACCTTTACCCAGGTAGACTCACCTTTATCCATGAGAATAAGATATTTATTTCAAGGGAAAAAAGCAGAAAAGAGAATGTATATCTCCACATATGTCTACATATAGAATGGCTGGAAGTGACTGAAAGCAACTAGTGAAAGATATCAAAAGATTTGCTGAGAAGATGGAAGGAATGGAAGGAGACTGCAGAGCAGGGCAGATGAGGAAATCATGTGAAAAATATAATTATCTAAATCTTCTAATATGCACAGGCAGGCGGTAAGTGAGGGGGAAGCATATCTATAAATCCATTATGCACATGAGGACATGAGCACATGAGGCTGAGTAGAAATTAAAAGTCTGATATGAAGTTTCTCTTTTCAGCCTCTTCAGCCCTTCCACAACTCACAAGGGTTTTGCCATCTTGCATTACTCTTCAGTGTCTTATATGGCAGACAGTTCTGAAGGTGGAGAAATACAGAATTTAAAGAATTTTAAATTCATATAGAAGTAAAAATTGTCAAATACACACATACCCTACAGTCAATAAAGCGAATAAAAGTTGAATTCTCAGACTTTAAAATCAGGAAGGTTCTCTGTTACTTCTTTAAAAAAATGCCCACCTAAAGGTTGAACAGCAGGGCAACTTTCTGATGACTTAGTTATTTCTACAGCACAGCATACAGGCAGAATAAACCACAGCACAGGGAAATCAGGAGCGTTCTTACTGTGTCGTGTTATGGCACCATAGAAGTTAAATGCAAGATGTTTTATTATCAAGAGGCACTGGTGACAAGGTACGTTTCCCCGTGGATTTTGGCCAGCAGTCATAAATAACAGAGAACTTGCTCATATGACTGCAAAAGGCCATGTGTCAGGCAGATGGTGTTTTGGGGGTGGGGGGGCTGAAATGGCAAGCAGAGTTGTCTGCCACGCCCTTGGTTCTCTGAGGTCACCATGGACTCAAGCATCACTGAGAGACCTTGGCTCAGCCTCCAAATGAGTCTACGTCTTCAATGCTTCTCACGTCTCATGCTGAGGAAATCGGCATTTTAATGGAATCAGAGATCTGAAGGAGAGAACCTGCCATGTCTGGAGAAAAGAACATCAGTCTCGGCACGCGTGGATATCAAGCAAAGGTTTCCATGTTTTAGCTCTTCCTGAGGGGTCCAGAAAGCGCTGCTCTTCAGGTCCAACCCAAGAGTGTGCAGATGCCACAGGGACGTGCAAGGGGATCTGCAAGGAGGACCCTCACCTCATCCTGCCCAGCCGGGCACCTGAATCTCAAGTCAAAGCCTAGAAAGTGTTGACACTGTTAAACGCCTGTGCATAGAACGGCTGGAAGTCACCGAAGGAACTTAGCAAAGATACGGAAGGAGGTTCTCTGCCTACCTCAAACCCCAAGCATTCAGCAGCCACGAAAGCCGTGGTGAGAACCTCCGTCCTCCTGTGACGCGTGCCGGCTCCACACAGCAGGGCTGGGCCAAGTAGCTTGGCGGGTCCAGAAGCGACACTTCCGGGAGTGACCCTCAGACCCCCGCCGGCTGCTCTGCACGAGGACAGCTGCTCCAACCTCACCTTCATTCCACGGAATCTGGGATTTGGTTTTGGGAAAACTTGAGATACGGGCATGCTTTCAAGTGTGAGTGACAGGAAGCTGAGGACTCGTCTTACTGCTTGCCCTCAGCTTTAGGGAGCACCAGAAACCAGGCCGTGCCCCCGGGATTCAGGGGCACCCTGAGGGAAGTGCCAGCATGCACACGTCTCACCGGGCACGGCAACAACGTGGTCTGTAGTGAATGGGTGATAAACACTAGAACTCACGATTAAAGGTGTTCATTCAATTTAATGAATTCTAGTGCAATACAAGTTAAAGTAACATTTGAAAACAGCCACTTACCAAAATATTTGAAAATACTGACAGAATTGGTACATTTAGGTGGATGCAAATTGAATTAGCCTTCTTAAGCAGCAACATGTGAAAGGAATACAAAAATGTTCATAGACTTTGACCAAACAATCACACACTCTTGCAAAGTTAATTCACTGAAGTGACCAAAAAGAAGACCTATGCAAAGTCACTCCTGTCAGTGTAGAAAGCTGTCAACAGCCTCCTATAAGGGGGCAGGTAAGCAAACGGTCCACAGATTGAATGGAACGCTGGGTAATCATGACAGATGCTCTAGTAGGAGGCTGTACAAGTGTGTGTACTCTGGTGCTTGGTCAGAAAGCCGGTTCTAAAAGCAGGTGTTCATCACGACTATTCTGGAGCACATATGATACTCATTCAAGAAATGTTCTTGAGCACCGACTGTGTACCACACCGTGTACCAGGTGCTGTGCTGGGGGTAGGAGACACGGAGCAGCAAGGACAGTTTCCTGCTCTTCTGGAGCGAGCGCAACTGGAAGACAGCCAACGTGAGGCAATCCAGAAAAGCTTCTGGAGGCAGGAGAGGCTGAGCCTGCCGAAGACGGAAGGGGAGGCTTGTAAAGGAGCTGAGATTGAGGTGGGACAAAAATGGAAGCAAAGTGGAGAAAAGAATTCAGTTGTGCAAGGGTGCAGGGATTAGGAGTGGCGGACATCCTTTAACATCTTTTCTTTACTCATGTAATTCACATACCGTGACATTCACCCATTTAAAGTGTACAATTCAATTCGATGGCTTTTAGAACCTTCAGAGAGCTGGGCAACCATCACCTCAAGGTATGCTGAGAATATTTTCATTGTCCCAAGAGCGTCTTATTTTTGCTCTTCCAAATCCCTTCCAATGTTAAGTGTTTTTATAGTGAAGACTCAAGAAACCTTTGCTATCTGGCCCTGTGGGGCCCCTCCATACACACGTGAGAAAGGCCATGAGCATCATCTTCTTTATGTTTCAATTTTCTCAGTGACAAGGTACATAGGTTCATGAAAATCTCCATGGATATCTACACATGTATTTACAGAAATAAGAAAAGGAGTTGAATTCTAAGAGGGGTTTCAGTGGTGACCAGTACACATTATTTACTGTATAAAAATCTCCAGGTTTATAAAACGTAATTTGCCCATTTTCCATGTCTTAAAAACCAGCTGCAAGAGTTTAAAAGAGGCTCTTTTTGAAGGGAAACACAGACAGGTTCTCGGACAAACTCCTGGAGCCAAGGCAGCCTAGCGAGCAGCTCAGGGCTTGCTGGGTTCCCACGTGGAGTGGGCAGCTCTCTCCGAGGCCCCCGGGCAATGCCTCGGGGTGCGGTGCTCGGGAAGGAAGCCGAGTCTGCCCGTGAAGCCTGCCCCTGCCCGCGTCTGGGTCCCAGGCTCGGTCTGCAAGGCCCAGCACCCCCACGCCAGCCCCGAGGGCTCCCAGTGCCTTCGGAAGGGGCGCATTTCCCCAGGGGCCTCTCGTGACTCAGATCAGGCACCGGGCGGGAGTCGGGGCTCCTCAGGGGCAGAGCCCTGCCTGGCCACCGTCTGAGCCCCGTTCTCCCTGAGGGTGTCGCCCGAGGGCCCCGGGGCAGTGTGGGACCCCCGCCCTCTGTGAGCCACTCGCGGTTCTCACCGCCCACTCGTCACAGGGAGGGCCCAAGTGGGCGCCAGGCAGGAGGGACACGCGGCTGCCCCAGGTGAGACGGACCGTGAGCCGGGCTCGTCCTTGCAATCGGCCACCTTGTTCTAGCAGACTCAAAATTCAGGATATCACTTTCAAAAATAATGAATGCCAGTGTAAACATGCCACAGATACATGGGTCTATAAAATATTGCACATTTCTTTTCTCAGAATTTCTTCATAGTATTTTTTCTTTGTTATAAAAAGGATACAAAGTTGTACAGGCTATATGAATTCAGCTGGTCAATTATACCTCAAAAAGATAATATTATACAATATTGTAGATTATTTACAAGAGTTTTAAAAATTGTATTTTTGTGGTAGTTAATCAAGAAGATGAGAAAATAGCTTAAATAACAAATTATTCTTCAAAGTGATGTACTATAAAGATCAGCAGTAAAAATGCAGTAAAGTTGGAATAAGTAATTTTAAATAAAATCCTTCAAAGTCACTTTTCTAGGTTCATCTTACATCTGTATAACTTTCTATTTCCTTCCTGTTTATGTTCAACATATTTCTCCAAGTATCTAAGTATGAGGTATAGTAGGGAAAATAGTGTTTAATCTCAAGCTAAACATTAGTGTTGTTTCTTATAGATACTAAAATGTGTTTACCTATATTTTTAACTACTTTCTAAATTAACGCACTCCCAACATTTTAACAATTGCTTTTAAACACCACTGAGGGTGAAGAGTACCGTGAAATTCATGAATTAACTAAGCCAATGGAAAGATTTATTTTTTAAATAAAAGGAAATAGAAGTGCAGCATTTTACAAAGCTAAATAAAGCTGATATGAGTCCCTGGAGGTGTGGCTAAAAGTAATTTCAGGTAGATGAATGCACAGTATTAGGTGAAACTGACCCCTAACACCAATTTGCTTTTCCCTAATACCATCCAAGTTCTGAGGAAGCTTCTGTTAAGCAAGTGACCTGCAGAAAATGGTTATCTTGGAAGGGAATTAAGCCAGTGATTTCAAAAAGCTCGCTACCCCAATCTCAACCTCCAAATCCTCTAGGCGACCAGGCTCTCAGTGAGAGAGATGGAAACTGAACAGGTAAGTTGCCATCCTCACTCTCTGGGGTCCCAAAGGTGGTGTGCAGCCCCCACAGCCCACCACGTGTCTCCTGCGGCATTTGCCATGAGGAGGCCCCTTCCTGCCCAGCTGTCAGCTCCCCTGTGGCCACTGTCCAAATTCTAGAGGAATCCAGATGCGTCATCTTTGGGTTTACCTGGAGAGCAACTTCCGTTCCCCTGCGTGTTTCAGGGGCTTCCTCCAGGGGTGGCTGGCTCTGCAGGGTGTAACAGCTCCGGAACCTTCTCCCAAGAGCTGCTGCTGCACAGACGAGGGGGTGATTGCAGGAGTCTTCCGTTTTCCAGATCACTGTTCTAGCCCTTCTCCATCCTTCGCTTGTGCAGGACCAGGGCTCCATTTTTCTGGTCTTTGCTTCCCTCTCATGCATCAGGGCTTTTGTCACTTGTCAGCTGCTCCCTGTCAGCCAAGTCGTCCGTGGGGAGTCTGGCTCGGTCGAAGAATCCGCACTGCAAAAAGGAAACATGGGTCCCAAAAAACAGTCATTTTTGGAACCCTCTACTTGTAGAAGCCTCATTCTAAGAATGCCAGATAACACTGAATTTTCACTTTGTGCATTTTCTAAGGAATGTGGAGCTCTGGGAATATGATCTGCCCAGCTCTCCCAGTCAGGAGAGGGGAGTGAGGTGTCCTTCATGGGGAAGGTGTCCTTTACCTGGGGGAGGTATAGTTTACCTGAGGGGGTGTCCTTTACCCAGAGGAGGTGTTCTTCACCCGGGAGGAGTGTCCTTTATCTGGAAGGGGTGTCTGTTACCTGGGGGAGGTGTCCTTCACCTGAGGGAGGTGTCCTTCACAATCCAAGGGTGGGTGGGTTTTCTGCAGTGCTGGAGTCTCCATTTTTACAGACTCTCTGTGGACCTTAGATAAGGGGTGCCAGTTTGAATGTATTATGTTCCCCCAAAATGCCATTATCTTTGATGTAATCTTGTGTGGGTAGATGTATCAGTGTTGATTAGATTGTAATCCTTTGAGTGTTTCCATGGAGATGCACTCAACTGTGGGTGGAAAATTTCCATGGAGATGTGGACCCACCCATTCAGTGTGGGCAATGATTAGTTTACTAGAGCATTATATAAGCTTGGAGACAAGGAGCAAGGTTGCTACAGCCAAGAGGGACACTTTGAAGAAAGCACAGGAGCTGAGAGAGGAGCTGCAGATGAGAGACAGTTTGAAGACAGCCATTGAAAGCAGACTCTTGCTCCAGAGAAGCTAAGAGAGGACAAATGTCCCAAGAGCAACCGAGAGTGACATTTTTGAGGAACTGCAGCCTCGAGAGGAACGTCCTGGGAGAAAGCCATTTGAAACCAGAACTCTGGAGCAGACACCAGCCATGTGCCTTCCCAGCTAACAGAGGTTTTCTGGACACCATTGGCCATCCTCCAGTGAAGGTACCTGATTGTTGATGCATTACCTTGGAAACTTTATGGCCTTAAGACTGTAACTGTGTAACCAAATAAACCCCCTTTATAAAAGCCGATCCATTTCTGGTGTTTTGCATTCTGGCAGAAATAGCAAACTAGAACGTATGGTCCTGGGGACACAGCATCATCCCCCAGCTGCCTGCTGGCCAGGGCAGGGCATTGCCTCCTCAAGGGCACTGTGGGTGGCTGGGGATGGTCACAGAGAAGAGGGGTGGAACACACAGTACATGGAGGAAAGCCAGATTTGTTATCTATTTCAACCCCAGAACCAGGGCACAGAAGTCTTAGTGACTTTCCACAGATTCACCAACAACTCAGGGAAGAGGTGATCCTAGAATCTTCATCCTCCTGAATTTAAATTTAGTAATTTTTTTATTTAATAAAATACATTGTGTTTTTAGGGAACCACAATAATGGCATTTGACTAAAATGTGACTGGGTTAATTCTTAGTCATTTAATTGTGATACTGTTTCTACTTTGGAATGGAAAACTGTGAAAAGTGGCAATCTTATAGGTTGTTGGGCCAGGAATTAATTCCTGTTATAGATTTCTAGAATAAACCTCAATAAAACACACAAAGTGAAAGTTGAAAGGCTTCCTAATGGAGACCGACTAATTGACAAGATTAAGACACAAGTCTATGAATATTATCACATGTATGATGTGTTTGACTTAATTGATGATCCAAGTAAAAATCAGAATTGATCTGCATTAGTTGTCACTATGTAGTTCTTGTAAAGAAAAACTTCAAAGGATTGAGGATGGGACCATGTCAGTAACAAGCTTAAGACACTGGCCAATCAGACAAGAGAGAGGAGTCCTCATAATAGCACTGTCACTCCAAGCACATTGGAAAGGACATCGCAGGCGTCAGTTAACAGAGCCTAACCCTAACTGCATTCATTTATAACGAGATGTAAAGACGAAAGCTGCAGCAAACGCCCACAGTCTTCTTAAATGTCAGCTACACTAACAGATTAACTTCGCCAAAGCAAATAAGATGCAGTTTTCCCTTTATGTACTCCAAACTGTTAAACTTCCTCAATTGCATCTCTAGCATTGTCTTTCTAAATCTCTAGCAACATCTTTCTAAATCCCTTCAGCAGCCTCTCCACTCAAAAAGAGAACGAAAGCAAATAAGCTTACCTTCCACAAAGCTAACGTTAAAATGGCCAGAACCAGGAGTCCAAGAAGTATTGCCAGTATAATTACCCACAACGGGATCGAGAAGGAGACGTTTGGGGTTGCCCAAATAACTGATGTCTTAATCTGAAATGGAAAATAAAGAATTTGAGAGTTTTGGTGAAATTAAGCAGTAACTCCCCAAATAGCACTAGTGTGGCTCTGGAAGGCTCTGTTTGAGTGAAATCACCCCAGGGAGATCTGAGCAGCTGCAGCACGTCCTCGGGTCTGCTGGAAACTTGGAGGGTGGTTGGCTTACGGTCAGCACAGAGGCCCTACAACGGAAAGGAGGTGGGCCAGCACCACCAGGTCACCCGGAAGGAAGTCCCTGGAAAGAAACAAGCCGGGACTGGGCTGGGCCCTTTGCGCAACCCCACAGAACACCGAGCCTGCTCTCCAGCGAACCGTGCTCACCTCACCGGGGGATGCCCTGTGAGCCACCCAAACTGCTGGACGTGCACGAGGTCCGACATTTCTGTCCTCTGTCAAAGCCCATAACCACCCTGCTTTTTATGGGAGTCACTGCAGTGAGCTAGCGAAGGTTTAATTGTCCTGATGATTTGAGCTGCCTTCAATCCTAATCCCAATTTCCAGGTGCCTGATTAGAGCAACAGCTGGGGACTGGAACCCCTGCTGCAGGGGAGCCTGGAGCTGAAGGAGTGCTTCGCAGCGGGACCGCGCTGGCTCAGTGTCCCTCCGCGAGCAGAAGGAGCGTGCCTGCTGCCCCACTGCGAGCAGAAGGAGCGTGCCTGCTGCCCCACACTGGTAGCCTCTGAAGCCCGGGCAGCAAAGGAGCTGCAGACCCCAACTGAAACCACAGAGGGATCTCACCATGCTGTTAAAACCTGTTGTAAAATAACAGAGAAAACTATTCTCGTATCCAAATGTTATCCACTGAGGTGGGCATATCTGGTTTTGCAGAGTGGTAGGCATTTTCCCAGCTACAGGGGACCCAGTGCTCCTGGTTTTATGGGTGTGCTCAGCCCTGACCACACCCAGGAGCCCCAGGCCACAATCCCACCCTACCCAGGCCAGGAGAGGGCTCGGGCAGGCTGGGGCTCTGGGACGTGCCAACCTGCACCCGACCTGGCTTCTCAGCTCTCAGGGAGTAAAACACTAGCCCTGCTGTGCGCCCTGGGACTTCCTTCACCTTTTAGAGTTTCTGGCCAGCATATCTACTTTCCTCCGACACGTCTGCAAGAAGTACGGCGCCCCACAGTCCCGATGGCCCACGCCGCTTGTCCCCAAGGACGGGCACAGCGAAGAAATGCATCCCGAGGCCCCAAAGCCTCATGAGGCCCTGGATTCTGCAGCCTAATAATTTATTCTAAAATGAGTCTTGGCATGTACATAGGAGGCAAGAACTGAATCCCTTCTCTTCACGTTCCTTCCCCTTAGTGAAAACATCTGATGACGCATGAAATTAATGTACTACTCAGAACAAGGCTATGAAGTGGTGTTTGAAAATAACAATATCACTGGAAGCAGACTGACAAGTTTTGGTGATGAGAATTGCAGAAGTTTTGAACTGAAAGGGACAGTCGTGATCATGTGTCCACAGATAACTTACAGCGACTCAGGAGAGAGAAAATCTAGAGCGACAGAAAATTCTGAGGTTTCTTCCTTCTGAGCTCTAACTCCACCAAGGAAACAACACAGTCTTGGTCTGTGTTTTGTGCACATGTTAGAGCTTGCCAAAATTTACTAGCAGGTAATTCATGGGAAGTCTGGTAACAGCTGCTTCTCTATCTCCCCAAGTCACCTCTTTATTATCTCAAGTCATCTCTTGCTGTCTCCTGTTAAACATGGGAAGCTGTCCTAGTTTTTTAAGTTAAAAAAAAAACCAATAATGGGGCTCAGAATAAAGGCTAACACATTGTTAGGTGAACAAAAAGAAAAGGGCTGGAATGAGCAAGCACCACCGAGAACTCGGCCAGGTTCCTGGGTCACTCGACTTTGGCAGGTTGTGATGCACAGTCTACAACACTGTCCAGCTTCAGAAACAAGCAGTCAGGGCACCTACAAAAAGGTAATTAAGGTGTCTGAAGGGTTCCCCATGTTTCCCAGCATATGCTTATCCAGCTCCCTTTTGCAGATGGCAGCTTTGCGGGTAGATCTTACAAACCTGCTGGCTTCCATTTACTCATGCTCCCCAAAATTCTGACAGGAGAGACTTAAAAAAATGAGCCAATGATCATCATTGTCCCCATCAGTGCCAAAATTTTGAAATTCTCATTATCAAAACTGAGTCAGTCTGCTTCCAGTACCATTAGGTTCATTTAAAAATGCCACCCTGTGCCCTTTCTGTACCTTAAAACGTTAGGGTTACACAAGTCACACCCGCGCCCGCAGAGGTAACTCGCTAAGGGGAGAGACACTCTCGGGAGACGGCGCCCCAGGGTGGTGCCCTCCACGCCCGGGCGGTACCGGCTGCAGATCCGTCTCCCACGGCTGCAGCGGGCGGACTTCCCCTCCGTGTTTTCCTGAACTCGCCTAGACTTCTGCTGCACGGAAGAGAAGCTGCTACACTATAGACGGTGGAAATACAGAAAACCAACAATTGTTGGACATGACCCAAAGCATTTCTTCAGATTTCCAGGACAGAGGAGACGGATGCACTGTTACTTAAAGAGCTGGATGTCCCAACCATTAGAACTAGGTCGGTCTCGGGAAACGAGGTGCTGGCGACATGGCCTGGACACCGTGAACTGTCG
The DNA here is from genome assembly GCF_015220235.1 of Choloepus didactylus. Taxonomy (NCBI): domain Eukaryota; kingdom Metazoa; phylum Chordata; class Mammalia; order Pilosa; family Megalonychidae; genus Choloepus; species Choloepus didactylus. The sequence continues at coordinate 234,003 of NC_051311.1, forward strand.
CCTCTGTGGGCAGCGGCTCTTCCCACAGGAGGAGCCAGGGCTCGGGGCCGAGTCGCTGCAGGACAGACCAGAGCTGCCTCGGCAAGTTTAGGAGGAAATGACCCACGTGTTTGCGGTTCAGACATGAAATCACGTTGCAGAAGTTACAGACTGGTTTTGGGGGGAGCTTGGGCAAGTAGTAAGACGTTGACAATTATCAAAACTTTGTTATTTCTAATACTTATATTTGTCTTGCGGCTCATTTTGACAGGCCCACAAGAAGCTTAGATTGAAGTATCCTTTAGATAATAATGAGAAAAATGGTCATTATTTTAAAAATTTATAAAGATTAAGCTCTAATTCATAGTTAGAATCTGTCACTCATTTCAGATAATAATTAAACACCCCGTTCTCCACTCCAGACTGGTGCTGTCCAACAGAAAGAAATACAATGAGCCACGTGTGTGACTTCAAATTTTCTAGAAGCAATTGGCATCCATTTTGAGAATATACTTTATTTAACTCCAAATATGGAAACCTTTTGATAGCTGAAAAAATACTCAGTACAATTCTTTAGCTGGGAAATGTTTAGTGTAGTCTTTAACAGCCAAAAGGAAAAAAAAAAAAAAAACCTGTTTATTAAGATCACCTCACTGAAGCAGCCTTGAGTTATTCTAAGCATAAAAAGCCTTTGTTAAAATAACTTGCTGTTGCTCTAATCTTAAAATCACCAAAAAGTTATCCTCTGTCCCCAGGAACTCTCCCGCATTGCCTGCAGGAGGATGCCAGGAACACCAGCATAGGGGCTGATAAACAGGAGCTTCTTGGGAAACGGGAGGACTTCAGGATAACACGAGAGTCTCACCAAACAGTTTTCTCTCTATTTTTCCCCTTCTGCTTTCTTCTGGATTCTGGCCAATTCTTTGTCTGTTTTTGGGTTAAAAAAGCCCAAACCTCTCTTCTCACTCTGAACTGGTCTTGGAAAGTTTTTTTTTCCCTCCGGTTCCATGTTGAAGCATCTTCTATAAACTCACCAGAGAAAAGAGACTCATTTCCCTGTGTGATGCGGAACGAGGCGGGCCTGACTGTTCAAGGCTATGTTTTCTAATGGCAACACTTATCATTTCAACATGTAATCAATATAAAAATACTAATGAGATATTTTACATTTTTTTGAACTAATTCTCCAAAATCCAATGTGTATTTTACAACTGCAGTACAGAACTCAGACACTAGGTTTTCAGTGGTTCAAGTGAAATGTAATCCTACCAAAAAACAAAGCTGTGCTTAATGACAAAACATTTTATAATTCTTCAGTTTTTAAGTTTACATTTACATTAGTTATAATTAAATGAAACTATAAATTCAGTTTTTCAGTCCCACCAGCCACGTTTCAGATGCTCAACAAACACACACGGTTAGTGCTGTGGCCAGTGTCTGAAACGGACAGCACAGCTCCGGAGCAGTCTAATGACGTCACCCAGTGCTGTGACCGACGGGTGACTGACAGCCTTCACTCCACGGTTCTTTCATCCACGAGCTGGTCCCGAGGAGATCGACAGAATATACATAAGACTGAAGGTTTATATGAGGACGTGGGCTTGATGCGATTAGCTCTTGCAACTGAGGTACTCAAAACTCAGGGAGAAAAAGCCAATCACATACCAACTAATACATGAACTGTCTTAATTCATTTTTATTTATCAGGAACTGTATCTATGTAAATAAATAGTGTGGTATTTTAACTGTTCACTCATAATTATCTGCAATTTTAGGAAGTAGGATCCAAAAATTGTAACTGGTATAAATTTTCTTAAAGTTTCCCTAAGTAGGGAACATTTAATCATAACTTCTTCGTGTTGTAAATCTTGTGTTCTTTATTATGGTTGGAAGACCATAAATAAACTTTAATATGCCCACAATTTATCATTGACATTTATGATATGTTTTTGCACATTTTGATAAAATACCGATGTAGAAGGGAAAAGCTCCCTTACATTCGCAACCATAATTAATGTTGACATCTGTATTTTTATAATACAAAATCTTGTGTAAACATACTTCATTCGAATCACAAGAATATTTTAAATAAATGTACCAAGACACCTACCTGCAGTGCCATTTAGAACAAAATAACAGCATAAAATGGACTGGCTAAACACATATTTTGTTAACAATCTTTAAATAGCTCCATGAAACAAGTAGTCTCTATTATGTTAGAAGTCTAAACAATGATTTAATACGTGGATTACATTTTAAGGTGCTGATATTTGGCTAGCAATCCTCAAAATTAATTGGATTTACAGTTCATGTGTGAGTTTTCAGAAAGAACTTTCATAAAATATTTCAAAATAACCACCTTTGGAGTCATACAATAGTTCTCTCATCTAGATGCAAATTATGAAATTCACGTTTAGTTGCACAGCATGCAAATGGAAAAAGTTCACTGGTGAGCCACAGGCAGTGTTCAAATAACTGGTTATTTCCCCCAGAGCTGAAAGGATTCAGCGTTCAGTCATCTCCCATGCATCACGCAACCCCCCGCTCTGGACGACAAGGGTCATGATGCACGAAGTTTCCTTCATTCAGCCTCAAGAAGTGGCCTCGAAAAGGGAGTACAAACCAACTACGAGCAGAAACTATTCTGTCATTGCAGGGGCACAGGGGGTAGGAGACGTGATGATCCTCAGGCTACCTGTTCCGGCAGATTCTACCTAGAAGCACGTCCTGCCTGCCAGGCTCTTTGCAGGATAGCACGCCAACCCTTTGAGAAGAAATCGCTCTGAAAATGTCTGCCTCTATCCAACCAAGCCACAGGGCCTGCTTCCCAGGGGTGCTCGTGAACCAGGAGACACGAGAGCACCATTCCCAAAGGTTTCCAATACCCTCACACGGACGTGTGGCAAGTCACCTTCAGCAGACTAGACCTGCTTTTCTGTTTTCCTATTGCAGTAACAGGGCAGTGGGGTGGGGGCACGGGCATCCAAACACGTGGACGTTCCAGGGTGAGCCGAGAACAGCAGCTGCCACCTCGGCCAGCACAGGGAGACGCGGTCCGCGTGTGTTTCTGTCAGGGAGCACATGCGCAGAGAAGACAAGCGGGCCTGATTCACTGCCCTTAGAGTTAGAAGTCTTTGAGCCTCTTTTGATAAACGCTCTACATTAAGAAGCCAAAGCCTGTTTTCTAGGTTGAACATAAATGCAAACCACAGCAGACATCTCATGAGGGAAAAGGAGCAATCTAAATGGAGAAAGATGTAGCAGTGCTTGCTTTAAATACCACCAAGACACACTGAAATATTTTGACTGCAAATCTTAACTGCCACTCCCAATTTTGGTTTACTTGACTTAGCCAGAGAAGGTACGACATTTTGGAAAGTAGACCACAATTTATTGACACTTACCTTGTTCCAGGTAGAATGCTCGGGTTTTATATACCCGGTTTTATAATCTTATTGACATTTCTCTCACGTGGATACTGTCAACAGCCTCAGAGAAGTAAACCACTTCCTGACATTCTCCGGTTGGAGCCAGGTATGGCCAGGTCAAGCCCAGGTGAACAGGACTTGGGTCCCTGCCCTCTCCGTGCTGCGCGGCGCGAGGTTCCCGACAGGGGCCTCACCCCTGAGCCGCCCCTCGTACAACTCTGAAGTGCAGTCAGGGCCCAGCCAGACCCTCTCGACCCAGTATTTGGGATGGGGCCTTAGAATGTGCCCTCTCTACAAGTCACACCAGGAATGGTTCTGTTGCATACTCCAGGTTGAGAACCACTAGTCAACAGTTAAGTTAATTTAAACTAAAAGTAGATTATGCAGGAAAGATGAAAGACCACAAACACCTTTAAGACCTAGGCCAGGAGATCACAGTGCATTCCAAAGCAGTGCTTCTCAAACTGCACCCTCATGGGGGTCACCTGAGACTCCTGTTAAAATGCGGATTCTGACTTGGTGGGTCTGGGTGGGGCCTGGCTCCACATTTCTAACTGGTCCACATCTCGAGCCCCCAGGACCAGGGGCAGGGGCTGTCCGTACCCACGGCCAAGAGGTGACTGTTGGAGCCTCACTACCGTTTTCCAGGGCTCTGACTGCAGCCACTTTCCTGCAAAGCCCAAGCAGGAATGTTCTGGTAACTGTGCCTGATCACTCCTCGTGCACACAAGTGCCAGGCAGCCACGGAGGGCAGAGGCTGTGCCGGGACAGACATTCGGGTGTCAGGAATGCTTAATCACCTCAATTTTTAAAAACAGCACTTCACTCAAATGAAGCGCACACTGCACGTTTCCTTTTTCAGGTCAAAATTACTGTTTTTTGCATAGAAAGGGAGCACGATTGGCAGGATGCACAGCTGGGCCGACCTGCCCCTCTAGAGGAACGTCCCCACCCCGCCCGGCTCACGGAGCCCTCTCTAAGCTGAAGGGGTTCAGTGGGACAGCATCACAACAACTGCTAGCATCCAGACTTACCCGAAACAAAATGGCCTGATTAAAAAACAGCATTAGAAATTTATACTGAAGGTTTAAAAATTACATCAAAAGGCTAGGCAATGTCCATACTGAGATATGAAAATACTGATGTGAAGAGGGGAACTTTTCTCAAGCCCAGGTAAACACGTAAACCTGACACAAGTCGAGCAGGGATGAAAAACAATCATTTCAGTGAAGTCATTTGTGCCCACGTTTTTGCGATACTCACGGCCATGTGTCCGCTGGGGAGCCACGCCGGCTGATCCGTGTACGGCATCTTCTTAACCTCAAAGGAAACCAGCGAGGTGAGGGCGTAGGGGTCGTTTTTCCTCTGGAAGTAAAAATATTGTATCAAAATGTATTCCATGTAAAGCTTCTAAAAGTTATCCTTGCACCCTCAATTGTTTCCATTGCTTTCCATTTCCAAACAAAATTTCCTATTCCATCTTCCTTCTTTTTCTTTTACTTCTCTTTTTCCTTCCATCCACCCATCCAATCATTCATCCCCTTCGCATTTCTGAAGAGAATCTGTCTTATTATAAAAACATAAATAGAAAGCCCGCACCCTAAAAGGATGAGCAGAAGAGTCAGTGCAGCTCCTGCTGGTAAAGCACAGGGGGGCGCAGTCGGCCACACGGCGCTTGTGCTCTGATGGAAGGAGACGGACCAGTTTCCAGGAGAGACGCCCACACCGGACCTGACTCGATGCCTAAGCCAGCGCCCCCACCGTGGACTGGGTGACTCTCTGAGGTGGGGGACACCCTGGGCACTGCAGGGTGTCCAGCGGCCTCCCTGGACCCTACTCACTAATGCCTGCAGCGTCCCCCTCTGTGATGCAACAGCCAAAATACCTCCAGTCATTGCCAAGCGTCCCCGAGGGGCAGAATCACCCTGGTTAAGAGCCAGGACCTGCAACCTTCCACAGTTTTCACAGAACTTTTCGGCAAAAGTCCCCTTTATCTAATTGGTTCTTATGTTGACTGTTGATTGAAGTCAAAGGCAGAGTATTGAACAGTGGCTCATGGAAAGTGGTGCTAAGAACCTCAGCTTCTGTGGCTTTCCTCCACCTAACCCACCCGGGGATGAGCTCAGCCACGTCAGCCTGCACAACTCCTGAGAGCAATTTTGAGTGCTGGTTGTCCAACAGCCATTACCAAAAATTAACTTACATAGTCTTAAAATTAAATAAAGTATATTTTAAAAAGTAACGCTGAAAGTTCAATACTTCCTACTCATTTTTTAAACATTTTACTAGCATCTAAGCTCTTGATATTATTACATCTAGTGTATATCTAACAGGAAAAACTATATATGGTGGCGACTGCACGTCTTTTCCCAACTCTGTATGCAGAGACATCACGCTGGTAGCCTGGACCCAGCCGTGGTGGGACGACTCACACACAGAAGGTGGCAAATGCCATGAATCTGGGAGCCAGGTTTTAAACCATGCTCTAGCACACCCCGTCTATAATCCAGCATTGGTCTCCGGAGGCCAAGCCCACTGGTCAGATTGCAACACTTGTGTTTAGATATTTTTACTGTTTTTGTTTTCCTATGGAAGTTTTCTCTCCCTTTCAGTAAACTCCATTTCCTCTAAATAAGGACAGGCCATGGCATGTAAGAACGATTATAAACTTAGTCACTATATCTTTGGAGTTTCTTCCCCTAACCCTACACTCTTGGATAAGCAATTCTACTCATTTAGAAAAATTCTTTTTTTAGTTATTCTTCTGATGTTCTCTGGTCTCCTAGCATTTCTTTTTTAGGTGAAAGTTGGATTTGTGTGTGTGTGGGAACTGCTTTTATGAAATTTGGAAATCTTTGCTCAGGAAATCACGTGTGTATGTGATTTCCATCTAATCTCCTTACTGCTCTCACTGGTAGACCCAGGAGAGGCAGCTCTTGGTAGTGTGATTCCATCTGCAAGGCTCATAAAGCACCTTTGCAAATGTGTGTCTGTTCTCCCAAACATCCAGTGAAGAAGTTCTCTTTAGTCTCCACATTCAAGAAAAAGAATTGATAGAAAATAATTTATCTGCTCTTGAAGTCAGATCTTTGGTAAACAAATCACGTGCAAACTCCACTCTACATCAACTCTGGATGGAAACTTTTCCTCTCCCCTGATTCTGTTAAGAATACAACAGTTTCTTTAAAAATCAGTAGATGGGCTTTGCACTCCAGACAGGAGGACATGGAGCACAGGTTTCTCTGTGGGCGGGTTTGTTTCCTCCATCTCTCTTCTGCCGTTGGTGGCAGTTGGCCCCCTCACCAGAGGTTCCCAGCCCAAGGCAAATTTGCTGGGTTTGGGATGAGATTGCATTTGTCATATGTTGTTTGGAAGCAGAGGTTCTGCAAATGTAGAAAGTTGTGCTGTTGCAGAAGATGAACCAGAAGTGGGTCCGCTGTCCTTGGGGGGTCTCCAGGAAGGGAACCCAGACTGATTTGTTCTCTTTTAAAATTTATTTCCCAGCAGAGGAAACTTGAGGACCAGAACACCTACCCCCACCCCTGACCCTGATTCATCCCTGGTTGTGTCTAAGGAGCGTGGCTGTGGGGTGGAGGCAGCAGTCAACAAAATAAATAGTTTAACTATTTATTTTTCTCTATTACTTTTCTCCCCAGCCAGATTACATAAAAGTGGAAGGCATGTACCACGGAGTGCACTGTTTGTAGCTTCCACAGCACCGAGCACGGCGGCTTCGTCAACACGGGGTGACCGCCCCACGGACGGTGGCGGGTGAAGGGGGCAATGGTTCCCAGCCCACACAGCACCCACCTGCCAGCACCTTCCCAAAGGGTTAATTCTTTCAGCTATTGAACTGGACCCTTCCCTGGCCCACGAGGTCACAAAGTGCAGGGAAGCATAAGAAAACGTGAGGCTGTAAAGCGAGGGCTGCAGCTCATGACAGGATTGACCAGCTCACCTCCACGGTCAGGCTCAGTGACGCAGTGACCCGCCTGGACAAACGGCGACTCAGCTCCCAGGCTGATTTGTTCTCTTTTAAAATTTATTCTCCAAAAGCAAGTTTTCTTCCACCTTTTTTCATGGGGAAAAATGCAGTTTTTCACTTTTCCTAAATGCTCTGGAGTTTCAAGGAATGGAAACGTGGGCTCTTAGCTATGACCAGCTGGGACGACATCAAAGCGTCGGCTGCTCCGGGGGCTGCAGGGCCTCGGCTGAGCCACGGAAAGCTGAGCTGTGCTCCTGACTCCACATCTGCCCTCTTCCCATAACCGCTCTGTTATTAATGCGACCGCACTGTACCCTACACAGGCTGAAACACAGGACCTGGTGTGAGACACCGAGAGCCCCCACCCCCAGGCCCTGGCTGCCCCATACCCATCTCACGTAGCCCAGGTTTAAAACACCAACATTTTCCAGAAACAAGCTCTGTGAGATGGGAAAACCTAAGCATTTACTGGTGAAACCTTAAACTACAAGCAACAATCAGAGTACATGGATCCTCTAGGACGAACCTAAATAAAATCTCTTCCTGCCCAGTTTGCCCACTGCCCACATGAACAGAACAACAGCACGCACCAGGTGACGTCTCATGGAATCGTGGACCTGCCTGGGTTAGGGGGCAGGAAGGTCACCTCTGGGCAGCGTGAGGAGAGCAGCATCCGAGAGAGGTTTGCCAGCATCACCCCTGCTTGGCTCTCGGCTTTGAGTCCAGAACAAGCAGAAGCTGCAGGAGGATGGGAGATGGGGGCCGCTTCTGTGCACTCCTGCTGGGCCACTCCCCGCGCCCCGGAGGGACCACAGCTGGCCGCGACTGCTCTGTTCTGACCCCTCGTGGGACCACAGCCACGAAGGCCCCTGGACCGCCATCGGCTTTGTCCAGACCCGCTGGTGCCTCTTTCCACTCCACAGGCCCCTGCTGCAACGGGGCAGACTGCGCAGAACTGGAGCCTGAAGTAACCGTTTCCCCGACTGTGTGATGCGGGGGCTCCTCGCCCTCACCTCGGGGTGTGAAGGAGGGGACGGCCGAGCCCCGTGGGGTTGGCCCCAGCTTTGCCCCAGCTCCTCTGTGGGAAGCCAGGGCTGAAAGGTAGAGCAGCGGCAAGCAGGCTGACGAAGGCGAGCGGTTCAGCCATTCTCGTGGCTATTCACTTAAAAAGGTGTGTGGTTTGGAAAATCAGAACTTTCCTGAGGCCTATATGACTTGAAAAGTGGAATATGATTTGAAAAGGCCAATCACAATTTTCAAACTTGTGGCTTGATAAGGTGTTGGAATTACATAGTTTTTGTTGTTGTTCAGTCTTTGAAGAAACTGGAGCATTAATAAATGCATGCCAACAAAATAATTAAATGATAAAAGCCTAAGAGCAATTTATCTTTAGGAGGTTAATAACTGGATTCTCTGAATTATTTAACCTTTTTTTTTTGATTCACAAAATTTATTTTTTATGCTTTCCCCCTCCTCTCTTGTCTGCATATGAGAATTTTATGAAAGATCCCTCGGACATTACTATGCATGTTGCTTTAAAACTTTTCTTAGATGGTGTATTAGTCAGGGTTCTCTAGGGAAACAGAATCAATGAGAGGTATCTATGAATATAAGATTTACAACAGTGACTCACCCAACTGCGGGTATGCACGAGTCCAAATTCTGTAGGGCAGTCAACAAACTGTCAATTCCAATGAAGATGTTCGATGAACTCCTCAGGAAATGAACCAGCAACTTCGACGAACTCCTCAGGAAACACTTCGCTGGGCAGCCAAAGAAGAAGTGAAGGTCCTCTATCTGCCTCATTTAAAAGTCTTCAACCGATTAATTAGATTAAATCCAGCCAACTGCATTCTCTCATGGTGGAAGACACGCCTTTTGGTGAGTCATCAGTCACAGCTGCAGCCAATTGACTGATGATCCAATAAACCAGCCTGTTGGTTTACTAACCAGCAATTGTTAGGCCAGTGCTTGCTTGACCAGACAGCTGGGTACCATCACCTGGCCAGGGTGACACACGAACCCAACCACCACAGATGGCCAGGGGATGCGCACACTATTTAGTAAGTTATACAAAGATCTTTGTGCAGCATCCCCAAAAGATAAATTAAGCTTTTATCTGTAGAATATTTTGCCAAAGCCTCTTTGGAGCATGAGTAGCTTCTCTTCCTGTTTCACCCACAGAGTGAGAGAGACTTGCCTCTCTTCTCCAAGTGGGCAGGAACTAGTGGCTGGCTGTGGTTGCCAACCCTGCCTGCAATGGGGCAATCGGGCAAGGGCTGGGCATTGCTGGGACCCCTGCCCCTTCCCAGCAGAGGAAACTCGAGGACCAGAATGCCTCCCCCCACCCTTGATCCATCCCTGGTTGTGTCTAAGGAGCGTGGCTGTGGGTTGGAGGCAGCATTTCACCCCCACTCCCACCCCACCCAGGCACGGTGCCCTTCCCGGAGACCCCCAAGGACAGCAGACCCACTTCCGGTTCATCTTCTGCAACAGCACAACTTTCCACATTTGCAGAACCTCCGCTTCCCTCAGGCCAGGAGGGGACCTTTGTTTGTTGGTTTGCTCAAGTGGCTACATTCTGAACAGACGGGGGCTGGTGGCCCAGCCAGCCCAGCACTCACCTTGGACGTTTCATGCATTAAACATGAGACGAGCAGACACGTGGGGTCAAAGACACAGAGGAAGGCAAGTCCAGCCCTGCCCTTGGGAGCTTCTGCTCTGTGTCAGCTATATAAGTGGCTGAGGGACGATCCTACCCCCCACAAACTTCATAACATAACCCCAAAAGTTGTTCACTTTGCACACAGCACAATGTCAATGTTTTCTTGACTGGGCAGTTCTGAATCCCAAAGTTTACTTGCATGGTTCATGCTTACATCTAAGCTTTGAAGCAGAGTTAAAACATTTTGCCCCTTGTTCTGAATGTCATGTCGTTTTGCTGTCTTTTCTGGCCAGTTGGGAAAGAAGGAGGTTGTTTTGTTTGTTCAAACCCATAACACTGCACTTAGCAAAAAAAAAAAGCAGACTCTTGATACAGATTCTGCGTTTTGAGGTGGCAGATGACTCCACCATGAACCAAAAGGGGTCTCTATCTTTGTGGGGTTATATAATTAAAGTCACAAAACTAACAATAAAATACAGCCAAGCCCAATATCCATAGATGTGTTCATTAACTAACGAGAAAATACAATGCAAGTCACAAAACTAACAATGAAACACAGTCCTGGCCAATATCCATAGACGTGCTGATCAGCTACATGGTCTGATTTCACCATTTTAAAGGGAATTCTATGCCCCTAAAGTTTTATGAGAGTGCTTTCCAATAGGCCATTCTCTGCTCTATTCCTCCAAAGCCCGGTGCGGTCGGTCACTAAACACCTGAAACGTGATCAGTGAGACTGAGCAACTGAGTCTTTAACTTCATTTAAATTTAAGTAGTTTAAATAGCCCCATGTGCTATTACTACCGTATTGGACAGTAAATTCTGGAATTATAAGACATTTTCTGTCCGGCGCCTTCTCGCTCGGTCCCGCGCGTCCTGTCCTCGGCCGGCAAGGAGAACAGAGGGAAAGAGGGAGAGACGCAGACAAACTGACACTTGAGGTACGCAATGGCAGTGAATGCAAGCCTTTTACTGGAGCCAGGAAGAAAATTTTCTCTGTTACATATTCCACACGAGGCCCTATACCCCGTGGGAGAACAACCTCTATGCGGCCGTCAGGCACGGCTCCCTGTGGGCTGTCTCCCCGAGGCTAGCCCGGGTAATTTCTTATATACAACAGTTGCAACTAATGTGCTGGCACTACGTAAGCGTGTACAATAGGCTAGCAGCAACCGCTGCCTCATGCGTCATATGCGGAAGCAGGATACGGGCGCCATCTTGGCTCAAACGATGGGCGGGGGCTACTCTAGAGCAGGTCGCGGCGTGTCCACTAGGCCTTAACCCGGAAAGCGGCTCCCCACAATTTTCTTTACTGGATTCTGAAACAGCATGTTATACAATTTAAAAATCCTTGAAAAAGTTATCAAGCTTTAATACACTATCTTCTAAAAATCTATACATGGTGGTTAGAGTAGCAACCAACTATCTGTAAATAGGAGTTATGGGGCCACCTGTAGTACAAACAGAAGGCAACCATGCACAGTCGTCCATGTGTCAGCCATACAGCACGGCAAAATACACCAACAAACGTGCCCATTCCCACCTATTTCTAGCTATGGGGATGGGACCTTGGGAAAACCACCTAATCAGTTTGCTCACCTGTAAACTGCAGCTGGTAAGAACGGTACATATTGCACAAGACTGCTGTAAGAACTAAGTGAGCCACTGACAGCAGAAGCATCATCATGGCGCATTGTCATATGTCATTGCTCGACAAACCGGGCAATCTGCAGACAGATGGACCTTTTGGGGAAGGCTGGCTGGGTCTTCCTTAAGTTTAGAGAACCATTTTGACGCACCTGCTCTAAGTCACAGTGCCAACACAGTATCAAGGCACACTGCTAGCCAAGTCTACGGCATCATTGCTGACGAGCCAGACACCAGGGATAACCGACTAGAAAAGGCTCCACGTGAACTGCACATACAGCCAGTGAACTTTAAGGGCTGGGAGGGCTTTAATCCAACCCTTCGTTTCACAAACAAGGAAATTGAGCCGCAGGGAGGTGAAGTGCCCTGATCTCAGCCACGTTGGAGAGGACTCGTGGGCTCCAGCCTCCCGGCCTGGCATTTCATATCAAAGGCACAGAATTCAAATCAGGGCCAGTGTTCCTAGTATTTGATTTTATGTTTTTATGTGGTTTCTTACAAATCACTTTCCCAGCAGGTAGTTTTCTCATATTTGAATGTATATGTATGAAATTCAAAAACACCTCACCCTTATGTTCACACACAAACTTTGCTAACATGTATCAAAACTGCAGGAGCGTCCACACTGATCTCAAACTGCTTCAAACTTTTGCTAAAAAGTCGTGATGACACATCTGATAGTAAATGGAAAAAACTTTGTAGTGAACAGAAAGAAAATAGAGTCATAACAACAAAACCACTTAAGCTCCAATTAATTACTTCCCCTCTTAAGACTACGAAGTTTAGGAAGTCTTTTAAGAAGCATATTTGTTAGATAAAAGAAACGCAGCAAAAGGGAGTAGGGTTTGCTGCTGGGACTATAAAATCACCGAAATAACAGTTGCCTGGGGACACCCCAGCAGCTCCCTGAGATGCCACGGCCAGAGCTGAGGCCTCCGAGCCGCAGCCAGCCCCAGCCAAGCCCCAGCTGACGTCTCAGCTGGAACCTGGAATCATCCTGACTCCCACCCCAGGGCGTGAGATAAGAAACCTTGATTACTGCAGGGAAATTCTCCAGGCAGCCGGCGACGACCCAGGCATGTCCAGAGCGTGGCCCCCTCTCCTAGACCGCACTTCCCGTCTTCCTCCAGTTTGCTGTCATCTGTGATTCTGCCCTTTCTCAGCCTCCCACGACACGTTTGTCAACACCGCTGGTTCTTCCTCCAGAATAAATCCTGAATATACCTTGTCTAACCCGCTCCTCTGTTCTGCCCCACTTTACTCCATTTGTGCCTTGGACTTTGCAGTGACTTCCTACCCCTGCTTCAAATGTCAATCCTTTCAGAGCTCACTAATTAAATAACTGCGTAACTATGAATCCTGCTTGAAGCAGCTAGCGACAGGGAGGAAACGGGGCACCCACAGCACTCTCCACGCAGTCTTCAGTGGCCCTACCCCCGGCGGTGCCACCTCCTGAACTTGGAGCTTTCGTCCTTGGTTTCCCGCCAAAGCTTCACCAGTCTACTGTGTGGCGCTGAATTTCTGAGTCATACTTAACCTGCCTTTCACACTCAACAGCATCTTCCTGTGACGCACCCATACTGAGGTGTGTCTAATTCATTCATTTCTGCGTAGCATTCCCGTGTTAGATGATGCCTCGAATTCATTTTGTCCATTCTCACACTTGTTCATTTAGGCGCATGATTATAATCACGTCACTTCCTACATTAACTCCCCCTGTGTCATGGCGCTCACTGCACGTGGAGTAAAACCCGAGGGTGTCCCGGGGCTGCTGCGTCACTTCTGCCTCGCCGGTGGCGGCGTTCGCTGCTTTTCTGCTGGTTCCCTGAGCACGGCCTCAGCCGTGGACCCTCCGCTCCCCTGCCGGGCCCCACCTGGAGGCTTCTCCCAGAGCCCCCGTGGGCCCCCTCAAAAGCAGCAGCCGCCCGCTTCCCCACCACCGTTTATCTCCCTCACAGCACTCATCGATATCTCAGCTCTTCTCACGCATCGATTCATTTGCTCATTTTCTGACCCGCCACCGAGAGGACGGCTCGGAAAGGTGGGCACGAGGCCAGTGGATTTGGCTGCTGCTCCCCGTGGCTGGTGCTGAGCAGTGACTGGCCACGGCAGCAGCTCCACGCGTGTTTGCTAACAAAGGAATAAATCATCGTTCGACTAAAGAATCAAATGAACCACACACTGCGTCGCTCTTGGCTCAAAATCAACCGGGCACGATGTTGCCCCAGGGCATTAGGCAGTGCTGGGAGATGATTTTGGTTGTTGTCCTGCAGGCTGGGGTGACACCGGCATCTAGCAGGCACAGGCCGTGGGCCACTGCACATCCCACGATGCTCAGGACAGCCCCCCCGCAGAGAACCATCCAGCCCCAGAAGCCAGGACTGCCCTTAGGCTAAAGAGGGCTGTACAACAATGTCAAAAAAGAAAAAAAAAACTTTAATTTTCATCCTGTTTAGTTTAGAAATAAAATTAAAAACAATATTTTTGAGACTATGGAAGTGTTTTAGGTCATAGAAAACAGAAAATCTAGAGATATAAAATTATATATTTATTAACTAATCTCAAAAGGATTTTACCATTTTGTTTTCTATGGCACAATGAACCAAAGGAATAGTTCCTTACAAAAAGAAAATTTCATTTTCCTAATATAAAAGAGACATCTGCACTTTCAGTGAACCCGTCTGGAATTGACCCTGACAGTGCCGGCTCCTACGGCACAAGGCGCTGGCAGGACCAGCAGTTCACAGCGGCCAGACTGAGGCCCCGTGGGCTCCCCAGGCCAGAGGAACATTCCGGAGCAGAACCCAGGTCCCTTCTAACTGGATTTCTGTTCTTTTTCTGAACATGAAACGTGAATTGCGGGCTTGCATTCCCCATCCTTTCTCTAATCGACATGGGCCCCAGGTGCCGGGTTCACTGACCGGCTGCTGTGTGCACAGTTTAGGGCCCAGGCTATTTCAGCCGTTGTCCCCTGCTGGGGAAGAGGCCAGGGGTCTTAGTCTGCTCCCCCACAGACATCTCCCCAAGGGGCTCCCCCACACTCCGCAAGGGTCCCCTTACCTGGAGGAAGGTCCGAGCCCACAGCCTGGACCTGACCTTCAGGACAGCGCTTTCTCCCCCTTCCAGTCGTCCCACCACACAGGAGATGCGCAAGCACTCAACGTTCGTGCAGTTCTGTGAAGACAATGGGCAGCAGGCAGTTAGGAGGGCAGGGCAATTACACTGTATCTCCTCAGAGACCATTTCCTAAGCACTGTCACTAACTTAAACAGAGAACACATGCATTTGGAAACAACTAAAAAAAAAAGACAGCTTTGCACCAACATTGCATCAACTTTAGTGGCAGTTTAGAGACAAAATGGAACATAAAATACAACATCATGGTGGTGAATGCACAGCTATGTGGTGACACTGTGAGCCCGATCATATACCTCGGATGGATTGTACGGTGTGTGAACGTATCTCAGTAAAACTACATTAAAATACACGGCATAAAATCTAAGCCCTTTTCCGAGGAACTTGCAATGGTCTTTCTGCAGGAAGCAATTGGACGGCTTTGTTTTCTCAGGACTTGTGGGAGCATGGATGTCTCACCCAATCTGGACCCTCACGCTGACCCGGGATCGAGCACGTCTGGAGAATGTCACAGAGGAAGGCCCCGAGCCGCGGCACCTCAGCAACTGCACTTAGGAACCGTGGGCAGGCAGGCGCACTGTGACACGCTCCTCTGCCCACAGCACCGTCTGGCTGTGAAGCAGAGCCCTCCTGCATCCGTCAGAGCGAGTAATATGTGAGCTGCATGCTTCTGGAAAGCCTTCCTTGTGACGACAGTTGGCATCTCAAGCCGCTTCCTGGCTGGGCCCCTCGTGTCCACTTCTGCCCACCCTCACGCAGGACGACTTTCCGCTGTCCTCCCACTGCCCAGGTCCTCCTCACGGCTGCGCTTCATTCATCGTCTGCATCTCAGCACTGAGCACTTGCACCTTCTAGGTGCTCAGTGAAAACCAGGTCCCTGGATGCTCTGTAAGTCGCTGACTGGGGCACTGTGCTTTTGTGAAATTGATGAACCACAGAACAACCAGAGGGACACACTGCCATAGGAAACTTCTGCCGGAAGAACCTCAGAATTCCATAAAAACCAAGCTGTCGTTCCCACCTCAATCAGGATGGCAGAGGGAGAAGCTTCCAGCCTCCATCCCCCACAGCAGCTTTGAACAACCAGCAAGAACTGGCAGAAACATCTTTCTCAAAGCCCCATAAAACAGTTTAAGGACTGCAGAAACAGGGCATGTGTCGAATCAAGGAAAAGGCCACTTAAGAGCCATAGGACCTCTTGGTGCCCTGGTTTCCCCCCACCCAGTTTGATGTGGAGCTTGTCCACACACCCAGGGTGGATCCTCGCTCCCAGTCCTGGAGGGAGCTGAGTAACCCTTGTGCACATGTGGGAGCACATGTGGGAGCATGGATGTCTTGCCCAATCTGTGTGGGGGTGGCCTGAGGGACTCGCCACCCCAGAACTTGCCCTGCATGTAGAAGGCGGCTCACAGAGCCTCCCACAGAAGGCTGTGGGAGAGCAGACAAGTCGAGCTGCCTGGGGCACAGGTTTGCAGGTTGTAGGACATGCAGAGCAGTGCCCAGACCTTGAGGAAACTGTTTCCTGGGGAAGAGGGGACATAAACATCCATGTAAATGGAGGCATTCCTAGGGCAAAACCACATGCCCAACATAAGACACAAGTGCAGAAAGGACCAGGGAGGCCCCTGCGCTTTGGCCTCAAGCTATTCTCTAAACTCATCGTATGGATAAGTTCTGAAGGAGAGCACTCACACAGGTCCATCTCCAAAGACTAGGAACAGAAAAGCATAAAGGTGCTTTCTTTTTTCTTTTATTTTTTTAGCTCCTGGCATTCAAGGAAAGCTCTGTCACAACACTAGCTGGATGCAAGCTTAAGGAACAGAAGCCTCAGAGTCTAAATTCCAGTGATAACACATTACAACACCAGAATGTCCAGGTTTCAACAAAAGATGACAAAATACACAAAGAAACAGGAAGCAATGGCCCAGGCAAAGGAGAAGATTAAAGCATGAGAAACCACCAAAGAGAAGGACCAGACCTGGGGACAAAGACTTTAAAAACGGTCCTAAGTGTCCTCAAAGTGCTAAAGGAAAATATGGGCAAAGAACTAAATGAAATCAAGAAAATGAAGGATGAACTGCAAAGAGAATAGCAATAGAGTGATGGAAATTATGAAAAGAAACCAAACAGAGCTGAAGACCTTAGTAACAGAAATTTAAAATTCTCTAAAGGGTCCAACAGCAGATTGGAGCTGGCAGAATAAAGGATCAGTGAATGTGAAGATAACAAAATCAAAATCATTGAGCCTGAGAAGCAGGAAGAGTGAAGAAAAGTGAACAGAGCCTGAGGACGCTCTGGGACACCACCAAGCGAACTGATACACGCACTGTGGGAAAAGAGGGAAAGGGGAAGAGAGAGTATTCCAAGAAATAATGGCTGAAAACTTCCCAGATTTCATGAAAGATGTGAATATACATATCCAAGATGCTCAAATAACTCCAAACAGGATAAACCCAGATATATTCACACTGCGACACATTACAAACTGTCGAGTGCCAAAGATAAAAAGAATTATGAAAACCGCAAAAGTGTGCCATGTACGAGGGAGCCTCAGCAAGATTAAGTGCTGAGTTCTCATCATAAACCATGGCAGCAAGAAGGCAGTGGAATGAAATATTTAAAAAGCTGAAAGCAAAAAGTTGCCACCCAAGAACTCTACAACAAAACTGTCTTTCACGAATGAGAGCGCAACTAGGACATTCCTAGATAAACAAAGCTAAGGGAATTTGTCACCACCAGACTGGCCCTACAGCAGGTGCGAAAGGGAGCTCTGCAGGTTGAAAGGAAAGGACAACAGACAACAGATCAAAGCTGCATGAAGAAATATAGATCTCTGGTGAGGGTAATTACATGGGTAGATATAAATGCCAGTGTTATGGTATTTTGGTTTGTAACTCCACTTTTTACTTCCTACAGAATCTAAAGGGCAAACGCACAAAACACTGACAACAGACAATGCTAAGTTAAGCCATGGGCTATGGTTAATGGGACAATTATAAAACTGTGCCCTCACCATTTTAACAAATGTTCCACACCATTGCAAGGTGTCTGTGGTGGGGTGGTGTATGGGAATCCTGAATTTCATGCAAGATTTTTCTGTAAACCCACAACTTCTCTAATTAAAAAATATATATATATGGTGGAAAAATAAAAACAACCCAAGTCAACAATTTCTTATGAATTTTTAATAATACATGAGGATTTGTGCTGCCCAAGAGAATATAGCAATATTGTTGCGAAGTAGGCAGTAACTTTTCAAGAGGAAGTCTCCTTCCTTCTTACGGAATCTGGCCCCAAACAGTAAGAAGTGTGGGTTTTGTGCTGGGTGCCTTGTGATGCCCTGAGGAGCAGGCAAGGATGTCTCCACCCCGCCGGACCTGCCGTGGACAGCGCCACGTCCTCTCCTGCTCGGCCCTGCAGCTGGCTGATGGGGAGTGAGGAATGGGGACAAAAAAGAAAAAAAAACATGTTGACAAATCGGTGGTCTTGACGCTGGGTGGAGCGAGAGAGGTCTCTGGCGTGGGAATGCGGGGGGCGGGCGCTGGTAGGGAGGGAGACAGGGAATTTGAGAGAAGCAGCTCATTTTGGGGGCAGTTGAAACAGTCTTGGACTTGGGGCTGGGGAGGCTGCGGGACCCCCGGGAAGACGGGCACGGGGAGCCCGTGGGGTCTAGAATGCGGCAAAGTGGGAGAAGCGACCCCCGGAGCTGCTCCGTGCAAGGAACTTCCCAGAGGGCGGGCCCGAGGGGAGTGGGCAGGTACAGGGCCACGGAAGGAGAAAATAAGAGAAATCCTGGAAACTTCTAAGAGACAGGCCACGGGCTGGAAAGAAAACCAGGAGGGCTCCAGGAACTGACCGACAGTTTCAAACGCTGGGGAGGCTTCAGGAGGTAAGGTTCCTGTGAGCCGAGCAGGGAGAGAAGTGAGCACGCTTGCCAGGAGGAGAGGGGTGGCAACTACAAAGGCAGCAGGGGCCTAAGGTGAGAGAGGAGAGGACATTCGCAGGCTGAGGAGGAATTACAGTTTAGTGCCAGAGATACAAGCTTTTCCTATTCAAATAGGAAACTGTGACCCCAACACAGGATATTGGCGTTTTGTACTCTGAAATTCCTAATCAGAATTGTGATTCAGTAAGTTGTTTTCAACTAAACAAAAGCAATAGGAGGTCGTATTTAGCTTTTGATTTTAGAATAAATTTTGCATAATCACTCTATGTCCAGAGTTGTTTTGACTTCAGGACAGGGGGAGGCACAGGGTTTGCAATTTTTAAACAAATAAGAGAGAAAGAGAATAAAATATGAGCCAACAAAGTAATATATGGAACTCAAAGGTTGCCTTGGCCCTCATCTGCAAGGTGTAAGGTTCTATGATATTCAAAAGTCAAGAATTATCTTTCGTCAAATGTATTTCATGAGAAAGGACAAAAGGAAAAAGCAAATGCACGTAATTTTCAAAGGAATTTTAGTTATTGCCTCCAGTGCCTCAATACGCTCAGGAGACATATGCTGAAGTGCAAAGTGCAAACACGTATTTGATTCTTGCTGTTGCCCCCCCAGGCTCGAGCTGGTTTTCCAGAGGGCTTTCCCCTCGGTGCTGCTGTTACTAGTTGGCAATTGTCAGTCTTTGTTTTCTCTCCTGAAAACTTCTGTTACCAACAAGACACAGTTGCATCTATTTCTCCCCAATATGCTCTCTTTCAATGGATCTTTGCTTGTAAGTATGAAGAAAGGTTAACTATGTGATAGGTGACAAGTTCTGGATTCTCAGGACTTTGCGTAATCAAAAAAGGCACCATCCTACTTTATTGGACAGAAATTAGTGATTAGGATTAAAGGACTTTTTATGTTTTGCTCTGCTTTTGCTTCTCAAAAATAAGATAACTCACGAACAGGAGTGTATGAGCAGAAAGGGTATCAATTCAGGGCCCTCCAGCTCCCACTTACAATCCCATTTGTCTTCCTCAAAGCTCAGGTGCTGTCTCTGCATCGCCCGATGACTCAGATTGGGGCGCTCTGGGTTGGAACCCAGGAGGGGCAGGTGCCTGGGTCCTGGGATCTCACACCTCCAGGCTACTGGTTACAAAGCAGGGGTCACGGCACAAATCCCCAGGAGCAGCTCTTGGTCCTCCCCAAAACACACATGCACCCGTACACACACACTCACACCCACATGCATGAACACACGTGCACAACACCCCCACTCACCCACAGGTACCACGTGCACACCACACACCCACTTACACAAGGACACATCCACACATGCAGCCAGGAGGGGGGAATGCTGTTTCTACCAGGGCATTTTCTGCTTTAGTTGATGGGACAAATACTTGCTTAACATTCACAGAGACTGTCACTCCAAACTGTATCTTTGGCAAATCCTTGGTAACCTTTGATTTTTAAATCGTGACAGTTTAACTTGTCACTCTTTTTAGTCACACGAAAGCTAGAAGCAGGGGTAGAATTTCCCGGAACTTGTGCACAGATTTGCTCCCACCGTGGTGAGCACTGTGGACAATCCCAGCCCCCCGCGGCACACTGTGCTTCCAGAGGCAGCCCTGCACCCTTCCCTGACAGCCTGGGTGCCTGGAACTCAGTGGGTGGGGTGGCTGGTAAATTCCGTCATCCATTACTGACGTGGTATTTGAAGTTGCTTTTGAGATGTCATTTCCTTAGAACCAAGTTTAGTATCAAAAGCATCAGGATTGAGGGAAAAGTAAGAGCAGATGGGGTGCACCCAGGCAACTTGGGGAAGGTTCCAGAAGCTCTCAGCGGTGGCTGGATGAGCTCCTGGCTCCGCTGAACGTTGCCACATCTGCTCAGCAAGACACAGCAAGGTGAGCCCGTCACACAGCTGGGCAGGCGAGGCCCTGCCAGTGTGGACTGACCAGTCTTGTTCTGTCCTCCTGGCTTTTTTTAAATAAACTTTTCTGCATGTGTACGGTTAAAATATACACAACATAAAAATCATTTTAACCACTTAAAATGAACAATTCTGTGACATTAAGTACATTGACAATATTGTGTAACTTTCACCTCTTTCTATTTCCATAACATTCTCCTCATCCCAAACAGGAATCCATACCCACTAACCAATAATTCCCCATTCCTCCTTTCCTGCCCCCTAGCAATCACTATTCTATTTCCTGTCTTGATGAATTTGCTTATCCTAAGTATTTAATGTAAGAGAAATCACACAATATTTATAGTTTTGTGTCTGGCTTATTTCACTCAACATGTTATCTCCAAGGTTCATCCATGCTATAGCATGTATCATCATTTTGTTTCTTTTTATGGCTGAATAATATTGCATTGTATGGTCATGCCATATTTTTAATCCATTATTCCATTATACTTGGGCTACTGCAAATAATGCTGCAATGAAAACTGATATACGGATTTCTGTTCAAGTACCTGCTTTCAATTCTTTCAACTAATACCTAAAAGCAGAATTTCTGGGTCATATGGTAATTCTATGTTTACTTTTCTGAAGAACTGCAAACTATCTGTGGGGAATTGAGTTGTACACTTCAGTTTGGACATGTTCTTGGTCTTGGTCTGCATTCCGGTAGGTGTGGGCCCAGTGTAAAAAAGATCTTTTCAAGATGATGCTTCAGTTCACGTGTGGCCCCACTGAACCAGGTGTGCTCTAACTGGGATCACTGGAGTCCTTTACAAGCAGAGTGAAAGTCGGATGGAGAGGGAAGCTGTGGGACATCAAGTGACGCAGCTGAAATCAGTGGAACCAGGAAGAGAAAGGAGAAGACGTCACCATGTGACAAAAGCCCAGGACCGAGGACAGCCGGAAGCCGGGCCCAGAATGCCACAGTCTTCTGGGAGAAAGTATTGCTTGGCTGACACCTTGATTTTGGATTTAGTCTAGCCTCAAAACTGTGAACCAATAATTCCTACTGCTTAAGTCAACCACTCTTAAAAGCTTCTTGCGTTTCCTAGATGTGTATATTCACATCTTTCATCAGATTTGGGAAGTTGTTGGCCATTGTTTCTTCAAATGGTTTTTCTGCCCCCTTCTCTCTTACCTCCTGGGACTCCAAAGATGTGTGTGCTGGTGTGCTCGATGCTGTCCCACAGCTCTCTCAGGGACTGTAATTTTTCATTTTTTTTTCTTTCTGCTCCTCATACTGGATAATTTCTCTCATCTTGTCTTCAAGTTTGCTAATCTTTCCTTCTGCCAGATCAAATCTGCTGTTGAATCCATCTAATGAGGTTTCATTTCAATTATTGTACTTTGCAACTCCAAAATGTCTGTTAGATTCCCTTTTATAATTTCTAGCTCTTATTTTTGTTCAGACAACATTTTCTTAATTTTCTTTAGTTCTTTTTTTATGGATTCCTTCAGCTTATTGAACACATTTATGATGGTTGATTTAAAGTCTTTGATTAATAGCCCCAATGTATGAACTTCCTCAGGGACAGTTTCTGGCAAATTTTTGTTTTTTATGTGCATGAGCCATACTTACATGTTGTGTGTATGTGTGTGTGTATGTGTGTGTTGTGGAATTTCTTGTTGAGTATTGGACATTTTGAGCATTATAACGCTGAAAATCTAATTCTCTCACTCCTCTGAGGTTTATGGGTTTTTTTAATTTTTTTTCATTGAGGACTGGAGCCATTAATTATGACTTTTCCAAACTATTTCTGCTCATACACAGGGAATGGAAAGAGAAAAGCATGCCTGCCTCTTTAAGACCTTCTGCCACTTGTGCCTTAGGGGGGCTGGGCACTGCAGCCAGACCCGGTGGTCTCCAGTGGCTCATCACAGCTCCTCCCCTCACCCCGGGTTCTGGAGGCCTCGGTCCTCATGGCCCACCTGGCACCAGCCACTGCACAGGGGGTGAAATTCACCAATATTTACTGCAATTTACCAGCCTTTTCCTCCAGCTTTTCCCCAGATGCTGCACAGTGTCCCACTCGACTCCAGAGTTCCAAAGAGCTGGTTCAGCCAGTTCCTGCTGGTTCAGCAGCTGTTCTTGTGGAGGGACAGACTCCCGGGGTTTCCTGCTCCACCGTCTCCCCGCCATCCTCTTCCTGGTCTTCAGGGCTCTGGTTCAGCCTCCAACACAGAGCCGCATCTCTGGCTCCTCTTCTGCCTGCGGCACTGGGGCAGGCAGTACCGCTTGGCCTTGAGCCCCCAGCCTGGCCCTGCCTGTCTGTCTGTGAAGTGGACATCAGGTTCTGTGGACATCGTGGCTCACAGCTGCCTCACTGGACGGTGTGCCCCGAGCACAGAGAGCTGAGCCTTGACCCTGCTGTGTGCCTCTTCCAAATGGTCAGGGCAGAAGGGCAGTGTTCATGTGCTCAAGGTAAAGCCCCAGAAACAGTACTGGAGTGAGTGGGAGAATTGAAACTGAATGCAGAAGCTCAGGCCAGAAGGAGCACAGAACCTGCTACAGCCCCACGGCGGCTCTGGCCCAGGACACCTGAGCACACCGCGCTTATCTCTTCTGGACAAGCACAGAAGATTCATGGATTCAGGGATTCAGGGACAGGCCCAGCGGCCGGCAGCCCTTGTCCAGACTCACTTCAGACCTCAGCACTCAGGATCCCCGAGCAGCTCCACACAGCCCCGCTGTTCCTGACGAGCACTGAAGCTCCGCTCACGTGTTCACTGTTATTTCTCTGATGGCACCTCCAGGGCAGGTTACAAGAGGGAAAACGATGTTGCAAATAACCCTTACAGAGATTCACTTTCATCTTCGCGGGACGCGCTGCCTGTAACACGTCAGGCACACACCTGGGCGTGGGGGACCCCATGTACCTGCCGGCCCCGCCCCTCCCTGCTCACCAGCACTCTTGCCGGGCGCTGTCTGGGGGGCTCCAGCTCAGGCGCGTGCCTCCTCCGGACCAGGTGAGGAATGGTGGTGTTTCGCAGGAAAGCACTGAGCTCAGGGGTGTCCTCAGGGGAGGCTGCAGGCTGCAAACAGAAAGAAGGAGACCCCCACAATTACACCAGCCTTCGTTACCTTTTCACCAGCCTTGTGCTCTAGGCAACTGCGGTCGCAGTTGATTCGTCTGGGGGGGGGGGGTGGCGGCCGGTAGCTAATTCCTAGGCTCCCAGGCTTCCTCTGAAGGTACCGGCGGCGGGGGCTCTTTCCCGAAGGCGAAGGCGAGGCGGGGGGCTTGGCCAGGTCCCCGGCGGGGGGGCGTGCAAGGTGTGGAGGGCGGCGAGAAGGAACAGGCAGGACACGGTTCTTTTAGGGATGATGAAACCAAGAGAGAGCTTTATTTGGCGAGAGCACAAGCTTATATTGGGCGATTAGAGGGCGGGGTAGCTGTAGAGGTCGAAGGCTTGGATTGGTTCAGAGAGGGCGCGGAGGTTGATAGACAAGGGGCGGGAGTAGTTTTGGTAACTGCGCATGCGCACTGACGGTGGGGGAGTTGCTCTGGCAATGGGGAGTGTCAGGGGCAAGATACGGGGGTGGGGAAAAGGCGGTTCCCTCCGGCAAGCCTCCCCTACGGTGGTATTTTGGGTGAGGAAATGGGGCCTGCCTCCGGCTCCACTTTCCCAGGCCTGGGGGGCTGTGGAGGGCGCTGTCGCCCGTGCCCACCACCCTCCCCAGGGGCTGATCAGGTCCCCCAGCCCAGGCCCGCCAAGTCAAAGCACGTAATCAGTGTCCCGCATTTCCCCCTTCTTTTCAAATTAAAGGAAGAAGCTTACCGGAGAGGTCCGCTAAGGGATGAGGGAAGGGGAAGGTTGGGGAGGGGAAAAAGGGTTGACGGTAGCTCAGCAAGGCTGGAGCTCAGCGTTGGTGTGGCACCCGGGTGCTCGACAGGAGCCTTGTTGCTTGCGGGATGGACGAGGATGGGAGGTTTAAAGTTGGAGGTTCAGATAAACTGGAGCTCGAGGTTGGTGTGATGTCCAGGCGATCGAGGAGGGCCTCGCGGTCGGCGGGTTGACCGGTGGCGGTGAGGTTGCGGAGGGTTGGTTGCTCTCTCGGAGTAGGGAGCGTTAGAGGTGGCGAGTCGCTGGTACTGGACTTGCACGAACGAGGAAAAAATAGCATCCGTTTGTTTCCTTACAAGCTGGACAATTCTGCGGATAATGCAGGGTCCTAAAGTGAGAGCTAGAATAATCATTAGTAGGGGGCCGAGGAGAGGAAGAAGGTAAGGAAGGAGGGGAGTAAAGATGTGGGACCAATAGCTGGTGGCTTCACGGTCTCTTCTACGTTGCTCCAGTCCCTCTCGAACCTTTTTTAGGCTGTCTTCGGCGAGACCTGTGGAATTGGCATAAACACAACACTCTTCTCCTAGGGCGGCGCAGAGGCCGCCTTCTTTGAGGAGGAGAAGGTCGAGACCTCGGCGGTTTTGGAGCACTACCTCAGAGAGGGAATTGACAGAATTTTTAAGATGGGAAATAGCGTCTTGTAGGTGACGAATGTCCTCATCAACAGCCGCCCGAAGGTGAGTTAGGGCGGAGCTTTGACTGGCTAATGCAGCGATTCCGGTGCCAGCGCCTGCAAGACCTAGGAGGGAGGCAATCGTGAGAACGGTGATGGGCTCTCGCTTTTGCAGTGGGGCAGGAGCTGCAGTTGTTTCCAGGCGGAGGAAGAAGTCTTCCTCACTGTGGTATAGGACCCTAGGGACGAGGACAATCAAGAGGCAAGTTTCATGAGTTGTATTGAGGGTTTGTACATTAAGGCAGGGGGTAAGTCCTGTAGAGGAGCAGAGCCATTGGGAGGAGTTGTGGGGAATAAGAAACTTGGCAGAGCTGCTGGGAGAGGAGTAGTTGGCACAAGCTGTGAGGCTGGGAGAGCTACTCGAGCGAGGGCGGATGCACTTTCCTGTAAAGGAGACTGAATGAAAGGTTAAGGGGACGGCAGAGGTATTCCAATTGCATTCCGAAGGGCTGTCCTCTGTGTTTTCTGAAAAAGAGAGGTTGGAGGCGACCGGCTCATACAGGGGGGAGGAAGTGGAGAGGCAAAGCCAACAAGAGGAGGTAAGATTGGGGTTGGAGGAATTCACTGAGGTGAAGGCCGCTTGGATAAGGTCGAGGAGGGGAGAGGAGTAACGAGAGGGGGGTAGGAAAGGTTGGGGTGGTGGTGTTGGCGATGCGCTGTTTGTAGCTGAGGTGCGGTTTCCGGATGCGCTGCTTGTACTTGAAGTGCGGCTGGAGGGCTGTGGACTAAGAGGGTTAATGACTTTATTAGGACCAATGGCAGAGGGGTTTTTTAATACAGCCTCCTTTTTTATTAATATAAGGGAACCCGGGTCGGTCCCTTTTATGTAAATCCGAAAGCCCCAAGTTCGACCGAGGAGCCAAGAGGGATCAGCAGGGAGCTGCACAGTGAGATTTAAATGTGAGCAGTCACCTGTAGGTGCAGTGTGGTGATAACCTCCATAGATACCCCAGGTAATGGGTTCTTCAGGAGGCTTGCAGTTCAGGGGAGCCCATTTTAGAGTTAGGTAAAGATCAGTGGCGTAAGGCTTCCAATAAGTGGCTAATGTTTCACATCCCCAATATGCACAGTAATATTGGTTGGGAGTATTACAGTAAGGTTTTCCAGAGTTTGAGGATGGGCACATGTAATATTGGGCTTGATTCCAACCAGTGGGGCGTACTAAAGGAGTGGGAAATAAATCAGTTGCGTTGACAAGAAAAGAAGGTCGCCCTGCTGTAACTTGGGTTTGTATAACTGTGGAATCTTCCCATCGTGCCAAGGTCCATTTCCAAGGTTGGTGGGGGGAGTGGGGCTGAGAGATGGCCCGGGCAGAAGAGGCGAGAGCCAACATGATCGTAAGAAGGGAAGCAATACTAGGGTGAGGGTTGTGGAGGTGTAGGGGGCTGGCTTTTGCCTGCCTATAGAGGCGTATAATTTCTCTGATCTCTATATTCTCTGGGGTCTCACTCGGGCTGGGGTTCAGGCTCAGGTGTACTGTTGTCATCTGGTGCACCAGGCTGCGGAGACGACGGCGTTCTCGTCTCGTTAGACGCGTGGTTGCTGGTGGCGGGCCGGATTGCCCTTCCTGGGATCCAGATTGGTTGTGCTGCATCATCTGGGAAAACACAAGCAAACCCGCGCCCCTGGGCGAGGAGTGGGGAGGGACCCTTCCAGGCATTATTCTCTGGGTCCTTCCAGTAAACCATCGGGGCCTGGGTAGGCCTGTATGAGGGCCCCCAATGTTTATGTAGGGGCGAAAGCCCTTCCTTATTGAATGTGAGTAAATTAAGGTGAATAAGGGCTGCTATGATAAGGTCCCCTGGAGTCGCCTGGGGGAGCATTGCCCTTTCTTTTTCTATTTGTGTTTTTAAGCGGCGATGGACTGCTTCCACAATGGCTTGCCCCTGTGGATTATAGGGGATGCCGAAATGATGGGTAATGTTATATAACTGAAGAAAGGCTGCAAAGGAGGCACTGCGATAGGCAGGCCCATT
Source organism: Choloepus didactylus (assembly GCF_015220235.1). Taxonomy (NCBI): domain Eukaryota; kingdom Metazoa; phylum Chordata; class Mammalia; order Pilosa; family Megalonychidae; genus Choloepus; species Choloepus didactylus. Next base: position 261,231 of record NC_051311.1, read on the forward strand.
GTCTGTTTTTAGGTCCCAGGGAACTCCCATGAAGAGAATTCCTTGTCTTAGGGCCTTGATACAGTGTTTTGCCGTTTCCCCGGCAAGGGGGACTGCATAACACATGGCCGAGAAGGTGTCAATTATTACATGCACATATTTGAGGCGTCCAAAGGACGGAACGTGAGTGACGTCCATTTGCCATCTAGAATTGGGCTTTAGGCCTCGTGGGTTGACTCCCTGAGGTTGCAGGGGGCCAAGCGGCGCAAAGGGCGCACAAGTTGCACAATTGCGGACAAGATGTTTACAGGTGTCTAGGGGGAGGCCACATAGATGATGTAACGACGTAGCCGAAAAGTGAAACCTGGAATGCAATAACTTGGCCTGGTTAACAGCATCCCCCAGAGGGGCTGCCGTGTGGGTTAGCATAGCTTGGGTATTCTGAGCTGAGACCGCTTGATCTACTATACTATTGCCATTAGCCAGGGGCCCCGGAAGGCCTGAATGACTACGAATGTGGCTAATGAACCAAGGATCCTGTCGATGCTCCAGGATGCTTCTGAGGTTAGAAAGTGCTTTATCAATGGCCGAGTCTCCCGGGAAAAAGGTGGAAAACGCGAGGACTCGGCAGACCTGATACGTGTAGAGGCTGTCTGTGAAAATGTTTACTGGGTGGTTGCAGTGGGCGTTTAGCGCGTATGACACCGCCAGAATTTCCCCCACTTGAACTGAATGAAGGTTGACATAACTGAATAGGCGGGGTTCCGGGTGGTCCTGAGAATAAGAGAGGAAGGCAAAACGGGTTTTGGAGGCGTCAGTGAAGACGGTAGTGGCACCCGGGATGGGTGCAGAGGTGGGGAAAGGATGGAAGGGGCTGCGGAAGGGAAGCTTGGCGAGCCCCTGTAACAGTCGATGGCTAGGATAATGGCAGCTGAATTCCCCCTGAAATCCTTCCAAGAGGATTTGCATGTCCGGGTTGTCACGTATAAGCAGGCGGGTTTGGCCTGTGTCTAGGGGCCAAACAATTTTTTCTGGCGGCTCTCCGAATACATGAACAGCCAGGGTGACTAGATCTGAAGCTAGGCTGATTCAGAGCCGCACTGCGGGGCAAATTTTCCTAAGCCGGCTTTTAGCAGGGTGTACCCAAAGCAGAGGGCCTGGCACGGGAGTGGGGGTAGGGGCAGCGCTGTTCTAAGGGTTGCCTTGAGGTGTAGAAGGCAGCCAGGGGTTGTTAGTCGGCAGGGTGGGAGGAGTAGCGGCAACTGCCGGTAGCGGCTCCAAGGGGGAGCTTGTCAAAGGGGGAGGCGGAAGTGGGAGGCCCCAAGCGTCGCAAGATGGCGGCGTGGTGGGCGTGGCTAAGACACAAGATGGCGGACTAGCTCCACCCTGTGAAAGGGCGGGGCCTAAGGCATAAGATGGCGGACTAGCTCCGCCCTGTGAAAGGGCAGGGCCTAAGGCATAAGATGGCGGACTAGCTCCGCCCTGTGAAAGGGCGGGGTAAAGCGCATGCGGTTTCCGGCCCGGCTTAGGGCTGACGTCATCACTAGAGCACTTCCTCCCCTCAGTAGAAGAAGAAGGAGGAAGTTCGCCATTTTGGAGCAGTCCGGGGGGGGCGGTTGCAAAGAGGCACAGGGCGCCAAACAAAGAGAGAAAGACACAAAGGAGGACAGCAAAGTAATGGAGGGGAAGAGGGAGAGCGTTAGGAAGAATGGGGGTCATAGAAGAAAAGAAGGAGAGGCAGCCGGGATAATTGGGGAAGGGAGGAGCGGCTCCGGAGCAGCGAGGGAGAGGCGGCACCTAACGCGGAGCGGCGAGGGAGAGGCGGCCCCTAACGCGGAGCGGCGAGGGAGAGGCGGCTCCTAACGCGGAGCGGCGAGGGAGAAGCGGCTCCGGGAGCGGCGAGGGAGAGGCGGCCCTTACCTTGCAGGCGAGGAGAAGGGGAGCTGGAGAGGCGTCCGGGCGAGCGGGTGGCTTCACGGGACCGCTGCGTGGAGAGGACGTCGAATTGCAGAAGCCCCACGTTGGGCGCCAGTTGCGGTCGCAGTTGATTCGTCTGGGGGGGGGGGTGGCGGCCGGTAGCTAATTCCTAGGCTCCCAGGCTTCCTCTGAAGGTACCGGCGGCGGGGGCTCTTTCCCGAAGGCGAAGGCGAGGCGGGGGGCTTGGCCAGGTCCCCGGCGGGGGGGCGTGCAAGGTGTGGAGGGCGGCGAGAAGGAACAGGCAGGACACGGTTCTTTTAGGGATGATGAAACCAAGAGAGAGCTTTATTTGGCGAGAGCACAAGCTTATATTGGGCGATTAGAGGGCGGGGTAGCTGTAGAGGTCGAAGGCTTGGATTGGTTCAGAGAGGGCGCGGAGGTTGATAGACAAGGGGCGGGAGTAGTTTTGGTAACTGCGCATGCGCACTGACGGTGGGGGAGTTGCTCTGGCAATGGGGAGTGTCAGGGGCAAGATACGGGGGTGGGGAAAAGGCGGTTCCCTCCGGCAAGCCTCCCCTACGGTGGTATTTTGGGTGAGGAAATGGGGCCTGCCTCCGGCTCCACTTTCCCAGGCCTGGGGGGCTGTGGAGGGCGCTGTCGCCCGTGCCCACCACCCTCCCCAGGGGCTGATCAGGTCCCCCAGCCCAGGCCCGCCAAGTCAAAGCACGTAATCAGTGTCCCGCAGGCAACTTGTTTTTTCACAACTGAGTATGATTCCCAGGAGCGCACCGCAATTTTCTGATTTCCTAGCAGTTCATCACATGGCAAAACGAGGAGCCAGCCCTCACGCTGATGGCCGGAATTCCTGGGGCAGGCGGTATCTTCCTGGGAAGCTTTCAGCAGAAGTCATTTCCCTGAGAAGGGACGGAACGTGGAGCAGGGGTGATGCGTCGTTCCCTCATTATACACTGGGGGTGAGTAAACTGAGGAACCCTTTACGTGGGGAGATGGATCCCGAGGAGGAAGCAAAGGGGGCTCTGGCCTGGGGAGAGCCGAGGGTCCGGGTGAGCACGGCACCCAGGGGAGAGCTGCGTCTGTGCGCTACAGGAACACCAGGTCCCCAGTTTGTTTGCAAGTGTTCTGGAACATACGATGTTATCTAGGCTCCATGCTGGCTACATCTGATGGCTGAATAAACATTTTGAGAGTTCCAATAAACCATGCCTAATATCCTGTTACCATTCTTTATTTCAATCACAGTTCCTAAGGATTAAATTTAGACGGACTGAATATAAAAACCTAATTTTCTCCCTGCTGAGAAGCATATTCTTTTACAGTTTCTCTTTATCATCCCAGAAACAAAATAGAGTGTTCATCTCTGTGGAACAAACAGAAAAATCCTACATGGCAGATGTAGGACACACCCCAGAAGGTGAAGGACGTTCTCAGCGTGTCCCACGGATCCAGAGCGACCCCCGGCGCACAGGGGGAAGGGTCCGGCCGCCGCCCGCCACCCACTCGCCTCCCGCCAGAGCCCCTGGCAGGCTGCTCTGCGCAGTGGAGCTGCTCTCCCCGCCTCGCCTGTGGGGCCCAGGGGGGCACAGAAGGAAGGCCACATGCCCAGGAGCACGAGCAAACAGGGAGAGAAAGAAGACCCAGTGAGGAGGTCACATGGAGGAGAACTCCCAGAGAGTGTGGGCCACAGGTGTGACCAAGCACGTCACGTGCCACAGAGGCGCAGAGAAGGGGCCGTGCCCAGGGGTGTCAGCCAAGACAGGGCTGCAGGAGACGAGGAGGGTGCCAGCCCAGAGCCCTTGCGGCCTGGGGGAAAGTGAGCCTAGAAAATGCAGAATTGTGGAAATCATCATTGCAATCTTCCACATTTTCTGTGTGTGCTTGTGTGTGTGTGTGTGTGTAGATTTTGCTGTGACATTTAGCAAGGGTAATTTCCTCTATTTTTAAGGTCTCTGAGACTCTAAGAGATTAGACCTGTACTTGACCAGCTACAGGAGGAGGTGCTGGGAAGGGTGCGGGGCCGAGTGTATCCCCAGGGCTGCAGCCCCCACCACCACTGGCAGTGGTAATGTATCAGCCCGAAGCTGAGAAAACTCACTCCCGTGTGGTGGCACCGGATGAGTTCGTGTACAAATGAAGAGCAAGTCCTAGGAGGGGTGGCCCTGAGATTCCGTCTTCACCAGCGTGTACGAGAGTCCAGTCCTGAAACCCAGGGCTTGTCGGGAGCTCAAGAAGGGTGGCACCGAGGGCACGGCCGGCAGCCCCTGCTTCTTTCTGGGGAGCTTTAAAGCAGAGGGAGGCCGGTCACCCTGGAGCTCCATAGCCAAAAGGTCTTTAAATGATTGCCAACCAGTTTTCTCAGATAGCGTTCCAAAAGTATTTCAATGAAGAAAAATAGCAAGAAAGAAATCATCCAAGCAATGTAAATAAGAGTTAGCCTGTTCCCCAGGTGAGCTTTGGAGCCGCTTTCACGGTTGGTCGTGAGCCCACAGCCACGCTTCCCACAACCTGAAGACACTGGCAGTGAAGGAGGCTCCTCTCCGTGGTGATAGCAGGCGTTCCGTTTCCAGTAGAATTTGCTGAGTATTATGAGAATCTGAGGGGAAACACTGAAGTATCTTCTTCAGAACAAATATGAAAATTGTCTTTCTGCAGCAAGAAAATAACTGTGAATAAATGTTTCTGTCCCCAGCTGCTACTCAGAATTGGACTCCACCAGGAGTTTTCTATTCTAGCTATTCTCCAGCATAGGTTTAAATTTATGGATTAAAAGGATATTATGTAGCTGGAATGTGCAGTGCAGTTGGGAATGCAATTTCTGAAGAAATAGACTGGGAGAACTCAGATTAAAGCAGAGCGACACATACTATCCTTTCTCATTTGTAATCTGTCTTTGAATTTCAAGAATTCTCAGCAGCCAGAGGCTGTGGATGCTCTCATGTCTCTCTGTCTATAATCAACTTTATGTGGAGAGAGCACAGGGGCTCAGTCTACTGTATAATTTTCCTTAAGACTTAAGTGTTAAGGATTTGTGGGGAGAAAAAAACCTCACTTTTTTTTTTAACCTTCTGGAAAGATCATGCAAAGCATAGCTAGAAGAATCCATTCACCCCACTGGTGATTCTGAAGCTTTTCTATGTATTTGGACATGGTGTTTTTACATTTTAAAGTGTTCATAAGAGAACCTAAAGAACATCTTGACAAGAAGATAAGGCAAAAAAGAAAATGGCCCCAGTGGGTATTTTCTCCCTCTAGCTGAGGACTGGAACTGCAGACACTGCTGAAAGAGGTGGATGAAATTCCTCTGTCAGAGGGAGCATTCTAAAAGAGAAAGACAGACAGACACAGACACAAGAAAGAAATGGCAAAAGGGAGAGAGAGACACAAAGAGAAAGAGGGAGACAGAGAGAGGGAGTGAGGGTACATACAGCCAGAGGGAGAGGACAAATTGGGGAGCAAGCAGCAGTTGTCACCAAAGCATCACAAATGGAGAGGAAAAAATTGGCCTTGGGCATTAATTTTCTGATCTGACTTTCTGAAGCAATGAGCAGCCAGGTTTATCTTTAGGAGTTTGCAGGAGAAGCTTGAGTGTTAAGAGGTTAGCCAAAGACATCGGACAACACCTCAGAATGAGGTGACTCGTGCTTCCACTTGTTCAGGATCCTCAGAATAACTCTGAAAAGAACAAAAAGAAATTGCAGTATCTCAAAAGATATACTGAACAATCTTCTTCTGGGTCTCGAGTTTTAAGTGTTGTGTGAGTGTATGCATGTGTGTGCTTGTGTATGTGCGTGTGGGCATGTGTCTGCATGTGCATGAGTGTGCATGAATGGATGCATGGGTGTGTGTGCAAGTGTCCCATGTGTGCATGTGGGGATGAGTGTGCATTTGTGGACCCAAGAGTGCATGCATGCACGTGCATGTGTGGGTGTGAGTGTGCATGCATGGGTGCATGGGTGTGTGTGTGGGGTGCAAGTGTGCATGTGGGGGCATGAGTGTGCATGTAGGTGTGTGGGTGGGTGTGCATGCATGTGCATGTGTGGGGGTGCATGTGTTGGTGTGTTTATGTGGGCATGAGTGTGCATGTGGGCTCGAGTGTTCATGTGTGAGTGTACATGTGCAGGTGACTGTGAATGCATGGGTGTGAGTGTGCATGTGTGGGTGGCTTGCATGCATGGATGTGCTTGTGCACACATGGGTGGGCATGAGTGTGCATGGGTAGGCATGAGTGTGCATGCATGTGTGGCCATGAGTGGGTGTGTGTGTGCATGCATGTTCACACTTGTAAAGATGGAGAATGACAGCAAGCCCTGGCAGCTGCTGTTCCCGGAAGTCACAAGTGCCTCTGCTTTCTGAATTAATGAGAACAACAAATGGAGTGAGTTAGGAAGGAAGAAAATATTCTTAATGGTGAGACAAAAAAACCTATGTAAATCTGCCCAGCCAAGCCACTGTCTGTGTGGCCACTGATTTTAAACAACTCTGCAGGGCCCTGGCCCTTGATGAGCTGTCTGGCTATAATTTGGACTTCCTGTGGGACTGATTTTGTTCAAGAGCCGAGTTCTCAGTGGCAGCCCCCTGCTCTGCGTGATTCCAGAGACTATTCTTTAACCACACTGGCTTTCTCTCTTGTAAGCTTGTCCTACTACAGACCCTTTCAGACCAGTTTGCCTCAGGATTCTTCTGTCCTGTGATCTCTGAGCCAGTTGACTTGAAGGTTCTAGATTCTGACCCTCTCCCCCGCCCAGCCTCACACGCCGTAGCCCCTCAGCGTCTCATCCGTGGCTGCTGATTGCAAAGTCTTCCAATTTTTAACAATTCTTCACTCTTTATGAAGTTGCAGCACCATAATACGGTTTAACTTGTTCAAACCTCATCTTACCTAGAGGTCGCAGCCTGTTTGAATTACTCTCCAAACCCCGGGATAAAGCCCACCCAAACACAAAAACTGGTAGTTTGCAATCAGCATTTTACTGCGTTGAAGATAGCTGAGAAATACTTTACTTGACTCTAAAATTGTATTCCAAGAAGGATCTGGAACACATTAGTTTTGTGGATTTGTCTAAGCGCGCAAACGGCTGAGTCTTGGAATGCTTCCGAGGACAGAACGTGAAGGGCTGAAGGCGACACCTCCGAGGCGCGTCCTTCACCGCAGATCTGTGACCTTGAGGAACGGCGAACCCTCAGGAGGGACCGGAAACGGGGGGCGCGAGTGCCGAGGGGGGCTGAGCCCCGGTGCCCGCACCCCAGACCCTCGTCAGCGGGTGCCAAGGTCTCCTCCGCCCCCGGCCGCGCTGCTTTCCTGGAGACGCACCTGCAGCTCCCACCTGCGCTCACGGGGTCGGGGCGGGGCCAGGGGGCCGTGGGCTGGAGAGAGGCTGGCTCCGGCCGGCGGCGTGGGCGCCCTCCCCCAGTGTGGGCCCCTGGACGCCTGAGAACTGCGCTGTCCCCGAAGCAGACGCACAGCGCGCTCGGTGGGGCCACCAGGCAGCTGGGGGGCCCGGGGCGCTGCGCGGTCGCGGCCGGGAAACCCCCTCCGCCTCTGCGGATGCTGGCGCTTCCGTGATGACCACGTCTGGAGGCACCGGGAGGCACCGACGCGCGCTTCGGGACTGCGTTTCTCACTGGGGACAGCGTCCTCCCCGGTCCCCGCGGGGCTAACGCTGTGAAGCCGAGTACTTGCAACCAGGCGCTGACCGATGTCAGGGAAAACGCATCATTTAAACACCAGCAATTAGCTGAAGATAGGCTTAATTAGGAGAACCTTGTGAAGATTCTGGGGAACTACAAAGGCTTGGGAGTGGGGCCGTGGCTCCTGTGCGTGGAGGGCCCAGGAAATGAACTGAGGAAATCTGGACACTTTCTCTTTCCTCAGCAAATTTCCTTAGAAACGTGTGGGAGTGTCAGAGCAATGAGGGACAGAGATATTTTCAGTGGCAAGTGGGCAAAACTGCGAATGTACAGAGGAGGGAGAAGCCGACTGAAAAGCGTGTAAGGACCTGAGAGAAAGGGATTTGCCAACAGGAAATGAAGGGAAAAGGTGTTGGGAACGCACAACCCCCAGAGACCAGGTCTGCGCTGGGTGTGGGCATCCCGGGAAAGGTGGGACAACTTGCAGAAAGTGAACTGCTCAAGATGTAGGTCCCTTAAAGGCACTGGCCTCTTCTCACCCGCTGATAAAGAAACTGCAAACCCAAACAGTACAGATCTCACCTTAGTCCACTCACTGGGTAAGATTTAAGACTGGAATTTACCTCTTGCCTACACACATTTCTGCCTTCCTGTTCTTTTTACTAAACCCATCCTCTTTCTGCTTCTTAGTAAAAATAAGACTACAGACACTCCAATTTCTTGTGAAAGAATCTGAAATTGATACTAAAATTTAAACGTTTTCAGGCCAATTCTGTTGAAGGTAAACAAATAATATTAATAATAAATTATTTGTTTTTCATTAATTTCCAATTCATATTTCACACACAGAATAGACAAAGATTAGATTAAGCCTGTCTTTGCAGTATCTAGGAAGAAATTAATTGCTAAATAAATTAACAGTCATTTAATATTTTAAGAGGAAAATAATTTTCAGGTACTCTAAATTGTCTATAGTCATTGATGTAAAATATGCTGATTATCTTTTTTAAAATTATTCATTGAAAAAAGCTTTTTTAGACTCTCTGGGCCACACTTACTAAATATAGGTAAACATATTTCAAGAACCTGAAATAATAACATCTCAACGCTTTCACAGTTTCAGAATAAAAAATAATCTTAGGATTAGTACTTTTAGGGAGGTATTAATTCATATTGTACTCAAGTATTCTTACAACTGTCCACAGATTGAGAATTTTATAAAATAGGCATAAAGTTACATTTTAAAAAAGTGCTAGTCTCAGATTTTTAATCAATGTCTATATCTTAAAGAATAAGTAGGTAGCAGAGAAGACCAGGTGGCTAGTATATCTTACCAATTGGTTTGCAGGAATCTGTGAGCATTTAAGGCAAGTTATCTATTGGTACTTTTCCTGCTGTTAAATTGGTGGTTAAATGGCAACAAAGAAAAAAAGAAGCCCAACCAAGGAGGCACACATTAAACAAGTTACATAACATACACACATACGTAAACAGTGTCAGATATAGAGTAAACATCACACTCAGAGAAAGCTGAATGCCTTCTGCGAAATCATGAGCTGCTGACAATTTAGATTAAAAATCTATGACTATAATGTGACTAGGTTAAATGCAGGGCAGGATGAACATTAATCACTTCAATGTTATACATTAATATTTAAAGATGCTATTTTATAATGTTACTGCTCTTGAAGGCATTAAAATCATCTCAATGAAGAGCAAAGAAAGAGGAAATGGACAGAAAATCCAGAGAGGAAATACTTTACATAATTTTGCATAATAAATGTGGCCTTATTTATTATTTTTCCATAAAGGAGGCCTGTGGCCCTATAAATCCTTTAATATTGAGCTCCCCTTTGAGTTTTCCTCTTTTCAGCTAGGAGTCACGCTGTGTTGGAAAAGAAGGTCTTTTGAAGGATGGTGGTCTGGGGTCCCGGCTGAGTGGGGGCCGCGCTCCAGCTGGGTTTCATGCACGGGCCCTGCAGGTCCCAGGGGGATGTGCTCTCACATGAACAAGTCCTTTATGAGAACATCTGGTCAAGGGCTTCTGTGACATCTTCAAGGGCGTATGCTAATTCATTTCTTTCCTTCACAGAAGGGGCCTAAGCCATGTCTGGACCCTAACCTGAATGGGATCAGCTGTGGACACGTGAGCCCCTTGTCTATCCCAGTGAGGCTGCAGACCCGCTGCGTGGACGTGGGGTGGGGGTGCTGGTGGAGGGCAGGGTCTCACTCCCCCTCAGCCCCAGAATCTGACTCTGCCCCAGTGATCTGATGCCCGTAGGAGCTGGGGGCAGCACTCTGTGCTCTCCTCTGAGAATGGGGCTCCAGTCCGGTCTTGGCATTCCCAGGACACCACACCACGTGCTGCTGGCAACAGCCGGAAGAGGCCGTTTTGGCAAAGGTCCTCATGTATTTTTGTAATATGCCAAAAAGACTTAAAAATAGCATCTTGTACTGATTCTCCAAAATTGAACATGTTTATGTATTATTTTGGTTTGGTTGTACAACTAAGCAAACCATATAGAATAACTACATATTGAAATGGGCTAAATTTAACAGCTCACCTCTAACATTTAGCTTTTTATCATGAGCAATAAAACTAAGAGGAACTTAAATTTTCTAAGAGTGATATTTTAAATTAGGTTTGGCATTTTAACTGTAATACTAAGAAAAGAAAAAATGTGATCAATTCTCAATGAAGTAATTAATTTTTATAATTACTTAGCTTCTTAAAAGCCACTGTTTTAATTTTTTTCTTACCAAAGAAAAAAAAAAAAAAAAAAAAAAAGCCGCTGGCTGGACCAGACTCCTACCTTTATATCCTGGGGGTTGATATCAGGGCTCGTTTGACACCGCAGAGGTCCCAGGGTTTGAATATGGAAAACGTAGAGGAGAAACTCGTCCCGGGAAGACAGCGGCCAGCCCACCTCCAGGCGGGTGTCACCGATGGCGCTGGGCCCAGCGTTGTGCATCTGCAAGCAAGGGGCAGGTGGTGAGGCCTCACGGGGCCGGAGGGGAGCGTGCGGCAGTCTCACCCCCAGAAGGAAATCCCCCGGAGGAGGGCTGGGGAGGATGGCTACGGGGGAGCAGCTCGAGGCTTGGAGGGAGGCTCTTCCACTGTCAGATGCCGGAGCGAAGGCACAGCACACGTGCCCCACGCCGGTCGGTGGCCAGGAGACCTCAAAGCTGCATTAGCTTCATTTTAAACCTAGAGATGCAGTTCTACTTGCATTCAGTCAAACCCCAGTGATTCCTTCCTTGCATGGGAACCTGTCTCTGCTTCCTGACTGCTGACTTGTTGGTCACAACCACATGCGACACTCTCTCATTTGTGAGAGAACAGCCATCCACAGGTGCAAGGACGGCCGCCCGCCACAGCTCACAGGTGCACCTCTGAAAGCAGAGCTCCTTCTGTTTTAATCGGCGAAGCTCAAGGAAGGAAAGGCCACCTTGCACAAGTTGATGAGCATTTTTAATGCATGAAGTCTGTACTTGGAGGACACAAAGCAGCTTGCGAGAAAACAGTACATTTACATTTATCATGTTTTTAAAACTTCGTTTAAAAGTTAGCATGACACTTGTCTTTTTTCACAGTTTTGTAGTTAGAATGATCATTAAAACAATGTAACTGTTTCTGCTTATTTAGGTGACCTATTTCATTTACATTACCAAAGCAGTGTGATATCTGCTGATATAGTATATTTTGAGCTACAAGATTTACCATGTCAGAAACATTTGATGATCTCTTGTGGCATTACTGATAATTACCGTAAACTTTTAAGATCCACTGGTGCTAAGATTTAGAGGCAGGGCTGTCCTGAGGATGACAAGTTTGAATACGTTCCAAACTTTAAAGTGTCACTATTCTTAAGCAGAAACCAACAGAGCATTTCTTTTCTGCGGGATACTGATTACGTGCTTCAACCTGGCGGGCCTGGGCCGGGGGACCGGATCCACCCCTGGGGAGGGTAGTGGGTACGGGTGACAGCGCCCTCCACAGCCCCCCGGGCCTGAGAAGGTGAGGCCGGAGGCAGGCCCCAATTCCTCACCCAAAACCAACCGTTGGAGGAAGCTTGCCGGGTAAGACCGCCTCCCTCGTCTAACCACTCAACCCCTCCGTTACAATGCAACGTCCCCTACTGCCAGTGCGCATGCACCAATCATTGTGCAACACCCAACAACCAACCTCCGCGCCCTCTCAGAACCAATCCAAGCCTTTAACCTCTACAGCTACCCCGCCCTCTAGACCGCCCGTTATAAGCTTGTACTCTCCCCTAATAAACTCTCTTGGTTTCATCACCCTAAAAAGAAACGTGTCCCGCCTGTTCCTTTCTCGCCGCCCTCCATACTTTGCACGCCTCCGCCGGGGACCTGGCCAAGTCCCCCGCCTCGCCCTCGCCTCCGGGAAAGAGCCCCCGCCGCCGGTACCCTCCGAGCAATCCTGAGAGCCTAGGATTTAGCGACCGGCCGCCACCCCCCCCCCCCAGACGAATCAACTGCGACCGCAACTGGCGCCCAACGTGGGGCCCGAACCCACGACCCTGGGATTAAAAGCCGACCCTGGGATTCAAAGTCCTCTCCACGCAGCGGTCCAGTGAAGCCACCTGCTCGCCCGGACGCCTCTCCAGCTCCCCTTCTCCTCGCCTGCAAAGTAAGGGCCGCCTCTCCCTCGCCGCTCCACATCTGGAGCCGCCTCTCCCACGCCGCTCCGCACCCGGGCCGCTCTTCCTTTCCCGCATTAACCTAGCTTTTGCCCCCGACTACCTTTCGTCTTCTCTTCCTATGTCCCCCCATTCCTCCTAACACTCTTCCTCCAGTGGCTCTCCCTCTTCCCCTCCATTACTTTGCTGTGGTCCTTTGTGTCTTTGTTTCTTTGTTTGGCGCGGTGTGCCTCTTTGCGACCGCCCCCCCAAACTGCTCTCGCTACTAGAGGCTCCTGCCTTCTATTCTCGCCGTCTCCTTCGGCCTCGCGACCACGGTTTACCTCATTTTCTTTACTCAATAATCAACCCCCCTCTTTTTTTTCTTTTCTCCCTCCGCTATGGGTAATCATCTATCTGCACGCCAAGCACCCCAAGTTCGCGCTCTGGCCGGTCTCCTAGACACACATCGCTGTAAGGTGTCTGTCCGGCAGCTGCAAGTATACTGGGACCTCCTGCTGCCCTTTAACCCATGGCTCACCACTTGCCACCTTTGGGACCCTGTCACTTATGATCGCCTTGTTGATCGGGTCACCAACACCATGGAACATGAGAGCAAGCGCTTCCCTCCCGGCTTGCGCCCCACCTTAATAACCGTCCGCTCCTGCCTTCAAGGCTCCCTCCCCCCTGATCGAGGCCCCATTAAATCCAAGGAGGCCCTATCAACCCAGTCAACAGATTCAGATAGCGATACTAATGTAGACCACGATTCGGACACAGAATCCTTAGTCGAGCAAATTAACAACGCGCTCGAAGTCGCCCCCCGAAAACAAAGCAATACTAAGCCTCTCCTAAATGGCGAACTTCCTCCTCCTTCTTCCATTGAGGGGAGGAAGTGCTCTAGTGATGACGTCAGCCCTAAGCTGGGCCGGAAACCGCATGTGCTTTACCCCGCCCTTTCACAGGGCGGAGCTAGTCCGCCATCTTATGCCTTAGGCCCCTCCCTTTCACAGGGCGGAGCTAGTCCGCCATCTTATGCCTTAGGCCCCTCCCTTTCACAGGGCGGGGCTGGTCCGCCATCTTATGCCTTAGCCACTCCCACCGCGCCGCCATCTTGCGACGCTTGGGGCCTCCCACTCCCGCCTCTCCCTTCGGCGAGCTCCCCCTCGGAGCCGCTACCGGCAGCTGCCGCCGCTCCTCCCACCCCACCGACTAACAACCCCTGGCTGCCTTCTACACCTCAAGGCAACCCTTGGGGCAACGCTCCCCCTACCCCCACTCCCGCGCCAAGCCCTCTGCAAGCGCGTCCTCCTTTCTCTCGTGCTTTTCGCTGCTTTCCTCTTAACCTTACCCCCACACCACAGAAACCGTATGACTGGTATCCCATTGACTCAGATACTATCAAGCAGCTTCGCAGGGCCGTCAAGGAGGACGGGTTAGGTAGCCCATACGCTTCCCAAATACTGCAGGATCTCGCCATGGACTTTTGCCTCCCCCAAGACTGGGCCTCACTTGCCCGTTCCATTCTTAACCCCGGCCAGTTTGTTGATTGGCGTGCCCACTTCCAGGCAGAAGCAGCTAGGCAGAGCGAGCAAGACGCAGCCACTGGGGCCACTCATCCCCCCGAGGCTTACCTGGGCACGGGAGTGTTTATAAATGCATCCGCCTATATTAATGCGCCTGCCACCTTTTGGCCTATCCTTCGGGGAATCGCCTTGCGAGCTTTTGCCAACTGCTCTGCCTGTCGGCCTAATAAATTCACCAAGCTCTTCCAGGAGCCGAGCAAGCCTTTCGCCACCTTTGTCTCCAGAGTCGAAGAAACCTGCGCTCGAAAGAATTGTCCAGCTTGTAAGGAAACAAACAGATGCTATTTTTTCCTCGTTCGTGCAAGTCCAGTACCAGCGACTCGCCACCTCTGACGCTCCCTACTCCGAGATGACAACCAACCCTCCGCGACCTCACCGCCACCAGTCAACCCGCCGACCGCGAGGCCCTTCTCGATCACCTGAACATCGCACCAACCTCGAGCTCCAGCTTCTCTGAACCTCCAACTTTAAACCCCCCACCCTCGTCCTTCCCGCAAGCAGCAAGGCCCCTGTCGAGCGCCCGGGCGCCACACCAACGCCGAGCTCCAGCCTCGCTGAGCCACCGTCAACCCCTTTTCCCCTCCCCGGCCTCCCCCTTCCCTCATCCCTTAGCGGACCTCTCCGGTAAGCTTCTTCCTTTAATTAGAAAAGAAGGGGGAATTGCGGGATACTGATTACGTGCTTCAACCTGGCGGGCCTGGGCCGGGGGACCGGATCCACCCCTGGGGAGGGTAGTGGGTACGGGTGACAGCGCCCTCCACAGCCCCCCGGGCCTGAGAAGGTGAGGCCGGAGGCAGGCCCCAATTCCTCACCCAAAACCAACCGTTGGAGGAAGCTTGCCGGGTAAGACCGCCTCCCTCGTCTAATCACTCAACCCCTCCGTTACAATGCAACGTCCCCTACTGCCAGTGTGCATGCACCAATCATTGTGCAACACCCAACAACCAACCTCCGCGCCCTCTCAGAACCAATCCAAGCCTTTAACCTCTACAGCTACCCCGCCCTCTAGACCGCCCGTTATAAGCTTGTACTCTCCCCTAATAAACTCTCTTGGTTTCATCACCCTAAAAAGAAACGTGTCCCGCCTGTTCCTTTCTCGCCGCCCTCCATACTTTGCACGCCTCCGCCGGGGACCTGGCCAAGTCCCCCGCCTCGCCCTCGCCTCCGGGAAAGAGCCCCCGCCGCCGGTACCCTCCGAGCAATCCTGAGAGCCTAGGATTTAGCGACCGGCCGCCACCCCCCCCCCCCAGACGAATCAACTGCGACCGCACTTTTCCAGTGAAGCTCTCAGTCCCGAGCGGCCTTGGGAGCTCTGCTGTCCTTTGGCCACCACGAGAGCTGCAGGCAAAGCTGTGGGAAACGCAGAGCGCTGGGAAAGGCTGATTCTGAACGCTGGTTGGGTCCATGACAGGCCCGTTGACGTTACGGGATGCTTCTCACGTCCCCTGTATCCTGAGGACTAAAGGCTTGGCCAGGATTATTAGAAGGGTCAGGGCATGAGTTACACAGGGAAGGGACAGGAGGCCTTAATCGAGACGCACCCTCAAACAGAAGACGGCTCAGAACAGCTGACCCGAGTCCCATTCCAGGCCCCTGGGGAAGGGAGTAACCACTCTCTAGTGGTTGCACTCGGTTTACTAAACACAAGCTAACAATCACTAAACCAACTCTTCACTGTACCTCCTGGTTTCTAAATGTACAGAATTTAAATATTTCAGATGCTTGGACTACTCCCTTCTCTATTCCCAATTTAACCCTTGAAGTGGGAAAAAATCACCAGGACCTCTCCATGTGCTGGTTTGCTTCTGGAAAATATTATACTAATCAATCAACTATTTCAAATCTCAGTATAAATATTCATTTCTAATTTAGGTTATTTGAAGAGCAAAATTATTCTTATCTCATCTTTTATATTATGAGTGCACTGCTTCAAGACAATGGTGAATAATTCATAGCATCTTCTCTGATGTCTTCTGGTTGATGACAGTAAGTTTAAGAGATGAGTGGGTTTTATGAAATGTAGGAAAAAATGAAATAAGTTCTAAGGAACTAGTCATTTTTTTCTGCTCAAACTGTCCTAGCTCTAAAAGAGGGCAAATAAAGAACATTTTATCCAAGTTTGCTCACTATAGAATGGATTTCTCCAATGAGGAACAACCAACCACATGTGTGGCTGCCTAAAAGGGCACCTACCAGCCCCTTGCAACATGGTGACGTAACAGCACAAATCTAGGAAGTACGTAAAGCTAGGACCTGGGATTGCATCTTTCAAGTGCTAAGTAGATTTTGGTAGTAATGCACATAAGAATAAACCGGGAAACAACATCAACATGGACGATGACTACCTCATAGATGTGTTCCACTGAAGGACCAACTCCCTCTTCTCGGAGAGGCACCTCTTCCGGCTCCCAGTTATGAATGGGAAGGACGATCTGCGGGGGGTGGGACACCCTGGAATGTGGAGAATTGTATTAATTGTGGATGCACTTTCACTTGCAAAGAAGGTTCCACCACCATACAGGACACTAACCCTAGAAGGAAAATGGAAAAAGCAGCTCTCAATTTATTTGAGTAGATATTGCCTACGTGGAAAAAAATTCTGAAGGTGACTGCGGTGATAGAGAAAGCTCTAGAACGTGTACCCCGGCTCTTCTCAATTACTGGTCTCTAGCCCAGAGATTTCATAGGCTCATCACTTGGGAATGAGGGGGGCAGAGCAAAGAGCGTCCCCGGGCTGAGGTGAAGATCCTTAGTGTGTGTGCAGCATACATAATTCTTGCCTTTAGCCATATCGAGAAATAGATAAGCATCTAGGGTTCTGTGGTGTGTGAGATGTCCAGTGGTGGAAAACTTCAGGTAGGAAAAAGGCACGTCCACCATGCCTTGCACTGACAATCTAGTCCATTCAGTAAAGGAAGAAACAAATAAAATGCACACAGATTGGAAAGGAAGAAATAAAATTCTCTTTATCTACAGACAACATGATCATTTCATAGAAAATCCTCAAGAATCAACCATGAAAAACCTTACTAGAACTTATACATGAGGTTAGCGAGACCTCAGGATCCACTACCAGATTTCAAGACATATTATGCATGTAGATGAATGGAAATGAATAGAAAGTTCAGAAGGAGACCCTCCCATATGTACAACTGATTTCTGACAAAGATGTTGAAGGGAAAAGGTAGTCTTTTCAGAAAATGGCACTGGAACATGTGAATATCCATATGCAGAACACTAGATACAAATATTAACATGAAATTAATCATAGACCTAAATGTAAAAACTAAAACTATAAAACTTCTAGGAGAAAAAGAGAAAATTTTGTGACCTCAGATAAGCATAAATCATAAAAAATATTAAATTGGACTTTATCAAAATTAAAAATGTTTGCTTTTTCAATGACACTGTTAAAATAAAAGTCAAACCATAGACTTTGCAAAATACAATATTAAATAATATTGATAAATATGTTGTATCCAGAATGTGTGAAGAACTTTTACAATTAAATAATAGAAAAGAACCCAATAATAAATGAGCAAAATATTAGACAATGCACTGAAGAAGGGACACTGATAGCAAACGAGCACCTAAATGATGGCCGGCACGTTAGTCATTAGGCAAACGAGCATTAAAGCCACAGTGGGGCCAAAATGGCAGAGTAGGAGGCTTTATAAATCTAGAATAATGAAAGACCTGGAAAAAGAGACTGGGATTCGATGGTAACCGTGGAACCAGAGCGGACATGAGAACAACGGTGGGAACCAGAGGGAGCAAGAGGCTGCTGAGGTTTGGGTTTGTGGGTGAAAGCGGGAGCCGGTGAGCAGCTCCCACCCCTCACTCCACGGCAGAGGCTGCAGGAACGGCCGTGGTTGCCTCCATGCAGGTGACAGAGGGGCCAGCTGGGGCCAGGGCTGGCAGAGGAAACTTCCTTCTATCAACGCTGGGGCTGAGGGTCAGGTTCGGTCTGCGGGATCCCCGAGCGGCAGCAAAGAAGGGGTCTCAGTTTCGGCCCCCTGGGAAGCAGCAGGTCCACCTCTCACTCGCATCCAGCTGGGCATAAAGAGCCAGCCCACCGTCCTTGGCTGCTGCTTCTCCTGCGTCTGTGTTGGTGTTTCCCGGCCCGGCAGACGCCTGAGGGCGCAGCACAGACTCTGGACTGGCTTCAGCCCCTCCACAGCAACTTCACCGCAGCATCCGTCAGGCTGTAAAGATGCACTTTTCCACTGGCTGGGTTTCTTCCTTTCCTCTCTTGAGTCGTTTACTCTGGTGGGTCTCTGGGGGTTCAGCACAGATTCTAGCTGTGTGTTCTTCAGAAACAGTGTCTTCTGACCTTACACCAGTGTTCCAGTTTGCTAAAGCTGCCGGAATGCAAAATACCAGAGACGGATTGGCTTTTATAAAAGGGGGTTTATTTGGTTACATAGTTACAGTCTTAAGGCCATAAAGTGTCCAAGGTAACACATCAGCAATCGGGTACCTTCACTGGAGAATGGCCAATGGTGTCCAGAAAACCTATTAGCTGGGAAGGCACGTGGCTGGCGTCTGCTCCAAAGTTCTGGTTTCAAAACGGCATTCTCCCAGGACGTTCCTCTCTAGGCTGCAGTTCCTCAAAAATGTCACTCTTAGTTGCACTTGGGATATTTGTCCTCTCTCAGCTTCTCCAGAGCAAGAGTCTGCTTTCAACAGCTGTCTTCAAACTGTCTCTCATCTGCAGCTCCTGTGCTTTCTTTAAAGTATCCCTCTTGGCTGTAGCTCCTCTTCAAAATGTCACTCACAGCTGCAGCTGCACTGAGTTCCTTCTGTTTTTCAGCCCATTTATATGGCTCCAGTGATTTAATTTAGACCACCCTGAATGGGCGGGGAAAGACCTCCATGGAAATTATCCAATCAGAGTCATCACCCATAGTTGGGTGGGGCACATCTCCATGAAAACACGCAAAGAATTACAATCTAATTAACACTGATAGGTCTGCCCACACAAGATTACATCAAAGATAACGGCGTTTAGGGGGACATAATACATTCAAACTGGCACAGGGGTTTATTTGGTTATAAAGTTACAGTCTTAAGGCAATAAAGTGTCTATCAACAAAGGGTACCTTCACTGGAGGATGGCCAGTGGTGTCTGGAAAACCTCTGTTAGCTGGGAAGGCACATGGCTGACATCTGCTCCAAGTTCTGGTTTCAAAATGGCTTTCTCCCAGGACATTACTCTCTAGGCTGCAGTGCCTCAAAAATGTCACTCTTAGTTGCTCTTGGGGTGTTCGTCCTCTCTTAGCTTCTCTGGAGCAAGAGTCTGCTTCCAATGGCCATCTTCAAACTGTCTCTCATCTACAGCTACTCTCTCAGCTCCTGTGCATTCTTCAAAGTGTCCCTCTTGGCTGTAGCAAGCTTGCTCCTTCTGTCTGAGCTTATACAGTGCTCCAGTAATTTAATTCAGATTCACCCTGAGTGGGTGCGGCAACAACTCCACAGAAATTATCCAATCAGAGTTATCACCCACAGTTGGGTGGGGCACATCTCCACGGAAACAACCTAATCCAAAGGTCCAACTTAGTCCCCACTAATATGTCTGCCCCACAAGATTGCATCAAAGATAATGGCTTTTGGGGGGACATAATATATCAAACTGGCACAAAGAAGAGCATTACATATCAATAAAAGGGTCAACTAAATAACATTTAATGATTCTAAACCACAGACTTGAAGAGGGAAATAGACCTACAATAATAATTGGAGATTTCAGTGTACTGCTTTCAATACTGGTAGAACATCTAAACAGAAGATCAAAAAGGAAATAGAAGACCTGAACAGTACTACAAACCAACTAGAACTAACTGACATTATAGATCTCTTTACCCCAAAAGAGGAAATAACTAAAATCAGAACTGAAAACGGTGTTATCACTACTGACCTTACAGAAATAAGTATCATAAGAGAATGTTATGAACAATTGTATGCCAACAAGCTAGATAATCCAGAAGAAATGGGAAAATCCCTAGAAATATCAGTTTACCCAAATTGACTCAAGAAGAAATAGAAAATATCAACAAATATATAACAAGTACAGAGATTGAAACAATAATCAAAAATCTTCCACAAAAGAAAATTCCAGGCCCAGATGGCTTCACCTGTGAACTATACCAAACTTTTAAAGAATTAATACCAAATCCTTCTCAAACGCTTCCAAAAAATAGAGGAGGGTGGAACACTTCCTAATTCATTCTATGAGGCCACCGTTACTCTGATACCAAAGCCTGGTAAGGACATCACAAGAAAAGAAAATTACAGACCAATTTCCTTTATGAATATAGATGCAAAATTCCCCAACAAAATATTAGCAAACTGAACCCAATGGCATATTAAGAGGATTATACACCATGATTGGTTTGAAGCTGGTATGTACCCAGAAAAGGCCGTGTTCTTTTAGTCCATTCCTATGGGTGCAGACCTGTTGTGGGTGGGAACTTTTGATTAGGTTGTTTCACTTGAGATGTGACTTGCTGTACTGGTTTGCCAAAGCTGCCACTAAGCAAAATACCAGAAATGGATTGGCTTTTATAAAGGAGATATATTAGGTTACAAATTTACAGTTCCAAGGCCATAAAAGTGTCAAATGATGCCTTTTCTGAGGAAAGGTCAGTGGCATCTGGAACACCTCTGTCACACGGGAAGGCACGTGGCTGGCGTCTGCTGGTCCTTTGCTCCCGGGTTGCACTGCTTTCAGCTTCTGATTCCAGTGCTTTCTCCCTAAGCATCTATGGGTTCTCACTAGTCTTCTCTGGGGCAAACTCTGGGCTTCATCTCTTAGCATCTCCAAACATCTGAGTCTGTGTCGGCTCTGGGCATTTTCTCTCCAAGCATGTCTCTGAATCTGTCTTCAAAATGTCTCTTCCTTTTATCCTCTCATAGACGGTGCCAAGAAATGAATTAAGACTCACCTTGAATGGGCAGGGTCACAGCTCCATGGAAATAATCTAATCAAAAGTTCCCATCACAGTGGGCCTTCCCCACAAGACTGCATTAAAGAACATGGCTTTTTATGGGGTTCACAACAGATTCAATTTTATAGGAGTCCTTTATGAGAGGATAAAGGACACAGAAAAAGCCAAGAGAGTTCAAAGAGAAACACTTAGAGAAGACTGGAGAGAGCAGAGAGAGAAAGCCCCAGAGGAGCTAAGAGAGGACCCACAGAAACTCAGAGAGAAACCAGACGCTAGCCACACGCCTTCCCGTGTGGCAGAGGTGTCCCGGAGGCCGGCAACCCTTCTTCACAGAGTCCAGGTATCATCCTGTCGATGTCGTAAATCGGACATTTTCATGGCCTAAAAACGGTAATTGTAAGTTAATAAATTCCATTTTAAAGCCAACCCGTTTTTTGGTCTAGTGCATCCCAGCAGCTTCAGCAAACTGAAATAATGACCAAGAGGGATTCATCTCAGGAATGCAAGGGGGAGTTCAACATGTAAAAATAAACCAACATAATCCATTACATAAATAGAGTACATAAAAGGGAGTCAACAAAATCCAGCACTCTTTCTTGATAAAAACATTCAGAAAAGTAGGAATAGAAAGGAATTTTCTCAATGCAATAAAGCCCATTTATGAAAACTGACAGTTATCATGTTCAATGGTGAAAGATATAAATCTTTCCCTGAGATCAGGAACGAAACAAGGATGCCTGCTTTCATCACTGCCGTTCTACATTGTACTAGAAGTTCTTGTCAGAGAAATTAGAAGAGAAAAAGAAATAAAAACATCCACATTGGAAAGGAGGAGGTAAAACTATCTCTATTTGCAAATGACAAATTTTCATATATAGAAAACTCAAAGGAATCTACAAGAAAACGACTAGAGCTAATAAACGAATTCAGCAAAATGGCAGGGTACAAGATCAAAACACAAAAAACAGTTGTGTTCCAATACACTAGCAATGAACAGTTCAAAGAGGAAATTAAGAAAACAATCCAATTTAAATAGCATTAAAAGAATAAAATATCTAGGAATAAATTTAACTGCAGATGCAAAAGAGTTGTATACTGAAGGCCACAAAACACTGCTGGAAAAAATTTAAGAAGGCATAAATAAATGGCTAGGCATTCTGTGTTCACAGACTGGAAGAGTTGACATTGTTAATATGTCAATTTAACCCAAAGAAATATACACACCCAATGCAATTCCTATTAAAATTCCAACAGCCTTTTTATCAGAAATGCAAAAAACAGTCCTCAAATTTATATGGACCTGCAAGGGATCCAAATAGGCAATGCAATCTTCAAAAGTAGCAAGGCTGGAGGTCTCACACATCCTGATTTCAAATTGTATTACAAAGTATCAGTAATCAAAACAAATATAGACAAATAGATCAGTGGAACATCTTAAAAGTCCAGGAATAGACCCACACAACTATGGAAAATTGATTTTTGACAAGGGTGCTAAGGGCATGTAGTATTGAAAGAATAGCCTCTTTATCAAATGGTTTTGGGAAAATGGGATACCTACATCAGAAGAATGAAATCGGCCCCTACCTCACACCATAGACAAAAATCAACTCAAAATGGATAGAGGACCTAAACATAAGAGCTAAAACTATAAAACTCTTAGAAGATAAAATAGGGGCAAACACTCATGTCCTGGGATTTGACAATGAATTATCAGATATCACACCAAAAGCAAGAGCAGCAGAAGAAACATTGGCTAAACTTGATTTCATCAAAATTGAAAACATTTGCACTTCAAAGGGCATTATCAAGAAAGTGAAAAAGGCACCTACAGAAAGGGAAACAATAGTTTCATACCATCTATCAGATAGGAGTTTAATATTCAGATCATATAAAAAAAATCCAAAAAACAAAAAATCCAAAACAAAAACAGATGGTCAATAAATACATGCAAACATGCTCAACATCATTAGCCATTAGGGAAATGCAAATTAAAACCACAATGAGATAATCACTTCATACCCATAAGAATAGCTATTATTTTTTTAAAAAAGGAAAATAACAAATGCTAGAGAGAGTATACAGAAATTGAAACTCTAATGCATTGTAGGTGGGGATATAAAATGGTCCAGCCACTGTGGAAAGCAATAGGGAAGTTCCTCAAAAAGGTAAATATAGAATTAGCATTTGACCTGGAAATAGCACTTCTATATATACTCAAATAGAGTGAAAACAGGATCTCAACAGATACTTGTACTCCAATGTTTATAGCAGCAATATTCACAATGGCCAAAAGCTGGAAAGACCCAAGTGTCCATCAACAAATGTGGTACATACACACAGTGGAATATTATTCAGCCATAAAAAAGAGTGAAGTTACGAGGCTGCAATGTGGAAGGACCTTGAAAACATTGTACTCAGTGAAAAAAGCAAGACAAATAAGGACAAAAATTGCATGATATCACTTATAAGAGATGACAGGAATAGCAAATTCACAGAGATAAGAAGCAGATTTGAGGGTATCAGGGAAGGGGAGACGAGGGCATGGGGAAGGGGGAATATTTGTTTTTAAAAATAAACGATGATGAATAGAAAAATAAAACCACGATGGATACTTCTATATAACTACTAGAACGGCTAGAAACAGACAGACAAACACCACATGTTGGCAAGGATGCAGGCCAGCCGGAACTCCCTCACATTGCTGCTGGGGACGCAAAATGGAAGAGGCACAGCTCAGAAAGCAGTTTGGCAGTTTCTTACAGAAGTAACCGACCCTGACTATACAGTCCAGTTACTCCATTTGTGAAAACCTGTGTCCCCACAGAGACCTTATGCAAATGCTCACAGAAACCCTGCTCTTTATGGCCCCAAACTGGAAACAACCCAGAGGTGGGTCGGCTGGTGAATAGCACTCACGTTACACCCGCACTGCGGATACTGCTCGGTAACAGAAAGGAACGTACAACCGACACGTGCACGAGCATGGCGCTTCTCAAATGCACCAAACTCACTGGAAGAAGCCACACTCACAAGACTGCCTTCCGTACGACCCCATTCATGTGACTTTCCAGAAAAGACAGAGTCAGAGTGACAGAAAACATGAGAGGTAGCCAGGTGCTGGGGGCAGGGGAGGGCTGACTCAAAGAGTGCAGGAGTAACCGTTTGGGGTTGTGGAACTTTCTCTATTAAATGTGCCGATGGTGTCACAACTGCCAAAACTGTCACCAAGAAGAATTTTATTTTCTATAAATTATTCCTCAATGAACCTGGCTTTTAAAAAGAACCCACAATGTATACATTGTGAAAAGATATTTGTAATATCTAAACTGTAACTGATAAAGGATGTCTCTAGGATTCTAGAACATAGAAAGAATTCCTATGAACTAATAACAAGACGTCAAGCCTCCACAGAAATATCTACAGAAATATAGCAGGGATTTCCAGGAAGCAGAAGAATAGAGTCAATAAACGTTTTAAAAGCTGTTCAGTCTCATTTAGGAATTAGGGAACTGCAAATTAACCTTCAGTCAGGTACTATTTCCTACCCACCAGACTGGTTCAAGATGAAAACTGGACCATTCTGGGAGACAGTTGATAATGTGGAGCAATGGAAACTCTCCTCCACTTCTGGTAAGTAGTTTGGTATTACTTAGTCTAGTTAAATGGTGAGTACACTGACCCTGAAATTCCACTTGTAAGCATTTTCTCAACATGTACAAGCAAGTCTGTGAACAACAAAAAGACGACCCCCAAATGTTCATCAAGAGCAGAAGGAATAAGTAAGTTGTGGTAGAGGTTCATGATGTTTTCCTTTGCTGTAATTAAAATGAATGAGCTATAGCCATGTGCATTAACACAGGTGAATCTCAAAAACATATGGCTGAAGGAAAAAATAATCACGGAAGGATGCTTGGTGTGGCTTTATGCAGACACAGCTCACACAGCAGGAGGTGGCACGTGACCACCTGCAGGCACAGCCTCTGGCGACGCTGCTGCCGTTGTGTCCTGATGCCCAATCTCCCGCTGGACACCTTGGGCAAAGCCCTGCCACTGCTGGCCACGACTTCCTCGTCAAAAACACAAGGGGCCGGTACACGTTACAAGGTACTACCACACGGCAGCACACGGAACGTGCCCATGGATGCCAGGCATTCCTGCTGGCCTCTAACCGTGAGTCAGAGCCTCGGGGCAGGGGCAGAAGCAGCACGGGGTGCTGGCTCTGAGCACAGAAATCCAGGGGTGCCCCATGGAGACGTGGGGGGCAGTCGGGACTTAGGAAAGGAAGGGAACCCGGACTTCTGGAGTCCCAGAGACAACCCCAAAGATCAACTGGCATTCTCAGCCAAGGCCTAGATTGTTTTGAAGAAACAAGACTTATCACAAAATCAATGAGATCCGCACTCGTGCAGTCTGTTTCAGATTCCTTCTGCCTCGTGCTCAGCTTTTCTAGTTGGTAGCACTTCCTAGGCTTTTACTTTAGCACTTGTCTTATTGGTGCCTCATCAAAGGATAGAACAAGAAGAAAACAAGGTAAAAGTTAGACCCCATCAACCCTCACCATTAGGAGTGCTACTTAATCAAACGCAAGGTAACTGTATGGTGAGGATGAATTTTCACTATGACGAAGCAATTGTTGCGGACGTGAGACTTTCAGGAAATCACATGGTTGTCTATTGTATCTGGCTTCTGATCAACCGTTTTTTATGGTTTGGTTATTCAACTGTCAGTTTGGGAAATAAAGTGATCTCTTGTTTGGATATCCTTAGTGTAGTGGCAGCCGAATGACAGGTGCAAAAGAATGGAAAGTTATCATCACAGCAAACTGTGATCTCTAATACATCAGTTTTTACCAACATTTTATCATAACTCTTTCCACAGAAACTACCATTAACCTACTGAAATGCTTGCTTATGACTTACCCTCTTATTTCTACTCGAGCTTCTGCCGTGATGTTGATTCGGAGGCTCACAAAATTGCTGTTGGGGTTGTCCTTGTTGGAACTAAAACACAGCAGCAAATCATGTAACTGTATTTTCAAAGACATTTTACCACAATCTGTGGTCATCAAAAACATTCTGTGTCACAAAAGCCACACCCGTTACTGACCTGTTCACTCCGAAAACAATGGAATGTTCATTCTACAAAATCATAACCCTTTGTAAATGGGACTGCCAAGATTCCTAGTGATGAAAAGCCATACAGTAACTTTCCATGAAGACACAATGTATCTGAAAATACAGTAGATATCTAGAAAACCTGACACTTTTTTTTTGTTTTGATGGCTAAACCAAACAATCATTCAACTGAGTTAACTTTCCAGCCTCTGCCTCGGACAAATTCCCCAACATCTCTGTACATTATGTTCATTGCCCATTAAATGGGAAGGGACAGCAGAGTAACCTCCTGAGTTCCCAGCTAATAACAAGGAGAACCAGTATGAAAAATCCAGGGCAGCACATAATAGGAAAAACATTTGTGTTTGGCTCTGGAATGCATCATACCGTACATTGTTTTGGCAGCAAATCTATCTTCTTAGTGGCTTATTTCTTAAGTTTATATTAAATGAGTGCACGTTCGTGGCATGTGCCCTGGATGACCAGGGGGTGTGGGGTGAATGAGAAGCATGGCCAGCGGCGAGAGGATGCAGCTCCGAGACAACGGGGACGACACAGCTGCTAAGATAGAAGGTGTGCGTTTAAAATACTCTCTGAGCAGTGATAACATCCTCTTAAGTTTGCCGCTTTTTCTCTCAAGTAAATGTGATTAGATAAGAAGTTTAACTTTTTAAAAATGCATGTGTTAAGCAGCCAGTACTGTAGGGAAAATAAAACCTGTCCCACAAGAAGCTCAGGCACTCGCCAAGCCTTGGATGAGCCTCCATCTGTATTTACTGCCCTTTTGTGCTTTAATCAAAGTCACCCCAATGTCCCAAGGATTGGGCAGTTGTTAGTAAACTTGGATGTGGCCACACCGCTGGGCTACCAGGTCATGTTTGTATTCAGGTCTCATTAGGAAGAGAAATCTCCCTTTTTCAGACCATCTGGTCTCTCAGCAATTCAGCGGAAAGGCTCAGCCACGTGAGGATGCCATGGGGTACGTTCTGACCAGCTTTTGAAGCCTCCCAAACGTGGGAGCTGAAAAGGATATGATAAAATTCCACTTTCAAAGGAGGAGACAGGATTGTTCCAAGAGTGCTTTTTAAAAGTCCTGGCTGATTGTGTCTACTGATAAGGCAACTTAAACTGCAAGCACACAGAGAAGACATAAACAGCCAAGCGCCAGGCTCCTTTCCATCAGTGGGAACCCCTGAGAAGCTTGTGACTGAGCCCGGGGGCCCCGGCTCACCAGAGGCTGAACCCCAGTTACCAGCCCACTGCGTTATCATCACATCTGGGGAGGATCAGTCCACTGAAAGGGTTTTTTTAAAAGGCAGGATTCTGAATCCCTAACCACCAAGAAGTAATTATGTAGTTCTGCTTGTGCAGACTTTCTGGTTCCAAATACATTATGGGCAACTTTAGTTTGGAAACTTAAATATAATTGTCCCACAGATTAACCAGACTTTGTTCTGTTTCTAGTTCACTACTGTTTTGCAGCAGTGGAAATTACAATTCTGAAGGAAAAAAAAAGGTTTCAAGTTATTGCATATTTCTATTGCATTTCATTACTCACAACACCCCAGAAATGTAAATAGATGTCCGACTTTGAAGTCCTCTGCTGACCTGAGTGTGACAGGAGGCATCTAACCCTCCTTGTCAGCTAACAAAGCCCCCTTCTGCCACACCAGCTCATCATGAGAGACACGACTGCTCGCCAGTGGGGTGGAAAACCCTAAGGAGAGAACCAGGCTTGATCCACACTTCACGGTCCCTTGGCCTCTTTCCTGGGGAAACCCCTCACCAATCCCACGGCTGCCTTCAAAGCAGCCATCGTCCGACGTGGATGCTGAGCCGTTCACACCGTCTGTGCCTGTGCAAGGGATGATGAACTCCCTCTTGTGACGACACCGTGTCACATGCCAAGCACAGACGTGTTTCTCACGCAATACTTGGAAGCTATTTTCTTTTCTCTACTGTTTCCTATTTCCTAACGTTCCCACTAAGCTGTCTGTGGTGCTTGAATCCACCATTGCCAAGGAAGCGGCTTCAGGGATCATCACAAGGACGTGCGGGAATGGCTTGTGCGCCACGCAGAGTCCACTTACCACAAGCGGGTGGCGGCACAAATGTTTTATTTTTACCCACTGATAAGGTCCATTTCCCTTTTGGGTTATTTCCATTGAAAAGAGCATTAAACATGGGTGATGGTGGTCAATACGTACCCTAAGGGTTTAGACTTCAGAGAATTTGGTTTAATTTATTGTTATTTTAAACTCATTTAAACTGAATGCAAACTATTCATCTAAATATTTATTTATATCTTTGGAATCTGCCAGCAAAGCCCACCGATACATGCTCACCTCTCAAATACCTTCCCAAATTCTAGGATAGATTTCTAGGGAGGATAGATTTCTAGGGAGGAAGTTTTTCTAAATTACCTAAATTACCTAAGAGACCCCAATCTACACTCTTAAGGATCGTATATGTTTCTTAAAAACCCCAAATAATTGAGATTGGCTAATCGGAGTAGCTATTAAGTAGTAATCTACTGCACAATGTAATCATTCTAAAAGTTACAGCACTCTAATGACATTTCATCTTGCAGGATGTTAAGATAATTCTTTAGCAATCAGTCACATCGACACTAGTATTTGAGAAACAAATTGTTGACAGTGACTTCACTGTCCTTTTCATAGTTGGAACAAGGGCTCAGTACACTGGGCAAGCCCACACTCTCCCACAAATTATGAATAACTACAGAAGGCACATGTGCTGTCCACATATGTGTTTTCGAAACTTTTAAAACTGAAACCCACAAAAATTATACACATCTTATGGGGCATCTTAGCACACACATTTACTTTTATCTGAAAGGAGCATTTCGCCAACAGTACTCCAATAGTGGATCCTTGTGATATGGGTTCAGAGCCACTAAGCTGACACCACTGTTGCTAATGGCTTGAACCTGCAATTGAAGACCTGGTCTGCGTGCCACACTGCCCGCTCACTCATGAAGGACTGTTGTCGGCGAAGGAAGTGCAACCAGGGTAGAGGGTGAAACGCCCAAGCACAGGAGAATCCCTGATCGGGGCAGCCTGGGAGAGGGAGGTTCCTCCCACACGGCCTGCCCACGGCTGCTGAGTGCCTGCCCTCAACTGCAGTGTCAGCTCGGCCCGTCTTGCCTTCGTGCTCACAGTTCAACCACCAGAGGTTACTCATGGAGTCCTGAAAATGTAGGGGACTTTTTTTTTTTTCTTTTTTCTTTTTTCTTTTGTGCAGAGGTTTAGTTTTATGGGTTAGCTGACACCCAGCTGAGAGGATGGGGCTGTGTGAGGGTGCTCATAGGATTGGAGAAAGAATGTGTGTCAGAATGAGCACAAGCAGGTGAAGGGTGTGGGGGGTGTCCAAGACAAATGTTATTACTTTATAACTTGGCTAGATAATGCAATGTCTTTTTCAAAACAAAAAATATTGAAAAAATTGAAACAATAATTGGGAAAAACAAAGAAGGAATGGGTTGGAAAGTTTGGGTTCTAATTTCAGAAGAGCTTTTAAGATGGACTTTTTCTATTAATCTCCTTAATTTTGAGTGCTGGAGATAATTTACGCATGTGAAGTTCCTTAATGATGAAAGGTCTAACCTTCTGATTTGGAGATCGAAGTTAATGCTCACGTTTGTGTTTTCAAGACGTGGAACTGCGAATCGGAGGCCCAGAGAATACTAAGGAAAAAATCACATGGACACAAAATTATTACCTGGCAGGGGCCTTACACATAGCATAAAAATCTCTGGTTTGCAAATCATCCTGCAAACCCCTCCCCTGGATCACTGTACCTGCCCCCATCTCTTTTAACTTGGGTGGTCAATCACTGAAAGGAAGCCATGCATTCGAGATCCCGGAGCCCAGACAACTCGAGCCTCAAGACATTTCTGAGTCCCTCTCTCCATTTAGGCTGTAATGCCTTCTCTCACCACCTTTCTTTTGCACAAAGATAAACATACTTTTCCCTCTTCTCTGAAAGCCCCTCAGCACTTTCCTGCTTTTCTACTTGAAGAACTCCTACTCATGCTTCAAAGCCCAGGATCCTCTCACCCCCAGGCAAGGGCAGGCAGCACAGCGTGCTCTCCTTATTCTCTGCATCTGTCTTCACTATTCTCCCTCTACTCAACCTAGGATAACACTAATTTTAGTTTCTAATGTGGAGGGTTGTATATTTTCATCTTTATACTGTCAGAGTCTAGCTGAGTGCCAGGCATAGAGATGGGGTTCAACAGAAATTGTTGAAAGAGTGATGCCCTCACCATCCTGGGGCCACAGCCTGCCCTGCCCAGTGATGGGACCACCCCCTTGTGTGGAGCCTGCCTAGAGTTGGTCTGTGTCCCAGAGCTACTGAGCAGGAGTGGAGAGACAGAGAAGGCACAACGATTTCACATCGGTAAGAGAAACCATCCACTCCTAACTAGCAGCAAAGACCGGTTCCCCAGGAACTGAGTCGAAAGAGCCTGTGCTGAACCACCGATTTTTGTTATCCTGCTTGAGAGAGTCTGAAGGTTTATATGACTCTTTTGGCATATAAATATTTTATATCATTACATCTATTATTTAAAAATAAACTTAATAGTTAAAAATCTTAAAGTAAAACTTCTGAACACTATTGAATATTTTATTCGGTTGAAATAGAAAGTCATTTGAGAGCTATGTTTTTAAAATTTGTGGACAGGACTAAGAATTGCATGCATTTGCACACTGCACACATAAACACAGATTTATGATATGTTCTAATATTTTGAACTGCTTCTACATTTGGAGTTTTACTACAATCCATTGATTGTAGTCCTTTTAAAGTATAAAATGGAGAAGTAAATAAATCAAAGTGCTTTATAACAAAACAGAATGCAATAAAATTTGATGAGTTTAAGGACTTTAAAGAGTGAGATAAGGGAGGTATTGGGTTTCTTCTACTCTAGATCTCAGAGATAAATAAACGTAAACAATTTACTTCCTTGACTTCTGAAGACTGCTTCGCTGGTAACGTGGGCTGGCATCCAACTACATCAGCGCACCCGTGGCCGACGCACCGCCACGCCCACCCTCCGCTGAGAAGGACATCCGCTCACGGTTCTGTCCCAAGATTGCGCTTAGGTATTGATGATCTTAGATGGTCTCTGGTCAAGATTTAACAACCTTTTAATACTGGAAAAGGAGCCAGGATTCGTCACCTAGAAATGCCAACTCTGTTGTTTTCAGTTCATTTCTCTTCATACTAAATTAAGTGGCTGGAATTTCCTTAAAAACCAGCTTAGATATCCTAGACCATCTTTCATGGCTCCATTTTTTTGATTTTTTTTTCATCAGAGCTGTTGTAGGTTTATAGAAAACTCATGCAAAAAGTACAGAGCTCTATATACCCTCCTCTTTCACACACAGTTTTCTCTATCATTAACCTTTTGTGTTAGTGTGGCAGCTTTGCTACAATCCATGAAACAATATTATTATAATTATGCTATTAACTTTAGCCCACTGTTTACATCAGGGCTCATTCTTTGTGTTGTACAGTGCTTTGGATTTTTGTGTGCATGTGGTAACTTACACACAACCTAAAATTTCCCTTTTTGAATATACAATTCGGTGGCTAATTACAAAACAAAGCTGTACCTCCGTCTTCATCACCCACTGTTATGACTCCATTTTACATCTCGTCTGTTATCTATGGGGCTTTAATTAGAGAAGCGGCAGGTTTACAGAACAGTCCTGTGAGAAGTGCAGCGCTCCTACGTGCCACCCCATTATCAACACCTGGCACTGGTGTGGATCACTTGTTATGACTGACAAAAGCATGTTTTTACGATGGTACTGATGACCACAACCATGTTTACCAGGGCTCACTGCATGTGCAGGATTTTGTTTAAAAAAATTTATTCTAGTGACATATATACAGCCTAAAATATCCCCCCTTTAACCACATTCAAACATATAATTCAGTGTATTATGAATTTTTATCCAGGTAATTTTCACAGTTTTGCAGGCCGACAGCACGTGGGTGAGGTGAGGCCTGGTTCTGTCCATCGTCATTGGTGAGGACTTCGCTGAGCCTCAGTTTCCTCAGCTATAAAGGAGGGGAGATGCCTGATTTGTAGTTTGTTATGAATGTTAAATGAGATAAGGCAGAGAAGTGGGTTTATAACTCAGCCGGCAATCTACACGCAGTAGCTAATACACATCTTACCTTTCATCGAAATACCTTCTTTCTCTGCTCCAAGAAGTGAGTTTACTAGACTAGAGGTTGGCACATTTTTAATACCCCAGAGTTTGTTATGGTGTAAAAGAGTGGAAACGTTGATTCTAGCACAGTATCCTGAAGTATAAACTGGGACTAGGTGTTACTTAAGAAGAAGTTTCAAATGCTCAAATAAAGGTGTGAACATTGTGTTAAAAGGTCTATTCGCCGCAGGCTCTCAGCCCCTTTAAGGGAGAGTCTGTGCTGAATCAACCAGGGAACGCAGGGTGCGCGGCAGTGACCACAGAACCCTCCAGAGGGCCTGTCACGCCTTGGCGTGCGCTTTGGAAATGCTGAGCCAATAAAGTGGACACAATGATGACTTTTCATGAAATTCTTTTCAAATTTCATTGATAATGATACATACCAAATTTTAAATAGAATATGTATGTTCAATTTATGTAAGATTTAATTATGTAGTATTTGCAGATTTTAGAATTTTTGATTTGACTTCATAAAATTATTTTCATTATGATATTTATTACAAGAAGTTACTATGCATATACTTAAAACTGAAATTGTGTAACATAAATTTATTATCCAAAAGTAATTCTTAATGGAAATTTCCTAAACTTGGAGAGAAAAAAACAAAAACAAAAAAACAGCTCCTTATTCTTTCACAAGCAAGTTACAGATCACTATTAATCTTCTTCTTTTGCTTGCTACAAATGGTTTTCTGCGTTATTCTCCAAATACAATGAATGAAAAATATAGGCCTGGTAAACCTGATTCAGTCATTGTATTATGGTAACGTTCTTTATGCGACAACACTGTGAATGATATTCACATGGGAGGTATATATGGAAACACGTTAACTTGTCTTTGCTGGAGCCTTTGTTTTAATGACGTTATTTCTTGAGTCCTTTACTTACACTGTATTTGTTTCTGAGTTAAAAGAAAAAATCTGTGGTAAAAACAAGAGCCTGGTTGCCCGCCGCGGGAGGGGCTCGCCCCGGCTCCGCGCCCCGCGCCCCCGCGCCCCCACGCACCCCCGCCCCGTGTTCTCTCACGTTGGTTCTGGCCACCATGGGGTTCCCGAGGTCGCACAGCACCGTCCTCGTCCCGTTCCCCGCCTGGTGCTCACAGCTCGGGGGCCGCAGACCCTGCGGAGAGAAAACCAGCGGCCCCGGCCCCTCGCAGCAGCCCTGGGCCGGAGCCCTCACCGCGCACACGGGGCTGCGCTCGGAACTAACGCGCGATTGTCCGCGCAAAGGGACGCTCCGGGGGAAGGTGGAGGTTAAATGCCAGAGAGAAAGGCGTAGACCTTCACTGAGGGAGCAAATGCTGAATACAGTACTTCCACGGGCATCTCAGGAATCATTTGCACGGATGTTAACGCTGAACACTGCACGGAGGTCACCGATAACTGAAAATGGCCAAACCCTGAAATGGTGGCAACAGTGTGGCCTGTCAGCTCACTCGATGACCGTCTGCAAGAGAATCCTTGGACACGGTTTCTGCAGGCCCGGGGGCCCCTTCCGAGACACCCCCCCAGCCTCAACTCAGCTCTCCAGACGCGCCAGTGGCA
Source organism: Choloepus didactylus (assembly GCF_015220235.1). Taxonomy (NCBI): domain Eukaryota; kingdom Metazoa; phylum Chordata; class Mammalia; order Pilosa; family Megalonychidae; genus Choloepus; species Choloepus didactylus. Next base: position 294,852 of record NC_051311.1, read on the forward strand.
AGGCAACGTCTGCGCGCTGCGCGCTGCGCGCTGCTGCCGCGGCGACCCTCCGCGCCCGACCGCCTGCTTTGATTAGAGTCTTTAAAAACTCCGGTTTCAAGAGGGGCCTGGAACCCTGCGGGATAATCCGGATCTTCCCACCCTCTGCTCGCCCTCCACCTGGGGGCCCGCCCCGGCCTCGCCACCGCCTCACCCCCGCGCGCCCGGCCCCTGGCCCAGGGGCGGGGGTCTATGAGCCCAGGTCTGTAGGAAGTAACGTGAATCCTCGAGCAAAACTTTCAGAACCGGCCCTCGTTCCCTCCCACTTTATTAACGAAACAGGCACAAACCAAACAAGCACGGCGGTCTCTGGGAAGAGCCCCAGGCGTGGGGACTATGCGCCAGGGCCGGGGGCCCAGCGCCGGAACAAGTCGGCCCGAGCAGCCCGTGCCAGGAGGCGCAGGGGGCTCGCCCTCCTCCCCAGAGGGGCCTGCGGGCCAGACAAGCCCAGAGCAGAGGACAGCCCCCCTCCCTCCTCCCCCTACCCTTCCTCCCTCTCCCCTCCCCCTCCCCTTCTTCCCTCTCCCCTCCCCCTCCTCCTCCTTCCCCTCATCCCTCTCCTCCTCCTCCCCCTCCTCTCCTCCTCCTCCCCCTCCTCCCTCTCCCCTCCCCCCTTCCTCCTTCTCCTCACCCCTCTACTCTCCTCCTCCCGCTCCTCCCTCTCCCCTCCCCCTCATCCTCCTCCCCCTCCCCTCTTCCTCTCCTCCCCCTTTCTCCCCCTCCCCCTTCCCTTCCTCCTCCTCCTCCTCCTTCTACCCCCCGACGGCAGAGGCGGGCAGGGGAGATGGGCTCTCGCCGAGGGGGACTGGGCTAACCACCTCCCTCGGGGGGCACCCCCGACAAACGCTCCCTGAGGTCCCGGATGACATGATCCTGAAGGACCAAGAAATATATTTTCAAAAGGCTGGTGATTTTCTCGGTCCCCAAGGCAGGTTTTAGTGTGTAGCCATGGCCTTAGGTGTGCGTGACCAACCCTCAGCAGACAGAAACACTGCGGGCTGGGATTTCAGCACCTTCATGCAGACAGAAAGAAAGAACCCAGCTTAAGCTTTCCGAAGTGTCCCTCTGTCCTTGCCTGCAAACCAAGGAGTGAGGTTCCACAGTAAATATTTTTATCTTATCTGGGGTTAAAAGTTATACATACATTTTCCTCTGCCTTCTAGAAATAGTTTTTTTGGCATCAATCAAACTCTTTTCTCTCCCCACATCCCCTCGTTGCTTTTCTTTTTTATAATCTTTATTTCCGCTAAGTGAGAGAAACAGTGGTTGTTTTTCTACATTTTTCTAGGACATTTTCCTCAGCGGTTCAGGAACTCCCTTGTTCTACACCGACAGCTCTGAGGGTGTCATCCCTCACCAAGACCGTTTCCCATGGCCTGCTCTCCACGCAGCTGACCACTAAGGCCTGGCCTCACTGCATTTACAGTGACAATAACCGTAATAAGCAGTTACAAGTAATCATAGCAACCAACGGAACATCCCATTGCAGGACACTGTGGTCAAGTTTAGGGTCGGAGAAATTCCTGGTAAGTTATGAACATAGTTTACCCAAACCCAGATTTGAATCTCAGTCTGCTGCTTCATAGCCCTGCAGCTGTGGGCAGTGTTAATTAATTTCTCTTTATCTGTAAAATGGGGGTACTGAGAGCCATTTCTCTAAATGGCTGGTAGGAAGGTTGAGTAAATTAAATACCTGCAAGAGCTCAGAAGAGTATCTGGACCCTAGGTGCTCAATAAATGTCAGCTTGTTTCATTATCAACCCGGGGAGTCACCTAGGGGTGCCCGGGCTGGACGGGGGGCCCAGGGGTCCACAGGATGGGGGGGTGCTGAAGGGTCCAGGGGTTGGGGGGACACTTAGGGGCCCAGGGGTCCAGGGGTTGGGGGGGCACCCAGGGGTCCCTGAGCTGGGGGAGGGGCAGGGGTCCACGGGCTGGGTTATACCCAGCGGTCCAAGTTTCCAGGATCTGGTGGGAGCCCAGACTTGGGATCAGTTGAGTGGTCTCCCATCTCTGCCAGCCTCCTGGGCTCCTCCGTGCTGTTTCCCACCGGGCTTTCCCCTCATGAAACTGCTGCATTTAGTCCCTTCCCTTCCAGGCCTCGCCTTCTGCACCCCTTTTCAAAGAAATTTGTGTAAGGGGTGTAGAAATAAGGAAAGTGTGTGGACAGAGGTGTGGGGCCGGGGCAGATGCATTTCCCGAGGAGGGCTGTGCTCTCTCCTGGCTGCATGGCTCCGGCTCCTGCCATGGGGAGGCCCTTGGACTCCAGAGGTCCTGGGGGGCCGTCTTGCTGGGGACCAGCGGATGAACAAGGAAGCCCGGGGTGGCCCGGCAGAGGGACCTCGTGGCAAGTCCAGGGGGTGCTCTGGCATTAGCCCGACAGGGGCGTGAAAATGCCTCTGGTGGTTCCCGCCCCAGCTCTGCATTTCCCAGTTGAGGACCAGGCATCCTGGAGCAGGTGCTCCCTGAGGGCCCTGTGCGGAGTCTGCCACTCTGTGCCCCCTGCCTCCAGCCCACGGCCCCGGGCTCGCAGCGGGCCGGACCGTGCCCGCCAGCTCCCTCCCTCCCTCCCCTCCGTGTTTCCACAGACTCAGAAACCAGTTCTGTTTGCTCATTCTTGGGTTTATTCCTTACGTCTCCTTTTTGTCCTGTGCTCTAAGCACCTGTCCTTTTTGCTCCCATTGCATCGTACAAGTTCAAAGATAAGGCACAGAGGCCTGTAGTCTTAGAAAAATTTAGGAGAAAGATCACTGAAGATAAATATAAAGCTACTCAAGGTTTCTAGAGAAAGAAATGGTCAGAACCTATTTTTTTCTAAAAAGGAATATTTTCAGCCAAAGATAAACAAAATGTACAATCAGATAACCCCTAATGCTTTTACCCTTGAGAGAAAATAAAAACAAAAAACAAAAAACAAAACCACTCAAACTGCATATAAATAAAAAGATTCAAACTGCCTAAAAACAAAGAAGACATTAGTATGTGGCTTAGTCAGGTAGACTGGAAGCCTGGGCTAACTGGGCCCTGGGGAAACAGCTGGTGGCAAACAGCTAGGAACCCCTTTGAGACTTTGGTTACAGCCAGCGATGGAGGCGACAGGGGCCTCCCGTGGGGCCAAGCAGCAAAGCAAGCAGCGGGCTTCACATTACACTAAAGAGGAACGCCTCCGAGTGACGTCCAGTTTAACAAAGGTGGGACTGGACTTGGAATTGCAAATATGAGTGGAGCCCTGGCACGTTTTAAAAAATAACATACTTGACCTTCATTTTTGTATTTGTTTATGTATAATTTGCATCTAATTTTAGGATTGAGTAAAAATGACTTCAAGTACATTAATATATGCTTTTTGCTCCTTCAAATAAAACAAAATCTGCAGAAGCCTGTACCTCACCATTAACAGTAACAAATAGGCTCTAAACATTCACTATGTAAAGATGTATTAGTCCTATTCTATAGATTTCTTCAATAGAAACTTGATGGTATATGATTATTAATCATGATAGCAATTACTACTCATCTAGCTTATCTTTTTAAAACTGAGGATAATTCAACTTAAACAGAACTCTTGGGGTTGTAAGTAGAATTTTATGTTCCCTAGATTTTTAAAATATCAACCTTAAAGTGCCAACATCACACCAGTTTAGAGGAATTACCTTCCATTAAATGATTTAATCATTTGGAAACCAGTAGGCACCTAATAACTCTTTGCCAAATGGCTGACTCCATTGCCAGGTGAAATATCAAACCTGGTCTTTGCTCCTAACTGTGACTCTGTATGTTGCTGAGCCCAGGGCCTCGCTCGGTTATAGGGAGAGTACAGAGTCACAAGAGACTTATAATGTTTTTCCAGAACAAGTGGTTAAGAACACTGTGGGATCTGAGGACACCCCGAGTGGGAAGACGGATATTCTGACAGTGAAAGGAAAGATCGTAAATGGCCTCGGTATCCGTTCAGCAAACAGGGGCCCTGACGGCGCCGGCTCTTCCCAGCACAGTCCCGAAGAGCCGGTGCTTGCTGGGGCCTGCGAGTCGGCTGTCAGCGCGCACGAGGATGGGCTGGACCCTCCTCCACAAGCAACAACGAAAACTAGGCCTCCTGCAACTACGGGGCACTTGGAGGACTCAGAACGAGGTTCAGGAAGCCAGCGAGGGAAGGGCCTCTGCTTTCAGCCTGTTTTCTTTTCTTTCTTGGCTCAATTGTTGATCTTTGGCCAGATTATTTCTCTACTATGGCAAAGAAAGATGTTTAAGCCCATTTATTATGTTTAACTGACTAGGGTATGATTTGTCTCTTATTTAGGAAGGACGTCTCAGCTAAGACAACCCTACTTGATATTTCTTCCATTTCAAAATTGCACCCAGCTCTCTACTACTTCAAACAATTTGCAGGCATTACCTTGTTGCCACGTTCAATCCCAACATAATCCGCCTCTTCCGGGATTGTGATAAAGAGCTCAGCTTCGTAGGCTCCTTCCCCTTCATTTCTTGCATTTATTAAGAGCATGAGGTGATTTTCATCTCCTATAATTACCTGATGCTTATCTCTAAAAATGCAGTAAAAAAAAAATCATTAGGTGTTATACATCTTGGGTTTCAAGGACGCTTTGCTTAAGGGTGAGACTGGGAGAAAAACAACATCGTGGGGGCAGGAGTGGGAGTCAGGGGATCATCTCGGGTGGGGAGGGCAGGAGAATCCCGGCCTGAGCCAGTAAGCGTTTATCAACCAGCCCTGCCCCTCAAAAAAATTACTGATTTGTACCATTTTCCAATTGCATTGGTGTAAATCCTTCCAATGTGGTTGGTTTCAAGCTACCGACATACTTAACAACTCACTGGCAAAAGTTCCTGAAAAGTTAACAATTGGGCCACGAGCCAGTAAGAGGCAGCTCCAGCACTCACTGAAAACATCCATTAGGAAGAAAAATGAAGAGAGAATGGCTTAGGAAGTAAGAGGGAGACATGCAACGAAAAGTGGATTATTAGGGGAAAAGAAGATAATAATGCAAACTCAGCTGATGCTCAGAGGATCTTCAGGTATTCTGAAGAAATTTAATTCACTTCAAACTTCAACTTGAACCGACATTTGGAAATGCCTGCCCCCTTTTGACCCGTACTCAAAGCTATTGTTTTTGACACTTGCTAAAATTGTGAAGTTTGGGGAAGTCCCTTGAGAGGTTCCAAGCAGACTGCGGACGGGGCACGCAGGAGAGCTCCTGGGGAGGAGCAGCTCCGCGTCTCCACCCAGGTGGGCCCATCCCGGCCCCACTGCTTTCAGCGCAGGTTCTCTGTCACCCGCGCAGTATTCAATTTTGTAGCACTTTCTGCTTTCCTCCATGAGGAATCATTTAAAATTTTTCAACAAATTAAATCTGCCTTTGTTTTGAGAATTTTAAGAACCCCTTTGGGATTACTGGCGACAGTCCTGGGGTGCTGCAAAAACCTCTTTGACAAAGATGGAACCAGCTGTCAGACCTCTCTACCACTTGACTGAGGCGTGTAAATATCACTAGAGTCACCAAATAGCTGAGTTTGCCTCTAAGAAAATCACATTTGTTGACTTTTGCTGAAAGATCAAACAGTCCAGGCAAAATCGTAGGTGTATCACCTGCCCCGCGGGTCAAAGAGCCCAGGGCCCGCCACGCTCAGGAATCAGGCTGTGGGGAGTGTGTCCTTCTCCCGAGAGGCTCTAAATCAGCGCCCACAATCAGGGCAGCGTCAGTTTGTTTAGACTTACGGTCTCGCCGACAGCTTCAAGTCGGGAATGCACATGTTGTCTTCTCCGCAGTCCACCAGGATGTGAGCCTGTGTTGTGCAAAGTACGCATCAGAAATATCTCGGAAAACGTGAATCACATCCTTTTTCTTGAAAATGACTAATGGTTGTGTGATCCTACCCGGCATTACCCAGGTACTGCCTGGTGCAGGTGAGTTCACGGACAGCCCAGTTCCAACTTATTCTCCAGTGTCTGCAGAGAATGTGGCTCTGGCGGTGTTTCCAGAATTACAGGCTGTATTGCTTCCATTACAGCCACATTTTGAACAAATTAAATCTTGGTTGCACAAGGGGAAGGGCTTCCGAAAACACAATGATGCAGTGTTTCAGGAAACGTCAGGAAAAATTGCCAACTGTTACATGGTATGCACATGAATGCAAACAAAAGGGACTGGCTTTGGTCTCCAGGTCACAGGGAACGTGCCCAGGGCCAGCTTGAGAAGGACCCTGGGGACCCCGGGGATGACTGAGGACTCCTGGGACCATCAGGACCCCCAGGGACGCTAGGACCCACCTGCTCATCAACCACACTCTCCTGGTAGTAGTTCAGGATGGGTCTCACTGCTAGGCCCTCTTTAAAGGTAGACTCATCCAAACTGTAATTCAGACGAATGTTGATTGGAGATAATTTATCTCGGAACTCAGTTTCGTCCTAGGGAAGACAATCATACACTCAAGAAAGTCCCCATGAAATAGCTGCGAGATGTCAGTGGGCACGATCTGCCTGCAAACGTGAGGGATGAGGTGCGACTGCTGGCAGGCATGTGTGCACTCTGGCACACGCAGTGTGCCGTGACCAGCACAGTTACCATGCGTCCAGACCTCCGATGGCTCACACAGAACCGGGCACACTGCAAAGCAGGACAGTAACTGCCATACAAGAAAAGCCCTCGAAGCCTCATGAGTTAGGTTGCGTGTGCACAGGTCTCTGGACTCGGGGTGGAAACGTCTTCATGCCTTTCCACTACTATCAGGTCTTCACACTAAGCTTGCACGGGCCTCAGAACTCTTCCAGCACGTTTGCAGTGTCCTCAGAAAAGAAGCAGAACGCCCTGATGGCAAAGTCCCCAGAGCACCCGAGACCCGGCCATGCAGGCAGGTGCCCACCTGGGAGCCAGGAGAGGCTGCTCGCAGCACTATACGCTCGCCACACGCCTGACCATGCTCTCACTCCCATGCTCTCACCCCGGGCACAATTTCCCTCACTTACTGGGAAACAAGAAGTCATGACACCAACCTAACAGTTGGCAGGAGAAATGGAAAACCGCCTGTGCCAGTTTGGATGTGTTATGTCCCCCAAAATGCCATGTTCTTTGATGCAATCTTATGGGGCCAGTAGTCTTAGTGTTGATTAGATTTTGGAACCTATAGATTGAGTGTTTCCACGAAGATGTGACTCAATCAACTGTGGACAAGGCCTTTGATTGGATGATTTCCATGGAGGTGTTACCCCGCCCATTCAGCGTGGGTCTGAATTAAATCACTGGAGCCGTATAAAAAGCTCAGACAGAAGGAGCAAGCTTGCTACAGCCAAGAGGGACACTTTGAAGAATGCACAGGAGCTGCAACTTACAGAGACATTTTGAAGATGGCCTTTGAAAGCAGACTTTTGCTCTGGAGAAGGAAGAGAGGACAAACGCCCCAAGAGCAACTAAGAGTGATATTTTTGAGGAACTGAAGCCTAGAGAGGAACATCCTGGGAGAAAGCCATTTTGAAGCCAGAACTCTGGAGCAGACATCAGCCATGTGCCTTCCCAGCTAACAGAGGTTTTCCGGATGCCACTGGCCATCCTCCAGTGAAGGTACCCAATTGTTGACGACTTACCTTGGACACTTCACGGCCTTAAGATTATAACTTTGTAACCAAATAAAATCCCTTTATAAAAGCTGATCAATTTCTGGTATTTTGCATAAGGCAGCATTAGCAAAACAGAATACCGCCATACAAACATTTTGGCTTTTTAATTTTGTGGTAAGTTTTGGAGTTTTTATAACCTAAGTATTAGCACTAAAAGTTTTTCTGAGTTGTCTCTGAAATGCAGGTCGATGAAATCTAACAAAACCTATTCACATAGAATAAAAATTCAAATAAACTCTTTTTAATTTTTATTTTGGGGGTAGGCCAGTTAGAAATAGAAACCATCTGATTGAGTGTGATTGTCAAGATATTTTTCAAGGCAAAAAAGAAGCCTTACAAGTTAACATCAGCACATAAGGAGGTTAGTTGGAGAAAGGGTCCAGAAGAGAAAGTGTAGCTTCAAAATAGTTTCCTCCTATGAAAATGAAGAGACAGCCGGGGATCCACGCAGACAAGCAGGACCATGAAGTGGAGAGAAGTGGCCTCCAGAGCTCTTACCCGAAGATAAACTGTGAAGCCCTGGCACTGCAGAGACCTCTGCCCCTGGACCACGAGAGGGAAGACGAGGTGGGGCTGCTGGTTTCCGAGGAACAGCGAGCGCTTCACAGCTCCTTTTTGCTTCAGCAAATCCAAGTGCACCTCCGCGGTCAGGGCTGGGGTAGGGATGATGGCGGGAAAGGAAAAGTGGTCACGAGCTGCCCTTCCAAACTGCTTACTCAGGAGACATTTTTTTCATAGTTGGGATTTAAAAAATGACATATAAGCTGGAAAAAAATTATAAAATACTTCCCAAGCTAAAAAAAATGTTTTCATGATGATTTTACACATATTGTTGTTTTGTCATAGTATATTGTTTTTGCAGATAATATCAACATCAACTATTGAAAGAACATTGAAGTAATATATATGTAGAAATTTCCATAGACACAAGAGAAATCTTGGTATTAGTAAAGGGATTTCTAGTTCTCTATTGCCTGTGCAGAGACAGGCTTACTGTTGAATTTCCTTGGCATAATATAGAAATGCGAAAACGAAAATGTGCTCACCTATTGTGTCTGAAATGCTCTGGCCTGTCACGGATGCACACGCTTGCAGAGAAAAGCTGTGGAGAGTAACAGCCAACATCCTGGTGGTTAACAAAGTTCTGCATCTGAAGTAGAAATCTTCCTTTACCTCACCTTAGAGGAAACGAAGGTGTCCTTTCTCCTTTATACTTCTCTAACTCTCCACACAAACACATATGCACATATCTCCCACCGCTCGGCCGGTCACCAGTTAAGACAGAGGGCAGGATTCCTTAGATGCTAGCCTGGAGGTATTCCTAGAGACTAGCTGATCTACCGAATCCACCGTTCACGGGTACGTGCCGCCTGCCCTCAGCAGTGCCCAGGAGGCTCTTCTCTGCCCCGGTGCCGCTGGAGGTGGGGGTGGGGAGGGGGGCGGGGAACAGGGGCAGAAAGAACTTGGATTTCACTCCGGGGAGAGGGGCTCTGTGGTCGGAGTAAGCCAGCGTGGCCCAGGCTGGCTGGGGCTGGGGCTCTGCGGCCGTCTGTGGGGTGGGGTGGGGTGGGACCAGCAGCGAGGCAGGAAGAGGGGCCCGAGGCGGACAGAGGTGCTCGGCCTGTGGCAAAGCAGGTGGGCACAGTGGAAGGCGAGAGCAGGATAGCGTGAAGAGGGGCACCCACAGGCGGGAGAACTTGGGCTTGCCCCACTGTGCCCTAAGCACAGCCCAGGAGACTCTGGCCACGGTGGGGTGGGGGTGGGGGCTGCCCCTCCGGCTCCCCTCCCTCCTAAAGCACTGGGGAGGAGAGTAAAAATATTACAACACACTTCACGATTTCACGACAGTTGTAAGGCTTTTACTAGTAAAATACGATAGTGCAGTCGAACGTTCCTACAAAATGCAAAAGGAGTCAATAATCCCCTGTCACACTTGAATTATGTGTCAGCTCCCTGTGTCTGTAATGAAAACACTGAAAACACGCCGTGCCTGGGACCCGTCTCTCTCCCGAGGCCTCGGGCCTGTCTTCCCTCAGGGTGAACAGTTGGTCACACACTGATAAGCCCAAACTTTCCTGAGCCGTCAATGGTTCTGCAAGTCTTCAAACAGAGAAGTCACAAATTCCAACCCACTTCTACTTCGATTAGAATTATTCAAGAATGACAAAAGTTAATCATGTCTTTACATTTTGTAGCAGACCTGGCTTTTAAAGTTGGAATTTTTCTGTGTGTATCATCATTGGAAGTGCTGGACTTTATGTTAAACTAGTCCACTGAGTTTTTCCCTGTTCATCAGTACACTGCATAAACAAAGCTCATTAGCTTTTATAAGATGAATTCCTATTTGTAATGAAAATATCAACTATATAAATGAAATAATCTTAGGTATGGTATTTTGTTCAACACAAAATTCAAAAGGAATCCAAACTGAAAAAGGAATAAGCTAAAGCTATGAATGTGAACATTTCCCCAAGGAGGTATGATATTGAAAAATGACATCATCAGCTGACAATGATATTATCACAAGTCTCCATTTGTGAATTATATGTCAGTGTGACTGTATACTTCTCTCTTCATTCCCCCTGTTGTTACCTGATTATCTTTAATAACAGGATGATGTTAACTTGTTCATACAACTTTAACTTAACCACTGCATTGCACCGAGTAGTGATAACACCTCTCCAATCTCAACCTGCCAATTTATAGACGTCTTTAGCAAAAGACAACCTAGAAATTTTAGAGTAGTGGACTGAATTCATTGTGAATTTAATTTCTAAAAAGACACACGTTGCATTCTATATAGGTGTGTCCACAGCGGGCCCAGTCCCTCTAGGTCCACACCCAGGTGTAAAGCACATTTGGGCAGGAGGGAGAGCTCAGAAATGTTACTCAGAGCGGAAATCTCAAACTAGAATCCACGTTTGTGCTGAATGTGGCCCTTTAGTCTGAATAGGTCAGTCTGAACACAAACACTACCCCATCCCAGACCCTGTGCACAGAACTCGAAAGGGAGCTTCAGAGCTTCTACAGGGCCAGGCAGACACACGTCTGCTCACGCGCTGCTCCAGTGCATGGCTGGAACGGAAGCCCTGTGAAAGCCCCATCCTCGCGAGCGTGGGTGACGGAGGAGTGAGGGGGCGTGAAAACGGCTTGAACGTACAAGGAGATTCATTTCCCCATCTAACCAATTCAGTCTTATTTCAATGACAGCAAATGGCAAAGTTTTTAGCTAAAGTTACATATATCTGAAAGTATTCTTCATATTTGAACAATGGATAGTCACTGTTTTTTATTTATAAAATAAAAATTCACATTAAATGGTTTTTATTTTTAATTAGTTAATAACAATTATATTTATTGAGCTGGCTTTTATTGTTTTCCTAATGTAGAAATGCTAATAGCAAATACTTCATAAAACTACACAGCTATTTGAAAACAGAAATCCACATTGATGGATATGATGAAATATTTTCCAGTAAAGAGTTTGCACGATAGTTTCAGATATACAATGCAAAAGTATATCAAACACAAACAAAAATTACAGCGAAGAAAATCAACATACGCCTTTCAATCATTTTGAGTGACTGAGCTAAATTCCTAGAATAAATTTTTAAAGGATCAGAAATGCACTCTAGACAGAACCAGCTGTTAACTTTCCATTTTCTGCTCTGAGGCACCATTGGTAATTTCTCATGTGAAAATAAAAGTGCCTTTCAGAAAATAGGTGCAATAGACTCAAGCAAATAATTGTAATGGTATATATTAAATATGAAATACATAACAAATTACATTTTATATTAATAATATGATTGAATGCAATAAGAAAATGGTTCATTGAAAACAGACATTTTCTTGTAAAAAGTGATATTCTTTCCATAAAACCAAACAGATCCTATAACCTGTTAAAACTACTTAAGGTGATTTTAATGAGGTGGCAGCATGAGCTACTCCAGAGTGCCATTCTCCCACAGAATCTTTGAACAAAAAGCGAAAACTGGCAGAGCCATATTCCTCAAAATTTCTGAAAAGAGTTAAAGGGTTGCAGTAACTAGACAACTGTCAAATCAAGAAAATACAGCTTTAAAAATGGAGAGGAAGCCCGTGTTTCCCTTGCTGAGTTCCTCCTCCTCCACCCAAGCATGAAGTGGAGCCAGGCTGTACTCCAATTGTGAGCCCCAGCCCTGTGCACACTGGGGTGCCTGTATGATGGTGCCAGTCCACTGTGTGATTGCCTGAAAGGCTGAACCAGGTGAAACCCCTCTCTGGTTTGCTGACCCCCCTTTCCCTTTCTGAAGTTGCAGGCAGCTAAGACAGTGCAGGTAATAATTAAGTCAAAGTGGCCCAGGGTAAAAGATTACCTGCTTTAAGTCACAAAATAGAGCACCTGGGAGATGGGAAAGTCTATTTCAGACACAGTAGAGGGAGCAATTGAATTCCTATAAATGGGGAAATTCCCAGGACCATGAGCAAGGACAAGCCCAGGATAAGGTACAGGCTCAAAAACACAGGCCCCTGCATTTCCCACAGTCCCAGGATGATCTTGGTAGGAGGGATAAACTCTGAAGGAGAGCACTGGCTAATGCAGAGCCAATTTGCAAGGATAGTGAAAGGAGTTTTTTGCATTGTTTTGTTTGTTTGTGTTCACCCCTGGCACTCAGGGAAATCTGGTTATACCACTAGCTAGTTATAAATTTAAGTGACAGAAAGCTCAGGGGCTAAATCCCAGAGTTAACACATTTTTTGTTGTTGTACAGTGTGCAATAAAAGATTACAAAACAAACAAAGAAACAGGAAATGAAGATTGACCCAAAAGAACAAGATAAAAATCCAGAAAACATCAATGAAGAAGTTCAGACTTTGGACATACTAAACAAATACTTTAAAAACTTATCCTCAATATGCTCAAGGAGATAAAGGAAAACACATAGAAAGAACTAAAGCATATTAGGAAAACAACAGATGAAAAACATTAGTCTCTCAATAAAGCAATAGATGTTTAAAAAAAAAACAAATAGAAATACCAGAGTTGAAGACCACAAGAACTGAAATGAAAAATTTCTTAGAAGGTTTCTACAACAGAATGGAGCTGGCAAAAGAAAGAATCAGTGAATCAGAAGAAAAGACAATTGAAATTATGAAGGTTGAAGAGCAGAGAGAAAAACAATGAAAAAAGGTGAACAGAGGAACCAGTGTACACATCATGGGAGTCCCAGGGGAAGAAAGAAGGGAGCAGAAGGAATATTAAAAGAAATAATGGAAGGAAACCTCCCCAATTTAAAGAAAGACATGAATATGCACATTCAAGAATCCCCTTGAACTCCAAAAAAGGAAAATTCAAAGAGAACCATATCTAGACACATAGTAGTCAAAATGTGGAATGCTAAAAATAAGGAGAGAGTTCTGAAAGCTGCAAGAAAAAGCAACATGTTATGTACAAGGGAATCCCCATAAGGCTAAGTACAAATTTCTGAATGGAAACCATGGAAGCAAGAAAGCAGTGAGACAAATATTTAAAGTTCTGAAAGAAAACAATTGCCAAACAATAATTTTACATCTGGCAAGACAGTCTTTCAGAAATGAGAGAGAGGGGTGGGGCAAGATGACGGAGTGGTGAGGTGTGGGTTTTGGTTACTCCTCCAAGGCAGTAGGTAGAAAGCTTGGAACTGTGTGGACCAGACACCGCAGAGCAATTTTACTTTGGGCATACTTCATACAACACTCACTAATGTGTGGAACAGCTGAGATCAACAAAATCTGTAAGTTCTCGCAGCCAGGGGACCCACGTCTCTCTCTGCCAGGCTCAGTCCCGTGGGAGGAGGGGCCGTCAGTGCTGGGAACCAGGAGGGAGAACTACAGTTGCAGCTCTGATTGAAAACTCAGACTGCTGATCAAAAACTCCAAACATAGATAGACTGAGACCAGACACCAGAGAATTTGGGCACAATCAGCCTGGCGGAGAGGAGATAGGACTAACAAAAACAGCAAAAACAAAACAAAACAAAACAAAAACACCCAAAAATAAAAACAGACTTTTTGGAGTTCCAGTGGACATAAAACAGAGAAGAGCAGGGCTCAAACAGAGTTAGGTGCATATGCAAATCCAGAGGGTGAGGACCCTTGTCTGAAGAGCTGGTTTCTCTGCTTTCTTGATTGTTCCTTAATGGCCCTAAACTCCTTGTCTCTTAGCATTTCAATAGCCCAATAGATCTGCAAGGAGGGCCCCTCTTTTTCCTTTTTTTTTCTTTTTTAATCTTTTTCTAAAACAATTACTCTAAGAAGCCCATTACAGAAAACCTCAAAGACTTTAAATTTGGGCCCAGGCAAGACAGAGCTAAGACAGCTCTGAGGGACAAAGCAATAAGTCTAGTGGCTGAGAAAATTCACTAAACCTCATAACTTCCCAAGAAAAGGAGGGCATCCCCTTACAGGCATCTTCCTAGTGGTCTGGGAACACTCTGTCAGCACCAGCGCCACAGTCCAGAGCTGCCACCAAACAATCCAGTATGCTAGGAAGTGTTTCCAGCAATGTTCACATGTGCCACTATATCTGGCATGGACAATAGCCTTTTGCACACCAGCAGCTAATTGTCCTGGAGCTGGGAAGGCAGAACTGTGTGAAAAGGGGGAAATTAACACACCCCATTCAGCCATCTTTTCAGCAGGCTGAGAACGCCCCTACAAGGCCCTGTGGCCCAGAACTTCCCTTGGGGGTGGCGCTCACACGTAACATACCACAGTCTTCCCTCAGCAAAGGCCCTAGGAGGGCACGGTTTGGAAGAGGGGCCCACTCACAGGTCCCAGGGACCATATGCCAATACCAAGGACTTGTGGGCCAGTAGCAAAGACAAACTGTGGCAAGACTGAACTAAAGGATTAGACTTTAAATCTCCAGGAACACCTGGGAGATTTGATTATTAAAGCAACCTTCCATCCCTAACTGCTCAAACATATGCCCCAAATTCAGGACAGGCAGCACCATCTACAAATGCAAACTTGGTGAACCAATTGGACCCCCACAAGACTCAGACACCCAGTCATCACAAAGACAAGGTTGGGGAGAACTGGCTTGAGGGGAATGGGTGGCTCACAGATGCCACCTACTGGTTAGTTAGAGAAAGTGTATGCCACAAAACTAGAGCTGACAAAGTAGAGATAAGAGTTTGAATCAGTCTACATTCCTAAAAGAACCCTATAAAGTTAAACAAATGCCAAGAGACCAAAAACAACAGAAAATTTTGAAGCATATGAAAAAAACAGATGATATGGATAACCCAAACTGAACACCCAAATCAAAAGATCAGAGGAGACACAGTACTTGGAGCAATTAATGAAAGAACCAAAGGCAAATGAGAGCATGGCACAGGCTATAAAGGACATGAAGAAGACCCTAGATGACTGTAAAGAAGAAATTGCAAGAGTAAATTAAAAAAAGACAATTTTTTGGAAATAAAAGAAACTGTTGACTAAATTAAAAAGATTCTGGATACTCATAGTACAAGACTAGAGGAAACTGAACAGTGAATCAATGACCTTGAGGATGAGAGAATGGAAAATGAAAGAACAAAAGAAAGAATGGGGAAAAAAATTTAAAAATATTGAAATGGACCTCAGGGATATGATAGATAATATAAAACGTCCAAATATAAGACTCATTGGTGTTCCAGAAGGGGAAGAGAAGGGTAAAGGTCAAGAAAGTGTATTCAAAGAAATTGTTGGGGAAAACTTTCCAAACCTTCTAAACAACATAAATACACAAATAATAAATGCCCAATGAACTCCAAATAGAATAAATCCAAATAAACACACTCCAAGACATATTCTGATCAGATTGTCAAATACTGAAGAGGAGGAGTAAGTTCTGAAAGCAGCAAGAGAAAAGCAATTCACCACATACAAAGGAAACAGCATAAGGCTAAGTAGTGACTACTCAGTGGCCACCATGTAGGTGAGAAGGCAGTGTCATGACATATTTAAAATTCTCAGAGAGAAAAATTGCCAGCCAAGAATTCTCTATCCAGCAAAGCTCTCCTTCAAATTTGAGAGTTAGCTTAATTTTTTCACAGACAAACAAATGCTGAGAGAATTTGCTAATGAGAGACCTGCCCTACTTGAGATACTAAAGGGAGCCCTACCAACAGAGAAACAAAGAAAGGAGAGAGAGACATGGAGAAAGGTTCAGTACTAAAGAGATTCAGTATGGGTACATTAAAGGACAGTAAGAGAGAGAGGGAAAAATATATATCTGACAAACATAAACCAAAGGATAGGATGGCTGATTCAAGAAATGCCTTAACAGTAATAATGTTGAATATAAATGAGCAAATTCCCCAATTAAAAGATATAGATTGGCAGGATGGATCAAAAAATATGAAACATCAATATGTTGCATACAAGAGACTCATCTTAGACACAGGGACACAAAGAAATTGAAAGTGAAAGGACGGAAAAAAATATTTCATGCAAGCTACAGCCAAAAGAAAGCAAGAGTAGCAATATTAATCTCCGATAAAATAGACTTTAAATGCAAGGATGTTATGAGAGACAAAGAAGGACACTACATACTAATAAAAGGGGCAATTCAACAAGAAGAAATAACAATCATAAATGTTTATGCACCCATCAAGGTGCCACAAAATACATGAGACAAACACTGGCAAAACTAAAGGAAGCAACTGATGTTTCCACAATAATTGTGGGAGATTTCAACACATCACTCTCTCCTATAGATAGATCAACCATACAGATGACCAGTAAGGAAACTGAAAACCTAAACAATCTGATAAAATGAATTTGATTTAACAGACATATATAGAACATTACATCTCAAATCAACAGGATATACATTCTTCTCTAGTGCTCACAGAACTTTCTCCAGGATAAATCATATGCTGGGACATAAAACAAGCCTCAATAAATTTAAGAAAATTGATATTATTTAAAGCACATTATCTGACCACAATGGAATACAGTTAGAAGTCACTAACCATCAGAAATAAATGGCATCCAAATTGGAAAGGAAGAAATAAAACTGTCATTATTTGCAGATGACATGATCTTGTATCTGGAAAACCCTGAGAAATTGATGATACAGCTCCTAGAGCTAATAAACAAATTTAGCAATGTAGTGGGATTCAAGATTAATGCACATAAGTCAGTAATGTTTCTATATGCTAGAAATGAACAAAATGAAGAGACACTCAAGAAAAACATACCATTTTCAAAAGCAACTAAAAAAATTAAGTAGCTAGGAATAAACTTAACCAAAGATGTAAAAGACCTATACAAAGAAAACCACATAACTCTACCAAAAGAAATAGAAAGATATCTTAAAAGATGGAAAAATACCCCATGTTCATGGATAGGAAGGCTAAATGTCATTAAGATGTCAATTCTACCCAAACTCATCTATAGATTCAATGCAATCCCAATCAAAATTCCAACAACCTACTTTGCAGACTTGGAAAAGCTAGTTATCAAATTTATTTGGAAAGGGAAGATGCCTCAAATTGTAAAAACACTCTAAAAAAGAAAAACAATGTGGGAGGACTTACACTCCCTGATTTGAAGCTTATTATAAAGCCAAAGTAGTCAAAACAGCATGGTACTGGCACAAAGATACACATACTGATCAATGGAACTGAATGGAGAATTCAGAGATAGACCCCCAGATCTATGGCCAACTGATCTTTGATAAGGCCCTTAAAGCCACGGAACTGGGACATAACAGTCTTTTCAACAAATGGGGCTGGGAGAGTTGGATATCTATAGCCAAAAGAATGAAAGAGGATCCTTACCTCACACCTTACACAAAAATTAACTCAAAGTGGATCAAAGACCTCAATATAAGACAGTACCATAGAATTCCTAGAAGAAAATGTAAGGAAACATCTTCAAGACCTTGTATTAGGCAGCCACTTCCCAGACCTTACACCCAAAGCACAAGCAACAAAAGAAAAACTAGATAAATGGGAACTCCTCAAGCTTAGAAGTTTCTGCACCTCAAAGGAATTTGTCAAAAAGATGAAGAGGTAGCCAACCCAATGGGAAAAAATTTTTGGAAACCATGTATCTGATATCTTGCATTTATAAAGAAATCCTACAACTCAATGAAAATAGTACAGATAGCTCAATTATAAAATGGGCAAAAGATATGAAAAGATAGTTGTCTGAAGAGGAAATACAAATGGCAAAGAAACATATGAAACAATGTTCAGCTTCATTAGCTCTTAGAGAGATGCAAATAAAGACCACAACACAATACCATCTCACACCAATTAGAATGGCTGTCATTAAACAAACAGGAAACTGCAAATGCTGGAGGGGATGTGGAGAAATTGGAACTCTTATTCAATGTTAATGGGACTGTATAATGGTTCAGCCACTCTGGAAGTCAGTCTGGCAGTTCCTTAGAAAACTAGGTAGTTACCTTTCAATCCAGTAATTGCACTTCTCAGTATATATCTGGAAGATCTGAAAGCAGTGACAGAAACAGATATCTGTACACCAATATTCATAGCAGCATTATTCACAATTGCCAAGAGATGGAAACAACCCAAATGTCCTTCAACAGATGAGTGGATAAATAAGATGTGGTATATACACACGATGGAATACTACGCGGCAGTAAGAAGGAACGATCTCGTGAAACATATGACAACATGGATGAACCTTGAAGACATAATGCTGAGCAAAACAAACCAGGCACAAAAAGAAAAACATATATGCTACCACTACGGTAAACATTGGAAAATGTAAAATAAATGGTTTATAATGTAGAATGTAGGGGAACTAGTGACAGAGACCAATTAATGAAGAGGGAACAATAACCCAATAAGAACAGATAAGCTATCATGGGTAAATTTAACATTCTGGGAATGCCCAGGAATGACTATGGTTTGTTAATTTCTGGTGGGGATCGTAGGAACAAGTTCACAGAAATGTTGCTATATTCGGGTATTTTCTTGGGGTAGAGTAGGAACATGTTGGAAGTAAAGCAGTTATCTTAAGTTAGTTATCTTTTTCTTACTCCCTTGTTATGCTGTGTTTAAAATGTTTTTTATTGTCTGGTTGTTTTATATAGTTAATAGTTAATTTTTAAAAAAAGAGTTAGTTTAAAAAAACAATGAAAAAAATATGCAGAGCCCCCCGAGGAGCTGGTGGAGAATGCAGGGAGGGGTGTTGGGCTTCCCCACCTTGATGGTTGCTGATGTGCTCACAGACATAGGGGACTGGTGGTTTGATGGGCTGAGCCCTCTACCACGGGACTTGCCCTTGGGAAGACTGTTGCTGCAAAGGAGAGGCTAGGCCTGCCTATAATTGTGCCTAAGTATCTCCTCCTGAATGCCTCTTTGTTGCTCAGATGTGGCCCTCTTTCTCTAGCTAGGTCAACTTGGCAGGTGAAATCACTGCCCTCCCCCCTATGTGGGATCTGACACCCAGGGGAGTAAGTTTCCCTGACAACAAGGAATATGATTCCCAGGGAGGAATCTAGACCTGGCACCATGGGATGGAGAACATCTTCTTGGACCAAAAGGGGGGTGTGAAAGGAAATGAAATAAGCTTCAGTGGCACAGAGATTCCAAAAGGAGCCAAGAGGTCACTCTGGTGGGCACTCTTATGCCCAATATGGACAACCCTTTTTAGATTCTAATGAATTGGAATAGCTAGCAGTAAATACCTGAAACTATCAAGCTACAACACAGACCCCTTGAATCTTGAAGACGATTGTATAAAAATGTAGCTTATGAGGGGTGACAGTGTGTTTGGGAAAGCCATAAGGGTCACACTCCCCTTTGTCCAGTGTATGGATGGATGAGTAGAAAAATGAGGGCAAAAAAAAAGGGCACCCAGTGTTCTTTTTTACTTTAATTGTTCTTTTTCACTTTAATTTTTTTCTTATTATTTTTTGTGTGTATGGTAATGAAAATGTTCAAAAATTAATTTGGGTGATGAAAACACAACAATGTAATGGTACTGTGAACAACTGAATGTATGCTTTGTATGACTGTGTGGTATGTGAATATATCTCAATAAAATTGAATTTAAAAAATGAGAGAGATTTCCAGGAAGATGGCAGATTAGGAAAGGCAGAGCAAAATTCTCCTCCATGAAAAACACTAGATAAAGGACAGAAAGCACTCCAGGACAGCAGTTCCAGGATGCCACCAGCCAGGCAAGGACTTCTACACCATAGAGTGAGGATGTAGCTGGAGAGACCAAGAGACAGCTTTTAGGACAGGTGAATGTTCAGCCCTGAACACTGCCAGGGATGGGTGGTTGGAGCCAGCTGATGAGCACAGAAGGGAGCAGCCTTCCACTCTCCATGCACCCATTTCAGCAGTTGGCTGGCGAGATAACCCTTCACAGCCCCCTGGCTGAGAGCTCCCATGCCAGGAACTGGAGTCTAGAACTGGCTGCTGAGCACAGAGCAAGCCACTTTCTAAGTCCTATGTACCCATCTCAGCAGTTGACTGGAGAGATAACTCTTCACAGCTCCCTGGCTGAAAGCTCCCATGAGGGAACACGGGAGTCAGTGGACTTGTGACTGCAACCACTCTTCCTACATGGAAGCCAGTAGTGTGCACAGTCAAGAGAACAAGGTGACACACACAAGTGCCAGGAGCCCCTCCCCAACCCCAGGAACTTGCAGGCCCACAGCAGTCAAGGACTGCAGTGCATTTGAGCTGGAAGGTGAGATGTGCAGCTCCACAACCCAAGAGTTGTCCACTTGCCTCCCCAGGAATTGCTGGGACCACTGTGCCCCGGAGCAGACTTCCTGCCAAACTGTGCAGAACTCACTACCTTCCCACAGGGCTTGCAGTCCCCAGAGCACATGGAAAATTGGTGTGCTGATGGGATTTCCACCTGGTTTGGAGCCCACCAGTGTATAGATGAAGTAGGGGGAAAGCAGGCTTGAGAGTAAGAGGTGGTTCAAGAGTGCCATCTGCTGTCAGGACCAGGAAAATGCACTCCACCAAGCTGTAGTTCTGCCAAATTATAGATAAATGTTCAAATAATCCTGCATATCCTAAAAGAACCTTATCAAGATAAGCAAATGCCATGAGGCCAACAACAACAGAAAATAATAAAGCATATGAAGAAACCAGAAGGTATGAATAGCACAAATGATCAAATTAAAAAGCAGGAGGAGACACAGAACTTGGAGCAATTAATCACAGAAGTACATACAAACATCAGTATCATGGCACAGGATACAAAGGACTCTAGAAGAGCACAAAGAATTTGCAAGAGTAAAATAAAAAGTAGTGGATGTTATGGAAATAAAAGACACTGTTAATCAAATTAAAAATATACTTGAGACACTACAGCAGATTTGAAGAGGCAAAGGAAAGAATAAGTGAACTAGAGGATAGGACAATGGAGTGTGAAAGCACAAAAGAACAAATGTTGAAAAAGATTGAAAAATTTGAAATGGATCTCAGGGAAATGATGTACAACATGAAGTGCACAAATATAAGAATCATTGGGAATGACCCAAGATGGTGGATTAGGAGAGACAGAGCAAAATTCTCCTCCATGAAAAACACTAGATATAGGACAGAAAGCACTCCAGGACAGCAGTTCCATGGTTCCACTGGCTGGGCAAGGACGTCTACACCCATAGTGGCTACGTACTTGGAGAAACCAAGAGGCTGTGTTTAAGATGGGTGAGCATTTGGCCAGAATGCTGCCAGGGAACAGTCAGTGAGAGCTGGCAGATGGCACAGAGGGGAGTAGCCTTCCATGCCCTGGGCACCCCCCTCAGTACCTGGCATGGGTGATAAACCTCCACAGAACCACAGCCAAGAACCCCCCTGCCAAGTACTGGCCATTGGAGCAGGCAGACCATCATGGAAGGGGGTAGTTTACCATATTCCATGCAGTCATTTTTGCATCTGGCTGGGAGACAGCCCTTCATGGCCCCACAGCCAAGAGCTTCCTTGAGGGAATTTGAGATTTGGTGCACTTGTGATGGCATCCACTCCTCCACAGAAGCCCATTGTGTGCAGAGCCTAGAGTCAGGGTGGCCACACAGAAGTGCCAAGAGCTGTCTCCCAGTCCCAGGAACTCATGGGCATGTGGAAAAGAGGGACTGTGGGGCATTTGAGGTGTAAGGCAAGGCACACAGTTCTGCAGGCCCAGAGTACCCCATCCACAGCCCCAGGAATGGCCAGGACCACTGTGTCCTGGAGCAGACCCCCTGCCAAACTGCACAGGACACGCCCCCACCCACAGGGCTGGCAGTCCCCAGTGCACATAGAAAATTGGTGCATTCATTGGACCTCCACATGGTTTGGACCCCCACTCAGTGCACAGATGAGGTTGCGGAGAAATGGCTTGAGGGTAAGAGGTGGCTCAGGAGAGCCATCTGCAGGTAGAACAGAGAGTCTGCATTCCACAAAGCTGTAGCTCTGCCAAATTATAGATAAATGTTCAAATAACCTTACATATCCTAAAAGAACCTAATCAATATAAGCAAATACCAAGAGGCAAAAAAAAAAAAAAAACAGAAAATTTTAAAGCATGTGAAGAAACCAGAAGACATGGTGTTCTAGTTTGCTAATGCTGCAGAATGCAAAACACCAGAGATGGATTGGCTTTTATAAAAAGGGAGTTTATTTGGCTACACAGTTACAGTCTTAAGGCCATAAAGTGTCCAAGGTAACACATCAGTTATCAGGTACCTTCACTGGAGGATGGCCAATGGCGTCCGGAAAACCTCTGTCAGCTGGGAAGGCACGTGGCTGGCATCTGCTCCAAAGTTCTGGTTTCAAAATGGCTTTCTCCCAGGACGTTCCTCTCTAGCAAGCTTGCTCCTCTTCAAAACATCACTCACAGCTGCACTTGGGGTATCTGTCCTCTCTGAGCTTCTCTGGAGCAAGAGTCTGCTTTCAACGGCTATCTTCAAACTGTCTCTCATCTGCAGCTCCTGTGCTTTCTTCAAAGTGTCCCTCTTGGCTGTAGCTCCTCTTCAAAACATCACTCACAGCTGCACTGAGTTCCTTCTCTCTGAGTCAGCTCATTTATATGGCTCCACTGATCAAGACCCACCCTGAATGGGTGGGGCCATGCCTCCATGGGAATATCTCATCAGAGTCATCACCCACAGCTGGGTGGGGCACATTCCAAGCAAATCTAATCAGCACCAAAACGTCTGCCCCACAAGACTACATCAAAGATAATGGCATTTGGGAGACACAATACACTCAAACTGACACACATGGATACACCCAAACATTCAAATTAAAAAGCCAGAGGACACACAGAACTTGGAGAAATTAATCAAAGAAGTACACACAAACATCAATATCATGACACAGGATATAAATGACATAAAGAAGACCCTAAAAGAGCATAAAGAAGAATTTGCAAGAGTAAGTAAAAAAGTAGGGGGGCAAGGTGGCAGAGCGGTGAGGTCTAGGTTGTAGTTACTCCTCCAGAACAGTTGGTAGAAAGCCAGGAACTGCACAGACCATACACCACAGAGGAATTTGGGATTGGACAAACTTCATACAACACTCGCAAATGTGTGGAACAGCTGAGATCAGTGAAATCTGTAAGTTCTTGCTGCCAGGGGGGCCCATGCCCCTCTCTGCTAGGCACAAACCCAAGGGAGGAGGGGCTGTCCATGCTGGGAACCAGGAGGGAGAACAAAGTCTGCAACCATAGATAAACTGAGAGCAGACACCAGAAAATCTGGGAGCAGTCAGCCCAGCAGTGAGGAGACAGGGCTAGCAAAACAGAAAAAAAAAAAAAAAAGAAAGAAAACAAAATAAAAACAGAGACTTTTTGGAGTCAGGTGAACATAAGGGCAGGGCTCAAACAGAATCAGACACATATGCAAATCCAGGGAGGGAGAGCCCTTGTCTGAAAAGCCAGTTTCTCTGCTTTCTTGGTTGCTCCTTAATCACCCTCAACTCCTGTTCTTTTAGCATTTCAATAGCCCATTAGATCTGCAAAGACTTTAAATAGTCCATACTGGGCCCTTCCTTTTTTTTATTTTTTTTCTATTTTTCTAAAACAATTACTCTAAGAAGCCCACTACAGAAATCCTCAAAGACTTGTAATTTGGGCCAAGGAAAGAGCAGAGCTAAGATAGCTCTGAGAGACAGAGCAATAAGTCTAGTGGCAGAGAAAATTCACTAAACACCATAACTTCCCAGCCCTTTGGGGAACTCAGATCCCACAGTTTGGAATTCATTAACTAGCTTCAGTCAGCCACGTCCCAGACTGGGCTAGAATCACCTAGAGAACTAAAGGCTTCCCGCCTCCTTACACTGGTGGGGAAATGCAGGCTGGCAAGTGCAACCTGCTGGACAGCACAGAGTCTAAAGGTCACAGGAGGGTCTCATTGTCAAGGAAATTCCATTCCCTCCTCCTGAGACCTGGGCTTCTCTGGACTAGGAAAATCTGACTGGGGCTGACAATATCTGAGGATATCACCACACAAAAAGGTAACATAGAGGCAGGGCAAGAAACAGAAAAACAAGAGGTGAAAAACTCTGAGCAACTAAACAGAATCTAAGTTAAAGGTCTAGAATAAGCTGAACTAAACACCAAAGGTTAGAGAACAAAGGCAACCAACAAGAAAATCCTAGGTAAAAGAGTGAAAACAAGCTCCAGAATAAACTAATCAAGAAAGTCAGATGCCTAGACAGCTTAAGATAATGAGCCATACTAGGAAACACAAAAATATGGATCAGCCAAAGGAGCAAACTAATAGTTCAACTGAGATACAGGAGTTGAAGCAAATATTGCTAAATCAATTCAATGAGCTGAAGGAAGACTAATTCGAGATGTTCAAACAAATCAAAATCAACTCAAAAATCAAGTCAATGAACTGAGGGAAGACATAGCAAAAGAGATGAAGGATATAAGAAGGACACTGAATGATCATAAGGAAGAATTCATAAACTTGAAAAATCAAATGACAGAATTTATGGGAATGAAGGGCATAATGGAGGAGATGAAAAAGACAACAGAGGGATACAACAGATTTGAACAGACAGAAGAAATGATCAGTGAATTGGAAGACCAGCCATCTGAATTCACACACATGAAAGAGTAGATGGTGAAAAGAATGGAAAAATATGAGCAGGGTCTTTGGGAGCTGAGTGACAATACGAAACACACAAACATACATGTTATGGCTGTCCCAGAGGGAGAAGAGAGGGGAAAGGGGGCAGAAAGAATAATAAAAGAAATAATCATTGAAAATTTCCCAACTCTTATGACACAGAAAATTAGAGATTCAAGAAGTACAGTGCACCCCAAACATAACAGACCACAATAGACCTACTCCAAGACACTTACTGATCAGATTGTGCAATGTCAAAGACAAAGAGAGAATTCTGAAAGCAGCAAGAGACAAGCAATCCATCACTTACAAGGGAAGCTCTATAAGACTAAACACAGATTTCTCCACAGAAACCATGGAGGCAAGAAGACAGTGGTGTGGTATATTTAACATACTGAAAGAGAAGAAATGTGAACCAAGAATTCTATATCCAGAAGAACTGTCCTTCAAAAATGAGGGAGAGACTAAAATATTTTCAGACAAACAGACACTGAGAGAGTTAATGAATATGAGACCAATGCTACAGGAAATACTAAAGGCAGTGATACAGGCTGATAGGAAAAGACAGGAGAAAGAGGTATGGAGAAGAGTGTAGAAATGAAGATTATCAGGAAGGGTAAAAAGAAAGAGAGGAAAAAATAAGACATGACATATAAATTACAAAAGACAGAAGGGTAGAAGAAAGTACTGCCCTTACAGTAATAACACTAAATATTAATGGATTAAACTCCCCAATAAAAAGACACAGACTGGCAGAATGGATTAAAAAACAAGACCCATCTATATGCTGTCTACAAGAAACTCAGTAACCAGGACAAAAATAGGCTGAAAGTGAAAGTTTGGAAAAAGATATTTCATGCTAACAGCAACCAGAAAAAAGTGGGAGTAACTACATTAATAACAGACAAAGTAGACTTCAAAAGTAAAACAGTTAAAAGAGGCAAAGGAGGACACTCTATGTTAACAAAATGGTCAATTAATCAAGAAAGCATAACAAACATAAACATTTATGCACCAAGCCAGGGTGCCCCAAAATTCATGAGACAGACACTGAGAACATGAAAGGATAAGTAGATAACTCCACAATAATAGTTGGAGACTTCAATACACCACTCTCATCAATGTCTAGAACATCTAGACAGAGGTTCAACAAGGAAACAGAGATGTTGAATTATATGATAAATGAACCAGACTTACAGACATTTATAGAATACTACACCCCACAACAGCAGGATACACATTCTTCTCAAGTGCTTGTGGAACATTTTTTAGGTTAGACCACATGCTAGGTCACAAAGCAAGCCTCAACAAATTTAAAAATTTTGATATTATAAAAAACACTATCTCAGATCATAACAGAGTGAAGTTGGAAATAAATAACAGGCAGAAGATTGAAAAATTCACAAATATATGGAGACTATACAACACACTCTTAGAAAACCAGTGGATAAAGGAAGAACCCACAAGAGAAATTAGTAAATACCTCAAGGCAAATGACAATGAAAACACAACATATCAAAACTTATGGGATGCAGCAAAGGTGGTGCTGAGAGGGAAATTTATTCCCTTAAGTGCCTACATTAAAAGAGAAGAGAGCAAAAATTGAGGAATTAACTGTCCACCTGGAAGAACTAGAGAAAAAACAGCAAATAAAACCCAAAGCAAACAGAAAGAAAGAAATAACAAAGATCAGAGCAGAAATAAATCAAACTGAGAACAGGAAAACAGTAGAGAGAATCAACAAAACTGGAAGCTGGTTCTTCAAGAAAATCAACAACATTGATGGACTCCTAGCTAGACTAACAAAGAGAGAGAGAGAGAGAGCGCAGATGCAAATAAATGCAATCAGAAATGGGAAAGGAAACATAACTAATGATCCTGCAGAATTAAATGAGATAATAAGAAGATACTATGAGCAACTATATGCTAATAAACTGGACAACTTACACAAAATGGACAGCTTCCTAGAAAAGTGTAAACAACCAACATTGACCAGAGGAGAAATAGAGGACCTCAACAAATGAATCAGAAGCAAAGAGACCGAGTCAGTCATCAAAAAACTCCCAAAAAAGAAAAGCCCAGGACCAGATGGTTTCACATGTGAATTCTACAAAGCATTGAAGAAAGAATTAACACCAATCCTGCTCAAACTCTTCAAAAAAATTGAAGAGGAGGGAAAACTACTCAACTCATTCTATGAAGCAAACATCACCCTAGTACCAAAATCAGACAAAGATACTACAAAAAAACAAAATTATAGACCAATCTCTTTAACGACTGTTCTAGTTTGCTAATGCTGCAGAATGCAAAACACCAGAGATGGACTGGCTTTTATAAAAAGGGGGGTTTATTTGGCTACACAGTTACAGTCTTAAGGCCATAAAGTGTCCAAGGTAACACACCAGCAATCAGGTACCTTCACTGGAGGATGGCCAATGGCATCCAGAAAACCTCTGTTAGCTGGGAAGGCATGTGGCTGGTGTCTGCTCCAAAGTTCTGGTTTCAAAATGGCTTTCTCCCAGGACGTTCCTCTCTAGCAAGCTTGCTCCTCTTCAAAACATCACTCACAGCTGCACTGAGTTCCTTCTGTTATGTCAGCTCATTGATATGGCTCCACTGATCAAGGCTCACCCTGAATGGGTGGGGCCACGCCTCCATGGAAATATCCCATCAGTTATCATCTACAGTTGGGTGGGGCGCATGTCCATGCAAACAACCTAATCCAAACATTCCAACTTAATCCCCACTATTATGTCTGCCCCACAAGACCGCATCAAAGAATATGGCTTTTTCTGGAGGACATAATACATTCAAACTGGCACAATGACTATAGTTGCAAAAAGTCCTCAACAAAATACTCACAAATTGAATCCAGCAGCACATTAAAAGAATTATACACCATGACCAAGTGGGGTTTATTCCAGGTATGCAAGGCTGGTTCAACATAAGAAAATCAATTAATGTAATACACCACATCAATAAATCAAAGCAAAAGAACCACAAGATCATCTTGATGGATGCAGAAAAGGCATTTGACAAAATTCAACATCCTTTCTTGATGAAAACACTTCAAAGGATAGGAATAGAAGGGAATTTTCTCAATATGATAAAGGCAATATATGAAAAACCCACAGCTAACATCATACTCAATGGGGAGAGACTGAAAGCTTTCCCTCAAAGATCTGGAAGAAGATAGGGATGCCCACTGTCACCATATTTATTCAACACTGTGCTGGAAGGTATAGATAGAGCAATCAGGCAAGAAAAAGATATAAAAGGGATCTGTATTGGAGAGGAAGAAGTAAAATTTTCAGTTTGCAGATGACATGATTCTATATGCAGAAAATCCAGAAAAATCTACAGCAAAGCTATTAGAGCTAATCAGTGAAAACAGCAAGTGGCAGGCTACAAGATCAACCCACAAAAATCTGTAGCATTCTTATACACAAGTAACGTGCAACAAGAGGAAGAAATAAAAGAAAAATCCCATTTACAATAGCAACCAAAAGAACTAAGTATTTAGGAATAAACTTAACAAACACCACAAAAGACATACATAAAGAAAATTACAAGAAACTGCTAAAAGAAATTGAACAGGACCTAAAAAAAATGGAAGAACATACCATGTTCATGGATTGGAAGACTAAACATAATTAAGATGTCAACTCTACCTAAACTGATTTATAGATTCAGTGCAATACCAATTAAAATCCCAACAACTTACTTTTCAGAAACAGAAAAACCAATATCCAAATTTATTTGGAAGGACAAGGTGCCCCACATAGCCAAAAATATCTTCAGAAAGAGGAATAAAGTGGGAGGTCTCACACTACCTAACTTTGAAGCATATTACAAAGCTACAGTGCTCAAAATAGCATGGTACTGGCATATGGACAGAGATACTGACCAATGGAATTGAATTGAGTGTTCAGAAATAGACCCTCACATCTATGACAATTGATCTTTGATAAGGCAATGAAGCCCAATCAACTGGAACAGAACAGCCTCTTCAAAAATGGTGTTTGGAGAACCAGATATCTATTTCCAAAAGAATGAAAGAGGACTCCTACCTCATACACTATACAAAAATTAACTCTAATTGGATCAAAGACCTAAGCATAAGCACTAAGACCATAAGACTCTTAGAAGAAAACTTAGGGCACTATCTTAAAGATCTTGTGATAGGAGGTGGTTTCTTAGACCTCACACCCAATGCACGAGCAACCAAAGAACAAATAGACAAATGGGATCTCCTCAAAATCAAACACTTTTGTACATCAAAGGACTTTGTTAGAAAAGTAAAAAGGCAGCCTACACAATGGGAGCCAATATTTGGAAACCACATATCAGATAAGGGTTTAATATCCTGAATATATAAAGCAATCCTACAACTCAACAACAGAAAGACAAACAACCCAATTTAAAAATGGGCAAAAGACATGGACAGGCACTTTTCTGAGAGGAAATACAAATGGCTCAAAAACATGAAAAAATGCTCAACTTCACTGGCTATTAGGGAAATGGAAATCAAAACCACAGTGAGATACCATCTCACACCTACCAGAATAACCATTATCCAAAAAACGGAAAATTACAAGTGCTGGAGAGGATGTGGAGAAAGGCACACTTATTCATTGTTGGTGGGAATGTAGAATGGTGCAACCACTCTGGAAGACTGTGGAGGTTCCTCAGGAAGCTACGTATAGATTTGCCACATGACCCAGCTATTCCATTGCTAGGTATATACTGAACAGAACTGAAAGCTAAGACACAAACAGACATTTGTAAACCGATGTTTATTGCAGCATTATTCATGATTGCTTAGAGATGGAAGCAGCCCAAATGTCCACCAATGGATGAGTGGATAAACTAACTGTTGTATATACACATGATGTAGTACTATGCAGCTGTAAGACAGGACAAAGACCTGGAACATATAATAATGTGGATGAACCCTCAGGACTTATGTTGAGTGAAGTTAGCCAGAAACAAAAGAACAAATACTGTATGATCTCACTAATATGAAATAACACTAATGAGCAAACTTTGAGAGTTAAAAGCTGATAACACAGGCTACCAGGAGATAGAAAGAGGGTAGAGATCAGGCATTTCATGCTGAAGGACTACAGAAGTGTTCAGCAGGATTGACAGTATAGATCCAGAAATAGATAGCATAATACTGTTTAATGGTAGCACAATATTGTAAGTACATGGAACAAAGATGTCTGTGAGTAAAGCTGAAAGAGATGGGATAGGGGAATGTATGACACCAGAGGTAAAGATAGATGATGAAGACTGGGACCATGTAACTTGGAAAAAACTGGAGTGGCCAATGACTGTTACTAAATGTACAAACATAAAAATGTTCTCACATGTGGGAGAACAAATGAATGTCAACCATCCAGAGTGTTTTAAAAAAGGGATTGTATTTGGTAAAAACATAATCAAAGCAAACTGGAGTCTGTGGTCAACAGTAACATTCCAGTATGCTTCCATTAAATGTAACAAAGGCAATATACCAAAATTAAATGTGTTTGAGAGTGGGATATAAGGGAGGGATATGGGATTCTTGGTAGTGGTATTGTTTTCTGTCCTTACTATTACATTGTATTGTATGACATTTTTATTTTTCTTTTTATTATCTTTTTTATTATTCACCAGAAAAAAAAACACTTTTTCATAATAATCAATATGTTCAAGTGCTGACTGTGGTGATAAATGTACAACTATGTGATGATGCTATGAACTGATTGTACACTTTGGATGGTTATATGTTATGTGAATATATCTCTATGAGATTGTAGGAAAAAATATCAATAGAGGTAAAAGTACTGGAGAAAACATGGAGAGAGGGATGTACCTACTTACCATCGATGAGGAGGCAGAATGGTGTAGCCTTTCTGGAGGCCACAGAGGTGGCTCCACACAAAGCTGAGTATGTGGGGCCATGGGGTCCTGTGACCTCATTTTGGGGTGTGTATTTGGAGGATCCAGGAGCTGAGACACGGGTGGTGTTTGTGGAGGCAGTTATTCATGATTTGCAATGGATGGAGGTGGCCTAAGGGTACACAGACTGAGGAACAGAATGGTGAACTGTGGTGTGTGCATACAGTGGAATACTGAGCAACTATGAGGAGTGAAGCTGTGAAAGAAACAATGAGGTGAATGGATCCTGTAGACAGCATGTTGAGTGAAATACGCCAGAAACCAAGGCAAACACTACAATGCCTCACCAATATGGACTAACTACAATGTGTAAACTCTTAGAGGACAGCCTAACAGGGAAATAATTATTGTAATGGTCCCTAGATTGTAAGCTCTTACAGAAGTCAAATCTATTCCTGAATTGTAATGCCTATCTCCAAAATCTGAGATGTTGATCCCTTAATGTATAACCTGATTGGTCTCTGGAACATTGGGTATCTGTGTTACACCTGAAACTCAGAGCTAGAACTCAGCAGAGATGAATATCAGTATTTATGCATACAGCAACTGTTAAAAAAAAAAAACTGAAATAGAACCCAGACTTCAATTAGAGATGAATAAAGCAAATCTGGTTAAGACTAGAGCAAATTGGGCCAAAGGGTAAAAGTTGAATGTGACTGTGTTCAAACTTCAACTTCCATGTGAGACCAAGGAAAGAGATGTTTATTTGGTGTAGTATCTATATTTTCTAAACAATGTAACTTCTACAGTCAGTTTGTTCAAACACTACAATTACATGGAACTTTGAATAGGAAGTGAGCTATGGTAGGTCTGTATAGATTAGAAGGAAATAGCAACACATCCTAAAGTAATTTGGGTGGAGAAAAAAAATATATATTCGGGGTCCCCCTGAAGAGCTGGGGGACAATGCAAAGGTGTTGGACTTCCTCACCTGGATTGTTGCTGATGTTCTCACAAACATTGGGGACTGACAGCTTGATGTGCTGAGCCCTCTGTCTTGAGGCTGGCCCCTATGAAGCTTGTTGCTGCAAGGAGAGGCTAAACCTGCTTATAATCATGCCTAAGAGTCTCCCTCTGAGTGCCTCTTTGTTGCTCAGTTGTGGCCATCTCTCTCTAACTAAGCCAACTCAGCAAGTGAACTCACTGCCCTCTCCCCTATATGGGACCTGACTCCCAGGGGTGTAAATCTCCCTGGCAACACAAGATATGACTCCCAGGGATGACTCTTGACCTGGCATCATGGGATTGAAAACAACTTCTTGACCAAAAGGGGGATGTGAAATGAAATGAAATAAAGCTTCAGTGGCTGAGAATTTCAAATGGAGTTGAGAGGTCACTCTGGTGGACAATCTTATGCACTATGTAGATAAAACTTTTTTTAGGTTTTAATGTATTGGAGTAGCTAGAAGTAAATACCTGAAACTACCAAACTCCAACCCAATAGCCTTGACTCTTGAATATGATTGTATAACAATGTAGCTTACAAGAGGTGACAGTGTGATTGTGAAAACCCTGTGGATCACACTCCCTTTATCCAGTGTATAGATGGATGAGTAGAAAAACAGAGACAAAACCTAAATGGAAAATGGGGTGGGATGGGGGGTGATCTGGGTGTGTTCTTTTTTATTTTTATTTTTATTTTTATTTTATTTTTATTTTTATTTTTATTTATTATTGTGATTCGGATTCTGGTGTAAGGAAAATGTTCAAAAATAGACTCGGGTGATGAATGCACAACTATAAAATGGTACTGTGAACAGTTGATTGTACACCAAGGATGACTGTATGGTATGTGAATATTTCTCAATAAAACTGAATTTTAAAAAAGTAGTGGATCTTATGGAAATAAAAGATACTGTAGATTGAATTAAGTGTTCTTGAGACACATAAACACCAAATTTGAAGAGCTAGAGGAATGAGTTAGCAAATTCCAAGATAGAGTGATGGAAAGTGAAAGCACAAGAGAACAAATGGTGGCAAAAAATGACAAATTTGAAATGGATCTCAGGGAAATGATGGATGACATGAAGCACAAGAATACAAGAATCACTGGTGTTCCAGAAAAGGAAGAGAAGAGTAAATGGCTAGGAAGAGAATTCAAAGACACTGTTGGGAAAAACTTCCCAACCCTTCTAAATGGCATAAATATGCAAATCAAAGATGCCTAATGAACTCCAAATAGAATAAATCCAAATAAGCACACTTCAAGACATATTCTGATCAGATTGTTAAATGCTGAAGAAGAAAATACTGAAAGTAGCAAGAGAGAAGAAATTCACTACATACAAGGGAAACAACATAAGACTAAGTACTGACTTCTCAGCAGGCACAATAGAGGTTAGAAGGAAGGGGAATGTCATATTTAAAATTCTGAAGGACAAAAACTGCCAGGCAAGAATTCTTTATCCAGTAAAACTCTCCTTCAAAATTGAGGGAGAGCTTAAAATTTTCACCAATGAACAAAGGAGAGAATTTGTTAACAAGAGGAATGCCCTACAAAAAATACTAAAGGGAGCACTACTGGCTGAGAAAAAAAGGAAGAAGAGAGAGGTCTGGAGAAGGGCACAGAACTGAAGAGTTTTAGTAAGGGTACCTTAAAGGCAATAAAGAGAGAGGGGGTGAGGGGTGGGAAATAAATCTGACAAACAAAATCCAGAGGATAAGATGGCTGATTCAAGAACTGCCTTCGCAGTAATAACATTGAATATGAATGGATTAAACTCCCTAATTAAAAGATATAGATTGGCAGAATGGATTAAAAAATATGAACCATCAATATGTTGTTTACAAGAGACTCATATTAGGTCCAGTGACACAAAGAAATTAAAGTGAAAAGATGGAAAAAAGTATTTCCATGCAAGCTACAGCCAAAAGAAAGCAGGAGCTGCAATACTACTTTCAGATAAAATATACTTTAAATTCAAGGATGTCATAAGAAACAAAGAGAGACACTAAATACTAATAAAAAGGACAATTCAACAAGAAGAAAAAGCAATCATAAACATTTATGCACCCAGTAAAGGCGCTCCAAAGTGCATGAGACAAACATTGGTAAAACTGAAGGAAGCAATAGATGTTTTAAAATAATCATGGGAGACTTCAATACATCATTCTCTCATATAGATAGACAAACCAGACAGAGGACCAATAAGGAAACTGAGAACCTAAACAATGTGATAAATGAATTAGACTTAGACATAAATAGAGCACTGCATCCCAAACTACCAGGATATACATTCTTCTCTAGTGCTCATGGAACTTTCTCCAGGATAGATCAGATGCTGGGGCATAAAACAAGCCTCAATAAATTTAAAAAGATTGAAATTATTCAAAGCACATTCTCTGCCCACAATGGAATGAAACTAGAAGTCAATAACCATCAAAGATCTAGAACATTCACAGATATGCAGAGGTTAAAAAAAATACTCCTAAACAATCAGTGGATCAAAGAAGAAATTGCAAGAGAAATTGCTAAATATTTAGAGATGAATGAGAATGAGACCACAACATATTGAAACTTAATGGATGCAGCAAAGGTGGTATTGAGGGGGAAATTTACAGCTCAGAATGCACACATTAAAAAGGAAGAAAGAGCTAAAATCAAAGAACTAATGGAACAACTGAAGAAGCTAGAAAAAGATCAGCATACTAATCCAAAAGCAAGTAGAAGAAAAGAAATAATAAGGATTAATGCAAAGATAAATGATATGGAGAAAAATATACAATAAAGAGAATAAATGAAACCAAAAATCAGTCCTTTGAAAACAACAACAAGATTGACAAATGCTTAGCTAGACTGACAAAGCCAAAAATATAGAAGATCCAAATCAACAAAATAATTAATGAGATGGGGGACATTACTGCAGATCCTGAAGAAATTTTTAAAAAAATCATAAGAGGATACTATGAACAGCTACACACTGACAAACCAGATAGTTTAAAGAAATGGATAATTTCCTGGAAACACATGAACAGTCTAGACTGACCTGAGAAGAAATAGAAGACCTCAACAAACCAATCACAAATAAAGAGATCCAATCAGTCAACATAAAGCTTCCTACAAAAAAAGCTCAGGGCCAGATGGCTTCACAGGGGAATTTCACCAAACTTTCCAAAAAGAACTGATGCCAATCCTATTTAAACTCTTTCAGAAAAATTGAAGAGAACAGAACACTGCCTAACTCATTTTATGAAGCCAATATCACTCTAATACCAAAATCAGATAAAGATGCTACAAGAAAAGAAAACTAGAGGCCAATCTCCCTAATGAATATAGATGCAAAAATTCTCAACAAAATACTTGCAAATTGAATCCCAAGGCACATTAAATATCATACATCATGACCAAGTGGGGTTCATTCCAGGCATGCAAGGAGGGTTCAATGTAAGAAAATCAATCAATGTAATAAAACACATCAACAAACTGAAAGGGAAAAATCAAATGATATCTCAATAGATGCTGAAAAAGCAGTGGACAAAGTTCAGCATCCTTTTTTGATAAAATCACTTCAAAAGGTAGAAATTGAAGGAAACTTCCTCAATATGATAAAAGGCATATATTAGAAACCCACAGCCAGCATAGTACTCAATGGTGTGAGACTGAAAGCCTTCCCTCTAAGATCAGGAGTGAGACAAGGATACCTGCTATCACCACTGTTATTCAACATTGTGCTAGAACTTATAGCCAGAGCAATCTGGCAAGGCAAGAAATAAAAGGCATCAAAATTGGAAAGGAAAGGGTAAAACCATCATTATTTGCAGATGATATGATCTTATATTTGGAAACCCCTTAGAAATTGATGAAACAGCTACTTGAATTAATAAACAAATTCAGCAAAGTGATGGGATACAAGATTAATGCACATAAGTCAGTAATGTTCCTATACACTAGAAATGACCTAACTGAAGAGACACTCAAGAAAAAGACTCCATTCCCAATAACAACTAAAAAAATAAAGTACCTAGAAATAAACTTAACCAAGGATGTAAAAGACCTCTACACAGAAAATTACATAACTTTACTAACAGAAATAATAAGAAGACCTAAAGAGATGGAAAGATATTCCATGTTCATGGATAGGAAGACTAAATGTCATTAAGACTCAATCCTACCCAAAATGATCTACAGATTCAATGCTATTCCAATCAAAATTCCAACAACCTACTTTGCAGACTTGGAAAAGCTAGTTATCAAATTTATTTTGAAGGGAAAGATGGCTCAAATTGCTAAAAACATTCTGAAAAAGAAAAATGAAGTGGGGGGACTTACATTTCCTGACTCTGAAGCTTACTATAAAGCCACAGTAGTCAAAACAGCATGGTATTGGCACAAAGGTAGACATATTGATCAATGGAATTGAATTGAGAACTTGGAAATAGACCCCCAGATCTACAGTCAACTGATTTTTCATAAGGCCCCCAAATCTACTGAACTGGGACAGAACAGTCTCTTCAACAAATGGGGCTGGGAGAGCTAGATATCCATATCCAAAAGAATGAAGGAGGACCCCTACCTCATACCCTATAAAAAATTAACTCAAAGTGGATCAAAGATCTCAATACAAGAGACAGTGCCATAAAACTCCTGGAAGATAATGTAGGGAAACATCTTCAAGACCTAGTATTACGAGGTAGTTTATTAGACCTTACGCCCAAAGCACAAGCAATGAAAGAAAAAAGTAGATAAATGGGAACTCCTCAAAATCAAAAGCTTCTGTACCTCAAAGAAATTTGTCAAAAGGGTGAAGAGGCAGCCAACTCAATGGGAGAAAATATTTGGAAACCATGTATCTGATCAGAGACAGATATCTTGCATATATAAAGAAATCTTACATCTGAATGACCATAGTACAAACAGCCCAACTGTTAAATGGGCAAAAGATATGAAAAGACATTTCTCTGAAGAGGAAATGCCAACAGCTAAAAAACACATGAAAAACTGTTCTTCACTAGCTATTAGGGAGATGCATATTGAGACCACAATTAGATACCTTCTTATACCAATAAGAATGGCTGCCATTAAACAGGAAACTACAAATGCTGGAGAGGATGTGGAGAAATTAGAACTCTTATTCATTGTTGGTGGGACTGTTTAGTGGTACAGCCACTCTGGAAGACAGTCTGGTGGTTCTTTAGAAAACTAGATATCAAGTTACCCTACAATCCAGCAATTTCACTACTCAGTATATACCCAGAAGATCTGAAAGCAGTGACACAAACAGATGTTTGCACACTGATGTTCATAGTGGCATTATTCACAATCATCAAGAGATGGAAACAATGCAAGTATCCTTCAACAGATGAGTGGATAAACAAAATGTGGTATATACACACGATGGAATACTATGCAGCAGCAAGAAGGAACAAGATCATGAAACATGACAATGTGTATGAACCTTTAAGACATAATGCTGAGTGAAATAACTCAGCCACAAAAGAAGAGATATTGTATGTTACCACTAATGTGAACTCTGAAAAATGTAAAACAAGTGTCTTATATTGTAGAATATAGGGGACCTAAAGAAAGACAGAAGCTAGTGAAGGGGGAATGATAATCTAATATGTACAGATATGATAATGAGGGTGATCTTAATGGAATGGGAATGGTCAGGTGTGACTATAGTTTGTTAATGGGATTACAAGTAACAATGATGCATTGAAAGTGAACATGTTTGTAAAGGTTGTTTAAAGGCATGTAACCCACAGAACAGCACCACAAACCTAAATAAGTGTATGACACTGGTGCAGAGGGTTAACAACAGAGTGGTATGGAGAACCTACCCTTTATGTATTAAAGACTATATTTAATAGGAATATCTTACCAACTCTGCACTAATACTGGGGATGAATAATTAGCATTCATAAGAGCTCTGGGATGTACTATGTTATGATAATTGTTTAAAGTTGATAGTGATAATGATTGTACAACTAAGTGAAGATAATGTAAGAAACTGACCATTTATCTTGGGATAGAATATATACTAAGCGAAGTTAGGACCTCACTACTTAATAAATCAAGCCCCCAACTTGACACTTGCTCTTGTGAAATTTAGGGTTGTAAATAGGAGGCCAAGCCCTCCTATAATTGTGCCTAAGAGGCACCTCCAGGGAACCTCTTTTGTTGTCAGATGTGGCCTTTTTCTCTCTAAACCCAACTCAGCAAATAAATTCATTAACCTCCCCGCTATGTGGGACGTGACTCCCAGGGGAGTGAATCTCCTTGGTGACGTAGGACATGACTCCCAGGAATGAGCCTGCCCTTGCAGCAAGGGATTGAAAATGCCTACTTGACCAAAAGGGGGAAAAGAGAGGTAACAAAATAAGGTTACAGTGGCTAAGGGATCTCAAATAGAGTTGAGAGGCTATCCTGGCGGTTTCCCTTATGCAAGCTCCAGCCAGACATCCCAAATGGCCACAGTATGCAATGCCCTTACCAAAAGTAGTCCCCAGATACCTAAATCCCTACCTGAGAGTCTATAAAAGATTTACTCATTATGTTTTATCTCTCAGAAACTTAAATCCACTAAAATGTTCCTATACCAGACAAATCCTAAAACCCAGAGGCAACAGCCTCTTTAATAACAACAATCAGATGCAGCCCCCTTCCCATAGTATTGACTTCCCCTTTCAATATGAACAAGTCAGGGTGGTCACTGCCTAGATACCCCTGAAGATCAAGATCAACAAAGTGATTAAATGAGAGGAAGGGGTACAATAGACAAGATAGGATTTAACAAAGGATTATGAATATTGAAACTTTACATGTGTGTATATACACACACACACACACATACATACATACACACACACACTAGAAGCTAGGGTATTAGAACACCTAGAATGAAATAACTGAAATGGTAAAACTATAACCTATAATATTTTTTGAAGTTTGCTCAGTAGGTATTCATTGAATTGTGTTTTGAGAAATATCACCTTTCTGTATATATATTACATTTCACATTAAGGAAAGACCTGAAACTGGAACTGTAACCCATAACGTTTTTTTAATTACCTACATAACTGCTTATTGAGCTGAACTTTGAAAGTTAACACCTTTCTGTATATATGTTATATTTTACAATAATGGAAATAACTGAAATTGTGAAACTGTTTCCCATAACATTCTTCAAAATTTGCTCTCCGACTACTTGTTAAATCATACTTTGAATGTTTTCACTGTTGAGTATATACATTAAAGTTCATAATAAAAATGTATAATAAATGAGAGAGAGATTAAGGCATTCTCAGGTAAACAAAAGCTGAGTGATTTTGTTATCACTAGACCTGCTTTATGAGCAATGACTAAGGTAGTTCTTCAGCCTGAAAAGAAAAGGAAGTGGATCCCAGCGGCATGAAGAAATAATGACCTCTGGTAAAGACAACCATGTGGGAAGTTATAAATGCCAGTAATATTGTATTTTTTGGTATGTAAATCCACTTCCTTACTTCTTACAGGATCTAAAATGCAAATGCATAAAAGTAATGATAAATCTATGGTTTTGGACATACAATATTTAAAGGTATAGTTTGTAACAAGTACAACAAAAAGGTCTAAGGTGGTGGAAGAGTATAGAAAGAGTGTATGTGTACGTTATTGAACTTAAGCTGGAATCAAATCAACATGATTGTTATAGATTTAGGATATTAAAATTAAGTCCCCATGGTACATATTTTGATTTGGTAAAGCTGCCTGAATGCAATAACAGAAATAGGTTGGCTTTTACAATGGGGATTTATTAGATTACAAATTTACAGTTCTAAGGCCACAAACATGTCTAAATTAAGGCATCAAAAAGATGATACCTTCTCTGAAGAAAGACTGCTGGTATCCGGGACACCTCTGTCACATGGGAAGGCACATGGCTGGAGTCTGCTGGGCCTCCCTCCTGGGTGTCACTGCTCTCAGCTTCTGGGTTCAGTGCCTTCCTGTCTCAGCTTCTCAGGGTGTGTTCTCATCTCAGCTTCTCTGGGGCTTCTCTGAGCTCTCTTGGCTTTTCCCATCTTTTATCTTCTCATGAAAAGGTAAGACCCACCTTGAATGGGCTGGGTCACATCTCAATTGAAATAACCTAACCAAAAGGCCCCAACAGGTCTGCAACCACAGGAATGGATTAGAAGAACATGGACTTTTCTGGGGTACATGACAGCTTCAAACCACCAGAGTATCAATGAAGAAAATATATGAAAAATATATACAGAAAGAAATGAGAAGTGACTCAAAATTGTACAATTCAAAAAAATCAAATAAGTATGAAAGTAGATATTAACAGCAGAATTGAGGTACAAAAAAGGTTAAAGACTGTGCCAGTTTGAAACTGTTCTGTACCCCAGGAAAGATTATGTTCTTTTGACCCATTCTGGTGGGTACAGACTTATTATGGGTGGGATCTTTAGATTAGGTTGTTTCCATGGGGATGTGACCCACCCAACTGTGGTGAGACCTTTTGATTAGATTCTTTCCATCAAGGTGGAGGTGTGACCCCATCCATTCAAGGTGACTCTTGATTAGTTTACTGTAGTCCTTAAAAGAGCTCAGAAGCCAATACAGACCCAGACACTTGGAGATGCAGACAGAAAGACATTTGGAGATGCTAAGCTAAGAGATGAAGCCCAGAGCTAACCCTGGAAAAGCTAGGAGAGGATCCCCAGATGCTTAGAGAGAAATGCCCCAGGAGAAACAAGCAAGGGTGGATGGGAGCTGAGAGAGTCAGCTAAGAAAGACAGAAGCCCAGACACATTTTGGAGAAGGCATTTTGAAATCAGCTTTAGCAAACCAGAACAAAGAATTACAAAGACCAAATTGCAAAATGGCAGAAGAAAGTCCTGCATTATCAGTAGTTATTTTAAATGTGAATAGATTAAACTCTCCAGTCAAAAGGTAGAGATTGGTAAAATGGATAAACAACCATGACCTAACTATATGCTGTTTACAAAAGATTCACCTTAAATACAAAGACACAAGTAGGTTGAAAGAGAAAAAATATACCATACAAATAGTAAACAAAAGAGACCTGAAGTAGCTATACTAATAAAATATAAAATAGACTTTAACTCAAAAACCATTATGAGTATGAGGTATAAGAAGTTACTATATCCTGATAGAAGGGGTCAATTAAACAAGAAGACATAACGATTTATCTATATATATATACATATATAATGGCAGAGCCCCAAAATATATGAAGCAAATATTAACATATATGAAGGGAGAAATAGTTCTGCATTAATACTGGGAGACTTCATAAACCACCTTCAATAAAGAATATAACATCTAGATAGAAGATCAATAGTAGAAGACTTGAATGAAACTATAACCCAGAAATATAAGATTTGAATGATACTATAAACCAACTAGACCTAATATATATATATACATATATATATAACACTATACCCAATAGGAGCAGAACACACATCCTTTTCTAGTGCATATGGATCACTCTTCAGGATGGACAATACATTAGGTTAAAAAACAAGTTTCAGCAAATGGAAAAATACTGAAATAAAATATATCTTCTCTGACCAGTGGAATGAAACTAGAACTCAATTAACAGAGGGAAAACTGGAAAATCCACAAATATCTGGAAATTAAATAATGCACTCTTTAAACAACCAATGGGCCAAAGAGTAAATCAGAAGGGGAATTAAGAAATACCTTGAGGCAAATGAGAATGAAAACACAGCATACCAAAACTGATGGGATGCAGCAAAGACAGTGTTGAGAGGAAAACTTCTAGTTCTGTTTACATATAAAAAACAGGAAAGATATCAAATCAGAGACCCAACTTCATAGCTGGGGAATATAGAAAAATAAGAGGAAACCAAGCCTAAAGCAAGCAGAAGGAAGGAAATAATAAATATTAGAGTGGAGATAAATAAAATACAGAATAAAAAAAGCAATAGAGGGAGGCAGGGCAAGATGGCGGCCTAGAGAGGTGTGGAATTTAGTTAGTCCTCTAGAGCAACTAGTAAATAACCAGGAACAGCTAGTAAATAATCTGAAACAACTTTTGGGAGACATCCATGAATGGACACACATCATACACCAGCCTGGAATGGGTGGAGCAGCTCAGATTATAGACCAGAATCATAAGTAAAGCTTTGCAAACCCAGAGCTGACACCCCACTCTCCTTGGACTAGGAGGGCTGAGATGAAACAGTGCCGTGTGGAAGAAAGAAACAGGTTACAGGGAAAGTGACTCAACCAAGCTCCAATTTCAGTTTTAATTAACACATTTGGACTACTGAATACAAGCTACAAGCACGAGGCAGGAAGGGAAGCAGATTCCTTCCAGCAGGGCTGGACGGGGAAGAGGCAGGGCTGACAGGGGAAAAATACATAAATAAATAAAAACAGAGACTTTTGGAGACAGCTGATCTCAGAATATTGGAAGACAGCTGTGTCCCAAGAAAACTAAGGGTCTGGGAACTGGCTCTGAAAAGGGGCCTTTGCTCTTTTTCCACTTTTTTTCTCTCATTCTAAGCAGCCATTAGAGACAGCCTCAGACATCTTCAATTCTGTGCTGACCCAGGCAAGTGTTGAGTTCACAGAGCCAGAAAGACAAAGGAGGAATTCAAGTGGAGAAGATAACTCCCTACCTGGCTGTATCTTCCCTAAGATAAAGGGGCTGGGACCAGTTCAAGTGGCAGCCATCCCTCAGAGAATTCAGACCCTAGGCCCTGGGGGGAAACAAACAAACAAACCAGAAACAATTTGAGCTTGGCTTCTGGCTCTCTCGGCCCCTCACCAGGTCAGGGTCCACTGTGAATTAAAGGAACCACACCTCTTTACACCAGTGGGGAGCTGCAGACTCATAAGCACCACCTGCTGAGCTGGATAGGGAAAGCAGAGTCTAGAGGCCTCATGAAAAAGTCTGTCAATCTTCCAGGACTCACCCTCGGGGAAACCTGATACTGAATACACAGCCTCCTCCTGAGACCTGAGCCCCTCTGGTCCGGGAAAATCTGATTAGAGCATTCAAGGAAACCAGATGCCTAGACAACAGAAAACAAAAAATCACACCAGGAAAAACAAAGATATGGCCCAGTCAAAGGAACAAACTTACACTTCAACTGAGATACAGGAATTGAAACAACTAATTATTAATCCAACAAATCTCCTAAATCAATTAAAAAATCAATCCAAAAA
Source organism: Choloepus didactylus (assembly GCF_015220235.1). NCBI lineage: Eukaryota > Metazoa > Chordata > Mammalia > Pilosa > Megalonychidae > Choloepus > Choloepus didactylus. The sequence goes on from NC_051311.1 coordinate 337,689, forward strand.
TCAACTCAATGATTTGAGGGAAGATATGGCAAAAGAGGTGAAGGATATAAAGAAGACATTGGGTGAACACAAGGAAGAAATCAAAAGTTTGAAAAAACAAGTGGCAGAACTTACGGCAATGAAAAGCACAACACAAGAGATGAAGTACACAATGGTGGCACACAGCAGCAGATTTCAAGAGGCAGAAGAAAAGATTCATGAATGGGAGAACTGGGCATCCGAAACCCTACACAAAAAGCAGATGAGGAAAAGAATGGAGAGATACAAGCAATGTCTCAGGGAACTGAGAGACAACATGAAGTGCATGAATATATGTGTCTTGGGTGTCCCAGAAGAGGAAGAGAAGGAAAAAGGGGCAGAAGCAATAATGGAGAAAATAGTCACTGAAAATTTCCCATTCTTTATGAAACACATAAAATTACAGATCCAAGAAGCACAGCAAATTCCAAACAGAACAGATCTGAATAAACTTATGCCAAGACATTTAATAATCAGATTATCCAATGTCAAAGACAAAGAGGGAATTCTGGAAACAGCAAAAGAAAAGCGATCCATCACATACAAGGGAAGATCAATAAGACTATGTGCAGATTTCTCAGTAGAAACCATGAAGGTAAGAAGGCAGTGGTACAATATATTTGACTGAAAGAGAAAAACCACTAAGAATTTAATATCCAGCACAACTGTCCTTTAAATATGAGAGAAAGTTTAAAATATTCTCAGACAATGAGAGAGTTTGTGAACAAGATACCTGCTCTAAAGGAAATACTAAAGGGAGCACTACAGACAGATAGGGAAAGACAGGAGAGAGAGGTTTGGTGCACAATGTTGAGAGATGATAGCACAAAAATGTAAGTACACTGAAAAAAGATGACTGTGAGTACAGTTGAAAGAGAAAGGTTACGGGCATGTAGGACACCAGAAGGAAAGACAGGAGATAAAGACTGGGACTGTGTGGCTTGGTGAAACCTAGAGTGGTCAATGATTGTGATTAAATGTACAGATATGTTTTTGCATGAGGGAGAACAAATGAATGTCATCTTTGCAAGGTATTAAAAAGGGGGTGGTATTGGGAGAAAAACACGATCAATGCAAACTAGAGTCTATAGTTAACAGTAACATTGCAATACACTTTCTTTAATTGTAACAAAGGCAATACACCAAAGCTAAATGCCTATAAGAGGGGGCATAAGGGATGGGTATGGGATTCTTGGCATTACTGTTGTTGTCTGGCTTTTTCATGGTATTTTATTTTATTTTAACCTTTTCTTTTGTGGCTTTTTAGTTGCCTTTTTTTCCTTTCTTTTCTTTTGTCTTTTTACTTTTTTCACCTCTTCCTCTTTCTTTGTGGCTGTATTTTATCTTATTTGTACTTTTCCTTTTATCCTTTTTATTATTCCTTTTTTTCAATTCTCTTTTTTTGAGTAATGAACATGTGTAAGTGCTAATTGTGGTGAATGCACAACCATATGATAATACTGTGAACAATTGTGGATGATTGTATGGTATTTGAATATATCTCTATAAAACTGCAGGGAAAAAATTAACAGGATGACACAAGTGCTGGAGAGAACTTGGAGAGAGAGATGTACATATTCACTGTTGATGGGGAAGTAGAATGGTGTAGCCTTTCTAAGGACAGTGTGGTGGTCCCACAAGAAACTAGGTATGTGGGGGTTTCAAGGACTTGCAACCTCGGTATGGGGTATATTCTTGGAAGATCAGAGAGCAGGGACACAAATGGACATTTACGCACCAGTATACATAGCAGCAATATTCACTATTTGCAACAGATGGAGGTGGCCTAAGAGTACATTGACTGATGAACAGAATGGTGAGCTGTAGTGCATGCAAACAATAGAATATTTAGTGACTACCAGAAGAAGTGAAGCTGTGAGACACGAAACTAGGTGAATGGATCTTGAATACATTTTGAGTGAAGCACGCCAGAAATGAGAAAGCAAACATAATGCCTCACTAATATGGGCTAACTATAAAGTGTAAACTCTGAGAACTGAATCTTACAGCACAGCTTATCAGGGAAACGCTTATTGTAATGGCCCCTCGTATGACAGTCACATCTATTCCTGAGTTGTAATGGTTACCTCTAAATCCTGAGACGCTGAGCTCCCTGTGTATAACCTGGTTGGTCTCTGGAATTTTGGGTATCTGTGTGACACATGAGACTCGGGGCTAGAACTTGGCAGCTATGAATGTCAGTATCACCCCAGACAGGAACTGTTGAAACAGCTGAAAAAGAGTTCAGACTTTGATTAGAGATATGAATGAAGAGGGTCTGGTTAGGACTAGGGCAAGCTGGGCCCAAGGGTAAAGGATGATACTGACTGGGTTTTAAAACTGCAACTTATGTGTGAGACCAAGGGAGGAGATGTTTATCTGGTGCAGGATCTATATTTTCTGTAGCACACTAGAAAATTTAACATGTACAATCAGTTTGTTTGAACACCATAGGTGCATGAAGCTTTGAATGAGAAATGGGATTTAGTGAGTTTGTACAGGCTGGGGTGAAATCCTGACAGATCCCAGAGTGATATGGGCAGAGTATAAGTGTATTTGCGGGCTCCCCTGAAGAGCTGGGGAGAAATGTGGAAGTGTTGGACTTCCCCACCTGGGCTATTGCTGATTTTCCTGAAAACATTGAGGACTGCCAATTTGGTGGGCTGAGCCCTCAATTAGGGTCTTTCCCTGTGAGACTAGTTGCTGCAAGGGAGAGGCTAAGCCAACTTATAATTGTGCCTGGGAATCCCCTCCAGAGAGCCTCTTTGTTGCTCAGATGTGGCCCCTTCTCTCACTAAGCGTGTGAACTCACTACCCTCCCCCCTATGTGGGATATGACTCCCAGGGATGTGAATTCCCCTGGCAATGTGGGAAATGACTCCTGGGGATGAGCCTGGACCCAGCACTGTGGGACTGAGAAGATCTTCTTGACCAAAATGGGGAAGAGAGATGAAACAAAATAACGTTCCAGTGGCTGAGAGATTTCAAATGGAGTCAAGAGGTCACTCTGGAGGGAATTCTTATGCATTACATAGATAACGTCTTTTAGTCTTCAGTGTATTAGAATGGCTAGAGGGAAATACCTGAAGCTGTCAAACTGCAGCCCAGTGACCTTGATTTTTGAAGATGACTGTATAACTATGAAGACTGCATAGTGTGACTGTGTGACTGCGAAAACCTCATGGTTTGCAATCCCTTTATCCAGCATATGGACAGATGAATGGGAAAATGGGGACAAAAAATAGATGAAGGATAGGGTTGAATGGAGGGGATGGAAAGAGTTAGGCATTCGTTTTTGCTTTTATTTTTATTTTGGAGTAAGGGAAAGGTTCAAAAATTGATTCTGGTGATGAATGCACAACTGTATGATGGTGCTAAGAATAACTAATTGTACACTGTAGATGACTGTAGGGTGTGTAAATATATCTCAGTTAAACTGTATTTTTAAAAAGTAAATGAATAATGGGGGGAGGAGGGGAATGGGATGCTTTGGATGTTCTTTTTTACTTTAATTTTTATTTTACTTTTTAGAATAATTAAAATGTTCAAAGTTTGTGGTGATGAAAGCACAACTATATGATGATACTATGAACAACTGGTTGTACAGTTTGAATGATTATATGTTGTGCGATTATATCTCAATAAACCTGCATTAAGAAAAGCAATAGAGAGAATCAATGAAATCAAATGTTACTTCTTTGAAAAGATCAATAAAATCAACAAACCTTTAGATTGACAGAGGAAAAAAGAGTGAGCACACAAATAACCAAAACAGAAATGAAAGGGGTGACATTACTACTGATCCCACAGAAAGAAAAAGGATTATAAAAGGATACTAGAACAATTGTGTGCCAACAAATTAGATGAAATGTACAAATTCTTATAAACACAATGTATTGACTCTACAAAGAAAAAGAAAAGCTCAATAGACCAATAATAAATAAAGAAGTCATCAAAAATCTCCTCAAAAAATGAATCTAGTACCAGATGGCTTCACTGATGAATTTTCCCAAACATTCCAAGAATAATTAACACCAATACTACTCAAACTCTCCCAAAAAATGGAAGAGAAGGGAGCATTTCCTAACTCATTCTATGATGCCATCACCCTAGTAACAAAGCTAGATTAAGATACCACAAGAAAGGAAAATTAGACTGGTGGTTTGAAACTGTACCTACTCCAAAAAAGCATGTTCTTAAAGTTAATCCATTCCTGTGGGTGTGAACCCATTGTAAGTAGGCTCTTTTAAGGAGGCTACTTCAGTTAAGTGTGGACCACCTCATTCAGAATGGGTCTTAATCCTCTTACTGGGGTTCTTTATAAGATAATTAAATTCAGACAGACACAGAGAGATAGAGCCACAGGAAGCAAGCAGTTGAATGCAGAGAGAGAAAGCCATGGAAGCAAGAAGCTGAAATCAAAAAAAACCTAAAAGAGAAAGGAGAGAGCAGCATCTGCCACCATGTGTACCATGATCACCAGCAACCAGTTTTAGGAAGAAAGCATCACCTGGATGATGCCTTGATTTGGACATTTTTCTCAGCCTCAAAACTGTAAGCTTGTAAGCTAATAAATTCTCATTGTTAGAGACAACACATTTCATGGTATCCGCTTTGAGCAGCCTAGCAAACTAAAACACAGACCAATATCCCTTATGAATATAGGTGCAACAATCTACAACAGAATATTAGCAAGCTGAATCCAACAGCACATTAAAAGAATTACACATCATGATCAAACAGGATTTATCCCAGTTATGCTAGAGTGATTCCACATAAGATAATCAATGAATGCCATATACCATATTAATAAAATGAAGGAACAAAACCACACAATCAGCTCCATCAACACAGAAAAGGCATTTGATCAAATCCAATACCCTTTGTTGATAAAATCATAAGGTGATGGAAGATTTTGTGATGGATGGTGGTGAGTGTAAAACAATATTGTGAATGTACTTGAATTTTTAACATCTCAGAATTATATATTTGAATGTGGTTAAAAGAAGAAATTTTAAGTTGTTTACATGTAACTAGAATAAAAATTTAAAACAAAAAAAAAAAACAAACTGTAGGACTATTCAACACAAACTGTCAACCACAATGTAAACTATTGTTCAGGTTTTCTAATGCTGCCATTATGCAAAATAACAGAAATGGATTGGCTTTTATAAAGGGCATTTATTATGTCACAAATTTACAGTTCCAAGGCCATTGAAAGTGTCCAAACTAAGGTATCAACAGGAGGATACCTTCACTGAAGAATGGCCAGTGGCATCCAGAACACCTCTGTCAGCTGGGTGGGTGGGGTCCACAACTCCATGGAAATAATTTAATCAAAGATCTCACCCAAGGTTGGGTGAGTCACATCTCCATGGAGACACTCAATCAAAAGATTTCACCCAACCAGATTGGATTAAAAATCATGGCTCTTCTGGGGTGCACAACAGTTTCAAACCAGCACAACTCTGCACTATTGTTAAAGTATAATGATAATCATATTGCTTCATCAATTGTGACAAAGGTGCCACATTAATTCAAAGTGTTAACAATAGGAAAACTCTGCATGTGGGGTGGGGGGGTGTTCTAGTTTGCTAATGCTGCATTATGCAAAATACCAGAAAAGGATTGACTTTGGTTTATTTGGTTACAAATTTACAGTCTGAAGGCCATGAGAATGTCCAAATTAAGGCATCAACATGAGTATACCTTCACTGAAGGAAGGCCAATGGCATCCAGAAAACCTCTGTTAGCTGGGAAGGCACATGGCTGGCATCTGCTGATACTGGGTTGTGTTCCAGCTCCACTTGCAGCTTCTGTGCTTTCTTCAAAATGTTGCTCTTGGGGCATTCTGTCCTCTCTTAACTTCTCCAGAGCAAACACTGGGCTAGTATCTCCAAAGTGTCAGCACAAGTCTGCTTTCAGCAGCCATCTCCAAAATGTCTCTCTCAGCTGCCCTCCAAAATGTCAGTCTCAGCTGCTCTGAGCTCCTTCCATCTGTGAACTCTTTTACAGGACTCCAGTGATTTAATTAAGACCCATCCTGAATGGGTGGGATAACACCTCCATGGAAATAATCTTATCAAAAGTCTCACCCACAGTTGATTGAGTCACATCTCCATGGAAATACTCAGTCAATAGGTTCCAACCTAATCAACACTAATACATCTGCCCCCACAAGATTACATTAAAGAACATGGCATTTTGGGAGACACAATACATCCAAACTAACACAAGGGGTATACAGGAATCCTGTGTTTTCTGCATGATTTTATCTTTGTAAATCTACAACTTCTTTAATAATAATAAAAAAAAATCTCTTAAGTCTTACACATCCATAAAACAAATAATACTTAGAATAAATGTCTAGTTCATAGCACCAACATTCTATACCAGAGTGTGACACATATACTTAAAAATTCAATCTAGATAATGAAGGAAGAGGATTGTGACAAGATGTCTGGACAGGCAGCACCAGGAATCCTACCACAAACTATTAAACTTGCAAGAACTGTCTGAAACAAGAATTTAAAACTCTGGGGTCTAGTGGAACACTGTGCAGCATCCAAGGAAGAGCTGGAGGGAGAGGCTGTTAACCGGTGACATTGAATTTCACCCTTTGTACAGTGGCTACCATTCCCCATCACCTAACTGAATGGCAGGCAGCAGTGGAAACTGCAACCTGGGGTCCTGTCAAAGTTTGCTCATGCCAGGGTGGACTATGAGGACCTAGTCATCCAAAATCCAGGGGTAAGTGGCATCTGAAAGCTGATCTCTACAATTTCAGATTTTTGGGCAGCTGGCTCTGAGGGCAACCACTGTTCCAACCCTCCTAAGGCAAAAGTAACAGAGGAGTCCTGAAGTAGTAGTACCTTTCCTTTTTTGTGTTTTTCTTTCTAGCCTCTTCTCTGGAGCAAAAATACCTTAGAAAGCCAAGAATCACAAATTGACAGCTACAGCCCTCAACAACAACAACCAATATACATACACAGAGAGACACACACAGACACAAACAAGAACCAACCAACCAAATATGCCTAGCGATCCCAGAAGAGAGAACTAGATTTACAGATTTATGAAAATAATACTCAGAATGTCCAGTGCTCATAAAAAAAATTACAAAACACATGAAAAAACAGTAAAGTATGGCATATTTACAGGAAGACAAGTATTTGCCAGGAACCATGCTTGAGAAAGTTCATACATTGTAACAGTTAGTCAAAGACTTTAAATCAACTCTCATAAATATGCTCAATGAACAAAAAGAGAAATTAAGAAAACAATATCTGAAAAAAATAAAGAGATGCAAAGTATAAACAGGAATCAAATAGAAATTTTGGAGCTCATAAGTACAGAAATTAAAATGGAAAAATCAGACAGATTCAACAGCAGATGTGAATAGGCAGAAGAAAGAATTAGGGAACTTGAAGATAAGACAGTTAAAATCACCCAGTTTAAGGAGCAGAAAGAAAAAATAATGAGGAAATATTAACAGAGCCTGAGAGGCCTGTGGGACACCATCAAGTATATCAATATATACATCATTAGAGTCTCAGAGTGACAAGAGAGAAAGAAAGGGGTAGAAAAAGTATTTAAAGAAATTATAGCTGAAAACTTTCCAAATCTGATGAAAGACATTAATATACACATCAAGGAATCTAAATGAATGCCAGAGAGACTCTAAGGGATATACATCAATACACCTTATAGTGAAATTGCCAAACTCCAAAGACAAAGAGAGGATTTTAAAAGCAGCAAGAGAGAAGTGATATGGGAGGAAGTGCTCCCCAATAAGATTAACAGTGCATTTCTCTTCAGAAACTGTGGAGTTCAGAAGACAATTGGATGACATATTTAAAGTCCTTTAAGAAAAAAACTGACAACCAAGAATTCTGTAACCAGCAAAATTATCTTTCAAAAATAAAGGAAAAATTAAGACATTTAGAGATAAGCAAAAGCTGAAAGATTTCAATGCCAGAAGACCTGCCCCATAAGAAATGCTAAAGAGAGACCAACTGGCTGAAATCAACAGACTCAAGACAGTAACTTGAAGGCATAAGAAGAAATAAAGGCATTGGTAAAGGTAACTACATAGGTAAATTTAAATCTTGGTTAGTAACTGCTTTCTCCCTCCCTATATGACTTAGACAAATATGCAAAACACATTTTAAATCTCTGTTACTGAGTATATATTGATAAGGATGTAATCTGAGACAGTAACAATATATAGTTATTGTATATAGGGGGAGGGACCATGATATACAGGAGGAAAGAACTTGATTACTATGGAAACTAGGTTGGTACTAGTTGAATTAGGTTGTTATTTATTTATGATGTTAATTGTAATTATGAAGGTAACCATTAAGGAAAAAAATAAAGAGAAAAGGAAAGAAAAAGGAAATCAAAATGGTACACTACAAAACAGCAACTAAATGTAAGAAATAGGTAGTAACAACAATCAAGGAACAAAATATATACAAGGCATGAAGAAAAAAGTTGCAAAATGCAGAAGTAAATGCGTACTTTGATGTCAATAGATTAAAGTTCTCTGTTAAAAGAAGAGATTGGTGTATTGGATAAAAAAGCAAAATCTATCTATATACTGTTTATGGAAGTCTCACTTCAGGTATAAAAACACAAAGAGGTTGAAAGTGAAAGGATGGACAAAGATATTACAAGCAAACAGCAATCAAAAAAGTCCAGAGTGGCTATATTATTTTCAGAAAAAAAAATAGACTTGAGTCAAAAAATATTAAAAGAAGTAAATAAAGATATTATATATTGATAAAAGTTTTAATCTAGAAAGAAGATATAACAATTGTAAGCATATATGTACCTCACAACAGAGCCCCAAAATATATAAAGCAAAAATTGATAGAATTGAAGGGAGAAATAGGTAGTTCTACAATAATATTGGAGACATTAATACCCCACTTTTGATAATTGATAAAACATCTAAACAGAAGATCAATAACAAATAAAGGACTTGAACAACACTATTAATTAGCTAATTAGGCCTAATGGACAAATATAGAACACTACATCCAGCAACAGCAGAATACACATTCTTCTGAACTGTAAGTGGAACATTTTCCAGGATAGACCACATGTTAGGTCATAAATCAGATCTTATTAAATTTTAAAGTATTAAAATCTTACAAAGTATCCTCTCAGACCACTGTGGAATGAAGCCAGAAATCAATACCAGAGGGAAAACTGGAAAATTTAAAAACATGTGTAAATTAAACAACACACTCAAACCACCAAAGGGTCAAAGAATAAATCACAAGGGGAATTGGGAAATAACCTGAGATGAATGAAAATGAAAAAGCAACTTACCAAAACTTATGAGAAGTAGTGAGGGCAGTGCTCAGAGAGAAATTTATAGATCTAAATGCCTACATATAAAAGGAAAACGATCACATATCAATAACCTGATGTCACACCCAAGGAAACTAGAACAAGAAGAGCAAACTAAACTAAAAGGTAGCAGAAGGAAGGAAATAGTAAATCTTGGAGAAGAGATAAATGAAATAAAGAATAGAAAAAACAATCGAGAGAATCAACAAAACCAAAAATCTGGCTTTTTGTAAAGATCAGCAAATTGACAAATCTTTAGCCAGATTGAGAAAGAAAAAGAGAGGGCACAAATAACCAGAATCAGGAATGAAAATGGGGGCATTACTATTGACCTTACAGAAATAAAAGGATTATAAGACAATACCTAGGAACAATTATATGCCAACAAATTTAAAATCCTGGATGAAATAGAAAATTCCCTAGAAACCTACAAATTACCTAATCTGACACAAGAAAAAATAGAAAATCTCAACAGATGTAGCAAAGAGATTAAATCAGTAATTTTAAAACTTCCATCAAAGAAAATTCCAGGACTGGATGGTCTCACTGCTGAATTCTATCAAACTTTTAAAGTTCTCACACCAATTCTTCTCAAACTCTTCAAAAAAATAGAAGAGGTAATGCTTCCTAACTCACTCTATGTGGTCAGCATTACCCTGATTCCAAAGCCAGATGAAGACAGACAAGAAAAGAAAATTATAGATCAATATCCCTCATAAATACAGATGAAAAATCCTCAACAAAATACTAACAATGAACCCGTCAGTATATTAAAAGGAGTACACACCATGAGCAAGTGGGATTTAGTGCAGGAACACAAAGACAGTTCAACATAAGGAAATCAATCAAATAATACACCAGTTGATTTTTGACAAACATGCCAACTCCAATGGGAAAAGAGGCTTTTCTTCAACATCGGCTCTGGGACAACTGGAAATCCACATGCAAAAGAATGAATGCGGACCCCTACCTCTCACCATATACAAAAATCAATTCCAAATGGATCAAGGACCTAAATAAAAAGCTAGTACTAGAAAACTCTTACAAGAAGACATGGGGAAATATCTTCAGTCCTTGTACTAGGCACTGGACTTTAAATTTTACATCAAAAGCACGAGGAGTAACAAAAATAACAGATAAAATGGACTTCATAATTTAAAACTTTTGTGCATCAAAGGACATTATCAATAAAGTGAAAGGACGACCTACCAAATGGGAAACCATGTATCTGATAAAGGTTTAATATCCAAAATATATAAAGAACTCCAAAAACTCAACAACAAAAATACAAACAACGCAATTAAAAAATGGGCCAAGGACTTGAATAGACAGTTCCAGAAGGAAGACCAAAAAATGGCCAATAAGCACACGAAAAGATGCTCAACATCATTAGCCATTAGGGAAATGAAAATCAAAATTACGAGATCCCATTTCACATCCATTAGCATGGCCATTATTAGAAATAAAAGCAACAGAAAATAAAAACTGGTGGCAAGGATGTGGAGAAATAGGAAACTTCATGTATTGTTGGTGGGGATAGAAGATGGTTCAGCCACTGTGGAAAGTGGCTTGGTGGTTCCTCAGAAAGTTAAACAGAACTGCCACATGATCTGGCAATTCCACTCCTAGGTATATGCCCAAAAGAACTGAAGGCAGGGCTTAGCCAGACATTGGTACACCAGCGTCCACTGAAGCTTCATTCACAACTGCCTAGCGGTACCCAAGTGTCCACAAACAGATGGATAAGCAAAATGTGTTCTCTACATCCATACAATGGAATATTATTCAGCCGTAAAAAGAAATGAAGTACCACAACATGAACGTACCCTGAAGTCATTCATTAAGTGAAATAAGCCAGGCACAAAAGGACAAGTATCGTGTGATTTCTCCTATACGAAATACTTACAATGAGCAAACTCATAAAGGCACGAAGCAGAATAGTGGTTATCAGGGGTGGCAGGAGGGGAATGGGGAATTATTGCTAAATGACTTGTGTTTTGGTTTGGAATGAAGAAGATAGTCTGGAAATAGTGGTCAAAGTTACACAGCATTGTCAGTGTACTTAACATCAAAGAACCATTCACTTAAAATGATTAAAATTATTTTTATGTCATATATATTTCACCACAATTAAAAAGTAATTTATTATAGAGCAGAGGGAAAAACCGTAAGGAAGACTTTAGGTTGATTGATGAATACCTAGGCAACCGCCAAATCATAACGGAATTTAGTGTTTTGTAAATTTTAAGTGATCTGATTTGACTGCAGAAATTCTGAGTTTTCAGTTCCATAAAAAAAGACTTTTATCTTAAAGTTTTGCATGCCAATAAATAAACTACTTTGTTATAAAAAAATTCAGTCTGTTCTGTTGTGAATGTGTGGACACGTGACTATTTGGGGATGCTAATGTCTTCATTCTCTCAGCTCACAACGTTCATGAAATCGTGCCAGGGTAAGAATGGATGTGGGCCTTTCCACAGAGTTTCCCAGATCAGGTTTTCATTATAATGTTTTATGGTTTTAAACCATTTTCGAACGCTCTGAGGGCATTTCCCAACTACTTTCAAAAGTCGCTGAGAGGACTGGCCTCCCGGGCTTGGGGGTTTCCCAAGGTCTTTCTCCAGGGCCTTTGGTGCCCCCAACCCAGCACCCTGGCGGCTCTGACCAGGGCATGGGCCCTTGTCTCAGGCAGTGTGCTGATGTTGGCGGGAAGTAGCTTCTTTGGGTCCGGACTGGCTTGTTCTGCTTTCTGACATTCTGCTTGGGAACCAAACACACTGTCTGAGTTAGACCACGTCTCCTGGAAAATGAGGGCAAAATCCAAATGCGTCATCTATTTGTGGTTCTTCAGAGGATACCCTGAATGGCACTGCCAGTAGGACAGACTCCCGGCCTTTCCTGCAAATTGGAAAACAAGGCAGCAATTTCCTGTCTAAGTTGTGCTGCAGTTGGATTCTATTTCATAGTCCCTCTGGCTGACTGACAGGATTCAGAAGACGCTTTGAGGAGCTGTTTGAGCCGCGTCACTGACCCTTCGAAAGGCTAACTCCGGGCCGGTCAGAGCTGCTGGTCTGCAGGGCGATGGCACCAGCTCCCTCCTGCAGCTCTTCAGAAACGCTCTCAGGCCCACCCAGAGCCTGACCCACCCTGCATTCTACCCGGCCCCATCAGGCTAGAGACGTGCTGGGCTCACTCACCAGGACACTGCTGTCACGGAGTCTGGAATCCGGCACGTTTTATTTTCCAGGTTGATAATCATCGGCTGCAGCAAGAGCTGGGCGTCCACGGTCACAACTGGCCTTGCTCTGTGGGGAGAAAGCACAGGTGTTAATGAGCCACACCAGCGAGAGGCAGAAGCCACGTCCCTCTCCAGGAGCCGGTGCCGACTCTGTGCCAGGAGTGCCCTCCCTGAGGAGCAGGTGGGCAGCAGACTCGTCATTTCAAAGCACGTCCGGCAGCGCATGGACAGAAATAAAGGATGCTGTGGGCCCGCAGGCAGAGCCGTCTCCTCGGGGGTGGGATGGGGTGGGTGGGCCACGCACCTCGGCGGCCTGCAGAGCTCTGCGCTCCGCTCCCGGGTCTCCCAGTGGTTCTGCCTCCATACGGAAGAAACGCTCATCCTACAGCACGCGCGTCTGTGAGAACCTGAGATTTGGAAAGTCTTTCTCCTCCCTGACAGAGCAATCTCTGTTTCAGTTGACGATTTTCCAGTTGACCTTTGTAAGCTTGGCTGAGCCTGTGAGGGAGGCTCACAGAGTAATCCAGTGGGGCCTGCAGCCCCAAGGGCAGCTGACGGCCACCGGGGCTTTCAGGCGAGCTCGGCACCCGGAGCCGCCCGGGACCACCAGGGTGGAATTTAGGGTATCCCAGGTGAGGGGCGTGATAGAGATGGACCAACCTCAGCAGGTGGGGACCAGGCGAGGAAGGGTGTCCTGGGGGAGGGGAGCGGTCCCAGGACAGCCTGGAAGGGGCCGGGGTGGGGGCTGGGCCATGGAGGGCTCCTCTCAGACAGGCGTGATGACCACACACGGCAGGGCCCACGGGGGTTTTCCTACCCCATTTATGCTCTTTCTCTGTACTTCGTTGCGTAATTTGGGTTTCAATACTTTGTTATGTACAGTCCTTGGAGGAGCAGATGCTCATGAGGGACAGGCACTGAGGAGAAGGTGGGGAGGGGCCCCATGAGGACAGGAGGGAGGGAGGAAACCAGCTCAGGGTGCAGCTCAGAGCTCGGGGTCGGGGCTGGGTGAGGACACTGAGGCCAGGCGAGTGGGGAGGCCTCGAGCCGAGGTCACAGGGTCGTGTTTCTGTCCCTGTTGGGCCCAGGAGTTGGCCGGAGCAGCACCCGGGAAATACGGCCTTGGTGCCAGGTGTGGCCCGGGGGTGGGTCCCTCACGGCCCACCTCCGCAGACCTGAGCTCGCTGCGAGTTTCCCGGAATGGAGAGGGCCAGATACCAGCCTTCCCTGAGTCTGTTTTGGGGCTGAAGGAGAAGAAATTCTCTCCTCTTGGTGCCTCTGCAAGTTGAACTGGGTTAGCACAAGCTCTCCCAGGCATGTCACTGCCTTCCTTCCATCTTGCAGACTGAGCTAGGGCCTGGAATGCCTGTATAAATATGCCTATATAACCGTCTTTACAAAAAAGGAAGACGGAAGAGAAAGGAATTAAAAATTTTGAGCACCATCTACCAGTAACTACTCTGCACACTTTGCACACATATTTTCCCTTAATCTTTACAACACAAATAATCTCATAAAAGTAGTATCGTTATCCCCATTTTACAGATGAAAAAACAGATGCCAGAAAGTTACAGGCCCTTGACAAGGTGCGGATGTGTGCGTACGGAGGGTCACTCTGAGCCCGGCCTGCTGGAGCTGCCGCAGTTCACCTGCTCGGAGGCTCCCGGAAGGGTCGCCAGAGGGGCTGCAGTGAGCAGCTCACTCCCACGCACACCCTGCTGTGCAAGCACATTTTAATACACTTCCAAAGCAAAGAGAAGTGTTCAAACCGAGTAAGCTGAAAAAGTGTGCGCGTCATTTACAGGGTCTGCTAAGATTCATATCTTACTTAACAATAGCTAAGTCGGGGCTGGAAGTTTGGTCACGAGATATGGAATAAAAATAGAGAGGGACGAAAGAAAAGGAAAAAGTTTGAGAGCAAAAATACTTCCAAACATAAAAAAGGGGATCTAAATAATCTCCAAAATAAATAGATGGGATATGCTCTTTAAAGGCAAAATCATAAGAGGGAGGGGAAGGAGGGAGGGAAAGAGAGAGCGAAAAAGAGAGAGAGAGATACACTTGAAGCAACTAGAAGAACGTCTGCATTGCCAACCACATACCTGTAAACAATGACTTTTCCTGTTCCAAATGCACCCACAAGTAAATCTAAAAAACACAAAAACACAGAACACATGCAGTTGTACAGAAATAATCTACTCAGCTCAAAACCATAAGCAGCACATGGAGCATCCAAAATGTGAGTGCAGAGGGCTGCCTGGGATAAGTGTCACAGCCTCCCCGAATCCAGCAAACCCGACACATCAACCGGTGGTCTCAGGCCCTTCTAGAAAGCTGGGAGCTCTCATCAGAGCGTCGTCTTCCTGCCCCCAGACTGCCAGGTACCCGCTGCGAGGGCTCGTCTCACATTGTATTTACTTCTGCAATATCGCTATCCTTGGAGGGGGACTTAGACATGGCCTTTTGTCTTCACACTACAGGTAGTGCACCTGGGGGCCAGCGGGGTATGAAGTAACTGGCCATTATAATCACCTTAAACAATAATAGTGGCATATATGGAGCACTTGCTCCAGGCCAGGAGCTCTTTTAAACCGTTTACCCCAATTGCTCCCCATCGAGAAGCTGGGACATACCTATTATTGCCACAGTTTTGCAGATGGGTAAACCGCAACCTCCAAACTTAAAAAGGGGGATCTACACTAGGTCAGAGGGGGCAGGTGGCAGCAATGCCAGGTGCCGGAGACCCCCCCAACCAGCCGAGGGACGGCACACACCACGGTCTCACCCACCAGCTAATGCATGGATAACACCATCGGCTTTTCTTAATCCAATTCATAATGGCTGTTATCGGCAGAAGCAATCTAGCCAAAATAAAAATGGCCAAGACTAACTCAGCAAAGAAAAATGTAGAGCAGGAAAATGGGACTTGGTAGAAATAATGGCCAGGGAAGAAAACTGATGCCGTGACTCTTTAATTCTAGTAAAAGAGAAGAGGAAATGGGAAAACGGAAAGGGGCGCCCTTATTTGAGCACCGTGCAGACACTGGTGGAGGAATTCGACTGGGCTCAGGGGCTTCCACAGGAAGGGGCTCTGCCCCCACCCTTGGCCAGCAAACTTTCCCATGCACGCTGCCAGCACATCCACCATGTGCTCCCTCCCAAAGCCCCTCAAGGCAGAGCCACCGAGAACCCAGTGATGACCACCCCAGCCTCCTCGCCCTCAGAGGGCCCAGGTGCCAGTGGACACCTGCTCAGTGACGGCCTTCCATGGACCCCTCCTTTCTGCATCTCTGCCCTGCTCCCTTACGATTCGGGGGCCATTTCTCAGACAACCCACATAGACTCTAATCTTGTCTCCGCATCTGCTCTGGGATAACCCAACTAAGTGCACACACACACAGGCACACACGCTCGTGTGCACACACACAAACACACTCACATTTGTGTGTACACAGACACAGGCACACATGCACACACAGTTGTATGCACACACTCACAGGCACACTCAGACACAGATGATGCTCACACCCACATGTTCACACACACACATGCACACACTCCTAGGCACACGCATGCACACACAACCTCACTCACACATGCACATTCATGTGTGCACTTACACACCATGTGCACACACATGTGCATACTCATACTCACACTTGCACAACTCATGCTCACATATGCACACACATTCTCACACTTTCATGTGCACACACTCACAGACACACTTTTGTGTGCACAGACACACACTCATAGGCAGACATGCACTCACATTTATGCACACACACACACATACACTTTCGTGTGCACCCACTCACGCATACTCGCAGGCTCCAGATTCTAGAAGGTCACGTAGAGGAGGCAGACGCTTGACTCCTTCCCACAGCGGGTCATTGCAGGTAAGAGCTCGACGGCCCCCGACAGCTGTGGGAAGAGGCCTTTTCTTCAAGGAGCAGAAGTAATTCCTCTGCTATAGGGTAGGAATTTTCCACTTTGGAAAATAAAATAACTGGCAAAGTAGTCCACAATTTTCTTCATGAGAGCATGGCTACAGTTATTGGAAGCCAAGAAAGCAGTTATCTGCCACAAAAGTATGTTTGTCTTTTGAGACCCGCCTCATTGGGCCTGCTGGAAAAACCAGAAGCATTTTTGCTCCAGGAGTTGAACTTTTCCAAACTCAAGGGGAGAAGAATTGATTTGCCGATTTGCATTTCTGCCCAATTTATTTTTCCAAAATAAGTGATTGGTTTTGATAAGAATGCATTTATATACATACATTTATATACACACACAATATCTTTTTAATCTCACTTTGGTGCTTAGGAGTTTAAATGACAATCTGGAGACAGAGTAATTCTGGTGTTGACATTTGGATTCACAGCCACAGGAACTTTCTCTTCCTCTTTGAGATAGCAGGTCTCAGATCACTGCTTAACATTTACTTTCCATTGGTACAGAAACTTCCTAAAGGCAGATTCTTAAAAACAAACAAACAAAAAACTCTGCCCTTTTCTAAACATAGACACTCAGCTGTTTCTTTTCTAGAAGAAACAACTGTCTGGCAAATAAAATTGGCTCTTTCCTCTCAATCAAAAACTGTTCTCCATATGCTGGAGACCTTTTTTATTGCCTCCCATTGGCTGAGAAGCACTGTTTATTTTCCTTTCCGCTTTTAGTGGAACTGAGCACTTAAAAGGAAACAAAAAAGGGACATCAGCATGAAGGCTGTATCAGTGGGCAAGAAAAAATAACTCTAAAAATGTGAGGTCACAGCAGATGAATTGCACCGACATTTTGTACCTTATTCCTCCAAAACTGGTATTTTCAAATTAGGAAGATCCAAGTATCTAAAGTGGGGCTTGGACTGTAGGGTCTGATTTCACCAATTTATGAGAGAAATTTTAGAGTTGGGAGAAGTTACATTTGAAAACATGAGCTTTGTTTTGAGTGTGGATCTCAGGTTTGGGGTTAGGTGGGCACAGTGGAAACTTCCAGGGACAGAGAGTGGGGTGAGTAAGAGGGGAGACAGGGGCATGATCAGCTTGAAGATTATGATTACTCAGAAGGGAAGGAAGGCCTCCCTACACATGACAAATTGTAGAAATCAGAAAGGAAATTTAAATTTATAACTTCCTTAGCAAAAAATCTAGGCAAGGTCTAAAGAGAGAGGGATACATGTTAAGGAAATACATGACTGACCAAATGTTAATACTTTTCAATACTTAGAAGAATGTCTGGCACCTGGTAAAAAAAATTCAATATTAATAATTATTATTCCTAATATGCAACAAACACAAGTTAATAATAAAAACATGAACATTCCCGTAAAAAGGCAAGGCTATAAACAACCAATTCTCCCAAACAGAAATACTTGTGAAAAAATGTTCAACCTCACAAGCTATCAAAGGACCACAAACAAAAGGAACGATGAGGTGCCAAGCTGACCCTTCAGACTGGAGATGAAAGAGATTATTCCTAAGCAGTGTGGGCAGGGGCCCGAGCCCTGTGGGGATAAACTGAGAGGATTCCTCAGAAGGTAGTTTGTTGGTGGGACTGACACCCTTTGATGCAGCATTTCCATTTCTAGGGACTCATTTCATTTCGAGAAAGAAAGATGCACGGAGCCCGTGAACATTTTAACACTTTAGGTGGCTCTCAGCTCACCCTGCCCTAAGGGGAGGTCACGTGTTAAACCTGGGTTCTCCCATTCACCACACTGCCTGCCAGGACCACATCTACGGGCTCTCTTTTTGTCTCTTTAAATTATTTAAAATTAAGGCATAATTTGCATACAGGAAATTTCACCATCTCGAGGGTACAGTTCTGCACGTTCTGACAAGTGCATCCAGGCAGGAGCCACAACCAGTCAAGATGCAGAGTAACCCCGAAGTCCCCGGGGCCCCCGCAGCCAGATCCCCCCGACCCTGGCCCCTGGCGTCCGCTGAGGTGCTTTCCAGGCGGTCCTTGAACGGGGTCTTCGGGGCTGCAGCTGAGATCGTCCACACTGCCTGAACCTCGTTTGCTGCCGCACAGTTTCCACCCCGTGCTGACCCAGCTTGTGGACCCGTCGCCAGCTAAGGGACATTTGAGTTGTTCCCAGTTTTTGGAAAGTCACCACAAACATTGGCATACAAGCTTTCAGGCATCAACAGGCCATTTTTCATTAGTAAATCATCTCTCCTTGAATCTCTCTAAAATCTTTGAAGCCCTTCTTAAAATGCAGTGTTTTATTTCGAGTGAAAAATTACTGAATGGAAGACAAAAAGTTGGAAATCCTAAATTGTACTTCCCTTTGCCACTGGCCTCCGAACACATTTGGACAAGTCACTGCTCGTGGCTCAATCTCCACTGAGTCCTTACGGCTCTCGGGGTGAGCAGCCGAGAGCTCGTGGACTTCGGGCCTCCTGGGCCCAGGCTCCCCTTTGCCTCTTGGCTGTGCTCGCACACGTGGATCTCGCTCGCCTCCATCACGGGGCGTCCGGTTTCCGGCTTCCTGCCTGGCTAACCCGGACCTGGGCATCCACCTGCTTCCCGCAGTGGGAAGGTGCTTCCCAGACAGACGACGGTCGCTCACCAAGACCCACCCAGATCTGCTCACGTTTGTAAGACAGCGACAGAAAGAGAGAAACAGCGGGTTACGGCAGTGTGCAAGGTGGTGGGTCGAAGCTGGTGTGAAACACGACAACGCACAGGCCAGCGGGGGTGACACCGTGAGAACGCCCGGCACTGGGAGAACAGCTCACATCTGTGGGAAGCAGGTAAGTCTCCTTGAGTTTGGCAAATGTGTTAATCTAAAAATAGACAGAGGCTGCCTTTTTCCTTGTTTTTTTTTATTGCAACATGCAAAATAGTACTGAGAAGAAGGTTACAAGTTGAGGAAGAAATGTTTGAAAAAAAAAAAAGTGTGATTTTATCCCAGAAAGTAATAATCCTAACAATCTGTCTGAAATGCTTCCAAATGAACTCTGAAGAGAAACATTTATGGGTTGGAACATGGTGTTAGGTTGCAACATTCTAAACTACCAAAGGTTTATTTTCCTTTAAAATAATCCCACAAAGAGACTGAGAGGATTATCAAAGATGACTCGGCTTGTGAAAATAGTTCTCTCTGCATTGCGGGCTCTGGTGGCTGGCGGCTAGCACCCGCCTGCCGTGGCGCGAGGCTCCCGTCAGCTCTCCCGGGGCCACCCTTCGTTAGATCCCTGTGCTCGGTGGACAGTCGTGGAGACGTTCCTTTCTTCAGGACCCGTCTCATTTACCAGTAATTGCCTGTCTGGAATGATCCCACAGCCCCCACATCCAGGCTGACAAATGCTGTGACGAAAACCTCACGGGACTTGTAAGTTTGTGAAGGTACAAACTGATGGGCTTGAGAGAGGAGTAGGAAGGAAGGAAAGGGTTTCTGTGCCCAGGGCCCCTAAACTGGGCTCCGTCCCACCACCCCCAGGGCCCCCCCGGGCCCGGCCGGTCCAGTTGCCAAGGACCCGGCACCCGAGGGAGGCTGGAGACAGGACCCACGTTCCTCAACCCCTCACATGCCGGCGAGAGTGAGGCCACTGGTCCCCTCACCCTCTAGGGAGGGGCTGGGAGCTTCTGCAACAGGCCTGGAGGACAGAGAGGAAAGGGGGAGCCTCCAGACAGAGAGGAAAGGGGGAGCCTCAGACAGAGAGGAAAGGGGGAGCCTCAGACAGAGAGGAAAGGGGGAGCCTCCAGACAGAGAGGAAAGGGGGAGCCTTGGACAGAGAGGAAAGGGGGAGCCTCGGACAGAGAGGAAAGGGGGAGCCTCAGACAGAGAGGAAAGGGGGAGCCTTGGACAGAGAGGAAAGGGGGAGCCTCGGACAGAGAGGAAAGGGGGAGCCTTGGACAGAGAGGAAAGGGGGAGCCTCGGACAGAGAGGAAAGGGGGAGCCTTGGACAGAGAGGAAAGGGGGAGCCTCAGACAGAGAGGAAAGGGGGAGCCTCCAGACAGAGAGGAAAGGGGGAGCCTTAGACAGAGAGGAAAGGGGGAGCCTTGGACAGAGAGGAAAGGGGGAGCCTCAGGCCAGACAGAAAGGAGACCAGGGAAGGGGGGGTGAACCCCCCAAGGGAGTGCTCCACCTCACTCACACTTCAGCCTGAGGATGGGCCAGCCCCCCCCCCCCCCCCCCCCCCAGTTTTCGTCATTACACTCCCTCATGAACTTCTCTTGGGGCTGATGCTGTTGAAGAAACAAGCTATCAACAATGTCATCACTGGAAAATGCCAGAAAGAGAAATAAAATGATTACTACTATTTTGGTTTCCCACTGCTAAAATCTATACCACACAACGGTCTGGCTTAGGAATTTAGTGGCTCATGGTTTCAGAGTCTAGAAGGCTGCTTCATCACGGGTCAGTGTTTTCCGGCTGGGCCAACAATCTCCGGGGTTCCTCGGCTTATCACGACATGACAATGCACATGGCAGCATCTTCTCTGCTGGGCTCCGTGGACTTCCACCTTCTGGCTGCTCTCAGCGGCTTCCCTTTCTGTGTCCAACTTCCTTTGCTTATGAGGACTTTGGGACCTGAACAAGCCTCTTGTGGGGGACACGATTTAATCCCCAATAGTCCACCCACTGAACCCAAAAGATGTTCTTCTGACATGCAAAATGTATTCTTTCCATCACAATATCCTAAAAGCCTTAAGTCATTTCATTAACAATGCCAAGTATAAAGTCTCATCAAAACTGGTTATGGATATGGTCCACCCAAAGGTACATTCCTGTATCCAATGGGCCTGTGAAACCTAGAAAACAAATTTTCCACTTCTAATATACAATGGTGGGACAGGCCCAGGATAGATATTCCCATTCCCAAAGGGAGAATCTGGAAGGAAAACGGGTCACAGTTCCCAGACAATTCTGAAACTGAGCAGAGCAAATTCCGTTAGATCTCAAGTTCCGAGAGTCATCCATGGACCGATGTGTTGTCCCTTGGGCATGATGGAGCACCAGCTCCACCCCTCCCAAGTGCTTGTGCGGCAGCTGAGCTCTCCCTAAACACTGGGGTGAAGTCCGCACCCTCCCTGGAGCTCTGGAGTGGCGTCCGGGCTCTCCACAGAAGCTGGGACAGAGGCTCCACCATCTCAGCAATGCAGCACAAGGCCCAGCCCCTCCAAACTTGGGGCTGGTGGCTTTCCCCTCCAAGCCCAGGGATGAGCCTGGCCTTCCCACACATGGGTGGGCCCACTCCTCGGGTCTGAAGTCTCCATGGTCCAACCTCGGCTTCCATGACTCTGCCCTTGAAGTCGTTCTTCCTTCAATTCATCCCTTCTCTGTCCCTTTTGGCCCAGGCTGGAGAGTGGTTCTGCTCATACAAATCTGCAAAAACCTTGCCAGCTGTGTGTGCAGTTAAACTGGGTCCAAACATCAGACAGAAGAAATTTCCACAGATCCTTCCTGGACAACTTCATTTCCACTGAAATGACGGCTTAGATCCAAGTTCACTTGAACCCACACAGGAGCCCTGTTCTCCTGGGACTCGCTTTCCGGGGATCAGGGAGGTCCTGGATAGAGCTGCTCCTTGCCCTAGTCTCAGAGAACACTATTTGGACAGGCTCAGAATGCCCAAACCATCAATTTCTGGTTTCTTTGTGCTTGTTAAAAGGCAGTAGAGAACTTGGCATAATTGAGCTCTGATGTCAGATTGAAAGTGGAACTTGTAAACGATGAACTTGGATATTTAGCTGAGAAGATTTCCAAGTGAAGTGTGGAAGGTGCAGCCTGATTCCTCCTGGAAGTTTATAGTGAAATAAACCTATAGTGAAATAAACGAGAACTGAACTTGTTAGCAGTATCACACTTTCTGGTACCAAAATCTGTATTGTTCCCAGCTGCTAAAACAAATGCCACACAATAGGTTGGCTAATAACAGGAATTTATTGGCTCATGGTTTCAGAGGCCAGAAGGCTTGCTTCTTCCCAGGGTTGGCACCATCTGGCTGGCAATCCTTGGGGTACTTGGGCTCTTCCATCACATGGCAATGCACTTGGCGGCATCTTCTCCTTTCTCCTCTGGGTTCCGCTGGCTTCCAGCTTCTGGCTGCTCCTGTGGCTTCTCATTCCATGTCCATTTTCCTTTGCTTATACGGACTTCGGCCCTGTTGCATTAAGGCCCACTCTCTTCCAGTGTGGGCACCTTAGCTGATCACATCTCCAAAAGCCCTATTCACAAATGGGTTCACACCCATGGCCAGGGCTTGGGGCCTGAACTAAAGTTTTGTGGGACGCATGAGTCAACCCCAGCCAGAGGCAGAAGAGCACCACATGAACGACACCTGCAAACAGGAAGGACTTAAGAGGACTCTGTCGCTCAAGTCATTACTTTGAACACCTCCTTGGGTGCTCTGGGCATAAGTTAACCATGTCATCACTGTGGGGTACAAGTCTAGGCAGAGCTGGTTCCCAGCTCCTGACCTCTGCACGGCAGGGGGAGTAAGAGAAGACTGCTGTGGACCTCGGTAGCGTTCACGGCTTACGGCGTCACCTCCACACCAGCAAGTGAGGCAGAGGGTGGTATGTCCCAGCCACAGATCTGGTAATGATGGGCGAGGAAATGACACTTTCCATCACACTGTGCCCGTTTCCTGGCCTTGCCACTTGGATGGCCTGGCATCTAAATGTCAGCAGACACGGTGCTGGGCCAAGAGCCACAGGCTGACCCTGAGCAGTCCTGCTACTCAGAGCGGAGCCTCCAGGGACCGAGAGAGGAACGCCAGCCTTTACTGTACAGGCACCACTGTCCCTAATCGCCTTTCCCATAAGGGCCATCAGCCTCCTTGGCTGGGCAGCAGGGAGACACGTCCGGTTCAGCTCAGCTGCATATCTAACAATCAATAAGTCATCACAGAAGAGTCCCCATAGCTTGAAATCATCCACAGTGGGAATATTTACATCATAGATATCAGCAAATGTTACAAATTTGGGCTTTCCTCCTATCTGCCTTGGTGAACTAATTGTTAAAAATTTACCAACACACCACTGAACATAAGGTTACCCTGAAGGTGTGTGTTGGAAGTGCAGACAGTGGGATCCTCTGAGAAGTGTACAGAGGCCCCCAAACTCTCTGCCTGACAGCTGGGAGGCTGGGCTGGTTACCCATCACTCTCATCCCCATCGGGGTGGCCCCCGGGGTTGTTAATCCCAAACACTGTTTCATTCCCACTCATTCTGCTCACTGATAAAGACTGAGGTACTTGACGTGTCCTTTCTCTCCCCATTATTTTCCTAATACAGTACCAGTTATTCAACACACTATTCAAAGTCTTTCATCATCTGTTCCAAATCTACCTTTCAGGTTTACCTTTCTCCATTTAAGCTCCCATCAGTTTGGACCATGTCACTTCCCAAATTGCCTTTCTCACATCTGGTCTTTGCTCATGCTGTGTTCTCTTTCTGCAGTGCCTTGTCCACATGACCACTTAAAAGCATACCTAGATCTAAGCTCTACTTCCCCCAC
This sequence comes from Choloepus didactylus, assembly GCF_015220235.1. NCBI lineage: Eukaryota > Metazoa > Chordata > Mammalia > Pilosa > Megalonychidae > Choloepus > Choloepus didactylus. The sequence goes on from NC_051311.1 coordinate 361,777, forward strand.
AAACCTTCCCTTGATCCCCTTAGCCAGTACTCTCTCTTTCTAACTCATTCAAGAGGACTATTTTCTAGTCTTCCTGCAACTCTTCTCACTGCCACCTGTTATTACAGGTAATGGTCGGGTGCTTTATCTCCATGATGACGTTGCTCCTTCGGGTATTATGCCCTAATGGTATCAATCAAGCCTTTATAACTAAGGGTTAGTGATGGCTACTAGGAGCTGCAGTGCTAACTGCTTTATACACACTCACTTAACCTCCAGAACACTCTTTAAAATGGGAACTATTATTAGGAACTGCTATACCCCTTTTAACAGTAAGGAAATTGAGGATCCAGGAAGTTGAGCAACTTGCGAAGGTTACACAGCCAGCCACTGTTACAGCCAGTATTTTTTTAATGAATGAATGAATGAATTGTATTTCCAAAAGCATAACCTCCTGAATATCATAGACTCAATAAATATTCTACCACGACTACCATCATCATCATCTTTAAAAATGAAGAAAACTGGTGGCTGTTGTCAACATAAGCTGAATACTGTTAATACTGCCCATAGCCTGTTGCCGCCAATAACAGAAATTCAAAAATGCTGACTTAAAAAATAGAATGAGGGTGACATCATCAACATGGTGACATAAGATATTCCCTGAAAAAGCTTCCCCAGAGAGTCACCGAATACAAGGACAAATCCCACTTGCTTAGAACTCTGGAGAGTTCTAAGAGACTGGAGAAGGACTCCACAAAAGCTGAACCAAAGAAAAAGAAAAATATCAGGTAGGAAATTTCCATCCAGGACCTGCTGGTCCATTCCTCTCCCCCTCCCTTGGTCCCACACACCTTGGGAGTCACGCAGAGGCAGTGGCCCAGGGCTCCCACACCAGGACACAGACTGTGGAGCCACTCACAGCAGCAAGTTAGAGCCCACAGGAATCCAGACACAGGGACCCAAGTCCACAGAGATTTAGGGAAGAACGCAAGCCACTGAGAAGTGCTGCACACAAAAGGGCCCACAGGGGGAGAGAGAGAGAGAGACCACAGTACAACTGCTGACAAGAACTCTTGTGTGCTCATAGAATCCAGTTTCTGTTGGCTGGACCACCTAAATGCAAAACAGACTTTTCTGGAATGACCCACCTGTCTGGATTGGTGCCACCTGACTCCCCAGGACAGGATACCCTAACAGGGAAGAAACTGAAGGAAGAAAAGCCTCACAGGAAAAAGTGGGGGGGGCGGGGGTTAAACTGAACAGCAGTAAGATAAGACAGGTCTCAGAACTGAAAAGTGTAAGGAAAATAGGGTACTGAGTGAGACAACGTAAACAAATAATAGGAGCCAGGGAGAAAATTCTGTAAGAAAGCCAACAGAACAGATCAAGATTCCCGGAGAAGGAATAGAGGAAAGGAAGCTATCTCCTGGAGGTGAAAAAATTTCAAAAAAAGTGCAATCTTAAAAATTGTACCACATATCCATGGCAATAATCAGATGAAGAAAAGCTGAGAAAATCTGAATAGTTAAATAAAGGATATTTTAAAGGTCTAGACTAAATTAGGCCAAGCGTAAAAGAAGAGCTTAACACAAAGCCAATTAACAGTAAACCACAGACAAGAGAAGGAAACTGACCTTCAGGGTTAACTCATCAAGGTAATCAGATGCCTAGACATAAAGAAAAAAAATTACAAGTCATACTAAGAAACAAATTAAATCTTCAGAGGAGACTCAGAATTTGGAACAATTAAGCAAAGAAGTTCAAACAAATCTCCTAAATCAATTCAAGGAGATGAAGGAAAACACGGATAAAGAGCTAAAGGTTAGTAAGAAGACAATGTGTGAGCACAAAGAAGCATCTGAAAGTATAAAAAGAAATTATAGGGATGAAGGGTACATTGGTAGAGACTAAGAATACAGTAGAGCCATCCAATAGCAGATTTGAACAGGCAGAAGAAAGAATCAGTGAACCAGAAGACAAGACAATCGAAAAGATGCAGTCAGAAGAACAGATAAAGAGAAGAATAGAAAACATTAATCGATGTCACAGGGATTTGAGTGACAGCATGAAACACACAAACATACATGTCATGGGTGTCCTAGAAGGAGAAAAGAAGGGAACAGGGGCAGAAAGAATATTTGAGGAAATAATGGCTGAAAATTTCCCAACTCTTACAAAAGACATAATTATACAGGTCCAAAACTCCAAAGGAACTCCAAAGAGACTAAATTCTAATAGGCCTACTCTGAGATGCATACTAATAAGAATGTCAAATGCCAAAGATAAGGAATTCTGAAAGCAGCAAGAGAAAACATGATTCATCACATACAAGGGAAACTCGATAAGATTAAGTGCTGATTTCTCATCAGAAACCATGGAGGTGAGAAGGCAATGGTGCAATATACTTAAGGTACTGAAAGAGAAAAACTGCCAGCCCCAAATTCTTTATCTGGCAAAACTGTCCTTCAAAAATTAGTGAAGGCTTAAAATATTCAAAGATAAACAGAAATGGTGAGAGTTCATCAACAAAAAATCTGACCTAAAAGAATTACTAAAAGAAGTTCTGCAGGTTGAAAGGAAAAGACGAGAGAGTAACTTGGAGCCATGTGAAGAAATGAAGATCATCAATAAGGGAACTAAAGGGATAAATGCAAACACAGCAAGCACTGTATCCTCCCTATACAAATCTACTTTTTAATTCCTTTAAGAGTCAATATACCACAATCAAACAAGATAAAGGCATATTTCCTGACAATGGACATGCAAAATATAAAGTGGTAAAGTAGAACAAAAACAACAAAAAGAAGGAAAACAGATGGATATGGAAACAGAGAACAGGTATGCTATTGAAGCTAGGTTGGTATCTTTCCAAAATAGTAGGTTATAGATGTAGGTTGTATAATACAAACCTGAGGGTAACTACAAAGAAAGTATTTAAAAGATACACAGAAACAGAAATGAGAAAGGGATCAGTCTGATACATCACATAAGATCAACTGTACAGAAAAGGAGATTGCAATAAAGAAAAGGAGAGACAAGAAAAGATAAGACATATAAAAACCAAAGGACAAAATGACTGAAGTAAATACAGCCTTTACAGTAATAACACCAAATGTTCATGGATCAAACTTCCCAAACAAAACACACAGATTGGCAGAATGGATTTTAAAAAGCATGATCCAACTATATGTTGTTTACAAGAAACTCACTTCAGATTCAAAGACACAAATAGGTTGAAATTGGAAGTATGGAAAAAGATATTCCATGTAAATATTAACCCAAAAAAGAGCTGGATTAGCTGTACTAATATCAGACAAAATATACTTTATGTCAAAAGTTATCATAAGACACAAAGAAGGATACTATATATTAATAAAAGGGGCAAACCACCAAGAAGAAATAACAGTCATAAATATTTATGCACCTAACCAAGGTTTAATCTATTATCATCAAGTGTTATTACTGTAAATGTAGTACTTCCTTCAGTCATTTTGTCCTTTGGTTTTTATAGATCATATCTTTTTTATCTAACTTTTCCTTTATTACAATCTCCTGTTCTGTATAATTGATCTTTTGTGTTGTATCTGACTGATCCCTTTCTCATTTCTGTTTCTTAGTTCTAGTTCATTTATCATATTATTCAAATTCTGTTTCCTTATTGATCTTCTGTCTAGATGTTCTATCTCTTGATGAGAGTAGCACATTGATGTCTCCAATTATTACTGTAGAGTTGTCTATTTCTCCCTTCAGTTTTGTAGTGTTTGCATCATGTATTTTGGGGTACCGTGGTAAGATGTTAATTCTACCCAAAATGAGTTACAGATTCAATGCAATTCCAATCAAAATTCCAAAAGCCTACTTTGCAGAATTGAAAAGCCAATTATCAAATTTATTTGGAAGGGTAAGAGTCCCTGAATAGCCAAAACTGTCTTGAAAAAGAAGAATGAAGTTGGGGGACTCACACTTCCTGACTTTAAAGCTTATTACTAAGCTGAAGTGATTAAAACAGCATGGGACTGGCATGAGGATAGATACATTGACAAATGGAATAAAACTGAGAGTTCAGAAATAGACCCTCCCATGGTCAATTGATTTTTGATGCTGCCAAGTCCACTCAACTGGGAAAATACAGTCTCTTCAACAAATGGTGCTGGGAGAACTGGATATCCACATGCAAAGAATGAAAGAGGACCCCATATATAAAAAGTAACTGAAAATGGATCAAAGACCTAAATATAAGGACCATAACTATAAAGCTCCTAGCAGAAAATGTAAGGAAGCATCTTCAGGATTTTGCATTAGGTGATGGTTACTTAGATTTCACACCCAAAGCACAAGTCACAAAAGAAATAGATAAATGGCCAAAGCACAAGTCACAAAAGAAATAGATAAATGGGACCTCCTCGAAATTAAAAACTTTTGAGCATCAAAGGACTCTGTCATAAAAGAGAAAAGGCAACCTACTCAATAGGAGAAATATTTGGAAAGCACATATTTGATGTGTTTAATATCCAGAATATATAAAGAAACCCTGCAACTCAACAACAAAAAGATTCAACCCAATTTTTAAAAATGGGCAAAAGACTTAATAGACATTTCTCCAGAGAGGAAATACAAATGGCTAAACAACACATGAAAAGATGCTCAACATCATTAACTATCAGGGAAATGCAAATCAAAACCTTAATGAGATATCATTTCACACCCACTATTTAAAAAAAAACAAAACAGAAAATTGCAAGTGTTGGAGAGGATGTGGAGAAATAGGAAGATTCATTCACTGCTGGTGGAATGTAAAATGGTGCAGCCACTGTGGAAGACAGTTTGGTGGTTCCTCAGGTAGCTAAATATAGAGCTACCATATGGCCCAGAAATCCCACTACTAGGGACGTACCCAGAACTGAAAGCAGGGACTTGAACAGATATTTTCACACTGATGTTCGTAACAGCATTACTGTGAAACAATGGAAGCAATCCAGTGTCCATCAACTGATGAATGGATAAACACAGCGTGGTATATAAAAGCAATGCAATATTATTCAGCCATAAAAAGGAATGAAGTCTCAACAACATGGATGAACCTTGAGGACATTTTGATGAATGAAATAAGCCAAGCACATAAGTACAAATATTTTATGATCTCAATGATATGAACTAATTATTATGAGCAAACTCAAAAAGTTAGAATCTAAAATATAGGTTACCAGGGGATAGACTGGGGATAGAGAATGGAGAGCTAATGCTTAATTTGTACAGAGTTTCTATTTAGCTGATTGTAAAGGTTTAGAAATGGATGGTGGTGATGGTAGCACATTATTGTGAGTGTAATTAACAGCGCTGAATTATGTATGTGAATGTGGTTGAAGGGGAAAGTTTTGGGTCATGTATGTTACTAGAATGAAAGTTAGAATATAAAACATAGGACTATATAACACAGTGAACCTGTTGTGGATGATGGACTGGGATTAATAGTACAAGTATAAGAATATTCTTTCATGAAGTACGACAAACATATGACACTAATACAAGGTGTTAATAACAGGGTGTATAGTATATAGGAAAAAGTACACCTAATGTAAACTACAGACTATAGCTAGTGAGGCCGGAGGCAGGCCCCATTTCCTCACCCAAAATACTACTGTTGGGAGGGGCTTGCCGGAGGGAACCGCCTTTTCCCCACCCCCTTATCTTGCCTGGACACTCCCCGTTGCCAGAGCAACTCCCCCACCGCCAGTGCGCATACACAGTCACCGGAGCTACTCCCGCCCCTTGTCTATCAACCTCCGCGCCCTCTCTGAACCAATCCAAGCCTTTGACCTCTACAGCTACCCCGCCCCCTAAGCGCCCAATATAAGCTGGTGTTCTCCCCTAATAAAGCTCTCTTGGTTTCATCATCCCTCAAAGAACCGTGTCCTGCCTGTTCCTTCTCGCCGCCCTCCACACCTTGCACGCCTCCGCCGGGGACTAGGGCCCAGTCCCCCGCCTCGCCCTCGCCTCCGGGAAAGAGCCCCCGCCGCCGGTACCCTCTGAGCAACGCCGAGAGCCGAGGGTTCAGCAACCGGCCGCCCCCCCCCCTTAGATAGATAAACGACGAGCACTATTCTAACACTCTATCATCAATTGTAACAAAGGTACCAAACTAATGTAGTGTCAACGATAGGGAGTTACATGGGAAAGCTGTATTTTTTACATTATTTTTCTGTAAACCTAAAACTTCTTCAATTAAAAAAAAATTTAAATAAAGGACATATTTCAGAGGCCTATGTATTGGGTATTTTAAATGAGGTAATCCATGTAAATTGCTTCACACGGTGCCTTGAACATAGAATCTCTCAATTACTGTTAAAAAACAGTACAATTATAAAACAGTGTGATCATCAATTGTAGCAAATGTTCCACACCACCACAAGGTGTTGGTGGGGGGGTGATGTATGGGAATCCTGCATTTTATGCTTGATTGTTCTGTGAACCCACAAGTCCTCTAATAAAATTTTTAAAAATAGGTGGAATATTTCAAAATGTAATTTGCTGGTTTTACCAATCTTGGTGTTCGGAATGCAGCTATAATAAATAGGAACATGGTACTCTGTGGAATACAGTTCCGTGAGAACATTTCAAGTCCGGGTCTTGCTTTCTAAGACCATTCTTCAATAAAAGGAACCACAGCTCCCTGAAGACACAGCTGGTTCCAAGGCCGAGGCAAGGAAAGCGCAAGACAAGCCTGGAGAATCTTGTGGGGCCAGAAGGTGAGGAGGTCCTCACGAGGTGATGGGGTGTGTCAAAGGAACCCAGGATCCAACTGGAGCAGTTGCCAGGGGCCAAAAACAGGACAATTTGAGCAAGAACAAGAAATACACGAATGGACTACAACCCATGAGTCTAGAGCATATAAATACATAAGTGGCTGAGAAGGGACATCTTTTTCTTACATTAGAATGCCAATTAATGCCTGAGGAGGCAGGATGGAAACAGAAAATCACAATTAGGCAATGATAATTGCTACAGGTGAGAATCATCAGCAGCTGCTAAAACTAGAGGGAAAAAGTATGATGAGAAACAGGATATTCTGCATAGACTCATAGTATCTCCCCCCAAATACTAAATATTACAAGGGGAAAATAACAACTTTGCAGTGGGAAATCTGGCTGATATTACCCTAAACAAACGGTCAAAGTGTAAAAAGACGTCAGTCACCATTTACCCTTGCGGCCGCACTGCAGGTGCATCACTCCTTCTGTGCTTCTCTCACCCAAAACTCATCACCTCAACCCAAACACTGGCAAACATCAGACACACCTAAATTCTCAGGCATTCTTCAAAATGTCTGGCCAGTGCTCTTCAAAAGGGTCGAGGCTGTGGAAGTTAAGACGGAGACTGTCACAGCTGGAGGAGACTGCGGAGCCTGACAACCAAAAATGGAGATTAGTGGGGCCAATGGCTAAATCATATGAGAACTTCTTGTTTGTCTCTAGATTAGCTAATAGTTCCTTATACACTGGTTCTATAAGATGTCGATATTAGGGGAAGGTGGGTGAAGGGTTTACAGGTCCTAATTTGCAAATATTCTGTAAGTCTAAAATTATTTGCAAGTTAAAAAAAAGTCTTATCTTGATAGTGCCACTAAATCCTTTTAATAAAAAGATAGAACTTTAATATACTCAATATCTGCTTTACAGAGGAGACAGTAAGTCTAGATCTAGAATTATAGAATCAGAAGTTTAGAGGTAAAAAGACTCTTGGAAAAGCATCCCATACAGCCACTTCCAGGTGAGAAAACATTCCCGGAGAAGCTCTGAGAGGTACTAACGCCACACCATCTTGGGGAAACTGGTTCTAGAACTCTCCATTCATTTCTGCTTCTGCTGTGGCACTGCTGGATTTAAGTCCAAGGATACTTTCAGTGACTTAATTAATTCAGTGTAATATAAATTCATGAGATATTTTTAAAAGAAATGTAATATTCTAAATTCTAAAGTGTTTATAAGGAAATTATGAAAATACTGTTCAAGGACATAATATTTTGCTTTTCATAAAAACTTGAGTAGCAGTTTGAGAAGTAAAAATAGACTTTGACTATAAGACTTGAACTTAGTTCAATTAAACTTCAAATTAACAATTTCACAAGCTCAAAGTTTTATTAAAATGCATTGTTCCCTTTGGCTAAAGGCCATCCCTTTAGCTGCCTCCCTCCTGCTTTCCCTCCTTCTTAGGGGCTTACACACTCACACACACACTCACAGCGTTCATTAAAATGGATGATAGGCCACTCTGCTGCACTGCATATGACTGTTGGAGGAGGCTTCGTGACTAGTCATCATAGATTAGGGCTGGATGACTGTCGGAGATGACTGTGATAGAGTCACTGGAGATTAGGGTTGGATGACTATGGGAGATGGCTTCGTGACTAGTCATCATAGATTAGGGTTGGATGACTGTCGGAGATGGCTTTATGACACAGTCATCAGTCATAGATTAGGGTTGGATGATTGTCAGTGACAGCTTTGTGACATAGTCATAGATTGGGGTTGGATGACTTGGGGACAGCTTCATGACACAGTTATCATATATTAGGGTTGGATGACTGTTGGAGACAGCTTCTTGACAGTCATTATAGATTAGGGTTGGATGACTGTCAGAGATGGCTTCATGACACAGTCATCAGTTATTGTAGATTAGAGTTGGAACTAGACAGGGCTAGTCTTGACCCTCTGCCCATGTTTGCTTCCGGTTTTCTTGCCTGTAAGACTTCTGCTTTTTCCTTCCTCCCTCTCCTGTGTCTGGGATATGCATTTGGCTTATGTTGTTTTACACAATCATGTTTAACTGGATTACACTAGATCATTGAATATCAGGGAATCCGGACTATCACAGCTGAAATGCTTTCACTCAACTGATGTACACAAGATACTCCTTTAGTCAGTCCTAAGCTGTCCCGTGAGCCCCGAAGTAGGAATCTGAGCACATCTGTATTTTGATTAAGAATTTTGGTGCCAGAAATGAAAATATTTATGACTCCTATTTATGTACTTGTGCCTGTGACAATTTCATCATAAAAATTTTATAACATCCTTGGTGGTAGGCTAGACGTTACAGAAATTATTGCGAACATCATTCCTCTAATCAGATCGCTTCTCCCTCTGTCAGTCCACGATGCCACCCCCTGTCACGTGGCCTGGGTCAGGGCCCCGGAGCCTCCACGAATGCCGTCTCTCTCCCTCCCTCACTCCTGCCGCCTGCCTGTCTCCGTCGGAGCCCGCGACTGCCGAGTCCTGCCTGGTTTTCCCTTAACACAATTTCATCTCTTCCTTCCTTTCCATTTCTGTTGTCATCACCAAGCTCAGCCCTAGTTTGTATGAAATTAAATACTCTTAAATGGCTAAATTTAATTCAGGGAAGAGCATTTTCCTGCTTGGCACCAAGTAAAGCGCAGTGGTAAGAAATGGGAGAGGCCCCCGACGCTCTCCTACTCAGGGTGGGAGAAGGGGTGAGGGGGTGGGGGTGCCACATGACAGGCAGCAACCTCAGGTGCTGGAGAAGCTGCCAGTGAGGGTCCCCAGTGGGGATTTATGAGGGGGTCTCAGCCAGCGGGGTCTCAACAGCTGCGATCTCACCTGCATGTTCCTGTTTGCCTGGGAGCACATCTCGTTCTGCAAATGGAGCCGGGACCAGAAAAGTCGACTGAGCAAAACAGTATAAACTAGTGTGCACTGGAAAAATAGCACCTTCAGAATATGCAGATTTATTGCTTCAAAAGCTGGATTGAATAGCTGCCATTTATTAAGATTTGTTTTTATATAATCTTATTTTAACTTAATCACATAATCCCATCTCATATTTTACAAATAATCTCCTTTCATTGCGGGATACTGATTACGTGCTTCAACTTGGCGGGCCTGGGCCGGGGGACCTGATCAGCCCCTGGGGAGGGTGGTGGGCATGGGTGACAGCGCCCTCCGCAGCCCCCCGGGCCTGGGAAAGTGAGGCCGGAGGCAGGCCCCATTTCCTCTCCCAAAATACCACTGTTAGGGGAGGCTTGCTGGAGGGAACCGCCTTTTCCCCACCCCCTTATCTTGCCCGGACACTCCCCGTTACCAGAGCAACTCCCGCCCTCCCCGTTGCCGGAGCAACTCCCGTCCTTTTCAATCGACCTCCGTGCCCTCTCAGAACCAATCCAAGCCTTTATCCCCTCAGCATTTGGGCCTTATACCCCTACAACTAGCCCGCCCCCTTAGCCGCCCTATATAAACTTGTACTCTCCCCTAATAAAGGCTCTTGGCTTTATCACCTTGAAGGAAACGTGTCTTGCGTTTCTTTCTCGCCGCCCTCCACACCTTGCGCGCCTCCGCCGGGGACTCGGCCAAGTCCCCCGCCTCACCCTCGCCTCCGGGAAGAGCCTCCGCCGGTACCCTCCGAGCAACGCCGAGAGCCGAGGGTTCAGCAACCGGCCGCCCCCCGACGCAGTAGACGCGACCGCAACTGGTGCCCTGTGTGAGGCCAATCTCCACACGACGGTCTAGCAGGTTGCCCGCTCGCCCGGACGCCTCTCCAACTCCCCTTCTCCTCGCCTGCAAGGTAAGGGCCGCCTCTCCCTCACCGCTCCGCGCCCGGGGCCGCCTCTCCCTTGTCGAATTATCCCGGCTACAAATACTGTTGCCCCCGACTACCTCTCGTCTTCTCTTTCTATGACCCCCATTCCTCCTAACACTCTCCCTCTACCCCTTCATTACCTTAGTGTGGTCCTCTGTGTCTTCGTTTCTCTGTTCGGCGCGGTGTGCCTCGCCGTGGCCGCCCCCCCCCGGACTGTTCCCGTTCCCGGGGGGTCCTGCTTTCTGTTCTCGTCGTCTTCTTCGGCCTCGCGGCCGCGGTTTGCCTCATTCTTCTTGCTAGGTGGACGCCCCCCCCCCTCTTTTCCCCTCCGCTGTGGGTGGTCGTCTGTCCGCGCGCCGGGCGCCTCGGGTTCGCGCTCTGGCGGGTCTTCTGGACGCACGTCGTTGCGGGGTGTCTGTCCGGCAGCTGTGGGTGTGCTGGGACCTCCTGCTGCCCTTTGGCCCGTGGCTCACCACTTGCCATCTTTGGGGCCCCGTCACTTATGATCGCCTTGTTAGTCAAGTCTCCAACGCCATGGAGCATGGGGGCGGGCGCTTCCCTCCCGGCTTGCTCCCCACCTTAATAACCGTCCGCTCCTGCCTTCAAGGCTCCCTCCCCCCTGATCGAGGCCCCATTAAATCCAAGGAGGCCCTGTCAACTCAATCGACAAATTCGGACAGTGAGACCAACTCGGACCACGATTCGGACACAGAATCCTTAGTCGAGCAAATTAACAACGCACTCGAAGTCACCCCCCAAAAATGAGACGATACCGAGTCTTGCCAAAATGGCGAACTTCCTCCTTCTTCTTCCACTGAAAGGAGGAAGTGCTCCAGCGATGACGTCAGCCCTAAGCCGGGCCGGAAACCGCATGCGCTTTACCCCGCCCTTTCACAGGGCGGAGCTAGCCCGCCATCTTACGCCTTAGCTACACCCACCGCGTCGCCATCTTGCGACACTTGGGGCCTCCCGCTTCCGCTTCCCCCTTCGATGGACTCTTGGATTGCGCCACCGCAACCCACACCCAACCCCCACTCACAACCCGCCTCCCTCTCCCCTTTAAAGCCGCTGCCGGCGGCTGCCGCCACCCCTCCCGCCCCGCCGGCGAACAACCCCTGGCTGCCTTCTACACCTCAAGGCAACCCTTGGGGCAACGCTGCCCCTACCCCCACTCCCGTGCCAGGCCCTCTGCAAGCGCGTCCTCCTTTCTCTCGCGCTTTTCGCTGCTTTCCCCTTAACGTTACCCCCACACTGCAAAAACCGTACGACTGGTATCCCATTGACTCAGACACTATCAAGCAACTTCGCAGGGCTGTCAAGGAGGACGGATTGGGTAGCCCATACGCTTCCCAAATACTGCAGGAAATCGCCATGGACCTTTGACTCCCCCAAGACTGGGCCTCGCTTGCCCGTACCATCCTTGGCCCCGGCCAGTTCGTTGATTGGCGTGCCCACTTCCAGGCAGAAGCAGCTAGGCAGAGCGAGCAAGACGCAGCCACTGGGGCCATTCATTCCCCCGAGGCTTACGTGGGCATGGGAGCGTTTATACACGCATCCGCCTATATCAATGCACCCACCACCTTTTGGCCTATCCTTCGGGGAATCGCCTTACGAGCGTTTGCCAACTGCTCCACCTGTCGGCCTAATAAATTCACCAAGCTCCTCCAGGAGCCGAGTGAGCCTTTCACCACCTTTGTCTCCAGGGTCGAAGAAACCTGCGCTCGAAAGGTTAGTGATCCCCAGGCCCAACTGGCCCTCGCTCGAGAACTCATTCTCGAGGGAGCCAATCCCCCTTGCAAGCAGGCTATCCTTCCCTTGCGGGAGAAGAGCCTACACGATTGGGTACTTGCGTGCAGCGCCTTTGACCCAGCTGCCGCGTCCCTAGCCCAGGCTGTCTCTGGCGCTGTCACTGCCGCCTTAGCCGCCACCACCAGTTGCTTCAAGTGCAGGCAGAGCGGCCATTTTGCCCGGGAGTGCCCCAATGCAGAAGTCAACCGCCCGCCTTTCATGCCGCGCAATGGGCGCCCCCCTCCCACTCCTTGCCCACGCTGCCAGCGTGGCTATCACTGGGCGCGCGATTGCAAAAATAACCCCAAAACCCTCTGCCGCTGCCCCGGTGTTAATCAGCGCCAAGGCGCTGAGCAAGCTTTAAACTCCAAGCGGGGCGAGCCTCAGCCCCGCCCCTAAGAGGCAGCGTCCCAGCCGGTTCTAATGAAACTAATCACCTCGCCGGCAATAAAACGCTTCTCTGGACAGTCCCAATCACTCCGGAAAAGCCTACCCGTAAATTAAAAATAGGGGGGCAGTGGTACACAGGCACGCTCGATTCAGGGGCAGAAGTCTCTTGCATGCCCGCTCAGTATGCTACCATGTGCATGGTTCTCGATGGTCCCTCGGTAGTGGGAGCCACTGGTACCTCCACTTCTCTTCAGGCCATGGGATCCATTAAGTGGGAGGATGAAGAAGGCCACTCAGGCACCTTCCGCCCGTTGTTCCTACACACCATAGACCAAATTTTATGGGGCCGTGATATCCTCGCCGCCTCTGGGGCAGTGCTTACCACGCAGCCCCCCCAATAATGTGCGCCACTGCTCGTTTAACACCTCCAGCGCCCGTTCCTCTGCAGTGGGATACTGAGAAACCTATATGGGTAGAGCAGTGGCCCCTTCCCACGCACAAATTAGTTGCACTCCAAGCCCTTGTCTAAGAACAATTGGACGCTGGCCACATAGAGCCTTCTACTAGTCCCTATAATTCGCCAGTGTTTGTTATTCATAAAAAAGCCACAGGGAAATTTAGATTCCTCCATGATCTGTGGGAGATCAATAAGCATATTCTTCCCATGGGTTCCCCGCAGCCTGGCCTCCCCCATCCGGTGGCCATCCCGGCCCACTATCATGTAGCCACCATTGACATCAAAGACTGTTTCTTTTCCATCCCGCTACATAAGCGAGACCGCCCGCGCTTTGCCTTTACAGTCCCCGTCCCCAATCACGCGGGCGCGGCCAGCAGGTACCAATGGAAAGTCCTCCCTCAGGGAATGCGTAACAGTCCGGCCATCTGCCAAATGTATGTTAATCACGCAGTGGCCCCCCTGCGGAAGTGGGCCATGCTCATCCATTACATGGATGACATCTTGGTGGCCTCTGAGGACACCGAGGTGCTTCCTCTAATCCTCAAAGACCTCACCACTAATTTAGCTGACCTCGGCCTTACGGTTCAGCCCGAAAAGGTTCAGATTGTGCCGCCATTGGCCTTCTTAGGGTTTAGCATTGATAAAACCATTGCCCCGTCCGCTCCCCAGCTGGACATACCAGATCGGGTCACCATCACTGAGCTCCAACAGCTCTGCGGTCAGATCAATTGGCTCCGCTCTGCGTTGCCGATCACCACCGCGCAGCTCCAACCACTCTTTATGCTGCTGAGTGTCCCAGAAGCCCCGCCGCTAGCGGTCTCCCGGCGCATTAAGCTCACCCAGGAGGCAAAGGAAGCCATTGCCGCCATTAACAAGGCGCTCGCCACCTGCTGTCTCAACAGGTTCAGCACTAGAGAGGGCAATCTTATAGCACTCATCCTTCCTACGCCCGGCACACCCATGGGCTGCCTGTGGCAAAATGGCCCTCTACTTTGGGCGCACCCCGCTAAAAGCCGGCTTAGAAAAATCTGCCCCGTAGTGCGGCTCTGGATCAGCCTAGCTTCAGATCTAGTCACCCTGGCTGTTCATGTATTTGGAGAGCCGCCGGAAAAAATTGTTTGGCCCCTGGACGCAGGCCAAACCCGCCTGCTTATACGTGTTAACCCGGACATGCAAATCCTTTTAGAAGGATTTCAGGGGGAATTCAGCTGCCACTATCCTAGCCATCGACTGTTACAGGGACTCGCCAAGCTTCCCTTCCGCAGCCCCTTCCACCCTTTCCCCTCCCCTGCACCCATCCCGGGTGCCACTACCGTCTTTACTGACGCCTCCAAAACCCGATTCGCCTTCCTCTCTTATCCCCCGGACCACCCAGAACCCCGCCTATTCAGCTATGTCAACCTTCATTCAGTCCAAGTGGGGGAAATCCTGGCGGTGTCATACGCACTAAACACCCACTGCAACCACCCAGTAGCCTCTACACTTATCAGGTCTGCCGAGTCCTCGCGTTTTCCACCTTTTTCCCGGGGAACTCGGCCATCGATAAAGCACTTTCTGACCTCAGGAGCATCCTGGAGCATCGACAGGATCCTTGGTTCATTAGCCACATTCGTAGTCACTCAGGCCTTCCGGGGCCCTTGGCTAATGGCAACAGTATAGTAGACCAAGCGGTCTCAGCTCAAGATACCCAAGCAATGCTAACCCACACGGCGGCCCCTGCGGGGGACGCTGTTAACCAGGCCAAGTTATTGCATTCTAGGTTTCACTTTTCGGCTACATCGTTGCATCATCTATGTGGCCTCCCCCTAGACACCTATAAACATCTTGTCCGCAATTGCGCAACTTGTGCGCCCTTCGCGCCGCTTGGCCCCCTGCAACCTCAGGGAGTCAACCCACGAGGCCTAAAACCAAATTCTAGATGGCAAATGGACGTAACTCACGTTCCGTCCTTTGGGCGCCTCAAGTATGTACATGTAATGATTGACACCTTCTCGGCCATGTGTTATGCAGTCCCCCTCGCCGGGGAAACGGCCAAACACTGTATCAAGGCCCTAAGACAGGGAATTCTCTTCATGGGAGTCCCCTGGGACCTAAAAACGGACAATGGGCCTGCCTATCGCAGTGCCTCCTTTGCGGCCTTTCTTCAGTTATATAACATCACCCATCATTTCGGCATCCCCTATAATCCTCAGGGGCAAGCCATTGTGGAAGCAGTCCATCGCCGCTTAAAAACACAAATTGAAAAAGAAAGGGCAATGCTCCCCCAGGCAACTCCAGGGGACCTTATCATAGCAGCCCTTATTCACCTTAATCTACTCACATTCAATAAAGAAGGACTTTCGCCCCTACATAAACATTGGGGTCCCTCATATAGGCCCACCCAGGCCCCGATGGTCTACTGGAAGGACCCAGAAAATAATGCCTGGAAGGGTCCCTCCCCACTCCTCACCCAGGGGCGCGGGTTTGCTTGTGTTTTCCCAGATGATGCAGCACAACCAATCTGGATCCCAGGAAGGGCAATCCGGCCCGCCACCAGCAACCACGCGTCTAACGAGACGAGAACGCCATCGTCTCCGCAACCTGGTGTACCAGATGACAACCGTGCACCTAGGCCTGGACCCCGGTCCGGAGGTACCCCCGGAGAGACAGGAGATCAGAGAAATCATGCGCCTTTACAGACAGGCTAAAGCAAGCTCCCTGCACCTCCATAACCCCCACCCAAGCATTGCTTCCCTTCTAACGATCATGCTTGCCCTCGCCTCTTCTACCCAGGCCAACCCCCACCAGCCTTGGAAATGGACCCTTGCGCGTTGGGAGGATTCCAAAATTATTTTTTGCAATATCACTGCACAACCCCCCTCCTTTCTTTTTAATGCCACTGATCTGTTTCTTCCCGGGACCTTTGCCCCCGCCAATAGCAACTCTGGCAGTTCTAGAAGGGGAGGCCGAGTTGGAGTACGCAGTGACAAAAACCTAGGCCAGTATTACATGTGCCCATCCTCAAATCCTGGAAAACCGTACTGCAATTCCCCCAACGAGTACTACTGTGCATACTGGGGGTGTGAAACATTAGCCACTAATTGGAAGCCTCCTGTTCCTGATCAATACCTTACCTTAAGGTGGGCCCCTCCAGAGTGCAAAGTCTCTACTGTTAACTGGCTCGGCCAAGAAAGTGAGGGAACCTGCACACAGCTTAATCTCACCGTGCAACTCCCCACTGATCCCTCCTGGTTACTCGGTCGAACTTGGGGCTTCAGAATCTATGAGACCGGAGACGACCGAGGATCACTTATTCTCATAAAAAAGGAGGCTGCAAACCAACCATGCCAAAATACTGCATTAAGAACACCCTCTGGCATAGGTCCCAACAAAGTCCTTAACCCCCTTTATCCACAGCCCTCCAGCCGCACCTCAGCTCCAACCAACCGCACCTCAGCTGCAAACAGTGCATCGCCAACCCCACCACCCCAACCTTTTCTGCCCCCCTCTCGTTACTCCTCTCCCCTCCTCAGCCTTATCCAAGCAGCCTTCACCTCAGTGAATTCCTCCAACCCCAATCTTACCTCCTCCTGTTGGCTTTGCCTCTCCACCTCCTCCTCCCTGTATGAGCCCGTTGCCTCCAACCTCTCCTTTTCAGAAAATACAGAGAATAGCCCCTCGGAATGCAATTGGAATACCTCTGCTGTCCCCCTAACCTTTCATTCAGTTTCCTCCACAGGAAAGTGCATCCACCCTCTCTCATACAACTCTCCCAACCTCACAGCTTGTGCCAACTACTCATCTCCCAGCAGCTCTGCCAAATTTCTTATTCCTCACAACTCCTCCCAATGGCTCTGCTCCTCTACAGGACTTACCCCCTGCCTTAACGTGCAGACCCTCAATACAACTCATGAAACTTGCCTCCTAATTGTCCTTATCCCTAGGGTCCTATACCACAGCGAGGAAGACTTCTTCCTCCGCCTGGAAAGAACTGCAGCTCCTGCCCCTCTGCAAAAGCAAGAGCCCATCACCGCCCTCACGATCGCCTCCCTCCTAGGTCTTGCAGGCGCTGGCACCGGAATCGCTGCACTAGCCAGTCAAGGCTCCGCCCTAACTCACCTCCGGGCGGCTGTTGACGAGGACATTCGTCACCTACAAAACGCTATTTCCCATCTTAAAAATTCTGTTAACTCCCTCTCTGAGGTCGTGCTCCAAAACCGCTGAGGTCTCGACCTTCTTCTCCTCAAAGAAGGAGGCCTTTGCGCCGCCCTAGGAGAAGAATGCTGTGTATATGCCAATTCCACAGGTCTCGTCGAAGACAGCCTAAAGAAGGTCCGAGAGGGACTAGAACAACGCAAAAGGGACCGTGAAGCCACCAGCTATTGGTCCCACATCTTTACCCCCCTCCTCCCATACCTCCTCCCTCTCATCGGCCCCCTACTAATGATTATTCTAGCTCTCACCCTAGGGCCCTGTATTATCCGCAGACTTGTCCAACTTGCTAAAAACCAAGCCAATGCTGTCTTCTCATCATTTGTGCAAGTCCAGTATCAACGACTTGCCTCCACTGAAGAAGCTAACCCTCCGCAGCGTCACCACCCTCGTCCATCCCGCAAGCAGCGAGGCCCCTCTCGAGCGCCCGGGCGCCACACCAACGCCGAGCTCCAGCCTCTCTGAGCCACCGTCAACCCCTTTTCCCCTCCCCGGCCTCCCCTTTCCCTCATCCCTTAGCGGGTCTCTCCTGTGAGCTTCTTCCTGTAATTAGAAAAGAAGGGGGAAATGCGGGATACTGATTATGTGCTTCAACTTGGCGGGCCTGGGCCGGGGGACCTGATCAGCCCCTGGGGAGGGTGGTGGGCACGGGCGGTAGCGCCCTCCACAGCCCCCCGGGCCTGAGAAAGTGGAGCCGGATGCAGGCCCCATTTCCTCACCCAAAATACAACCGTTAGAGGAAGCTTGCCGGAGAAAACCGCCCCCTTTACCTTGCCCGCCCACTCCCCGTTACCAGAGCAACTCCCGCCCTCCCCGTTGCCGGAGCAACTCCCGCCCTTTTCAATCGACCTCCGCGCCCTCTCAGAACCAATCCAAGCCTTTATCCCCTCAGCATTTGGGCCTTATCCCCCTACAACTAGCCCGCCCCCTTAGCCGCCCTATATAAACTTGTACTCTCCCCTAATAAAAGCTCTTGGCTTTATCACCTTGAAGGAAACGTGTCTTGCGTTTCTTTCTCGCCGCCCTCCACACCTTGCGCGCCTCCGCCGGGGACTCGGCCAAGTCCCCCGCCTCACCCTCGCCTCCGGGAAGAGCCTCCGCCGGTACCCTCCGAGCAACGCCGAGAGCCGAGGGTTCAGCAACCGGCCGCCCCCCGACGCAGTAGACGCGACCGCATTTCATCTTTACACTAACATATTATTACCTGATTTTAGAGATAAGATAACTGAAGTTAGGAGAACTGAGGATATGTTCTCACTTTTGTATGAGTTGATTTCGAACCAAAGCTGCCAAATCCTACTCTCCTGCTTTGTACATACATATATATATATAAAATTAACATAGTACATATATAGAGAGTTTACCTGTGTGTGAGAGACATTAAAAACTGTGTTCATCTGCTCTTCAATGGCTGCCATCTGGCATGCTCTGGACTCTTAATTAGTAGTAATATTTGCTGTAATTGTAATGTTAGCAGCACTGACCCTGACTGCTTTTTGTGAGCATTCTTCCTTCCCAAGACTGTCTGTCAGACTCCTGCTCAAATTCAGAAGACCTGTAACTTTCATGTGACAAGGAGTAAATATGAATCAACCTCCTTTCACATGACTGTGCTTTTGGTTGTTTCAGGCATTATGTGAGCATCTTTCTGGTCAGCTGGGGGATGAAGCAGCATAATTCACAGTAAGTGTGCACCCACCGTTCTCTCCTCCCATGGCTGGAGCTGGGCTGGGCTGGGGACATGTACACGCTCGCTTGCACTAACGAGCGGGGCTGGCAGGTCCTCACCCAGCGCACCCCACAGCAGCCGGGCGAGGAGGAACCACATGTGAGCACCTGTGCACCCCAGTGAGGGAGAAGCACTCACCCCAGGAATTGGGAAACCAGCCTCAGCCCCATCAGAAGCCAGCCCTTTGGGGAAATGGTTTTCCAAGTTGCTCCAGGCCATGACAACTCCAAGGGGGTTGACTGGTTTCAGTTCAGAATTTCAGATCTGCTGGTTGTCTTTGCATTTGTTTTCTCATGAATTCTGCAGACCAGATAGACAAAGAGACCAGGTTTGGGTTTTTGTCTCTTATCTACTTACATATGGCTACAGAGCCTGTACTTTTTCTTCAGGTAATGCATTTAATTAAGCTCAAGTTATTGCAAAGTTTCTAAGAACTAACATTTTCCTCTTAATTTCCTATTTCTTTGGGCTGTTTTTTTTTTAACAGTGATGAGTATTGTGCTACCCACCCAATCCACAGGGCGACTCATGCTTTCTCTGAACAATCCTGCTCCTTGCCCACAGCCCATCAGGCTCCCTTCCCCAGGACTGAGACGGGGACAAGGGGCAGCCGCATTTGCAGCAGGGAGCTGCGGGGCAGCCACGGCTCACCTGGTGCTCAGAGGAGTCTGCTCTGCGGCGGGAGAGCAGGAGGCTGGCGTGCAGAGGGAAGTGGACCGGAGAGAGGGTCCTGACAATCCCAGGCCTGGCTGCGCTCTTGTCCTTGGGTTCCCTTGAAACACCCTGTAGTCTTAACATAAGTACCCCATTGTGCTGGTCTGAATATATTATGTCCCCCAGAAAAAGCCATATTATTTGATGCAATGTTGTGGGACAGACGTTTTAGTGCTGATTAGATTGGAATCCTTTGAGTGTTTCCGTGGAGATGTGCCCCATCCAACTGTGGGTGATAATTTTGATTGGATAATTTCCATGGAGATGTTACCCCACCCATTCAGGGTGGGTCTAAATTAAATCACTGGAGCCATATAAATGAGCTGACAAACAGAAGGAACTCAGTGCAGCTGAGAGTGACATTTTGAAGAGGAGCTACAGCCAAGAGGGACACTTTGAAGAATGCACAGAAGACGAGAAAGTAGTTGCAGATGAGAGAGAGTTTGAAGATGGCCTTTGAAAGCAGACTTTTGCTTCAGAGAAGCTAAGAGAGGACAAATGCCCCAAATGCAACTAAGAGTGACATTTTTGAGGAGCTGCAGTCTAGAGAGGAACATCCTGGGAGAAAGCCATTTTGAAACCAGAACTTTGGAGCAGACGCCAGCCACATGCCTTCCCAGCTAACAGGTTTTCTGGAAGCCATTGGCCATCCTCCAGTGAAGGTACCTGATTGCTGATGTGCTACCTTAGACATTTCATGGCCTTCAGACTGTAACTGTGTAACCAAATAAACCCCTTTTATAAAAGCCAATCCATCTCTGGTGTTTTGCATTCCAGCAGCATTAGCAAACTAGAACACCCCTTATGAGGCTTAAGCCAGGTAAAGGTGGCTTCAAGTCTTGTATTTTTAAATGAAAGTCAGAGGGGCATCATTTTCAATACACAGATAATTTTCAGGAAACGTAGGCAGTGCATGGATTTTCAAAGGCCCTCCCTCAATTTTCTCTCTGAGGCAATGGCATGTGGCACACCTGGGCACGGCAAGGGTAACGGCCACATGCAGGCCACCAGGCCAGTACGGCACCTGGTAAGGAAGGAAGAATGAAACGTCTCAGCTCAGCCTGCTCATCTGACTGCCAGAGGCAGGGGCAGAGCCACCCAGACTCAACAGCAGGGTTCTAAAAGTGAGGTGCTGGGTTGGAACACAAGCCTGAGCCACATCAAGGTTGGTGAATCCAAGCACCCGAAGGCCCTGCCTCCGGCATTGGCAGCAGGCTCAGCAGGTGGCAGTGTGCACGCCCGGCCAGCCCTGCTGCTCCAGAGCTGGCTAAGGTGTGGCCACACCTGGCAGCTTGTTGGGACTGCAGACCCTCGCCCTGCCCACCTGAGCTACTGACCCAGAATCTGCATTCGAGCAAGATGCCCAGGTGACTCGAAGCACAGCAACACAGCGGGTCAGCTGACCGCATCCTGGAACCACCCAGGTTACCCTAAACAAATGGCCATGGTCGGAGTCCCCCACAGAGGCTCTTTAACTGGTCCAAGTGTGACCTCCAGAGCATATGGATTTTTAAAGCGTCCCAGGTGATTCCCACCTGCCACGAGGTTGGGAATCAGTGCTTCTGGAGGATGACTAGAGGCAGCCTGGAAGACGGAAGCCACTTCCTTTGTTCAACAGAGTCACAATAATGTGGAAGGCAAAGTTCTTTTGAGTCAAAAGAGGAGGACCCCAGAGCGAAAGAAAAGCATTTATCTTTTTAAGTGCCCAAAAGGATTAGCTTGGAAAATCAAAGACACACCCTAGAGGACTAGAACACAGAGTTTATAGAATATACTGAAAACTTGGGAAAGCAGGCCACCCAGTTACTTTTGGGCAATGGAAGGCTTTTGCCCCTTCCCAGGCAAACCCTTCAAAAACTACGGCCCCACTGGGGCTGGATAATGAGGTTTGGGCTGGAAACATACAAATGGCTAAAGGAGGAATAGATGGTAAGTTGGAGGGCCGTCTCAGGCTTAAGGCCCCAGCCTGCAAGTCCCTGAGTCTCATCGGTGGCATGGGAGCTGCGAGTGGACTCGGAGAGGCCCAGACAG
This sequence comes from Choloepus didactylus, assembly GCF_015220235.1. Classification (NCBI taxonomy): domain Eukaryota; kingdom Metazoa; phylum Chordata; class Mammalia; order Pilosa; family Megalonychidae; genus Choloepus; species Choloepus didactylus. Next base: position 383,646 of record NC_051311.1, read on the forward strand.
GACAGGGGACCCGAGGACCTGAACCTCCAACGAGAGGCCGCATCCAAGAAGACAAGGGTCAGAGCCACCTTTGGCCTGTTTCTGCACCAAAGGCACACGGTCCCCAGGGAGAAGGGAGAGGGTCCTGATCTGAATGGTGTTTACCCAAATGATGCTACATCTGAATCCAGAAGGGCCTGCAGGATCAAGGATCCCACCGTGGCGGAAATGAAGGCTTGAGAGCCAAGATGGATTCATTTCTAGAAAATAAGGAAGGCACCAGATTCCTGAATTGTGCCTGCAAATGTCAAATCCACTACTCCAGCTAACAGAATCCATCCACCTACCCAGAAGGCAGTTTCCCTTCTGCAGGTCCTTGGAGACTTTATGTCCAGACAAAAGGGTGTCTCTGGGTGGCGTTTTGCAAGAAGATGAGGATCCGGGAAGTGCTGGGATGGGCCACGAATCAGAAGCGTCCTGAGAGGCGGAGTGGGGTGGGAGCCCAGGTGAGCTCCCCAGGGTGCACAGATGAATTCTGAAGCCTCAAGAACACTGTGGGGGAGAGCGTGGCTCAGAACTACGTACCTCAGAAAAATCTATTCTTAAGCATAATGCACTCCTGCAGGTGAGCACTCTTGTAAGAGGTGCCTTCAGTGAAGGTTGGCCCAACTGAATTGGGATGGGTCTTAATCCTATTACTGGAGGCCTTAGAGAGAAGACACAGAGAAAAGCCACGAGGAGCGGCTGGAAGCCGGAAGCCAACGGAACCCAGAAGAGAAAGGAGAAGACACCACCATGTGCATCCCCATGTGATGGAAAATCAAGGAAGCCCGGTGATGGCGGCAGCCAGAAGACACCACCCTGGGAGGAAACAAGCCTTCTTGTCTCGGAAACCATGAGCTTCTAACCTCCTGTAGCTGAGCCCACCCACTGTGCGGCATTTGCTTTAGCATCTGGGAAATTAAAGCAGAGAACAAGAATTCGACTAAGCTGCATTCCTGGTTGGGGCAGCCTTGGTAGAGACCATCATGGCAGAGACAGACACTGCGCTAATGTCACTGGTTACCATACATTGGCTCAGTCTCAGCGGACAAAGTCATAAGGGTAAATGGTCCCAATGACCTATTATGATTGTTAAGAAGCAGTGAAAAATAATTAAGAGACCTGATGATAGCTTCCTTTTCCCTGACTTCTCCCTCTTCTTTTCTCCCAAAGGGAATATTCCTGGGAGAAAACCTGTTGCACGCATCTCTCCTCCCAGGACCTTACTGGGGGTGTTTAGCCCTGGCCTGAAGTCGATGGACTGGCTATTGGGCCGATGTGGGCTCCACTCCCCTCACCTTGTGAAGGGCACAGCCTTTCCGTCACGCTCCCTGGTTTAAGGGTGGGAAAGGAGGACCGTGACAAGGAAATGAACAGCAACAGCTTCCTGAGCTAACCCAGGAGTTCAGCTGCATCCGTCGCTCTAACATGTATAAGGCACCTAGATTTAGAATTAGGATATACTACATATAAGAGGCCCTCCCTGACCCAATCATCATTTATTGGACTATTACAATACAACATAAGAAAATAAATTTAAGTGAACACCCCTGAAATGGCCGCGGGGAGAAAGCATCAGCAGGTGACACGATGCAATCCCACCGGTGCCCCTACAACCATGTGAGTGTCACCAAAGTCACCTGGCAGTTTACAAGGATATGTCGCGGGACCCTTTTCGCCTAACCCCAGAGGAGAAGACAAAGCCAAAGGATCGGAGTTAGGGATGTATAAGTCAGCTTACTGGAACACTGCCTCAAACCAGAAAATTCTGTACATGGAAAATACCCAGTTAGGAGGGGGGTGGGGAAAAGAGACACAGTTCTAATAAATAGTGTAAGCTGTCAGTCTATTACAGATTTCTGAGTACTTACTGAAACCTTCTTAAAATAACCAACATAAAAGTGAAAATTGAACCACAAAACCAAGAAGTCTACTGTGTGTTAAAACTCTGATTACATAATCAGTTTCCTTTTAAATGATAATACATATGTAATCCTTTTTAAAATCCTTTGACGTAATCGTTTCAGAAAAATCAGTATTTTCATACCACATGCACAAACATAGATTATCTAACTGTGCTTTATGAATTTCCTAAGCCCTCCATGTGACTTAGGTAATTAGTTATAGTTTAGGAATCATATCATGAGCTGTTTCTTTCTGGTCCATGTTAAAGTATTCAACACACATTTGGAAAATTTTTGGAAAATAGCTGAAAAATGTTTATGCTCTAAAATCATGTGATTTATGACAGAAACATCGAGGTTCATCTTAATTAAGAGGAACTATGAGATCAAACGGGAGTTACAGGCTGAAAGTCGATTGTTGTAGGAAGGTTTCTGGGGTAAGTGGTCTGTGAATGGGGCAACATTATAAAGGCTTTCAAATGGAAACGTTTGTTGCAACGCTGGTGAGTTTTGTATTCAATGTAGCTTCTTGCACCATCTTGCCTGTCTAGTACTGTCCGCCAACAGGAAAGGGAGTGTTTGCTTTGCCTGCCTTCAAATTCTCATAAAAGTCAGGCTGGGACCAAGGCAGGAAGCCTGGGCCAGGTTGCAGCCTGACCTTCACCTTTGCGAGGGAGCCGCTTACACACGATGCGTGTTCCAGAGAAGGGAAGTGGCTCCTCTCGTGGGGAGGGACCTTACCTGGGTAATCATTCTTGTCGATGTCTGAATCTCCTCTCAGTGTAAAGCCAAAGCCTGAAGGGACGGCCTGTGAGGCCCAAGCTCCCTGCAGAATTTGGGAAGGCTTGGTGTTTAACCCTTCCTTGTTCCCGTTGTAAATGAGCACTTGGCCTCTTTGATCCTTGCCTGAAAAGGGCACGCCAACCGCAATGTCTGCACAGAGAGACACATAAATATATTTTTTTAAAATAAAGAAGAATCTTTCAGAAATGGCAGTACAGCAGAGGAGCAATACCATAAAGTCTAAAGGCTTAGTAAGTTTTCCATGAAACTTCGCACTACACATGCAGCAACAGGAAAATACACATCATCTTTCGTTCATCCACAAGTGCCACTGGACCCAGTGGGTACAACAGTGAAAAGACACTTGGGGCCTCTGCTTTGAAGAAGTTTCTGTGACACCAGATCATGTGAATAAAGAAATAGTCAAGGAAAAAACAAAAAGTGATGAAGAAGACACAATGAATTTTTTAAACGTTGACGTGACAGAGGGGGTCGAATTTAGTTTAGGGTCAGAAGAGGTACGTTGTGGCCATCGGAGATGCAATGTCCCCCTTCCCTCATCTAATTGGGGCACTTGGTGTGGAATTGCCCATTTTACACTCAAGGAAACCATGGCCCAGAGAGTCTAAGAATACTTGATATTGTTAAAAATGCTTGTTGGAGCTCTTAAAAAATATCACTGAGGTTTTGCGAGAGAAGACAGAGGAAGTATGATGAAAGAGACAGCCCCGTGGGTGATCTGGCATTACTTAAATCACCTGGGAGCTCTTTGGTTCTATCAATTAATGGGGAATGGGGCAGTTTTTGAAAGCAACACATTGGTTAGAGGTGAACTTGTCTTCTTTTACTTCCCTGCAATCATGAGGTTTTAATGTGCATTTATGCTTCATAGTGCTGTAAGGACTACTAATCCCACAGGGTTGGAATCCCAGAGGTCCAGGGACACTTGCGAGGGCACCAAGGAGTGCTTGGCTGGTGTGTGCACTCGCGGGCCACTGGGTTCCAGCAAATTCCTGTGACCTCCCCAAACTTCAATAAGAAACCCTCGTTCTTAAGGAAAGGCCCTGAAGTGGATGCACATTTTCACGCACCCTTGCATGTTCTTCTGAGCAGAGGGCAGTCAAGACATTTGTAGATTCCTAACCCAAAGAACCACAGCCCTAAGCTGAGAATTTAACACTACATTCCTGCAGACACTGGCATTGCTTTTAAGTTGACTTCACAGACCAATCGAAACACAGCAGCCCTAACCCACCAAGGCTGATCGGGAGCCATGCGTTTGCCAAAATTCCTGCACTGCCCGTTTGCCTTCTGCACACACATGGCAGAGCCTCTAGTGCTTTCTGAGTCACCAAATCCAAACAGATCACTGCTGCCTTTACTTGAGATCTGTTTCATGGCACCCTAAGTTGAATGCACTGAAATTCACATTAATCAAATTTAGATTAGGCAAAACAAGGAAACTTTTTAAAAGCTGCCTTGAGAGTGCTGACAGTTTATCGAAAGCCAAGCACTTGAAAACCGCCAGCAGTGACCGCAGCCCCACGCGGGGACAAAGCCGCCGCCCCCCGTCCGCCCGCGGCCCTTACCGTTGTATCCGTCCTGGTCCAGGTCCCCCAGGGGCGCCACGGCTGTGCCGAACCTCCCGAACGCGTCGGCGCCGGCCAGGACCTGGGGCGCCCTGAAGAGCAGCGCGCGCACCTGCACGTACAGGTAGAGCCGCCCGACCTCCCGGGGGCTGCTCTCGGACTCGCGCTCCATGAAGAGGGGCGCGCCCACCAGGAGGTCGTCCATCCTGCGGGGACAGAGGGAGCTCAGGGCCGCGCTGCATCACCTGGAGCCGGACAGTTCCAAGTGATGCTTCCCCATCCCTGAGGGCATTTTACAACCAGAGCTCCCCGTCCCTGCTCTGCTAGGTCTAAGACGAGAATGCTGAAAGAAAACAGAGTTGCTAAATTGTCGCATTAAACTTTATGTTAAAAATTATGACTTTAAGAAAACCACCGATATTTTCCCTTTTCAACTTTTTACAGATACAGTATTTATACAAGTAAAACAAATCAAATAGACCCAAATAGGTTTTTCTAAATGTAGATTTGAGTTTGTCTAAAACATATATAACTATAAATTGTGTGATTCCTTGTATTAACAAAGTTTGAAATAAATTCTGTGCTTCTCTTTCCTCTTGTTTACACAGCCCAGAGAGGGGGTTACTTCTGGCTAGAAAGATAGAAAATACGATTTTCATTCCAAATGAAAATGTATAGGAATTATTTGTGTGTATATATATATTTAGGAGGAAGCTTATCGATCATTTTTAAAGTTGGAAAAATTCAAGAAATAGATACCTAAGCAAATTATTTAGAAATAAAGAGAGAGCCATAAGGAAAATAAAAAACAAATGGTTAGAGGCGTTTCCTTCAAAGCCGGGGAGGGAAGTAACAGGAAACCACTTCTGTTCCTTCCAAACTATTTGATTTTTTTAAAAAAACCATGTGCATTTATCATTTTTATTTTAAGAGTTTTAAGAAAAGTCACTAATTACCTCCACTAAAACGTGTCTGAGACGCCCCTTTCCCGTCAGAGTCGGTCACCGGAAGGACAACTGCGGCGGAGAGACCAGCGTGGATCGGGGGTAACTGAACTCGTCAATGCACCGATCAGGAAAGTGCTGTCTCTGTCCCTTCGAGACCTGCGTGGCCCGCGAGACCCTCCACTGCCCCGCCCTGGCCCCCGCCTCGGCCCCAGGCTGGTGTCTACACTCTTGCATGTTCAAGTCTCTTTGAAGTTCACCTAAAGGGGGGTGGCCCCTAGGTCACTGCCCCACGATTTACAAGTGAGGTCAAACTGCTTCTCGTACAACTGCAAGACACGAGTGGAAAAATCATCTGAGAGATCCAGACAACGAGCTGGGGGCCGCAGATGGGGGCAGCCGTGGGGCACCGAGGGCCTCCGGGGAGGGGAGGCACTGGACAGGGTGGGATTCTGGAAGGTGGGCCTGGAGGTCACAGGCCCTAGTGGGGGCCATGAGGGGTCAGATGGCCTCAGTTCGGGCCTGGAGACAGTAGTGAGAGGTCAGTGCAGAGCTGAGTCCACACGAGACACTGCCGAGCTTTGGGTCTACAGATCCGAATTTAAAGCTGGCTCCTGTGGCCACCAGCTCCCTCTCCGAAATGTGGATGATCTATAGGCGCTGCCCTCAGATAAATCCCTGGGATCTCCTCGCCCCTCCCTGTTTCTCCCCCCTTCACACACACACACGCACTTGCACACACACACCATACAGTCGGCATTTACTAAGTGGTAGGTATAATGAAGACATTGGCTAACTGTTGAGGTGAATCCACATCTTTAAACCATTTTTATGTCAATTCCTACAGAAAGAGTTCCAGTGTAAAAGAGAAAAAGGCATTTATTTGCCTTCTTCCTTTTCTCCTTCGTGGGAGCCAGAAACAAGGTGAAACCTAACCTCAGACAGTCCGGGTCCTGCAGGCCCTTCTAGGACAGGCCCCGGCTTTCCCACCACAGCCGGAGGGCCAGCCCCCGAGCCGGGAGCGAATCGCCTCAAGGTACGAGACCGAGTAGCTGAGATTTAGCAGAGCTTGTTCTCGTTCCTGGGACAAGGACAAAGCCGTGAGTCGGTCCCTGAGGGACGAGCACGAGCTCTGGGAGCGGGAAAGGCGTGGACCTCCCTCGTGAACGCCCGTCCGCAGGATCCTGGATTCCAGGAGCAGCGTGGCAGCCTTGACTTACTTCCCTAGAAATATACTCCTCTAGATACTCAAGTGTAAGCCTCCTAAAATGTCCTAAACCCCAAAAAGAAAAAGAGGCATTTGTTCTTAATTTGTAATTGTGCTCTCATGGGGTTGAGAGACAAGAGCTGTCTCAGATCCAATTGGTACCAATATGCCTTGTAGAACATTTGCACTTAATGTAAATATTATTTTATATTAGCAATATCACTTAACAGCTACAATATCTATTATTGTTTAGTCTGGTGCTTCTAAATCTCAATTTGCAACCCATTAGTGGATTGTGAAATCAATTTAGTGGGTTTCAACCCGCATTAAAAAAAAAATGAAATGGTATACAATAGAAAATGTCAGAGTGAAAACATTACACGTAACAAGGGTAAATATTGTTCTTTGAAACTTTTGTTTTCAATTGTGTATATATAATGGGAGCAATGTAAAATGTATTTCTTCTTATGGATCACAGGCAACAAAATGCTTGAAAAACCACTGCAGTATGTTATGCATGCCAAAAGCTATTTCAAAATTAATTTCTCAAATTGTTTTCCTGAATATACTCAATTCAAGCTTAAAGTTTTAAAGTATTCAATAGTAAAAGTGTTTTTCATTGACCTCTGACAAGCAGCGGTGTAACAGGCTGGGCACCATTCTAAGAGAGCATGTATATTCTTTAATCTCAAGAAAGAACCTTGATGAAGAAATAATATTAATGATGAGGTTTTCACTTGTGAAGGTTTGAAGCTGTCTGACCTCAGAAAAGATGATGTTCTTAAAGCTAATCCATTCTCGTGGGTGTGGACCCATTGTGAGTAGGAACAACCTGAGATCTCGTTCCCGGTGGGTCTTCATCATCTTACTGGAGTCTTTTATAAGAGGATGAAAACAGAGAGAAGCTAAGAGAGAAAGAAGAGACGCTCAAAGAAAAAAAGCCAGAGAAGCTGAGAGTAGATATGCAAAAATACAGAAAGAAACCACAGAAAAATAGAGAGGAAGCCACTGACGCCACAAGCTGGAAGCAACGAAACCTGGGAGAGGAGGGAGAGCCCAGAGAGGCCGCCATGTGCCTGGCCGTGTGAGAGGAGCTGAGGACCTCCAGCAGCCGGCTTTCAGGAAGAAGGCATTGCCTACTGATTCCTTGATTCGCACATATACATGGCCTCAGAACTGTCAACTTGTTAGTTAATAAATCCCCATTGTAAAAGCCAATCCATTCCTGGTATTTTGCATTTTGTCTGCTTTGGCAAACCAAAACATCACTAAAAACACTTCTCTCCACTTGGGGCATGTTGGTGGTTTGGACGAAGTCATGAGATCTAAGTTGTTAGGTAAAAGCATTTCATAAAAGCAGGAAGAATGAACAAAGCTTCGTTGTGTCTGAAACATCTGATGTTCAAGGGCAGGTTTCTTTGAAATCTGTGCAGCCTCACACAGGTTTTATCTCTACCTCTTTTTAAGTATAGTCCATGCTGATAATATGATACGATGCAAGGCTCAACCCTCATCCTCACATGTAGTAAAGCACATAAAAGGTGAAAGTGCCCGAGGCGGAGAGGCTGCAAGGCCCCACCCCACCCCCACCACAGAACATTCAACCTGAAGTATCTGGATTCAAGTTTTCTGCTTGAAAATACTGCCAAAATATGGCTTTACCACAGAAAGTTTTCCGTATTTCTTTTTCTCCTAACAACACATATCGCATGCTAATGTCCATGACTAACATTCAGAAAGTAGCTATTTATTTCAAGAATGGAGATTGGTGGGTTGTATACTAGAGCTGAATCTCATTACCTAATTCTTTTATTATATACAAGAGGTAATATAATTTAAAAATTACATTACAGAAATTAATCTAATTTATACCTCATGTTTTAGTTTGCACTTTATTTTTACATCTTTACTGGATTTTCTGCCTAATTCAATCATAATGATATATCTTGTATGAGTGACCATTCTTGTACCTCAAGCACAACACAGTTTCTTTTCATACATTTTCTCTAAAATGCTCTGAAGGTAACTAGCTGCTAGGAATCTATTTAAATTCTGCTTCTTTCTGCCCTGCAGAGGCTATAAACAAGAGGAGTGTGGAGAATGTCAATGGATTAAATTGTAGTTCTGTGAATTTCTGAAATAGTATAAATAGAGTAAGATTCAAATGCCATAATAAAACACAGATCTGTGTGCTTAGGCAAAAGATGAAAAACATCATCTGCATTTGTTGCTAACAAGTTTATCCAGAAATTCCTTACAGAGTTTACACTGGCAGAGCATGTTCCACTGGCTATCTAAGGACAATAAAATTGAAGGTCTTTTCACCAGTTTGTTTATGTTTTCAAGCCAGTCTCAATTGGACCAGCGTGCACACAATATCAATTGGACCCGCATGCACACAACTGTTTGGTTTAAAACATTTGGAATATACTCAAAACACAGAAGTTTTTGTTGTTGTTTTTGTTTTGTACTTTGGGGATTTTTTTTAATTAAAAAAAATCACCAGGGAAAATTTCTATACATTTACTTGCTTGATCACATTGGTTAACACTATGTCATTTTCCTGATGCTGGGATTTTGGAGCACTTGTTTTTGTTGCATTATGGATAGAGATGATGGGATATGTGGTCAAATAACATTCAGCAGGTAGTTGCATGTATTCTACTAACTAAATAACTTCTGACTGGGGAAGGAAAGCCCAGTTCACAATCAACTAACCAACTGTGTTTTTAATCTTATTCTGAGTTACTGCACAAGGTCAACTTGGATCCAGACTTCAAAGGAAGGTTGAGGACAAAAGGCAGAGTGGGAGGCTCCAGGGATCAGGGCCTCCAAGAAAACAACATTTGAACTGGCCAGAATTGTCTGAACCACCTATTTCCAAAGTCCAGAGTCTAGTGGAACACCGTCAGCATCCAGGGAAGAGCAGGAGGAACAGACTGGAAAATTGTGTTAAATACCCGTGAATTTCACCCTTTGTGCAGCAGCTACCATCCCCAATTCCCCAGGAGCACAGCACACAACACTGGGGAATGCAGCCAGGCTCCTGGTGCAGCTTGCTGGGGCCAGCCTGGGCTACGTGATGCTTAAGTTCACAAGTCAATTTGGTTGGGTTATGGTGTCCAGTTTTTTGGTCAAGCAAGGCATTAGAGTGATGATTACCATGAGGTTAATTAGTGGATTTAAATCATTAGTCAATTGATTGCATCTACAGCTAATTGCATCTGCAACTAATAACATCTACAGTCAACAAAAGCAATTGTCTGGAATGAGAGATGTCTCATCCAAACAGTTGAAGGCTTAAAAGAAGAACTGATGATTTCAGCAGTCAAAAAAGAGAATTCCCATCTCTACATCAGCCAGCTACCTTCTCCTGGGGAATTCATTGTAAACCTTCATTGGATTTCCCAACTTGGAACCTGCCATATGGAATTTGGACTTGCCAATCCCCGAGGTCATGTGTGCCAATTCCTATAATAAATCCCGTATGTATGTAACATAATCCTGTCAGTTCTATTTCCCTGGAGGACCCTGACTCATACAGGTTTGGCACTGGGTGTGGTTCTTGAGAAACAGAATCTTAAAGCTGAGAATTCTGAGTTGGTTCTAGTGTTTTGAGAATTGGTTCTTTAATATGATTAGATTCAAAAGCAATATTGACTCTACTTCCAATGATCGAGATACACTGATAGCCAATGTCATGAATTGACAATAGAGATATGCAAACTATCACCATTGGGCACTGCCACTCAAATGCTTATAAGAGGCAAGGTTCTAGGTGAGAGTGTATTTGATATGTTAACAGAGTTTTGTGGAGTTAAAATGTAAAATAATGTTGATTGGCTGTTTCTAAATACAGTGGATACAGTTGTTAAAGAAATGGATGAGCTCAAGACTTCAAGTCCCAGCTCAAGTGCTGCATGAAAGTTTCTACATATGCCCTAAATGAAACTCCTATATTGTGTAACTACAGACTTGAGAGTTATGAAAACCAGACCCATGGTCTTATTGTAAGAGTGGCTGAATTACAACATAAATTAAATTCCCAAACTTGCAGGTGTCTGCTGTTAGAGTGAGGGCATTGATTGGAAAGGAATGGGATCCAGAAAATTGGGGACATATGGGCTGATAATGATGACAGCGGGGACATTGAAGCCCTAGATTCTGCTGAGTCTTTTCCAGATAAACTTGTAATGGTCTCCCCTGAGGAACCAGCCACCTGACCTCCAGCCTTCTCTGAGGAATCAGCCACGCAACCTCCACCTGAGGAGATTAACCCTGCTGTGCCTAATAAACCTCTAACTGCCTCCCCTGAGGAAACAGCCCTCACACCTTTGTCTGAAGAGATCAATCCTGTTTTACCTGATTAAACTGCAGTGGAATTTAATTGAGGCAGTTGGCTTGCAAGACAAGTAATTCTCCAGGACCATCCTCCAAGACCATCTCTTTCCTCACAGGCCAAATATGAGAGTTGCATGGGGATGTGGTGGGAATCACCACCCTTTCATCCTTCAAGTCTCTGATGGTGGCACTAGTCTCCACAGTCCATCCAGGAATGTGGTATTGTTTTTGATTTACTATTTTGCTAGGTAGAGGCAGAGCTAGAAGCTTCCACTTGGCTTTTCCTACCATAATAACCCTCACTCCACAAGTCAGGGAGCCAATGTGGGGATTCTGCCAGTTGTTGACTATATGTCTATTCAAATTATGCATTCTGGAACTGAGAAATAACCACAGAATAGATCCAGGGACCCACTGGACCTACTGTGAGACACATCTGAGCTAAAAATCCATTGATGACCTGACCTCCACAAGCCCCTACTCTGACTGGTGGTCCACAGTGTTGTTCTGGGTCTCCTGGAATTACTGTTACTTCTGAGCCAGTGTCTAATAATCCCCCAAATATCTGATCATTTCCTTTTCCCCAATGCACAGTCACCCTAGTAAAAGGCCATAGGTCCCCCTGGGGAAGGCTGGGAGGAAGATTAACAGTATACATTTTTGGCAGTGTAACAGGGTCCTTCCCCAAGGGGACCCGGCCTTCCCTTCATTCAAGGGGCTCCGGATCTGTAAACTCTCTCAAGTTAGGGGTTGACTGAGGAGTCATGACTCTCTATTTTGTGATTCAAGTAAGACTTTTGTTCACTTGACCTAGAACGCTTCCACCTTTACAGATCGAGTAAGAATTTAGTAGACTGCCCATCTATTTCACTTCTAGGTACCCCGTGATCTACTAGCCAATGCCTTGGGTCTCTCTGAGTCAGACTGTTCTGATTGCTGCTTTGACTCTGCTGTCCATTATGGTGGCCATGATGAAGCCATGATGAAGTGTATTTGTAGTTGGCAATGAAGTGCTGCCTCTCGGCTTCTGCTGACTCAGGAGCTGATCATCCACAGTGTGTGTAAGGATCCAAGATCAGTGACAGCAGTTCCTGCAGGAATATCTGATCTATAGAGAAGAGCAACCACAGGGCTCTTCAGGGATGATGGAGCTAGTCTCACAATCTTACTCCTCACAGTCGTGGTGAAAGGTGTGTCCTCTGGACATTCCCAGGGTGGGTGAGCAGGTCTTACATGATAAGCCCCTCTAACTTTCCAATCTCCTCTACATCATACCATGGATCCTCTCATCTACATTCTACCATGGAAGTTCTGGCATTTTGGCTTCGGGCAGTGTTGGCCACCGTATGGTCCATGCTTCAGCCAGTCATCCAAACAAACTATTAAAGTCCTTTCTAGCCCCTCAGTCTACAACACAGAACCCAGAATCTCTGCTTTGTGGGCCCATATCAATAAATTCAGTCCATTCCAACTTTGTGATCCCTCCACCATTTCCCCACACCCTTAATATCCATTACCACACACATTCCCCTGATTTCTGTCCATTTCAATTGGGAAAATAATGCAGTTCTTTTGGAGTATAGCATACTTCATCATGGCCACACTTTGTACCTCACCTTTTGGGGCCAATTGGGACCTCAGTCTAGTTATAGGTCTGGAAGCAAAGAAGGGTGGTGGGATTTAGGCCATGAGAAGAATTAGAAATGTCTTGTATTTTTAAATGAAAGTCAGAGAGGCATCATTCAGGATGGGTCTTAATCCTCCTGGGGTCCTTTATAAGAGAATGAAATTCAGTCAAGAGATAGAAAGTCAAGGAAGCAAGAAGCCGAAAGCAACAAAACCCGGAAGAGCCAGGAGAGCCCAGCAGATGCCCCCTGTGCCTTCCCATGTGGCAGAGGAGCCCTGGGTCGCCAGCAGCCCGTCTGCAGGAAGAAAGCGTCATCTCGATGATGTTTGATTTGGACATTTTCATGGCTTCAAAACTGTAAGCTTGTAAGCTAATGAATTCCCATAGTTAAAGCCAGTGCATTTGATGGTATCTGCTTCTGGCAGCTTAGCAACTAGAACAGTTACACGAGCTCATCAATGTTCCTATGTTAACTTATGTTAACGAGTCGTCCACTTAACACGGTTAAAATGATTTTTATGTTATGTATATTATACCACATTTAATACTTAAATTAATGTTTAAAAAAGAAAATATGTAGGTCTTTAAAAAAGAACTTGGAAAATTAGGAATTTGGTAAATAATGGAAATTAAATCTCTCCTAGCACTGAACTTCGCTGGGTGTTCAGCGTCACCAATATCTCCTTAATCGCTGATAAATGCCAGGAAAGCAAGAAAACCTCTGAATTGGGAAAAATCACATTTGGTAAGAGTTATAGACTATAAAAGTATAAATAAAATTATTTATGATCATAATTAATGTCAGTAAAATACAGCAGAATACCGTGTGACTATTCTAATTTAATCAAACTGGATTTTCATATATGCCATGACATCGAAAACTGTTTATAACAGAATTGTTTCTCATCAGTCCGTTTTTTTAGCATCACTATAGACAATCTTAAATTTATTTTGGTGAAGATAACTTTAAAGTTACATTTTTAAAGTAGAAGTAATGATATGTCTCTAAAGATACTACAAATTAATCAAATGCACACATAGCTTAATAGGAATATAGATATATATCAATACCAAAATTGGGTAAAAATATTTGGAAAAGATTTCCTTGATCTTAGAACACATATAGCACTCTTCCCCCACAACCCTATAAGGTTATAAGATATATCAAGGGTAAATATATTTATTTATCCCAAATACCCAGTTTTGAAAGTGAGTAAGAGATATGTTGGTCATTTATTAGGTTTAAAATTCCTAATATTAATAGATTATAAACCCTTGCAGACTGAAATCATCTTTTTCCCTTAGTAGGTATTTCATAGGGTTTGGTAAAGTGTTCCCTGTTTTAGTGAAAAAAAATTGTTGGGTATGGCAGCAGAAGGTTTGGGTACAGGAGACCTCCCCCTCATTAGCTAGTGATCTCGGATAATTCACTTTATTTTTGTGCCTCAGTTTCCTGTAGGTTGTAAGTTTCATTAGGTTGTAAGTAGGATGTGTGGCCTGTGTCATTAAATGCACTTAACACAAAGGCACTTTGAGCGGAAAAAATCTCCCTATCAGGCAAGACAGAACTTTGTTGTTTAATAGGTTCTACAAAAGTTTCAGTTGGAAAATGGGGAAAAATTCTGCCTTTGAAGCAGATGGTAAACTGAGGAGACCAAACATATAACACCCAGAAAAATTTAACTGAAGGCAGGGGCCCAGGGTCACTAAATCCAACAGCAGGTGTCGCAGATCTGAGCTTGAAATCTTGTCAGAACCAAAAATGATCGCTCCCTTCCCCAAGGAGGCCACCAGCCTGCATGGGAGTGACCACAGCAGATGCCCAAGGTGAGCGAGAGGGTCACAGGCACCCCAAATCCACCAGCAGATGCTCACCAGACAACGGTGACCCGAGGCCTGACGCGTACACTGCCCCTCGCCCAGACCCTCACCTCAGCTCACCTCAGCTCAACCTAACTCACCTCAGCACACCTCACCTCACCTCAGCTCAACTTAACTCACCTCAGCTCACCTCAGCTTAACCTAACTCACCTCAGCCTCACCTCACCTCAGCTCAACTTAACTCACCTCAGCTCACCTCACCTTAGCTCAACTTAACTCACCTCAGCTCACCTCACCTCACCTCAGCCCACCTCACCTCACCTCAGCTCAACTCAACTTAACTCACCTCAGCTCACCTCACCTTAGCTCAACTTAACTCACCTCAGCTCACCTCACCTTAGCTCAACTTAACTCACCTCAGCTCACCTCACCCTCATCTCACCTCACCTCACCTCAGCCCACCTCACCTCACCTCAGCTCAACTCAACTTAACTCACCTCAGCTCACCTCACCTCAGTTCAACTTACCTCACCTCACCTCACCTTCACCTCACCCTCATCTCACCTTCACCTCACCTCAGCTCACCCTCACCTCACCTCACCCTCACCTCAGCTCAACCTAACTCACCTCACCTCTCCTTCACCTCACCTTCACCTCCTCACCTCAGCTCACCCTCACCTCACCTCATCTCATTTCACCTTCACCCTCACATCACCTCACCTCTGCTCAACCTAACTCACCTCACCTCACCTCAACCTCAGCTCACTTCACCTCAACCTCTCACCTCACCTCACCTCAGCTCACTTCACCTCAACCTCTCACCTCACCTCAGCTCAGCTCAGCTCAGCTCACCTCACCTGTCCCTGACCAGCTCACTCTCTGACCTGTGCCCTCTTCTCCTCGGTGCTGTCCTCAGCCCCTTCCTGAAGGAACTCTCCTCTGCTGAGCTCTCTGAGGGCTGGGGGTCCTGTCTGCCCACCTGACTGCTTGCTCCTGCCGTGGGGTTGAGCACCCAGCCAGGCTTGGAGGAAGTGACCGTCCCAGCCTTGTGGTCACATCTAAACCCAGCACAGGTGCCGTCTCTCCTCCCGGGCGTTCTCTGAAAGCACATCCAGGCATTTTCCTAGTGCACGGGCTACAGCTACCTACACCACCCTGGTGCGAGTGGTCTGTCTTTATCGGGGTGAATGTTCGCATCTTCCTTCGACCCTTCCGAGTCACCTCCCGTGTGGTGAAGTCCCTGTGTCACCTTGGCCAGGTGATGCTGCCAGTTGTGTGGATGAGCGAGCACTGGCCTGGGGTTGCTGTGAGGACATTTCATGGACTTGTAGGCTGACTCCCCCGCGTGAAGCCCCCTCAGCTCCGTCAGCACTTCCTCAGCTGTAACCTTGTCAGCATCCCGAGCTATCCGATTTAAAGGGCTTCCCTCCCAGTGCTCCCTGCCCCCAGTGTTGTTTTTTAATAGTACTTATCAGCATCCAACATGCTCTTGACTTATTTATTTTATTCATTCTCTGTAGCTCCCAGCCCCAACTCCAGTCTAAACTTGAGCTTACAGTGAGGGTGGGAAACTCTGTTTTGTTCTCTGCCAAATCCCAGAACATAAAATATAGTAGGTGTTTAAGGAACATATGCTGAATGACGGAATAATAAAAGGACATTCTCCAAGAGGTACAAAAGTGACTAAAATCGTTTCCAATCATGTACCACAACATAACACATAAAGCACATTTATTTCCAGCTACAGAAAGGTCATCGTTAATGTGTATCGAAGACATTTCTGAAGTGTTTGGCCCAGATCCTGGCACTGAGCAAGGACCCCTCAGACATTTGCATTCTAGGGTAACATAAGCTTCCTGGGAGCAGAGCCCGCGTGTGACTTGGCCACAGCTGTGTGAAGCAAGTGCTCTGAAATCCATCTCCACCCAGCAGTCTGCTTCTTATTCAATGGTTTGTTAATTTTAACTGTGCATTTGGTGACTCAAAGTAGTGTTTAATTACAATGTATCTGTGCCAGTTTGAATGCATTATGTCCCCCAAAATGCCATTATCTTTGATGTAATCTTGTGTGGTCAGATGTATCAGTGCTGATTAGATTGTAGTTCTTTGAGTGTTTCCGTGGAGATGCGCCCCACCCAACTGTGGGTGATGACTCTGATTGGATAATTTCCATGGAGGTGTTATCCCACTCATTCAGGGTGGGTCTAAATTAAATCACTGGAGCCATATAAAGGAGTTGAAAAACAGAAGGAACTCAGTGCAGCTGAGAGTGACATTTTGAAGAGGAGCTACAGCCAAGAGGGACACTTTGAAGAAAGCACAGGAGCTGCAGATGAGAGACATTTTGAAGACAGCCATTGAAAGCAGACTCTTGCTCTGGAGAAGCTAAGAGAGGACAAATACCCCAAGTGCAACTAAGAGTGACACTTTCGAGGAACAGCAACCTAGAGACGAACATCCTGGGAGAAAGCCATTTTGAAACCACAACTCTGGAGCAGATGCCAGCCATGTGCCTTCCCAGCTAACAGAGGTTTTCCGGACACCATTGGCCATCCTCCAGTGAAGGTATCCGATTGTTGATGTGTTACCTTGGACACTTTATGGCCTCAAGACTGTAACTGTGTAACCAAATAAACCCCCTTTGTAAAAGCCAATCCATCTCTGGTGTTTTGCATTCTGGCAGCATTAGCAAACTAGAATAGTATCTTTGAAATAATAATGTAAACACAACTATAATTTAGCATGTTGTTTGGTGCAAGATCAACTGTAATTTGCTACCAGAATCTGATTAACATTATTTTGTCTTTTCCACAGGTTTTACTAGTAGGTTGGTTAAAGGAATGTCAGGAGAAAAAACTCTATTTTTGTTTGAATACTTTATAAATGTATACAAGTGCCAAGGGGACCGCTAGGAGTGAGGACTACTCATTTCTTAAAGATGAAACCAGATCTTCCAGAAGTGGCAGAAACGGGAAATGTTTAAAGACTTAAAATAGGATGGCAGAGAGTTCTTTGGTAGATGCATCCTGTTGGTCTGAACCTGAAAAGCTAAAACAAATGAGCCTCTGTCTTCTTGAGGACGAACTATGGAAGGACGCATTTCATCAAGGATAATGCTAACTTCTTAACAAATGAATATAATTTACATAGAGTGAGGAACGTCTTAAAAACTTACCCATCATTGTTAACATCTGAAACTGCAACAGTATAACCAAAATAAGATGCCATCTGCAAAGGAAAACCAGAGATGACATATTTTGTCTCTTTTATAGGCTTATTTTATAGTCACCTCTCAGTTACTCTGAGAGATTGATCTCATTGCAGCACATTTTTGCTTTAAATTCATAGACTCTTGGACTTCGAATGTCTTGGAGTCAAGTTTACACCTGACCCCAGTGCATAATTTCCCCCCCACAATACCCTGTCATCTACTTGAACATGCCTCAAGATGTTCAATGAGCAGCCCATTCAATTTCTGGACGCAACTACTAGAAGGTTCTGTGCTAAACGTGGCCCCTCTGTAACTTCTGGTCCTTTGCTCCACCTACTTCTGCAATATGATTCCACGTGAAGTCGCACACGAAAGCACTTTCATTTGGTTTGCCATCCTGGCCCCTCTTTCTTAGAGACACCACATGTCGGACCTAAGAAGGGATAATATCCCAGGAAGGGGCTGCCGAGAGAGTTAGGTGGGACTTACAGCCCTCTACTTTGGGCACTTCATTCATTTATATTATTGACAAATAAAAGGGATTTGAATTTACAGGGAAACCACATCTCAGCATCAATTCATGTTGCGTTTATGGTCAGTTAAGACTCCTGAGCCTTTTCCATGGTGTAACTAGTGCCCCATAATTCCCCCAAATTCTACTTCTGAAGCTTTTGTGTTTAACCTGTGTTTTCAGGATTTATTCAGCTTGCCGAGATTTTTTGTTTCTGCATCCTGGCATCTGATGTCCTCACTGACTTCTCCTCCCACCCTCTGCTCGTCCACTCAGCAGCGCCCAGGAGCAGGGCCGTGAGCTGCCGGCCGCTCCACTGGGGCACTGCCCAGGCCGGGGTGAAAGCCAGGTGCTGTGCTGAGGGACGGGCTCCCCTCCTCTCTTCCCTACTCCAGTTTACGCGGTGACATTCGTATTCTGATGTGCCATCCTGTGGCCTCACACACCAGAAATACCCTGTATGTGCATTAAATTCTGCGAAGGTGAAGATTGCAGAACTAGAGTGGAGAAAGGTCCGGAAGTTACAGAGAACCAAATTTAGCAAAGACTCTTCAAGATAAAAGCATGAGACTGGTCCCGGCAAAGGAGAAGCTGCGAGAGTTTTCATGAGACCTTTACCACAGCTGGGACTGGTTTACCGAGAGTTACAGACCCACCCAAGGCCATCGTCTTCCTGGCCTTATCTCTGTATTTTCCATAACTGAATCATGAGAGATTTTGTTAAGAGCTTTGTTGAAAACTACAGAGTAGTGGATAGTCTAAAATCCCAAATTTGGGGGGAAAATGTAAAAAAATGCTTTATGTTCATTTAAAAAACACTTGTAATCAAGTTTCTTAACAAATGGTCCAAATTTATGTCTCTGCCTCAAAGTTGAGTCTTTCAGGGCCTTGAGCACAAAGACCAGAGGACCAACGTGTCACCTGGCCAGGTGCACAGGTAAGGCTTGTGGAGGCTCAGCAACATGGGTGGGGGTGAGAGGTATTGGGGGAGAGAACAACTCAACCGGGGGTCCCACCTTCAGGTATAAGGAGCGGCCTCGGACCGTTGGCTCTGGGGATGAGTCAACCGCCCTTCACTAGGGAGCCCGGTGCGGGAGCCGCGGCCGGCCTGGCAGGCAGAGGCCAGCAGCTCTCCAAGGCGCCGCATGCCGCGGGGGGTCTGAGGAGGGTCCGGCCGCAGTGAGGGGGCCGCGGGGGCCCAGGCGGCCAACTCCGAGGAAAGGGGGGAGGACCACACAGACCCACCCCCGGGAGACAACAGGATTGCTCGGGACCCTGCAGCTAGAGGGGGTCTGCTGCGGGGGAGCACGCGGTCCAGGCCTAGAGAGTTCCAGATGTGGGGGCTGGCTCGGGGTCCTCAAACTCCAACAGCGCGGCAGAGTCTTTCCCTGTGCGGGGTCCTTCTTTCCTAAGGAAATCCCATCTGCAGTTCTCGACTTCTAGTCTGTCTCCCTGAGCTCTGGTGCTGGTAAAGATGAATTTCTGCTGTTGTTGCCCCTTCCCTAACACTCATGTGCAAACGCACATGCACATACATTTGTGCACTTGTGTTCACATCTGCACACACATATGCATGTGCACATGCCCTCATGTGCACACTCACATCTACCCAAATACATGTGCACATGCATGTACGCACTTGCACATATATGCACTTGTGCACACTCACATGCACATGTGCACACATGTTTACATGCATGTGTGCACTCATGTGCACACACGGATACACACATTCACACATACATGTATGCACTCACATGCATACAGTCACACACGCATGCATACATATGTAAACACATGCTTACGCTCACATGCACACACATGTATGTGGTCACATGTGCACACTCACATGCACATGCGTTTACATGCATGTGTACACTCATGTGCACACACATGGATACACACATTCACACATGCATGTATGCACTCGCATACACACATGCATACATATGTAAACACATGCTTACGCTCACATGCACACACATGCACACATGTATGCAGCCACACGTGCACACTCACATGCACACGTGCACACACATTTCCATGCACACACACACACATTCACACATGCATGTATGCACTCACATGCACACACACACATGCATACATGTAAACACATGCTTAGGCTCACATGCACACCCATGCACACACATGTATGTGGTCACATGTGCACACTCACATGCACATGCATTTACATGCATGTGTACACTCATGTGCACACACATGGATACAGACATTCACACATGCATGTATGCACTCGCATACACACATGCATACATATGTAAGCACATGCTTACGCTCACATGCACACACATGCATGCAGTCGCACATGCACACTCACATGCACACATGCACACATGTTTACATGCATGTGTGCACCCATGTGCACACACACGGATATGCACATTCACACATGCATGTATGCACTCACATGCATGCAGTCCCACACACACATGCATACATGTGTAAACACATGCTTGTGCTCACATGCACACATGTGTGCAGTCACGTGTGCACACTCACATGCATACATATGCACATATAAGCACTTGTGCGCATTCTCACACACGCACATGCATGCTCACATGTGTTTGCTCTCTGGGCCATCTGGATTGCCACCTTCCTGCTAGACACCATAAATACTATGTTTGGTCTTTACCATCTCATTGGCTTGAATTGGATTATTTTTCTTTGGGCTGGGAGGAGAGAGCAGAGGCAGACTTAAAGTACAGTGCACCTGGCGCCTCCCATCCCACCTGGGGGGCAGTGCCCTAGCACAGCGGGGTCAGGCTCGCAGCCTGTGTCCAGGGGTCGCTTTCCAGCTCCAGCGACTCACTGTGAGCCACCGGTTGCTGTAGCCAAACAACATCATCTGCCCAAATTAAATTAATGTTAATTTAAGATTTCTTGCTTTCCAGTTTTGTTTACATTTAAGTTTAAATTAAAGGTGTGGTTTGGTTTGTGCATAAATTTTAAGTAGTTTATAAGAGCTATAAACCCAAGTTGCTCATCAATTTAGATTTTTACTATATTTAAACTGGGAATCTATATATTACTGAGAAATAAATAGTTGATCATTCTAAGCACATATACTTACATGCATATCAAATTATGGAAGATTCAATGACAAATGGGAATGTAGTGGTTTTGTCTAATTAAAAGAGAAGGGAGAAGGAAGAGGGTAGAGAACACTAAAATTTCTTGAGTTATGTGCAGGGAACTCTTCTCTGTAAGTTAGTCCCTGATTCGCTTCCTTCTCAAAAAGGGTTGGGAGGTACACACTTTATTCTTGTTTTGAAAATGGGGCTCAGAGAGGATGAGTGATTTTCTGGGGGTCACACAACCCCTAACTGACTCCATCCACCCTGGACCGTCCACCCTGGGGGCCGGCCCGCGTCTCGCCAGCATCTTGGTGGCCTCTCCACTGCGGAGAAGTTCCCGCCAACGAGAGCCGCAACCCTGTTTGCTGTTAAAGCCGCTCCCAGCCGGGCCCTCGGCTCAGCCAGCCTCCCTGCGCTCTGCCCATCTCTCCGCCGCCTCGGGGACCCCCATCCCGTGCCATTGCCACACCCCCCGGAATAGCTTTTATTCTCTTTATGCCTCTCATCACCATCTGAAATTACCGACAGCATCTATGCGTTTGCTAGTTAGCTGACACTCTCCGCCATCCCACCCCCACCCCTCCGTCCCCTCCCCACCCGTTGCAGGAGGCCTGGGGTCTCTCTGTCTTCTGCACTGATCTGCGGGGACTGAGCTTGTGCCTCGACTTACCAGGCCTGGGCCAGGGGACCTGATCACCCCCTGGGGAGGGTAGTAGGTACGGGCGTGAGTGCCCTCTGCAGCCCCCCCGAGCCTGAGGAGCGAGGTCAAGGCAGCTCCCTTTTCCTCACCCAATATGCCACTGGCAGGGGAGGCTTGCCGGAGGAAACCGCCTTTCTCCCAACTGCCCTTTCCCCACTTCCTTATCTTACCCACTCACTCCCTGGTGCCAAGGCCACTCCTGCCACCGCCAGCGCGCATGCACCGTGGCCAGAACAACCCCCGCCCGCTGCAACGGCTCCTGAATCCTCTCAGAACCAATCCTAGCCCCTCTCCCTTCAATATTGCCATTTTAGGCTACTTCACCTCCTTTCCAGCCCTGCCCCTCTTACCAGCCTATATAACCTGTAATCACCCCTGAATAAATCTCTTTGGCGCATACCCCTACTGGATGAAGAGTGTTTTTGTCCTTATCGCCGCCCTCCTTGCACGCCTCTCGCCGAGGACTCTGGCCAACGTCCTCCGCCTCGCCCTCGCCTCCGGGAAAGAGCCCCCGCCGCCGGTAACCTTTAAGCAGCCCCGAGAGCTGAGGGCTCGGCTACCGGCCGCCACTCCCCCTAGAAGCAGTAACCCCAACCGCACTGATCTATCCCTAGTGCCTGGAACGGGCCCCACAGATCGCAGGCTCAGTGAGTACACGA
This sequence comes from Choloepus didactylus, assembly GCF_015220235.1. Classification (NCBI taxonomy): domain Eukaryota; kingdom Metazoa; phylum Chordata; class Mammalia; order Pilosa; family Megalonychidae; genus Choloepus; species Choloepus didactylus. The sequence goes on from NC_051311.1 coordinate 406,065, forward strand.
ATGAATGAATGAATGAATGAATGAATGAATGATATGTTATGGTTTACTATTAACACAGAGTGGCATTAACTATTTGATATTAAAAATGCTTTTACCTGTTCACCGGTGAAATTCTGAATAAAGGTCATATCTGTAGAGTTAATGATTGAAACCTAAAATTATAGAAATTAGATATGTTACTTCATTTAACATACAACTAGAGGTTTTTAAAACCACAGCTTAAATTGTTTTTAAATTTTTGTGAAGAATGACAAGTAACTATATGTAAAACAAAAATTCAAGCGCACAAGAATGATCTAAATATTTATATTTTAAAATACTTATATTTTAAAAGCTTTTGTTTGTAGTTAAGTCTAGGATACTTTAGAAAAACCACACATTTACTACACTGAAATAGGAAAAGTGAATTCAAGAATCTTGAGAGCAGTTAGCTTGATTATTTAATGATGATTTCTGTGCTTATGCTACTTATTATGAGAAATTGATAATTACATCTCTTTGCAAACTAAAAAAACATAAATGAAACTGTAAAATGCTATCCAATAGGAAAACCCCAAATCTATAAATATTATGTGCTTGCTAGATAATTTTTTAAAAGATAAAAATTATTTAAATTGCAGGTGTTTCTTTTCCTAAGGTCTATATATTTCCTTTCATTATTTCTGAAACTGAGGCATTAAATGCAGACCACATCAGCAAGGCGTCCGAGGAGGTGGACTGGCCGGCTGCGTGGGCAGGTGCAGCCACCTGCTGACCCTGAAATTCTCACTGACTCTTGAACAACTGCCTGCAGCTCCTTTTGCACGGGGTCCACAGCTGACGGCGCCATCCCACCCACGGTCCAGGAGGGTCCACCCTCACCTTCCCTTCCTCTGCAGTAAGTAAACAGCATGGACAAGCGGGAGGGGGGTGGGGGCTCAGACAGGTCACTTGTATTAAAGGACATTTTTAAAGACTTGAAAGTTGTATTAAACAAAACATTTCTCTGCATGTACAAGAAAATATCTCAGTCTCAATACTCACACATCCAAAATTCTGTGCTCCTCTTGGAACTCCAGCAACCAGTTCTGGGGATAAAAGTGGTCTTTTAGAGAGGGGAATGCACATTTGTTGTCCAGCTATCTAACCAAGACCCCGTTTTGTAATGAATAACCGTCACGTGAGGGCTGGAAATCGGAAGGCAGGGTTTGGGCTTGGCTGTCCCTTGTTGAAAGTGCTTCTCCTGCAGACAACATGGCATTACCCGCCCTGGAGGTCCCCACTCTCCATCGGGCACCCTGGAGCCCCCGGGGCTGCGACTCAGCCGGCCCTGGGCTTTCTCCACCCCGCACTAGTGCCAGTTCAGAAAGCGCAGCCGGTCCGAACAGCACACTGAACGAGGCGGGTGAACCCAGGGAAGCCACCACTGTGAACAGTGCACGTCTGCAGCAGCAGTGTTAGGAGCCACGTGGCAGCCGAGGAAGAGGAGAAGACAACTGGGGAGAAGGCTCCGCACTCCCGCCGGCTGGTCTGGCTTCACAAGGCTGGAGCCCTGAGTCGCTGCACGTCTGGGATGAGCCATTGAACCTAATTTTCCCCCAGTCACCTGCAATAGGCGAGGGTTGGAATCGCTGATTGTTCAAGATCTTTGCAACACTCATATTTGTAAATCTAAGCTAACTTTTGGCTCATTCAAGCTTAAAATCTAGTTCAATTTGGAGCAGAGTCCTCTTCCACCCGAATCCCTAACCACAGTCCTGCGCTGGGGGCTGTGCACCTGCAGAGTGGGGTCTCAGGCTGCCTTATCGACTGTCAGGAAGTCCCTCAGGGGCTGGAGGCTGCACGTCTCAGTGGCAAATACGCTCATTTGCTCTGCGTATATTTATAGGTTATCACAGAATATAGGAATGAACAAAGCAGACCCTCTAGTGACTGTAAACTCTAGTTGGAACAGGCAGGCAATTAAAAAAGAGTAAATTAAGTGGTGTCTTAGAAGGTGATAATAGTGGAGGAGAAACTCGGCCATGACATGGTTCTGGTGCTGCAGTCAGGAGGGAAAGAAGCTGCAGCTTATCAGGGGAGTCAGGGAGGCCCTTCACGAGGTGACCCGGGAGCAGAGTGAAGTGACGTGGTGACACTGTGCACATCTGAAGACATGGGTCCAGCCAGAGGGTCAGTGCGGGCAAAGGCCCTGGGGTGGGAGGGGACCTGGGGTATTCGAAGAAGAGAAGGAGGCCGGGGTGGCCCGAGGTGAGGATGTGAGGGGTGAGGAAGCAGGAGATGAGAGCAGAGTGATCAGGGGCCAAAGGGACAGAGCCTTGGAGGGCCCTGAGGGACTTGGAGCTTCGTCTGAACGAGTTGGGAAACCACTGGAGGCAAAGGCTTACATGGCCTGACACCCAGGAAAGACGAAGCGGCTCGTGCTGTTCGAGAGACATGGTGATGGCAGCTTCTCACATCTTGTGGAGGAAGCCAGAAACCGCACCCAGTGCTCCACGTGACACAGCCCAAGGGAGATAATCAGGGTCCAAATGGAGCCCACTGGAGATGCCCCGACCCCATCGTTTCCAGGGAAAGTTTAAAATGGCAATACAGCGTGATCACTCGGTGTCTAAGGCAAGTTAGAACTGTCACTCAACTACAAAACATCCAGCTGGGAGGGAAAATAGGGTCTTTTCCTAGATCCATCCCAGTCACTCACAAGAACCCCTCAAGCAGGCCCCTTCACACCAATGCGATGAGGGAAAATGCAGCGACTTGGCCTGAGGTGGGTGGGCACCGCCCTCACCAAGGAGAGGAGGAAAGAAGCCCAAGGTTGTCAAATGCCTTCCAGACACCTTGTCTCCCACCACTTCCCTCACTCAGCCTCTGGAGAGTGGGCATCAGCATCCCCCTTTGACATACAGAGAAACTGAGGCTTGGAGACGCTGCCCCTGGTAGTTTTCAACGTCGATGGGACTCAAGAGCTGACCACAAAGCCAACATGCTTTACCCCATGTCCAGCTGCCCCCCTGGAGTGGCTGGGGCCAGATCACCTGCTTGGGCTTTAATGCACCACATCCGATTCTAGAACAAGAATGGAGAAGCTAAGCTTTCTTGAGTCACAGACACCTTTGAAAATTCGGTAAAAGCTATGGCCCCTCGCATGAGAAAGATTCACACACACACGAAAGCTTGCACATAATTCCCAGGGGTGTGAATCCAGCGCAGCCCCTCTCCACACCCAGCGTCTATTGAGAACGCCTTATCCAGCCAACGTTGGCTGCCCACTGCTCGTAGAATTCTCAGTCCCTGTGTCTAATGAAGAGTGAGTGGGACAGGCGTGAACTCCAGCAGCCACGATGCTCCCTGCGAGAACCTGTGCTTCCGATGCCCTCCAGCCCTTTAAAACCTGGGCCAGCATTCTAGGCACTCTGAGACCTGGTGGGAAATCGTTGTTCCTTTCGACCGTCTTCCCTAAGAAGTGCTGTCGTGCATCACACTGAGTGTCGTGGATCAGAACAGAGTGCTGTTCTCGGGAGCGTCCCACAAGAGCCCCGAGGCCATGCTGGAAAACCACTTGGTGCGCTTTATGGTTTCCTCTGCTAAGTCGATAACTGAATGGTTATAAGGCTCGTCTTCTTTTCAAGTACCACTTACTCACTTGTATCTCTGATGACCCCTAATCCCTATTTGGCACAGTTTCTCATGAAAGCTAATATTTAAATACTATTAATTTTTAATGTTATTTAAATACTAAGTACCTATAATATTTAAGTACTTATTATGTAATAAGTATTTCATGAGTCTTGATGACTAGCTCATTTGTCCCTCACAAGAATATGAGGTAGATGACACTATCCTCATCATCACCCCGTTCAGGTGCACAGAGATGTCGGTTGGTACGTCCAAGGTCACAGGTACCGCCAAGGTCACAGGGTTGGTCAGTGGTCAAGTCAGCGGTGAATCCAGGGGCTCCAGCCCCAGAGTCCACACTAGTAACCACTAAAATCAACAGCTGCCTTTTAGCTTAAAGTAAAAACAGATCCTTTAAGAATTAGCTTAGATTTAAAAGAAAAATGCTCTTTTAAAGAAAAACGAAACTAATAGTGTTCAACCTCTACCCAACTGCAACATTCTTTGTGAATTCCAGCTTTGTATGCCAGGTGAACACAAAACCAATGGAAGAGTTGGACTGTCCCTAAAGGTGGCCGTATTTCATTTATCCTTACCTTAAGGATCTGTAAATTAGTTAAATACTTCCAGTGAAAAGCAGCTAATGTTCATATGAAACAAGATGGAAAGTGGCAAATATTGGTTGATGGCTGAGCAGTTTAATAAATATTTAATGATTAGCGAGGTAATCGCTACCATTTATTGTCGTTTGCATCGTGCAGGTCTCATGCAGTCTTCAGGTAAGTATTCTCAGCATCATTTAAAGATACGCAAACTGTGAATCCCAGAGATCGTCGTGTCTGAAGGACATGGTGGCGTCAGGATTTGATCCTCTGTGGTCTTGGCTCTGCAGACAAGTTCACTTCCCCTTGCTAGGCTGCCCCTCCGTAGGAGTCCACGGTGAGAAAATGTGGTCTGGTGTGTATGGGGAAGACGGATGAGAACAGGACAGAGATCTGCCTTCAAGGAACAGGACACGAACCTCCAAGTCCTCCCTGGGACATTGCCACCCCGTGTCCTCACCCAGCCAAGCCCCTCAAGGCAGCTGGCTGGGTTTTTCTAGATCACAAGCATAACTGGACTATGTTGACCCCTGCTCCCCTGCATGGCTCTCTCCTGCATTTTGAGTAAATTCTAGACCACGTTCCACGACCTATAAGAGCAGGCACAATCTGGGCACGTCCCCTTTCTCTAATCCCATCTCACTTGGCTATCACTTGGGCCAGTCAAACTGAGGCCTTGGAACATTCCAGACTTCCCACACCTTAGACTGGCCCCTCCCTTGCCCTGCAGACGCATCTCAGAGCAGGCTGACTCCATGTGGGAGCCCTATCCCAGCACCCAGCATTTTTAATCGAGCAGCTGTGAGCTTGTTAGTGGATGCCTTCAGCCCCACTGGAAGGGAGACTCGGAACCGAGGGTGTCTCTGTCTGCTGACACCTGGCACAGCCCAGCTCAACACCGCACCTGGGGAATGCGTGAATGACATGCCTGGGACAGGAGAAAAGTGAGATGGTCTGGGAGCTTACAGAAGGAAACTAGGAAGGATTTCTGGAGACAACATTTGAAACTGGCCTTAAAAAAGAAAAAGCACCTTTGGACACAGGAAGATGGAGGTGGACACAGGCTCAGAGTTCTGCTAGACCCAGAGGGAGGAAGACAGAGCAAAATGTGGGACACAGAGGCCAGGCCACAGATGAGAAGAGGGTCAACTACCTCATGACTTAGGGCTTGGCAGCATCCAAAGGGGAAGAGGAAACAATGTTGGGAGACTGAGGTGGAGGTGAGTAGAGTTCAGCTTTGGACATGTCAATACGAGACTTTAGAAACCAAAGTATTAAGATGAGGGATCTTGATTTCTAACTAATAGCATAGTTTCTGTTCAAGTCGTTTAATCTTCTGGGTATTTTTCATTCATAAAATAGGTACCATGCGGGACACTGATTACGTGCTTCGACTTGGCGGGCCTGGGCCAGGGGATCGGCCACCCCTGGGGAGGGTAGTGGGTACGGGTGAACAGCGCCCTTCACAGCCCCCCGGGCCTGGGAAAGTGAGGCCGGAGGCAGGCCCCATTTCCTCACCCAAAATACCACTGTTAGGAGAGGCTTGCTGGAGGGAACCGCCTTTTCCCCACCCCCTTATCTTGCCCGGACACTCCCCGTTGCCAGTGCAACTCCCATCACCACCAGTGCGTATACATTGTTGCCAGACACCGTTGCCAGAGCAACTCCCGCCCCTTTTCAAACAACCTCCGTGCTCTCTTAGAACCAATCCTAACCTCCGCACCCTCTCAGAACCAATCCTAGCCTTTATCCCCTCAGCATTGACTTGTAACAACCCCCGCCCTCTATGCCAGCCTATATAACCTGTGCTCACCCCTAATAAACTCTCTTGGCTTCTTCACCCTAAAAGAACCGTGTCCTGCCTGTTCCTTCTCGCCGCCCTCCACACCTTGCACGCCTCCGCCGGGGACCGGGCCCAGTCCCCCGCCTCGCCCTCGCCTCCGGGAAAGAGCCCCCGCCTCCGGTACCCTCCGAGCAACGCCGAGAGCCGAGGGTTCAGCAACCGGCCGCCCCCCCCCCCAGACAAATCAACTGCGACCGCAACTGGCGCCCAACGTGGGGCACCTGCACTTGGAAGTCCTCTCCACGCAGCGGTCCAGTGACGCCACTCGCTCGCCCGGACGCCTCTCCAGCTCTCCTTCTCCTCGCCTGCAAGGTAAGGGCCGCCTCTCCTTCGCCGCTCCCGGAGCCGCCTCTCCCTCGCCGCTCCACGTCAGGGGCCGCCTCTCCCTCGCCGCTCCGGAGCCGCTCCTCCCTTCCCCACTACCCATTCTTCCGTCTGCCTCTCGTCCTTTTCTTCTATGACCCCCATTCCTCCTAACGCTCTCCCTCTTCCCCTCCATTACTTTACTGTAATCCTTTGTGTCTTTGTTTCTTTGTTTGGCGCCGTGTACCTCTTTGCAACTGCCCCCCCAGACTGCTCCAAAATGGCGAACTTCCTCCTTCTTCTACTGAGGGGAGGAAGTGCTCTAGTGATGAAACATTGGGGGCCCTCGTATAGGCCCACCCAGGCCCCGACACCTGAGCCTGGACCCCAGTCCGAGTGAACCCCCTTTTTCCACAGCCCTCCAGCCGCACCTCAGCTCCAACCAGTCGCACCTCAGCTGCAAACAACGCATCGCCAACCCCATCACCCCAACCTTTTCTGCCCCCCTCTCATTACTCCTCTCCCCTCCTCGACCTTATCCAAGTGGCCTTCACCTCAGTGAATTCCTCCAACCCTAATCTTACCTCTTCTTGTTGGCTTTGCCTCTCCACCTCCTTCCCCCTATATGAGCCAGTTGCCTCCAACCTCTCCTTTTCGGAAAACACAGAGGACAGCCCTTCGGAATGCAATTGGAATACCTCTGCCGTCCCTCTAACTTTTCACTCAGTCTCCTTTACAGGAAAGTGCATCCGTCCTCGCTCAAGTAACTCTCCCAGCCTCACAGCTTGTGCCAACTACTCCTCTCCCAGCAGCTCTGCCAAGTTTCTTATTCCTCACAACTCCTCCCAATGGCTCTGCTCCTCTACAGGACTTACCCCCTGCCTTAATGTGCAAACCCTCAATACCACTAATGAAACTTGCCTCCTAATTGTCCTTATCCCTAGGGTCTTATACCACAGCGAGGAAGACTTCTTCCTCCGCCTAGAAAGGACTGCAGATCCCGCCCTTCTGCAAAAGCGAGAGCCCATCACAGCCCTCACAATTGCCTCCCTCCTAGGTCTTGCAGGCGCTGGCACCGGAATCGCTGCATTAGCCAGTCAAGGCTCCGCCCTAACTCACCTCCGAGCGGCGGTTGACGAGGACATTCGTCACCTACAGAACGCTATTTCCCATCTTAAAAATTCTGTCAATTCCCTCTCTGAGGTAGTGCTCCAAAACCGCCGAGGTCTCGACCTTCTCCTCCTCAAAGAAGGAGGCCTCTGCGCCGCCCTAGGAGAAGAGTGCTGTGTATATGCCAATTCCACAGGTCTCGCCGAGGACAGCCTAAACAAGGTCCGAGAGGGACTAGAACGACGTAGAAGAGACCGTGAAGCCACCAGCTATTGGTCCCACATCTTTACCCCCCTCCTCCCATACCTCCTCCCTCTCCTCGGCCCCCTACTAATGATTATTCTAGCTCTCACTTTAGGACCCTGCATTATCCGCAGAATCGTCCAACTTGTAAGAAAACAAACAGATGCTATTTTTTCCTCGTTCGTGCAAATCCAGTACCAGCGACTCGCCACCTCTGACGCTCCCTACTCCAAGATGACAACCAACCCTCCGCAACCTCACCGCCACCGGTCAACCCGCCGACCGCGAGGCCCTTCTCAATCGCCTGAACCTCGTACCAACCTCGAGCTCCAGTTAAACCTTCCACCTTCGCCCATCCCGCTAGCAGCGAGGCCCTTGTCGAGCGCCCGGGCGCCACACCAACGCTGAGCTCCAGCCTTGCTGAGCCACCGTCAACCCTTTTTCCCCTCCCCTACCTTCCCCTTCCCTCATCCTTTAGCAAACCTCTCCGGTAAGCTTCTTCCTTTAATTAGAAAAAAAGGGGGAAATGCGGGACACTGATTACGTGCTTCGACTTGGCGGGCCTGGGCCAGGGGATCGGCCACCCCTGGGGAGGGTAGTGGGTACGGGTGAACAGCGCCCTTCACAGCCCCCCGGGCCTGGGAAAGTGAGGCCGGAGGCAGGCCCCATTTCCTCACCCAAAATACCACTGTTAGGAGAGGCTTGCCGGAGGGAACCGCCTTTTCCCCACCCCCTTATCTTGCCCGGACACTCCCCGTTGCCAGTGCAACTCCCATCACCACCAGTGCGTATACATTGTTGCCAGACACCGTTGCCAGAGCAACTCCCGCCCCTTTTCAAACAACCTCCGTGCTCTCTTAGAACCAATCCTAACCTCCGCACCCTCTCAGAACCAATCCTAGCCTTTATCCCCTCAGCATTGACTTGTAACAACCCCCGCCCTCTATGCCAGCCTATATAACCTGTGCTCACCCCTAATAAACTCTCTTGGCTTCTTCACCCTAAAAGAACCGTGTCCTGCCTGTTCCTTCTCGCCGCCCTCCACACCTTGCACGCCTCCGCCGGGGACCGGGCCCAGTCCCCCGCCTCGCCCTCGCCTCCGGGAAAGAGCCCCCGCCTCCGGTACCCTCCGAGCAACGCCGAGAGCCGAGGGTTCAGCAACCGGCCGCCCCCCCCCCAGACAAATCAACTGCGACCGCAGTACCACACTAATTTTCTATTGCTTAACTAGATTTATAAGGATTTATATTCATTCTTATGAAATTCTTTGAGACTTAAAAATAAAAAGTGGTACCAAAATATTTTTTTTGTCTTTCTACAAAATATTATTATCTACATTTGGGAATTCCATTTATATACATTTAGGATAGCAAAGAAAATCACACTTCTTTATAAGTCATTACAAAATGACTTTTTAAATCATTTTACCTTAGTTTTCATGCTTTATAAAAGACTTAAACTTAATAGTGTCTCTTACCTTGTTGAAAGTCTCCAGTAAATTCCCCAGCAGCCACTGAGTATCCTGTAATCACAGGTTTGAAGGCTTAACAAATGAGTTATATCTTAGAAAAATGAAAGACCTACTATAGCTTTGTTCAAAAATATCTACAAATATTATAAAATAAAGTTTAGGGCTCTATAAAGAGAAAAAGTAAAATGAACATTTTACACTAAATTCTAGAAGCATAATAAATCTGCTACTACTGATCTTTAGTAGAAATACGGCAACAAAATCAGTTTCTCAGGTCAATTTTAAGACATGAATGCTTCAGAAACTACCTTAAAGTGAAAGTGTCAGTTGTTGCATTTGAAGAATCACTGATTCCTCACAATCAGACAGGGTATTCTGAAAGCTCCCCCAGGCTCTGGTCTGATATTTCTCACCACATACAAGGCCAACTTCCTGCTTCCTTTAAAGGTAGCTTTCCACAGATTTCACTTAGCTGTAAAGGGGATGCCAGCCACACTGACAAGACATAGCTACATTTTTTTTTTTATTATTCATCAAGGTTTTGAAATGCTGCCAGGATCCCAAACATAGGAAACAACAGTGATGACATGGCTTTGTGTGGTTTGCACATAATAAATTTTGAGAACAGTCCGACAACCACAGAGGCTCTGGAAGTTGGGAGAAGCTGCTCGCACACTGGCCCTGCAGGATTGGAGTGGCTCCCCTGACACACAGTACCCGCTACTGCGGAGATATTCCGTGTGCAAGAAGCGATTACGAAGCCTACAAAGAAACTGTTCAAATCACGTAGATTGCACACCATGGCTAAATCAATAGTCATATTTGAAAAGGAAGGCGGTGTTAAATCTAGTCCACACTAAGTGAAAAAGAAAAGAACATTTGCATAAAAGCCCAAATAATATTTGAGAAGCCACACAGCTTGAGTGATGGACCTCACCAAGGTAGCTATCATCGTAGGAGGCTGGAGCCACGTCGGTCTGTTTTTCTCGTGCCAATTTCCTTAGAATATTTTTGAATGAGTAATTTGCAATGATGTCTGCAATACTGGCCGTGATCACCTGACCTGTGTTTAAACAAATTAATGCATTAACTGAATGAACGCGAAAGGCAGGTCCTCTCTCGGCAGACACAGAACGAGCAACACGTTTGCCCAGAATGGCTCACGTTTTAGCTGATGAATTTCCTGGCTGCCAAGAGAACAGCAAGACGGAGCTCGTTGGAGCTGGGTGGCCCTTCCCTTCTGATCCAAGACCAAAGATGAACTGAATTTTGCCTGTCTTCACCCCTCCACCTCTAAATGGTAGAAATATCTAAGGTGAAGACACTTCCACGGAAACGTATGTAATTAAATTGCTATTCCAGAATGCTTTAGCTGGGCAAAAGCTTAGAAATCGTCCAGCCACGTTACAGCATGTTACGGGGCAGAACCCCTTGGTGCTTGAGTGCTTCTCTGAGGCCACACCTTTGCTAACAGGTGTTTGGTATTAGGACCAGGGTCCCTGCTGGCATTCTAAGACCTTTTGTGTTCTTGCAAAGTAGAAATGCTGCATTCAAACAAATCACTCACTCCGTCAAAAAACCTATCAGCTGAGCTAAAGGGAGGGATTACACAATCTTACAGAGTGTAAAATCAGTGAGGTCCAGATTTTCCTGAGAGAAGAGTCCATGCCACCAATATTGACATGAGAAGAACTCAGAACTCAGGCTAATCTCGCCCAAATAAGTCACTATCAGAAGTCTTGAAATTTGACTGTATTGGGGTGAAAAGTATCTAAAAGGTGGCCATAATTCTCCATTCCATTTGTATGTGTTCCCATATTCATTATGGGCATCTAAGGAAACATGATCCCATGCTCTTTGGGAGAAAAACTGGAGAAATGTTTTTAAAAGACTAATATTTAACATTATTTTTAAAGCCAAATGGTTCTTTGGGAATTCACACATAATCCCCATGGTTTTTCTGTTGGAAGTTGAAAAGGAATAAAACTGGCAAACCAGGTCATAACTATTTCCAAGTGACTGTGACTGACATGTACATTCAGCTATTAAGACGATGGTATTTAAACATGAATAAACTGAGCTATGTCTGCAGAATTTGCTAATTTTCCCTGGCATTCAGCCCTGGATTAATGCTAAATGCCACTCCCTCACTGTCTTTGTTTGCTTGTTTCCTTTAAACATTATCATCCTAACCCGAAATAAAATTTTGAATTAACTATCTTAGATAAATGCTTCTATATGCCCTAACTATGGCTTCTTTTCAGCAAATCATCTTTAGCTGACATTTTTTCAACCTAAGAATAATGTGCAACCTTTAAATGGGAAATTCATTTATAACCTTAGAATAAAACTGTATACGTAGTTCACTATTTGACTTGGGCCAACTTCTAAGTCATTTCCCTGTTGCACCAGTCACCTTTTCAAAACTCAAATTTTATCACACCACCCCATGCTTAAAATTCTCCAACACTTCCCCAGTATTCTTAGGACAAACAACTTCCTACTCTAGCTAGAGCCATCCCTTGAAAGTCTTAAACCCACCAGTGGTTTCCGTTGGCCCTAGGAGGAAGCTGCTAGCCTCGTCCCGCCGGCCCTGCAGGGTGGGCTGAAGCAGCCCCTCCCTCACTCTCCGCCTCCAGCGACAGGGTCCTCTGACCACTCTTGCCAGCTGCCCCCCCTTAATGCCACAGGGCACCTGCTCATGCCCCCCTCCTGGGTCTCCAGTGAGCAGAGCACAGGTCTCAGGCCCCCACTCCAGCCCCAGCGCCCAGTGCGCCCGTGTGCGTCCAGCCCCGAGAAGCCACTCTGCCCCAAGGCCCACCGTGCCCGCACCTGTGAGTGGCCTGGACTGAGGCATCTCTCCCAAGCTCCAACCACCCCGACGACAGGGACAACGTCTGCTTTTACCCCTGGTTGTGTCCCCGGCACCCAGCACAAAGCCAGGCAGAGCCTCAACTAACATTCGCCGGAAAAATGAACTTCTAAGATGCACCAGTATTTTAAAAAACTGTTTACAAAACAAAAGTACAATTGAAATAGCGCTGCATTCCTGTGAGAACTGGGAATGGCTATAAAATTAACCTTAACAGGACGTCAACATTTGACGTTACTTCTGCTGCTTCTCCTTGTTAACAAGCACGCACTCTTCTCTGCCGACAGACTTACCTTGCCAGTAAAAACTCCCAGGTCCCCCCACGATCAGGTCTCCATCCTGGAAGACAGAGAGCAGCCTTAATAGGAAAAGAAGACACTGCTTTTTAAGGTGATAACTTATCGCTAATGAGCACGACTCTAACAGTTTGTTATGCATAAAAAGCAATATTTAAAAGAGGATCTCATATCTCAGTTATGCAGGTTAATCATTTTCTTTCCTGTTTGTCTCTCACTTATTTGGTGTGCTGTCATGTTAAATAATTTTAATTTGACTCACTTTAGGGGAGTTGAATTCTTCCCCTTGAGAATATATAAATTCAGTCTTTTGGCATTGCTTCAAGTAAACAAAACATCTACATGTCTAATACTGTGCAATTTAGCAGACATGGTCTTTTGAGTCTTTGCAATAAAAAGAAAATTCGGTTCCAATTTATCTCAAGGCCACAGTAATGCCTATTTTTTTTATACATCAGCAAATCGACTCCCTTCCCAGGAGAGAGAGTAAAAACTCCAGACTTGCAGACATAAACATTTTCTCTTCCACTTAACAGCCTCACTTTTCATATTCTGATCCCTAACTTTCAGTGGAAATAAAAAACAAAAGAAAACAAGACAATTACAGAGTAAACTAGTTCGTATGTTGATGAAATTTTTCTATACCATCTGCAAAACCATTGAATCTTTCTATTCTATATTCTTGCTAGGCAACTCTGTTTTTATTTTTGTGAAAGGCATATGATTTTTCATACTATTAGTTCTAATCTGTCATTAAAGGTAAGAGATAAAACAATTTAGAGATTCTTGGAACCTTTTTAGAAGCACTTATTTCTTTACTGAGTTTTAGAGATTTTCACTTAAACATGATTTCCATGAGTTGGAAGAAAATTGATGATTTTCCTCATATGTATTTCTGTATTATTTAATAGGTTACCATGTGCATATATTAATATATATTACTTTAATAAAAATAAAGAGCAAACAGGGAAAAAAAATAAGGAAAAACGCACCTAAGCAGGCTAGACACATATTTAAAAATTCTTTTTTGCTGTTGTTTGGGAGACGGCAAGTGACAGGCAGAGGGTAAAAAAATAAAAAACGAGCAGACAAAATAAACATTACACAGAAGCAACAAGACAAAAACTTCACCTTGTAGAGCTCCAGACTGAAGCCTGCCTGGCAGTAACCCTGGCCCTCAGGGTCGGCGTTGCCTGTGGAGACACATCGGACCGTCACTCCCACGGGCTCATGCTCCCGGCTAAGCTCAAAACAATGTGCAGTTCACGGTGGCCTTTAAAAGTCCCTCCCCGTAATTTATTAAGTGCTTTGCAATCTATTTGTTTCTGTGGCAAGACGGGTGTCATGTTGGGTTATTGAACTGGGTTCCACCCGTGTTGTCTGAAGAAGTAGCATCTCCATGGTCCGCCCGCGCTCCCCATTCCTCCAGGCGCGTCACCCACGCTCCGGGGCGAGGGCAGATGTGCTTTCCTAGCAGGAGAAGCCTCCAAAAGGGAGCGCTCAGCCCAGCGGGGTCTGCTGAGTGGAAGCTTTCTGCTAGGGTTCCAGCCTGAGTCCAGGTCCCAGAGTCCCTAACGGGAATTTCATTTACATTACAACATTGTCACAAGTTGGGTAAAAATGAAAACTGCAGTTTTGGTTACAATTAATCTCACAGGGGTGTATTGTCAGTGTTCCCAGCAGAGAATACTCTTTAGTGATGGTTTCTGCTGGATTCCACCTAATATAACCCAGTAACCAAATGACCCAGAACAGCTCATTGTACGGTAGAGTTTCAAAAACGTGGATTCCAAGGATGTTGTAAAAGTCTCTAGGGCATTAGGACCAGGAATTTACTACTTATAGCTTGCACTTTAAAATAGTTTCTGCAATTTCTGAAGTGCTAATAAATTACAACCAAAAGGTAGTTATGTACAGGGGACCTGAATCATTATATAGTTGGTTGTGAATGTGCAAATAATTACTCCATTCTTACCCAGAATTTTCCAGTATGGAAACTAAAATAGGAAGGCGCCAAAGGAAATGCACGTCAAGAGGGAAGATCTATGGGCAGGTGTGTGTTGCAGAGGCTGCTCGGAAGGGGTGGCCTCTGCACACTTCCGAGACGCCTTCTGCATCTTCCTTCGGTTAGCACTCAGCTAATTTTAGCACTGTCACCCGTTCTTCCCAGATGCTGTCTTTATTTTCTAAATACTTTTTTGTCTCATAAATTGTATTTTAACAAATTTGCTCCTTTATTTTATACTACATTTTGTGGTTTATAGTTATCAGTTTTGTAAAGTTCCCTAAAGGCTCACGTAGATAGCCTCAAATGTCTGGGTGCCACCAGGTTTCTAGAAATGTATGTGTGTAAATGTTGACATGCATGCAGGAATACTACATACATCAGATGTTTCTATGTGAACACGCATGTGCAACTTGAGTATATTTAAGAACTGGATTTCTAATATGCACAAACCTTTCTAAATCCTTCTTTTAATTAACTTTTTAACATTGTAAATTATTCAAAAGGAAATATGACTACTTTTGAAATTATTTTGCTTCTAAAGAGGTAACAGAAAAAATTATGAGAAAACACTAATTTTCACAAAATTCATAGAGAAAATAACTGTCTTCAAATATTTATGCCAATAGAGCATGAGGTTCTTCCCTTTGCGAGGCGATTTTTTCCTTTGGGTTATAAGGTCTGAAGGATTCTTTCTTCCAAGAACTCAGAGCATCCATAAGTTCACACTGATGTCTCGAGTGAACTCAGGACCCAGCAGCTCTTGCTAACCACGTGGGCCCCAAACCATAGTGGGGTGGGGGAGCCCATCACACCTGGGTGGGACCACCTGCGAGCTGCAGCACACCACCAACATGCATAGACATGCCACTGACATGCATGGACACACCACTGACATGCATGGACATGCCACTGACATGCTCAGACACATCACCAACACTCTGACATGCACAGACACGCTACCAACACACACAGACACATATGGACACATCAATGACATGCACAGATATGCCACTGGCATGCACTGACACACATGGACATGCACGGACACAGCACCGTCATGCACGGGACACACCACTGACATGCACTGATACACATGGACACACACAGACATGCCACTGACACTGACACACACTGACACATCACTAACCCACATGGATATGCCACTGACACACACTGACACGCATGGGCATGCACAGACACACCATCGATACGCACAGACACGCATGGACACATTACTGACATGCACAGATATGCCACTAACATGCACTGACATGCATGGACATGCCACAGACACACCACCAACATGCACGGACACACCACCGACAGGCACGGACACACCACCGACAGGCACTGATACACATGGACACGCACAGACATGCCACTGACACATCACCAACCCACACGGATACACCACTGACACACTGACATGCATGCACATGTGCGGACACACGACCAACATGCACGGACACACCACCAACATGCACTAACACTCATGGACACGCATGGACATGCCACCGACACTGAAAAACACTGACACATCACCAACCCACATGGATACACCACTGACACACACTGACACACATGGACACACATGGACATGCCACCAACACACACCAGCACATGCTCCCACACCACCCCCAGGGCCCATGGAGAGGGCCTGCGGCGTGGGGCTCACAGGGGTGCTGACATTCCGTTGGAAACACTGTTGCTGATGTGCCCTCCTGTGGCCTCAGCCTTCTGTCCTGAGCTGGCTGGCTTTGTGCTCGCTGGACACAAGGCCTGCTCCTGGGATGATGTGGGAAGGAGGACAGGCCCTGAGGATGTGGGAGCGGGGACCCCATGAGCTGAAGCACGTGTGGCAGCTTACTCAGCCCGCTGCAGCCCGCCAGCCCAGTTCACCTTTGTTGAGCGAGTCTATCATTCAGGAAAGCAAAGCACAAAACAATGCATCCTAACGCGCCCTGCTCAAGGCCGACGTTTTCAGAGAGCGGCCGCAGCCCCTGCGCTGAGCCCGGCCAGGCTGCGCGTCCCCGGAGCCCTCCCGGCCAGGCAGTGGCAGCGCAGGAGCCCGGGACCCCGGGGAGGCGGCTGCAGAGCAGGACGAGCCCCAGGGCGATGCGAGAGGGACGCGCTGGTCCGTTCAGCCGTGACATTTGCTGCCTTGGAAAGCGTCTGGAGCAAATCCGAGGAGCACGAGCTGACAGGGTTATAAACTCACGGAAGAAGTGCAGTACTGAGTCCCGGCCCCACCGTCGATTTTCCGAGTCAATTCAGGGCTTTGTGTCCTGTCTCTGCACAGAGCGCTGACGTCTTACCCGCCCAGGGCAGGGCACCTGCTGCCGCCCCCGCGTCGCCCCACCACGGCCGGGCGCGGAGACCCTTCACCTGCGAGCTCCCCACCGCGGCCCGGCTGCTCTCGGTTCTCCAACGGCGCTACGTTCCAGCTGCAGCACTTCCCAGAACCGGACATTCTGTGGTGAACTGAGCACTTACTTGTTCGCTGTTGGCTCCTCCACCAGAGTTTACTTCCTTGTGAACAGGGGTTTGCGCTCTTTTGTGCTCTGCCTTATTCTCTGGGCACAGACTAGAGTTCAATGTACTCCGTAACCAAGTACTGAATTAATAAAAAATTAAATCTCAATATCTGCAAAGAACCCTTATATACAGCTATTTAAAGTGAAATACTTATATACCAGGCTATTCATTCAGCTGAATTGGTCATAATGTTAAGAAACGTTTGATTTATTTTAAACAGAAAGTCATCATCTCCTTGTCAAAATCCTCACCAAAACCACCAGCGATTCGGCCCACACCCAGTTGTGGGGGACCCCGGGGCCAGCAGCCACGTTGTCACCCACTGATATCCTCGCTCCATTCTCTCTCTTGATCATTCGTCCTGATACTTGCTCACTATCTCACCTGAATTAATCTCCAATTTTAAAAATATCCCTACTAAATGGGAAAGGTTTACTTATAGTTTTGAAAATCAAACTAATTCAGAATTGGGTCTAAAAACTCAGTTTCTTGAAATCGTCAACAGAGCATTCTAACGACATTTTCTCCCCAGTGTGGTCTTGTGGACCCCTAGGTTCACTTAGGCGTGAAACCCGCTGCTTTACCAACAAGTGCCAGCGATCCATGTCATCACGGAAGACTGTGGGAGCTCACAAAGGACTCTGAGAGGGCTCGCCTAAAGCCTGTGGGTTTTCCACAAGAAAACAGAGGGCCTAAAGCCAGCACAGGGCTGCCTCCGAGGGCGTTTGTGGTAAGATCCCCGGAGCTGCCAGGCGCGGCCGGCTCCAGGGCTGTGGGGGTGTCTGGGGAAGAGCCCTGTGGAGGAGAGCGCCCTGCGCAGGTGACAGCTCCCCCAGCGGAGAGAACTCAGGCACAGGTGGACGTCCTTCCTCAGCTCCCCGAGGGGGAGTTTTGAATAGCAGCTGAGCACTGGGGGCTCAGTCAGGAATCACCTCAGGACATCTGCAAACGGGAATTTCTAACAGAGCTGCCGGCCTCGCCCTCCTGCAGGGCCACGATGTCCCTTCCCTGCTTCTCCCGCCCACGGCCACGGCTGACCCGTGGAGTTCGGGGCTTAACTGCACAGAGGAGCTCTTGAGCTGAATTTCAGTTTCAGAAAAGGAGATAACGTACTGTTCCGACAGGGAGAGTACTCGGCGAAGGCACTGAAGTTCTGGATGGCCACGTAGCAGGTGCCCACCGGGTCCTTCTCCAGCGTTGGCTTGAGGGTCCTCCAGTGGTACAAGGGAGCACAGGCCTGGGAAACATCACAGACATGAGAGGCCTTGGGAGCGGGTTCCTCACGCTACAGTGCAGTTTTATTTGGACCATGGAGTAATGTGCCTACAGTCACGACAAACCACATTAAACCATCGGGTGAGTCAACTGGCCTCCCGCAGGCTGGGAGTGACTTGGGGGTCACAGTAATTAAACTTCCAGGGCCAGTGAACACTAATGCACCACAGAATCAGAGTAAATTAAACAGACACGGGAGCAACCTCTCCCCCCACCAACAGGATTTTAAATTAAACAAAAGCAGCCTAGCTAAAGAAAATATTTCCCAAAAACAATGAATTCCTATTCTCTTTTTTAAAGATTGGGTCCACATAAAAGCAAATGATCACTCAGTGAGTGAAGCAGTGTGATGTCTTACAATGAGTGTGGCTTGAATTCTTTGTCTAATCTTCACGTAACTAGAAAAGACTACTACCAAATCAAAAGGCGCAGACGAGCTCGTGAACACCGAGTGCCGCTAACGGTGTGTCTGAGGACTTGTCAGATAACTTTGGCAGCTCCGTGCTCTGCCAGAGAAGGACATTTAAATGCCACAATTCTTTCCATTGCCTGCGAGCCATCATCCCCTAAAGAGTTATCCTTTTTATGTCTTCTCACTTCCACACGAGGGAGGAATAGTCGATCCCTGGTTTCTACCCAAACCGAATATGCCCCATGGGGCTGGATACTCAGAAAGGAGCTTTGCACACGGAAGTCCCGGGTCATGCCACAGGGCTGGGTTTATTTCTTTCTTCTGCCAAGTTTCAGTGCCCAAAGAGAACATTAAGTTGAAATGTACTTTGTATTATCCTATTTCCTATCACATAATTCAGAAACACAAGCATGCCAAAACTTAGCCATTTTTTAAATGAACATAGTATATTAATTTATTTTCAATTGTTTTGAAGGTTTCCACAAATATTGAATAAATGGGCATTGGCTATATGTTACAGATAAATTTTCAAGACTTAAAAGATCAATATAGCACACAAAAAGATTTTTTCAACCCTAAAGAGCTATTGGATGCATTCAGCTTTTCAATAGTAATTCAAACAAGTCATATGCTACTGAAGGATATAAAAGGTATTTACTAATTCTGGAATCTGAAAACTGTATTAATGCAAATACAAGAGTACAGGGAATGTACTGCAAATGCCTGCTTTGTGATCTATATTTCATCCATCACCTAGTTTATGCCAAAATCTCTTTGCAGGGCTAACCACAGGACTAAGTAAAGCAAGGCATTTCCTTTAGATACTTATTCTTATTAAAGCATAATTCAAACAGCTTTAAACAAAGCCTAAGAGCCAAAGTTATTTCTGTATGGTTATAAGGAAATTAAATCTAACAAGTTAAAAAATCCCCCAAGCTAAAACTACTTCCAGGTCCGTTTAATACCAAATAATTTATTTCTCAATAACTTAGGCACGCATCATTGCTCGGTCATAAAATCATGGCATTTTGAAGATGAAAGATAACAACTGGGGAGTGAAGCTTTGACTTCACAAAGTATTAATGAAGTCGGAGAATCATACATTAAGTGGTTTTTTTAAAAGAATGCTTTTCCTTCATTTTAAAAGGGATCAAGTGAGTCACAGCTGATAAATGTTCTGAGAATTCTAACAGCAGTAGTCCTATTCTCTGATCAAATATTAATCTGCCCTTTAAATCAATCTTAAACAATAAAGCATTTGTCTCTTCACAATTTAACTTTTATATTTCTATCTTTCTTAGATGTTTTTCAAATATTTGAAAATAATTGATTATCTGGAAAGCAAATTTTATTTCCAAATGCTTAAACAGTAACACAGATTAAGTACTAAATTTCTCTTCTGAAGTGACAATAAGCTTATCTTTGAAAGCTGGATATAGTCTTAATGAAACCTTACTGATTTTTGGGTACATGAAATCTAAAACATTTCGGTGCACGGGGTTCTCTGAGGAAGCAACACAGCAGAACTCTGTACTCACCACCACTTTCCCCCTGTGAGCCTTCACCGTTGCCCCGAACCACTGATTCGACTTAAACTCGATGGGCTCTTTGGTTCCGTTCACTCTGATCTTTCTGTTGTCTGACAGGAAGGACATGAGCTGTTAATAACTTGTAAAGCGTGGCAGTCAATGAAAACAGGTAAAAAGAATTTGTACATTAAAAATCAATTTCATACACAAGAGGATTTCCCTTTGGTTAAGTCTAAGCTATAGAATGCCTTTCATTAGGAAAATACCAAATAAAAATACATATTTGAACAGTCCATTTCACGCTTAACTTAAAAGCAGCATTTTCTGTTTTACAATTTACATTTCCAGAGAAAACTGTACTGTAAACTTAATGTGCCCTATGATAGTCTCAAATCGAATCTAAGACTAACATCTGTAACTAACCGCACTAACGATTCTGAGCCTTCTTCAAAGGCAAAACCGGGCCGTCCCCGGAGCACACGCCCAGCCCTCGAGGCCTTCACTTCCAACCGAGTTACACGTCCCTGCAGCCGCAGAAGGTGACGGTAACAGCTTATAGACACTTCACAGATGTCAGCACGTCTGGTGGGAACTCAACCCCATTACAACACGCCTCAGGTTTTAATAAAAAGCAGATATTCTCTCTTCACTCTTGATTCCCCAGGTCAACTGATTCCCCATGTGGTTCTAACCACACAGCTCTAACTGGGCTTCATCAGCAATGGATAATAAATTTCTGAAGACACCATATTCTGGCATCTACTTGTATGTGTTTCCTTTGGTAAAGGTTGTATTTTCTTCCCCGACTCTGTAACAAATGCATTACAAAATGAACTTTTAATTCCTATTAAGTGAGGCTAAAGTATACGCATAATTAAACCTTCAATTAAGTTTACTTGTGATTACAGATTGTTTTTTTAAAAAGGATAAACTACATATTCTCAATATTAACCTAAAACTTGCATTTTGACATGTTAGAAGAAAATCATGAATTTCCCTTTAAAAATTTTCATCCTTTTGATTTCTTTTTTAAACAAGTTCTGGAAATCCTCACCCAAAGTTCACAAAACTGGCAAAGAATTGGAGCACCTTACAGTTCACAGCTTAAAATTTAAAATGTAAACATTTCTACTTGTTTCTAGGCTGTTGAAAGACTGTGGAGTTCAGAGTGGAAGGTTCCCCATCACTTACTGCGCGACCTCGGGCGGCTCGCTCATCTTCTGGGGTTTCCATGTCTTACGGGCAGAGACAAAGTCATAAAGATCCCAGAAGGTGAGGAAGGAGCTTTAAGGGCTGAGAAGCCCGAGGCCACGGAAATCTTACAGCAAGACAACCCGAGGGCCATGATGTCTCCAAACATCTCTTGTTAGAAACCAGGAAACCCCACCTAAGGTGCGCCGGGCAGGCTCTCACCCAGGAATCATGAGTTTATTACCAGCGACTGGGTGGCCATCAGAACTGAAACTAGTCGCAGGGCTCAGGGAGAAAGAGCTACAGTGGCTTTGAAATTCCTAAACTATTAGAAAGCCATGAAGAGAAGCACAGCAGCTAAAAAATTCAAACTTTTTAAAGGAGATCTGCGGTCGGGGTTACTGCTTCTAGGGGGAGTGGCGGCCGGTAGCCGAGCCCTCAGCTCTCGGGGCTGCTTAAAGGTTACCGGCGGCGGGGGCTCTTTCCCGGAGGCGAGGGCGAGGCGGAGGACGTTGGCCAGAGTCCTCGGCGAGAGGCGTGCAAGGAGGGCGGCGATAAGGACAAAAACACTCTTCATCCAGTAGGGGTATGCGCCAAAGAGATTTATTCAGGGGTGATTACAGGTTATATAGGCTGGTAAGAGGGGCAGGGCTGGAAAGGAGGTGAAGTAGCCTAAAATGGCAATATTGAAGGGAGAGGGGCTAGGATTGGTTCTGAGAGGATGCAGGAGCCGTTGCAGCGGGCGGGGGTTGTTCTGGCCACGGTGCATGCGCACTGGCGGTGGCAGGAGTGGCCTTGGCACCAGGGAGCGAGTGGGTAAGATAAGGAAGTGGGGAAAGGGCAGTTGGGAGAAAGGCGGTTTCCTCCGGCAAGTCTCCCCTGCCAGTGGCATTTTGGGTGAGGAAAAGGGAGCTGCCTTGACCTCGCTCCTCAGGCTCGGGGGGGCTGCAGAGGGCACTCACGCCCGTACCTACTACCCTCCCCAGGGGGTGATCAGGTCCCCTGGCCCAGGCCTGGCAAGCCGAGGTACAAGCTCAGACACCCGCAATTCCCCTTTCTTTTCTAATTAGAGGAAGAGGCTTTACCGGAGAGGTCCGCTAAGGGTGAGGGAAGGGGGAGGTCAGGGAAGGGAAAAAGGGGTTGACGGTGGTTCAGCGAGGCTGGAGCTCAGTGTTGGTGTGGTGCCCGGGCGCTTGACAATGGCTTCGCTGCAGCGGGTTGGGCGAAGGTGAGGGGTTTAAAGTTCAGGGGTTTAAAGTTCAGGGGTTTAAAGTTCAGGGGTTCAGAGAAGCTGGAACTCGAGGCGAGAGCGATGTTCAGGTGATTGAGAAGGGCCTCGCGGTCGGCGGGTTGACCGGTGGCGTTGAGGTCGCGGAGGGTTGGCTGTCATCTTGGAGTGGGGGGCGTCAGAGGTGGCGAGTCGCTGATACTGGATTTGCACGAACGAGGAAAAAATGGCATCTGTTTGTTTTCTTACAAGCTGGACAATTTTGCGGATGAGGCAGGGTCCTAAGATGAGAGCTAGAATAATTATTAATAGGGGGCCAAGAAAAGGAAGGATGTATGGGAGGATGGGAGTGAAAAAACTGGACCAATAACTGGTGGCTTCACGATCTCTTTTACGCTTTTCCAGTCCCTCTCGGACCCTTTTCAGGCTGTCCTCGACGAGACCTGTGGAATTGGCATAAACACAGCACTCTTCTCCTAGGGCGGCGCAGAGGCCTCCTTCTTTGAGGAGGAGAAGGTCAAGACCTCGGCGGTTTTGGAGCACGACTTCAGAGAGGGAATTGACAGAATTTTTTAGATGGTAAATAGCGTTTTGTAGGTGGCGAATGTCCTCGTCAACAGCCGCCCTGAGGTGAGTTAGGGCGGAGCCTTGACTGGCTAACGCAGCGATTCCGGTGCCAGCACCGGCAAGACCTAGGAGGGAGGCAATTGTAAGGACGGTGATGGGCTCTCGCTTTTGCAGAAGGGCAGGAGCTGTAGTTCTTTCCAGACGGAGGAAGAAGTCTTCTTCGCTGTGGTATAAAACCCTAGGGATAAGGACAATTAGGAGGCAAGTTTCTTTATATTCGCTGATGATACTCGTGCTGAGACAGGGGGTAAGTCCTGTAGAGGAGCAGAGCCATTGGGAGGAGTTATGAGGAATGAGAAATTTTGCCGAGCTACTGGGAGATGAGTAGCTGGCACAGGCAGTGAGGTCGGGAGAGTTACTGGAGCGAGGACGGACGCACTTTCCCGTATAGGAGACTGAATGAAAGGTTAGGGGGACGGCAGAGGTATTCCAATTGCATTCCGAGGGGCTGTCTTCTGTGCTTTCTGAAAAGGAGAGGTTGGAGGCAATGGGCTCGTACAGTGAGGAAGAGGTGGAGAGGCAGAGCCAGCAGGAGGAGGTAAAATTGGGGTTGGAGGAGTTCACTGAGGCAAAGGCGGCTTGGATGAGGCTGAGGAGGGGAGAGGAATAACGAGAAGGGGGCAGAGGAAGCTGGGGTGGTGGGGTTGGCGATGCGCTGTTTGCATCTGAGGTGCGGCTGGTTGGAGCTGAGGTGCGGCTGGAGAGCTGTGGAAAAAGGGGGTTAATGACTTTATTGGGACCAATGTTAAAGGGCTTTTTTATAACAGTATTTTGGCCTGGTAAGTTTACAGCCTCCTTTTTTATAAGAATAAGTGATCCTCGGTCGGTTTCTTTTTCATAGATTCTGAAGCCTTAAGTTTGACCGAGTAACCAGGAGGGATTAGTGGGGAGCTGCACTGTAAGATTAAGATGTGTGCAGGATTTTTTACTTTCTTGGCCGAGCCAGTTAACAGTAGGGAGTTTGCACCCTGTAGGGGCCCACTTTAGGGTAAGGTAATGATCAGGAACAGGAGGCTTCCAATTAGTGGCTAATGTTTCACACCCCCAGTATGCACAGTAGTACTTGTTGGGGGAATTACAGCACGATTTTCCAGGATTTGAGGATGGGCACATGTAATATTGGGCCTGGGGATCACTTACCTTTTGAGCGCAGGTTTCTTCGACTCTGGAGACAAAGGTGGCGAAAGGCTTACTCGGCTCCTGGAAGAGCTTGGTGAATTTATTAGGCTAACAGGTAGAGCAATTGGCAAATGCTCGTAAGGCGATTTTCCAACGGATAGGCCAAAAGGTGGCAGGTGCATTAATATAAGCAGACGCATTTAGAAATGCTCCAGTGCCTAAATAGGCTTCGGGGTGATGATAGACTCCAATGGCTGCATCTTGCTCACTTTGCTTAGCTGCTTCTGCCTGGAAGTGAGCACGCCAGTCAACAAACTGACCGGGGTTAAAAATTGAACGGGCAAGCGAGGCCCAGTCTTGGGGGATGCAATAGTTCATGGCGAGATCCTGTAGTATTTGGGAAGCATATGGGCTACCTAACCCGTCCTCCTTGACGGCCTTGCGAAGCTGCTTGATAGTATCTAAGTCAATGGGATACCAGTCATGCGGCCTCTGTGGGGTGGGGGCAAGGTTAAGAGGAAAACAGCGAAAAGCACGAGGGAAAGGAGGACACGCTTGCAGAGGACTTGGCGCGGGAGTGGGGGTAGGGGGAGCGTTGCCCCAAGGGTTGCCTTGAGGTGCTGAAGGCAGCCAGGGGTTGTTAGTTGGCAGGGTGGAAGGAGCGGCGGCAGCTGCCGGTAGCGGCTCCGAAGGGGAGCTCGCCGGAGGGAGAGGCGGGAGTGGGAGGCCCCAAGCGTCGCAAGATGGCGGCGCGGTAGGCGTGGCTAAGACACAAGATGGTGGATCAGCCCCGCCCTGTGAAAGGGCGGGGTCCAAGGCATAAGATGGCGGACTAGCTCCGCCCTGTGAAAGGGCGGGGTAAAGCGTATGCGGTTTCTGGCTCAGCTTAGGGCTGATGTCATCGCTTGGATTTAACGGGGCCTCTATCAGGGGGGAGGGAGCCTTGAAGGCAGGAGCGGATGGTTATCAAGGTGGGGAGCAAGCTGGGAGGGAAGCGCTTGCTCTCATGTTCCATGGCATTAGTGACTCGATCAATAAGGCGATCATAAGTAACAGGGTCCCAAAGATGGCAAGTGGTGAGCCATGGGTTAAAGGGCAGCAGGAGATCCCAGTATATCTGCAGCTGCCGGACAGACACTTTACAGCGATGCGTGTCTAGGAGACCCGCTAGAGCACGAACTTGAGGTGCCTGACATGTAGATATACGATTACCCATAGCTGAGGGGAGAGGAGGGGGAGTTGCTCCCGAGCCGGGCCGGCCGGCTGGCGGGGAGGAGAAGGAGGAGTAGTTTACTGAGCAGAGAGAATGAGATAAACTGTGGCTGCAAGGCCGAAGGAGACGGCGAGAGCAGAAAGCAGTGCCCTTTGGCAACGAGAGCAGTCAGGGGGGGCAGTTGCAAAGAGGCACACGGCACCAAATGAGGAAATAAAGATACAAAGAACTACAGCAAAGTAATGGAGGGGAAGAGGGAGAGTGTTAGGAGGAACGGGGGTCATAGAAGTGCGCATACAAGAGGACGAAGAGAGCGTGGGGGAAGGGAGGAGTTCCTACTGGATGAAGAGAGCGTGGGGGAAGGGAGGAGCGGCTTCGGAGCAAGGAACCTCACACGGCTCCGGAAGCGGCGAGGGAGAGGCGGCCCTTACCTTGCAGGCGAGGAAACGGGAAGCTGGAGGGGCGTCCGGGCGAGCGGGTGACCTGCCGAACTGTCGTGTGGAGACGTTCCTCACACGGGGCACCAGTTGCGGTCGGGGTTACTGCTTCTAGGGGGAGTGGCGGCCGGTAGCCGAGCCCTCAGCTCTCGGGGCTGCTTAAAGGTTACCGGCGGCGGGGGCTCTTTCCCGGAGGCGAGGGCGAGGCGGAGGACGTTGGCCAGAGTCCTCGGCGAGAGGCGTGCAAGGAGGGCGGCGATAAGGACAAAAACACTCTTCATCCAGTAGGGGTATGCGCCAAAGAGATTTATTCAGGGGTGATTACAGGTTATATAGGCTGGTAAGAGGGGCAGGGCTGGAAAGGAGGTGAAGTAGCCTAAAATGGCAATATTGAAGGGAGAGGGGCTAGGATTGGTTCTGAGAGGATGCAGGAGCCGTTGCAGCGGGCGGGGGTTGTTCTGGCCACGGTGCATGCGCACTGGCGGTGGCAGGAGTGGCCTTGGCACCAGGGAGCGAGTGGGTAAGATAAGGAAGTGGGGAAAGGGCAGTTGGGAGAAAGGCGGTTTCCTCCGGCAAGTCTCCCCTGCCAGTGGCATTTTGGGTGAGGAAAAGGGAGCTGCCTTGACCTCGCTCCTCAGGCTCGGGGGGGCTGCAGAGGGCACTCACGCCCGTACCTACTACCCTCCCCAGGGGGTGATCAGGTCCCCTGGCCCAGGCCTGGCAAGCCGAGGTACAAGCTCAGACACCCGCAGAGATCCCAAGCTACTCAAGAAAAGCAGGTGGCTGTGAGGAAAGAAATGGATTACAGGAAAGACAGTAGTCAGTTCCAAGCTTGGCTTCTCTAGAGAAAACAATTCCTGCGATTTTTGGTGATTCCTGAGACATCTTTCTGAGAGTATAAAGTTGGACTTTGTAACAACTTGGTGAAAAGTATAAACAGTGGTTTATTCTTCAGCAACAAATTTCCTCTGGACCAAGAGTTCAAAGGGCTCCATGAAGTCCACACCCAGACTCGCAGAGTAGGGGTCTTACTACGGAGATGAGTTTGGTCCAGGGGGATCATCCCTTCATTGATCTTTCAGGGAAAAGAATCACCTCTTACAATTGTTTTATTATTTTTATAAATCCTCTGACTTTAAATCTAATATTGCAATTTTGTAAAATTGCAAATAAGAGTAAAACTTTCTGGACTTAGTTGTAAAGGCGGCCTTTTCCTAATGCCATATCTTTCTTTTTTGAACAAGATTCTTCTGCACCAGATAACCCAACAGAGGCTTGGCACTTCAATCCCATGCTGGTTTCTGATTAGATTGGATCTGACCTTTACAGGAAACAACTTCCAGGGCTCCCTGCCAGCAGCATGACTCTCCACTGTGGGGCAGGGGCCCAAAATTGAGCAGGCGTCTCCCAGCTCCCCAACAAGCATGATCCGGCTGCAGCAAAGGAGAAGGACCCCCATGCCATCCTAGTGCCCACGTGGCAGACGGGGCCTCTGTGAGGCCGGTGCACAGTCTACCAGCAGCTCCCAGGTTCTCCTGACAATCCCCGAAGGCCAGGCTCCAAGATCAGGTCCTGTGACCACAGAACCTCATGACAGCCCTCACCTCCACACACAGCCTCCTGGCCTCCACACCCAGCCTCCCGGCCTCCACACCCAGCCTCCCAGCCTCCACACACAGCCTCCCAGCCTCCATGCCCAGCCTCCCAGCCTCCTGACCTCCACACCCAGCCTCCCGGCCTCCACACTCAGCCTCCCGGCCTCCACACACAGCCTCCCAGCCTCCACACACAGCCTCCCAGCCTCCATGCCCAGCCTCCCAGCCTCCTGACCTCCACACCCAGCCTCCCGGCCTCCACACTCAGCCTCCCAGCCTCCACACACAGCCTCCCAGCCTCCATGCCCAGCCTCCCAGCCTCCACACCCCAGCCTCCTGACCTCCACACACAGCCTCCTGGCCTCCACACCCAGCCTCCCGGCCTCCACACCCAGCCTCCCGGCCTCCACACTCAGCCTCCCGGCCTCCACACACAGCCTCCCAGCCTCCATGCCCAGCCTCCCGGCCTCCACACTCAGCCTCCCGGCCTCCACACTCAGCCTCCCAGCCTCCATGCCCAGCCTCCCAGCCTCCACACCCCAGCCTCCTGACCTCCACACCCAGCCTCCTGGCCTCCATACCCAGCCTCATAGCCTCCATGCTTAGCCTCCTGGCCTCCACACCCAGCCTCATAGCCTCCACATACAGCCTCCTGGCCTCCACACCCCAGCCTCATAGCCTCCACCCCCCAGCCTCCTGGCCTCCACATCCAGCCTCC
Source organism: Choloepus didactylus (assembly GCF_015220235.1). NCBI lineage: Eukaryota > Metazoa > Chordata > Mammalia > Pilosa > Megalonychidae > Choloepus > Choloepus didactylus. The sequence continues at coordinate 434,286 of NC_051311.1, forward strand.
TGGCTTCCACACCCCAGCCTCATAGCCTCTGCACTCCAGTGTCCCGGCCTCCAGGCCCAGCCTCCTGGCCTCCACATCTCCACTAGCCCCTGCATGAAACCCTTCTTAGACTTAGCACCATTGGGGTGTCTGTTTTGAGCTGGGGTGCTCCAGGCAGAGCCAATGTCCTCTGGAGCTGCTGGACAGGAGGCAGGTTGTTGCCCCAAGGTTTCCCAATCTAGGGAACTCTGGAAAGGACCTCAAGATGTCCAAGGGATTCTCCATGGAGCAAGCAAAGCCATATGCTTGCTTGACTGCAATTTAAAGTTTGCTAAGTGGCAGAAGAGTTTTAATAAAGTTAATAGACAAAAATTCAGGTGAAATTTTTTGCTAGATATGGTGGTTTAGGTACACCAGAAAAGCATGTTCTCAAAGCTAATCCACTCCTGTGGGTGTGGACCTACTGTAAATAGGACACTTGGTGAGGCTGGTTCAGTTAAGGCATGGCCCAGGGTGGGTCTTAACCCTCCTACTGGAGCCCTTTATGAACAATGAATAGAGAGAGAAGCCACAAAAGCAAGAAGCTGAAATCCATGAAACCCGGAAGAGAAGGGAGAGACCGGCAGACACTGCCCTGTGCCTGGCCGTGTGGAGAGGAGCCCAGGGTCACCGGCAGCTGATCTGCAGGAAGAAAGCATCGCCTCGATGAAGGCTTGATTTGGACATTTTCCTGGCATCAAAACCATTGTTTAAGCTGAACCATTTCATGGTATGTGGCTTTCAGAAGCCTAGGAAACTAAAACACTAGGATTACTATATTTAAATTTAATATGTAAAAGAGCTCCAAATCAATAGGAAAAAGGTTAAAATTCAATGCAAAAGCCTTCCAAAGACCTGAGCAGGTGTTACAGAGAGGAACTAATCAAGTGGCCTCTAAATTCTTGGAAAGATCTGAGGCTCAAGTTGGAACAATGATGACTTAATACTTGTCACCCACCTGTTTGGCAACAAATAACATTCCCTCTGCTTCAGGAGAAAAATTCCATTTTGGAAGGCCCTTTTGGCATCATGCATCAACATTTTAAATGCACATTTTCTTGACCAAAAATTCTACTTCTAGGATTTTCTTCAATGGAAACAACACAATATGAAGATGCAATATGGCAATATTTATTTACTGTTTGTGACAGCAAAAAACTGTAACAACTTAAATGCTCACAAATATGGGATTTGAAAATAAATTTCTGTTATCTATAAAACAGACTATGATGCAGCACTTAGAACATATAAAATGGACTGTACGTATTGACATAGAATAACATCTACAAAATGTTTCTTTTTTTAGCTTTTCTGAGGCATTTTAAAAGTACAGAAAAGGACAAGGCCTAATATAACAAATGTGTAACCCCAGCCAGAAACCGTGACTGTTAAGTTCTTTTCACATCTACAAACATCAAAGTCCCCACTGACATCCATTCCATTTCCTTCCCCTCCCTTCCCTCCGCAGGAGGGAGGTGCCCTCAGGAATCCTGCGTGTGTGCTTCAGGTCATGTTTACAACACTTCAGTGTTCACCAGCAGCACAGAGTGGAAGTCCGCAAACCTGTCCTGTAACGGGCCTCATCACAAGGACAGACTCAGCCGCTGCAGACAGCATGTAGAGAATGGGCGTGCCTGTGCCCCCAAAAATTTCATTTACGGACACTGAGATCTAAATGTCATGTAATTTTCACGTCATAAAATATCATTCTTTTAAAAATGCTTTCCAACCACTTAGAAATGTGAAAACCATTCTTAGCTCATAGTCAGTACAAAAACAGGCAGCAGGCCAAGTTTAGCTGCAATTTGCCAAGCACTGAGACAGAGGGTTCTTTTGTGTGCTCCTTTTTAATTAAAAAATTGCTTTTTACTACCTTTACAATGCAGGTATATAATGTGCCTGGGCGTCACACCCAATGTTTGTGAGACATCCATGCTGAGATGTCTGCAGCTCAGTCTCCTCCTTTCTACCTTCTGCAGACTCTCGTGGCCTGTGGGACAGCCTTGCTTCATTTTATCCATCCATTCCTTTTACAGGTGGACATTTAGTCATTTTCTATTTTTTCCACTACTACAAAGGTGAGTGCCCTTCAGCCATCTCCATCTGCACACGTACGGGTTTCTCTGGACCACGGAGAATGAGGGTGCCCAGTTCCTCCAACACCAGCTGCTCTCCGGGGCAGCCCTACAATCCCTGCCTGGAAAGCGGGGTGCAGCCCTCCCTACCACAGGACTTTTAGGGCTGAAATGGCACCACCCTTCGTTTCCCTTTGCCATTTCCCTGATTATTAGTAGATCGATCATCTTTTCATGTGTATGGACCATTCATTTCTTCTGTATATTGATGGTTCATGGCCTTTCCTCCTTTTCTCATTTGTTTGTCAGAATTCTTCCCATACGCTGAGTATTGGTCCTTTTTCCCAAATAGAAGTTGCAAATAGCTTCCCCCAGTTTTTGCCCACCTGTTAGCTTCTGTGTGAAGGCTTTGTCCATCTGGAATGTGTCTGTGTTTATGCTGTGATGTCAACATCTTAGTGTTTTCAGTATGAAAAGCCGGTTGTCCCGACACCCCTTATTGAGTCCATCCTTCCTCCGGCGATTTGCAATTCCACTTCTGCGCATCGGCTGCGTGGCCGGGGTGCCTCGCCAGGATCTGCCCCAGCCCGTCCCTCCAGCCTCGGGTCATCCCCTGCAGACACACGGACTCCGCGTCCCCGAGTTCGCCCCGCGTTCCTGCGGCGCCACTGCACGTGCTCGTCCCGCCGCCCGGTGCTCGCGGATGACCGGTCCTTCTGCAGCAACTGCCCGACGCTGCACCCCTCGCCGCTGCACCACTGTACCCCTCGCCGCTGCACCACTGTACCCCTCGCCGCTGCACCACTGTACCCCTCGCCGCTGCACCGCTGCACCACCCCGCCGCGCGCACGTCTACCCGCTCGCTGCCTGCCTAGCCTCACAGTGGGCGCGCGCTGACCCAAAGGCCAACCCCCCTGTGGCCGCCCGAAGGGCTTCCAGGCTGCGGTGTTGGTTTTGCTCACGCGTGTGTGTGTGGGTGAGTTTGCGTGTGCAATACGCTGTCGGCGGTGGTTCCTTGGGGCGCGGCTCAGGACGCGCCGGCTGAGCGTTTACACCGCATCCCTACGCCCGCGCCCTGAAAACAGCACCGAAAGCTAAAATGGAATCCTGAAGCCAGCCTTGGGGGCCCACGTGGCTCTGGAGGAATTTCCCCCAAACGGGCAGCCGTGGCTTTGGGTGACCTGGGACCCCGTCCCCGAGGTGTCGAGGCCACTCGCGCTAGCCCCCTTTCCAGGGGGGTTGCGTAGGTCCCAAGCAGGCCTGCGGGCTCCCCGCTCGGGAACCGGAGCTACCAGGAGAGAAGATGGAGCACCACGGGGAGCACGGAAAAGCGGACGGAGGGCAAACCTCAGGGCCGACAGGGCAACTCTGAAAACCGCTTAGGAAGCCCCAGCCCAGCCCCTGTGGCCTCAGTCACCAGCGAAGTGCATCCCTTAGGGATTTCCTTGAACCTGTTGCAGGAGCGGTTCAGACATTTTTAATTCAAAAAGGGTGAAAGAATTCTTTAAAAATTTGTCTATAGTCCCTACCATAGTCAAATTACCTCTGTAAAAGTTTCATTTTGATTGAAACTATGTACTTGAGAACAGGATATCCTCATGTGTAAAACTTACAATAACACAGTTGTGGCCGTAGAACTCCTCTAAAAGAAGCAAGTCCAAGAAAAAACCTGGATCAATTTTTATGTCACAGAAAATCAAACTTCTAAACTATGACCCCAATATCCCAAAATCACTATTAAAAATCATAAAAGAACACCTTTTCATCATCTTACTGCAAATTTACAAGTATTTAAGGAAAATACTACACTAATTCGTTTTTCCTTAAAATGGTCAAGAAATATTAAATGAATATTCAATACGCCTGAGAGTCATGATTTATAGTATATGTGCACACCAAACACCATAAAGCTTTTATTTAAGTTATTTGTTCATATAATGATTCAAGTGTTTGATTTCATGCATAACCAGACACTAACAAAGTTTAGAGCGTTAACGGCGATGTCCGTAAATACGGTGTGGATGGCACAGGTTTGGAACAGTTGTTCCCATGTACAGTTTTCTGGATCTGGATGACAACCTAAATTTTCGGTCTCCCCTGGAATAGACAGCGGGGTCCCAGTTTCCTGTTTTTAATAACTGATTGTGCCTAGTAGGGTTCTTCAGATATTTGTTTGGTAATAAATATGAATGAGTGTTTCTACATCATGAATACCATCTGAAATCCACAGTTATCTTTCATATGTCTCTCGACTAAGGCTATGGAGGTTTGTTCTGGGACTTTTGTGGGAATAATGCCAGTGATTTTTTGGTGTGTGTGGGGAGTGATGTGCTTATTTGTTTGATGCAGCTAGAGGAGCAAATGCTAAGAAATGAAAGAATTCTCTCCTGGAGCCGCCAGACAGCTGACGCCGTGCCCTGCAGACCGCGTGGCTGCCGTGGGGATGTACCGTCCCACTCACCTTCCGCATCACTTCGTGCCATCGCATGGCTCCCGCCCCGAGCACCACACACACCAAGAACCCCCCTGCCCGTCAGGGACAGGTGCCCGCTCTGCCTTCTGAAGTGCTTGCCTGGCCGCTCGGACAGCACTTACTGCTGGATTAAAATCGCCAGTACCAGGCTTCCTCTCGCGGGTTGAGCCCTGAGGTAAGAGAACACTTCCGTCTTCATGAGCCAAGCCAGAGCTGGAGTTCACCCCAACACCCCTCCTGCACCCCCAAACCCAGCGTGGCCTCCGTTCCTACCGGTCTTTCCGACCATCCTCTCCCCACTCCCATGCCCGTGGCCACCACTGTCTTTGACTTGGATATTCCAATGGCCCTGACTGGGGTCACCCTCAAACTCATTCTCTCTCCTAAAGCCAGAGTTCTTCTAAAACAAAAACGCTGAAAACCAGGCTTGCAAACCCTACAGGACCCTGCCGTACCCAAATGCGGTGATTTTCGTTCAGCTTTTTGGATGTTTCCTACTCCTCTTGCCTTTAGATTTTCTCACACACAGATTCTTCACCTGGAACAAACACCCCAGTCTTAGGTGAAGCTGGGAACCGAGGGCTTCTTACAGCTTAACGTCCACCTTCCAACGGTCAGAGCACAGCAGAATTTATTTGCTCCTCTGTGTGGGGATCTCAGGAAGCAACTGCCATAAATCTCTCCAAGATGACCTCAAAGTGGTGGCTTTAAAACACAGGATGCGGCTGGGTTTCAGGAAGGAGGCTGTACAACCTGCCTCCCTGTAGGCCTTGAAGCTGCATTTACACTCCCTCCTGTCCTATGGTTTTCTTTTCACAGGATCTCAGCCTTGTTGCTAGAAGATGTTGTGGTACAAAGTGCCCCCCACTTCGTCTGACAAACCGCACATCCGTGGGGAGATCAGCAGCCAGGGCCAGGCTGCGGCCGACTGTGTGTCTGGTCCATCTTGGTGTCATTTGCTAACTCAGTGTGGGGTTGGGACTGGAGCCCAAACCATGTCCTGCAGACATAAGAGCTGCTTATTGGGTCAGCCAACCGGCCCCATCTCCTGGCTTCTTTGGCCCTCAGAGGCGGGGGGGGGGGGGTGGTGACATCCCACAGACGCTCTGGCAGACGCGGGCACTCACCCCCTCCTGCCGGCAACCCTGGGCTGTGTCACAGCCTCTCCCCTTGGCCCGGGGCCCTGAGCGACTCGACTGAGCAGACTCATCGTGGACACATGGTGCAAACAAGAAGCACACACCCCTGCAGGGAGCCAGAGTGCTGAGGCCCCCCATCACCATGCTGTGACCAGCCTGCTCTGGAGAAACAGCGAATGTCCACCAACGTCCTACCCTCCACTCATCGGGTGCCTTCAGTTCAGGAATCCCCAGTGCCTTTGCCTCTCCCAGGAGAAGGTGCACAGTAACTCCTGAGAAGGGGAGAGGATGTGGCCACTGCCAACCTTACTTATCATGGAACTTTCTCTCCCACTCAAAGCACTTGTCTCTGTAGAAGAGACTTCGGGAGAAGCTATGTCAGCCCTTCACCTGCCCGCTCCGAGACACTGCCGCAGGTGGCCGGCACACCTGGCTGCGGCCCGATGCACCTCTGGGGCCCCAGGAGAGATGCTCGAGATGACTTTATAAGCGTCCCAGGAGGAAGAACCAGCTGCGGTCCACGCTGTGAGATTTCACGGTGCCTCATGAGCCTCCATGGACGCTCTATGGAATCCGTCTTCTACAGGTCCCTGATATTTGCCTCTTATACCACGTCCTGTGAACCAACAGCAGGAGAAACAGGCTGTGAAAGAATTTCCCCCGGGGTGCTCAGCCTGCACAGCACACTCAAGGGCAGTCTCAGTCCCAAAACATTCTCTTCTTCTCAGAGGCCGTGGAAACTGCTGTGTTAGATGATCCAGTCTTTGTTTCTGCTGATTCAGACATAGTCCAGAATGAATAGTTATCATTACTGAAAATATCCCTGGTCTTTAGTATTCTGAAGCAAAAGCACCTATACTTTAAAAAGCCCATTGCTAACTACTCTACCATCACACAGTTTTGAATTTTATGTTTTTCACTTAACATTAAATCAAAAACATTTTGCCATATTATTAATAATTTTTGTAGATGTCACATCCTATGCTTATATAACATTTAATTGTGTGCTTATATAGTGATTTACTTGACTCTTTATATTTAGGCTGTTTGAAGCACTATTTTGTCGTATTATGCCCACTTTCTTCCAAAAAACAATTAAAGGCAATTTTAGAATGAATTTCTGAACATATGTCCTGTTGGAAATTGTAGGAAGAGAGAAGATGGGAGAACCAGAAAATTATTGCTGGGAAAGAACCTGTCCTGAGTGGTTGGGAAAGAGCCACCAGGGCACTATCTGGGGACATGGGGTGCTTGTGGGGTCTGAAATCTGGGCTAAGAGGTACATGGGGTAAGCAGTGTGGGAAGAAGGGGCTGGTGACAGCAGAAGACAGCTGGGCAAATCGGGGGGCAACTGCTGAGACAAACCCGAAAAGGAGCTGCAACCCACTGTAGGGACCTGGCCTCCATGGGGACACTGGGGAGAGAGCCACACGGGCCGTGTAAGGTCCTCGAGACACCTACTGCTGCAAGGGGCATGCCCTTCCCTTACGTCTGTGCATGTCCTAGATCAGGGAAGGTCAGGGAAGGTTGAGGCTGAGTCTTTTGCAATATTATATTCAAGTCTGTGTCCATCTACCAAACATTAGAGCTGGAAAGAAACTAATCAGTCAGTGCCCTGTAGTGCAGCTATACTGCCTGGGATGACCAGAATGTCCATGAGCTCCCCTAAGTTTAGTTCTGGTATCGAGGGCCCGGTGCCTGAACTGTGTGACACTATCAGGATTACACAGGATGACTGGGCCAGATCGAAGCTACTATGGACCCCAGAAAAGCCATGATCTTTTAACCCAAACTTGTTGGGTAGAAACTTTTGATTGAGTGTTTTCATGGAGATGTGATTCACCCAACTATGGGTGAGACCTTTGGTTAAATTATTTCCATGGAGGTGTGGACCCCACCCATTCAGGGTGGGTCAATTAGTTCGCTGGAAGGAAGATGCTCCAACACAGACGTCAGCTCCTGGAAGGAATTCTGAAGATCAGGGGATGGCACTGCGCGCTCCTGCTACCCAGCCAGCCATGCACAGGTCTGCTTCCCATTTCCAGCTGGCGTTTCAAGGACTTCCTCTTTCTAATTGCTTCCTCGGTTGCTGGGGGGCGGGTCATGCTAATCTCAGCCTGAGCTGCTGGAGAAAGTGGACGTGGAGCAACCACCCCTGATGGATCAGTGCAGTCACTTTGTGGAGTGAGGGCTCCACCCGGATACGTATTTTCTAAGTAGCAGAACTTTAGTGATGACATTATCAGCACTTAAAGGGAGCGGGTTGTCTTGGGGCCTTCTTTTTCCCTTTTACCTTTTGGCTGAACGGACTGGAGCACAGATTGCTGCTCATTCGTGCTGTTTCCTCTGTCAGTTACATGGGGAATTCAGCCCTACGTTCTTCTTTTCTTTGTTCCTGAACAAAAACTGATTTGCTCCTGAGGAAGCTAGAAAAGCAAGACATGTGACCAGCAGGCCTCCCAACCCCTACAGGAGGAAAAGGGCACCCAGGACTATGAGAAGGCAGCCCTGTGCCAGCCACACAGCCGATGCTCTCAGCTGCTGCTTCTCGTGGGCTCGCTCAGCACAAAGTAAAACAGGCCCCCGAAACAAAGGCTTCCGGTCTCTGAGCTGAAAGCAATTCCAACATACCATTCCAAAGCTTTGAAATTTCCTAACCAAACTGCCTTCCATCTCAAGTTTTTAAAATTCTTTTTCTTTTTTAACAAAGTTCCTAAATTAAGGCCAGGCACATCCTGGCTGCCTCACTAGCACCCCCACCTCCTTACGTTCACCCTGACTGTGGCTGCCAGTGCCCCGCGCCTGAGATCCCCACCATTAACCAGCACGTGCCATCTTCTTTCTCCTCAAGACGCTTCATTCAAACATCTAACACAATCAGATATTTGTGCAGCATGCTTTTACTATTGTTGAAATTTGCACTATCATGATTCCAAAGGTGAGATGTTTGTTTCATTCTGCTTCCTTTTAGTGGGAAGGGCATAATCAGGAAATCCTTATAAAACCCACTAATCTGTTTGGAAAATGTAGGAAAAAGAAGCAAATCTTGCAAGAGACTTAGAAATGAGAAGTGTGAATTTGGCAGGTGTGATGTTTTAAGTTGTTGAAGATGTGGGCATTACAAGAGAGTTCCTGAGGCAAAGTGAAAAAAATCAGTTTGGAGACGGGGAGGAAAGTTGCACCACTGAAGTGAGAGGGAAGGAAGAGAAGAGACGGGCTTTTCAGAAACCACTTGATTTTGCACAGAGCAGGAAAAGTATCTGCTCTCTGCACCTCCCCCGCCACCATATGCTTCCCTAGACTTTCTTTGCCACACTTGAAAGGGCCACAGATTTTAAGTGTTCGTGCATTTGAAGTTCTGAGCTCTTCTGAGCTTCCTCTGTTTTTGCATATATCATGAGAAGTAGTAAGAAAAATCCCAAGCTATGATAAGGTAAAAATAAAATAAATAATAATTAAGTGGTTTTTTTCAAACTAAAAGAATTTTTTAAAAAGTAGTTGACCTTGAATAAACTGAAGTGCAGAATCACAAGCCAGATGCAGATGCTACGTTAAGGCCAGTGTCCCTCGAGGCCCAGGCCACAGCGGACACCCCAGGCCCCTGAACAAGCTGCAGCTGCTTCATTAAAAGGTCAAACTCAGGATGCCTCGGAGTCAGATGTGACAGCAGAAGGCAGGAAAATCACTCATCTGCACAGGACTATTTGCCAGTGAGCGCCAGTTTGTTGGGAGTCTGCACTCAGAGCCACTACTTTGTCAAATGGAGAAACTGTCTTCCTTTTTGGGGGGAAACCGTAAGTTGCTGGCACTGAGCAGGGAGCACCTCGACGCTGGCTGGCCGGGGACCCTGAGCTTTGGGAATCCCAGGGCATGCGGACCCCCAGTTCCCAAAAGACAAAGGCTGCTGCCACCACCTCCTGACTCCCATGTGTTCCACAATGACTGCTTTTCCCCTTCAGATCTTCTCTGGAGGATCCTTTTAATTGGAATTTGTAAAGCTAGGGGCAGGGAGGGGAGGCGACAGGGCCGGGCCTCAGCACCACGGTCTGGGCAGGGTTCGGGGGATCCGGGTCCAGTCTGCCCTCCGGGGCCCGTCCCACCCCACCCTGGGCGGGAGGCCGGGCTCTACTGCCCACGTGGGGCGACTGGCCGACAGGAGCACCCCCTCACCCTGATTCCTTCTCTCCCACACGTCCTCGGGCCTTTCCCAGAAGCAACAAGGTTCCCAGAACCCCTGACGGCTGACGTGGGAACTTCCTTTCCCAACTCCTCCCGTCCTCGCTCAGTGAAACTGCCCTGGTCTTCGTCTGACAGGCCACTGCTTCATTCATTCCGTCACGGACCATTCGTTTCTCACAAACTTCCTTGCTTTTTCTTAAATTCCTGTTCAATTATTTGAGGAATGTCTTTTTCTCTCCCTATATCTTACCCTCACTTTGTTCCACTTATGAATCCCCAATCACTGCAATTATGATAACCAAAGTATATCTACCTACCAAGAAAAGAAAAAGCACACATTTGAAAGTAAAACAAGACATGATGTAGGGTCCAAGGTACTGATATTTAAATCTGCCAGATACCCAGAAGCCTTCCTCAGAGCCTACACAAAACACACCCTCTATCCTCATCTTTCTCCAATTAAAACTGACCTTTTCTCAGCATACTTATTATTTTCCTCTTTATTTAATTGCCAAAGTTGTACTAGTTTGTTCTCTACTATTTCATTGCTAGCATAATTCAGCTACAATAAGGGTTAAGTACATTCCTGTGGGTTGTTCTGGAAGCCAAAGCAGAATCTTTCATCATTAGTTCTCTGTGGGAAAGTGAACTCAAGGCTCCAAACAATTGTTTTAGAATGAATTTTTGGAAAATACTACCTGTTTGTAATTTAACATTGGGAGTTGGTCAGATTTTAGAAGGCAGTGCTGATGTGTGGATTCTCTGGTTTTCATCCACAGAACCATGACATGCTCTGGGACTAGTCATGAAGAAGGACTGAGGTGAGGTTTATGTGGGCAGACACTGGTCCTCTCTTTATCAGAGAAGAACACACTAACCAGAGCCTGACTCTTTATTCTCCAGGAATGTTCTAGAAAAGTATGACATTCACTTCCAGGATTATAGATTACTTCTCAGTAAAAACACATCAAAAAGGTCTAAAAATGTACTTATTTTCTTTGAATAATACTAACTATATCTTTATTTCAAGGTCTAAGTTTAAAATACTTTTTCAAATACAAACGAATTTGGCATGGATTAAGATGGCATTAATTTTATGTTTAAATGATTAATTCTTGAGATTTAGGGAGTCGATCCTCAAGATAGAGGAGTAACTACAAGGCACCTCAAGTTCTCGTAAAACAATTAATTGAAGGATTTCCTTTAAAAATTAACATTAAGATGCTTAATTTTCCTAGTTTCTAATAGCCCAATGTAAAAACAAAAGCTTATAATGAACGGTTTGAAAGAACTATATTACTTAATAAAGTGGTAAATAAGCTATTGTGACCATATGCACACAGATAAGAAAAACACAGTTTTAAAGTGCTTTTATAAAACGCTTTCTTAATTTGGTCATAATTCAAGGTGAAACTTGCATTGGACTTTTTTCTTTGAAATGTTTTCCATGTTCATGGAATAGAAATTACTTCCTCCTTTACAATAAAAGATACAAATTAGTTGAAGTGATAGGTAAATACTACCCCTCCAATTTTGCAAAATTCTGTAAAAATGAATATTTTACATATATTCTAAATGCACACTGATATAACAATAAACAATACAAAGAAATCAAGAATGGTGTCACAAATAGTGGTGTGGTGCAAATGGTATTTTAAATGATTGTTCATAAAATAATAGTATTTGAGTTGATATCTTCGCATTTCTCTGAAAAAGAGACATTTGATTTCTGATAATGTATACTTTTTGAATTCATAAACTTTTGGTGGTACAAATTAATATAGTCAATGTTAATGTTTTTAAAAGCATTAAGTTTAAATTATTTTCTCAGGACCTAAAGAGAAAACATAGCTGGCCTGAATTGTTTAAAATGTATTTTCCCTTTAATTAAATAAAAAACATCTGTCTAGGGATTTTGGAAATGAATGTAATCCATCCACTACTCTGCCTGTAGTAGTTTGCATCCAGTGTCCGATATTTTGAAAGAAAATTCTTTCTTTCTGTAAAGAATTAAACAGCAACATGGAGTAAAGTCTAGGGCTGCATCAGCTGACTTGCCTCAGAGTTGGGGCACTGGAAATGATAAGCATCTGTCTTTTCCCAGATCAGTCCTTGGGAAGCAGCCAAATCCTCTCCATGGTCAAGGTTAAGATGCAATATTTGTACTTCTCCAAAGTATCCACTCCCCTGAAACTGTTCATCTCAGACATTAAGGAAATGGGAGTTTCTAGGATGCATCCACTCAAGCTGAAGCTATTGTCCCCTTTGAGGGCTCACTGAACGTTTTCCTTACCTTCACTCAGGCTTGCAAGCTGATTTCTCTAGGGACCTGCATAGCGCACTGACACATCAGACAGGCCAAATGAATACAAAGAACGTGGGAAGTTGACTACAGGAAACCAGGGCTTACAGTTCAGGATGACAAAGATCACTTACTGGTGGTGTCAAACGGTATCTGCTTGCACTGAGCAGACCCCTCCACTGGCCAAGGGCAGTAATAGACGGCTCCTCCTTCCACGATATCTGGCTGGCTGGTGTTGGCTTTGGGCGCCCCCACCAAAACACTCACTCTGCAAAGGGATTGGAGAAAGCCACTCCTGAGCATCATTAAAGGGTGAGAATGAAATGCTGTCTTAGGAGCAACATGTTCCCTGGAAGAGTGAGAGGCAAGAAAATATTCACGATGGGGACCAACTGCCACACTTGATTTCCTCTTGGGAACCTCTGGGCATCAGAAACCTGATTTGGAAGGGGCGTGGAGGTGTAAGCAGTCCTGACTCTCTTCTTCTCCGGGCGGAGCTGTGAGTCGACAGTGTGATGAGAGAAGAGAGTAAAGGACAGCGCGCAGCTGCTTGTAGCAGAAGCACTCGGTGCCCAGACACTTAACTGTTACGGGCTCTGTGTAAACACACCCTGCTGTTTCTCGTTGTTTAACTGGCTGAGTCTGTTCAGTCGCTTCTCTCATTTTGGTGAAGCCTGTGTACAAGGAATGCCCGAGATTTGCACATCCTCCGCAAGCGGCATGTCTCCAGCTCAGCCTTCCCATGGGAAGTCTGGCAGGGAAGGAGAAAGGAGTGGCTGGCGCCCGCGGTGGGCGGCAGAGGGAACCTCAGGCACCGCCGCTCCCCGGGCTGCGGGCAGAGGCGCGGCGACCGGCCGCCGAGCGGCAGTCACCCACCCGGTGCCCCTGGGCGGAGTCCGCGAGGGGCGACTTACGTGTGGGCATCGGGTCGGTGGAAGTCCACTGAGTAGCCGAAGTAACTGCCCGCGGGGCCGCTGTACACCGTGAGTCTCTCCACGTCCAGGTTGAACGCCTGGGAGGCGCAGGGCCACAGCATCCCCAGGGCGGCCGAGAAGTACCAGAGCGGCGGCACGAGCGGCAGCGCCCGGCTCTCCCCGGCACGGCAGCGGGCCCCGGCAGACATCGCCTCCGCGCGGCCGGTGCTCGCAGCCGGGACCCGGGCGGGCACACTGGGGGGGCGGCCGCTGACGCCCCCAAGGCTGGCGTCCAGATCGGGGACAGACGGGCGCTCTGCCGCGCGTCGCTGCGCTCTGCTGTCCGCCTCCCCGCCGGCCCGCTGGAGCTGACCGAGGGCCCCGGCGCTCAGCCCTCCCCCGGGCGGGGCCCGCGCGCTCGTCCCACCTCCTAGCCGCGGCTCCCGGCCCCCGCCCTGCTCGGCTCAGCCCAGCGTGCGCCCCCTCACCCTCGGCCCTGCGGGCGCTCGCTCCCCACTGCTCGCACCCCTGGGAGAGGCCAGAGCGAGCTTTCTTTTGCAGTCACATCTCAAGGAAAATCTGAATCTCGGAATAGCCACCCTTAACCGGCTTTTGGAATCACGACTCCCACATGGAGCGAGAGTTTGCGCCAGTTTCCCCCAGATGCGCAGTTCTGATGGAGGAAGGTGCAAGCGCGCCCACCACAGGCCGGATGGCATTATCTGCGCAAAGCCTCTGCAGCATGAGGCCCCCTCAGGATCATTACTTTTGTCCCCCTGTTACTAGAGTTAAAATGTAAATACACCAATCCTCCCGTTCCCCTAACCCACCCCACTCCCTTGTGGAAGTAACTGATAGACACGAGAAAATCCAGATTTTACTTAAGTCTTTCTCAAAGGCATATTGAATGACCTGACCTAAATGTTTTTGACCCTCTGTAACCCCGAGGCTGATTCCCAAATGAGGAGTGTTGGAACTCACAATTTACTCTCAGTGGGGGTGGGAGGCATAGGCTGGAATCTGGAGGAGTTTAAACTACACCTCCAGTCAGGGGTATTATTGATCTCTTTCTATAACCCCTGCTTGGGGTAGGGAGTGACACTTGAGTAGATGGAGAAGGCAGAAGAGAAAAGAGGTGTAGATGCCCTCGGGTAACATCTGGTCTTTCAGGGATGCAGAGCCTCAAACTGTGTGGAGCTGGGGTTAAGTAAAAAGAAAGGAGCAAGGTAGTTTCTGAGGTATTTTAGGAGATCTGCTGGCAGATATAGGGTTTAGGCAGAGATTGTAATGGGAGGTTTATATTTGGGCATTGTGGGAGGAGAAGCTGAGGGCAAGTATTAGAGACAAACGGCTGGCATTAAATGGTTGTGCATAAATGGGGTTGGAATAAAGCAAGTGAGTTAAGGGGTGGTGGGCAACAGGGATGAAAGATCTAGTGAGACAGAGGTTACTAACAACAAGAACATTTACTGAGGCAAAGAAATTCACTTGTAGAGCAGAGGTGTGGCAGGGCCACAGGGACTCCAAAGGGTTAGCACAAGGGTGTGTGAGGCAGTTGTTGGAGGGAAGAGGTAGCAAAGACGCGGCTGCTCAAATGCCTCGGGAGATGAGGACCCAGACAGAAGGAAGGGAGGAAGACCCCAAAAATGAAGGAGAATGCAAATGAAAAGGGTCAGGAGACTGGTAGCAGAATGAAAGGGAAGGAAAGAATTCGACATGAGTGGCAACGGGACAAGGACAGCAGGCTGAGGTGGGGGGTTGTGCGTTAGATTTGGGACTTGTTGAATTGGCGTCAGCAGTGCAGGAGCCACAGAGACCCTGAACACAAACTGCAGCTCAGGTGAGCAGCAAGTCTGTACGAGCAGACTTGGAAGCCTGAGCCCACATAAAGCTGGACTTTCTCATCTCCTAACATCAGAAACTACTTGGTAAGCTGACTTGAATTTTATGCCTTTATCTTCCTTTGTCTTGTCCCAAATATCAGGTTACCAAACAAATGATCATGTCTGGATAGCTTTTTAAACTGGATAGTCCTTTCGAGTCAAGGACTTAAGAATAGACAGGAGAAGGTGTTTTTCTCAGCCCAGAGGTCCATTTGTGTTGGACACAGAGTCTGCTGCTGCTGGTCAAATAGCCATTGTTAATAAAAGTGATGTCCCCCATCATAAATCTCTGCAGATAATTCACGTGCAGCATACGTGTGTGCATGCTGAGAGCTGTCAGGACCTGCAGGCTAAGGGAGAACCTCAACTCAATCATTTTCTGATACCAGCATGTAGAAATTTGGAAATTAGTCAGATTGCAGGCAAGTCTTATATTGAAATCCAAGGTGTAAGTAAGTAGAAAGTAACGGCAAGTTTTTCAGATTCTTGGTTGCTAAAACAAATGCCGTACAATGGGTTGGCTTAAACAATGGGATTTTAGTGGCTCACAGTTTTGAGGCTAAGAGAAGTCCAAAGCTGAGGCATCAGCAAGGCCGTGCTTTCCCCCAGAAGACAGTGGTGTTATTGGGCTGTCTGCTAGTGATCCGTGGTCCTTGGCTTTCCTTTCCCGTCACATGGCAACAACACACGGCAGTGTTTTGTCCCTTCTCTTCTGGGTCTGTTGACTTCCGGCTTCTGACTGCTCCCTAGTCCTCTTCCTCTGTGGCCTTTGCAATAAAGGACCCCAGAAATAGGATTAAGACCCATCCTGATTGGGCAGCGCCACACCCCAATTAAGCAACCTCAGCAGAAGGTGCTATTAAGAAGGGCTCATGCCCACAGGAATGAATAAATGTAAGAACCTGTTTTCTGGGGTACATAGTTCCAAGCAACCCAGCACTATTTGACACATGCACTTACCCACTGATAGACTCACTGGTGGAGCTAACTAATCACAGTGATCTAGAGGAGCACTTGACACAGATGGCCTTGCTGTACAGGGCTAACTGTATATCACACAGTGATTCTAGACGTGCACTTGGCAAAGACGGACTCCCTGGCAGAGCTAACTGTATATCACGCAATGTTCTAATTGATTTGCACAGGTCCCCTGTTGTTATCTTCTTCCTTTTTCTCTGGAATAGTTCTTTTTTATTCTTTTATTCAAAATTGGGTTGGCAAGGAAAGAAAAGCTTACTTATGGCCACATACTTGGGTAAACACACTGGGTTTTGACTTACCCAACAAGCCTGTATTCTTAAAATTGTCACTTTCCACTGGACAGAAGAAGAGATTAAGGTTCAGAGAGGGGTAGCTATGATGTGCTGGTCACAGCTACGTCACTGTGATCTGAAAACAGGATTGTCAGATGCCAAAACCAGTTCCTCATGCATTAGCTCTAGAAGGAATATATTTTCAAATTTGGATAATAAGGGGAAATCACCTTCTTAGGGCAGTAAGCTGTTTTGGGGTTACCAGTCAGGACTGCCTGTGAGACGTGCTTGGAATTGGCCTAGAGCAGCTTTCCTTTTCCTGAAGTCCGCTTGTGCACGAGGGTTTGGTGGAAACTTGGTATTTGAAGAGTGGAGGAAAACTGATGTACTCATAGCTTGTTCACCTCCTTAGGAAATCAGAGCCCCAGGAGAGCAGGAAATCTTCCAAGGAGCCAGAACAAAGATGCAACAACCACAGGGAAGGGGTTGGTGTGAGTTAGTGTCCTGCATGCTTTCCTGTTCTTGACACATGAGAACAGTCAGTAAGATCTGGGATCCAAGAAATGCCCGGCAGGGGCAGTTCTCAGCTGAAGAAAAAGTCTGACATTTTAAAGATCTACTAGAACTGACATATTTGTTAGAAAACAGTCTGGGAATTGTTTATTGTGTGTGTAAGTTGAATACAGGAAAGATATACATAGTTGTTTCCCTAAAAAGAAAAGGAAAGAACCAAAAGGTCAAAGATGGAAAAGATTTGGCACAACTCAACAAAAATAAATAAGTAAAGAGTACCACAGGAGAAAAAAAATCATCTCTGGATTGTAACCAAGTACAGAGTCCTTAAAAATAGAGAGAAACAGTAGCATTTAACCTGTTAGTGCATATTCTTAAACAGAAGACCAAATGCATTCATAACGTAAAAACCAATTACCCTTCCTGACCATGTATAAAGCTATTTCTTTATATGATGAAATGTGGTTGTGCCTTAAAAATCAAGGGATGTGAGAGTCCCAGCATGATTATTTCATTAATACAACCATATTTTAAATATGTTAATTAAACCATCTACAAAATCAGCCAAATGTGAAAGCAGTGTTCCATCAGACTTAAAAATGAATATACAAGAAATGGAGGTGGTTTTCAATCTCTGTGTTTTAGGTAGTTGAGGTGACCGCAAGTCTTTCTTTTCCCCAGCTGTTCTCAGCTTCTCTGCAATATTTAAAGCAGCAGATTAGCAAACACTGGTTAATAAAACCGACTGAGGGGAAACAACTTTTAAATCCATCGAGTGTCTCTGTGACATAGGTATGTCTGCAATTTTTCTGTTCTGTTCCCTGGAGGGAAGATTTCATCACAGTAAAGTCATGCTTTTCCTTTCTGACGACTCTGTTTGCAATTCTCGTTTATGCGACCCCATCATGATTCTATTAGCCGCTGTTAAGCAGAGGCTGCTGGGCGGTGGCCTACGCTGCCCGCAGTTGGAGCAGCCACGGAAAGTCCCCACCATCAAGTCCAGACTCCAGTTAGTGCTGCTCAAAAACAGCTTTATAAACACAGCTCTGCTTTGAACAACAACAGAGTTCTAAAAACGCGTCCGCCAGAGGGAGGGTGGCAGAGGGCACCGACGCTCTCTTCCCGAGCCCTGAGGTCCGGGGTGAGTCCCGGGCGGGCACTGGGAGGCGGCCAGCTGGGCGAGTGCACCCCAGGAACAGCGCCCGGTGGCCTTCCAGGTGTTCCGTGGCTGAAGCGCCTACAGGCTCCTCCTGGAGAACGCTGCACCTCCGGGGGTGAATTTGGAGCCCGGCACGGTTGTTCCCAGCGCAGCTGTGTGCCCAGTGCCCGTGGAGGCGCAAGGGAGACATCCATAAGCGACTGTCCGCGGGGCGCGCGGGGCCAGGGGCAGGGTTAGGCTCAGGGCAGCGAGGCGAGGGGCCTCCCCTACCCCCACAGGGGTGTGGCTCCGCCTCGGGCAGGCTGAGGGCGCGTGAGACACCGGGGGGTCCCCCACAGCTAGTGGGGCGGTCGCCGAGGGGTGGGGGGGCGCGTCTTCGTCCCCAGGCAGAGCTGCGGCTCCACTCGGCCTTCAGTGCGGTCGGGGTTACTGCTTCTAGGGGGAGTGGCGGCCGGTAGCCGAGCCCTCAGCTCTCGGGGCTGCTTAAAGGTTACCGGCGGCGGGGGCTCTTTCCCGGAGGCGAGGGAGAGGCGGAGGACGTGGCCAGAGTCCTCGGCGAGAGGCGTGCAAGGAGGGCGGCGATAAGGACAAAAACACTCTTCATCCAGTAGGGGTATGCGCCAAAGAGATTTATTCAGGGGTGATTACAGGTTATATAGGCTGGTAAGAGGGGCAGGGCTGGAAAGGAGGTGAAGTAGCCTAAAATGGCAATATTGAAGGGAGAGGGGCTAGGATTGGTTCTGAGAGGATTCAGGAGCCGTTGCAGCGGGCGGGGGTTGTTCTGGCCACGGTGCATGCGCGCTGGCGGTGGCAGGAGTGGCCTTGGCACCAGGGAGTGAGTGGGTAAGATAAGGAAGTGGGGAAAGGGCAGTTGGGAGAAAGGCGGTTTCCTCCGGCAAGCCTCCCCTGCCAGTGGCATTTTGGGTGAGGAAAAGGGAGCTGCCCTGACCTCGCTCCTCAGGCTCGGGGGGGCTGCAGAGGGCACTCACGCCCGTACCTACTACCCTCCCCAGGGGGTGATCAGGTCCCCTGGCCCAGGCCTGGTAAGTCGAGGCACAAGCTCAGTCCCCGCAATTCCCCTTTCTTTTCTAATTAGAGGAAGAGGCTTTACCGGAGAGGTCCGCTAAGGGTGAGGGAAGGGGGAGGTAAGGGAAGGGAAAAAGGGGTTGACGGTGGCTCAGCGAGGCTGGAGCTCAGTGTTGGTGTGGTGCCCGGGCGCTTGACAATGGCTCCGCTGCAGCGGGCTGGGAGAAGGTGAGGGGTTTAAAGTTCAGGGGTTTAAAGTTCAGGGGTTCAGAGAAGCTGGAACTCGAGGCGAGAGCGATGTTCAGGTGATTGAGAAGGGCCTCGCGGTCGGCGGGTTGACCGGTGGCGTTGAGGTCGCGGAGGGTTGGCTGTCATCTTGGAGTGGGGGGCGTCAGAGGTGGCGAGTCGCTGATACTGGATTTGCACGAACGAGGAAAAAATGGCATCTGTTTGTTTTCTTACAAGCTGGACAATTTTGCGTATGATGCAGGGTCCTAAGATGAGAGCTAGAATAATTATTAATAGGGGGCCAAGAAAAGGAAGGATGTATGGGAGGATGGGAGTGAAAAAACTGGACCAATAACTGGTGGCTTCACGATCTCTTTTACGCTTTTCCAGTCCCTCTCGGACCCTTTTCAGGCTGTCCTCGACGAGACCTGTGGAATTGGCATATAC
The DNA here is from genome assembly GCF_015220235.1 of Choloepus didactylus. Taxonomy (NCBI): domain Eukaryota; kingdom Metazoa; phylum Chordata; class Mammalia; order Pilosa; family Megalonychidae; genus Choloepus; species Choloepus didactylus. Next base: position 453,895 of record NC_051311.1, read on the forward strand.
ACAGCACTCTTCTCCTAGGGCGGCGCAGAGGCCTCCTTCTTTGAGGAGGAGAAGGTCAAGACCTCGGCGGTTTTGGAGCACGACCTCAGAGAGGGAATTGACAGAATTTTTTAGATGGTAAATAGCGTTTTGTAGGTGGCGAATGTCCTCGTCAACAGCCGCCCTGAGGTGAGTTAGGGCGGAGCCTTGACTGGCTAGTGCAGCGATTCCGGTGCCAGTGCCGGCAAGACCTAGGAGGGAGGCAATTGTAAGGACGGTGATGGGCTCTCGCTTTTGCAGAAGGGCAGGAGCTGCAGTTCTTTCCAGACGGAGGAAGAAGTCTTCTTCGCTATGATATAAGACCCTAGGGATAAGGACAATTAGGAGGCAAGTTTCTTTGTATTCACTGATGATATTCGTGCTGAGACAGGGGGTAAGTCCTGTAGAGGAGCAGAGCCATTGGGAGGAGTTATGAGGAATGAGAAACTTTGCCGAGCTGCTGGGAGATGAGTAGCTGGCACAGGCAGTGAGGTCGGGAGAGTTACTGGAGCGAGGGCGGACGCACTTTCCTGTATAGGAGACTGAATGAAAGGTCAGGGGGACGGCAGAGGTATTCCAATTGCACTCCGAGGGGCTGTCTTCTGTGCTTTCTGAAAAGGAGAGGTTGGAGGCAACGGGCTCGTACAGTGAGGAAGAGGTGGAGAGGCAGAGCCAGCAGGAGGAGGTAAAATTGGGGTTGGAGGAGTTCACTGAGGCAAAGGCGGCTTGGATGAGGCTGAGGAGGGGAGAAGAATAACGAGAAGGGGGCAGAGGAAGCTGGGGTGGTGGGGTTTGCGACGCGTTGTTTGCAGCTGAGGTGCGGCCTCCGGATGCGCTGCTTGTACTTGAAGTGCGGCTGGAGGGCTGTGGAAAAAGGGGGTTAATGACTTGGTTGGGACCTATGCCAGAGGGTGTTTTTAAAGCAGTATTTTGGCCTGGTTGGTTTACAGCCTCCTTTTTTATGAGAATAAGTGATCCTCGGTCGCCTCCTTTTTTATTAATTCTGAAGCCTCAAGTTTGACCGAGTAACCAGGAGGGATTAGTGGGGAGCTGCACTGTAAGATTAAGGTGTGTGCAGGATCCCTTACTTTCTTGGCCGAGCCAGTTAACAGTAGGGAGTTTGCACCCTGTAGGGGCCCACTTTAGGGTAAGGTAATGATTAGGAACAGGAGGCTTCCAATTAGTGGCTAATGTTTCATACCCCCAGTATGCACAGTAGTACTCGTTGGGGGAATTGCAGTACGATTTTCCAGGATTTGAGGATGGGCACATGTAATATTGGGCCTGGGGATTACTTACCTTTCGAGCACAGGTTTCTTCGACTCTGGAGACAAAGGTGGCGAAAGGCTTACTCGGCTCCTGGAAGAGCTTGGTGAATTTATTAGGCCGACAGGTAGAGCAATTGGCAAACGCGCGCAAGGCGATGCCTCTGAGGATAGTCCAGAAGGTAGCAGGGGCATTAAGATAAGCAGACGCATTTAGAAATGTTCCAGTGCCCAAATAGGCTTCAGGGGGATGATAGACTCCAAGGGCTGCGTCTTGCTCACTTTGCTTAGCTGCTTCCGCCTGGAAGTGAGCACGCCAGTCAACAAACTGACCGGGGTTAAAAATTGAACGGGCAAGCGAGGCCCAGTCTTGGGGGATGCAATAGTTCATGGCGAGATCCTGTAGTATTTGGGAAGCATATGGGCTACCTAACCCGTCCTCCTTGACGGCCTTGCGAAGCTGCTTGATAGTATCTAAGTCAATGGGATACCAGTCATGCGGCCTCTGTGGGGTGGGGGCAAGGTTAAGAGGAAAGCAGCGAAAAGCACGAGAGAAAGGAGGACACGCTTGCAGAGGACTTGGCGCGGGAGTGGGGGTAGGGGGAGCGTTGCCCCAAGGGTTGCCTTGAGGTGTAGAAGGCAGCCAGGGGTTGTTAGTCGGCAGGGTGGAAGGAGCGGCGGCAGCTGCCGGTAGCGGCTCCGAAGGGGAGCTCGCCGGAGGGAGAGGCGGGAGTGGGAGGCCCCAAGCGTCGCAAGATGGCGGCGTGGTAGGCGTGGCTAAGACACAAGATGGTGGATCAGCCCCGCCCTGTGAAAGGGTGGGGCCCAAGGCATAAGATGGTGGACTAGCTCCGCCCTGTGGAAGGGCGGGGTAAAGCGTATGCGGTTTCCGGCCCAGCTTAGGGCTGATGTCATCACCGGAGCATTTCCTCCCCTCGATGGAAGAAGAAGGAGGAAGTTCGCCATCTTGGCGTGGCGCAGTGTTATTTTGCTTTTTGGGAGTCACCTCGAGCGCGTTGTTAATCTGCTCGACTAAGGACTCCGTGTCCGAGTCATGATTTGAATTAGTATCACTATCTGAGTCTGTTGGCTGGGTTGATAGGGCCTCTTTGGATTTAACGGGGCCTCTATCGGGGGGGAGGGAGCCTTGAAGGCAGGAGCGGATGGTTATCAAGGTGGGGAGCAAGCCGGGAGGGAAACGCTTGCTCTCATGTTCCATGGCATCAGTGACTCGATCAATAAGGCGATCATAAGTAACAGGGTCCCAAAGATGGCAAGTGGTGAGCCATGGGTTAAAGGGCAGCAGGAGATCCCAGTATATCTGCAGCTGCCGGACAGACACTTTACAGCTATGCGTGTCCAGGAGACCCGCTAGAGCACGAACTTGAGGTGCCTGACATGTAGATATACGATTACCCATAGCTGAGGGGAGAGGAGGGGGAGTTGTTCCCGAGCCGGGCCGGCCGGCTGGCAGGGAGGAGAAGGAGGAGTTGTTTACCGAGCAGAGAGAATGAGATAAACTGTGGCTGCAAGGCCGAAGGAGACGGCGAGAGCAGAAAGCAGTGCCCTTTGGCAACGAGAGCAGTCGGGGGGGGCAGTTGCAAAGAGGCACACGGCACCAAATGAGGAAATAAAGATACAAAGAACTACAGCAAAGTAATGGAGGGGAAGAGGGAGAGTGTTAGGAGGAACGGGGGTCATAGAAGTGCGCATACAAGAGGACGAAGAGAGCGTGGGGGAAGGGAGGAGTTCCTACTGGATGAAGAGAGCGTGGGGGAAGGGAGGAGCGGCTTCGGAGCAAGGAACCTCCCACGGCTCCGGAAGCGGCGAAGGAGAGGCGGCCCTTACCTTGCAGGCGAGGAAACGGGAAGCTGGAGAGGCGTCCGGGCGAGCGGGTGACCTGCCAAACTGTCGTGTGGAGACGTTCCTCACACGGGGCACCAGTTGCGGTCGGGGTTACTGCTTCTAGGGGGAGTGGCGGCCGGTAGCCGAGCCCTCAGCTCTCGGGGCTGCTTAAAGGTTACCGGCGGCGGGGGCTCTTTCCCGGAGGCGAGGGAGAGGCGGAGGACGTGGCCAGAGTCCTCGGCGAGAGGCGTGCAAGGAGGGCGGCGATAAGGACAAAAACACTCTTCATCCAGTAGGGGTATGCGCCAAAGAGATTTATTCAGGGGTGATTACAGGTTATATAGGCTGGTAAGAGGGGCAGGGCTGGAAAGGAGGTGAAGTAGCCTAAAATGGCAATATTGAAGGGAGAGGGGCTAGGATTGGTTCTGAGAGGATTCAGGAGCCGTTGCAGCGGGCGGGGGTTGTTCTGGCCACGGTGCATGCGCGCTGGCGGTGGCAGGAGTGGCCTTGGCACCAGGGAGTGAGTGGGTAAGATAAGGAAGTGGGGAAAGGGCAGTTGGGAGAAAGGCGGTTTCCTCCGGCAAGCCTCCCCTGCCAGTGGCATTTTGGGTGAGGAAAAGGGAGCTGCCCTGACCTCGCTCCTCAGGCTCGGGGGGGCTGCAGAGGGCACTCACGCCCGTACCTACTACCCTCCCCAGGGGGTGATCAGGTCCCCTGGCCCAGGCCTGGTAAGTCGAGGCACAAGCTCAGTCCCCGCACTTCAGGAGAAGCCAAAGCGCGGGATTTCCCACGAATAATGAAATCTTTCCCTGTGAAAAATGTTTTAGTTTCATAACAATCCTTACAAATGGATTTCTAAAATATTCCCCATTAAGAAGTTTCCAAATATCGAGTTGATCTTTCCGCATTTACTAAGATCTTCCTTTTCCTCATTTATAGTTTGCAAAAAGAAAAATAGAAGGAAAAAAGAGGGGAGAGAAGGAAGACAAGAAGGAAAGAAGCAAAAAAAGAAGGAATTAAAAACAATACCTATATTTCCCCAACTCACAACAAAATCCAAGTCAGATTTGCATGTCATCCGTGCAGACTCGATCCTGCTCAACTTCACTTGCCTTCCTGATTTTATTGATTTGTTTATCCATTCTTTTTGTTCATTCATCAAATATGAGCACCAACAACACCTCGGCTCCGAGCCAGCACTGGAGACACCACAGTGAGATAAAGAGATCTGGCACCTGCTTTCCTGGAGCCTGCGATCTAGAGAGGCAAGAAATGAGCAAGCAGGGACGTGTGTAATGGAATGTGCAGGTGCCGTGAGGGGACTGCTGGGGTGTGTCAGAGAACAACGGGTGAGGCGAGGAAGCCTTTGTGAGATGTTTTTTCTCAGAGAAGAACACGGCCACATGGCAAGTCAAGGAATAATAGAGACTGAACATTACAGGGCTTTTCAAATATGTGGGAGCTGCCCTGCTCAACCAGACCCAGGAAACAAGGGACCTTCTGGCTTATTTGGGGCCCTAACTTAACAAAGGTGAACTAAAGTAGAATTCATCTGTGTGCTCTGAGCCAAGTTTGGATGTTTGGTGCCCCTAAAGAATGCCACATGCCTCCTATGGTGTCGGTAAATGTTCTCATCCCTTCAGCTTCTCCCATCAGGGTCTCCCATGGCACAATCTGCCGAGGACCATCATCACCTTAATTCTCCCTGCACAGGACTGCCTTAGCCCCTCCCCAGTGTTAGCAGCCTTCAGGAGAGCAGCTTGGTAGTTGGAAGTAAGTTTCTTGTCTTCTATTTATATTGCCTAAAGGGGACTGACTTAAGTTGGCCTTTCTGGTTTTTATTGTTTTTACTTATTTAAAAATGTGTCCTTTCCCCAAAGGCCTCTGGGCACATGCACAAAAAAAAAAAGAACTATGACAAGTTAGACTAAAACCAGCAGATGAAAATTAAAATATCTTTTAAAGGAAAGAGAAAGAAGGCTAGTAGCGTTCTGTTCTAGTTTGCTAATGCTGCCGGAATGCAGAACACCAGAGATGGACTGGCTTTTATAAAAGGGGGTTTATTTGGTTACACAGTTACAGTCTTAAGGCCATAAAGTGTCCAAGGTAACACATCAGCAATCAGGTACCTTCACTGGAGGATGGCCAGTGGTGTCCAGAAAACCTCTGTTAGCTGGGAAGGCATGTGACTAGTGTCTGCTCCAAAGTTCTGGTTTCAAAATGGCTTTCTCCCAGGATGTTTCTCTCTAGGCTGCAGTTCCTCAAAAATGTCACTCTTAGTTGCACTTGGTGCGGGATACTGATTACGTGCTTCAACTTGGCGGGCCTGGGCCAGGGGACCGGATCCGCCCCTGGGGAGGGTGGTGGGCACGGGCGACAGCGCCCTCCACAGCCCCCCAGGCCTGGGAAAGTGAGGCCAGAGGCAGGCCCCATTTCCTCACCCAAAATACCACCGTTAGGGGAGGCTTGCCGGAGGGAATCGCCTTTTCCCCACCCCCTTATCTTGCCCGCACACCCCCCGTTGCCAGAGCAACTCCCGCCACCACCAGTGCGCATACACTGTTGCCAGACACCATTGCCAGAGCAACTCCCGCCCCTTTTCAAACTACCTCCGCGCCCTCTTAGAACCAATCCTAACCTCCGCACCCTCTCAGAACCAATCCTAGCCTTTATCCCCTCAGCATTGGCTTGTAACAACCCCCGCCCTCTATGCCAGCCTATATAACCTGTGCTCACCCCTAATAAACGCTCTTGGCTTTACCCCCCTGAATAAACCCTCCTTTTGTTCTACCCCTACTGGAGGAAGAGTGTCTTGTCTTTCCCTTCTCGCTGCCCTCCACACCTTGCACGCCACCGCCGGGGACCTGGCCAAGTCCCCCGCCTCGCCCTCGCCTCCGGGAAAGAGCCCCCGCCGCCGGTACCCTCCGAGCAACGCCGAGAGCCAAGGGTTCAGCAACCGGCCGCCCCCCCCCCGAAGCAGTAGACGCGACCGCAACTTGGGATATTTGTTCTCTCTCACCTTCTCCAGAGCAAGAGTCTGCTTTCAACGGCCATCTTCAAACTGTCTCTCATCTGCAGCTCCTGTGCTGTCTTCAAAGTGTCCTTCTTGGCTGTAGCAGCTTGCTCCTTCTGTCTGATCTTACATAGTGCTCCAGTAATTTAATTCAGACCCACCCAATGGGCAGGCCAACATCTCCATGGAAATTATCCAATCAGGGTCATCACCCACAGTTGGGTGGGGCACATCTCCATGGAAACACTCAAAGAATTACAGTCTAACACTGATAGGTCTGCCCACACAAGATTACATCAATGATGATGGTGTTTGGGGGGACATAATGCATTCAAACTGGCACACATTCCTGGAGGGAGAAAAATAAGCCAAATGGATAAGTTTAGCCCATTTTTCAACTATTTTGTAAGGAGGACTTGTTCAATATAGAGGTTAGAGTAACTTACTAAAAATCCCTGGAAAGCTATTTGCCACTACTTATGATACCCAAATCACAGAAATAATGGGAGTCCCAGGGAGAGAGGTGACCTAACTTAAAATTCTCTGCATATTAACATCAGGAGCTCTGTCCAGCCAGTGCCTCACGTCACTCATCTGAGGTAAGACACGAGCCCTGAGCAGAATTAGTGTTTCTCTCTTGAACTCTAAACCTATGCCGCCAGCTTCATCAGGGTATGGTTCTGTTTGGAAGCCAGTGCTGTTCATGTGGGAGAGGCAGTGGATGCAGGGTAAGAGCATGGAATCTGGAGCCAGATCCACTTACCCATTTGAGAGTGGACAAATGCCCCAGTCTTCCCACCTGTAAATGAAGAGGCTAAGAGTGTATTGCATGGACTTGTGAAGACTAAATGTGCTAAAGTATGTAAGTCTATGTAAGTGTCCATATGAAAAGCAGCATAAGTGCTTGCCATTAGTATTAATTACTCTTCTAATCAGTTATAGATTGCTAATAGGATGCCATTGCCTTTTCCTTCCAGTTCCCACCTGTGTCTGCCCCTCGGCAGGGACCTCGAGTACTCACCGATTGCCAGAATTGAGCCTGGAGTTGGTCACACCATTGTGGTTGAGGCTCCTCTGTTATTACTGCTAAAGGAATAGCAGATGTAGAGCAGTTACCAAAGTATTTTGAGTATTTTATGGGAAATAGATAATGTTTTAGAGATATTAATCTGATAGTTATGTGGATGAGAGAAAAATAGAGAATGTACTAATACATAGCAATATTAATCCAGATGTGAAGAAATAAAGGCCAGAACTGGGATGATGTAGTGCAGGGGGGAGGGAAGATATGACAGGCACGAAGGAAGATTTAACAGGACTTGGCAAATGACTGGCAGGAAAGACAGGGAAGAATAATCAAAAGTCATTTTTTTAAAAAAAGAACTTTAAAAAATTGAAGTATAATAAATACAGAAAAGTCATAAAATATACTGCATGATGGATCATCACAAAGCAAAACACCTTTATTACTCTACCACCCAAGTCACAAACTGGAACACTACCGGCAAAAACCCCACGTGCCCTTCCCAATCACCACCCCTTCCTCCTTCTTGAAGCTAAGTACCGTATCACTTAATAAGCCATGGTTTAGTTTTGTCTGTTTTTAAACTCAGTATCAATGGAAACATACAGTCTGTCCTTGTTTGTATCTGCTAGCTTTATTTAATATATGTGTGGTGGGTTTGGAGCTATGAACAGCAGAGAAGCATGTTCTAAAACTTAATCCAGGGGAGGCAGGGCAAGATGGCAGCATAGAGAGGTGTGGAATCTAGTTTTTCCTCTAAAGCAACTAGTAAATAGCCAGGAACTAGTAAGTAGTCTGGAACAACTGGTGGGGGACATCTGTGACTGGACATGCATCATACAACAGGCTGGAATGGGTGAAGCAGCTGAGATCGCAGCATAAACTGTAAGTAAATCTCCCCAAATTGTGGAGCTGGTGCCCCTCCCCCACCAACATGGCAGGCTGCTGAAATACTTCCCTCTGGAAAACAGCAGCAGGTTACCTGGAACAAGGGCAAGTAACTCAGCCAAGCTCCAATTCTGGTTTTAATTAACAAATTTGGACTACTGAATACAAGCTACAAGCACAGATAAACCTGGAGCAAAGAAGAAAGGAATTTGAGGTTCCTCCTGGCAGAGAGGAGGCAGGGCTGATAGGGGAAAAAAACATAAATAAATAAAAACAGAGGCTTTTGGAGATGGCTGAGCTCAGAATACTGGGAAATGGCTGTGTCCTGAGAAAAGAGGCACAGAGAACCAGGTACTAACACTAGTCGACCAGCAAAACTGGGGGGGCCAGGGACTGGCTCTGAAAAGGGGCTTTTGCTCTTTTTCCCCTTTTTTCTCTCATTCTAAGCAACTCATTAGAGAAAGCCTCAGGCATTTCCAATTCTCAGCACTGACACAGGCAAGGGTGGAGTTATCAGAATCAGAGAGATAAAGGAGGAATTCGAGTATATAAGGTAATTTCCTAAAAGGTGTATCTTCCCTAAAAAAGTGGGGGGGGGGGGCAGGGAGGAATGTAGACCCGGCATCGTGGGACGGAGAACATCTTCTTGACCAAAAGGGGGATGTGAAAGGAAATGAAATAAGCTTCAGTGGCAGAGAGATTCCAAAACGAGCCGAGAGGTCACTCTGGAGGGCACTCTTACGCACACTTTAGACAACCCTTTTTAGGTTCTAAAGAATTGGGGTAGCTGGTGGTGGATACCTGAAACTATCAAACTACAACCCAGAACCCATGAATCTCGAAGACAGTTGTATAAAAATGTAGCTTATGAGGGGTGACAATGGGATTGGGAAAGCCATAAGGACCACACTCCACTTTGTCTAGTTTATGGATGGATGAGTAGAAAAATAGGGGAAGGAAACAAACAGACAAAGGTACCCAGTGTTCTTTTTTACTTCAATTGCTCTTTTTCACTTTAATTATTATTCTTGTTATTTTTGTGTGTGTGCTAATGAAGGTGTCAGGGATTGATTTAGGTGATGAATGTACAACTATGTAATGGTACTGTAAACAATCGAAAGTACGATTTGTTTTGTATGACTGTGTGGTATGTGAATATATCTCAATAAAATGATGATTAAAAAATAAATAAATAAATTCAAAAAAAAAGTGGGGGGGGTCCTAGCTCAAGTGGCTGCCCTCTGTGGGAGAATTCTGACCACAAGACCTGGGGGGAGGGAGGGGAACCCAGAAACAACTTAAGCTTTGCTTCTGACACCCTCGGCTCCTGCCCAGGACAGTGTCCACTGAGAATTAAAGGGGCTGCACCTCTTTACATGAGTGGGGAGCTGTGAACTGACAAACACCACCTGATGGACAGGATAGGAGCACTAAGTCTAGAGGCCTCACAGGAAAGTCTGACAACCTGCTCCTCAGGGAAACTTGATACTGATTAAATCTTCCTTCTGAGACCTGGGAGCATCTGGTCTGGGAAAATCTGATTGGGATAATCAAGGAAACCAGATGCCTAGAAAACAAAAAAATTATGAGTCACATTAGGAAAAATGAAGATATGGAATTAAAGATCTGCAAAGAAATATGCTAAATCAATTCAAAAATCAAATCAATGGGTTGAGGGAAGATATGGCAAAAAAGAGGAAGGATATAAAGAAGATATTGGGTGAACATAAGGGAGAACTTGAAAGTCTGAAAAAATAATTGGCAGAACTTATGGGAGTGAAAAGCACTGTACAAGAGGTAAAAAAACAATGGAGGCACACAGCAGAAGATTTGAAGAGGCAGAAGAAAAGATTCATGAACTTGAGGACAGCACTTCTGAAAACCTACACACAAAAGAACAGATAGGGAAAAGAATGGAAAAATGTGAGCAGCATCTCAGGGAAATGACTGACAACATGAAGTGCGTAAATGTACGTATCATAAGGGTCCCAGAGGTTGAAGAGAAGGGAAAAGGGGCAGAAGCAATAATGAAGAAAATAATCACTGAAAATTCCCTATCTCTTATGAAAGACATAAAATTACAGATCCAAGAAGCACAACGTACCCCAAACAGAATAGATTCAAATAGACCAATGCCAAGACACTTAATAATCAGATTATCAAATGCCAAAGACAAAAAGAGAAACCTGAAAGCAGCAAGAGAAAAGACATCCATCACATATAAGGGAAGCCCAATAAGACTATGTGCAGATTTCTCAGTAGAAACCATGAGATTAGAAGGCAGTGGTGTGATATATTCAAGATACTGAAGGAGAAAAACCACCAACCAAGAATTCTATATCTGGTAAAACTGTCATTCAAAAATGAGGAAGAGTTTAAAATATTCTCAGACAAACAGACATTGAGAGAGTTTGTGAATAAGATAACTGCTCTACAGGAAATACTAAAAAGAACACTACAGGCAGATAGGAAGACATAGCAGAGAGAGATTTGGAGCACAATATTGGTGATGGTAGGACAATAATGTAAATACACTGAACAAAGATGACTGTGAGTATGTTTGAAAGAGGAAGCTTAGGGGCATGCAGGACACAAGAAGGAAAGAAAGAAGGTAAAGACTGAGACTGCATAACTTAGTGAAACCTAGAGTGGTCAATGAGTGTGATTGAATGCACAAATATGTTTTTACATGAGGGAGAACAAATGAATGGCAACTTTGCAGGATGCTAAAAATGCAGTGATATTGAGGAAAAACATAATCAATGCAAACTAGAGCCTATAGTTAACAGTAACATTGTAATGTGCTTCCACTAATTGTAACAAAGGCAATATACCAAAGCTAAATGTCTATAAGAGGGGGATATAAGGGAGGGAAATGGGATTCTTGGTGTCAGTGTTGTTGCCTAACTTTTTTATTGTATGTTATTTTAATTTTATTTTCTCCTTTGTGCTTTTGAGTTGTCATTTTTTCACTTTCTTTTTTTTATCTTTCTAATTTTTTCTCCTTTTCCTCTTTCTTTGTGGAAGAAATAGAAATGTCCTTATGTAGATAGTGGTGGTGAATGCATAACTATGTGATTATACAGGGAACCACTGATTGTTCACTTAGGATGGAATGTATGGTGTATGAATAAAATCATCTAAAAAAATAAACAGAGGGATACAAGTGCCAGATAAAATGTGAAGAAAGGGATGTACCTAATCACTATTGATGCAGAAATAGAATGGTGCATCCCATCTAAAGGGCAGTGTGGTGGTTCCACAGGAAGCTAAACATGGGGTTGCCATATGGTCCTGCAACTCTGTTATTGGGTATATACTTGGAAGAACTGAAAAGATAGAGATGAAAGGACATTTGCACAGTGGGGTTTATGGTGTCAGTATTCATGATTTGCAGTGGATGGAGGTGACATAAGGGTACATTGACTGATGAACAGAATGGCAAACTGTGGTGTATACATACAATGGAATATTGAGCTGCTACAAGAAGGAGTGAAGTTGTGAGGTGCATGGACATTGAGGACAGTACATTGAGTGAAATAAACCAGAAAAGAAAAGAAAAACATCATAATGCCTCACTAATATCAACTAACTATAATGTGCAAACTCTGAGAATTGAGTCTGAAAGCATAGGTTATCAGAGGAAAGCTTATTGTAAAGGTTCCTAAATTGTAAGCTCTTATAGCAGTTACATCTGTTTATAGTTGTAATGGTTATTTCAAAATACTGAGATGCTGAGCTCTTTGTGTATAATCTGGTTGGTCCCTGGAACTTTAAGTATTTGTGATACCTGAGATTCAAAGCCAGAGTCTGGCAGCTATGAATGTCAGCATTACCACATACAGCAAATGTTAAGGAGTCTGAAAAAATAAATTGGATTTCAATTAGAGATATGAATGAAATGGACTTGGTTAGGACTAAGGTAAATTAGACTAAATGGTAAAAGACAATATGGATGGTTTTTTTAAAACTTCAATGTCTGGGTGAGACCAAAGGAAGGGATGTTTATTAGGTGCAAAATCTATATTTTTTGTAACACACTATATAACTGAACTTGTAAAGTCAGTTTATTCAAACAACATAATTACATGAATAGGGAGTGAAATCTGGTTCATTTGTATAGGTTAGTGTGAAGCCCCAATACATCCCATAGTAATTTAGACAGAGAATAAGGATGTATTTGCAAAGCCCCCTTGAGGGACTGGGGGAAAATGTGGAAATACCAAATTTCCCCACCTGGAGAATTAATGATATTCTCACAATCATTGGGGGCTGCCAATTGAGAAGGCTTAGATCTCAATCTTGGGGCTTGCCCTTATGAAGTTTGTTACTGTAAAGGAAAGGATATTCCTACTTAAAATTGTGCCTAAGAGTTGTCCCAAGAGAACCTCTTTTGTTGCTCAGATGTGGCCTCTCTCTCTAAACCAACTCTGCAGGTGAACTCACTGCCCTCCCCCACCCCCCACCCTCACATGGGATATGACTCCCAGGGGTGTAAATCTCCCTGGCAATGTAGGACATGATTTGTGGGGATGAGCTTGATCCTGGCATCATGGGATTTAGAGAACCTTCTTGGATCAAAAGGGGCAAGAGAAATGAAACATAATAAATTTCCAGTGGTTGAGAGATCTCATATAGAGTCAAGGGGTCATTCTGGATGTTATTCTTATGAATAATATAGATATCGCTTTTTAGTTTTTAGTGTATTGGAATAGCTACAAGGAAATACCTGAAACTGTTGAACTGCAACCCAGTAGCCTTTATTCTTGAAGACAATTGCATAACTATACAGCTTACACTCCGTGACTGTGTGATTGTGAAAACTTTGTGGCTCCCACTCCATTTATACAGTGTATGGACACATGAATAGAAAAATGAGAACAAAAAGTAAATGAATAATAGGGAGATATGGGGGTATGGAATGTTTGGGGTGTTCTTTTTTACTTTAACTTTTATTCTTATTCTTTTTTTGTGTGTGGTAATGAAAATGTTCAAAAATTGATTGTGGTGATGAATGCACAACTATACAATGGTACTCTGAACAACTGATTGTATGGTATGGATGATTGTATCGTGTGTGACTGTATGTCAATAAAATTGAATTAAAAAAAAAAAAAAAGCTTAATCCATCCCTGTGGGTGTGAAACCTTGAAAATAGGATCTTTTCAGTTATCAGGATGGGTCTTCATCCTATTACTGGAGTCCTTTATAAGCAGAATGAAATTCAAAAAGATAGAGAGAAAGACACAGAGGGAACAGCCAGAAGCAGAAAGTCAGCAGCACCTGGATGAGAAGGGACAGGCTGCCCTGTGCGTGCCATGCAGCGAGGAGCCCAGGAGCACTGGCAGCCAGCCCCAGAATGCCACAGTCTTTGGGAAGAAAGCACCACCTTGGCGACACCCTGATTTGGACTTCTCCTTGCCTCAAAACTGTTAGCCAATAAATTCCCATTGTTTAAAAGACAATCCACTGCATGGTATTTGCTTTAGCAATGAGGAAATTAAAACAATATGTTTTTGAGATTCAGCCATGTTATTGTATCGGTGGTTCATTCCCTTTTATTACTGAGTGGTATCCCATTATATGGATATATCATGACCTGTTTATCCATTCACTTGTCCGTAGGCATTTGGATTGTTGTTGGACTTTTACAAATAATACTGTTATGATCACTTTTGCACATCTCCTAGGGCTTTCATCTGCCTGCATTTTGGTTCAGAATATATATAGGCATGAAATTACTAAATCATAGGATTTTGTTGGTTACTTTTAATATTGTAGATCTTGTTCAGTCCTTTGAATTTAAATGAGCCTGTGCTAAGTAACACAGATAGATTCTATTGTTTTATCCAGTCATTTAGTCTTTTAATTTGGGGCACGTGCCAGTTCAATGTATTATGTCCCCCAAAACACCATTATCTTTGATGCAATCTTGTGTGGGCAGACATATTGGTGTTGATTATATTTTGGAATCCTTTGGGTGTTTCCATGGAGATGTGATTCAATCCACTGTGGACAAGAACTTTGGTTGGATAATTTCCATGGAGGTGTTGCCGCACCCATTCAGTGTGGGTGTGAATTAAATTATGGAGCACTATATAAGCTCAGACAGAAGGAGCAAGCTTGCTGCAGCCAAGAGGGACACTTTGAAGAATGTACTGGAACTGAGAGGAGTTTCAGCTTACAGAGACATTTTGGAGACAGCCTTTGAAAGCAGACTTTTGCTCTGGAGAAGCTAAGAGAGGACAAATGCCCCAAGAGCAACTAAGAGTGACATTTTTGAGGAACTGAAGCCTAGAAAGGAGTGTCCTGGGAAAAAGCCATTTTGAAAGCAGAACTCTGGAGCAGACACCAGCCACGTGCCTTCCCAGCTAACAGAGGTTTTCTGGAGACCACTGGCCATTCTCCAGTGAAGGTGCCCGACTGTCGACGCATTACCTTGGACACTTTATGGCCTTAAGACTGTAACTGTGTAATCAAATAACCCCCCTTTTATAGAAGCCAATCCATTTGTGGTGTTTTGTATTCAGGCAGCATTAGCAAACGAGAACAGGGCATTTGGTACATTTATATTTAATACAGTTACTAATATATTCAAATTTAAATTACTGTTTTCCTAATTGCTTTTAATTTGTTCTACCTATTCCACATTCTTTTTGCTTTCCTTCCTTGCCTCTTTAAAACTGAATAAGTATTTTTTATTATTCCTTTCATTTCCCTCTATTAGCTTTACTATTATATACTCTTTTACTGTTGTTTTAGATGTGCATTCTTTTTTTTATCAAATTCTACTATAAATTAGCATTTTTCCCTTTATCAGAAAATGCAAACATATTAGAATACTTTAATTCAATTTATTCTTCCAGTCTTATACACTATTTTTATCATATATTTTAATTCTCAAAAGATTTAAACCCACAAGACATTAGTAGTATTATCTTATATAAACAATATTTTAAAAATATTTGCCCACATATTTACACCATTCATTGTTCTTTGTTCTCTCTGAATCTCTCAGTGTCCATTTATGGTCATTTTCCTTCTGCCTGAAAAATATCCTTTAGTATTATAGTTTGTTTAGTGTGGATTTACTGATGACGAATTCCCTTGGTCTTGGTTTGTCTGGAAATGGCTCCATTTGCCTTAATTCTTGAAGGATATTTTTGCTAAGTGTAGAATTTGGGGTTGGCAATTACTTTATTTTTAGTACATCGAAACTATCATTCCTTTGCTTCTGGTTACCTTTCTTCTGTTAGGAAGTAAACTGTTAGCTTAATTGTTGCCCATTTGAAGGTAATATTTTTTTCTTCTGCATGTTTTTAAGATTTACCTTTGCTTTTCATTTTTAGTGGCTTCAGTATGATGCAACTAGCTGTGGTTTCCTTTTCATTTATTCTTTTTGAGGTATAGACTTTCCTCAATCTGTGGGTTAATATCTTTAATCAGTTTTATTTAATTCTTGGCTATTATCACATCAAATATTGTTTCTGTCTCACTCTCATTGATGACAGACCAATTGATACACGTAAACCTTCTCATAGTATAGCCTACATGATTTATCACAATTTTTTTCTTCTGACTTATCTTGCAATTCACTAATTATCTCCACAATTGTGACTAATCTGCTGTTAAATCAGTTCATCAAGTTCTAAAATTTTGTTATTGTATTTTTCAGTTGCAGAATTTGTATAAGATTATTTTGTTTTTATAGTTTCCAGTTCTCTACCAACATACTTATTCTTATTTTTTTTAATTTCCTTGAATATTTTCAGAGTTACTTTAAGTTTGTGTCTGTTAATTCCACAATGTGCATCATTGGAGGAGGAGTCTTTTTGTATCATCTGTTGTTTTGCTAGTGTCTTGATCATATTATCTTGTCTCCATGTGTGCCTCTCACACAAGGACATTTTCAATTAAAATGCCAAATATGTATGACAAATCATACAAATAATTTGAGACTATACCAATGTTATCTTTACCCAGAAAGATTATATACTTATTTCTGGCAGGCTGCAATGAGTAAAAATGCTGTTCAATCACTTTAATCATTTTTTCAGGGATAGAGGTGATTTGAAGCTGGGCTTCAGTTCAGTCCTAGAGGGACTGGTCTATTTCCAATTCATCCTTACTTTTAGAGTGTGGACTTTTGGGGTCTTTAATCTAAGTGTGGGGTGTTAACCACTTGTGGTGGTTTCAAGCTATGTACCCCAGAAAAACATGTACTTAAACTTGAGCTGTTCCTGTGGGTGTGAACTCTTATAAATAGGTTACTTCAGGTAAGGTGCAGCCCAACTAACTCAGGATGGTCTAATCCTATTACTGAAGGCTTTATAGGGAAGGCCATGGATAGAGAAAGCCATGGGGAGAAGCTGGAAGTCAGTGGAACTGAGAATCCAGGAGAGGCTGTCATGAGACAGCAGCCAGCCTCGGAACACCACAGCCTTCTGGGAGAAAGTATCCTCTTGCTTACCTCTCAAGTTTGGACTTCTCCTAGGCTCAAAACACTTTTTGTTACCAGAAAGTGGGGTGCTGCTATTACAAAAATCCTAAAAATGTGAAATGGCTTTGGAATTGAGTAATGGTTGGAGGCTGGAAGAATTGTGAGGTGCTTAATTAAAGCCTAGGTTGCATTGAAGAGACTTTTGTAAAAATATGGACATTAAAGGTAATAATGCTGAGGACTTAAAAGGAAATAATGAATGTGCTATTAGAAATTGGGTTCCAGAAGGATGGGGGGGAGGGCAGAGAAAGTATTTGAAGAAATAATGGCCAAAATGTTCCAGAATCGGATGAAAGACATTAATGTACACATTACAGAAACTCAACAAACTCAAGCAGGACAGACTTTAAGAGATCTACACTAGTACACAATATGGTGAAATTGTTAAAATTCAAAAACAAAGAGATTTTTGAAAGCAGCAAGAGATAAACAACTTGTCACACAATGGGGGTCTTCAATAAGATTAACAGTGGATTTCTCATCAGAAACCATGAAGGCCAGAAGGCAATGGGATGACATATTTAAACTCCTTTAACAAAAAAAAATTGCCAACCAAGACTTTTATATCCAGCAAAATTATCCTTCAAAAATGGAAGAGAAATTAAGACATTTACTGGTAAGCAAAAGCTGAAAGAGCTCATTACCAAAAGTCATACCCTATAGGAAATACTAAAGGGAGACTTCAGGCTGAAATAAAAGGACACTAGACAGTAACTCAAAGGCATAAGAAGAAATAAAGAACATTGGTAAAAGTAAGTACATAGGTAAATGTAGAATCCTGTATTGTTGAATGCTTGGTTTGTAAACGCTTTTCTCCCCATATATGGCTTACCAAGCACATAAAAGTTTAATTAAAATTTATGTTAATGGGCATACAAGGTATAAAGATGCAATCTGAGACAATAACAATTTAAAGGGGGAGGGATGGAGATATATAGGAGTAGAGAGTTTGTGTACTACTAAAACTAGGTTGACACTAGTCAAACTAGAGTGTTATTACTTTAAGATGTTATTGTAATCACACAGGTAACCTCTAAGAAAATGACTAAAAATTATAAAAATAGAAGAGAAAAGGGGAATCAAATTATGCACGATAAAAGCAAATAAATACAAAAGAAAATAAGTAATGGAGTAGTTGAGGAACATACAAGACATACAGAAAACAAACAACTAAATGGCAAAAGTAAATCCTTCCTTCTCAGTTACTACCTTAAATGTCAATGGATTAAACTCCTCTATTAAAAGGCAGAGATTGGCAGATTGGATGAATAAGTATGATCCATCCTCATACTGTTTAGAAAAGACTCACTTTAGGGATAAAGACACAAAGAAGTTGAAAGTAAAAGGGTGGCAAAAAAAATATTCTATGTAAACCATAATCAAAAGAGAGCTGGACTGGTTATATTAGGGTCAGGCAAAATAGACTGTACTGGTTTGGATCTGTTATATACCCAATAAAAGGCCATGCTCTTTTAGTCCATTCTTGTGGCGGCAGACCTATCGTGGGTGGGACATTTTGATTAGGTTATTTCCATGGAGATGTGATCCTACCTGTTCTAGTTTGTTAATGCTGCTGGAATGCAAAACACCAGAGATGGATTGGCTTTTATAAAAGGAGTTTTATTTGGTTACACAGTCACAGTCTCAAGGCCATAAAGTGTCCAAGGTAACACATCAGCAATCGGGTACCTTCACTGGAGGATGGCCAATGGTGTCTGGAAAACCTCTGTTAGCTGGGAAGGCATGTGGCTGGCGTCTGCTCCAAAGTTCTGGTTTCAAAATGGCTTTCTCCCAGGACGTTCCTCTCTAGGCTGCAGTTCCTCAAAAATGTCAGTCTAAGTTGCACTTGGGATATTTGTCCTCTCTTAGCTTCTCTGGAGCAAGAGTCTGCTTTCAACAGTCATCTTCAAACTGTCTCTCATCTGCAGCTCCTGTGCTTTCTTCAATGTGTCCCTCTTGGCTGTAGCTTCTCTTCAAAACATCACTCACAGCTGCAGCTGCACTGAGTTCCCTCTGTCCCTCAGCTCATTTATATGGCTCCAGTGACTCAACTTAGACCCACCCCAAATGGGTGGAGCAACACCTCCATGGAAATTATCCAATCAGAGTCATCACCCACAGCTGGGTGGGGCACATTCCAAAGAAACACTCAAAGAATTACAATCTAATCAACACTGATAACATCTGCCCACACAAGATTGCATCACAGATAATGGCATTTGGGGGGACATAATACATTCAAACTGGCACACTACCCACACAGGGTGGGTCTCAATTAATTTACTGGAGTCCTTAAGAGAGCTCAGGGGGAGAGAGAGAGCCCAGAGCTGATACAGACAGACATTTGGAGATGCGGACAGAGAGATGCTTAGAGAAAGAACACTCAGAAACATTTTGGAGACAGCTGCTGAAACTAGAACAAGAAGAGAAGCTAAGAGATGAAATCCAGAGTTTGCCCTGGAGAAGCTAAGAAAGGACTGCCAGATGCTTAGAGAGAAATGCCCTGGGAGATCAAACAAGGATGCAAAGGAGCTGAGAGAGAGAAGCTAAGAAAGAAGCCCAGAGAAAGCAACAGAAATGAGAAACTAACCCTGGGAGAGGCTGAGCAGCCTCTGCCCATTTGCCTTCCCATGTGACAGAGGAACCCCAGATGTCATCAGCCCATCCCTGTGGGTGTAGACCTATTGTGGGTGGGACCTTTTGGTTAGGTTATTTCAGTGGAGACCTGCCCCAGGTAGGTCTTAATCCTCTTAGTGGAGTCCTTTGTAAGACATACAGAAACTTAAGAGATGAAATTACAAGAAGCTCAAAGAAAAATCCCGTCGAAGCTGGAAGGAAGCCACTGAAGCCATAGCTGAAGCAACGAAACTGAGGAGACTGGCAGATGCCACCATGCGCCTTGCCATCTGACAGAGGGGCCCAAGCTTGGGGTAACTGGTCCTCAAAGAAGGTATCGTCCTGTTGATGCCTTAACTGGGACAGTTCTGTGGACTTAGAACTAGAAATTTGTAAGCTAATAAATCTCCATTGTTAAAATCCAGTCCATTTCTGGTGTATTGCATTTTGGCAGCTTTACCAAACCAGAACACCACACAATGTAATACTATTCAGCCATAAAAAGAAGTGAAGTGCTGGTACATGCTACAACATGTATGAACCTTGAAGACAGCATGTTAAGTGAAATAAGCCAGTCACAAAGGAGAAATATTGTATGGTTTCTGTTATATAAACTGCTTAGAATAAGCAAATTCACAGAGACAGAAAACACAGTGGTTACCAGGGTGAGTGGAGGGGGAATAAGGAATTATTTCTAAATGGGCATTTCATTTGAGGATGATGAAAATAGTCTGTAAATAGTGGTGAAAATTACACAATGTTGTCACTGTGCTTAATGTCAAAGAATTGTCTACTTAAAATAGTTGAAATGATTTTTATGTTATGTATATTTTATCACAATTAAAAAATAAAGAAAACTATATGAAAAAGAGCAGATGCTTCTGCTGAGAAAGCCTAGAAGCAGTCGCACCCCCGGTGCCACGAGCACACCATCCTCCGGCTCTTGGTTTCTCACACATTCTCCCTAAAAGGAGCCGTGGGAAAATGGCTGATCCCAGGACTGGGGCAGGGAACACGCAAGATAAACCTGGAGCACCTTGTTGTGCTAGTAAATAAGGAAGTGTTCAAACAGCAAACTGATGGGTGTGTCAGAGGGACACAAGAACCAACTGAGAGAACACCCAAGGGCCAAAGCTGGATCAATTTGAACAATAAAATAATGTAGTATTAGATCATAATGCAAAGTATGAACATCCATGCATCTGTACTGATATAAATAAATGGGGAGAATGGACAAACCCCCACATGGAGGAGTTCTCTGTGCAGATCCTGCCCCTCAAAGGAGGTGAAGCATGACTTGCACCAATTGGAGGGCTGAGTATGGCAGCCTCCTTCCAAAGAGAACAACAAACGTGATCAAAATGGACATCGTCGGGGAGACCGCGTGTGGATAACATGCCCTTGATGTGACGTGATAAGAGTGGCACTTTACCTCTGTGCTCTTCCTCCCAAATGCCAACAACTGTAGGCTGCTCCAGAGAAAAACATCGGACACACATTGAGGGTCATTCTGGGGAACAGCCGGTCAGCACTCTGCAGAACTGTCCAGGTCATCGAGAGCAAGTAAAGTAGGAGAAGCTCTCAGCCAAGGGGAGCCTGACGAGCACGATGACTAAATGTTAACGTGAGATCCTTGGACCGAGAAAAGACAGCAGGTAAAAGCTAAAGCCATTGGACAAGGCATGGCCTTTAGTTAATGGCAATGTGTCAAATACTTGTTCATTAGTTGTGACAAACGAATTAACTTACTAAAGTATCATCTTGGCAGATCCATACTATCACTTTTCCGTAAATCTACAAGTATTCTAAAGTAAAATGTTTATTTAAAACAAAAAGATGCTGAATTGCACATTTGTTGGGTCCTTCAGATGCCTTCTCCTTTGTCCTGTATCTCCAAAGTGGATGCACGTTGCATGCATCTTGGGAGCAGAGTTTATTCCTCTAGGCAGTCAGCACCTGCCACAGCGGGGCAGGAGCACAGGAGGTGCGTGGGGGTGGGGGTGGGAGGGGGGGCGGCCGCCTGCAAACAGCACGTGTACGGTGGGAGAAGGGGCTGCTGCAGGGAGCTTTAGGGAGGCAGCCCCAGTCCCGGTGTTTGAACCATCTGGCACTTGCCTCTCTCTGTCCTTTAGTGATCAGTTTCTTTCTCCCTTTGTGGAGAACCTTTGAAAATCCCTCAAAACTGTATTTGCTTTTAGATGTTTTTGATTAAATCCTCTATTGTCTTTTTCCTTTGAATCCTCTCCTTCTCTCTTTTCCCACAGAGAAACTCAGAGTTTTCATTTTATTTTAGGCTTTTGTTACTGAACCAGATGATTCAGCTTCATGCTTTGATTCTCAGGCTCAAAATTTTTAAACACAGTGCCCGAGCTGTGGGACTTAGCAGACACTTCCACCCCCCCGGCTGTGCTGTTCACCAGCAGCTGCCCCTCCCTGGCCTCTGCTGGCCCAGCTGCACCAGCCTCCGCTGTCCCTAACCCTCTCCTCTCCTTGGCTCTCGCGCCGAGAGGTGGCTCCAGTCCTTCTCCACACCACAGCTACAGCCGCCCCGTTCCCCCCAGTCCTCAGAGGAGCCGCTGCCGTGCACGGTGAGGATGCCAGGCCCTGCCGTTGCTGAAACGCGATGTCCACATATGATCTCACGTGGTCCTAATACGCGGGCACCACCGCTAGCCTCACCGACGGGGCACAGGAAGGCTCCTCTTGCCCAGGGTCGCTCCGCTGGTAAACGACGGAGGCACAGTTTAAGTCCAGGCACTCAGATTCCCGAGCACTAGGATCCCGAACCACTTAATACTGATAAAACTGGTGTTTGGGATAGATGAGTAAGAAAAAAATGTCTTCTCGCTCTTTTCACTGTAAACAAGTGGTGTCCTCCTTTTAAACAGGCCCCACCTTCCTTGCTGCTGGCAGGTGCCAGGAAGGAGGGCAGGTGGGGAGAAACTGAGGCAGGGGCCAGAGCAGAGCCACCAGCTGACTCTGCCTCCTTCTGATTCTTGGTTATGGGGGCCACAGATACTCTTTCCGTTTTCAGTTTGTAGCTGTTCTTTCCTTAAAATTTTTTCCTTTGCTAGAGAAGTTGTGGGTTTAGGGAACAATCGTGTAAAATACAAGATTTCTATATATATCGCCAAACTACCAACATCTTCATTTGTGTGAAACATTTGTTATAATCGATGATAGAACATTTTTAGAATTGTACTATTAAAGTCCATGGTTTAATGTAGTGTAGTGAGCCCTACACTGTTTGTTAGCATAGTTCCATGGATTTTTTTAATTTTTATTGTTACCATATTTATAATCTAACATTTTCCCTTTTAATCTTATTCGGATACATATTTCAGAGCTGCTAATTGCATTCACAATGTCATGCTACCATCACCATCATCATTCCCGACCCTTTCCGTCATTCCCAAAAGGAATCTTGCACATTTTAAGCTTTAACTTCCCATTCGCTATCCCCACCCCATCCCCTGGTAACCTATTTGTAGATTCAGACTCTGAGTTTGCTTATCCTAATTGTTTCAAATCAGTGAGATCACATAATATTTGTCATTCTGAGTCTGGCTTATTTTACTCAACATGATGTCTTCAGGTTTCATCCATGTTGTCGCATGTATCAGGACTTCATTCCTTTTTACGGTTGAAAAATATTCCATTGTATGTATTTTATTTTATTTATCCATTCATTGGTTGATGGACACTTGGGTTGCTTCCATCTTTCAGCAGTTGTGAATAATGGTAGTGTGAACATTGGTGTGCGAATGTCTTTTCGAGTCCCTGCTTTCAGTTCTGTGGGGTATTTACTTAGTGGTGGGAATAGATGACTCATATGGTAGTTCTGTATTTATCTTTCTAAGGAAATGCAAAACGGTCTTCCACAGTGGCTGAACCATTTTACATTGCCACCAGCAATCAATGAGTGTTCCTTTATCTCTGCAATCTCTGCAACACTCATTATTTTCCATTTTTTTTTAGTAACATGTGGGTTGCTGGTGCTGAGTTCCAACTTGGCGGGCCGGGGCCAGGGAACCTGGCCAGCCCCTGGGGAGGGTAGTGGGCACGGGCAGTAATACCCTCCACAGCCCCCCGGGCCTGAGAAAGTGGAGCCGGCTACAGGCCCCATCTCCCTCACCCAAAATACAACCGTTAGAGGAAGCTTGCCGGAGAAAACCGCCCCCCTTATCTTGCCCGCCACCCCCGTTGCCAGAGCAACTCCCGCCCCTTTTTCAAACGACCTCCGCGCCCTCTCAGAACCAATCCTAGCCTTTATCCCCTCAGCATTGCCATATAAGGACCCCACACCCCTAACACCGACCCCGCCCTCTATGCCACCCTATATAACTTGTGCTCACCCCTGAATAAAGGCTCTGGTTCTACTACCCTGAAAGGAGAGTGTCTCGCGTCCCTCCCTCGCCGCCCTCCACACCTTGCACGCCTCCGCCGGGGACTCGGCCAAGTCCCCCGCCTCACCCTCGCCTCCGGGAAGAGCCTCCGCCGGTACCCCTCAAGCAACGCCGACCGCAGAGGGTTCCGTGGGTGCCCGCCCCTAGCTGCGACCGCAGTAACAGCCATTCTAACAGGTGTGAAATGGTATCTCTTTGTGGTTTTGATTTGCATTTCCTTTATGGCTAATGATGTTGAGTATCTTTTCATGTACTTTCTGGCCATTTGTAGATCTTCTTTGGAGAGATGTCTGTTCAAGTCTTCTGCCCATTTTTTATGTTTTTTTTAATTTTATTTCATTGAGATTGTTCACATACCATACAATTATCCAAAGATCCAAAGTGCACAATCAATTGCCTACAGTACCATCATGGAGTTGTGCATCCATCACAATTAAATTTTTCTAAAATTTTTAGAACATATTCATTACTCCAGAAAAGAAATAAAGACAAAAAAAAAATAAAACTCAATTCCTTCCCTACACCTAACTACCCCCCTTCCATTATTGATTCATAGTATTGGTATAGCACATTTGTTACTGTTGATGAAAGAATGTTAAAATACTGTTAACTGTAGTACATAGTTTGCAATAGGTATATTTTTCCCTATATACCCCTCTATTATTAGCTTCTAGGTATAGTGTCATACATTTGTTCTAGTTCATGAGCGGGATTTCTAATATTTGTACAATCACAAACATTGTCCACCACAAGATTCACTGTTTTATACATTCCTATCTTTAAACCTTCAACTTTCCTTTTGGTGACATATGTGTCTCTAAGCTTCCCCTTTCCATGACATTCACACACCATTCAGCACAGTTAGTTATTTTCACAATAACGTGCTACCATCACCTCCGTCCACTTCCAAACACTTAGGTTCAACCTGGTTCAACATTCTGCTCATAATAAGCAACTGCTCCCCATTCTTTAGCCTCATTCCATATCCTGGTAACTTATATTTCATGTCTATGAGTTTACAAATTATAATTAGTTTATATCAGTGAGACCCTGCAATATTTGTCCTCATGTGTCTGACTTATTTCACTCAATACAGTGTCCTCAAGGTTTCTTCATTAACCCATTTTTAAGACAGTTTTGTTCACCCACCATATTTTCCATCCTAAGTAAACAATCAGCAGTTCCCTGTATAGTTACATATTTATGTATTCACCACCATCACCACTCTTATATAGAGATATAAGGACATCTCCATTCCTTCCACAAAGAAGGAGGAAGAGTCAAAGAACATAGCGAGAAAAAAAGAAAAAGGAAAAGAAAGAAAAAATAACAGCTAAAAAGCAACAAAAGAAAAGATAGAATTAAACTAAAGTAGAATAAGAGAGTCAGACAATACCACCAATGCCTAGAGTCCCATACTCCTCCCTTATGTCCCCCTCTTAAAGGCATTTAGCTTTGGTATATTGCCTTTGTTATATTAAAGGAAGCATAATGCAATGTTTCTGTTAACTATAGTCTCTAGTTTGCATTGATTGTATTTTTTCCCCAATATCACCCCATTTTAACACCGTGCAAGGTTGATATTCATTTGTTCTCCCTCATGTAAAAACATATTTGTACATTTTATCACAATTGTTGAGCACTCTAGGTTTCAATGAGTTATATAATTCCAGTCTTTATCTTTCCTCTTTCCTTCTGGTGTCCCACATGCTCCTAACCTTCCTCTTTCAAACATACTCACAGTCATCTTTATTCCATGTACTTACATTGCTGTGCTACCATCACCCAAAATTGTGTTCCAAACCTCTCACTCCTGTCTTTTCCTATCAGTCTGTAGTGTTCCTTTTAGTATTTCCTGTAGCATAGGTATCTTGTTTACAAACTCTGTCATTTTCTTTTTGTCAGAGAATATTTTAAACTCTCCCCCATATTTGAAGGACAGTTTTGCCAGATACAGGATTCTTGGTTGGTGGTTTTTCTCTTTCAGCATCTTAAATATATCACATCCCTTCCTTCTTGCCTCCATGGTTTCTGCTGAGAAATCCACACATAGTCTTGTCAAGCTTCCTTTGTGTGTGATGGATCACTTTTCTCTTGCTGCTTTCAGGATTCTCTCTTTGTCTTCGACATTTGATAATCTGATTATTAAGTGTCTTGGCGTAGGCCTATTCAGATCTATTCTGTTTGGGGTATGCTGCGCTTCTTGGATCTGTAATTTTATGTCTTTCATAAGAGATGGGAAATTTTCATTGATTATTTCCTCTATTATTGCTTGTGCCCCTTTTCCCTTCTCTTCTCTTTCTGGGACACCCATGACACGTACATTCTTTTGTTTCATATGGTCATTCAATTCCCAGAGACACTGCTCATATTTTTCCAATCTGTTCTTTTGTGTGTAGGATTTCAGGTGCCTTGTTCTCCAGTTCCTGAGTGTTTTATTCTGCCTCTTGAAATCTGCTATTGTTTGTCTCCATTGTGCTTTTCATCTCTTGTGTTATGCCTTTCATTTCCATATATTCCACCATTGTTTTTTCAAACTTTAGATTTCTACCTTATGTTCACCCAGTGTTTGCTTTATAGCCTTCATCTCTTCTGTTATATCTTCCCTGAACTCGTTGATTTGGTTTTTGATTTGATTTAGCATATTTCTTTGAAAATCTTTAATAGATTGTTTCATTAAGGTGAAACAATATCACAACTGTATCTTAATTGAAGTGTAAGTTTTTTTCTTTGACCAGGCCATATCTTTGTTTTTCCTAATACAGATTGTAGTTTTCTTTTGTCTAGACATCTGGTTTCCTTGGTTACCGCAGTCTGATTTTCCCAGACCAGAACATGTTCGGGTCTCAGAATGGAGCTATATTCAGGGTGTATCTTAGAGGAATGACAGACTTTCCTGTGAGGTCTCCAGTTGCTGTGCTTTTCCTAACCTGCCCGGCAGGTGGCGCCTGTCAGCCTGTCACTCCTGACTAGTGTAAGGTGTGGCCCCTTCAGTTTCTGTTTTGGCTGTTTCCCCCCCAGTTCTGGGGTCTGCTTCTGAAGGGAAAGCTGGGTCCCACCTCCTTAATCTTAGGGAGATGCATCCCCTAGAGAGTTATGATCTGCATTTGAATAGTCTCTCTGACCCTGTTATCTCCACCCTTGTCTGGGTCAGAGTGCTGCAAAATGAAAATGGCTATGGCTCTCTCTTCAGAGCACCTCAGGTTAAGAGAGAGGAAAAGGAACAGAAAGCCCCCTTTTGGAGCCAGTACATGGCTCCCCACTTTCACTCATTGGCCAGAGGTAACACCCAGTCTTCTGGACTCACCCTCCCAGGAAAAAGGAGTCCTCCAGCTCTTTATGGTCAGTCATCACTAAAAGCCTCTGTCTGTTGTTGGGGGTTTGTAGCTTGTATTCAGCAGTCCACATTTGTTAATTAAAACCCCAGCTGGAGCTCAGCTGAGCTATATTCATTTGCTCAGAGAGTGCTGCTAGTTTCTATTACAGCGAGGTTTTGCAACTCAGCCTGCCATGGGGGAAGGGGCTCTCAGTGTGGTTCCACAGCTTTTACTTACAGATTTTATGCTGCAATCTCAGGCATTCCTCCCAACCCAGGTTGGTGTACAATGAGTGGACAGTCACAGCTGTCCTCCAGGAGTTATTACAAATTATTTAGTAGTTGTTCCTTGTTTATTAGTTGTTCCAGGGGACTGACTAAATTATACCCCTTTCTATGCCACCATTTTGCCCCTCCTCCTACATTCTGCCCATTTTTAAATTGAGTTGTGTTCCAATCTGCTAAAGCTGCTGAAATGCAATATACCAGAAATGGATTGGCTTTTATAAAGGGGATTTATTAGGTTACAAATGGATAGTTCTAAGGCCATAAAACTGTTCAAACTAAGGCATCAATGAGAGGATACCTTCACTGAAGAAAGGCCAATGGCATCTGGAACACCTCTGTCAGCTGGGAAGGCATCTGCTGGCCCTTTGCCCCTGGGTTGTGTTGCTTTCAGCTTCTGATTCCAGTGACTTTTCTCTTTAAGTGTCTCTGGGTTCTCACTTAGCTTCTCTAGGGAAACTCTGGGCTTCATCTCTTAGTTTAGCATGTCCAAGTATTTTTCTGTCTGCATCTCCAAACATCTGGGTCTGTGTTGGCTGTGAGCTTTATCTCTCTCTCCCTGGGCTCTCTTTAGGACTCCAGTAAACTAATTAAGACCTACCTTGAATGGGCAGGGTCACATCTCCATGGAAACAGCCTAATCAAAAATCCCACCCACAAAAGTTCTGCTCCCACAAGAGTGGATTAAAAGAACATAGTTTTTTATGGGGTATTTAACAGATTCAATCCAGCACAGGTTGTTTTCCTTTTTGTTGTTAAGTTGAAAGCTTTCTTTATTTATACTGGATATTAATCCTTTATTTGATATATGGTTACCAAATGTTTTCTCCCATTATGTAAGTTGTCTTTTCTTTCATTGCTTGTGCTTTGGGTGTAAAGTGTAAGAGACCATTGCCAAATATTTCCTTACATTTTATTCTAGGAGTTGTATAGTCCTGGTTCTTATATTTAGGTCTTTGATCCATTTTGAGTGGATTTTTGAATATGGTGTGAGGTTTGTGTCCTTATTTTTTATTTTATTTATTTTACAAATGGAGATCCAGTATTCCCAGCACAAGTTGTTGAAGACACTATTCTCTCCCAATTGAGTAGTCTTTGCCACCTTATAAAAAATCAGTTGGCCATAAATGTGAGGGTTGATTTCTGAGCCCTCAGTTCAATTCCATTGGTGTACATGTCTGTCCTTGTGCCAGTACTATGCTGTTTTGATTACTGTGGCTTTGTAATAAGTTTCAGGATTGGGAATTGTGGATCCTCCAACTTCATTCTTCTTTTTTCAAAATGGGTTTAACTATTCAGGGCGCCTCACCCTTCTGTATAAATTTGATGACTCTCTTTTCCATTTCTGCAAAGAAGATTGTTGGAATTTTGATTGAGATTACATTGAATCTGTAAATTGCTTTGGGTGGTATTGACTGTGTAATGATATTTAGTCTTCCAATCCCTGAACACAGAATATCCTTCCATTTATTTACGTCTTCTTTAATTTCTTTGCAATGTTTTGTAGTTTTCTGTGCATAAGTCTTTTATATCCTTGATCAGATTTATTCCTAGGTATTTGATTCTTTTAGTTGCTATTGTTAATGGCATGTTTTTCTTGATTTCTTCTTCTAATTGCATAGCTTGTGTATAGAAACACTACTGATTTTTGAGTGTTGATTTTGCACCCCATCTCTTTACTGAAATGATTTATTAGTCCTAGGAACTTTGTTGTGGATTTTTCAGGATTTTCTGTGTATGGGAAGTTTTGCTTCTTCCTTTCTGATTTGGATGTCTTTTATTTCTTTTTCTTCCCTAATTGCAAGAACTTCCTGTACAACATTGAATAACAGCAGTGAAAATGGGTGTCATTGTTTTGCTCCTGATTAGAGGGAAAGCTTTCAGTCTTTCACTATTAAATAGGACATTAGCCGTAGGCTTTACATTTATGCCCTTTATCACGTTGAGGAAGTTTCCTTCTATTACTAGCACTCTAAGTGTTTTTATCAAGAAGAGGTGCTGTGTTTTGTCAAACTCCTTTTCTGCATCAATTGAGATGGTCATGTGGTTTTTTTCCTTCATTCTGTTAATGTGGTATGCTACATTAATTGATTTTCTTATGTTGAACCAACCTTGCACACCAGGGATAAATCCCACTTGATTATGGTGTATAATTCTTTTATTATGCTGCTGGATTTGGGTTGCCGATATTTTGTTGAGGATTGTTGCATCTATATTCATAAGAGATGCTGAACCATATTTTTCTTTTCTTGTGGTACCTTTATCTGGCTTTGTTATGAGGGTGATGTTGGCCTCATAGAATGAATTAGGGAGTATTCTCCCCTCTTAAGTTTTTTGGAAGAGTTTGAACAGAATTAGAGTTAAGTCTTCTTGGAATGATTGGTGGAATTCCCCTGTGAAACCCTCTGGTCCTGGGATTTTCTTTGGGGAGAGGTTTTTGATTACTGATTCAATTTATTTACTAGTAATTGGTTTGTTGAGATCGTCTATTTCTTCTAAAGTCTATGTAGGCAGTTTCTGCATTTATAAGAATTTTTCCATTTCATCTAGGTTATCTAATTTATTGGCATGCAGTTATTCATAGTATACACTTATAGTCCTTTTTATTTTGGGGGGGGTCAGTAGTAGTGTCCCCATTTTTCATTCTAATTTTCATTGTTTGTATCCTCTCTCTCTTTTATTTTGCCAGTCTAGCTAAAAGTTTGTTGATTTTGTTAATCTTTTGAAAGAACTAACTTTTGGTTTTGTTGATACTATTTTTGTTTTGTTTTGTTTTCTATTTCATTTATTTCCACTCTAATCTTTGTTATTTCCTTCTTTTTGCTTGCTTTGGGTTTAGTTTGCTCTTCTTTTTCTATTTCTTTCATTTTTGAGGTTAGGCCTCTGATTTGAAGTCTTTTTAAATGTAAGCATTAAGAACTATAAATTTTCCTCTCAGTACTTCTTTTGCTGCATCCCATAAGTTTTGTATCTTGTATTTTCATTTTCATTTGTCTCATGGTATTTCCTAATTTCACTTCTGATTTCCTCTTAAATCTATTGGTTGTTTAAGAGTATGCTGTTTAATTTCCACATATTTGTGAATTTTCCCTTTCTCCGTTACTGATTTCTAACGTCATCCCATTGTATTTGGAGAATATACATTTTCAATATTTTTGAATTTACTGAGACTTGTTTTGTGACCCAACATATGGTCTATCCTGGAGGATGATCCATGTGCATTCAAGAAGAATGTGTATTCTGTTTTCATTGGGTCAGGTGTTCTTTACATACCTGTTAGGTATAGTTGGTTTACAGTATCATTCAAGTCCTGTACTTCGTTACTGATCTTCTGACTCTATGTTCTAGCCATTATTGAAAGTGGAGTGTTAAATTATCCTATTATTATTGTAGAATAATTTCTCCCTTCAGATTTGTCAGTATTTACTTCATATATTTTGAGGCTCTGCTGTTAGGTGCATATATATTTATAATTGTGACATCTTCCTGTTGAATTGTCCCCTTTGTCAGTATGTAATGACTATCTTTGTTCCACATAACTGTTTTTTACTTCAAGTCTATTTTATATGATGTTAGTCTAGCCACCCCAGCTCTCTTTTGGTTACCACTTGAATGGTATATTTTTTCCATCCTTTCAGGATCAGCCTACTTGTATCTTTAACTTTAAGGTGAGTCTCTTGCAGACAGCATACAGTTGAGCAATAGTTTTTCATCCATTCTGCCAATCTCTGCCTTTGGACTGGAGAGTTTAATCCATTTACATTTAAAGTTACTACTGATAATACAAGTCTTTATTCTGCCATTTTGCTTTTGAGCCTTTGTAAGCCATACCTTTTTTGTCCCTCAATTCCATTAAAGCCTACTTTTATATTCCTTTGTTTTCTTATGTTGAATCATATTAAGTGCCTTCTCATTTCTATCTGGATATATTTTTTATCTATTTTTCTTGTAGTTATGATAGGGTTAAAATTTAACATCTTAAATATATAACAATTTTATTTGGTTTGATACAAAATTAACTTCAATAGTATGTACATATACTTTTCCTATACCCCTCAGTCCTCCATCATTTTTGTCCTTGTTACCATTTATATTCTTGTGCATTGTATGTACAAAAATCTAGATTTATCAGTACTTTATATGCATTTGCATCTTAGCACCTGTAGGAAGTAAGAAGTGGAGTTACAACCCAAATGATGCAATAAAATAATACTGATATGTATGATTACCCAATGGTTACCTCTACCGTAAGTCTTCATTTCTTTATGCTGCTTTGAACCACTGTCTAATGTCCTTTCATTTCAATCTGAAGCACTCCCTTTAGTATTACTTGTAGGGCAGGTCTAGCAGTGACATACTCCCTCAGTTTTTATCTGAGGATGTCTTAATCTATCTCTGATTTTTGAAAAAGAGTCTCACAGGATATAGAATTCTTGGCTGGCAGTTGTCTTCCTTCAGCACTTTAAGTATTTCAAACCACTGTCTTCTTGCCTCCATGATTTCTGGGCAATCTCAATCTTAATGGAATTCCCTTGACATAACATGATGCTTTTCTCTTGCTGCTTTCAGAACTTTCTCCTTGTCTGCTGCATTTGATAGAGTGAGCAATATATGATAGGATGTATTTTTCTTCATGTTTATCCTGTTGATGTTCTCTGGATGTACATAGTCAGGTCTTTTGCTAAGTTTGGGAAGTTATCTGTTATTATTTCTTTGACAATTCCTTCTGCCCTTTTTTCTCTTTCTTCTCCTTCTGGGACTCCCATAAAGCATATACTGGTATGCTTGAGGTATCCCATAGCTGTCTTGGACTATGTTCATTAATATTTCTTTTTTCTTTCTTTTATTGTAGCACAATTTCATTTCAAGTGTCTTTCTCTAAGTTCACTGATTCTTTCTTTCTTTTGCCAGCTCCATTCTGCTGTTGAAATTCTCCTGGGCATTTTTCATTTCAGTTATTTTGGTCTTCAACTCCAGTAGTTCTGTTTGGTTCCTTTTTTTAAATCCAATTTTATTGAGATACAATAACAAATCATACAGTCATTCACAGTATGCAATAAGTTGTTCAGAGTATCTTTAAATAGTTGTGCATTCATTATCACAATTAATTTTTTAACATTTTCATTACCACACACAAAAAAGAATAAGAATAAAAATTAAAGTAAAAAGGACACCCAAAACATCCAATACCCCCCAGCCCTCCCTATTATTCATTTACATTTTGTCCTCACTTTTCTACTCATTGTTCCATGTATTGGTAAAGGGAGTGGGAGCCACAAGGTTTTCACAATCACATGGTCACACAGTGTAAGCTATATACTTATAATCATCTTCAAAAATCAAGACTACTGGGCTGAAGTTCAACAGTTTCAGGTATTTCCTTCTAGCTATTCCAATACACTAAAAATTAAAAAGGGATATCTATATCATGCATGAAAATAACCTCCAGAATGACCTCTTGACTCTATTTGAAATCTCTCAGCCACTGAAACTTTATTATGTTTCATTTCTCAACCCCCTTTTGGTCCAAGAATGCCAGGACCAAGCTCATCCCCACAAGTCATGTCCCACACTGCCAGGGAGATTTACATCCCTGGGAATCAATGTCCCATGTAGGGGGGAGGGCAGAGAGTTTACCTGCAGAGTTGGCTTAAAGAGAGAGGCCACATCTGAGCAACTAAAGAGATTCTCTGGGGGTGTCCCTCAGGCACAATTTTAAACAAGCTTAGACTCTCCTTTGCAGTAACAAATTTCATAAGGGCAAGCCCCAAGATCAAGGGCTTGGCCTTCTAAATTGGTAGCCCCCAATGCTTGTGTCATTATTCCCAAGGTGGGGAAATTTAATATTTCCATATTTTTCCCAAGTCCCTCAAGGGGGTTTTTCAAATACATTTTTGTTCTCTGCCCAAATTACTCTGGGATGTATTGGAACATCACACTAACCTGTGCAAACCAATCAGATTTCACTCCCTATTAAAAGTTCCATGTAATTATAGTGTTTGAACAAACTAACATTACAAGTTAAATTATATAGTGTTAAAATATATAGATTTTGCACCTAATAAACATCACTTCCTTTAGTCTCATCCAGAAGTTGAAGTTTTAAAGCACCGTCAATATCATCCTTTACCCTAATAGTCTGATTTGCCTTAGTCCTAACCAAGTCCATTTCATTCATACCTCTAATTGAAGTCTGATTTGTTTTCAGACTCTAACATTTGCTGTATAAGGTAGTGCTGACACTCACAGCTACCAGACTCTGGTTCTAAGTGTCAGGTTTCACACAGATACCCAAAGTTCCAGGTTATACACAAAGAGATCAGCATCTCAGGATTTAGAAATAGTCAGTACAACTCAGGAATAGATGTAACTGCTGTAAGAGTTTGCAATCTGGAAGTCTTTACAATAAGCCTTCCTCTGATAACCTATGCTCTCAGGTTCAGTTTTCAGAGTTTGCACATTATAGTTAGTCCATATTAGTGAGACATTATAATGTTTTTCTTTTCATTTCTGGTTTATTTCACCCAACATACTGTCCTCTATGTCCATTCTCATCACAACTTCGTTCCTTCTTGTAGCAGCTCAATATTCTATTGTAGGTATATACCACAGTTCACCATTCCATTCATCAGTTGATAAGGGCAAAAAAAAAGAAAAAAGAAAGAGAAAGAGAAAGAAAAAATGACAACTAAAAAGCAACAAAAGAAACAATAAAATTAAAATAAAATACAATAAAAAGGTCAGACAACAAAACCAATGCCAAGAATCCCATACCCCTCCCTTATATCCCCCTTTTATAGACATTTAGCTTCAGTATATTGCCTTTGTTACAATTAATGGATGCATATTACAATGTTACTGTTAAGTATAGACTCTAGTTTGCATTGATTCTATTTTCCCCCAATACCATCCCATTTTTAACCCCTTGCAAAGTTAACATTCATTCATTCTGCCTCATGCAAAAACATTCTTATATTTGTACATTTAATCACAATCATTAACCACTCTAGGTTTCACTAAGTTATACCATCCCAGTCTTTATCTTCTATCTTTCCTTCTGGTGGCCCACATATCCTTAACCTTCCTCTTTCAACTGTACTCGCAGTTGTCTTTGTTCAGTGTACTTCCTACATTGTGCTACCATCCCTCAGTATTGTGCTATCTGTTTCTGGATCTATACAATCAAACCTGTTGAACATTCTGTACTCCTTCAGCATCAAATGCCCTATCTTTGCCCTCTTTCTATCTCCTGGTATTTTCATTTCTACACTCTTCTCCAAACCTCTCTCCCCTATATTTTCCTATGTTTCTGTAATGCTCCCTTTGGTATTTCTTGTAGAGGATATCTCCTGCTCATGAACCTTCAGTGTCTGTTATCTCATTTTTGAAGAATAGTTTTGCTGGCAATAGAATTCTTGGTTGGCAGTTTTTCTCTTCCAGTATCTCAAATATACCATACCATTGCCTTCTTGCCTCCATGTTTTCTACTGAGAAATCTGCACTTCGTCTTATTGAGCTTCCCTTGTATATGATGGATGGTTTTTCTCTTGCTGCTTGCAGAATTCTCTCTTTGTCTTTGACATCTGACAGTCTGATTAGTAAGTGTCTTGGAGTAGGTCTATCTGGATCAATTCTGTTTGGGGTACTCTGCACCTCTGGGACCTGTAATTTTTTGTCTTTCATAAGCATTGGGAAATTTTCATTGATTATTTCCTCTATTGTTCTTTCTTCCTCTTTTCACTTCTCTTCTACTTCTGGGACACCTCTAACACTTATATTCATGTGTTTCATGTTGTCATTCAGTTCCCCGAGCCCCTGCTCAGATTTTTCCATTCTTTTCCCAGTCTTTTCTTTTTTGGGTAGGATTTCACATTTGTCCTCTAGTTCAGTAATCCTTTCTTCTGCCTCTTCAAGTCTGCTCTTGTATGTCACCATTGTGTTTTTCATCTCTTCCATTGTGCCCTTCATTCTCATAAGTTCTGTCATTTGTTTTATCAAGCTTATGAATTCTTCCTTATGGTCACCCAGTGTCTTCTTTATATCCTTCATATTTCTTGTCACATTTTCTTTCAACTCATTGATTTTATTTAAAAGATTTGTTTGAATACCTTTAATTAGTTGTTTCAACCCTTGAATTTCAGTTGAGGTGTTAGTTTGTTCCTTTGATTGGGCTGTATCTTCATGTTTCCTGGTGTGTCTCATGATTTTTTACTGTCTAGACATTTGATTTTCTTGATTAGTTTATTTGGAGGTTGTTTTCTCTCTTTTGCTTTTAGTTTTCTTGTTGGTTTTCTTAGATCACTTTATTTCTTAGTTTTTCTTGCTGGCCAGTTGTGAGACTGGCTCTGCCCCCCAGTCTTCCCCCAACATCACACACCCACTGTGGCCTGCACAGGGATATGGGGTAGGCACTGGGCAGCCCAGCAAGTTCACTCTGTGTGGTAATAGAAACCTGCTGGCTTCCAGGTGTGCTCTGTTTTCCACCAATCAGCAAGACCTTGGTTTGTTTTAGAGCCCTGCTTTAACAGTTAGGTGGTCCATATTTCTCAGCCAAAATGGGGCTGGGTTTCCATATGGGGCTTGTAGACCAGCTCCTGTGGTCCTAAGAATGGATCTCAAGCATCCTTTTAAAAGTATGTTACTTCCCTTGCACTTTCTGGCCTGTCCAGCAGATGACTCTATTCAGTAACTTAATCATCCTCAGAAGCTGCTTTGCCTCCAAGCACAAGTTGCTTCTACTC
This sequence comes from Choloepus didactylus, assembly GCF_015220235.1. NCBI lineage: Eukaryota > Metazoa > Chordata > Mammalia > Pilosa > Megalonychidae > Choloepus > Choloepus didactylus. The sequence continues at coordinate 489,812 of NC_051311.1, forward strand.
AGGTGAGCTGAAACTGCAGGATTCCTATGCCCTCACTTTGCCAGCCACAATCTGGCTTAATGTTGGCCTACACCTGTGGCAGAGTACACCCTCAGCTGACTAGTACTCCAGTTGTCTCTAGGGCAAGGAAACGGCCACCACCTGCTGCTTCCCTCAGAGTGGGGGAGCACCTCTCAGACCCAGGGCTGAAAACACAGTCTCTGTCCACATTTTCTCAGTCTCTTTGTCCCTAACTGACCTGGGCCTTGAAATGTCCTTCCCTGTCCCCCAGGTCTTCAAACAGTGGGGGGATGTCTCACTGCTGTGAGAGATTTTAAAATCTGTGTCCCTGGTGGGAAGGGTCCTGTCTGTTGATTCTGTGCCTTTCCCACATGGAAACCAAGTGAGGGGGAGAGGAGAGGATGGGCTGGTCCGGGACAGAAGATTCCTACCTGATGTTTCTTCTCTTTCTTCAGTTTGGCATCTGCAGGCTCCTTTTCCAGTCTGTATCCTCCTCCAGAGTTTCAAACAATTCAGAACTGTCCTTTTCTTCATTGAATCTCTGGAGAGAAGTTTTCAGTAGCTGTTTATGTCACCATGTTGATGACATCACCACCTATTTGGTTCCTTTTTCAAATTTCTTTCTCTTTCCTTATTTTCTCATATTGTTCATTCATTGTTTTCCTGATGTCCTGTAGTTCTTTCTCTATACTTTCCTTTACCTCATTGAGCATTTTTAAGATCCTTTTCTAAAGGCTTTCATTGGTTAGTCCACATTCTCATCTTCTTTCTTGGCATTTTCTGTATTTTTATCCTCTTCCTTTGGATGGGCCATCATTTCCTGTTTCTTTCTTTGTCTTGTACTCTTCTGTTGTATTCTGTACATTTTAAAATGTTAACTCTGAAATTACTCCCTGGGGTGTCTATTTCTTGGTTTTGTAACCAGCTGGTGATAAGACAGAGATTTTCTTGAGCCTCAGCCCTCCTCTCAGGGAGGCCTGCCCAAGGCGAATGCAGTGTGCAGGGTTTTCCCTGTCTTTCTAGGCCTCTGTCTTGTCCTGGGATCTTGCTTCCTAGTTGTTTTGGGGTCCCCTGTTTACAGGAGCTTGGTTGTCCCCTCTGTTTCCCAGGGACAGGCCTCGTCCCCCAGGTGTCTGCAGCCGTCAGGCCTTTGTCCCAGACTGTCCGTCCACCTCTATAGTTTCTCACACTCCTTTTGTTGTCTCTGCTGCCTCTGCCTGGAGGGCACATTCTGGGAGGAGGGTCACTCCAGGAGGCTTTTCCCAATTCGGTCTCTCCCAGCCACAGTAGAGTCAGGGACACATGAAGGGGCACAGACCAGCTCCAAAGGGCCCTGTAGATGGTTTAGAAGAGCGCCAGAACTTCTCCGATGGCTTCCCAAGGCTGAGCCATCCTGGCCTGGCCAGCAGACACAGCTGTCAGCTCGCTGTCCCCGCAGCCCTGAGAAGCGCCTTTAACTCTCCAGGGTCTCTGTCCCTGCCTGGGGAGGGCTGGAACGGTGGCTGCCCTCAGAGTCGGCACCCTGAGACCCGCATGCACTTGTCAAAAGCCGTGGTCAGTGAGCAGGGAAGAGGCTTAGTACGGCCCTTTCTGTCACCAGCAGCGAGCCAGGGACTGGGCCCCGTGTGCCCTCCCATGTGAGTGGGGGTGGGCGCCGGAAGCTGCCCTGCCGAGAGAGCAATTTCCAGTTCCTACCGTGAGTTAGCAGCCTCTTCCTCCCGCTCTTCCCGGGATGCTGTACAGGGTTCTGGCCTCTGGAGTTTGAGGCGGTTCCTGCTGTTAAACAGCTGTTTTGGTGGAAGGGCTGAGTCCTGGAGCTCCTGCTCCACCCCGCCTTCCCCGGAAGTCCTCCTGAGTCCACAAATACTCTTTATTGTTTATGTCACATTCAGCCGGGGTTTCTTTGCACACAAAATCATGCTATCTAAGGCAAATATTTTGTTACATTTTAGGTGTATGAAACTCTAAAATATTTTTGTGGGTTTTTAAAAAACAAAGTTCACAAAACTAAAAAAACCTAAATTCTCCAGAGGGCATCAGACATCCAGAGAACATCTGCAAATGAATCTGGATCTTTGACTTAAGAGAAAAATAATAAAATAAAAGATACATAGCCTGGGTGATTCACTTGCTTCACATTTGCAGATGGTCAGGATTGTCAGTTAATAATTTGGGGCCAGATGTAACAGATGCTCACTTAATTGGCTCAAAACATGCTGGTTTCAGATTGTAGCACACAATTGCTTTGGATTTGGTTGCTAAAAACACTCATGTTTTTGCCAAACGGCACTCTTTTGGAAGTTTGCCACAACAAACACAGAGGGTTGCCACGAGAAAGATTTGTGCTTTTAGTGCGACCGTGGAACAACACCAGGTTATAAGAAGGGAGGGAATTCATCAGCCACACATATACAGTTTATCACACACCACAGACTTGACTGAAAAGCACAGCCCCATTCTCAGAAACAGGTAACCAAGAGTGAAGATGACAACACTAACACGATCAGGGCTTTGAAATCCTTGGAAGGTTGTATTCTGTCTGAGAATGTGCACACATCCGAGGACAACCCTCCACGTGCAATCTGATGTTCATGGAGCGTGCAGCCTTCACGGGACAGAGAGCTGCAGCTGATTAGCAATCAGTGGAGATGCAGCACCTAAGGCTCAACTTTTACCAGGTTGGGAGATGCAGTCCAGAACGAGTTAACTCTAATCTGAAATATCCTTGTTAGGTTTTCAGCTTCTCTGTAAGTTTCATTGGTGCAAGATGGCTCTGCAGAAGGATGTAGTAAAAATGATGGCATTCCATTGTGCTCTCAGTACTAACTATAAAGAAAATGGAGATCTGCCTGGCAGAGTTAAAAACAGAAGTGGTTAGAATCTGTGCCTTCCATTTCTATGTGTTTTAACAGGAAGTGATGTATTTGACAGTTGGGACATGGAGAGGCACATCATATACTTACTCCCTTAGGAATAAAATGCATCTGTGTCTCTGCTCCATTTTGTTAGAATGCGTAAGGGTGACGTGTCCCGAGTAAGTAAAACATGTTCTGCAAGCTGTGCCTGGGTACTGGGCAGATGGGGCTCCAAAAGCCAGTTTGTATGGGCTGTGTGGAACTTGGAGCACGTTTTCTGACAGGGACAGATGTGATTGTCAAGAGGCCAGCCCACACGACTTGCTCATAATGGGTCAACCATGGGACAGCACACCCCAAAACGCAACAGCAATGTGTAGTGGTGCTTGTGGGCTCACCCTCGGGCTGCCGTCCTCCCCAGCTGTGGGGGACACGGGTCCTCCGTGGCAGTTCCTCAGAGACGCAAGCAGAGGGGCACAGAGAAGGGATGTGATGGGTCGGAAAAGGCAAGGACCCAAGCAAAGAAGGCCCTGGGACCAAGGGTCCGGAGGAGGGGCGAGAGCCATCCTGAGCCCAGGGCCCTCACAGCAAACGCCACGAAGAGCTCTCGGGCCCCTGCTTGCGGCACTTCCTTGTGGAAAATGCTTGTTATCTTCAAGGACAATGGCAAAGATGCAGACTTGGCCTAAGATAGCCTCACTGACAAGGAAAAAGGCAATGGTGTGGCGTGAACTCGGCCCCAAGACCAGGGTCTGGTCACCCTCCGCCGGGCAGCGGGGCCGCCCACGCCACGTGTCCCTCTGGTGCCCTTTACTCCAACCACCATCGGAATTTTCAGCACTTGCGGCCATCAAAAGAAAAGTCAAAATTGAATAGATTTAAAAAGTGGCTTGAACGTTTTCCTGACACGAACATCACCGTAGCAAAGGCCTTGAGGCAAAACAGTGTTCGACTGCCCATGAGAATTAAAATCTTCTTTTCCTTTTCTCCTTTGTAAATGTTAATTTAGTTCATTTATTATTTCAGGAAGTACACATTAATTTTTCCATGAAAAACATAGGTATATGTAACTTTTGTGTATTTTGCCTCTGTGAACAAAAATAGTCTACAACAAAATAAATAAATTACATAAACATGTTTCCTGGGAGATTCCCTGGCCTTCGTCAGCTCCTCAAAGGGTGGGTGTCGGGACCACTGCTTGGCGAAGGACGAGCGCCCGCCGGGGGGCACGGGCCCGCGGAGTGACGGATGAGGGGGGAGGTGGGAACCAAGTTTGAGAAGAGCTGGGGATTTTTCCACAGCACCCAAAATGGTGACTTTAGGGCTTATTCCCCTAAAAGAACTGAATGCCGCCAAGTCCTGTTTTAAGATGACAAATGTAAAATTTAAGCAAACAAGTGGGGTTTGAAACCCATGATTTAGCAATTTATTAAAGGTAAGAGAGGAGAGTTTGTATAAATTATCACAACTGATAATCCTGATGATTACATTTTTATTTCTTGTGATGACTTTTGGACCAGGCTGCCATGGATGGATCAGGAAAGAGCGAAAGCCCCTGAAGATTGGCAGCTCTGCCCTCCCATGCTCGTCAAAGCCCCTGAAGACCCAGTCTCTCCTTCTCCACCTTTTCATTCCTGTGGCAACTTATTCCACGTGCTGCCAAGGTAAATTCTCCCTGTTTGTGCAGTTATCATCCCTCCCTTTGTTTCTTACTACCTCCACCTGCTCAGTTTTCTGCTAATTCCCTTTAGGCGTTTGTCACTATTTTCTCCCACTAGTCGAAATTCTCCGCTAACAATGCACCCTAATCTCCGTTCCCTGTCCTGGCTTTCCATCGTCACAAGCTTTGGTAATCCTGCCAGCCCCACCCTGCTTGGCAGGAACCAAGGGTGTGAGCCCTCGCTAGACCTTCCTGAGCACGGCAGAAGCCAGGGGGAGAGACCCCCTCCACCCTCCAGGGCTTCGAGTCCAGCCCCACTCAGCAGGGGGCAAGGCCCCCAGAGCCACGGCTGCTCAGCCGAGTGGGAGCTGCTGCGTCGGCCCCCGCTTGGAAAGGTGCGGGTCAGTGAGCCCTGCCCAGCACCCTTCCCTCTGGAGAGGCGCCACTTTACAAATCAGTTCACGAAAACAAGCGATCGCCCCAAGATCGTTCCAGTTTTCCTACCCCTCCCTGCACAAAGTCCCATTCTGTCAGCCCGAGGGGGCTTTACCAGTCAAAAGACCAAAGGGAACGCCCAGCATTTGCTGAAACATGAACTTTATTTGGGGCTTACTCACAGGGAGGCAGAATTCAAACGACTTTTCTCTCGCTGGACACATACCGCTTTTGCAGGGAAAATCAGCTGTGCAATTCAGAGAACAGCAAGCCCTTTTATAAGGGTTTTAGACAAAGATATTCCTGAGGGTGGGGGGAGCACAGATGCAGGAACAGGTCACTCTGACCTGAGAGGTGGTGCAGGGAGAACTAGAATAGCACTTAAACAATTACATTTTGCTCTTTTTGTGAGACTAAGAGCCTCTCACTTCCTGCCTGCTTCCCATAAAGTTACATTTGAAGGTCAGTTTACCCTTTTTCTCTTTACTGGCTTAGAAAGACAATAGGTTAAACATTTAGCTGCCTAGGCCACACAGACTGCTGTGCACCGAAGATCTGCAGGCCTGTTTTGCTCAGGCCATGGGTTGCCACACCTTCCTTCCTTTTTTTTTTTTCTGTTGTTGTTGTTGACTTTAGGCATGTATTATTATAATCTTATACAGTCTCCATAAATTTCAAATTGATTTATTTGGGTTTAGTTATAACAGCATAATAAAGATCAAAGCACTGGGCCTCTGAAATAAAGCAGGCAATCACCATTCAATAAACACACAATTTATCTGGTATTAAAGGGTTATGTTTACAACTAAACTTTTATAAAATGGTTAGCATAAATAAATATATCATTACACTTTTTTGCATAAATATATATCGCTGCCACTATACAAGAGAGCTCTAAAGTACTCACAAGTATTCTCTGTCTCTCTCTCTAAATATATACATATGCATATATATGTATATATATATATATATATATATATATGCATGTGCGTGTGCGCACACACACACACACACACACCATTCAATAGGCTTGCATCAAAAAGTAATTCTGACCAAAGACTTCATTTAAGTAATTGAATACTGGATCCTTCTGATGTTCACCCTCCGTCTTTGAAAAAAAGGCAGTTTCTGCTTGAACTGGGCAATTCCTTGTGATTTTAAGGTGGAAGTAGTATATAAAGAAAGCCTTCCAGCTGCAGAAAGGGCATTTAAAGTCTCCTAAGTAACTAATATCCTCCAGGTCCTCCTGGGGAGAACGATCATTCTTAGTTTTCCTTCCATTTATTTTTTAAGGTCATTCAATTTGTTGTTGTCCTCTTTTGTGAAACGGTTGAAAACTCCATTCAGCTCCTGAAAAGATCCTTTTTGCGTGCAAACACCGCTTGCTCAGCCACAGGGCGCTTTGCTCGGGGACGGGACGCTGAGGGCTCCGCGGCGGGGCCGAGGGCCGCGGGGCCGGGGCGCTGTGAGGCGCGGGGTGCAGCCCACGTGCCGCGGGGTTTCCGTCCTGCGCGCCGGCTGGGTCTGGGGGTGCCGGGCACCGGCCCCTGGAGCTCGGAGCAGCCGCCGCTCGCGTGCAGAGCGGGGTGGCCGCGCCTCCACCGGGGTCTTGGCCGGGGAGCTGCCCAGGCTGCGTCCGGGAGGCTGTTTGTCCTGCAGACCCCACTGGACTGAACGCGGGTGCAGGGAGAGACGCGGAGGGTCCGGCGGCCGCCCGAGCTCGGTGCAGAAGGGTCCACATCTGAGGAGGCAGCTTCGGGCGTAGACGCCTCAGCCAACAGATGCCTACTGGGTGCCGGGTCTGCTCCGAGCCCGACACCCGGGGCAGGCTCACCAGCCCCGCTGCTGCAATCCCTGCAAGAGCCCGTCTGCCCGGCCGGTGGGCTGCACCTCGGAAGCCCCGGGGGCGGCAGCGGCTCGCTGGGGGACAGGACCCCGCCCCAGCCCCCCCGACCCCTGCACCCCAGACCCCCCACCCCCAGACCCCGCCCCTTGCACCCTGGATCCCCCGTCCCCAGCCCCCAGACCCCGCCCCAGCCGCCAGCCCCCTGCCCCCTGCACCCCAGACCCCACCCCCTGCCCCCTGCACCCCAGCCCCCAGCCCCCACCCCCTGCACCCCAGACCCTCAGACCCCGCCCCCAGACCCTGCCCCAGCTGCCAGTCCCCTGCCCCCTGCACCCCGACCCCAGCCCCTGCCCCAGCCCCCAGCCCTCCGACCCCTGCACCCCAGACCCCCCACCCCCAGACCCCGCCCCCTGCACCCCAGTCCCCCAGACCCTGCCCCCAGACCCTGCCCCAGCCGCCAGTCCCCTGCCCCCTGCACCCCAGATCCCAGCCCCCGCCCGCTGCTGCTGCCCCCCTGTCCTGGCTGCGGAGACCCTATAACCTTCACTCACTGAGCTGAGTCACAATAATGTTCTTTTGCCAAATTCTTCTCCAGGATGGACTGTCTGATCTGCGGGTGCTCCTGTGAAACTCATAAAGGTGGACAGGGCCCATAACATTGCTAAGACTTTTTCCAGAGATATTTTTAATTTGATTTCTGGTAAAACAATGGTAAACATTACCCTTCAGAAGCCTGGGATACTGCCTTCAAAGCATTCAAAAGCAAATGTCCCGTGGCGGGGGCGGGTGGTTGGCTGTGGGAGGCCCCCCTATGGCCCACCCCCACCCCGTCGGAGACCCCCTATGGCCCACCCCCCGGCCGAGGCTTGCAGAACCCAGTGCCTACCTGCTCTCACTCCAGGGGCACACACCCTGGCACAGAACTTTCCCCACATGGGAAACTAAAAAGCTCCTTCTTCCCAACATGGTCATTTTTTTCCAGAGAGAATAAAGCCGGTCCTGGCCAGACTGGTGTTGGCGTTCAGCTCTGGCTGACAGAGTGACATACTCATGAAAGGAGGAGGGGGCTGTGGGAGTGGGAGGGTGCTGGGGAGAGGATAAGGGGTGAGGTCAGTGGCTTTATGTCCCACCAAGGGCACCTGAGCCCTGTGCTGGTCAGGGTTCTTCAGAAAAACAGAACTGACAGGAGGTACGTAGGCGCGTATATGTAAACATTCAGAGATTCGCTATGGGAACTGGCAAGTTTGAATCCCGTAGGGCAGTCTCCAAGTTTAAAACTCAGTGAAGGTGACATTGAATTCCCCAGGAGAAGCTGTGCTGGATAAAGTAGAGACAGAAATTCTTTCTAACCCTGAAATCCTCAGTTCTTGCTTTAAGGCCTCCAAATGATTGGGTAAGGGGACTCTCACTGCTGAGGGCCATCTCCTTTGCTGATTGTAGATGCAGTCAGCCACAGCTGCAATCAGTCATCTAATAATTTAAATCCATCTATGAAATACCCTCCAAGTACCCATCGGGCCAGTGCTTACTTGACCAAACAACTGGCACCACAACTCAGCCAAGCTGGCCCCTGGAACAAACCGTCACAGGGCCCGTCCAAACCATTAAATGAGGTCCAAAGAGACTTCTGTGGACTTGCACCTGCCACATCTGTTGCTGTGCTGCCAGTGCCAGGCCTGTCGGTGAACTGACTGATTTAGTTGTGAGGATTTGGAGCGTTGGCTCCCATCGGCCTCTTGGTCCACACCGGGAACTTTATGTTGAAATGTGGTGGCAACAATGGACTCTCTGCCACCCCCTCTTGCACCCGAGTTCCCGGGGAGGACATGTCCATGTGCGGGATGTCTGCGGCTGAGAAAGGACGCGATGTCAGCAACCCCCTGGGATCCCGGCTTACCTGCTGCTGGAGGTCGTTTTTTTGTTGCTCTCCCTGTGGGGCTCAGCCTGGAGAAGCCAGTCTCCTAATCTGCGTGTTTCCTGAGTGGTCCCACCTCTCGGAGGGCCCCACTCTCGTCTAGGGTCCACACCCCACATTCGCACCAGAGCAGAATCTCCTACCTGTCCCCACAGTGAGTGTTCACAAGCTGTTGGCTTATTTACTCGACCCCAGCTGGAAGAGGAGTGGCTTAAACCCTATTGGTGCAACTCCTGTACTTAAATACGTTAGTAAATTAAATGCTTAGGAATTAAGACACATCTAGCTAGGTCCTGCTGGCTAGAGCAAGGCTCTCTGATGCACTGAAACAGCATCGATATCCAACCTTCAACATGTCCAGTATAATTTCACTTCTCTTCCAAAGAGACACAATCAAAATAATATTCTCTAGGAAATGCTTGGGCACAGACTAAAAGTGTTCTCCTTTTCCTTTGCCCTCCTAAAGTGAAACAATCCCAAACTGAGCTTGAGGTCATCTCTGTGAGCCCACGGCGAGGGTAAGTCCCTCCACCAAGCCCTGTGTGTCAAAAGGACATCTGCCCCGAGAGGACCTGCCCCATAAATCTTCACAGGTTACCCGGCTCAGTCCTAGTCCACATTGTGTACCCCAGTTTTGGAGCATGTAGTTCCGGAGCCGTGGTTCGCCACCTTGGCTGTGCCTCGGAATCACTGAGGGGTTTTTAGAATGTGGGTGTGCTGAAGCTCCTCACAACCACTAATTCCAGAGACTGAGGAAGGAGCCGCAGACGCTTCTGTTGTCAACCAAACAGCAGCCTGTTCTAGACCGTCCGAGTCTGCGTCCGTGCGTTCACTGTCCATGGACTGTGAGCCATATGGATCGTCTCAGTTAATACCCAACCCCAGAGCAGCTCCTCATGCTAAACAAAACAACTGCTCAACGTAATCAGCGAGCAGAATTCATCTGCGATGACTCACCGTGGTTCCCGAGCCTCCCCACTGCTTTCCCATCCCCAGCAGCTGCCCGGCATTCAAGAAGCTGCCACCATGCACAGATGAGGAGCTCGGTGACACTGCCGGCCTGGGGCAGGATTTGTGAGTCTAGGCTCCCTCCAGACACGAAGACGTTCTGCCCACGCAGCTGGAAGGCATGATTTACGACTGTCCAAGGCAGTGGCAGATGCTGTCCTTAGGGTCTTCCCAGCCCAAGCCTTCTTTTGTTTTCAGTATGAAATGCTTAGAAATGTGCCTGAGCATGTGAGAACTCAATGTATTTTAGGTATTTTTAGAGAAACTGTCGTATCACATTAGAATTGTTTTTTATTTTTACAAACACTTCCCCTTCCCACGTCCCCCCAGTACCCTCTATTTCTAGTCATCTCTTATAAATGATATATAATTTTTGACCTTATGTGCCTTGCATATCTCACTGAGTGCAGCATTTTCAAGGATTGTCCATGTTGTTGCCTGTTTCATAACTCCATTTTTTCTTACAGAACCACACTGTGTTCCTTACTATAGCTTTGTCCAATCACTGACAATCACTGCAAGTAGAAAAGAAACTGCAGAAGAAACTAGACAAACGCCAGCCCCCTTGGGGTTTCTCTCTCTGGTCCCCTACAGCCCCACCCCAGCCTTGACTGCTGCACCCTTATTTAGTTCGTGGCTTTGTGTCTTGTTCTTCCAGTAACCGGAACATGAGCCCTTTGAAGGCACGCATTGTGTGCTATGTACAATTTTGTCCCTACAGTATCTGGCACGGTCTTTTACTTGGAATGAAAGCGCAAAAACATGTCAGTACACATAAACATTAATAACTATGCAAATTTACACAATCTGTACTCTCATACAAAGATAGGAATAAATGGGATGGGCTTCTGGGGATTGCAGTGACTTTAAGTTAAATGTCCTGGGTGGAGTCCTTGGAGATTATCGTGGGGAGACGGGAGGGGTCTGCCAGCCCTCCCTGAGATTTGTCCAGAAGGCTGGCATCGCACTTGAAATGAAAGCTCTGTGCAATTTACCCTGATTTCTCCCCAAAGTGCTGCAGGGTATACCTGTGCTGGACAATCTCCAGTCCTTCCTCATTCAAGAACTATGATAGGTGAGCTAGAGTCTGGCCTGAGATCATCTTTCTACAAACCCTGAGAATCTCCTCAGGGTGGGAAGAGGCATCCATGGTCTTTTGCTTGAAAACCCACATAATCAAGCACAGGAAGTATTTAGTCTGTGTTCGTCACAGCCTGAGGGGGCTTTGCCAGTAAAAAACAAAAGAAGACGCTGAGCATTTTCTGAAACATGAACTTTATTTGGGGCTTACTCACAGGGAGGCAGAAATCAGCAGAAATCAAACAGCTTTTTTTCTTGCCAGGCGGGTATTGCTTTTGCAGGGATGTTGGCCACACGATTGAAAGAGGACAGCAGGCCAGTTATAAGAGTCTAAGACAAAGACATTTCTAAGGGTGGGAGGGCATCCTGTGACATGGGGGTGGTGCAGGGAATAAAGAATTATAGGATGGAGCTTTGTTAACAACCACAAGAGTGATGACACTTGGGGGCCAGGAAGCTGGTAGACCAGATCAACATTCTTGCTCTTTTGTGAGACCAAGAGTTTCTCACTTCCTGCTTATTTCCCATTTAAAGTTACAATTTACCATTTTTCTCTTTACTGGCTTACAAAGATAACAGGTTAAACATTGGCTGCCTAGTTCACACAGACTTCTGTGTGCCAAGGTCCGCAGGCCTGTTGCTCAGGCCAGGGGCTGCCACAGTGTTTATGCGATTACTCCAGGGCAGAGTCTAGGTTGAATCTTTATCAATTGATTTTTAGGGACGGTTTTCTTCTCCCTGTGTGATCTTTGAAGAGTTTCTCCTCCTTGGGCAAGGGGGCTCTCGGTGGGTTGTTGGGTTGTTGGGATCCTGGTCACGGAGGGCCCCTGTGGGCCAGTTTAGCCGGGGATGACAGGAGCACCCAGAGGGCCACTGATGCGGGGAATGGGTGCTGGGCCAGACCCCCATGAGCCACTGTCAGTGCCATTTAACTGATTTAGAGACCGATAGAGCAACAACCAGCTGAGGAAATGCGATTGTGTTTCCAGGCATGGGATAAGGCTGGCCACGTGGAGGCGGGAGGCTGGTGGAGCCGTGGGGGATATGGAGCGATGCCCTGGGTGCCTAGGCAAGTGTGGGGCTCAGGGTGGCTGGGAAGGGGCTGAGGAGGTGGGCAGGGGAGAGACCCAGCACCTCAGGGCTCTGTGCTCAGCCTGGGTCCTGGGGTCCCCTGGCGGGGCCACGGGTGAGAACCGGGGGCTGCTTCCTTCTGCCCCAGTGCATTAAAATAAAGGTGCGTCTCTCTAGAGGACCCCATCGTGCACCCCGGGGAGTGTCCAACAACACTGTAGTGTACATGGAGCCCTGTAAGCGAGAAGTTAGGGTGTAACAAATGGTTATGACTCCTGAATCATGTTCCCTTTTACTTTCAGGTTTATTAGAGTAGCCAGAGGGAAACACCTGAGATGTCTGAGCTGTGACCCAGCTGTCTTGATCTCTGATAATGACTATATAAATACACAGCCTTTATCTTGTGATTTTGAAACCTTGTGACTGACCCTCACTTGTACCCCTTTATCCAGGTTTTCAATTTTAGAGTCCTATGATCAGTAACGACAGCCCCTGATGTTTACTAATGAAGGACCTTGAGTCAGCCCAGAACTAACCCCCCCCAATTCCAAAACTATCTTGATAGGACTAAATCTAACCAAAATGGGCCCACCTGACATGCACAGTAGCTTAGACTCCAACTTCTAAGTGACCTATGCCTCATTATAATACTAAAAATCACACCCATCATCATATTAAGGCCATTTTCTTACACACGTGCTGACTAAGCGTGTAATCCATCTGCACATGTTCAACAATCCGATCACCTCTAACCTTGTCACCTCGAGCCACTGTGTGCCTTATCCTAAAATCTACCTATCTTTTGATACTATAAAACTATCAGAATTACTGCAGAGGGAGACAGATTTTTGGCCAATAGACCATCTGCTCTCCTGCTTTGCACCTGGCAATAAACTCTCTCTCTCTTTGAAACCCTGGGGCCTCAGGAGTTGGTCATTTGAGCGCATCTGGCAGAGAACCCCACACTTTGATCACTGTTGGTCCTTCCACAAGTCCACACGGTGGTTTCTTCCATCGATGGGGAAGGTGCCAGGGCTGGGTGTGGCAGGAAGGAGGGACAACAAGGGAGATGTATTTCTGGTGATATCAGAGGAGTATTTTCTAGTGTGATTTGGCTTTTGTTTTTGTTTTGTTTTGTAACCAATAAAGCCCTAAACTCAAATTGTTTTTGATTAGCTGACATTTCTGAAAAGAGACTTTGTCTAGGGCAAAGGGAGAGAGAGTTGCTTTGGGCTTCCTCCCTAAATCGGCAGGGGGCTGAGGTGATCAGCTGTGAAGACGGAGATGCAGGAAGGGTGGCGAAGCTGAGGGCGGTAACGAGGCTGCCATTTGACCGGAGAGCCTGCTCTCCGAGTAGGGCCCATGTGTGTCTGTGTGTCTGTGTTTGAGGTTGACTCGGAGAAGCAGAGCTAGGGAATCAGAGGTTGTCTGCATCCTTCTGGTGCTCCAAAATGGTTTTCTTCACCTCTAACAACCTCGACATTCTAAATCTCAGGTGGAAGCGTTCGGAAATGCAGTCGCTGTGGAGACACGGTCGAGCCATCCACAGCCGCTGGCGCTCAGCGAGGAGGGTCCCTGGTGCTCGAGGTCCTCGTGGGGTCTGCCGCCTGCCCCCTCCTCAGCCACACTCTGCCCTGCAGGCCTCACCCTCCCACCTGTCCCCAGGTGACCCGAGTGTGGGGATGAAATCACCATTTTATTTCTCACCAAAGTTCTCAAACCACTCCCATCCCCAAGACACCTCTTTGAAGTATATGTTTAAATTAGGAACACAAAATTGTAAGGACATTAAATAAATAAAATATTTAAGTACAAAGCTCAGAATCCATGGCTATGCTTCCAGGATCATCACATAATCACAAGATATTACTGATCGCAGGACAGTTTTAACAGGCCCATTGTATCAGACGGACAGACACACGGAGAGTCTACTCATGGCTTGTGCTGACAGCAGCACTATATCTGCATAACTGGCCTGATTAAACCACTTCTATTGTATTTTCCATGCCAATTATAAAAACTGCTAATATTTTACTTGGTCTATACTTTGGAAATTTTCCCACAGAAATTTATTAATTCTGGAGGCTGTATTCTATTGTTTAACATGTCAAATTGGAATAAATATATATTTTTATTATCATAAGGCAAAACATTTACAGAAAAATTAGAAGACACAAATAAGCATGAAAAAGGAAATAAAAGGCTCCACAACTCTTCCTTTGCAGAATCGATTCTGGTTGAAACCTTGGCTCTTTTTGTCTTGCGGGCTCTTCCCCGTGTGTGCGCAGCAGGATGAGCTGGTTTGCCCTGGACTGAGGAGGTTCCCGGGTTGCGCGGCTTTCTGTGCTAAAATCCACTTCCAGGCAAGTGGGGCCAGTCGGTTTGTAAAGGTGCACACACATACACACACACACACACAGTGAAAAACAAAATCATTTATTGAGGACTGCAAACTCATGGCAAGCATTCAGCTCTTTAGGTGCGTTATCATAACCACCATTTTTCATGAGAGAAAACTGGGCTTTGGGAGGTCCCCTCATCACTCTCTTGGAACACCCAAGTCTGCTTTGCTATTGGTCAGCAATAGGCACGTGTCCTTCTTTCAAGCTTGTCTTTTCCTTTTTAATTTTACTTATGGTTTTCTATGTCTAGAGTTTTTAAACTTTTATGCCAGTGCTATCATTTTTCCTCTTATGTAATGTTCAGAGAATCTTTTCCCAAGTGATGTGACCTCTTACCTGCACCCCTGTGCTGTCAAATCCATTTGGAACATGCTTCCGTGGAGAGCGTGGGGTAGTGATCCCTTTTCTCTAAGTGGACCACAGTCTGACACACAAATCCTTTCCCCTTGGATGTTGGATGCCATGAACTAAAGACGCAAGCGTGACAGGTGCACATGGGCTGACGGCTGGGCCTTGGGTCCTGCTGCACTGGCCTCTTATTTTGGGGCTCACGAGAGGGGGTGTGTGCTAACTGACCCCCTCCTAACTCAGGGAACGGGGGTAAAGATGGACATCTGGTCCACAACTTAGCCATGAACAATTTCTCCGACTCTGTGGTACGGGAGGTGGTTTACTGTGCGTGGTAGGGGACACACAAGGTGCGTGCTGATGTTTGGCAGTTGCCATGGAGACGGGCTGAGGAGACTCACGGTGAGATTTAACCTTGCATGGTTCTTCGTGGCACACTTCAGCGACGTCCGCTCTATTGCTGCACCGCATGGCGTAGGGTGTAGGCTTTACTCTTAAACAGCGAGGTGCCAGGCTCATCACTCTTCTTTGCAGGTGCTGTCCACTTTCTGGTTAAACAAGGGGGTTTAGGGGGACAACAATAACAGAGCCACAGAAAGGCATAGCTTCACTTGTGAGCATGTCACAAAAACTGGAATTTTAGTCCTGTTCTGGTGTGGCTCAATGGAGTAGTCCAAGTTTTCATTTTTATCTTTGATATTAAAAAAATTAAAAGCAAAAATGGAGGTATCAGTGGGATGCTCAATTGCAGTAGTAAATACATTTTTTTTGTTTAACTGTTGCTAAAAATAAGCCTTAAGCTGGTTTTATCTGTGCAATAAATGCAATTTAAAGTGATTTCACAACTTTTTAAACCACTGAGAAAAAAAGACAAATGATTTCTTATTTTGCTATAATTTCTGAGTGGTGGCAAATTGATGTCTTACCAAAAACATGCTTGGCCTGTTTGCAATTTGCTTGGCTGTACACTAATGATAAACATACATCAAAAACTTACCAGGTTTTGATAAACATGACAATCATTTTGTGGGTTAAGTTCTTGAGAGTTGTGCAAGGTTTCGGTTTTTTCTTTCAGATGCAGTGTTGCACTGTGTTAACAAAGATGTCCAAAAATAGCAAAATGAAAGACAAAGACCTTCTACAATTGAGACTTTTTTGGAGTTTATAATTAACTCCATGCATCCTAAAAACATAATTTAGTTATTAAAGATTGCACAAAGCAAATGAGCTTTGAAAGTCAACTATAAGTGAAAGATGCAAAACATGTACCTGGTTGGTCAGTCAGAATAATCCAAAGGGACAGGCACTTCTTCAATCCATAAAATAGTAGAATGTGCTGTTTGCTCTAAAATTATCTGGAAAAACCATCCCAGGCAATATTCCAACAGCCCAGGATCACACTTCTCAATCTTCTGCACATCCGTCTTTAAACTGAGAAATTCCTCCTCTTAACTCATCCATTCATTCATTCGGTAAATGTTTTTCAGGTGCCTGGGGTGTGCCAGACCCGGGAGCGAGGGCACAGCCGTCAGTGGGGAGCAGCCCCTGCCCGCAGGAGGTCACTTCCCGGTGAGGAGAGTCGGACTCGTCACAGGGCAGTGTGGGACCCCCGGGCCCCCAAGTGTCTTGAAAGAGTGCACAAAGCAGCTTGCTTGACCTTGGACAGTTAATGTTTGACCTATTCTCCTTGTCTGTGCTAAACATAATCTATAACTACCTCCTCCCTGAGACTCCCTGAGACACTGTTATCTCCAGATAATCTATAATCCTCCCCTCCTCCCTGTTGATTACATCAGCCCCTCCCTACGTTGCACGACCCCTGCTCCCATCTTCATACCCATTGGAATGACGAGCCTTTATAACCAGCCCCAGGGTGAGAGCAGTGGGTGCCCTCTGAGTGCCCTGGGACGCCTGGGGGGATTTAGGTTCTCATGGGCCCCCTCAGCTGCTGCGGGGTCTCAGGGCAGGGGCCAGGCCAGGGCGGGGCTGCCCCAATCTTCTAGGGAGATGGGAGTGGGACCCGGAGCGGGTGCTTAGGGACAGCGCAGCTGGGAGGCCCGGGCTGGCCGCCCCCCTCCTCCCCACCCCCACTGTCCCCCTCCCCCCACTCCTCCTCTCCCCCCAATCCTTCCTCCCTCACTCCCCCCACTCCTTCCCCCTCACTCCTCCCCCTCCTCCTCCTCCCCCTCCCCCTCCTCGCCCTCCTCCCCCTCCTCCTCGCAGCCGTCAGCCCAGCGAGGGACCCGCCCCTGGCAAGAGCGTGTCTCCTCGCGGATTCCTCCCGGCTCGGCGGCCCCTCCTCCCCCTGCTGAGCCCACACCCAGCGGTCGCGGAGGCCGCCGTCTGGAAGGCGCATTGGCCTCTTCTGAGCCCTCTCGGTGGCCGAGGCACTGGGTGTCCGGAAACGAGCGCGCACGGACCTGGATGAGACCCGCGCCCCGGGCTCCGGGACGGGCGCGCCCTGCCCCGAGGGCCCCTGAGACGGGCCCAGGCTCCGTCCTCCTGTCCGCTGACCTCAGCCCCAGCTCTCCCTCCCCCGCGCCCTATTCCGGGTGGAGCTTCCAGAAGCTGCCGTCCAGGCCGGTGTCCGGCCCTCGCGTCCCCCCAGGTGTGAGCGCTTCCCCCTCTGTCTCCTCCTCCTCTCCCTGAGTCTGCAGTTGCGGCTCTGACTCCATTTGTGCCCTGTCCTCACACACCACCTGGAGTCTTCGCCTCCTTCATAGCCCCTTCCCCACAGGCTGCCAAGGTGAGGCCCAAACCTGCCCCCTCATTCCCGGCCCGCAGCCCCCTGCACCCCCACTCCCGGCCCGCAGACCCCTGCGCCCCCACTCCCGGCCCGCAGCCCCCTTGCGCCCTCATTCTGGATCTAGATGGCCCAGCCTGTCCCCCTGGGGGCTGCCCCCTCGTTCCCCCTCCCCCCCCCCCCCCCGCCCCAACGCCCTCCCTTGGGCTCACTCTTAGCCTCGTGGCCCCACTTACGCTCTATCGCACCCCCATTTTTATTTTCTTGGTAGCAGTTATAAATCATAGACGCAAATTGTCTTATCTGCTTACACGCTACCTGCATCTCTCCGGGAAAACACAGGCTCCTTGGGGTGGGAACTTTGCCATAGTCCCCACGGAAATAAACAGATTTTGAAATTCCATGTTCCCAACTTAACTCATCATTCTAGCCCTCCACTGATTCCAGTGATCTTTCTCAAGTCCCGTCTTCTCGATCCCTAAACTCACAATTTTGGCATCACCCTCACCTCCTCTGTGTTGCGCTCCATGGCCAATGTCCCACTGACTGTTCTTTCCGGAGCTTTTGTAGATTCCTTCTTCCCTTCCCAAGTCACGGACTATTCCATCCTTGGTCTTTCTGTTTTTCTGACATTTTAGGGATGGACCCAGACCAGTATTTCTAAACACCGATTTTTGCTGTTTTCCCAACCGGTAGGGCACACTCCTGTTAGGAATTAGGCAAAGTACAAAAATCTCACTCTCTGCAACGCTGAGACGCAGCTGCAGGAGGGGACCAAGTGTGGGGGGTCATGTGTGAATTCTGCAGCTGAAACCAGTGACCCTGGGTTTCATTCAGGGATCACCAACTTAAACTTAAACGAGTACAAGGTGTGCCCTTGGTATTTGGTAGTATTTAACTCTAAGCTAATAATTGCCATGCCCATATTAAGAATATTGAGAATTCCAGTGCCCCGGGTCTGTGCTGTGCTGGCTGTTTCAGTTTCCGGTAGGAAGGCATTCCTGGACTTGAGGCTCACGCGTGAGTTATATCTGGCTGTAAACGTCCTTTCGACAATGTGGTTTCCCTGTTCTGATTCTCTCCAGCTTGGTTTCCTGTGGGACCTGCACCAGGTGAAACCGCTGCACATACATGTTTGGGGCTGATTGTTGATCCAGGCATATTTCCCATGAAAGATTGGGAAATTGGCATTACCACATGTAAGCCAGGTTCTCATGGGGTGGGTTTGTGTGACATGATCTCCTGAATCAGTTCACACTTGGTGCGGTGACATATTGGAGTGTTCAAATGCCCAGTCTGCATCGGGCACACTTTCAGGGAAGGCTGAAGCTCTGGCCGGCCTGTGGCACCGTCTTCCCGGTGCCTGGTCCTGGGAGCCACACTGAGGCCGGCTGACGGCCAGGGGCGGGTTGGTGAGCAGGTGCGACTGGGAGCTCAGGCTCAGCCCCCAGCTGCCTGGTCCTGTGTCCTGATGGCCGGCCTGGTCAGGGATGCCTTTCTCTAGAAAAGCATTGAAATCGGGCGTTTGCCTCAGGCATCCTCACCCACTCTCCACAGCCTCTCCTGAGATGTCTGGCCCAGATGTGCACACGCTGACAGTAACCCTCAGGCAACCCCAGCCCCTGGCACTCCTGCTCCCGAGCCACGCAGCCCCTCTGCAGCCGGACCGGGCATCTGTCCCTGCGGGTTCGGTGGGATGAACAGTGACGGAGCCTTTCACCCCCCATGATCTCATCCGCAGACGTTCTCACCTAATTCTGCGGCCAACCTGCTCTGAGGTCCATGAGTCGTGGCTCCCGGGGAGCCCCAGGGCCCCTGCTTTCTGGGTGTGGCAGCTCACTTCATCCAGTCACCTCTTGTCCAGGCCTCGGGTTACATTTACTGGGACGATTTTTTGAGCAAACTCTTATAAAGCAAGCAGTTTAAGAGAAATATCAACTCATGAAACTTCCCTTACTCAAGTGGGTGGAGAATGAATTACAAACAGGTATTGTATTGACTAACAATTCAACGCACCAGTTACTGAGTCGCACTTCTGTTTTGTGACCTGAGAGTTACCAAAACTGCAACTGTGGAGCTCGAACTCACTGCAGTAACTATTAATAACGTAAGAACACAGGCCCATTTTTGGGAATCTGCTGAAAACTGCTGCCTGCTTTTCTAAAAAGTTGGATCACTTGGGAGCTTGAATATCTTTAGTTGTTTATTTCTGTCAAGTGCTCAATGTACTCATTTGTGCATCATCTCCTTCAGACGTAGTGCTTTCAGCTAGAATACCGAGGCCTTGGTTGATGAGTGAGAATGCTGATAATTGATAATAATTACAATAACCATCATTATTGCATAGTCATGTTGAGCCAGAAAATTCATGCACAGTATTTAGGATTTTCAACTCAACCCATTTTGAAGGTTAAGAAACAGATGGGAACCAAGTCACTCTCCCAGGACCTGTAGCTGGTGGTGGTGAGCCCACGGCAGGCATGGGTCCTGGGGCCTTTGGGTCCCACCCTGCACCCCAAAATGGCCACCTCGCTCACCACCAGCCCCAGCCTGCAAAGAAACAGTCAGCAGAGAAATATTTTTTATTACAACAGGATTGTGGGGAAAGGTGTACTGACTTTCCTGGAATTGTGAAAATGAGTAGATAAAAACTGTGAGTCACTAAATAAAACCACAAAGGAAACATGGTGTTTCGGTTTGCTAAAGCTGACAAAACGCAATAAACCAGAAGTGGGTTGGTTTTTACCATGGGGATTTATTAACTTACAATTTACAGTTCTGAGGCCATGAAAATGTCCGACTCAAAGCATCAACAGGATGACACCTGGACTCGGCAGACAGACCGCCAGCATCGGGGCTCCTCTGTCACACGGGAAGGCACATGGCCGGCATCTGCTAGTCCTTCTCTCCTGGGTTTTGTTACTTTCAGCTTCTGGCTTCCTCTCTGCTTTCTCTGGAGCTTTTTTCCTCTGCCTTCTATTCTCTTAAAAGAACCCCAATAAGAGGATTAAGACCCACCTTGAATGAGGTGGGGCACATCTCAACTGAAATAGTCTAATCAAAGGGTGCCATCACCACAGGTGGTGTAGACACAGAAATGGATTAAAATAACATGATCTTTTCTGGGGTACATAACAGCTTCAAACTACACATAGTAAATAAAAAGAATCCCCGTTTTGGTTTTCCAGAGAAGTATGATTTTGACATGGCATATTTCCCCTATTAAATTTTAACAAGATTATATCTGCATTTAAGGACAAAATGTTTTAATTTAATTCCACAAGACAGCTGGAAATTGCTATTTGCTTTTTCACTTAAAATATTTGTTTAAAGTTAGTCAATTGATTTAATATGTAACATCAGTGTGAACAAGAAAAGAAGTGCAAATGACAGGGAAGCAAATATTATTGAATAATGTAACCACTGTGTTGAATGAATTAGTGTTCTCCCGTAGAGATGTTTCTAATCAACTGATTCTGAATGAAAGTGAAAAAAAAGTGTATCATCAGTCTTCTATGCAGATTAAAATAACTTCATGGCATAAAACCTTATTCATGCTTAGAAAATTGTGCGCTATGTACCTGTGCCGGTTTGAATGTATTGTGTCCCCCAAATGCCATTATCTTTGTGGTCTTGTGGGACAGACGTTTTGGTGCTGGTTGGATTTGCTTGGAGTGTGCCCCACCCAGCTGTGGGAGATGATTCTGATGAGATGTTCCCATGGAGGTCTGGCCCCGCCCATTCAGGGTGGGCCTTGATCGGTGGAGCTATATAAATGAGCTGACTCGGGGGGAGGGAACTGAGTGCAGCTGGGAGTGATGTTTTGAAGAGGAGCAAGCTTGCTAGAGAGGAACGTCCTGGGAGAAAGCCATTTTGAGGCCGGAGCTTTGGAGCAGACGCCGGCTGCCTTCCTAGCTAGCAGAGGTTTTCCGGACGCTATTGGCCATCCTCCGGTGAGGGTACCCGATTGCTGAGGTGTTACCTTGAATGCTTTGTGGCCTTAAGACTGTAACTGTGTAGCAAAATAAACCCCCATTTTATAAAAGCCTATCCATCTCTGGTGTTTTGCATTCTGCAGCATTAGCAAACTACGACAGTACCTATCAATACTGTTATATGGCAGTGAGCCATATAATGTATTTTTTTCTCCATTAAACTGACACATCCTATTTTTTACAGATCCTGAGCTGGGGTAAATTTGGTGTGCAGTAGAAGTTCCTCCCCTCCCCCCACCCCAGATAGTGGCCCCAAGTGTTTCCCACATTTTGTCTTCACCAGGAAGAGGCAGGAAGAAAGGAACAAATGCCCAATGAATGCCTGGGTGCGCTGGAATGCTTACTATGTATTATCTGGTTTAGTACGTATACAGCAGTGCTCGGTATATTCTTGTGAAAAAATGAAGATGAATGTTATTTTCAATCCCATCTTCTACATAATTAGGACTCGTTAATTAAGAAAATCGCCCAAATCCACACTGGTAGCAAGTAGTCAGGGGTTGGGCCAGGCCCTCTCCTCACCGGGAGGTGCTGTGCAGAGTCGTCCAGGCTGCAGCAGCATCAGGGCTGTGGACGGACCGTGGGACGCAGTCCCTGGGGTCAGTGTTCAGCACTCAGGTGGTCCGCCTGAGCTGCACTGGAGAACACGGCAGAGCTGCCTTTACAGGCCGGACAACCTACGAAAGTCACGTACAGTGACATGTGCCCCAACATCAGACACCTTGTACAGAAGTTCCCGCACTCTCACATGCCCACATCTAAACTCCCTCACCATGTCCCACTTCTCCCATCACACCATCACGTGACGTGCTACACAGTTCACCATTAGCTTTGCTGTTCTTCATCTCCCCAGACACAGCGTAGGGTCTTGTTTGTTCACTGGCGTGTGCTGGACGCCAAGGGCAGACTGCAGCGTGTGGGGAGCACTCGGTGAAAGTCAACTGAAGGAAAGAACACACGGAAAAGCCTTTCATATTTGGGGAACACGAGTGGATAATTTGAACATCTGTGAAGATTTGGACATTGTTCCAGTTTGCTAATGCTGCTGGAATGCAAAATACCAGAGATGGATTGGCTTTTATAAAGGTTACAAAATTACAGTCTTAAGGCCATAAAGTGTCCAAGGTAAGGCCATTGGTGTCTGGAAAACCTCTGTTACTCGAAACGCATGTGGCTGGTGTCTGCTTGCTCCCATGTGGTGTTTCAAAACGGCGTTCTCCAAAATGTCAGTGTCAGCCTCCAATGGCTGTCTTCAAAACGTGTCTCTCAGCTTCTGTGCATTCTTCAAAGGGTCCCTCTTGGCTGTAGCAAGCTCGCTCCTTCTGTCTGAGCTTATACAGTGCTCTAGTAAACTAATCAAGGCCCATGCTGAATGGGCAGGGCCACACCTCCATGGAAATTGTCTAATCAGAATTATCACCTACAGTCGGGTGGGGCGAATTTCCATGGAAACACTCAAAAGAATTACAATCTAATCAACACTAATACATCTGCCCACACAAGATTGCACCAAAGATAATGGCATTTGGGGGGACATCATACATTCAAACCAGCACAGACATTTATGCTAGAAAGCACAATCAGCTGGAGAATGGCTCCCCCAACAGATGGGCATCTAACTGTAATCCTGGGGGCACAGCAGAGCTCAAGGTGGCTTCAGAGCTGCCTTCTCTGGGCAAGGCTGCACAACTTTTCCCAGTAGCATTTAACTTTTTTTCCAGCTGAGGTACAGCCTAGATAGAGAAGGACCTCACCCTAAGTGTGGCTTGGTGGATGTGTACTCATGGACACAGCCAGGAAACCAGCACCCAGAAGAGGATAGAGAACGCTTTCACGCCCCCACTAGATTCCCTCATGCCCTCTCCTGACACCACCACCAAGGCGACTGCTCCGGCCTCTGCACCTCAGACGTGGGACCCTCACCTGCACAATTCGCCTGAGCCAAGACACCTCCAGGGGGCTCCAGGGCCTGGACAGAGGCTTCCTGGCGGAGGCCCCAGACCGAGAAGTGGACAAGCCTCCCCACTGTGCCCTGCTCATCTTCCTGAGCCACAGAACTTGAGGGTATAATAAAATGATTCCATGTGTCCTGAAGTTTTGGGGTGGCTTGTATGTAGCAGTTGATTAGTGTTGAGTATTTTTCTCAAATATTTGAGAAAAATCTACTCTTTTTCACAGTACTTGTAGAATTGGGTACTAGGCCAGTGTGGGATTGGAGACTAGTATATAACATACCGTATTTTATATACATTTGGAAGTAGTCAAGACTAGACCAAAAATACTTACTTTTGACAGCTGTAATTTTAGCAGCTAAGTATCACACTCTTGGAGTTATACATAAAACTTCATACCAGAAGTTATGCATAAAATCTTGTGCTACTTTTTTCTTATGATGAAAGGTACTTAATTATTATTGTGTCATTATGTTTTTTGTTTCCTGTAAAAGTAAAACATAAAACCCAAACCAGAGACACACAGGAAACGTAGATCAACCACACTGTCGACGGTAAAGCTCGGGTTTGAAATTCCTAAGAGATAACAATCAATCATCTGCTTCACAAACGAGAGCAGTAAAGGAACTGTGGCTGCCCGCACACACCCCCCTGGAAGAATGCCCGTGCATCTCAGTGCGCACGCAGGACGGGGCGGACGGGGCTCTGGGCCTGCGCCCCATGGCCTCGGGCTCGGCTGCCGGTGAACTCACAGCCTAGGGGGCCGTAGTGGCTGCTCTCACTCAGGCCCTGCCTGAGACCACAAGGCGTTTTCCGTGCTGTGCTCTGAGTGCTGCTGGGCACAAACATTCAAAAACTTTTATTTTTGACCCACTAATATAAAAGAATGCCAGGGCACAGTTAAAGAAAAAAAGTGTTTATTTAGGCCATCACTAGGACCATAATAAATAATGCAATTTCTAATGTAATAACAGATGTTCTCATGCATTTACTGCATTTATAAATAGACAAGGAAGCTGGCATACAGGGCTGTTGGGACAAATTTGGAAAAGCGTATTTGGCAATACAGTGAAAGTTAACAGTGTCTGGGATATGAAACAGATTCTCCTTCCTATCAATTTAAAAAATTTTTCCCCTTGTGGATCTGTGAATAAATGGTAACTTCCCCTCTAGTTTCTATTTTTTGTAAAAAGTGCCAGAAATAAGCCAACTGTCAGAGGATCCAGGTTAATAATTTATCAATATTTCCAATGGAAAACCAGTTTTATAAAAGAAATGACAAAAATTCACTCTTCTGCATTTCAATGCAAAGGCTGATATACTGCTGGAATCATTTAAAACAATAAAATGTGCCTGAATGAGACAGAACCTCAGGGTAGATGTTTGTAAACAGTAATCTTGATATTCAATATACAAATGCTACAACAGTTATGACATTTGCAATCAGCTAAATAAATGACTGATTATCTGACTTCAAAAGCAATGAACTTCGATTAAAGCTTATTTCTGGTAGTGAATTTCAAATCAAGGGTCCAAATAGGATAATCTTTAACATAAACTTTAAAACAAATAATTTAAGCATATCTTAAACACTAAAAAAGTGTTTTAAATTGGTATTTACAGCTCATCAATGACACCAGTGTATAGACTGATTCAGCCAATGCCAGTCCTGCCTCCTCTGCCAGCATCTGCGTCAGTGACCGGCCAGTCAGTTCAGCGAGGGAGAGCGGTCAGCGGCCCAGAGCAGCTCGATGTATGGCCACTTGGTCTGGAGACAGCGCTTAATGGGCGTGTCATCGGTCTGCAGCACGGAGTCTTCAAATCCCATAACCACCGCAGTCCCCTCCACATACTTCACCTGTCGGATAAAATAAAGCAACAAGGCCAATAATCTAGGCAAATTCTCATGAGAGATACAGTTTTAATAGGCTACAAACAAGATGCTGTTTATTGTTTCATACGGAACATTGCACCTAATTTTATTTTGGAAGAAATTATGAGAATATCTGCTTACAAATTAATGATAAAAGAATTCAGAAACAAAACGGTGATGCTCATTTTTTAGAATTTACTATCATGATGGAAAAAAGTATATGCAAACCACAAAACACATATAAACTGTTTTTAATAAAACAGAAACCATTCTTCAAAAGACATACCATTTGGAAGACATTTTCAGTGACTGTATTATTCACCATCTTTAGTACATACAGCGTTAGTTCGAGGCACGTGGACGCACAAGCTGCCTCGTGGGATGTAGTGCTATACGACAGCTCTATGTTCTAAGAAGTTATTTTCTCCTCTCAATTTAAGTGTTCAATTCCTAGAGCTGAAAGCAATTTGGATGTTTATCAATGAGATTTTCTATTATTGCATAAATACTTGTGAAATGCTATTTATAAGTGTACTTTTGTATAGTGTGAAAATTGTGGAAAAAACTTAAAAGGATGTCAGGACAGGAAAAAAAAATCAAATAGCAAAGAAAGGCTGATAGATGAAACTAACTAGATGGTGTCCAGGTGTCTGGTCAAGCAAGAACTGGCCTAACCATTACTGCAAGGACATTTGTGGCTGGTTTACTAAATCATCAGTCAATTAGCTGCAGCTAAAAGAGACATTTTGGAGAATGCCATTTTGAAATGCAACCTGGGAACAAGCAGATGCCAGCTGCATGCCTTCCCAGCCAACTGAGGTTTTCTGGATGCCAGTGGCCTTTCTCCAGTGAAGGTACCCTATAGTTGATGCCTTACCTTGGACATTTAATGGCTTTAAGACTGTAACTTTGTAACCAAATAACCCTCCTTTATGAAAGCCAATCCATTTCTGATGTTTTGCAAATTGGCAGACTTAGCAAACTGGAACAGATTTTCATATCAGAGAAGTGGGGTGCTGCTGTGTTTGCAAATACGAAACATATTGGAATGGCTTTTTAAATGGATAAGGGGAAGATTCTGGAAGAATTATGAGGAGCTTGATAGAAAAAGCCTAGATGGCTTTGAAGAGACTGTTGGTAGAAATATGGGCTCTAAAGATACTTCTGATGAGGCTCTGAGCAGAAATGTTGAATGTGTCACTGACAACTGGAAGAAAGGCGATCCTTGTTTTAAAATGGCGGAGAATTTGGCCTGGTGTTGGATGGAAGGCAGAATTTAAAAGCACTGAGCTGGAATACTTAGCTGAAGAGATCTCCAGACTACGTGTGTGCGGGGACTGAGCTTGTGCCTCGACTTACCAGGCCTGGGCCAGGGGACTTGATATCACCCCCTGGGGAGGGTAGTAGGTACGGGCGTGAGTGCCCTCTGCAGCCCCCCCGAGCCTGAGGTGCGAGGTCAAGGCAGCTCCCTTTTCCTCACCCAAAATGCCACTGGCAGGGGAGGCTTGCCGGAGGAAACCGCCTTTCTCCCAACTGCCCTTTCCCCACTACCTTATCTTACCCACTCACTCCCTGGTGCCAAGGCCACTCCTGCCACCGCCAGTGCGCATGCACCGTGGCCGAAACAACCCCCGCCCGCTGCTACGGCTCCTGCGTCCTCTCAGAACCAATCCTAGCCCCTCTCCCTTCAATATTGCCATTTTAGGCTACTTCACCTCCTTTCCAGCCCTGCCCCTCTTACCAGCCTATATAACCTGTAATCACCCCTGAATAAATCTCTTTGGCGCATACCCCTACTGGATGAAGAGTGTTTTTGTCCTTATCGCCGCCCTCCTTGCACGCCTCTCGCCGAGGACTCTGGCCAACGTCCTCCGCCTCGCCCTCGCCTCCGGGAAAGAGCCCCCGCCGCCGGTAACCTTTAAGCAGCCCCGAGAGCTGAGGGCTCGGCTACCGGCCGCCACTCCCCCTAGAAGCAGTAACCCCGACCGCAACTGGTGCCCCGTGTGAGGACGTCTCCACACGACAGTTTGGCAGGTCACTCGCTCGCCCGGACGCCCCTCCAGCTTCCCGTTTCCTCGCCTGCAAGGTAGGGCCGCCTCTCCCTCGCCGCTTCCGGAGCCGTGTGAGGTTCCTTGCTCCGAAGCCGCTCCTCCCTTCCCCCACGCTCTCTTCATCCAGTAGGAACTCCTCCCTTCCCCCACGCTCTCTTCGTCCTCTTGTATGCGCACTTCTATGACCCCCCGTTCCTCCTAACACTCTCCCTCTTCCCCTCCATTACTTTGCTGTAGTTCTTTGTATCTTTATTTCCTCATTTGGTGCCGTGTGCCTCTTTGCAACCGCCCCCCCTGACTGCTCTCGTTGCCAAAGGGCACTGCTTTCCGCTCTCGCCGTCTCCTTCGGCCTTGCAGCCACAGTTTATCTCATTCTCTCTGCTCGGTAAACTACTCCTCCTTCTCCTCCCTGCCAGCCGGCCGGCCCGGCTCGGGAGCAACTCCCCCTCCTCTCCCCTCAGCTATGGGTAATCGTATATCTACATGTCAGGCACCTCAAGTTCGTGCTCTGGCGGGTCTCCTAGACACGCATCGCTGTAAAGTGTCTGTCCGGCAGCTGCAGATATACTGGGATCTCCTGCTGCCCTTTAACCCATGGCTCACCACTTGCCATCTTTGGGACCCTGTTACTTATGATCGCCTTATTGATCGAGTCACTAATGCCATGGAACATGAGAGCAAGCGCTTCCCTCCCGGCTTGCTCCCCACCTTGATAACCATCCGCTCCTGCCTTCAAGGCTCCCTCCCCCCTGATAGAGGCCCCGTTAAATCCAAAGAGGCCCTATCAACCCAGCCAACAGACTCAGATAGCGATACTAATTCAAATCATGACTCAGACACGGAGTCCTTAGTCGAGCAGATTAACAACGCGCTCGAGGTGACTCCCAAAAAGCAAGATAACACTGCGCCACGCCAAGATGGCGAACTTCCTCCTTCTTCTTCCATCGAGGGGAGGAAATGCTCCGGTGATGACATCAGCCCTAAGTT
The DNA here is from genome assembly GCF_015220235.1 of Choloepus didactylus. NCBI lineage: Eukaryota > Metazoa > Chordata > Mammalia > Pilosa > Megalonychidae > Choloepus > Choloepus didactylus. The sequence continues at coordinate 518,033 of NC_051311.1, forward strand.
GGGCCGGAAACCGCATATGCTTTACCCCGCCCTTCCACAGGGCGGAGCTAGTCCACCATCTTATGCCTTGAACCCCACCCTTTCACAGGGCGGGGCTGATCCACCATCTTGTGTCTTAGCCACGCCTACCACGCCGCCATCTTGCGACGCTTGGGGCCTCCCACTCCCCGCCTCTCCCTTCGACAAGCTCCCCCTCGGAGCCGCTAAACCACCGGCAGCTGCCGCCGCTCCTCCCACCCTACCGACTAACAACCCCGGGCTGCCTTCTGCACCTCAAGGCAATCCTTGGGCAACGCTCCCCCTACCCCCACTCCCGCGCCAAGTCCTCTGCAAGCGTGTCCTCCTTTCTCTCGTGCTTTTCGCTGTTTTCCTCTTAACCTTGCCCCCACCCCACAGAGGCCGCATGACTGGTATCCCATTGACTTAGATACTATCAAGCAGCTTCGCAAGGCCGTCAAGGAGGACGGGTTAGGTAGCCCATATGCTTCCCAAATACTACAGGATCTCGCCATGAACTATTGCATCCCCCAAGACTGGGCCTCGCTTGCCCGTTCAATTTTTAACCCCGGTCAGTTTGTTGACTGGCGTGCTCACTTCCAGGCAGAAGCAGCTAAGCAAAGTGAGCAAGACGCAGCCCTTGGAGTCTATCATCCCCCTGAAGCCTATTTGGGCACTGAAGCATTTCTAAATGCATCTGCTTATATTAATGTCCCTGCCACCTTCTGGACTATCCTCAGAGGCATCGCCTTATGCGCGTTTGCCAATTGCTCTACCTGTTGGCCTAATAAATTCACCAAGCTCTTCCAGGAGCCGAGTAAGCCTTTCGCCACCTTTGTCTCCAGAGTCAAAGAAACCTGCGCTCAAAAGGTAAGTGATCCCCAGGCCCAATATTACATGTGCCCATCCTCAAATCCTGGAAAATCGTACTGTAATTCCCCCAACGAGTACTACTGTGCATACTGGGGGTGTGAAACTTTAGCCACTGGCTGGAAACCTTCTGTCCCTGACAAATTTCTAAACCTCGCAGTAATCCCGTATACTTGCCAAAATTCAGGCTATCACTATCTCAACAGGTACCTTTGCCCTAAAAGATTAATGCTCACCATACAAAACCCTGCCGATACGTCTTGGCTCCTAGGTAAAACTTGGGGCTTCCGAATTTGGCTATCGGGGTTCGATCGGGGAACCCTTATATCATAAGAAAGGAGGCTTTAAAACCAACCAAAAAAAGATACTGTTATAAAAAAGCCCTTTAACATTGGTCCCAATAAAGTCATTAACCCCCTTTTTCCACAGCTCTCCAGCCGCACCTTAGTTCCAACTAAACGCACTTCAACTACATCTCCGACTCCACCACCCCAGCTTCCTCTGCCCCCTTCTCGTTATTCTTCTCCCCTCCTCAGCCTCATCCAAGCCGCCTTTGCCTCAGTGAACTCCTCCAACCCCAATTTTACCTCCTCCTGCTGGCTCTGCCTCTCCACCTCTTCCTCACTGTACGAGCCCGTTGCCTCCAACCTCTCCTTTTCAGAAAGCACAGAAGACAGCCCCCTCGGAATGCAGTTGGAATACCTCTGCCGTCCCCCTAACCTTTCATTCAGTCTCCTATACAGGAAAGTGCGTCCGCCCTCGCTCCAGTAACTCTCCCGACCTCACTGCCTGTGCCAGCTACTCATCTCCCAACAGCTCTGCAAAATTTCTCATTCCTCATAACTCCTCCCAATGGCTCTGCTCCTCTACAGGACTTACCCCCTGTCTCAGCACGAATATCATCAGCGAATATAAAGAAACTTGCCTCCTAATTGTCCTTATCCCTAGGGTCTTATATCATAGCGAAGAAGACTTCTTCCTCCGTCTGGAAAGAACTGCAGCTCCTGCCCTTCCTGCAAAAGCGAGAGCCCATCACCGTCCTTACAATTGCCTCCCTCCTAGGTCTTGCCGGCGCTGGCACCGGAATCGCTGCGTTAGCCAGTCAAGGCTCCGCCCTAACTCACCTCAGGGCGGCTGTTGACGAGGACATTCGCCACCTACAAAACGCTATTTACCATCTAAAAAATTCTGTCAATTCCCTCTCTGAAGTCGTGCTCCAAAACCGCCGAGGTCTTGACCTTCTCCTCCTCAAAGAAGGAGGCCTCTGCGCCGCCCTAGGAGAAGAGTGCTGTGTTTATGCCAATTCCACAGGTCTCGTCGAGGACAGCCTGAAAAGGGTCCGAGAGGGACTGGAAAAGCGTAAAAGAGATCGTGAAGCCACCAATTATTGGTCCAGTTTTTTCACTCCCATCCTCCCATACATCCTTCCTTTTCTTGGCCCCCTATTAATAATTATTCTAGCTCTCATCTTAGGACCCTGCATCATCCGCAAAATTGTCCAGCTTGTAAGAAAACAAACAGATGCCATTTTTTCCTCGTTCGTGGCAAATCCAGTATCAGCGACTCGCCACCTCTGACGCCCCCCACTCCAAGATGACAGCCAACCCTCCGCGACCTCAACGCCACCGGTCAACCCGCCGACCACGAGGCCCTTCTCAATCACCTGAACATCGCTCTCACCTCGAGTTCCAGCTTCTCTGAACCCCTGAACTTTAAACCCATGAACTTTAAACCCCTGAACTTTAAACCCCTGAACTTTAAACCCCTCACCTTCGCCCAGCCTGCTGCAGCGGAGCCATTGTCAAGCGCCCGGGCACCACACCAACACTGAGCTACAGCCTCGCTGAGCCACCGTCAACCCCTTTTTCCCTTCCCTTACCTCCCCCTTCCCTCTCCCTTAGCGGCCTCTCCGGTAAAGCCTCTTCCTCTAATTAGAAAAGAAAGGGGAATTGCGGGGACTGAGCTTGTGCCTCGACTTACCAGGCCTGGGCCAGGGGACTTGATATCACCCCCTGGGGAGGGTAGTAGGTACGGGCGTGAGTGCCCTCTGCAGCCCCCCCGAGCCTGAGGTGCGAGGTCAAGGCAGCTCCCTTTTCCTCACCCAAAATGCCACTGGCAGGGGAGGCTTGCCGGAGGAAACCGCCTTTCTCCCAACTGCCCTTTCCCCACTACCTTATCTTACCCACTCACTCCCTGGTGCCAAGGCCACTCCTGCCACCGCCAGTGCGCATGCACCGTGGCCGAAACAACCCCCGCCCGCTGCTACGGCTCCTGCGTCCTCTCAGAACCAATCCTAGCCCCTCTCCCTTCAATATTGCCATTTTAGGCTACTTCACCTCCTTTCCAGCCCTGCCCCTCTTACCAGCCTATATAACCTGTAATCACCCCTGATAAATCTCTTTGGCGCATACCCTACTGGATGAAGAGTGTTTTTGTCCTTATCGCCGCCCTCCTTGCACGCCTCTCGCCGAGGACTCTGGCCAACGTCCTCCGCCTCGCCCTCGCCTCCGGGAAAGAGCCCCCGCCGCCGGTAACCTTTAAGCAGCCCCGAGAGCTGAGGGCTCGGCTACCGGCCGCCACTCCCCCTAGAAGCAGTAACCCCGACCGCACGTGTGGAGGACGTAGCCTGGTTTCTCCTTGCAGTTTATAGTAAAATGTGACAGGAGAGGGATAAGCTGAGAACTGAACTCTTAGGTAGAAAGAAACCAGAAATTGATGGTTTGGAAAACTCTGGGCTTCCAAAAAAGTGAGTCCCCGAAGCTACAGCCCCATTGGTGGATTTAATAAAACATGGAAGACCTGCTCACACATCCCTGGAATGTCCAGAAGATACACCTTTTACCAGACTGTAAGGAATAAATTTGTGAGACTAGCTCCATCATCCCTGAAGAGCTCTGTAGCCACCCTTCTCTGTAGGTCAGATATTACTGTGGGAACTGCTGTCACTGAGTTGGAAACCTTAAACACAATGGGGATAATCGGATCCTGAGTTGGCAGAAGCCTTGTGGCAGCAGTTAATGGTCAAAGACAAGGTGAGCATGGCTACCATAATGGTAAACAGGCTCAAAGCAGCAGTCAAAATAATCTGACTCACATAGACTTATGGCACTGGCTAGTGGATCATGGAATACCAATAAGTAAAACAGATGGGCAGTCTACTAAATTCTTGTTTGATCTGTATAAGCAGAAGAATTCTAGGTCAAGTGAACAAAAGTCTACCTTGAATTACAAAAGCAGAAAGTCACAGACCCTTAATCAATTCCCAGACTTGAGACAGTTTACAGATCCAGAGCCCTTTGAATGAGGGGAAGGCTGGATACCCTCAGGGAAGGACCCTGTTACATTGTCAAAAATTTATACTGTTGCTCTTCCTCCCAGCCTTCCCCAGGGGGACCTACAGCCTTTTACCAGGGTAACTGTGCATTGGGGAAAAGAAATTATCACATATTTTGGGGATTATTAGACACTGGTTCAGAAGTGGACATTATTTCCAGGAGACCCAAAACATCACTCTGTCCACCAGTCAGAGTTGAGGCTTATGAGATCAGGTGATCAATGGGAGTTTTAAGCTCAGGTCCATCTCACAGTGGGGTCCAGTGGGGCCCTGGGACCCATACTGGTTGTTATTTCCCCAGTTCCAAAATGCATAATTGGAATAGACATACTCAGCAACTGGCAGACTCCTGACACTGGTTCCCTGACTCGTGAAGTGAGGAGTATTATGGCAGGAAAAGTCAAGAGGAAGCAGCTAGAACTGCCTCTGCCTGGAAAAAATTGTAAACCAGAAGCAATACTGGATTCCTGGAGGGACTGCGGAGAGTAATGCCACTCTTAAGGACTTGAAGGATGCAGGGGGTGGTGATTCCCACCACAATCCCCATTCAATTCTTCCATTTCGCCTGTGCAGGAAACAGATGGGTTTTGAGGATAACAGTGAATTATCGTAACTTAACCAGGTGGTGACTCCAATTGCAGCTGCTGTTCCAGATGTGGTATCACTGCTTGAACAAATCAACACATCCCCTGGTACCTAGTATGCAGCTATTGAGCTGGCAAATGCTTTTTTTCTCAATAGCTGCTAGTAAGGACCACCAGAAACACCTTGCATTCAGCTGGCAATGCCAGCAGTATACATTGACTGTGCTACCTCAGGCGTATATCAACTTTCCCGCCCTATGTCATAATATTGTCTGCAGGGATCTCGACTGTTTCTCCCTCCCACAAGACATCACACTGGTCCATTATATTATATCATGTTGATTGGACCTAGTGAGCAAGAAGTAGCAATTACTCTAGATTTGCTGGTAAGATATTTGTGTGTCAGAAGATAGGAGATAAATCCAACAAAAATACAGGGGCCTTCCACCCTGGTAAAATTTCTGTGTGTCCAGTGGTATGGAGCATGTCAAGATATTCCTTCTAAGGTGAAGGATAAGCTGTTGCATCTGGCCCCTCCTACAACCAAAGAAGAGGCACAACGCTTAGCTGGCCTGTTTGGATTTTAGAGACAACATATTCCTCATTTGGATGTGCTACTCTGGCCCATTTACTGAGTGATCAGAAGAGCTTCTAGTTTTGAGTGGGAACTGGAACAAGATGAGGCTCTGCAACAGGTCCAGGCTGCTGTGCAAGCTGCTCTGACTCTTGGACCACATGATCCAGCTGATGCAATGGTGCTGGAAGTGTCAGTGGCAAACAGAGATGCTGTTTGGAGCCTTTAGCAGGCTCCTATAGGAAATCACAATGCCGGCCCTTAGGATTTTGGAGTAAAGCTTTACCATCCTCTGCAGATAACTACTCTCCATTTGAGAAACAGCTTTTGGCCTGCTATTGGGCCTTAGTAGAGACAGGACGCTTAACCATGGGCCACCAAGTTACCATGAGATTTGAGTTACCTATCATGAGCTGGGTGTTGCCAACCCACCAAGCCATAAAGTTGGGCGTGCACAGCAGCACTCCATCAAAAATGGAAATGGTATATACAAGATAAGAGCTCGAGCAGGTCCTGAAGGCACAAGTAAGTTACATGAGGAAGTGGCCCAAATGCCCAAGGCCCCCATTCCTTCCATCTTACCTCCTCCTTCACAGCCCACAGCTATGGCATCTTGGGGAATTCCTTACAATCAATTGACTGAGGAAGAGAAGACTCGGGCCTGGTTTACAGATGGTTCCGCACAATATGCAGGCACCACCCAAAAGCGGACAGCTGCAGCATGGCAGCCCCTTTCTGGGATGTTCCTGAAGGACAGTGGTCAGGGGAAATCCTCCCAGTGGGCAGAACTTTGAGCAGTGCACCTGGTTGTTCATTTTGCTTGGCACAAGAACTGGCCAGAAGTGCATTTATATACTGATTCATGGGCTGTTGCTAATGGTCTGGTTGGATGGTCAAGGACTCGGAAGGATCATGATTGGAAAATTGGTGACAAAGAGGTCTGGGGAAAAGGTATGTGGATAGACCTTTCTGAGTGGGCAAAAAACATGAAGATATTTGCGTCCCATGTGAATGCTCACCAGAGGGTGACTTCAGCAGTGGAAGATTTTAATAATCAAGTGGGTAAGATGACCTGTTTGGTGGATACCAATCAGCCTTTTTCCCCAGCCACTCCTGTCATTGCCCAATGGGCTCATGAACAAAGCGGTCATGGTGGTAGGGATGGAGGTTACGCATGGGCTCAGCAACATGGCCTTCCACTCACCAAGGCTAAAATGGCCACAGCCACTGCCCAATCTGCCAGCAGCAGAGACCCACACTCAGTCTCCAATATGGCACCATTCCCTGAAGTAATCAGCCTGCTACCTGATGGCAGGTTGATTACGTTGGATCACTTTGATCACAGAAGGGGCAGCGATTTGTTCTCACTGGAATAGACACATATACTGGATATGGGTTTGCCTTCCCTGCACGCAATGCTTCTGCCAAAACTACCATCCATGGAATCATAGAACCACTCTATGGGGCTGTTTCTCCCACAGCCAGGATTCAGGGGTCCAGGAATCAAAGGGTGGAAACTCACTACCACTCCTAATGATCTACTAGGATAATTTTTGCTTCCTGTCCCTGCAAGCTTAAGCTCTGCTGGTCTACAAGTCTTAGTTCCAAAAGGAGGTAATAATCCCATTGAACTGGAAGTTAAGACTGCCACCTGGCCACTTTGAGCTTCTTATGCCTCTGAATCAACAGGCAAGGAAGGGGATTACTGTACTGGCTGGGGTGATTGATCATGACTGTCAAGGGGAAATAGCACTGCAGCTACACAATGGAGGCAAAGAAGAGTTTTCCTGGAATACAGGAGACCCCTAGGGCATCTCTTAGTACTACCATACCCTGTGATTAAAGTCAATGGAAAACTGCAACAACCCAATCCAGGCAGGACTACCAATGGCCAAGAAACTTCAGGAATGAAGGTTTGGGTCACCCCACCAGGCAAAGAACCACAGCCAGCTGAAGAGCTTGCTGAGGGTAAAGGGAACATGGAATGGATAGTGGAAGAAAATAACGATAAATATGAACTGCGACCAGTTACAGAAACGAGGACTATGATGGCATGAATATTTCCTCCTTGTTTTGTTATGAGTATGTTTGTATTTGTCTGTAAAACAAATATCTTTGTTTTCATCTCTGTCTTATCCCCTTACCATATGACATAAGCTGTATTGTTCACTTCACAGTATTTAAGTTAATGGAAATCAAGTTTGAGAGTTAATGTCATCCAAAGACTTGCACCCTATTTTGGAGAAATTTAGTGTGTTTCCGGTTGTTCACAGGACAGCTGTGTATTGTTAGGCAAACTATATGTCTGTTACCGTTCTCTACTTAGAGATAAAGTATGGTTTAAGGTGATGTGTATTAACTGCCAAGTTGACAAAGGGCGAACTATGATGGTTAGGTTCATGGGTCAACTTGACCAGATGATGGTGTCCAGGTGTCTAGTCAATCAAGAACTGGCCTAACCGTTACTGCAAGAACATTTGCGTGGCTGGTTAATAAAGCAGAAGGCTGGTTTACTAAATCATCAGTCAACTGGCTGCAGCTAAAAGAGACATTTTGGAGAACGCCACTTTGAAATGCAATCTGGGAACAAGCAGACGCCAGCCGCATGCCTTCTCAGCCAACTGAGGTTTTCTGGATGCCAATGGCTTTTCTCCAGTGGTTGCTGATGTCTTACCTTGGACACTTAATGGCTTTAAGGCTGTAACTTTGTAACCAAATAAGCCCCCTTTTAAAGCCAATCCATTTCTGGTGTTTTGCAAAATGGCAGCATTAGCAAACCGGAACACTAACCTAATCTATACACAGTGGCAATGACCATATAAAATGGAAATTAGTAGGTAGATATCAAAGAAAACTTTATTCCGACAACTTACGACCCAGAACCTTTATAGAGGACTCTGTGAAGTGATCCACTAACTCATCACAACGGGCTCACGGTGTGTGTACATCAACGTTTAGAGAATTCTGATTCTGCAGGTTAATGCAAAGGACAGATATCGACTGCCGTCTTTCAAGATACCTACATGACTGCAGTTATGTTTCTACCAATATAAAAGCCATAGCTATTTTCCAAAAGAAACAGCTTTATTAGCCTTAAATGAGTTTCCTTAAAAACACATGAAATACAATAAATACAATAATATTGGTTCACTGATTGTAACAAAGGCACCACACTAATGTAAACTATTAAGAGGGGGAATATATAGGAACTCTGTAATTTCTGCATGATTTTTCTGTAAGCCTACAACTTCTCTAATAAAAAAAAAACTTAATTAAATATAGGCATAGCATACGTTATAATACTAGGTCAGAATATTTGGTTTTATAAATCTATTCCCGTTTTTAGGAATCTCTAAAGACAAACTTGACCATGAAATGTGTTTTTTTTTGCATCTTTACTTTGGTTAATATATTAGTTTCCTTGTAGTTTTGATGAAGTAAATTTACTATTAAAAGTACAATTACTTTTCTACTCCCCAAAGCAAAACACCCTTTTCTGAAAAGTTGTCCACAAAGAATGTTGCCCAGGCTGGCCTGCTTGACCAGGACCTGTTTTCTGCAGAACCCTCGCTTGCCCTCCGCCCCCGCCGGTCCTTTGAACAGCTTTGTACTATCTGGTCTGTCATTTTTCTCGCTCCTGAATAACTTCACAACATTTTACCTCTGCAACTTAGTAGCTGGTAGGCTGTGCTTGACAGCTGTTCATATGCTAAGTGCCATGTTAGTGTTTCACCTTCTCTGGAGACTTACTATACTACCCAGGCAAGAGGTCCCGCAACCATGCCCGGGTGGGCAGTCAGGAACCCGGTGCCAGCCCTGCTCTGCCGGCAGCTTGCTGCGTGGCCCTGTCTCAGATGCTTTGTCTGTAAGACACGGAAGACACTGACCGAACGCTCCTGCAGGGACTGTGTTGGGCAATAACTAATCAGTGATCATAAAGTACCTCCCCAACGTAAGGCTAAGAAAAACTTCAAAATCTGGACAAACCACTTGTTAACACTTAATAGGAAATGGCATCCAAGTTTTCTCATTAGCAATTTATATTTTTTGCTATATATATGAATAAATTATCTTCTTGTGGAAAGACCTTTGGATCTAATTTAATAAAACATCTAATTTATATTTTATTATAAAAAATAAAACATATTTAGACTCAGATTTGGTCTAAAATTAGTGTAGTTTACATTAATTAATGTATTTAATGTAGAATATTTTTTTCTAAATTATGGTCTATTTTCTGAGGCCAATCTCAATGGAGATCCTGGGTATATTAAAATAAAAAGGAATGCTAGGCCTTATTCTCTCTAGAGAAATCGTAAAGTTGGAAATTACAATTGCCAATGTTAGCCATGTCTGCTGTGACTATTACTTGAATAAATGCACCTAATAGGTTGTATGTGTAGGACAAAACCCATGTGGGATTAAAAAGGGTTAATCGGTGAAACCAAACTTCCCCTCCGAACCAGGTGAGTGCACCTGGCACACGTCCACCCAGCTTGGCCATCTCCTGGCAGCTGACCCTGGGCAAGCTGCTTTCCTCCTCTGTAAAATGGGGACAGACAGATAACATCTACTTTCTAGGGTGGTTGTGAAACAAAGATGAAACAAAGTTCTTAATATAATGCCTGGTAAATGCTCAATAACTGCTAGCTATAACGGTTAGGAATTTAAATCCTTCAAAAATATTTTTCTTAATTAGAAATTTCACTGCTACCCTGCTACCCGTGTCTCCATTTGAATGGCTCTGTCAAAACGCCCACTGGACTAGCTGTCAGTGTTGATTTAGGGTGTCTAAAGCCAATGGCACCAACATGCAGGTAGAGTCTACTATTTTGTCACAATGAGGCTACTGTTACAGGTCAGCATAGACCTCACCAGGTAACAGGTATCGATCAAACCGAAAACGACCGGTTCTAAAACATGCTTTGACAGTGAAGACACTGCTGGACTCACATCGTTAGGTAGCACTTTTATAGGAATCAATCACTGTGATGTACTCATACGCTTATTTCATCAACCCGGTTACAGACAAATGACTCTGGCTTACCTTACCTTTTCGTCGTAGTTTGACTGCTTCAGTCCATTGTAGTGGTAGACGGTGAAGGACTCTGGACCACTGGAGCCCTATTACAAGCAAAAGCTTCAAATCAGGCAATTTCTAATCAGCAATTGAATGTAAAATGTAACTTTCTTAATTTCTCATCCTTTATATTGATAAAAGGAAGAAATTTAAGATTTATGGGTTTAACTACCTGAAATCCTAAAAGCCAAAACAGCCATGCGAGCAAATCTGCTTCTGGGAAGGTCTGTGGAGTGGGGGAGTATCCACTTGTGCTCTAAGTGCTTCTACACTAGTTTCTTTTATGTTTGTAACTATGTGTATTCTTACTTTAAGTTATTTTTAAAGAACCAGTTTCTAAAACATAAAAATATTTCCATAAAATATATCTCTGCATTTTCTCTGGTTGTGAATCATTTGTCCCTTTCAATAAATACAGAAAGACAATCATATCACTTTTACTCAGACCACAAACAACTACGCACCAAGACTTCCAATTTGGTTCACAATATTGAATTAGAAAATGTCATTTGAATGTTGCCAACTTTTAATGAGCGAGAAGTAAAAACACAATTATAGTGTTTAAAGAGACTTGACACTACCCAGCTAAGGGCTCTGGTCAGTTATTCCACTGCTTTACACTTGGTTCTCAATTAGCTAAAGATGACGTGCAGCCCTCTCTACCTGCACTCGGGGCCCCTGAAACGACCTGACCCCGGTGATCCCCTCCACTCTTCCTCCTGCTGCCCCAGCACGTCCCCACCTTGGCCATCACCAGCTGATACAAAGATGGCGCAGGAACCAAGTGGAGCCAGAGCCCTCCTTGGAATCTTTTCCAATTGGAATCAAGGGAAGAAAGCTGCTGACAACCATCACATCAGCTTCCTAGAGAGAGAGGGGCTGGGAGAATGCCTGCCCAATGCCAGTCCTTCAATTTCTGTGCGCTGCTCCTTCCAATTCTCATCCACTCCACCCCAAGCCAATCCAGGCTGAGGTTCTGTGATTTCCAACCAAGAAGACAGAATCCACCTTTTCAATCTCATCTCCAATGACACACCTTTCCTGAATTCTCTTTTAGACGAGCATATTACTCATCTACCCATGGAAGAGACCTGTTGTTTTTGCCCCTTTGCACATTCATGATCTATTTTAATCTTCTCTAAAATGCCTTTCTGACTTCCTTCTTTCCTCACATCTTTAACTCCTTTCTCATTTTTCAAGATCTGGTACAAATCTTAGTTTTTCTGTAAAGTTTTTCCTGATTACACTAGTTGGGTTCTTTCTTGCTTTGAAATCCTTATAGTAACAATTGCCTAAATAATTTGGGAATGAATCATATGGCACTTTGTATTATCTCTTTCACTGCTATTTTGAAAAACTATTTAAAGTTTTAACTATTTTTAACTTTTCATGCTTTGTATTCCCAATTAAAATCTACGCTCTTATAATTGTTTGTATTCCATTCAAAATGCTTTACACAAAGTAGAAAAATCAGTAAATTATTTAGTTTCCTTAATTGTATGCATGAGTCTATGCACTCATTTGTGTAGATATTCTGGCTCTTGTTTTTCAGAGTTTAATTTGCTTTAACTTAAAAAGTAAACATTTTAGTATAATAAAACACACTATTTCTCAAGCCCTGGTCACTAGCAGTCAGCATGAATTCCTGAAACACCAGTGAAGGGCGTGCAGCACGGGGGGTCTGTGAGCCAGTCCCTGCCAGCTGTGTCCTCACTGGCAAGGTGGACAGCAGCAGCACCTAGCTTGGAAGGCACACAGTGCCCGGTGCACGTATGTGCTTCATAAATGGCCTCTGCTGCTATTCTTATGATAAACAAATTGCTCTGAAATGCTTATAAATGTTCTCACATTCCCCACTCTGTCTCAAGGCAAAAGAGACTGCCTCCACAGCACCGCGTTAAGCATTTGTAAGGATTCCTCAAGTCAGATAATATTTTCCTGGTGGTCCTTCTGACCAGGTTTTGCAAGTTCGCATCACTTACTCCTGGCCTGCAGTGAGGGACAGGGCACTGTGTGTGCTGTGACCAGAGAGGACCTGTGGGCGGCCTGGGCTCCCCTGGGGTGTGGCTGGGGGCGACAGGCAGGCCTCCCTCTGAACCACCTGGAGAGCTGAAGCCGGGCGCTGGGCCCCACCACGAGGCCTGGGGAGGGCACGAGGATCTGCACGTCTGCAGGCCGTTGGAGTCCACTAAGGGGAAGCCACAAGAGGACCACGTGCTTGGGCTGATGGAAGCGGACCATCCAGGCTGGGGTGAAGACTACCAGGAACGAGGCAAAGAAGAAGAGAAAGACCCGAGGGAACTGCGTTGAAAACAGACACGCTGCTATGTGGAACACGGAAGGGGACCAGGACTCAAATTACCTCAGGGACCACTGCAATTAAAAAATTAATTCCTGAACTAATGAGTTATTAAAGTAACTATAAGCAGCATCATGTAACTGACCAACTATAAGATAGTATATTTCCAACACAGTTGGTAACTGTCTCACTTTCTGATTGCCAAGCATTTTTCACAATCGTTTCAAAATTAAAAATGAACAATATTATCTTTCTACATCACTAAATTAATAATTAAGAAATCAGTATTTATATTAAATGTTATGACATCAAGCCTTGGAAATGCAATAACTAAAAGTAAATCTAATAATATTGTAAAAAGTAAAATTATTATCAAAAAAGTTTAAAATGCTATAATTTACCAAACATTCATCAAGTTATCTAAAACACACTATTAGATTCCAACAAAGAACTTCAAAAAAATTCTTAGTAGTTAAACCTAGGACTTGGAGTATGAACATACAGGACATCACAACCCAAAACATTATTTCTAATATTGTAAAATAAAATTAATCTATTTTTTCATGAATCATTTATCAAAAACTTAAAAAGCCCAATAGCCTAAATTGTGATATCCTCAGTAACTTTTTGAATTTTACCTTACTTTATTTTCTCATACTAACACAAGGTTAGGATCAGGTTTAGAAAATATGGGTTCCTCTTTTTTCACACTACCAAAATTGAATGTGTTAAATACTGTCTATTCTGTTAGAGAGTCTTTAAATCTGAGACATCAAATTAACAGTTAAATCTTGAAATTTAATAATTATATCTTGAAAATTTCCCTCTACCAATATTTATAATTTTTCTACTTGGCAATAAATCTTTTTCTATTAAACAATGAACTTCAATTAAACCTGCTGATATGTGATGAAATGGCCATGATCACCATAGCTGAATAATCTGGTTTAGTGGTGAAATCCTTCACTTAGGTACAGGTGCAGGGGAGAGTGGCTGGCCAGTGACCCAGACACAGCTCAGGGGTCCTGAGGCTGGCACAGATTTCTACCCACCAAACTCTCAAAGCCCATGGAGGGCCCGTCCCAGAGGGCATGGCACAGCCCCATGCAAAGCTTGTTCTTGCACTCAACACCATTCCCCGGGAACTTGGGTTCACTATGGAGCTTCTACTACATACAGGCTCTTTTACCTTCTTTCCCAGTATTTAGAAAGTTCTGAAAAGACACTGACCAATCTATTAACAAGAGTTCTTTGGGAGAAGGGAAACCTTTCTCTTTTTACTCCACAAATTATGTGCACATATTGGTGTAGATGCCGTCACCCCCTCACACATACCACCTCCACCAAATCCAAGATCTGAATTACTGTATTGGAACCCGCACACTCCCTGTCCCCTCTGCATGGAAGGTCTTTGCATTATAACAGTGCTTTCTCAGCCTCTTATCTGCAGGCTACAACATTTTAAAGGGGAAGGAAAAAATGCTGAAACAATCACAGGTGACCATTTCAATAAAACAAAACCATAAACAGAGTTCCTCAGCTATGTTACCTGATCAGGAAAAAATTCTTGAAGAAATGGACCCAATAATATGATTCCTAATCCTTCTGGATCTAATTTATTCTTCATGAGGTTTATACTATGGAGAGAAAAAAAGAAAAACAGTGGATACCAAAGGAAAAGAAAGAAGCTTATTTTTCTTCTTTTGTGATTAAATTACTGGTACTATAACACATTTGACTGCCAAAAATCCTAAGAGCTGTTCTTTTTAGAACCTTAATGACAAATACATAGGAATGACATCTAAATTGCCAAACCCTGGTTATTTTAAACCAGAGTAATCTGTTACTATTTAAAATTTAAATTATTGTGATGACTTTGGAATATTGTTCCTTATAGGTAAGTAATTTAAAAACAGGCTTACAACCTCCCAAAGGCAAATTCTCTTTGCTTCATAGGTATGCCTGAATTTAGCAATCAAATGAGGCATTTAATTTAAAAAAACACACAACGTTATTTTAAGCCCAGTGAGAAAAGAAACAGCATTACAATGCAGTGATCCACAGATCATCAAAAACATCTCTTCAAAAAGCTTACTTTCAAGAATAATGAAATGGTGGCTTAAAATTCTTAGACAATGCACCTTGAAGTTAAAGGTGAAATTCTTCTCAAAGAGCTAAGGCAGACTGAGTCACAGTGAGTGGCCTGGACACTGCTGGCCCAAGGGCAGCCACATAGGTCAGAGAAGGCAGAGAGAGGTGGACTGCAGTTGGAAGAGTTTTAAAAATGAAAATGGTCTTTTTCAAAATTTTTATTCTCCATGTTATCTACCAAATTATAATTGGCAACTTAAAAATACCTACTGTACCACATGCAAAGAAGGTGACATTTTAACAGGTCTGAGACGGGCCACGAGGCTATGACATGGCACAACTCAAGCCAAGATCACACTGTCCTGAGTGAGTTTAATGTATTGCACCCTCCACACAGTACCATGAGCCTACAGGCCGAAGGAGAGTGAGGCACGCAGTTCATCTCTCGGTCGCTTCTGGAAACACAATCTGACTAAATCCACTGTACTAACTTTGTAATTCAGGGTGCACTATGTATTCTGATGAAGCGGGAAATTAGGGAGAGAATATAGCCATCTGCATAAGAAATTGAAAGCAAATTAACTTTTCCTTCTTATGCCTTCCCATTTACATAAAAACACAACACAAAACTGATAGAAATGTTAGTAACCAAATTAGAGCATTTCCAAAGTGGTCTCTACTTGGAAATCAGTTTAGAAGAAACACAGTCATCATCATTTCACCACTCACTGGGCTAGTCCAGCTCTAAGTCTCTCCTCTTTGAGATGGAAATAATTATAAGGCCTAAAGTCATAGACTGAGGTAGTAAGAATGAGAGATACTTTCAGACACGATTCGTGTACAGATGTTTACATGTACTTCACACTTTCAAAGAAAACACCTCTGAATTTATTCAAAAAACAGAATAGGACCAAATTCTAAAAACTGTGAATACCACTACAGCTTATATTGCTTTTGCTGAATCCCTTTGTCAGATTGTGCAAGCTAAACTTTTTCCATTGTCAGATGAAACGCTTGCTGAAGAAAAAAATTGTGCAGAAAAAAAAAGGAAAAGTTACTGCGGATCATAATTGATCTCTACTTTGTTTCTAAATTTGATTGATACATGTAATCCACTTATTGAGAGAGCTGTTTTTTCATGGATAGTAATTAAAGGTCCCAAAGTTAAGGAGGAAGTTGTAGATGTAAAAATACATAAAACATAACAGTAAGAATGAAGACACTGGCAAATATTAATGTTAGGCGATTATGAAAACTATATTCTGTAATACATTGGGGCCACTTATAAAGGCTTTAGACTAGTTACTTTAATCATTTGGCATTATCATCTTCACTTCAGACTGAAAATCAGAGGCCTGCTGCTTATTTAAGCAGGACCTTAGCAGTATCTACATTAAGCAGGACTGTCACTACAAAGCAAAGAAAGACACATACAAAACTATAAAAAATGGAAAAGGTTTGGCAGAAAGAAAGAATATATTTCAAGTTTACAGAAAAAATCTTATTTTTTTAGCACTTTTAAAAAAGCATGACAGTAAGTGCAGGGGGAAAGGAAGCTCACTGTAAGTACGATAGTCCAAATTCTTCCTAAAGTTTTGTTATGCTCCATATAAGCAGGTATAAAGAAAGATAAATCTATCTATGCAGAGAGATTCATAATGTTTCAATACAGTCATATATATTATATTTAATATATTTTATTATATATAATGTTTTTAATTTAATGCAATATTCTTGAGTTGGCTAAATAATAGTTCCTATTTAGCTTACTATTCAGGATCTGAAACAAGGTCCAAAGCTTTCATCACATCTTCTAGAAGTGAATCAGGTATGAACCCATTATCTGGAAAAAAAAATATCAGAAACAACTTGAAATAAGAATTTACCCGAAGTAATGCTAATATCGCTGATTAGATTCCAGTGAAAATCACATAAGGGATACAAAAAGCTAAATTTATTTCAGGCTCAATGCCTATTATTATATTATATACATGTTACTTTTCTTGGGTACACAGGCAAAGATTTATTTCAAGGTTAATGAGTTTCTAATAAAAAAAAAAAACTCTGAGAATGCCAAACAAACCTTAAAGTCAAACTAAATCTTCTTATCAGGGTTACAAATCTAAATGGGTAAAAGTCCTTTTCTACATACAAGTATAACATTTAGGAATTAGTGTATCTTTCAATACACAGTTTGATCCTTTAAACTCCTATTAAGAAATCCAATTGAAATAATTCTTTACCAACAAATTCCTATTGTTACAATGTTATTTAACTTTTTGAAAGAATGTGTAGTCATCCACTGTTACTTAGTAGCAGACAACATATGAGCAAGAAAGGAGACCCCTATAACAGATGATAAGGCATAGATTTAATGAAAATTCAAAGTTGAAATGCAGACTAGAAACAAATGTTGAAGACTTTTTAATAGAAAATATCCATTTTTTTTTTTTTAGCTTCATGAGGAAACAGAATTGGCAAATGGCCTAAACAGTGATGATACAAAATATGACATACACACAAAGCCTGCAGGGTAGTTGAACAAGTAGTTCATTTCCTTAAATGTGCAGTGTCTGACTTCCCCTATCCATTTACTCATTCCTGAAGACTGTCTCAGTTTTAAATCAACTTGCAACACAATATCCTTTTCAGGATTAGATGATTAAAAAAAAAAAAAAATCTTGCCGCAGAGCACAAGAAGTCCAAATGTCCTGCTCCTAAAAAGGAACTCAGAATAGTTGCTCTTGCAGGATTTTGAATGTACACCTTTCCTATCAGAGAGGAAATGAAGATGCTATAATTTTAAAAAGGTCTTCTCCTTTCTTAAACTTCATAAGCAGATGCTGACTCATTTGAAGACAGATTTTGACTTTAATTAAAGGGCTAAGAATCATTTGGGATAATTAAAAATAACAATTCTTTGTTTAAAGGTTTAGAGTAATTCTAATGTCAAGTTACTAGTAATTTGAGGCAAAGAGAATAAAGAAGAACTTATTTGAAGGCACTTACGAAAACATTCAGGTTTTGTGAGCCTAGCTTTGATGACTTTGAAAGCAAGAAAAAAAATATTTATTTTGCTTAGTTAGGTCATAGCTAAAAGCTCAGAATCTCCAAATGTAAAACAGGCTTTATTTGGCCACTGGCAGACAGGAACAATGAATTACCTGGACGGGCTCTGTGTGCATGGGCTATGGTGTAAACGCACTCGACAGAGGCACTGTGTGTTAGGAGCTCTTCGCCAGTGCCGGCTGACGCCCGGTACCCACCCCCAGGAAGAGCTGACTGACTGTACAGAGATGCAAACGACAACCACAAACACAGCAACGTGGCCTCTGAGCACCAGGCTTAATTTATACACCATCAACTGCAAGCTTAAACATTTCAAACATTTTTAAGGTAACTATGGGGTTTACAAGTATAAAACACAAACATACAGGAGTGTAACAAAAGCTGTACCAGGTCAGTGACTCTATTTCCTAATGGAGCATTTTAATTTTCAAAGACAATATGCCCAAGATTGGAAGAGGAGATTTGGAAATGCCTTTTTTAAAAACTTATTTTTAAATGTTACTTTATTCTTTAATCAATCATACCTACTAAGATAAATCCTTTAGAAAAAGAACAGAATCAGTAATTCTGAAACAGATGAAACCCAGGTCACCTGGCATTCAGTCAACTGATGCCTCATATTCAGAGAATATGGAAACAGGTAGAAGAGAGACACGATGTAAGAAAACCTCAGTACCGAAAGCAAAGGGAATCTGAGTGAACACAATGTGATGACTAGTCAAGCAGATCTAAAAAGCACTAAAAGAAAAAGTAGAATTTGAATGCAAAAATTAACTGTGTGAATATAAAACAGAGTTCCACGGGCTCTGACACTCAGAATGGGGAAAATGAAAAGGCACAGCAGTTGTGATGGTAAGCAGCTATTGTGTAAATATTCTAATACAGTTAAATAGTGTTTAAAACATGAAAAGGGAAAAAACCTGTTTATAAACCAAAAAGTTTATACAAGCAAAGTCAGATTAAAAGCGCCCAGGTAGAGGGAAGGAATACTCAATGCAAAAAGAGCACTGATGAAGAAGAAAGTCACTGAGTGAGTGAGTAGTCTAGTGAAGAAATGAGTCGGACTTTCAAGAGAAAGATGCAGCAATCATGAGGTCCGTTTTGAATGATGAAGGAACAGAGGGGAGAGCCAGACAGGTCTCTCGAGAGGTACTGGCTGAACGGAGTGCTGCAGCAGGGAGGAAGCATGTACGAGGAGTTCAGATGCGGCAGGGACAGCCGGGAAAAGGGTTCTCATGCCTGAGCTAGAAACAACTAACAAGGAGACGGGGTAGGGGTGAGGGGGCTCTTGGGCCATCTTTCAAACCATTTCAGGTGAAAGAAAGTAAAGTTTCTCAGGAACTGTTCTAGTTTGCTAATGCCGGAATGCAAAACACCAGAGATGGATTGGCTTTTATAAAAGGGGGTTTATTTGGTTACAAAGTTACAGTCTTAAGGCCACAAAGTGTCCAACAACAAAGGGTACCTTCACTGGAGGATGGCCAGTGGTGTCCGGAAAATCTCTGTTAGCTGGGAAGGCACGTGGCTGGTGTCTGCTCCAAAGTTCTGGTTTCAAAATGGCTTTCTCCCAGGATGTTCCTCTCTAAGCTGCAGTTCCTCAAAAATGTCACTCTTAGTTGCTCTTGGGGTGTTTGTCCTCTCTTAGCTTCTACAGGGCAAGAGTCTGCTTTCAACAGCTGTCTTCAAACTGTCTCTCACCTGCAGCTCCTCTCTCAGCTCCTGTGCATTCTTCAAAGTGTCCCTCTTGCCTGTAGTTCCTCTTCAAAATGTCACTCTCAGCTGCACTGAGTTCCTTCTGTTTGTCAGCTCATTTATATGGCTCCAGTGATTTAATTTAGACCCACCCTCAATGGGTGGGGTAACACCTCCATGGAAATTATCCAATCAGAGTCATCACCCACAGTTGGGTGGGGCGCATCTCCACAGAAACACTCAATGAATTACAATCTAATCCACACTGATAGGTCTGCCCACACAAGATTACATCAAAGACAATGGCATTTTGGGGGACATAATACACTCAAATCAGCACAGGAATATACAAGAAATATTAGATTCGGTTACGTAGAAATTAATGCTATTTGTTTTAACAAAATAATTAAAAGTTAAATTATGTTGATTAAATGTTCTATCATACTGTGCCTTACAATGTACTATTACAACTTTGATAATTTTACCCACAACTGAGTGAGCGCCCTCAGTCCCTAGCACGGCGGGCTGGGCAGCTGGTCTGGCTCCACGTAGAGGAGGAGCTGCTGGAGGGTGGGGCTTCCCTCACCCCAGGGCTGACACCCTGCTTGACACACGGCAGCTACTCAATGACATCTTATATTTACATATTTGTTTATTCAAACTAATCCTTACTTCAAGTTTAAACAAAGTGCTCTGTCCACGTAACATGGTTCAACCCAATCTAGCTTAGTGAATTGTAGGAATGAGGTCAGAAAGAAATGTGCAGTTTACTTTCAGCTGGACCTGACTGGAACTCTGGCAAGGTGCAGAGCTCGTCATCACCCTGTCCTGCACTCGTCTCACAGTGAACCCATTCTGCAAGGAATTCACCCCTCAGACCTGAAGAGCATCCACATAGGTAGAAATATGTCCCCAAATTTATCCTGCCAAGCGAGTGTGCATGGGCAGTCCTCCACTGGAACAGGAGGTCCATAAAACATGAGTATCTAGGAAGGGGTTAGAGATGTCAGAACACAAAACATACCTTGATAAATCCTAGGAAGGGTATGCCACATGAAATTGTTCAATCATTTTCTGAAATATGTTTCTTTAGATAGGAATTAAAGCCTTTATGCTTGGTTATTCAAAACAATGTGTTGCCTTTAGCATCACTTCTCTTTAGTAAATTCTGCATACTGTTATTATTTCCACTCAAGCCACTTTGGTAGCTTTTCCTTGCACATGAATCACTATCTTCTGCTGCTGTTCATAATAATAGAACTCTTCCTTCACTTTTTGCTCCCATTTGCCAATGTGATCTCCCCCCCAGTCTTCATGATAGTTCTCTGACTAATCTAAGTTCACTTTAATGACATTTCTTTGAATTTTGTATCATACTATTTAAAGAATTTTATTTTCACATTTACTTGATAGAGTTTCTAAAAGTCGTCCTTGGCTAAGTTTGGTCCTTAGTTCAAAATATATCAAAAATATTTAGAGAAAGAAACAATTCATTTCTTGTCTTTTCCAACAAAGGATTCAAGGTGGCAAAAGACTAAGTCACCCACAATGATGCAGGTCACACAGCAATGATTCAATTTTAATTTGATTTATTAAGAGGCTAAACTCATTAAGTGATAGGAGAACATAAAGATGTAAATCACTTTTATTTCCTTACCCAGAAGTTTAGAATGAAATCTTACTGAATATTTAAAAGATTATTAATCCCAAGAGGAAACAGGTAGAGTGGAAGAAGGAAAGAAGGCAACCCAAAGCCAGCAGATTAACAGCAACAACCAGCACAAGGGGTGGAGGAAGGGGACCAAGGCTGCGCTGAGCGCCTGGCCGAGGGGCTCTCACAACATCACTCGCCGAGCCTTTGGGAGTGGATGCAGTCAGAAAACAGACTTACAGACCTCAAGTCACTTGCCTAAAGGTGCCCTGCTAGTACTTAGTAAGAGAAAAGATACATTCCCTGATTTTGCATGACTCAGATTTTCAGAGAGCAAAAGAGCAGTTTCTCAAGAGTAAAAGAAGTGTCGAGATAGAAAAATGGTATTTACAAAGAGAACAGAATCCATTCAAGAGTTCATAAGGTCTTCACTGATCTAGCAACTTGTGTTTCTACCTGGTAACTTAAAAAAGGAAATTAAGGTGTTACTTGGTTTTAAAGACCTATGTGAAAAGTCAGTGAGCTAGCTGTAATAGTTTAGTCATAACCATTTAGGAAGTATATAAATGCAAAGGTGATCAAAACACCCAGGTAACAATGATACAGTCGACCTGCTAGTGATACATATGTAAAATTCTCAAAACTACACTGTGTTACTTAGGTAGAACAGCTAAGCCCGGTTTCAAAAGAGGCACAATTAATTATACAGAAATATTCTGGACGGCTGGCTTATTTAATATTCACTTGGATAAACAAATAAGGAAATAATTTACTTTTCAAATAGTTTTTTCAGAAGGTAGTATATTCCCCCTTTGAACAATACCAACAATCAAGATTCAAGTGACAATAACTCCAATGTTCTAAGAAATATGAAAACCTTGTACCATGACAAAACTTAACTAGCTCAGAATGGGATCACATTTGTTTCTGTTTTCACCATTTCCTACTTAAAATTTAAAAATGCAACCTAAGTATCAGTCAATAATCTCATTAAGTCTTTTGAATAAAACTCAAGTCTAAGAATCAATATATTTCAAAGACACAAAGATACAAAACACCAAGTTGGTGCTAATAAAATAATGGAATTTTTACCTTCTGGATCATAGGTTTGGAAAACTCTCCTGGCTTGTTCTGAAGGAGCCTCGGGAGCAACTAAAGCCATATCCTGAAAAGATAAAAAGCATGGCATCAAACAGCTAAAACCATGGTGTTAAATCAAACAGGCAAAACAAGGGCAGGGTGAAGGAATGATGGCATTTGGAATCAGAGGACTCTGAGTTACTTCTATGTCATGGGGAAGTCACATACTCTGAGTCTTAATTTCTACATCTGAAAAATGGGAATAATACTCCAACTACAGAACTGTTGTGAGAATGACATGCGATGCTTTTATAAAAACACCTGAAAACCGTAATACATTAAACAGATAATTAATATAAAAATGCAATCTTCAAAAATTAAGGATTTATACATTTGCTTAACAATAGTGTCCAGGCAAGAATATAACTTAAAATATACTCTAGTAGTTTTCAAGTATTCAAAACTAAAGTCAAGGGATTTATTATAGCAAATAATAATACAGACAATTACATATCAATGCATTTGAGATGTATGACTTTTGTATACATGCTATATCAAATATCTAGCCAAAGATCAATCAAGTTCTGCATGCCCAGAACTTTAACTTTTCTTAACTCAAAAGAAACACCCTAAAGGCAGAATTATTTCATTTCCACATGAAACAAATTCTCTATGATGACTAATTTCTTCTCATAGTAAGCAATGTTACTATTTACCAAAATTTTCAGCACAAAGATTCAATGTTGTTTGTGATTCCCTGCAAACCTCAGCCCACCTATCTAAGCTGTTTTGAGCTTCCACCACTTAATGATGTGAATCCAAAATCCAGGCTCCACTTTTTTGTCTTCTAGTCACAGCTCTGGTCCAAGACCTTGCCTGTAATGTGTGCCCTCAGACAAGCCTCAATAAAGACTTTGTTTCCCAGTATGCCTTCCCAGCAGCTCAATTCTTTTATAAGAAGTGGTAGGGCATAAATTTTAAATATAAATTTTTGTAAGAAATGTAGTAAAACTTTTTCTTAATCGTCCCACCGGTTCACCCCTGTTCACAGATGAAGGAATCAACTGTGAGAATTAGAATAGTTCTTATAAAACTATGAGGATGAGGATTCGGTTCCTGAAAACCTTAACAGAATGTTCAGTTCATGTGGAAAACAACAAGCAAATCATAACAGGCAATCTATGCAAGTCCTCAGATGTTTTTAATGAATTACAATAAAAGACAAAATAACACAAAAAATTAAAAGACCATCTGGCATGACTCTCCTATTTCTCCCTTTCCTGCATTTTCAATGATATTATTTTGCAGAAAATGGCATGCTAAGTGCCATGTTTTCCTCTGACCAAATGTTCAGAGCCTTTCTGATTTTATGATCTAGTCTAGTCCTTTACTGCAGGAAGCTTATGTGGTGGGTTGAATTAAGTACCCAGGTGGGGGCAGACTGCATGTTCTTAATCTTGCCCTGTAAATAGGGCCTTTGGAAGATGTTATTTTTAGTTAGGAGGTGGCCTAACTGGACGAGGCTGGGCCTCAGCCCTACGACTGGAGGCTTTAGGAAGAGAAGGCCACCCAGAGGCCTGCCAGCAGCCAGAACGCTACTGACCCCCAGAGAAAGCAAGTCTTCCGGACGCCAAAACTGTGAGCCAATAAATTCCTGAAATTATTCCAACCTGTTGGGTAGTAGCTGTCATAGCAGCCAGGAAACCAGACAGCTTGGATTCTAATCTTTTGCTATCATAAACAACTCTGCAATAAATAAACTTGAACAGGTCATTTCATACTAGCGCAGTTGGATTCGTAGGGCAGAGCACCAAAATAGGAATGCTGGGTCAAAGGAATTTTGCAATTTTGGTAGATATAGCCAGATTCTTGGGTTATGTTCATTTAACATACCTGGAACACTATTTCTTAAAACCCTCTTTGCTTTTCCTAACACATCACAAACGCAGCCCTAGTCTGAGATGACCTTGGCCAATGCCAGGACTGCAGGGCCAGTCTGCTCCCTTCTGTCAGATTTAGGGAGCAGCTACTAACACTGGGCCTCATCCTCGTTACTTAGCCTCCTTTATCACCCTCAAACTTTCATGGCAAAGTTTCTATTCTGCTATAAGCTTTAGCTCCCTAACCCATTTCCAACCCTGTCTCTTCCAGCCCCTTCCGCGTCCCAATAGAAGTTCTGGTGGTGGAGAAGGTGTGTGGCTGCATGTCAGGTATCATAGCTTTCCCTTCTGTTCACCACGTGCTCTATTTCAACCTCTCTTGGTTACTAATAAGTACGTAACTGAAAATATTACTTAAAACTTGTAAATACGAAAAATATGACCTAAAGATGGGGTAAGGGATTATGAGAATATTTTTCTTGGTTAAAAAATAAAAGAACATTTTTAGGGAATGGGGAGGTTGAGAAAATAATCAAAGCATTAAATTACTATTACTACATGCCCCCTTGAGGAGCCTGTGGAGAATGCAGGGGTATTCGCCTACCCCACCTCCATGGTTGCTAACATGACCACAGACATAGGGGACTGGTGGTTCGATGGGTTGAGCCCTCTACCACAGGTTTTACCCTTGGGAAGACGGTTGCTGCAAAGGAGAGGCTAGGCCTCCCTATGGTTGTGCCTAAGAGCCTCCTCCCGAATGCCTCTTTGTTGCTCAGATGTGGCCCTGTCTCTCTAGCTAAGCCAACTTGAAAGGTGAAATCACTGCCCTCCCCTCTACGTGGGATCAGACACCCAGGGGAGTGAATCTCCCTGGCAACGTGGAATACGACTCCTGGGGAGGAATGTAGACCTGGCATCGTGGGACGGAGAACATCTTCTTGACCAAAAGGGGGATGTGAAAGGAAATGAAATAAGCTTCAGTGGCAGAGAGATTCCAAAAGGAGCCGAGAGGTCACTCTGGTGGGCACTCTTATGCACACTTTAGACAACCCTTTTTAGGTTCTAAAGAATTGGGGTAGCTGGTGGTGGATACCTGAAACTATCAAACTACAACCCAGAACCCATGAACCTCGAAGACAGTTGTATAAAAATGTAGCTTATGAGGGGTGACAATGGGATTGGGAAAGCCATAAGGACCACACTCCACTTTGTCTAGTTTATGGATGGATAAGTAGAAAAATAGGGGAAGGAAACAAACAGACAAAGGTACCCAGTGTTCTTTTTTACTTCAACTGCTCTTTTTCACTCTAATTATTATTCTTGTTATTTTTGTGTGTGTGCTAATGTAGGTGCCAGGGATTGATTTGGGTGATGAATGTACCACTATGTAATGGTACTGTAAACAATCGAAAGTACGATTTGTTTTGTATGACTGCGTGGTATGTGAATATATCTCAATAAAATGAAGATAAAAAAAAAATTACTATTACTACAAAGTTAAGTTTCATGAAATTACCACTTTCATAAAATTGAGGGAAGCAAAAAAGGTTCCACTGTTTGTAGCTATGAAATAAGGCTGACACCAAATTCTCTGACATTAAGGACCTCAGAAAATGCAGGAGCCCCAAAACAATTTAAAGTGATTACTTGATTCCCTTGTCACTAAGTTCCAAGTGCTACAAATAAATATACTATGCTGATGTAGAGAGGAACTAAAGTAGACTTAAGTTCATTGCCTGTGTCTTGCATCTGGTTATGGATATGTTAAAAAAACAAACAAACAAAAAAAACACTTGGGCTTTAGAAAATGTGGTGTGTATCCTTCTATTTGACTAGGCTGCACATGGTAGCCTGAATGGAAAGATCAGCTAGCTGAAGCCTGGTATGCTCTGGTTTATCAAACGTGTTTAGCAGAGTTCAGCACGCTCTTCCCGTAACAGGCCACACAGTAAATAGCTTAGGCCATACGATCCCAGCAGCAAGATAAAATGTAAACAGATGAGCATAGCTGTCTCCCAGCAAAACTTTGTCTTGCTAAAACAGGCAACCGGCTGAATTTGGCCCATGGGCCATGGTTTGCCAACCCCTAATTTAGAGATTATATTCTATTTGTTCTCCAATGCTCTACACTAAATAAACCCACCTTTTTTTTTTTTTCTTTTTGTTGTCCACCCTCTTTTTGAGACATACCTGCAAGTGGAAAAATGTCGTAATTGCCTGTCATTTCAAAAGGAGAAGAGGGCAGGGAATGCCAGCCCGAAGGAACACAGATGTGGAAGGCAGGGAGGGGAATCAGCAGAGCATGAGTGGGCACTGACAGGGTGGACCAGGATGGAGAAGACCTGTCATGGCACATGGACACGCCATGTTTGCCAGCTGCTGGCTCCCTCCAGGCTACGAGGAATAGGGTGTGAGTGCCTGCAGGTGAGGGCTGAGAGCCTGCCAGGTAACTGATGGAGGAAAGAAATGAGGATTTCCAAAAAGGAATTTAGACAACTTATTGCTCGAAGTTAAGAAGTGTGAATCAAACATCTCAAAACACTGTGAGAAAAACAACACAACCCCCCATGTGAATTACCGAAACTGATATTCCTTTTTCTCCCCCAAAATACAGCCCAGCGGTACCGGTCAGGTTCCACATAATAACTTTGTCGTTAATAATAATGCAAATTAGGTCTTGAACAATTTAAAATATTACGTTTTGCTCCTTTAAGCTCAGTGACACACTTATAGCTAATTTTCTAAATTTCTAAGGAATGAACCCTTGTTAACCACACCGGTTATTGTAAGATGTGTTTATACTAAAGGGGAAAAAAAAGGAACAGAAAATTAAGTAAAACAAAGAGATTACTGTAAATTCTCATGAAAACATTCCAGAAGGTTTCATCCCCAAATTAAAACCAGTATATAGTCTTCTAAACTGATTGTTAGCCTGCTTATTTTGAGTGTTTACAATGCTTTTAGACTGTTGTAGAAAAATGTTCTCCTAGTTAAAGCTTGCTTAAGTTTATATGTTTAAATGTTCATACATAAAATCAGGAAAAGTTAAAAAACCACCTTCTATATCCATTAAAGTACTTCACATTTAAGTTTTAACTTTCTAATTTGATTTAAAGTTACAAATACTGGCACTAATTTTTATGAATATATTTAATCTAAACATTTTTTAACAAGGTTCCCAGTATAAAGGTATGTAGTAGGAGTGATCTATGCAACAAATTTGGTAATATAGCAATACTAAATGCATTTCATATTTATACAGCAACTGAACAGCAAATTAAGAATTCCATTCAATTGACAAAGAGTAATTTACAATCTTAAGACAACATGTTTTAGTGAGAGAGCTAATCCAACAGCCCTATTTTTCCCCTTGCATGTGAAGGAAATGATCCAGTTATAAAGGATGAAGTCAACAGCGCTCTCATGGAACAAATATGGAATGTGAAGGGGATTCCAGCCCCCAGATTTCCCACTTCCAAGATTTAACATGCCAATAACGTTTAGACAACAGGTTTAGTCCATTTTCTCATCTACCTACCTACATACTCATAATTTTCTGAACACTATCAAGTCTAGCATTTGGTAGAGAAAAACGTAGTCTGTGCCCATAAGGTCACATATAGTGAAAGAGAAAGAAAAATATGGTATGTATTTATTTCCTTGAGTATCATTAAAATTATCTTACGAAAATTACCTTCTAAAATAAAGTTAAAACATTTACTAACCCCTTCCCCTCAAGAAAAAGCCCCCTGAGTAAGGAAAGAGATTCCAGTTATGTAATTCTACATTTCCAAGTCAGCAGAGATACGTGGAAGTATTTTCTTTCCTTCGCTCCACCTATACCTCCTTAGAAGCACATTTCCATGTGAACTGCATCTGCAACAGTTGCAGGGACTCTCAGTAGAAAAAGACCCTAAGCATTAGTCAAATATTTAATACTGCTTTAGTCAGATATTTAAGCTCTGATTTACCACCAAATTTACTTTTATTCTAAAAATAGTTCTCTACAGTAGTCTAATGTAATCAGATGCTTTTATCAGAAGAATGTTAGAGGGAAGAAATTTCTACTCAGCCAATTTACTGGTCATCAGGGATTGCCAAACAACATAGCTTTTAAATTTATCTAGCTTCACTCACCTTTACTTAATCAGCAAAGAACTATAGAAAGGAAGAAAAAAGCTGTAATGGGACTATCCAATATCCTACAGTCATGAAACAAATATCCCTTTTCCATGGAGCTTTGTCTGTCTTATCAGTATAATTATATTCACCATTCACCATAAACCTTTTAAAAAAGTTGTAACATTAGCCATCTTAAACAAACACTGAGATAGCAGTGCTGTCCTTAGTTGGATGGCTAGGATCTTTAAAGTTCACTTATCAAACCTTTCATCATTATCAAAAGCAAAATGCTGCCAAGAAAAACCACTGAGAGATGTAACTAACTTAAGGTGTGATTACACTTACATGAAATAACTCAGGAGTGATCACACTCATGTGAATTAACTCAGGAGAGATCCCGCTCACCTGAATTAACTCAGGAATGATTGCCACATCCATTAATGACATTTTTAGCTTGCAGACAACAATCATAGTGCTATTTAGAGCCCCTCCCAATTATAAAAAAGTAAATCTGTAATCAATCAAATTAACTGGTATATAATTTACCTTTACAATTTAAGTAAAGTTCCATTTTAAATCACTTTACAATGTTTCAGATGACTCTATAGTTTTGAAAATGATTTGGGAACTACTATGAAACAGATTTTAAGTCAATTATCAAATGTTCCCAACGCTTCATTTCCAGCGTTGGTAGCACAATCCATAATGCCATCGTGTGAAAGTATGTAGGACAGTGGTCTTTTGTCCTTACTTTTCAAATCACGTGCAAGCTCCCAGGTGCTCTCCCCAACAGCCCTCTGCTGTGATGCACAATTTGGGGCAGAAAAGTAAGACCAGGAAAAAAGAAAGCACAGTCCTTTGAGGTTCCTCCTCCAGAAAAAGTAAATTCCAAATGCACAAGCGGAAATGTGGCAGTAGGAGGAAGTATCTCTGATGGATATGCTCTACCATCACACTTGACTCATCACAATTATTAAAACCCATTGCCGAAAGGCCCAGCTCACTTGAGCAACCTTCCCAGCCTCCCCAGGGAAGGCATCCCTCAGGTCCTAGGACATCCTGTCAGAAAAGACTCCCCTTTTCGCATCTGGAAAGCTAGTTATGCTCCATCTTTACGGGAGTGGAGAAAACACTCTCTCTAATTGCTTTCTGCGTTCTGCAGTTTATATGAAAAACCCAAATGAGAAAAACTTAACCTTTTAGTGAATGTATTTCATTAAGAAAACAGGTAACATAAGCCACACTCTTTGGGCACATGAATACCTACATAATTCAAGAAAAATCATTGACTTTTAAAAATGGTATAAGTTAATACTGTACAATCATAAACTGGATAAAAAGTTTAATCACTCTGATAGTCAAAAAGTTCCTCTTTATCTCTAAGCAAAACCTCTTCCTAGCATTTGAATTAACTGCTAACTCTCTGGACCCCAAGCAGCCCACGGCAGATGGTCTTGCTATTCTTGCCCGAGGGCCTTTCTAGGGAGGCGTCCAGGGCCTCAACCCGCTGACGATGGATCTGGCCCAGCAACCATGAGGGAAGGGGCATGGCCAGCTCCTGGCAGGCGTTCTAAGTGCCTGGTGTGGCTTTGCCACTTCCCTCTGCCATGAGGAACGCACACCCCACACACAGGCTGCGCTTTTCAGCCCAGCCTGAAAACGAGGAGGGCACAGGAAGCACACGTGCTGCCAGCACAGAGATTCGGGGTGCACGTCTGCAGGGAAATGTACAGGTGGTGGTGGTGAGAGCAGCTGCCCCAGTATGGGCAAAAAGGGCGTGTACTGTTTGTTGAGAGTTTAAATCTAACAGATCCTTTCCAGCTCATCACCTGCAGGTGATCTTCAAAATGTCCTTCTACCACTCTCACCACTCTCATTGCCCCTTCTCGAATTCTAGAAGGGGACTGTCACTGCAGCAACTGGCAAAAGGAAGTAAACCTTGATATTCTCGCTGGGGTTTTACCTTGCTTGTGCCACACGGAATATACAGTCTCTCCCTATTCATGTCTGGCTGCCCTTTCCCAGAAGCACTGATTTTAACAAAACAAACTACAGGTGACTGATTAAAGATTACACTGAACACCTTCTGTTTCATGTGAAAATGAATACCCAACAGTATAGGAATTTAACCTTGATAGGGTTGGATTAATAAGAACGAAAAGTGAGGATGTCCTTGACCCTGTCCCCCAACTAAACCCTACCACATTTTCTACTATTTTAAACAAGGTTTGACTGATTGCAAAATAGTCACAGTACTCAAATTTATAATTTTCTTAAATTTTATCATAGTTTTACAGAGAAGCCTTTACTGTTTATGGACAAGCTGCTCTACTTTCATGGTTATGCCTTACATACTCATCATGCCTTGGCAATTAACGCTTAATCTTTCATATCAGCACAAACATGAAAACATGGTATAGGGAAGCACAATTTGAAAATACATCTAATTTTTCAAGCTGGTCCTATAGCCAATCCCAACCTTTGGTTCAGCCATACTAAATCATTTACTATTCTCCAAATACAGTGGGAATTTTCACATTCCACATCTCTTGTCCTTTTTGCTTAATCTTTTTTCCAGGCCTCATTTCCTATAAGTCTAAAGCCTATCTGTTCTTTAACTCAAGTGCATTTCTTCTGCACCTCCTCTTTCCTCTTCCAGTCATTACTCCACCCTAGTCTAATATTTGTTTTTCTAAGGGAGGGAAGTATTTTTAAATGGTAGGTACCTCACAGGGTCACTTTGAGGATTAAATGAGGAATTAGCATAGTGTCTGACCCACAGAAAGCACTCAAATAGGGCCAACAATTACAATGCAGTTTTAATCTTTGCATTTCAACAGCAGCATGAGCAAGGCTGAGTATTTGCTACAACAAGTATAGTGAGAAAACAGAGGAAAACCTGGTCTTCTCACCGGTCACAGAAGATAGGGGTTACAATAAGAATAGGGCCATGAAAGGAGCAAGAGAATCAGCAGTTTCGGCACTCAAGAGGTCCAGGCTGGACCACAAACGCTGAGCAGGATTTGGGTAAACACATTCTGGGTAGAGAATGGCATAAACAAAAGCACAGAAATAAACAAAAAATCACAAACGGTTAACACATCAGGACTATTCACACATGAAGTGTGATACAAGCTCTTTTCCCCTAATCTGCTATCGTCTCCTACTGGCTACAATTATTTTCACCAATTATGGACAGAGAGCTAGAGGTGTGGACTTATCAACACAGAATCTCATTAAAACTCATGGACTTTACTCATGACAGAACACTTTTAGGCCCTTCTGTAGATGGTACATTTACCTTTTTAGACAATTATATCTGGATTCCACAATCACAAAAAATTAGAAGCAACATATTCAAAGGGAGAATGGGACTACTGCCAGTAACTGACAATGAGAAATAACTAAGACAAAAAGAACATTCAGAAAAACTATAAAGACCAGACATAGAATCATGGCTGTGGGAGGGCATTCAGGGTAGCAGCAAAGAGCATATAAGGGCAATTAATGTTCATTTTATTTAAGGAGGCAAGAAAATGTTCAATACATTTTAGAAAGCTGTATGGTCAAAATAATGAAAAATAAAAAGTTTTAGTATTACGGCGCTACAAACCATTAGCATAACCCTAGAAAGCTGATAAAGGTTAGTCCCAAAATGTGCTAAGCAGTCTGGAAACAGTTTGTGGTTAAAAATTCACTGAGAAAAATAATACCCATTCAAATGACTGAACATTGTTAGTATGTGTAGACTGTGACCAAAGCTTCCCAAATAGTTCAAATAACAGAATAACTTTAGTATCTTCTATTGTTGTTCTTATTTGAGAAGACAGGTATCTAAGGCCACAGGACATGTTATGATTTAAACAATAAAAACAAATACCTTAGGCTCTTAAATCCATTCCCTTTCTGTAGTATTTAAGGCATGGAATCTAAACATGAGCACAAAGTCAAAAACTAAGCTAAGAAAAATGGATGGGATTACTAGCCTGCATTAAAGTATAGGAAAACTCTATTACAAAATGCCTGGCTATGAATTTAATTTTAATACAAGCTCCATGAATTTTTACATACAGGTGACTTTTCTTTATAACAGAGTCTTTAAAGAATTATTTTACTTTTTTTTCTTAAAACTGTGTTATTACATGTAGAGAAATGTATTAATGGAAAAGAACTGCCCTATTTTTAGGCACCTAAAAACAAGGCCTCGAGTACTTAAATTTCGGTAGTCGTCCTAATGTTACACCAAAGAACAGTGCACAAAAGAGGCCTGCTCCCATAGAAATAATTTTATCTAGACTCCAAGTAACAGATACCACTGTAAGAACATGGTCAGCTCATGCAGTAATAGTCAAAAGTTTTGTTTTTCCTTTCATTAAGTTCAACCTCTTTGTGTTTTCATATTCAAACCTTCAGGTGTTTTTGTGTGCTCTGACCTGAAAGGAAAACTGCCTTATCACAGCAAAGTCAAAGGTGATATTCTGCACACACAGAATCCTTTTCTAACCACAAGAGAGGACAAAGAGGGATGTAAAACTCATCTCCCACAACTTCAAAAGAAAGTGGAATGGATTACCAAGGAAATTAGTCACCGAGGCAGGTTCGGACTATGTTCACATGGAATCTCAAATGCACAGGAAAAATAAAAAGGACAAATTTATTTAATCTACCATTTAGGTTATAATTCTAATCATATTAAAATAATCACACTTAAAATTTAAAGCCCTCATCTTGAATCTGCATTGAAAATTAATTTCATGATTATTTTCCAATTCAAGAGGAAATTAAGGAAGTGAACCAAAGAATTTATTCTCAAAACCCAAACGTAAAAAAGAAAGACACAGAATCAAAGGGGAAATGATGATTAGACAGAAGAAAAAGGTAAGAGGGCAAATGCCAAAATATTAAATCAGAGACTACTGGGGCATTTAAAGTATTTATCAGTAAGAAAAGCTTAACTCCTAAAAAAAAGATTTAATATACTATAAAATAAATATTACCCAGCCTTGTTATAATAATAAGAGCAAGTTGTTCTTTTGAAATTGAGGGAAAACAATTGAAGACATAAGTTTGAAGATAGGTACTAAATTCCTTAAGCATCATTTCTCTCACCTATGCAAGACATTCAAAGAGCCGTGCACAATTTCTACAGACAGTGCTGCGTCTGCAGGGCACACTCCCTCAGATAACCTAGTGGAAAGCTCTCCACTCTACTTAACAAAGCTTCCCCCTTTGAAGAACATCACTGCCGAACTGTCTCTCCCCCCACCACCCCTAAAGGGAAGACTCAGTGGGAACCCTGCTGCCTGAGGACCCTGCAGTTCCTCTGAGGTCCCCGAGGGTGGATTCTGCTAATTCCCTCCAGGACTCACTGTAAAACTCCCTTACACGGGATGGCTTGGGTGCATTTCTACACTACACTTCCTAGACACGTATGTTAAAAAGTACAATTTCAGTTCTGTTGTTTCAGAGACAGATGTTTAATAAGAGAAAAAAGATCTTTGTCTAAGTTAGATAGAAAACTAAGATGATATACAAAACACAGCAGAGAGGTAAAAAAAATTATTTCATAAAAAGACAGAAATATGTTATAAAATAGTCAATCTGAAGCTGTACAGCCTGTTCATAAAAGTTAATTATAAAACTTGTTTTTATTGATTTTCAAACAAAACCGACTTGTGAAAATCTCTTCCAACCCCACAAAATTTGTTTAATGATTCCCCATAGGTCAGGAAGAAGGTTCCAATTAAATCAAAAGGACAATTTCTGGGCCAGTGGTCATCTCAAATATGAAGTGATAACTTTAGTAAGAAAATAATTCAACACTCAAATTCAGAATCATGGCTTAAAAAAAAAAAAAAAACAACGTAGTGCCCTTTTAAAAATAATTCTACTTAATTACTTAGAGTCCTAAAAGTGAATTGCTCACCTCAAAAGGAAAAGCCAAAACAAGATAATTCAGAAGTTATTTCTCTGAATAGGAACAATTTTCTTATCTGTTCTTGAACCAAGAAGATAAATCTTCAATATGAAAGTGGACAGATACTGTGATAATCCTTAATTATAAATATTCACCAAAGTTGTTTCTATTCAATAATTTGGGGGGAAAATCTGAGTATGTAAGTCTATTTAATTTGATCAGGTAGAACAGCAAAAGCTAGCTCTGCTATTTGCCTCCGCATAGCATGCAACATCTGAGTTAACTGCTACTTCTTGATTCATAAACTTAGGGATCTATTGAAATCTTATCAAAGACTAAAGAACTGAATATATATATATATATATATGTGTGTGTGTATGTATGTATATAGTAAGTTAGTAAAAAGGTTGAGGAAGGGCGAGGTCAAATGTAGAGGGGGTGGCCGAGAAGGCCTCACTGAGGAGATGACATTTGAAAAATGACCTCAAGGAGGGAAGAAGACGACGGACTTCACGCCCTTCCCTGAGGCAAGGCCGCTTCAGGCAGGGGGTGCCAAGGGGAAGAGGAAGGTGGCCGGTGTGACTGAGCAGGACAGGGACAGGCGTGGACAGGAAAAGGCCAGAGAGGAGGCAGGATCAGTCAGTAGAGCTTGCCGGTACTCTGAGGACTTGGGACCAGTCGGTAGAGCTTGCCGATACTCTGAGGACTTGGGACCAGTCGGTAGAGCTTGCCGATACTCTGAGGACTTGGGACCAGTCGGAAGAGCTTGCCGATACTCTGAGGACTTGGGACCAGTCGGAAGAGCTTGCCGATACTCTGAGGACTTGGGACCAGTCGGAAGAGCTTGCCGATACTCTGAGGACTTGGGACCAGTCGGTAGAGCTTGCCGATACTCTGAGGACTTGGGACCAGTCCGTAGAGCTTGCCGATACTCTGAGGACTTGGGACCAGTCGGAAGAGCTTGCCGATACTCTGAGGACTTGGGACCAGTCGGAAGAGCTTGCCGATACTCTGAGGACATGGGACCAGTCGGAAGAGCTTGCCGATACTCTGAGGACATGGGACCAGTCGGAAGAGCTTGCCGATACTCTGAGGACTTGGGACCAGTCGGTAGAGCTTGCCGATACTCTGAGGACTTGGGACCAGTCGGTAGAGCTTGCCGATACTCTGAGGACTTGGGACCAGTCGGAAGGGCTTGCCGATACTCTGAGGACTTGGGACCAGTCGGTAGGGCTTGCCGATACTCTGAGGACTTGGGACCAGTCGGTAGGGCTTGCCGATACTCTGAGGACTTGGGATCAGTCAGGGCTTGCCGATACTCTGAGGACTTGGGACCAGTCGGAAGAGCTTGCCGATACTCTGAGGACTTGGGATCAGTCAGGGCTTGCCGATACTCTGAGGACTTGGGATCAGTCAGTAGAGCTTGTCAATACTCTGAGGACTTGGGACCAGTCAGTAGGACTTGCCGATACTCTGAGGACTTGGGCTTTACTCTGAGTGAGAGGGAAGCCGCCCTTGCAGGGTTTTAACAGCAGAGGAACAGGATGTGACTCACATTTTAATGGGATTGTTTTGGCTGCCTCAATGGGAAGACACTACAGTTTTTCAAGGGCAAAATGGGGTGATCAGAAGAGGATATTGCAATTATCTAGGCAAAAGATTTCTCCAATTTTATTTTTCAATTCTTTCAGTAAGTTTTTGTTTTCTCTTTCGTCCTCTTAACGCTCTTTTCTCATAGCCTCCGTAGTTTCATGGCTGGAATATCTTCTCTTAAGGCGTTTGGTTTTTTAAGTTTTCTTTAGATTCCCACACTAACGGTTTCCATTTCCACAATTACTTTTAATTTCTTTTTCATGGGAGCATCCCACACATGCCTAGCGATCCCTGCTCTGCTCACACTTAAAAGTGAGAGACTTAAAGCATCATCCATGTGGGCAGGGCTTCTGAACCTCACTGCAGGGTTACCTGGCTGGGCTGTTCACTGAGATACCCCAAATGTGTTATCTTGATCTTTTCTATGGACCTGGTCAACTTGCCCAAAGAAAACTCCTCTGGTCTCCTTACTCAGTCCTCACAATGGAGCCTCTCCCAACCAGCTCCCAGGCACCTCCTACTGCTCGAGAACAAAGCTTGCTGGCTGTCTGCCAGGCTGTCCCCCACGCCCCACCTCAGCCCAGACACCCAGTGGCCAAGTCTTTCTTCATGACAGCCATGGGAGCGTTCTGCTTGGGAAGTCAGTACACCTTAATTCTTATCTCAATTTTACCTCAAGTTTGTCACTGTCTTGCACTGTAACCTTGAGCAAATCCATCTGCACTTCTTTCTATTATGTGAAAGGGAACAAACACAAACCAGACATTTATGGTATTACAATGAAGACTATTACAATTGTGTGACTCTTAAGTTTGATGACAGAGGATTAAATAAAGATTGAAATTCTTGAAGATTTTTAAATGGATGTGACCATATCTGGTTTTTAAAAGATTACTTAAAAACAGAACAATGTATCGAAACCAGTAAGTAATTTTAAGAGAAATGCACCAACTAAGAAAACGTGCAACAGTTACTTCCACAGAGAAAATGATTTACACTCTGGCCTGCATGCCAAGGAAGGTAAGAATAGCAAGTGATACTGTATCGAGTTACCAAAAGGAGGAGATTTAAATCATTCTTTCTCTATTACATCAAAGAGGAAATTTTAGTTTTAGTGACCTTTTAAAATGGTGACATTAAATGGTGATACCTAGTAGAATCTCAATTTAAAAAGTACCCCACTCATTAAAAAAAGGGAGCCACAATAAATTTAAGGAAATCTTGAAACATTTACCACATAGCACTTAATCTGGAAAAGTGCCTAAGGCTCAAAATTAGACGAGTGCAGTACACATTACTGCCAGAAAGTTTCCGTTAAAGATCTTTCACTCAACCTCTAATCCTTCTGCGGCTCATATACCTAAAACTGAAACACAGATGGACAATGATCTATCTGAGGTAACAATAATGTTCTCAGTAAAATGACTATGATAACTGCTTATAATTTATAAGATTTTATCACTACTTACACATTCTACTTTCTTACCTCTGTTACTTAAAATCTTATTTTTCCATACTACATGCACAACAAAGTATTACATTAATCCAAAAGCATATTTTAGAAGGAAAACGTAACTGTTGGATTAATACATTTCAAAAGTGAACATGATAATTATAGTTCAAACATAGTTCAAATACAAAATTAACCCAATAAAGTATCAATAGTTCTGTACACACCCAAAAAATTGAAAGCAGGGACTTGAACAGATAGATGTTTGCACACCAATGTTCACAGCAGTATTATTCACAATTGCCAAAAGACGGAAGCAACCAAAGTGTCCAGCAACTGATAAACAGATAAATAAAACATGGTATATACATTCAATGGAAAACTATTCAGCTGTAAAAAGGAATGAAGCCCCGATGCAAACAACATGCATAACCCCTGAAGACATCATGTTGAATGAAATAAGCCAGACACAAAAGGACAGCTATTGAATGATCTCACTGATATGAAATAATTAAAACAAGCAAATTCATAGAGTTAGAAACTATAATATCCAGGGTGGGGTTAGGGAAAGGGGAGTTAATTCTTAAATGGTACAAAGTTTCTATTTGAGATGATGGAAAAGTTTTGCTAATGGATGATGGTTATGGTAGCACGACATTGTGAACATAATAAACAGCACTGATTTGTATATTTGAATGTGGTTAAAAGGAGGAATTTTAGGTTGTATATATATATGTCACTAAAACAAAAACTTAAAAAACCATAGGACTGTACAACACAAACAATAAACTCTAAAGTAAACCATGGACTACAGTTAATACAACAAATATAAAAATGTTCTTTTAGCAGTTGCAATGAATGTACTGCACTAATGTGAAGTGTTAATAATAGGGTGGTGTATGGGAACTCTGATTTTATGCCTGATTTTTTGGTAAATGTCCATGTTCTCTAACAAAAAAAAAAACAAACCTGAGTTTAAGTTTTAGATTGAAAGAGATAATATAGAGATATAAAAAAAAATAAAAAAGAGATTGGGGAAAAAACTGTAAAAAGCATTTGTGGATCATTTGAAGAGTTCATTATTTAGACGGTAGATTGTTTGATTCTTACATTTTTATCACACTTTCTGCATTTTAAAATTGAACAATTGGCAACTGGAAAGCTGTTAAAAAATCCAGTACTAGGTAAACTATTCATTTTTCAAATTAAACCCCTTATTTCAAGGATGCAAATTAACATGGGCCAGTAGCTTCAAGTTCTAAAGGAAATGAGGTTAGAAATAAGGAGAAGGGTGGTGAAGAAAAGAAGAAAAAAAACTCAGTAACTGTGAATTAAGTTAAATAAACTTATAAAAAAAATTTAACTCATGATAAAATGGAAGTTGAAATGTCAAAAAAAATTTTTTTTCTGGGAAAGAACTGAGAAAGTTGGACAATACACCACTATTTCCATCACATGCAAGAGCTCAGATGTTTGTTCATCTTGATATAAACACACCAGTCCCACAATCTAGAAAAAGGGCCTGAATATTTTCAGTGCCAGCCATGAAACTAACTGTGGGTAACATTTGTAAAAGTTTATAAGTAATATTTTTTGGCACTACATAAATACAAATTATTCTAAAAAGCCTGTGTACATATATTTGAATGCCATTGATTTAAAAGAAATACTTTTAAATCATTAAAATTAATAGATATCAAAACTGCTACCATTTATTTGATGGAATGTAAATCTGTTTTCTTCATCTTATTTGTAACATGTAGTCAACATTATTCACATTCTTGTCCAAAGTAATTTTCAGGAGGAAAAACACTATCTGCTCTTTATTATTATATGAGTCTAAAAAGTAAAACTTCCATTCCTACAAAAATTTAATTACAAGCAGACAGAATGTATAAAACCAGTTATTATAATCTAAAACAAAAATAAATCTGATTAGATGATTAATTCAGTTTTCCATTTATATCTGCAATGATGCTTAATTTTTCATTTTAATAAAGCCAAATCTAGTCCCATAAATTTCAATGTTCAATAATTTCAGGGAAATAGTATAACTATTCCTTCACAATTATTTTTGGTCTTTAAGTTTCACTGACAATGTCTTCTACATTATTAATTTGCTTAACACATACCCTTCCCCGCCATAAAGAAGGTTACATACAATATAGCGTCTACCTGATATTTGATATTTTACTCAGTTATAAGATTTCTACTTTTCTAGGCATACACTATTAGAAAATATATATATTTTTAATCACTCTATGGCATAAAGAATGAAATCTGCTAATACACATTTTCGATTTTAAACACAGGACTGTTTGCCTAGCGCATGGGCCACCGCTGCCCTCTGAAGGCAACCCCAGCAGGAGGTGAGGTAAACCCCGTGCCCACCTCCCTGCAAGGGCTCTGGTCTCCTCCCCAGTCCCATGGTCACATGAAGTGGTTTCAGCGAGTACAGCGCTGTGAGCAGCAGTGGGTATATTCAACCACAGCAAAGCTGTTCAGCATACCCTTTCTGAGGCTCCAAGACCCAGTCATTAAAAACAGATCTCTCAGTAGCCCTCTACTCTAGCCATCCACTGAGTCCAATCTATCACCAAGTCCCATCATTTTATTCAGGAGTAAATCCTCAAAGTCATGAATGCATATTCATCCTGACCATCCCTATCCTGGACCACACTGTAGTCTCTGCTTCCTTTGTATACTACCAAGTCTTCCGTTTACCGATCCCCTTTGGTTAGCCTTCAAGCCATCCGTCCTCCACAGTTAGCAACAATGATCTCTGCAAAAATGCAAATTTAATCCCATTCCCTTCCACCCTGTCCCGCTCAAACTACTCCCACCATCCATGTCTGAAAGTCCGGTGGATGTCCTGCACACAGGACAGCCTGCCTTCAGCTTTACCTGAGCCCTGGCCCACTCTTTACCTGTCAGCTTGTTCTCACCAGGGTCCTGTCTGGAATGGGTAGTTGGCTCCTATTACTGCCTCTGCAGGGGGTGCTCCTCGTCCCCTCCCCAACCCCAGCTGAATCTTACTGATGCCTCAGTCCTCAATGTGAATATCAATTCTTCAAGGCAACACTCCTAGTCTCCCAAAGTACGATAAATTCTTACAGCACCAGAGACCCGTGCTTTGCCAGCACTTATCGCAGCAGCAACTTTACTTCTGTTAGTGTGATAACTTGATCAATGCCTCCACATTGGAATGTGCACCTCTGTGAGAACTTGAGCTGTGTCTCTTTGAGTCTCCCACAACAGCACAACTCCAGGCACACGCCACACATGCAGTATTTGATTATTAGTGTGTATGCAAACGAAGATAGCTGCAACCGCCAGCACCTCCAGTACATAAATCTCATGGAACCCACTGCTTTCAAAGGCATTTACAACAGATTACAGGCTGCTTTGAAAACTATGAACTTAAAAGATATGCTTTTTAAACTAATTACGACCAGTACAAAGAATATGGCACATGAAATATGTAAAAAAGCAAACACATATACCAGTTTGATAGAAAAATATATTAACATTTAAATTAAACTGCTGGGGAAAAAACAATGTTGTTTGTTTCAGGCCACAGAAGACAATAAAGTGAACAGACACACAAAAAGAAACAAACCAAATAACAAAAATAAAAACCCAGAACCAAAATTACTTACTAAAATATAGACATCGCAAAGAAAGAATGACCAAATTTAAGTTCTTGTTGTAATTTCAATAACAGACAAAATGTTGAGAA
The DNA here is from genome assembly GCF_015220235.1 of Choloepus didactylus. Taxonomy (NCBI): domain Eukaryota; kingdom Metazoa; phylum Chordata; class Mammalia; order Pilosa; family Megalonychidae; genus Choloepus; species Choloepus didactylus. The sequence continues at coordinate 559,055 of NC_051311.1, forward strand.
GTTTCTATATGGCCAACACTACACAAGCACATCTTATTTAAAAACATGTGGAGGACTGCAGAGACAGCAGAGCAGGGAGCTCCAGGCGTCAGGCCCTCTACCAGTTAGTATTGAACTGCCGAAAACTGTCTGAATCAGCTATTTTGAAACTATGGAGTCTAGTGGAACACGGTATAGCATCCAGGAAAGAGCTGGAGGAAGAGGCTGGTTCAATCCAGCAAGAAGATATAATAATTATAATCATATATGCAATTCACAACAGAGCCCCAAAATATATGAAGTAAAACTGACAGAACTGAAGGGAGAAATAGATAGTTGCACAATAACAGTTGGAGACTTCAATACGTCACTTTGAATAATTGAAAGAACATTTAAACAGAAAATTGATAAGGAAATAGAGGACTTGAACAACACTATTAACTAATTAGGCCTAATGGACATACATAGAACACTCCACCCAACAAGCCAAATACACATTCTTCTCAAACATACATGGAACATTTTCCAGGATACACCATGTTAGGCCACAAAGCAAATCTTAATAAATTCAAAAATACTTAAATCATGAAAAGTATCTTCTCAGACCACAATGGAATAATCAGTAACAGAAAGAAAACTGGAAAATTTACATATATGTGGAAATTAACACACTATTAAACAACCAATGGGTTAAAGAAGAAATCTCAAGGGAAATTAGGAAATATATGAAAACACAGCGCATCAAAACTTATGGGATGCAGCACAGTGCCTGCAGGGAAATTTATAGCTCTAAATACCTACATAAAAAATGAAGAAAGATCACCAATTGTCACCTAATTTCAAACCTAAAAACACTGTAACAAGAGGAGCAAACCCAAAGTTAGTAGAAGAAAGGAAACAGTATAGAGCAGAGATAAATGAAATAAAGAGAAACACAACAGAGAAAATCAACAAAGCCAAGTTGTTTTTTAGCAAAGATCAATAAAATTGACAAACTGTTAGCCAGACTGAGAAAAAGAGAGTGACAGAACACAAATAACTAAATCAGGAATGAAATGACCACGTAAGTGATCTTCTGGTTTTATATTATTTTATTTCCAAGGCAAAAAAATTCTTATGTGCATCTCTTTTTAAAGATATTATCTTAAAGCAATTTAGTCAATTGTTCTAAAAGCGATTAAAAAGAAAGTACCCACTCTTTTAAGAAGACCCAGAATTAGTCAAGAAAAACATTTTTTGAGGATATAAATGTCACTGGAACTCAGGTGTAAAACATTAGTGCAAAACCTTTATTCAATCGACAACTCCTCTATACTAAGTGTACTATACCAGAACCTGAGAATACAAAGTATCAAAAAAAGAAAAAACAAGCGATTACGATAAAAAGCAATGGTTCTAAAACAAAAACAAGGTGTCTGATATACATGACTTTTAAGATTTGTAACAGCTAAGGAAACTAACGTCTTACTAGGAAAGCATGGTCACCTCATCGCTTGTGCGTTTCATACCGTGACTACCAGCAACCTCAGGAATGGAAACCCACTAAGACGCACTGAGCAACCCCGTCTGACTCACACGGCACACATCGAGTTCACGTTTCGCCAGGCTGATGCCTGGTGTGCCGGGGTTCGGAGTTTCTTTATTTTGTGCTCACGTCTCTAACTCAATCACTGCACACGGCTGGGTCTGTGGACAGGAAGGTGCAGGAGACAGTGCCTACCTGAGACCTGTGAAAGCTGTGTGGGAAGCAGAATCGATAATGTGATAAACACAGCAGCACAATGAACTGTGCTCTGTGGAACAAAGAAACTCCCAGGACAGGACGGTGAGGGGTGAGCTTTTCACAGAAAGGTGGGTGTAACTCGCGCCCATGACTCTGACAACACACCTAACTTATTCAGAGGCTTGGAAAAAGGTCTGGCAATTCACACGGCTCAACTGAACTATTCTTATATTCCCTTCTGTGAAATCTCTCCCGCTGTTTTGACAACAAAATCACTTCTTAATTATTTATTATAAAATTTAAGATTTAAACATTGCCATTTTATTATCTTTTACATTTAAACTGTATATAGTTTCATGTACTTTATTTATTTTCTTAACACTAAAAAGTAGAGCTGAAAATATTAAAAATAGTTATTTAATAGACTTGAAAATGCATCTGTAATGTAAATTGGAACCTATTTTTCTTTTCTGGAAATTTATAACACATAAATAAATTAGTAAAACCATGAAATCCTTACTTAGGAATTAGAAATTGTTTAGTTTCTATAGTTCAAACAATGCTTTTAACTTTTCTTTCTTCCCTAGTTTAGGAGGAAAATAGAAAGCAATGTAGCTTTCACACTGAATGTAACATATCAGTGAGCACAGGTTTTAGAGTAGTACTTCTATAACTTTCCCTGTTTAAGAGGCGGCCATTATTTATCTTGGTCTAATTCCACTAGCTAGACTTTTTATAGTAATAAGTAACTAATTAGGCCCAAATAACAGCACTGTCAACTTACTCCTTGGTACATCATTTACAATGCACATTTCCTATACATACAAGTAAACTTACATGTCAACAAGCATACGTCATAAAAAAGTCACAGAGTAATCAGGAAAAAAACATTAGAATTAAGAAAGTTTAAAGAACACAATTATACATTTTCCCCTTCAGTCCAAAGCCTATTTAATAAATGCTTGTTGAATAGTGATGATGGTGATGATGACAGCTAAGATTTACTGAGCATTTAATTTGTACCAAGCAACAATTCCAAAAGGTAGATAGTATCATTAATCCCTATTTTAAAGATATGAGAAAAGAGGCTGAGTACTGTTAGGAAGTGGCAAAGGCGTGATTCAACTAACACTGTCTGATTGCAAAGCTACTAACCTCTCTACAGTGGGAAAACTTTAAATGTAAAGATTGGGACTTAGAAATAGCTTTGCTGTAAGAATTTTAAAATAAACATATCGAAATGTATTACATCTATTTCAATATTTTAACTGTGTATTTATTAAAACTACTGAAAATATTCCATCTTAAAGAAGTAGTTAATTTCAATATCATTGAAATTAATAGATGTAAAAATGTTAGATGTTGTAACTAAAATATTTTGTATCATGTAAGTTTAATCCTTTCTCGTGAAAAGCAATCTAAAACTTTTTAAAGCAGTTATTTTCAACCTAAGTTTGTTAAAAAAATTAAAAACCAAAGTACTAAAGTCAGAAAAAGTAATGAAACTATAACAAAATTGTAACAGAGATTGTACTGAAATCATTCCAAAATTAAAGCAATGTAATAATATATCCCTTAATATTATTATTATTTTTTTTGGAGCAATTGATTTGTTTGAGGGAATAACTTGAAGTCTGCACAAAGATCCAAACTAAACTAAACTTATAAATACTTGTTTTCTAGAAGTTATACTAAAAAAAGAAAAAAAAAATCCTGCTATAAGCATACCTTGGCAAAAAATACGGTGAGGTGAGTTTCACTGCCGACAATCCAAATAGGGAATTTTGGAGATTTCAAGTAAGAACCAACCTAGAACAAATGCAGCAAAACGAAACAAATGAAAAATTTACACTGCCTGTTAAATATGTGCCCACAAACATATGAAGCATAACTAAAGTGTCCGACACATTTAATGGAAGAATGTATTGTGGGCAAACACGATGACTTGTATACTTCATCTTCTCTCTCTCTCCTCCAGTGCTTGACCGACAGAGATTAAATGCTGAATGTAAAAACAAATCACTCCCTTGTTTTGAAAAGTTCCTAGATAGAATGAACATCAAACCCTGAAAACATAAATTTGATTTACAATTATATTTTTCTTCTAATTAATTACTTTAGAAGAAAAATAATTATATATTAAACTAGTGAATTTATGAGTAAGTAATGGAAAAAAGCCTTAAGAACATCCCTGCCCTCAAGGAATCTAAAGCAATATAATCTCTTTTAAGAAAAATATATAATCCAAAACATTTAAAGAGTATGAAAGAATACTGTCATCTAACCTTTCATGGTGGGGGTAAATTCAAGGTTTTATAAGAACAGTCTCTTTAAAATACGTAAAAAACCATACTTGTAGCATGCCTGCCTATAGGTTATTATCAGTTGACTGTCATTATTCACAGTCTATATTTGTGAATTCACCTACTTGTAAATGTGCAACCCCCAAATAAATTCTTGTGGCACTTTCATGGTCATTTGTGGCATGCACAGAACAGTGAAAATTTTGAGTAGCCGGACACACACATTCCTAGGTGAGGCTGAACAAAGTGACATTCCGCTTTATTTTGGCTCTCAGATTGTAAATGAATGTCCAATAAATTTAGTGCCACACTTTTCACATTTTTGTGCTTTCTGTGGGTGATTTCACTGTTTAAAATGGCCCCCAAGAGTAGTGCTGAGGTACTATCTAGTGTTCCCAAGCACAAAAAGGCCATAATGTGTCTTGTGGAGAAGACAAGGGTGTTAGAAGAATGAGTTAGTTTTAGTGCTGTTGGCTACAAGTTCAATGTTAATGAATCAACAATATATATTTCATAAGGTATCTTTAAATAGAAACACATAAAACAAGTGTATATATTGATTGGTTGATGAAAATGTTGTCATGAGAAGCTTGTGGGAAACTAACCCTCCCCTAAGGAAAATGGTTCATATTCACAAATTTAGTGTTTGAGGCAACTTACAGAACATAACTACGGCATATTAGAATAGACTACTTAATCTATAACCATGAGGGGACCAAAACTTTGAGAGAATTACTTTTTGTGTGTGACTGAGAAAAAGAACAAGTAAAATAGACTTGCGAAAACCAATCAAGTTCATGCCAATTTCACATTCTTACTGGAACAGAAGTTTTAACTCATAAAACAACTAACCTTACCAATCAAATTTGCTGAATTTTCTTTTCTTATATAGACTGCTTATTACTGGGAAATTCCAAGTTGTTACTTGCAGCAGACAGGCCAAATTATTCTTTCCTAACCAACCAGCAGCCTCGACATATGCCCCATGGAACTCATTCTTATCTCTAGGAGGCTTCCATGGGTAGAAGAGATGGTCTCTTCATCCTGGATGTGCTAAAATGGCAATGGTGACCCAGGTGTAGAACGATGATTTGCGCTCAGTAAAGAAACAGAAAAGAAAAAATACAAAGGGAAAGGGAGAGCTCTGATCTCAGTTTCAGAGTAGAGGGGGATTTTAGATGTGAACAGTGCTAGTCCTTCCTGTTTATATGTAAGAAAACTGAGAAAGAGGCAGGGTCAGTGCCCTGCCTGAATTTAAGCAGCTAAGTAATATAGAGTTGGAATCGGAACTCAAGTTTCTGACTCATCTGGAGGTTCCCCATCACATCAAGCTGCCTCTTGCAATGAACGGTGTAGATGCTAGCTCACTTCTCTTTTAGAAAAAGCATGTGTGTTTGTGGGAGATCTGGGGGGGGGGGGGTGTTGGTATGCGTGTGCGTGCATGTACACACATGTACATGGGATACTCTCATGATATTTACAGAGACTAAAATTAAGGTAGAAATGAAAAGAAGATATGTAAAGTAGGATCAAAGGGTAAAGAAATGTTGAACTCATGAAGTATTTTAAAATAATAAAAATAAATAAAAGGGAGTGTATGATGGTACAGCCACTTTGGAAAACAGCCTGGCAGTCCCTCAAAAATACAAACATAGAATTACCATATGACCCAGTAATTCCACTTCTAGATATATGCCCAAAAACTTGCACAGCGTTATTCATCATAGTTAAAAAGTGGAAACAACCCAAATGTCCATCAAATGATGAAAGGAGAAACAAATGTGGTACTTGCATAAAATGGGATACTACTCAACAATAAAAAGGAATGAAGTACTGACACATGCTACAACACAGATAAACCTTGAAAACATTACGGTAAGTGAAAGAAGCCAGACACAAAAGGCCATATGTTGTATGATTCCATTTATACGAAATATCCAGAAGGGCAAATTCATGGAGAAAAAACGTAGATTAATGGCTGCCAGGAGCTGGAAGACGGGAGAAGGGACTGCTGAAGGGTTCAGAGCTTCTTTTTGGGGTTCTGGATTTATACATCAAAGTTAAAAAGTAATGTATACTCAAAAGTAACAAAAGGTTAATTTTTTTTCTAAAGGGCAATTCAAATTAAAGGAAGAAGAATGGCGAAATGTTCATATTTACAAAATCAACACAAACACAATTATTTCCTTAACCCTATTTCTCTAAGCATCTGGTAAAAACTACAAGTATGTAGGCTTTGATAAGGATATCTACTGTGACACACAGATGAAAGCCCCAGGTCCTGCTAGACCACCAGAGCAATATGCAGGCAGAATACACAGCAGTTACTGACTTCACACTAGGATCTTGGTAAAGACTGACATTCTTCTGTTCTACCTAACAGTTAAAGGAAAGCAAAAACACATATTTAGAAACTTTTACAATTCTAGTGACATTGTCCACACATTCATTCATCAAATACTTTTTGAGCACCTATTACATGCCCAGCAAGACCATGTCCTGACTTCAAACAGTCTACATTCCATTAGGGAAGACAACAACAACAAAAACTCAAACCAAAAAGGTAAGTAAGTAAACAAAAAAGACAATGATAGTGACTACTACTTTGAAATAATGTGAAAGTGTAACTGAGGCGCCACTTCAAATATGGCCTGAGAGAGAGTGTGCCGCCCACTGGAAGACATGAGTATTGCAGGGAGTGAGCACAAAGGCCCAGGGGCAGGAAGGGGCTTGGCAAGTTTGAGAACCAGCAGGAGACCTGTGTCTCTAGCGTAGCCACGGAGACAGCAACGAAACAGACAGGGTTAGGATCCTCAGGTCCTTGCAGGCTGCACAGCAATGATTTTATCACGAAGCATTTTAAATGGCATAATCTGATTTTCTTGGGGCTTGCCCTTATGAAGCTTGTTACTGCAAAGGAGAGGCTAAGCCTACCTATAATTGTGCCTATGAGGCACCCCCACAGAACCTCTTTTTGTTGCTCAGATGTGGCCTCTCTCTCTAAGCCCACTCAGCGGGTAAACTCACTGCCCTCCCCACTACGTAAGACATGACTCCCGGGGGTATAGAACTCCCTGGCAATGCGGGACATGACTCCCAGGGATGGGCCTGAACCCTGCATTGTGTGACTGAGAAAGACTTCTTGACCAAAAGGGGGAAGGAAAATGAAACAAAATAAAGTTTCAGTGGCTGAGAGATTTTAAATGGAGTTGAGAGGACATTCTAGAGGTTATTCTTATGCATTATATAGATATCCCTTTTTAGTTTTTAGTGTATTGGAATAGCTAGAAGTAAATACCTGAAACTGTTGAACTGCAACCCAGTAGCCTTGATTCTTGAAGATGACTATATAACTATATAGTTTATACTGTGTGACTATGTGATTATGAAAACCTGTGGCTCAAATTCCCTTTATCCAGTGTATGGACAGATGAGTAGAAAAATGGGGACAAAAGTAAATGAATAATAGGGAGGGATGGGGGACAAAGGATGTTTTGAGTTTTCTTTTTTACATTTATTTTTATTCTTATTCCTTTTGTGTGTGTGTGGTAATGAAAATGTTCAAAAATTAATTGCAATGATGAATGCACACCTATATAATGGTACTGTGAACAACTGATTGTACACTTGGGATGACTGTATGGTATGTGAACACATTTCAATAAAATTTAATTTAAAAAAACAAAACAAAACAAAACCAGTACAGCACCAAAATCTTTAGAGCATCATTTTGTGTATATAACTCAGGAAAAGACTTAACAGAGACTATCATTTTACAACAAATGAAATAGACTTGTGAAACCCAAGCAGGTTCCCAACAATGAATTTCATGCTCTTATCAGGACAGAAACCTTAACCTAAAAACAGACCTTACCAGCCAGATTTGCTGAATTTTCTTTCAACCAAGTCTAGAGGTCAAACATTTGAAAGTCATGTAGAGGAGGAGGAAGAAGTAAAAGCTGGTGAAGTAACACAGGAGGAAAATCAGGAGAGCATGGGATCACTGCACAAGTAAAGGAGCACGCTTCAAGGGAGTGTGGTGAATTGTGATGCACGGCACCAAGAAGTGGTGAAAGTGAAGACGATGTCCCCTGGATTTGGCAACATGAGGCTACTGTGACATTGATAAGACACTTTGGTGGGGCAGTGGACATGGAAGTCAGTGTGGAGAAGGCTGAAAGATGAATAGGACAAGAGCAAGTGCAGACACTGAGCGCACACAAGCAGTTTGAGAAGCACAGCTCTGCAGCACAGCAGAAAACACAAACATCATGATGACAGATCCAGTAACAAATTCAAAGCTTCTGTTTACTTCTACAACTCTATCACTTATGTAACTTTCATATAATGTAGAGGTTTTAATGGTAGCATGCGGATGTCTTTAAGGATTAAGTCATATTTTCACAGATATTTTTCATTATGCTACAATGCCTCAAAAGCAAGTATTTCATCTAAACTTCAAGAAACCTGGAATAAATATAAGAAGGCATATCAGTATTGAATGTTGTTGTATAATATCTATGAGTACTTTAAAAAAAGTTAAGAGAATAGAAACATGAATTAAATGGAAAAAATTGTTTGCTCAAAATAAACTAAACTTCAATATATGTACAATTAGCAACTAGCAAATTGACATTCTATAAACACTACACCTAAAATTTGTTCAGCAAACAGTACACAAAATTTAACTCAACTGGAAGAAAAAACAGGTAAGTCTTTACTGATGAGCACAAATTATTGACATAAGCAGCTGTTGGAAAAAAAAGTGCCCCACCTATCCACCAAATGTGTGTTAAACAATGGATGTGAATGAGTGGCATTTGTCAAAAAACACAGTTCATGGGTCAACTAGGCTTTTGTGGGCCATTCTGGGAACTGGGAATAATGAGTTCTAGGAACTCAATAGCTCAGATCAATATAAAGCAACTTTTGGATATTATCTGCCTTCATTACTGGATCTGTCATCACGATGTTGGATATTGTGTTTTCTGCTGTGCTGCTGAGCTGTGCTTCTCAAACTGCTTGTGTGCGCTCAGTGTCTGCACTTGCTCTTGTCCTATTCATCTTTCAGCCTTCTCCGCACTGACTTTCATGTCCATTGCCCCACCAAAGTGTCTTATCAATGTCACATGTAAGCCTGCATTTAGGGTTAAGGTTAATAATATTCATAACCTATGTATAAACTTAAAAAGTAGAACAAATTATCCCTCATTCTTTTGTTAGTCATTAATCAGCCATGTGAGAAACTACTCTAGAAGCCCAATGCATATTATGTATCACTGAGCATCTCAACAAAGGTATGGGGACATAAGCCAATATATACTTCCGAAAATAAATGACAATACACACGCTCCTAAAAGTTTTTAAAAAATTAAGTCAAGTAGATTTTATAAAACTACAAGTCAAATTATTCAAGAAAATAGGAGAAGCAAATCAAACACAATTCCTAACCAGCAACTTAACACTGCATTAAATTTAAACTGAAAAATATCATTCATGGTTATTTATGACACATGGTACAACAGGAAGTCCCGTAAGGAAGTCTGATCATGAAGAGCAAGGGGATGGTTTGTGGCTACGTGCTGGTGAAGTAGCAGCTTTTGGGCAAAGAGAAAGTGAAAAAGCTTCAGGTGTACAATGATGCATACTAACCCAAATCCTATTCCGTAGGTACCATCTAACTATAAACTGTCCTCAAAATATATAACCTCTACACTGTTTCCTCCTACAGCACACATGTTTTTAGGATATATGAATGTTTGTGTGCAATGAGGGTTGCCAAGCTGCCTCAGGGTCATGCCTGTTTAAGCACATGCTCATCACTAACAAATAAGGGCAGGATGAATCCTCTGTGATTATCCAACCTCTCCTGTCCCTGTCCAAGTGACCTCAGGAAAGAGGAATGATGTCTGGCAAGAGAAAAAGGAGAGGCTGCTACTGCTTTTAAAAACTAATCACCACCTGATAGAAGACAGGAGTGTGTGGTTTGGAACACAATTTTGGGAGATGGTAGCACAACAATGTAAGTACACTGAACAAAGGTAACTATGAATACGGTTGAGAGAGGAAGATGGGGAGCACGTGAGACACCACAAGAAAGGAGGAAAGATAATGACTGGGACTGTGTAACTTGGTGAAATCTAGAGTATTCAACAATCGTGATAAAATGTACAAATATGTTCTTTTACGAGGGAGAACAAGCAAATGTCAACCTTGCAAGGTGTTAAAAATGGGGAGGCATTGGGGAGGGATGCAATCAGCATAAACTAGAGACTGTAACTAATAGAATCATTGTATTATGCTTCCTTTAATGTAACAAAGGTGATATACCAAGGTGAATGCAGATAAGAGGGGGGGATAGGAGAGGCATGTTAGACACTTGACATTGGTGGTATTGTCTGATTCTTTATGGTGGGCAATGTCCATGATCAACTGTACAAATACTAGAAATCACTTCATGAACCAGAACAAATGTATGACAATACAATTAGAAATTAATAATAGAGGGGCATATAGGAAAGAACTATATACCTATTACAAACTATATACTACAGTTAGTAGTATTTCAACATTTTTTCATAAACAATAACAAATGTTTATGGAGTCAACAATTGAGGGGGGTTGGTTAGGGATAGGGGAGGATTAGAGTTTCCTTTTCTTTTCTTCTTTTTTCATCTTTCACTTTATTTCTTGTCTGGAGTAATGAAAAGTTTCTAAAAATTGAACAAAAATTAAGTGTGATGGATGCACAGCTGTATGAGGGTACCCAGGGGCAAGTGATTGTACACTTTGGATCTTTGGATAATTGTATGGTATCTGAACAATCTCAATAAAAATGAAAAAATGAAAAAAAAAAACAAACAAACAAAAAAACTAATCACCACCTCCAAAAGCACTGTTATGGAACTACCATTCTAAAATGGAAAAGAAAATTAAATCTACTTCTTCTTTCCTGGAAATCATTACGACATCTTATTAAGTGTAAATCATCAATGATTTAAACTCCATTTAAAACTATTTGGAATATTTTGGTTTTTTTTCAGATTATGTAGGGAAAGCAATATATATCACAATAACTGAGTTTCACTGCAATTCCTAACTAGCACGTGTTAAAGAGTTTAATTTTGTGAAATGCTTGGCATTTTTTTTAGTGTGGAATTGTTTTTCATATGGAATAGATAAAAGTTAGAATTTCAGGCATTTAAGCAAATTCTTTCTCACTGCTGATAAAGCATTAACAGCTGTTTTGATTAAGTATACGCTTTGTTGGTTCATGAGGAAGACAGTACATTTTTGTCACCTCAGTTTACCAAATAATACCTTGCCATTCAATAATGGATTTCTCCATTTTTACATATTATTTTATACTGGGTTCTGCCCCTCCTCAAAACAGGACAGACTGGAACAGAAAACTCAGCATGACTGGCTGGCTCAGGTCTATCCTACTAACCCTGTCAGCCTGGGGTGGGGAGTGAGGTAGAAATTGAAGAAAGGAGTATATAATTACTAATAAACTAAAATATGCTGTCACAGGAACAAAAATACTACCCACAGCAGGGGATATGTAAATAAATATTCTAAGTACCTTAAAACCCAACTTACCTTACAGTATCTTAAAGCTTCCATTAGTGTTAGAAACCCCACGGCTGCTTGTTCATGTACACCAAGAAGTTCTGTTACAAAATAAAAGGTCACATTGGATTAGTATCTCTAAATCCAAAAAAGGTTTACCTGTAAGTATATATCCAAGTGAGTATGTGTGTATACATAAAATCTCCCATATTTCACACCAATAACTTACTTTTACCCAAAACTATCCTTTGTAATCTAGTACGTATTTATTGTTAAGAGTTCAAATCAAATCATCATTACAGTACTACCCATTATAATACACCATTAGACCAGGTTTGTATTAGGAAATGTGATACTGCAGATATACATTAAATGTATTTATAAAACTTTCTGTTCAATGTTAACTTTTAAAATAGACTTTCTTTCCTTGCAATTCAGGAAATTATTGGCAAAAATAAAAGGAAAAACAGAAAGATACTTAATAACATCCATGCAAAATGACTAACCAGAATTGACTTCGAGCTAGAAAAACAAATGGATATGCTAATCACAATTTCTAAAATGTATCATTGGGGAGCAGTGAATCTACAATACATTTTTTGGACATCTGATACTATCCCTCTCTCCTGTAAATAAACACAAGCAATGTGCTTACAACTCAGGAAATAAAGAAGAATGGGAAATACTCTCTCCCTTACAGATGCTAAGAGCTTATCAAGGGAGACAAATAAAAAAAAAGTGTGCTTTCTCTGCATGCACACACACACATAGCGTGATACTAGAGCATCTCCTTAATGTGATAGGGAAGGGTTAAAGAAGTAATATTTGACTTGCAACTTGACACATATTGTGTCAGTTTGAATGTATTATGTTCTCTAAAACACCACTATCTTTGATGCAATCTTGTGTGGGCAGATGTATTAGTGTTGATTAGATTGTAATTCTTTGATTGAGTTTTTCCATAGAGATGTGACCCACCCAACTGTAGGTGATGACTCTGATTAGATAATTTCCATGGAGGTGTGGCCCCGCCCATTCAGAATGGGCCTTGATTAGTTCACTGGAGCCCTATAAAAGCTCAGACGGAGCTCACAACTAGCTGCAGCTGAGAGATACATTTTGAAGACAGCCGTTGGAAGCTGACACTGACATTTTGTAGAATGCCATTTTGAAAGGCAACCTGGGCGCAAGCAGAGGCCAGCCATGTGACTTCCTAGCTAACAGAGGTTTTCGGGTGTCATCGGCCATCCTTCAGTGAAGGTACCCTGTGTTGACGCCTTACCATGGACACATTATGGCTTTAAGACTGTAACTTTGTAACCAAATAAACCCCCTTTAAAAAAGCCAATCCTTCTCTGGCGTTTTGCATTCTGGCAGCATTAGCAAACCAGAACACATATGCAGTAATTTTCCAACACAAAAAGAGGATAAGAAGAAAATTCAAGATGGAGTAAACAGCCTAAAAAGGCAAAAAAGTATGAAAAATCAATGTGTTTGAGGGGTGAAGAAACCATCAGACTCCTTAGAACCTGATAAATGGTGATTAACTAAAAGAACGAATTAAGAAGTAGGTTCTGGGGAGGTGTGGAGACACAAAATGAGTCTGGTCTCAGCCATGTTGGGATCAAGGTACGTTTAGGACTTCTAGCTAGAGATGGGTAAACCACTGGAACACAGCAGAGAGAAGAGTTCAAGTCACAGAGAATGAAAAGATCAGAGATTATTTCACAACAAAGACACACTGCAATGACAATACAATCTGTTCATAGACTTGAGTCTTCAGCTAATAAACATTAAGTAGAACTACAATAATACATATTTGGGTCCACACATATTTCTAAAAAGCATTTTCCTAGCTAAAAATATATTTGTCGAAAACATACAATATATATAATTTTGCATCCTTCCACCATTTAGTCATGTCTTGTTCATATTTCTACTAGGATAGTGTGTTCTTCTTATCAATTAACAATAGGAGTATTGGCTCATTTTTGTTGTAAATATTTTACTATGTATCCTTAAGTACAACATCCAGAATGTGTAAGCTAAGAACTGCTAGTTTAACTTCTGAATTAGTAAATTCACATCAGAAGGCACAAATACAGGTAAGAGCAATAGTTCTCAAATTATGGTCTGGGACTCAGGAGTCCATGAGAATCTTTCCAGGATGACATGTGATCAAAATAATTTTCACAAGATGCTAAATTCCTTTTTTTACTTTTACTCACTCATGACTGTTGAGTCAAGTTTTCCAGAAGCTAAATGGCATGCTGTATCACCACAGACTGAACGTAAGCACATGAGAATCCAGTTGTCTACTAATAACCCAGATATTAAAGAGATCTGTGAAAATTTACTGGCCACCTAATTAAGGCCAGGACATTTTTGATTAGATTATTTCCACAGAGATGTGACACCACCCATTCAAGGCAGGTCTTTATTCATTCATTGGAGTCTTTAAGAGAGCCAACACAGACCCAGAAGCTTGGAGAAGCTGAGAGAGACAATTTGGAGAGAAGCTAAAATATGTAATCCAGCATTTGCCCCCGGGAAAAGCTAACAGAGATGCTTAGAGAGAAAACACCCAGAGACATTTTGGAGACTGAGTTGAAAGCAGACATTTGGAGATGCTACTAAGAGATGAAGCCAAGAATTTGCCTTGGAGAAACAAAGTGAGAACTCACAGATGCTTAAAAAGAAAGCCACTGGAATCAGAAGCTGAAAACAATACAACCTGGGAGCAAAGGACCAACAGACACCAGTCATGTGCCTTCCCAGCTGACAGGTGCTCCGGACGCCATAGGCCTTTTTATAGGGAAGGTATCCTCTTGTTGATGCCTTAGTATGGACACTTTCATGGCCTGAGAACTGTAAATTTGTAATCTAATAAATCTCCTTTATAAAAGCCAATCCATTTCTGCTATTTTGCATTCTGGTAGCTTTAGCAAACCAGAATAGTCACTCTTCTTACTAATTTTCATTGCTTTGGAAAACAGTTATTTTTTGTTCAAAATGTTATTTATGTTAACAAACAATGGGTATATTATTATTTCTGTAAAATGAATAATTTTAAATGTCTCAGTCTTAATTTCTTACATGAAAAATTATTATTTATCTTTGCTTATAACCCACAGAAGCAAAAGCTCTTTGGGATCTTCAGTATTTTTCAAGAGTATAAAAGTCATGAGATCTGAAAAATGGAGAATTATTGGATCAGAGCATTCAGAAGAGAGAAAAGAATCTGGTAAGTAGCCCAAAAAGGTAGAAATGATACTCTAGAGTCTTGTAGATTTTTTCTCCCCTTTCTCCTGAAAACTCAGCAGCACTAAATGTTTTCATGTTCAAAGAATAATACTTACGTTGGGAAATATTTTTACAATTTAATTTCCAAAATCAATTACCACCACCTAGTGTTAAACTTAGATACTACATCAATTTCCTTGGAATTTTAAACTAATGTCTTGAGAATAATACATTTATAATATCATGTTATAATTATAGCACTATAAATATTTGTAATTTGGGGGTAATAAATTTTTCAGATCAGGCCAGTAATCACCAATTTAGGTATTTAATCTGGAAGGTAATATTTAAAGAATGTATTATACCTATTCCCTTAAACAGAATATACACTTAAAATTTCCTTCTTTTGAAAGCTAAAGTATGTCATTAAGAATGATTATTGTACCGACCTTTAATATAGTGAGCATAAGAGGTCTATTTACAGTATATTTGCAGAAAATTCTAATAAGTGATTATATTTTGGAATTTTCCAGTTTCAGTTTTCTTAGGCAAGCTTTGAAGATTCATCATGCTCAGTCCCCATCAATCTTATCTGCCTACGTCACTAAGACTGTACCAACACATACAATTCTATAGAGGCAGACCTCGTTTTATTGTACTTCACTTTATTGCACTTCAAAGATAGTGTGTTTTTTACAAATTGAAGGTTTGTGGCAACCCTGCATCAAGCAAGTCTACTGGCACCATTTTTCCAACACCATGAGCTCACTTTGTGTGTCTGTCACAGATTGGAAACCCTCACAATATTTCAAACTTTTACATTATTTTTATATCTGTTATGGTAATCTGTGATCTTTGATGTATAATAATTGTTTTGGGGCACCACAAATCGTGCTCGTATGATAGTGAACTTAATAAATCTTGTGTGTGTTCTGAGCTCTACTGAGCTCAAGCCTCCCTAGTCTCTGAGACACAAATACATTGAAATTAGGCCAATTAACAACCCTACAACGGCCTCTAAGTGTTCGAGTGAAAGGAAGAATCGCAAATCTCTCACTTTAAACCAAAAGCTAGAAATGACTAAGCTTAGTGAGGAAGGCATGCCAAACGCCAAGACAGGTTGAAGCTGGGCCTCATTCCAAACAGTTAGCCAAGTTGTGATTGCAAACAAAAAGTCCTTGAAGGAAATTAAAAGTGCTATTCCAGGGAGCACATGAATGATAACAAAGTCAACCATCCTTACTGCTAATACAGAGAAAGTTTTAGCAGTCTGGATACGATCAAACCAGCTATAACACTCTCTTATGCCAAAGCCTAATTTCCAATTAAAAAAACCGAACACTTTTTTAGCATAAGTACATTGCATAGATTTTATGTGACATACTTACATTAAAAAATGATTCTTTGTTTAGCTGAAATTCAAATTTAACTGGGAGTCCTGTATTTTATCTGGCAACTCAGTTTCAGCTAATTAAACCAAATTTTTCAAGTAATAAAATTTGGAGAACATAAGCATTTCTGATTTTTCATATAAATTCTAAAAAACAAAATGCTTTTCAAATTTGTACAGCACCTACCCACTTGTTCTGGTTTGCTAATGCTCCATTTTGCAAAATATCAGAAATGGACTGGCTTTTATAAAGGGGGTTTATTTGGTTACAAGGTAAGGCATCAACAATAAGGTACCTTCACTGGAGAAAGGCCATTGGCATCTGGCTGGTATCTGCTTGCTCCCAGGTTGTGTTTCAAAATGGCGTTCACCAAAATGTCAGCTTCAGCCTTCAACAGTCACCTTCAAATGTCTCTGTAAGCTGCAGTTCCTCTGCATCTGGGCCTGTGTGGCCCTTTATTTAAAGTACTCCAGTGATCCAATAAAGACCCATCCTGAATGGGTAGAGCAACACCTCCATGGAAATAATTCAATGAGAGGTCTCACCCACAGCTGATAGAGTCACATCTCCATGGAAACATTGAACCAATAGGTTCCAACCTAATCAACACTAATACATCTGCAACCACAATACTGCATCAAAGAATATGGCTTTTTCTGGGTGACATAATATATACAAACTGGCAAATCACATTACTTAATACATATTAAAATTTCAAAATTTTAGTCTTAGAAGTTTAGATTCTCTTATCTTCTGTTTCATAAGTTCATCAACTCTTGGTTAACTGTGAATAAATGGACTAAGATATTGATTTATATTGGAAAAAAAAAGAAGGAAGACAGAATCTCTGTGTTTCTGATTTATAAGGGTTGACATCTTTATCTCAATCCCATAAAATGAATAAAACATTCAAATAAAAATAATCATCAAATAAACATACAAAAACAGTAAGGGTAGAAGGTACAGGAAAACAAAGAGTGTGCAAAGACCAAGGGAGTTTTTTAAGATAGAAATGAAAGACCATGGGAAAAGTGTTCTGTCGGAAAACAAAATTTAAAAAAAAAACATGCAGTGATACAGAAGGGAGACAGATGACAGGTGGGCAAGGCCAACCCACAGAGGAAAGCAGGTGGGCAGGGCCAGCCCACAGACAACAGAGGAGGACACGACCAGCCAATAAGAGGGCAGCAGGTGGATGAGGCCAGCCCACAGAGGATGGAAGGTGGGCAGGGCCAGCTCACTAGGGATGGGAGTGCCTTGGAAGGAGTCTGGACTTGAAGTGTATGGGAAGCTAACACTGAATAGTTGGAGCAAGGGAGCACATCAAATTTACATTTTAAAAATACTACTCCAGCTGCTGTGAAGGACTGTGGGGGTGGGCAAGAATCAATTTAGGGTGATTAGTTCTACTGAAGTTTTATTACTTTTCTTCTGCAGAAGCAAAAGATAGTCTTAACAATTGAAGCAGAAGGAGACACATAGATTGGGAACCTCTATGATTCATCTAATGAACACTATACAGTTTAACTAAAGGACATAAAAAACAATCTAGGCATCAAGACTTCATATTGTAAAGCTGTCAATTCTCTAAAGTAATTTATAAATCTAACGTGATCCTAATCAAAATCTCACAGATTTTTACAAACTGGACCTTAAAAAGCAGTTGAAAAAGAGTTCAACTGGAAAAGATAATGTAGAAAGGACTAAGAAAAGTTTGAAAAAGCACAACATCAGGGAATATGTGCTAAAAATCAAAGTGTATTACAAAGCTATAAGAAAGAGTAGATTTCACATAAAAACTCACAAATAGATCAGTGGAACAGGAAAATCCAAAGAAATGACTATTGCACATATGACAAAATTTGTTTTTTGATAAAGGAGGTGTTCCGTATCTATGGAAAATTGACTGGAGTTAGGACATTTGTTAATCCTTTTGGAAAAAGTAAAAAAGTAGATCCCTTACTTCATACCACTCATCAATAAGTACTCTACGTAGATTACACATTAATAAATAAAACCCACAACAGCATTCAAAGAAAATACTAAAGAATATTAGTTTAACATTGAGGTGGGAGAAATACAAAACCAATACAAAGGGAAAAAAAAACCCAACAAATAAAACAGAAGCCACAAAAGAAAAGACGGAATGATTTAACTTCACAAAGAGGAACAACTTAGGTATAATAAGAGACACTGTTGACAAAGGTAACAGAGGCAGCAAAGGCTGGGAGAAAATATCTGCTACACAGATTAAACACACGAAGAATTAAGAGAGAACATACAAAGAACTCCTAGAAATTGTGAAAATAAAGTAAACCCTCCCCACAAAATGCCAAAAGGATGAGAAGCAATTCCCAGAAGCAGAAATACTAAAAGCTGACAAAGACACAAAAAGATGATTAAGCTCAGGCCCACTGGCAATCAGAGAAATACGACAAAGCAGGCTGTCGCTTGTCAGTGAACTGGCTAAGAAATGTTAAAGTTGGCTAATTCTGTGTGATGGCCAGGATGCAGAAAAACAGCCTAAGTTTACACTTCATCAGTCAGTAAAGCACATTTCTGTAGGTGATTTGGCATTATCTATCAAAATTCAACAGATGTTCCTCAAAAGATTAAACGCTGCGTTACTCATGAGACCCAGGTATATATACTCAAGAGAAAGGAAAAATTATGTCCACAAAAAAACTTGGGCACAAACATTCACAGCAGCATTATTCATAATAGCCAAAAAGCAATAACAACTCAAATCTCCATTACTCACCATTTTAAAGGAAATGCAAAAGCAAATATTTCAAGTCATAATTGCCTGTAATTTTCCTCAATGGAGTCTCAGATATTAGAGACACCACTGGATGAGCATACACTACATTTACATGTATCAAGAGACCTATTACTTCTTCCGAAGAGGTTAGCTCACAGCTCCAGTGTTACAGTAGAGAAAACTAAAGGCTTCAGAAGCTACGTACCTTGACTAAAGTCACACGCTTGGGATTTGAACCCAAGTTTGTCTGGCTCCAAAGTCTACTGTTCTTAATGTTACGGTGCCTTGAAAATTGCAAAGATTCTTCTACTAGAAGGAGCCCTTTTAACCTCTGAGTAACGTAGAGTCATTAAAGAGACAACAAGCAATCAACTGGGTTCTAGTCAAATATTAATCAGAAAGGAAATAAACAGAGCAAAGAATGTACTTACGCATCCCTGAGCACTCTCTGTCACCGTCCCACACATTAGACACGGCATGTCCCGTCAGCAGGAGGTTAATTAAACTTTGGCTATTAATAAAAATTTAAAAATCAATGAGACATCTTTTGAGATCAAATGATTTCTATGGCAAGGCACAAAGTAATGACTCAATACATTAAATAACGTTGTTTAAGAAAAAAAGAGTTAGGGAAAACCTTATATTTTTCATTCAATTTAACAATAATTAACTGGACAACAGCCTTGCTAAACATCGCTAATTGCATACATAACGTTATCTACTGTTCTATATATTCACATCAATTGAATAATTTTATCCAAGAATCATATTTACATAAATGAAAAAAATAAGTGATGGTTAAACTGATAATGTAGTTAATATATAAAATCAACTTCATTTTAAAATACATATATAATTATTACTATTCTGTGTTTGATGGAAGATATGTGAAATTTAATCCTGAGGCAGGAAGGCATAAAGAAAAGGACTCATCTATTAGAGTGGGTTAAAAACTATCACTATTTTATTGTTTTTGGTAGAAATATCCATTTAAAAAAAACTGAGAGGGGGGTGCTATGCGACAAAAATGAGAGAAACCTTTTTTCTTCCAAATAGGAAAGCATTTAAAAATGATTAAGAATATATTCATTTCTAAGTCAAAACAAATACATTTCATTAATTTAAAAAACCTCATAAATGGAACATGAAAGCAGAATTTGTTAAAATACCTTTCCATTATCATTTTAAAAGAAAATATTTGCTACAATAAATGCAGCACATACATAAACCTGAAGTGAAAAACATTCATGTTTCCTGCGTAAAGCAAGCAATGCCTGAGCACATGGCTGTACCAACCCATGAACTCCGTGCCATCAACTCCACTGACAACAAAATGATCTGACTCAGTCATGCTGGGAGTTCCTAAAACCTACAGTCCATATAAGGAGAAAATAGATTTTAGTTAATTACCTGCCATGTCCATATACAGGATCTATCAAAGGTTCACTTGCATCTTCAATTTCATTTTTTATGTTTTCAATACCCTAAAGAAACCAACAAATCACTGGCTTATTTTATAAACTAAAAATGAAAATTGTGCTAGCTTAAAAATTTACCAATTTATACTATACATTAAAAAAGTACAATTACTTAAGTAAATTTCCTCTCAGAGAATTACCCCAGATTTGTAGGGCAGTGCATTTAAGATGATAGAAATAAGATATAGTTCCTCAAAGAATATCTTTTATTCCCTTTTGTGGGCTCTATATAAGGAACACTAATTGACTCACAAGTCAATCCTAATGTTGGTTAAAGAGGTAGAGAGACATAACATTTAAGTTACAAGAGGAATGAGATGAAAATATTTAATTCAAAAGTTAATATTCATTTAACTTTATGCTAAATTAAACTAAACCTAATAAACTTGTCAAGGCAGTGGTCACTAAAAAACTTACCAGTAACAAATATGTACAAACTTGAATGTTGCTAAAGATATAAATTTCAATACACAAAAGGTGTAACTGGTAGATAAGAAAGTGGAGACTTGCTTCTCATGGTGCTTTCTCAGTAATACTGGTAATTTAAATATGTACTGAGAACTTGTATCAGGAGGGCAGGAAACCTTACTTTCCTGAAAACCAATTTCCTGATACTTTTCTCCCCAAAGACCAACACCCAAATCCCAAAAGGTCTAAAATATTGGATAAGTACCCAAAGACCTAGGCATTCAACCACACCAACTACAAACTGACAAAAAGATAAAGCACCATTACACTATTCACCTGGCTTGAACATTTGGTTCTATCAGATTACAGGCCATTTCCAAGGATTAAGGAGATGATTACTCAGCAACTAAAATATTTAATGATTGCCTATATAAGACCTGGGAATATAAAGTGTAAAATCTAGCACTTGCCCTCCTCGTAAACACCAACACAAAGCAGGCTAGGGTAAAGTTAAAGTGAATAACATGAATAAGCAACACAACTGGTGAGGAAGGAGGCATCAAGGAAGAACAGGATACGATGATTTATTTAAGGACAAGAGATGGAAGGAGGTACCAAAGGGGTTTTTAACATGAAAAACCAGGAGAATAATAACCAGTCAAGGTCTCTGAACGGCGACCTCATCAGGATGGCAGTGTACGACATCCCTGGGAACATGTCTTCTTAAACACGGCTAAACAAAAGGACAGGTTCAACTCAGAGCCCTGGAGGATGACAGAGATGGGTGAAAGACTCCACAAATTTTGAATCAAAGGGGAAAACTCAGCTTGCACAGCATAGGGAGTCAGTGCTCCGGGCCCAGGCAGCTCCTGCTGTGCTGATGACCACAGAACCACCCACGGCAACAACTGAGAGCCCACGTCCACCAAGGCAGGGCACCACGGCCACACAAACCAGTCCCCCAGAAATAAGAGTGACTCATGGAGGAACTATGGGCAAGCTGTGCACACTCTTAGCCTGGTCTCCATCTAAAGGAAAAACCAGGGTGTGTTTGAACACTGACCCCTCTTGCTCCATGGGTTTGGATCCACTAATGTGGAAGTAACTGGAGGCAGAAAAACCACATGAAAAGGGGAAACTGAACCACAGTAAGGAAAGACTGTTGTGTCCTGCAGAACTCCTCCTGAAAGAACAGGGGAGGACTAGACAGAACTGCCCCAAACCACCTTACTTTGGGGCTGGTTGAGGCGGAAAAGAAAGAGGCACTAAACGCCAGAGAGATCAGTCCGAAGGTGTTTATTCGGGGCACTTCCTTGCAGAGAGCTGCAGCTTCCTCAAGACAGACGTTAGCAAAATTCACCTGAACAGGCCCGTGCCTCTGGCAGCCACTCTACAAATTACATGTAGTCGAGGAACAAAGTGACCAGATGCCAGGGGTTTGCAAACAAGTATTGGGGAAACATCTTGGTATACACTGTTTTCTCAAAACAAGATGTGTTCAGGGAGGGCTGCACTCAAGGTTATAGCAACCAAAACTCAGCATGCTTCCAGGGTATTACAGGAAGAGAAGCATAACAAACTAAAACAGGATAAACCCTAATACACCGAATCTAAGACACATACTAATCAAATGCTTGAGGCCAAAGATAAAGAGAGAATTCTGAAAGCAGGACGATAAAAACAATTTATCACATACAAGGGATCCTCAATAACACTAACCAGAAACCATGAAGGCCAGAAGACAGTAGTATGACATATTTTAGGTACTGAGGGAGAAAAACTGCCAGCCAAAAGGTCGTTATTTGACAAAACTGTCCCATGGGAGAGAGTTTAAGACATTCACAGACAAAAACTGCAAGAGGTCATCACCAACAGACCTGCCTTACAAGAAAGGCTAAAGGGAGCTCTTCAGGTTGAAAGGAGAGGACAGGAGATAGTACATGGAGCAGTACAGGGAAGTGAAGATCAACAGTCAAAGTAATTACATGAGTTAATGCAAAACCCAAAAGTGTGATCTCCTCAGTATATAAATACCCTTTCTTTTCTGTAAGATTTAGATATTGTACACAATAGAATAAGAAATAATCATATTTCCATGTTATGAATGCACAAAAATAAAGAGGTAATGTATAACAAAAACAACACAAAGAGGGGAAATGGTGGGGGGGTAATGGAGCAGAGAATGTGTATGTTGTTGAAGTGAAGTTGGTATCTTTTCACACTTGTAGGTAACAAACTTAAGTTGTTTAACAAAAACCCCAGAGTAGCCAAAAAGTAAGTATTTAAAATACATACAGAAATGGAAATGAGAAAGAGGATAATAAGTGTGCTGGTTTGAATCTATTATGCCCCCCACAAAAGCCATGTTCTTTAATGTAATCTTTTGATTAGGGTGGAACCTTTTGATTGTTTCCATGGAGAAGTGACTCACCCAACTGTGAGTGAGACCTCTGATTAAATTATTTCCATGGAGGTGTGGACCCTGCCCATTCAGAGTTGGTCTTGATTATTTCACTGGAGTTCTTAAGAGAGCTCAAGAGCCGATACAGACGCTGACACTGGGAGATGCTTGGAGATGCAGACAGAAGGACATCTGGAGATGCTAAACAAAGAGATGAGGCCCAGAGTTTGCCCTGGAGAAGCTAAGCGAGGACTCCCAGATGCTTAGAGAGAAACACTCTTGGAGAAAGAAGCAAGGACGCACAGGAGCTGAGAGAGAGGAGTGAAGACAGAAGCCCAGAGACATTCTGGAGAAAGCCATTTTGAAACACAACCCACGAGCAAAGGACCAGCAGACACCAGCCACGTGCCCTCCCAGCTTACAGAGGTGCTCCAGATGCCATCAGCCTTTCTTCATGAAGGTGTCCTCTTGTTGATGTCTTAGTTTGGACACTTTTAAAAGGCCTTAGAGCTATAAATTTATAACCTAATATATCCCCTTCATAAAAGCCAATCCATTTCTGGTATTTTGCATAATGGCAGCTCTAGCAAACCGGAACAATGAGTTACATCACAAAAATCAACTATACATGAAAGAAAGCTCCAATAAAGGAAGAGAGGGACAAAAAAGATAAAAGACATGTAAGAAACAAAGTCCTGCCTTTGTTTTTACAGTAATTACAGTGACTGTAGAGGGATTAAGTACCCCAATCAATAACAAATATAGGCAGAATGAATAAAAAAAGTACAATCCAAATATATGTTATATACAAGAGACTTACCTTAGACCCAAAGACACAAATAAATTGAACGTGAAAGGATGGAAAAAGATAATCCATGCAAAGAGCAACCTAAAGAAAGCCATGATAACCATACTAATATCAGACAAAATAGACGGTAAGTCAAAAAACATTACAAGAGACAAAGAAGGATACTGTACTTGAGTAAAAGAAGAAATAACAATCATAAACATTTATGACCTAACCACAAATGAGGTAAACACTGACAAAACTGAAGGGAAAAATAGACACCTCTACAATAATAGCTGGAGACGTCAATACATCATTTTCATGAACGGACAGAACATCTAGACAGAGGATCAGTAAGGAAATAGAAAACTTGAACAATACTATAAATGAACTATATCTAAGAGACATATATAAAACACTGCATTCGAAAACAGCTGAATACACCGTTCTTCTCAAGTGTACATGGATCATTCTCAAGGATAGACAACAATTTTAAATCATAAACATGTCTCAATAAATTTTTAAAAATTGAAATTAAACAAAGCATTCTTCGCTGACCACAATGGAATTAAGCTAGAAATCAATGACAGAGGGAGAACTGGAAAATCCAAAAATATATGGAGGTTAAACAACACACTCTGAAACAATCAATGGGTCAAAGAAAAAATACAAGAGAAATCAGGAAATATCTTGAGACAAATGAAAAACAAAACATAACATATCAAAACTTGAAACCTATGGGACATAGCAAAGGCAGTGCTTAGAGGGAAATTTATGACTCTAATTCTTATATTAAAAAAGAAGAAAGAGCTCAAATCACAAACCTAGCCTCACACCTGGAAAAACTAGGAAAAGAAGAACAAACTAAATCCAAAGTGAACAAAAGGGAGGATTAGATTACAGCAATGCAGCAACGATAAATGAAATAATAATAAAAAAAAAGAGTGAATCAACAAAACCAAAAGTTGATTCTTTCAAAAGATCAATAAAATTGACAAACCTTTAGCTAAACTGAGAGGAAAAAAAGAGAAGCTACAAATAACTAAAATCAGGAAGGAAAGCAGAGTCATCAGTACTACCCCACAGAAATAAAAAGGATTATAAGAGAGTACGATGAACAACCACATGCCAACAAATTAGATAACCTAGATGAAATGGACAAATTTCTACAAGCACACAAATTACCTACACTGACACTAAAAGAAATAAGAAATCTCAATAGACCAATATCAAGTAACTGAAAAGCCCAGAACCAGATGGCTTCATTGGTGAATTTTAGGAAACATTACAAGAATTAACACCAATCCTGCTCAAAGTCTTCCAAGGAACTGAGGAAGAAGGAACACTTCCCAACTCATTCTATGAGGTGAGCATCACCCTATTAATACCAAAGCTAGATAAAGATATCACAAGAAAAGAAAATTACAGACCAATATCCCTATGAATATAGATGCAAAAATCCTAAACAAAACAAAACAAACAAAAAAACTAGAAAACCAAACCCAACAGCACATTAAAAAAACTACAGATCATGATCAAGTGGGATTTATCCCAGGTATGTGAAGGTAGTTCAACATAAGAAAATCAATTAACACAATATATTAAATTAATAGGAAAAAAGGGGGGGGACACACCCACATGATTATCTCCATGGATGCAAAAAAGGATTTGACATCCAACACCCTTTCCTGATAAAAACACTCAGAAAACTAGGAATAGTATGAAATATTCTTAACGTGAAAAAGGGCACAAATGAAAAACCCACATCTAACATCCTACACAGTGGTGAAAAACTAAGCTTACCCCCTAAGATCAGGAAGGAGACTCTTGTCACCACTGTTATTCAAAATTGTACTAGAAGTTCTAGCCAGAGCAATTATGCAAGGGGGAAAAAAAGGCATCCAAATAGGAAAGGAAGAAGTAAAACTCCCCCTATTAGCAGATGCCATGAACCTATACATACAGAATACTGAAAAATCCACAACAGAGCTCAAAGTCACTAAAATAGATCAACATGCAAGTGTAGGAATCTTCTGCTAACCCTAACCCTAACCCTTGTTAAAAATTTTTATTGGGTTCCAATGTCTACCAATTGAAAACTAAATGACTTTTTGCATGTCCCACAAGGGCCTTCGTGTTCTGAGCCTTCTTCCCGCATGTGCCCAGCCTCATCTGCGCCAACTGCCCGCCCTGGGGTAACATGCTACAGCGATGCTGAAGAGATGTAGCCCCCCACCTGTATTATTGCCCTAGTCATTCTGCCTTTATCCTGCCACTGCTTGTCCATCAAGACAGTGTTTACTAGTCCAAGTCACAGTTCAAATGGTCCTTACTACATAGCTTTCCCTTGACTCCACCCAAGACTTCACCATACCTTCTACTACGTCCCCACCATGAAAAAGAGAGGGAGAGACAGACGGAGGCAGGGAGGGAGGGGAAGGAAAGAAAAGGACAGAAAGTTAGGAAAGGAAGGGAAGAAACACAAAACACAAAACAAAAACACTGCCATAATGGAAGCAATTATTAACGTGTTAATTTTTCCACAACACTGAGTAGGAACCATGAAATAAAACTGCATCCCATGTTATGAGTACAGTCCATAGCACAGAGTTGATGCTCAATAAATACTTATCAAATGAAAGAAGTTTGATTTCAAACATGGCTAATCTAGTAGGATACTCAACTGAGACTAACAGGCTATGGAGACATGAGATTGGCACTTAGGGAAAGGGGCAGAACTGGAGGAGTACATATTGGAATTAGCCACATACAGGGAAGCGGCCAGGATGAAAAAGCCACAGAAGAAAAAGCATTCAGGACCCAAGGTCTGAAATTTCTGGACCATAAAAATTTAGAGAAGTAGAGAAAGGAGCAAGAGATACCAGTTAAAGAGGGTGTGCCAGTCTGAATATATTATTGTCCCCCAAATGCCATTATCTTTGATGTAATCTTGTGTGGGCAGACCTATCAGTGTTAATTAGATTGTAATTCTTTGAGTGTTTCCGTGGAGATGCACCCCACCCAACTGTGGGTGATGACTCTGATTGGATAATTTCCATGGAGCTGCTGGCCCGCCCATTCAGGATGGGTCTGAATTAAGTTACTGGAGCACTATATAAGATCAGACAGAAGGGGCAAGCTGCTACAGCCAAGAGGGACACTTTGAAGACAGCACAGGAGCTGCAGATGAGAGACAGTTTGAAGATAGCCATTGAAAGCAGACTCTTGCTCCGGAGAAGCTGAGAGAGGACAAATATCCCAAGTGCAACTAAGAGTGACGTTTTTGAGGAACAACCTAGAGAGGAATGTCCTGGGAGAAAGCCATTTTGAAACCAGAGAACTTTGGAGCAGACGCCAGCCACATGCCTTCCCAGCTAACAGAGGTTTTCTGGACACCACTGGCCATCCTCCAGGGAAGGTACCCGATTGCTGATGTGTTTACCTTGGACAGTTTATGGTCTTAAGACTGTAACTGTGTAACCAAATAAAACCCCTTTTATAAAAGCCAGTCCATCTCTGGTGTTTTGCATTCCAGCAGCATTAGCAAACTAGAATAGAGGGAAATAAAGCTATCAAAGTAAACAGAAAAGGAATAGTGAGATTCTACAGAAAACAACTTAACATAGAGATGTACAGGAAGTCAGGGAAAGCGCCAGGGGCAGGAAGAACTTCCTGAAGGGATTTAAGCTAGCAAGTGCCAGATATAGTCAAGATAAAAGAAAATAAAATTCAAAAGAACTGACTGCATTTCATAACAGGAACCTTACAGAAAGCCCCTGCACCCAAAAGAGCAGGGGTGAAAGTAAGGTTGAAAGTGGTTAAATAACAAGCAAGCAGTGAGGAAACAGGAGTTGATTCCTGTTTATCAGTGTAAAAGAATTTTATTCTGAGATTTAGAAACAGCTTCAAGAATAAAATCATTCATCTCAGCAGGAAAAATAATAGTAAACTTAAACTAATAAAAACCAGAAGAAACACCTTCTTAAACAAACCTTTGTCAGTAATACAGAATATAGAAAAAGCAATACTCCAAATTTGTTTCCCCACATTGAATACTGGTCCAAGACAGCATCTTTTAATTCTGATAAACTTCCAAATGATCTTTTTCTGGGGGGAAAAAGAATTAAGTATTATTACACATTAGTATCATGATAAGATTGACTGCATCATAATTTGGGAAAATTTTTATATTGCCTTATTAAAACATGAGGTTTTTGTAAGTATTTCTAATTTTATAATACAAATCAGCCATTAAAAGCTCTTGCTGACCACTGTTAATAGTAAATTAATATATGCCATTAAGATAGAATGCCTACTTGGCAGGGAATGTCATCTGTTAAGTGAACTATGTGGCATCGATAAATTCTTTAATTATATACAGTTATTTAGAGAAATGCGGTGCTCCTTTGCTAAGTAGTATTTAAAAACGAAGAAAACCCAATTTTTAAAATAAAGCCTGAAAATCATTTAACGAATATATGAATGCCAAAGATAAGTCATACATTTGCTGCTTCTTTTAGAAGAAATGAATGTTAAATTATAATCAGCATAGACATCCTTACCTTTTATTTTGTAATAAAAAGTATAAATGCTCTAATGAAAATACGGACACTTAAAATGAAAATTACAGAAAGCATATATTGGCAAATAAGAAATAAATATGACTCTAGTCTTCATCCCACTAGAAATCTTTAAATCTACCCAGGACAGAGAAACATTAAGCTACAGTGATTTTCTTACATTGTAACTATGAAAAAGTGTTTAATTTCTTTAAAATGTGTATTTGGATAGATAATTTAGGAAGCAGAATAATTTAAGTGCACATTTACAAATTTTTCTTTTTTTAAAACTTAGTAACAAACTAATCTGCAAAGCAATGGAATTTAAATTCATGTTTAAGCAGTACAGTATTATATAAATCCAAGGGCTTTTCCACAGACTTAGAGTGGTAATGTGTTCACAAGGTAAGTATTTTAAATGTTCCGATGTTACTTACTGAATTAATGCATGAAATCGCTCAAAGCCAAGCTCTTCGACAGCCAAGGCAGCTATACATAAAAGACACTTTTCAGCACTACACATGGCAAATAAATGACACAAGATACACATAACAGCAGGCTGTAAATACTGTTAAGCAATCACAATTTTCCCTATTTTCTTACTTCCTTAAAATTGTTTTTATTTTCAACTTTAATTTACATTTCAACATCTTAGTTAACATGATTATAACTAAAAAGGATATAACATTGAGAAAGTAGAAGGGTTATTAAATAAAACTGGTTCTTCTCAGTTCAGTTTTGCTAGGATACCTTACACAATATGAGAAATTATTGGCAATCATAGTGCTTCACACATCATTACAATGTGCCCTGCACTTTAAAATCTTTCAGTTTTTCCATGAAAGTAAAATCATCATAGCTAATCTTTCTTCTCTTTCATATTAAATCTTTAGGTTTATTGCTTAGTTATTAAATAAATGTGTATAAAAAGGCATAGCATTTTGAAACTACACAGGTTCAAGGATTGCTTTAAGTTTGTTTCCTCATTTATTCATGTAACTATTGAGAAGTTTTTGATAATTCATTTAGATTATTTGTATGAACCCAGTACAGTAATACATAAAAGAATCAAAGGAAATCAAAGAAAGCATTTTAATCAAAGGTGATGTTTACTTCCCATGGCACCAGGCCCTTCTTTACAAGCCCTACAGGGCTTACCCTCCTTTCACCTTAAAACAACCCTATCGTCCCCATTTAACAGAGGAGGAAGCAGAGGCCTGCAAACATCACACAGTGATGTACTGCAGAGCAACTATTTGAACCCAGACACTCTTGGCTCCACCAAGACCAAGTATTTAAAGATATCATACACAAATCAAAATGCCTACTCTAATTTATCACAATAAACAAGTTCACATACATTTTATAAAGACAATTTTAGTATTCTTAAATATAGATTCTCACTAGAGATTTAAGGAAATGGATACATTATGAATTCAAAATTAAAACTTCTTATTTATAATTTAAAGTGTCACATTATGCTAGCTTCTCAAAACCTCATTTTAATTTAAATGTTCCAAATTACTTTTTAAAAGCTTTACAAGTCCAAATGTACTAATTTAAGTAATCATTTGAATTATGTGGGAAACAAACTGAAATTGAACCTGAGTATTCATTCCTGCAAACAAGTGTGCGTTACCCACAAGCCAAAACCATACACACCACAGAAGCCAACAAAATTAATATTTGAACAGAATGTAATATTAATGAGAGGAGAAAACACTTCACATTTAAAAATTCAGGATAAAATAAAAATTCTACCTAACCTTTTCCAAATTGAACTAACTGTTCTGCAATGCTTGATTATTCCAATAATTTTATTGGGCAAACACTATGAAAGTTGACATAAAGATACTAATTTAGAGAAAAGAGGCAGGCAAAATATAAAGCTTAGCAGGCAGGGATGGTAGAAAACACAAGAAAAGGAATGCAGCTGGGAATAAAGGAAAGAACAGGTTGAAAAGATTGTTATATGAAATGAAAATTTTAGTAGTAAGTTCAGTTCATTTGTCAAGACCTAAAGTAAATTCTCCAATTTTCAGTTAATAAAACTTCTCAAATGTATACAGTATTAAAATATATTTAAAACACATTTTTATTTCATGTCAGCTTTTAAAATGAGACATAAAATAAACTGGAAAATTACTAAAATATGTTTTCTGGGGATGAATTCAACAAAATGTGCCCATCTAAAATAGCTACTGAAGTCCAAAGTTAAGGAATTATGAGGCTCTTTGAAGCAGAGCAATTTAACCTACTATATTCCATAGTAAGCATATGGTCACCACTGAGATACTAACAAAAATGTTACAAAAAAAGATCTTACTATTTTCTCACATATTAATATATGGACCAGCTTTAAGCATATATTCTTTAATACACCTTTTAAGAAAGTTCAACTATTCCTCTCTCAGAATTTTAATATCCTAAATGAAACTATGGAAGATGCTTACATCAACCCAGTAAACCTGGAAAATATTTAAAAGCTATTCTTAAAGACACTTATGACTATCATCTTTGTAATCATTTTCTACTCATTTTCAACTGTCATCAAACTCTAAAAATATGTTAGATTCTTTCTGAAACGCTATGTTTGAAAGACCTGAAAAGGAAATGTTATTCAACTGTTTAAGTTTTAAAAATTATTCCTTTTAAATGTATTACTATGAAAATCTGCCAAGTGTAGAGCAATTCAGCTATAAAGGGAGGACAGAGAAGACAGGGGCATCACAGCAATGTCTTCCAGGGGACACAAGAGAGCCCCACAGACAATCCTATATGGAAGTCATGATGCAGCCAAAACTCACTCCCAGATACCAGAAACCAGGTATCTAATTTCTTTAAAAACAAGTTCCCTAGAAATAACTGATGAAATGAATTACAGGTGGAGTAAGTCACTTATTCAATATATACAATTGGGACTATCAACTATCAAAAACCATTTACTAGGGGCGGGGAAAGGTGACAACATAGAGAAGTGTGGAATTTAGTCAGTCTTCCAGAGCAACTAGTAAACAGCCAGGAACAACTAGTAAATAGTCTGGAACAACTGTTGGGGAACATCCGTGACTGCTCACACACCGTGCAACAGCCAGAAATGGCTGGAACAGCTGAGACTGCAGTATAAAAACTATGTCACTTTTTTTCCTTCTTTTTCTTTTCTCTTTTTATCTTTTTTGCCCTTTCCTCTTTCTTTGTGGAAGAAATGGAAATGTCCTTATATAGTGCTGGTGAACGCAAAATTATGTGATTACACAGGGAATCATTGATTGTTTACTTAGGATGGAATGTATGGTGTGTGACTAAAGCCATCTAAAAAACAGAGGGATACAAGTGCTGGAGAAAATGTGAAGAAAGGGAGGTACCTAATCACTGCTGATGGGGAAGTAGAATGGTGCATCCCATCTGGAGGGCAGTGTGTTGGGTCCACAGGAAGGTAAGCATGGGGTTGCCATATGGTCCTGCAACTTGGTTACTGGGTATATACTTGGAAGAACTGAAAAGAGGGGCATGAGGGGACATTTGCACAGTGGGGTGGTGTCAGTATTCACGATTTGCAGTGGATGAAGGTGACCTAAGGGTACATCAATTGATGAATGGAATGGCGATCTGTGAATGGAATACTGAACTGCTACAAGAAAGAATGAAGTTGTGAGGTGAATGGGCATGAGGACAGTATGCTGAGTGAAATAAACTAGAAATGAAAAACATTACAATGCCTCACTAATATGACTAAATATAATGTGCAACGCTAAGAATTGAGTCAGAGAGCATAGGTTATCAGGGGAAGGCTTATTGTAAAGGTTCCAAGATTGTAAGCTCTTACACCAGTTACATCTATTTCTGAGTTATAAAGGCTATTTCTAAACTCTGAGACGCTGGGCTCTTTGTGTGTAACCTGGTTGGTCCCCAGAACTTTGGGTATCTGTGACCTGAGACTCAGAGCCAGAGTCTAGCAGCTATGAATGCCAGCATTACTTCATGCAGCAAATGTTAGAGAGTCTAAAAAAAGAGATCAGACTTCAATTGGAGATATGAATGAAATGGACTTGGTTAGGACTAAGGTAAATCAAACTGAAGGGTAAAGGATGATACTGACAGTGTTTTTTGAAACTTCAGCCTCTGTGTGGGCCAAGTGAAGAAATGTCTATTAGGTGCAAGATCTCTACTTTTTGTAACACATTATACAATTGGACTTGTATGGTCAGTTTATTCAAACAACATCATTACATGGAGTGTTGACTGGGGAGTGAGGTCTGGTTGTTTTGTGCAGGTTAGTGTGAAGCCCCATTACATACCAGACAATTCTGGCAGAGAATGAAAATGTATTCGCAAAGCCCCCTTGAGGGACTGTGGGAAAATGTGGAAATATTAAATATCCCCACCTGGGGAATTAATGATATTCTCACAAGCACTGGGGGCTACCAAATTAGAAAGCCAAGCCCTTGATCTTGGGGCTTGTGCTTATGAAGTTTGTTACTACAAGGGAGAAGCTAAGCCTACTTAAAATGGTGCCTAAGAATCACCCCCAGAGAACCTCTTTTGTTGCTCAGATGTGGCCTCTAACTCTAAGCCAACTCTGGAGGTAAACTCACTGCCCTCCCACTACATGCCACTTGGTTCCCAAGGGTGTAGAACTCTCTAGCAAGGTAGGACACGATTCATGGTGATGAGTTTGGCCCCGGTATTGTGGGATTGAGAAAGCCTTCTTGGACCAACAAGAGGAAGCGAAATGAAACAAAATAAAGTTTCAGTGACTGAGACATCTCAAATAGAGTCAAGAGGTCATTCTGGAGGCTATTCTTATGCATTATAGAGATATTCCTTTTTAGTTTTTGTGTATTGGAATAG
Organism: Choloepus didactylus; assembly: GCF_015220235.1. NCBI lineage: Eukaryota > Metazoa > Chordata > Mammalia > Pilosa > Megalonychidae > Choloepus > Choloepus didactylus. Next base: position 592,511 of record NC_051311.1, read on the forward strand.
CTAGAAGGAAATACCTGAAACTGTTGAACTGCAACCCAGTACCACGATTCTTAAAGACGATCGTATAACTATATACCTTACACCATGTGACCATGTGATCACGAAAACTTTGTGGCTCCCACTCCCTTTATGCAGTATATGGACAAGATGAATAGAAATATGAGGACAAAAAGTAAATGAATAATAGGGAGGGATGGCAGGGATGGTATGTTTTGGGTGTTCTTTTCCACTTTAATTTTTATTCTTATTCTTTTTTGTGTATGGTAATGAAAATGTTCAAAAACTTAATGTGGTGATGAATGCACAACTATATAATGGTGCTGTGAACAACTGATTATACACTGGGGATGACTGTATGGTATGTGAATATATCTCAATAAAACTGAATTAAAAAAATCTACTAGCAAGATAATTTTTTAAAAAAGAAAAACAGAAAAGCAACTCTTTTGACTAGATTTTATACCACCATAAATCTCCATTTTTCTAGTTCATTCTGGTAGATTTTATGTCAATTACATAAGAATTATCAGAGGCAAAAGAAAACAGAATATAAATTTTTTAAGAATAGCTGTTTATTTTAAACAGAAAATCCTCCATCAAGGTATAAAAATCTTAAATGAAAGCATAATTAAAACTCATAATTAAAACTACCTTAAGATAATTTATACACAGTAACAATGTCTAAAAATTTTAGGATGACAAAAACATAATCTTAAGAATGCAAAATGAAGAAAAATGTCCCCATCTTTGCTCTTAGAAGGAATTAAAAGATATTTAAGAAATTTCCTGACGCCAAAAAAAAATAATCCTTTTCTTCCAATACCAAAGAGAACTATTAAAGCATCTAAAACTAAATTATATAGAAATGCGTTGTTTAAACTTTCTGAATGAGAGTTCTAAAGCTTAAAAGAGACTGTCACCAAGCAGAAGGTAACTAAAACATTATTTTTTCCAAAGCCAAAAGCAAAAATAAACAAACGTAATTTCCTCTGGTAATCAAACTAATGATAAAGGAACTGAAAAATACTAAGATTTGTGGATTAACTTTCGGCTAAAAAAAAGATTATGAAAATTAAGAATCTGCTTTTCTTCAAAAACTTTCAATAGTTTTAAGACAAATGTAAAAGACAGTACTTCAGGAAATAAAAATGTATCTTACAAGAATGGTCCACTTGGCAACTGGACTCTGCGGGACCTCCCGAATTACGATCCATTTCCTGGGTAGTCTTTCCTCTTATCCATGACACCAAGCAGTAGGGCCCAGAGTCGTCACAACAAGCATTCTCTAAAATATCACACAAGGTATGACAAAGGAGCTCCTTCTGCTCTTCCTCTAAAAATAACCAAAGTATAAGTTACAGTGGTTTTCTTTGGAATAATAATAATAAAAAAAAAAAAAAATCCTGTATTAAGAATGATGAAATAAAGCATTTTAAGCAGAGGAAAAAAATAAACCCCATAAATAACAGACTTTAAATTACAGCTTAGAGAAACAACATGCTTGAGGGTTAAAAACACCACTATTATAGTATTCTGATCAACTAGAAAAACAATCCTGAAAAGTGCCAATTTAAACATTATGAGAAAGAATATGCTTTTGGAATGACCTGATACTGATAAGTATAGCATTTGTGCCAAGATGTTTACTTTACTGCTCCCCATGCAGATTCTCCACATTTTTCCCCATTTGGAAATTAGTCTAATGTCTTTGATCTCCATGTCCCACAGGAGTGAAGATAATGAAATAAAACACCATCACAGCACATACACCACAATCCATTACATTAGCAGAGGCTACAGTGGTTTATGCAGCATAACATAGAAGCCAAGGACACTGTGCTGCAGTGACTTGTGCATTAGAACTTCATCGAAAATAGCACAAACACCCAGACCATCTCTTCCTGAATCTCACCCACCCTTCCCATTACAAGCAACTTAGTTAAGGTTAAAATAAAGGGAATAATATCTGCACACATCCTATGCAAAATTTTATGCTACAAAGAGCTTTCTGCCTTTGCTAACAAATTAGTTCTTTAAAGACAGGAGCTGTGCCTTTCACTTTATAACCGTCACAGCACTTACAACAATGCTTTACAAATTTATTAAAGTGAATGCATATCTATACAATAAATATCACAAATTATTAAAAAGTTCATGTTAATAATAGTATCTCTTGAATAGTTTTTTCTCTACTAAAATTTATTTTGCATTTTCAGCTATTTATTAATAAAAATTGTAAGACAACAGTGATATCTTAACTCTTAAATTCAAAATCATTAACAGATTCTATGGACAAGGTTTGGAATGGAAATTTTTCTGTGCTTATATATAAAACTGGGATGGTAACAAAATCCTACCTGCTTCCAGAAGTTATTGTGAAGTTCACATGAAATTGTGTAAGTGAAGGAAAGATCTTTGTAAACTGTCGAGTGGAATGCAAACGTTCATTATTACCAGGCAGCACCAAATATCTCTCTAGCCTAATCATATTGCAGGGGCTGGGACAGCTCCATTTGCAATTTAATTCAGAAGTATTCGCAGTACGGTTTGCATTGTGTAAGTCACTATACTAAAAGATACAAAGATAATTCTGGGTTCCTGATCATAAATACATAAGATAAAAAAGAAGTGTATAAAAACGACTATTTTTTATGTAGGCAAACATCTAACAATTCAGGGAAATGCGCCATGTTTTAACAAGAGGCCAAAGGCTTTTCCTTTAGTTATATTATTGTTGTCAAATGTCTCTTAGTTAAGAAAACCATTTGGAAATATTTATTTTAAAATTTGGAATCACTGTTCATCAACCTTACTAAACATTTTTTAAATGAACCTCAGACAAAAAATTACCACTGATAATTTACTTTTTAAGATGGATAATTTCAATTAAACTATTGCTTGTGAGTGTTGCATTATCTTTAAAATACAGGATGGAGTAAAAGTTTTTAAAAGATAGCTACCATACCTGGGCAATCCCTCCAAGAAGACTTCTCAGCAGAAAACAGGAGCTTCTTCAAAAGAAATGCCTTTATACAATGAAAGCAATAATTATTGGAATGCATTATGAACATACCACTTCTTATAAGCCTTTTACTTTAAAATGGGAAAAACTAACTTGTATCTTCTAATAAGTTGTTTGCCTTCACATTAGACAGCACCTGTGCACAATTACTTACTCAGAATACATTACTGTAAACTTGTATCTAAATCCATAAAATCCTGCTTCTTCTACAATGCATATTTTCTGGCAAACAGAACAACTGACTCAAAATAATAGACACATAACTGGTAATTAGAGAAACCTACTGCTCCATTCAGAGCATAAGCCTATAGAATAGGAAAAAGTCTGTAGTTCTCTCAGACTCCTTGAGGGAAAAGAAACCTAAATACAAAAGTGGTCTGCTCTATGAGCTCCAATCTGTGACACAAGAATACCAGTTTAGGAGCCATCATTTATTATAACCTCCTGGTTTAACTAAAAAAGTTGTAAGATTCAAAAGAATAAACAAATTGATTTTTAACCTTTCTTTAAACGAATCAACTGTTACATTGGGGATTTGACAGAAGGCAGTTCAGTGCAGCACAGTGTTTCCTTTTCAGAGTGAAGTTCAAGGGCTATCTGTACCTTAATCATATAATATATCGGCTTAAAATGCATATTCTTCAGCTCCACCCATTGAATCTGATCTCTATGAGATAGCTCCAAGAAAAAAAGGCTACCATGGTGATTCTTACACGTGTTTGAAAAGCATTAGTGTACAGATTAACGGGGCTGCTTTCAGTCAGACAGGCCTAGGTTTGAACCCTGGTTCCACTACTTTACTAAATAGAAATAATAGCATACACTTTAAAATGCCACAGTGAGGATTATGTGAGATCACCTATGTAATGCACTTAGCACAGAACCTGGCATCTTACAAGCAATCCACTCACAGTACTGTAACAAGAAATTAAGTAATAGTCTATAGTACTCCAATAGAAATAAAACCTGCAAATAAAATCAAGTGCTTCTGAATTTTCCCGAAAATGACAAGCATAAAATGAGTAGTATAATTATATTACAAAATTTTAGAAAACTAGGAAAGGACATCCATTATTGCTACTAATACAATCAGTGTTAGCATTTTGAAATACTTCCTCTAATCTTTGTTTCATACCTGTAATTTCTCTATGTTTAAAATCATAATGGTTATTTGATCGTTTTTTCTATTTTCCCAAAGAAATCATAACTGTCTTCTTAATGACTAATTGTCTATCAAGCTAGTGATCAAAACTGACTTATTTAATGTTTAAATTATATTATCGTACATTTAGATTGTAAGCAATTGTTTTACTTCTATAAATATATGAGCTTCTTCTTGAATGTAACCTTTTCCATATTTAGGATTATTTCCTTAGGAAAAAGTCACAGAAGTACAATTATTGCATCAAAGCATCTGCATTATTATGATTCCAATATAATGTAAAATTCCTCCCCAAAATTGAAATACAGATTTGTATTACACAGCAGTGTGAGACTGGGCCAACAACAGCCCACCCTTGTGTATGCTAATCATTTTAATCTTATATTTAAAGATTAGCACAAGTAAGAAACAGAACCGGGTTGGTTTATTTTTACCTTCCTTGAACATCTGATGCTGTGCTGTCCAGCACCATTCCACAGCTCGGATCACATGCTCATGCCCACTGCCCACTGCCCACCTAACACCTGGGTTCCTGGTGCTTTTCTAACCCATTTGTACAAGTTCTTTATGTAAGAAAGACAATATCCCTTCATCGCTAATATTCACAGCAAACATTTTTCTGAGCTTGGAAATCATCTCTTCTCTTCAGAGTTGAAAAATCTTTCTTTTACTTTCCCTATGGCTAAATATGGTATCAAGAATATATTTGGCATATGGTGTGAGATAATGTAAAGTCATATCTTCCCCTTCAAACTGCTAACCAGTCACACTAATGGCATTTATTAAACTTCATTTAATTTCACCATTGATTTGTAGTTCCTTCTTTAGCATGGTATGTGATAAATTACTGGTAAATTCTAAAACGTAATAAGGTCTACTTCTCCATTATTTTTTCACTTACATTATTCTTCTAGCAATACCATCATATTCTAATTTTAATAGCTTAAAAAAGTTTTAACATCTGAACTTATTCATTTCTCTTCATTACTCTTAATCATTTAGATTAATTGAAATATTAATAAAAACAAAATTCTTCCACTGATTTAAAGAATTATGTAACTGTTAAACTAAATTACTACCTCAAAGATACATAACTAACAATTATCCCTTGTTATATAACAGCCCCACTTGTAAAAATAACTACCATTTTTGAAATCACTGAAATTATAAGACAGTAAATTCTTATGATATACCTTAAACGACCCTCATAGACTTTCAGTAAAAGCCTAGGGTACTGTTACTGACCAAGAATGGCAGTGTTTAAATAACCTATCTTTGAATTCAGATAATAAGGTTCCTATTAGCAACTAATATCTGTCTCAGCTACTCAGTATAACTAGATTTAATTACTAATTTTTAGTTAAATATCATTCTTTATATTCAGTAACTCAGAGGCAAGGTTCAAACTTACTCAGTTTTTCTTAATTTTTTGTAATTTTAATAACGCAAAAAAAATCAACTTTACTCTTTAAAGAAGTAAAATAATAAACTATAAAGGATATATTTTGAACTCCATCAGGGGAAATTTTTTTCCTTCAGAAAAATACTTTCTCAATTTAATAATATAAATTTATGGAATATAAGATTTGAGGCAACTTTTCCTTGCAGCCAGCAGTTCAGATATGCATTTTTTATGCCCAATGAGTAACAAATATCATATTAAATATATATATTCAAAACATGCTGATTAAAACATAAACAATAAATTCCAACTGCTTTTCTAACAGTTCTGAAGTTACACTGCTGTTCATGGACACTGTACCATTACAGTAAACTGAAAATTCATTTCTTGGTTATAATGTAAGTTGACAGTGAATCAGCCTTTGAAATTCAAACAATGTAACGCAAGATTCAAAATCAAATAAACACATTCAGATAAAGCCTTTCTTTTGTGCAAAGAAAAAAACTTGTTTGAAATTTTTTAAGGTTTGAATTACTGTAAATTTTTAGAAAGGCCAGAGACACAGCACCAACTTTTAAAACTTAAGGAGTTAGGCTATAAAATATTAATTAATTAATCTTCAACTTTTTAGAAAATCATTTTCAGAGAAAAATGAAAACAGTACAATTAATATAGTATATCTACCTAAAATAAAAATATTATTACTCAATAACATCTTTGTATTAGAGAAAAGGTGTCATGACCAGCAATTTCAAATTTTCTGAAAGCCTGGGAACACCTATTGTTTTTCCTTTAAAACAAAGAGTCATTTTTATTTTGGCTAATTACAGCAATTCACATGAGCAAAAGTTAAGCATTAACTAATGATGCTTCATGATTATAGAGAGTACAGACATTAGAAAACAAAAAGGAAAGTATGAAACACTTAAACGCGTCCCTTGAAGGAGTTGGTAAAGTAGTCTATGTTACCTGCACAGGTGCAATAACAGCACAGGGGCCACCTTCAAACTGTTCTAATGCAGATGCCTCTGATTCGCTAAACACAAACCCTAAAAATGAAAGCAAGTAGCAAAAAATTAAAAAATATAATCCATGTAGCGGCTAGAAGAAATTTTAATGTACTTTGAGAAAGTTCACTTATCAAAACAGCATCTGAGGTAGTGAAGTAAAGTGTTTCTTAACTTTTGGAGGGGACTGAGGAATGCTTGGAAAAAAGCTAAGGAACCTACACTCCCCTGCCCAAAGGCACACCAAGGACATACACATACAATTTTGCGCCCAGGGACCTAAGACGATCAAGTGTGAACTCGACTATAGTAAAAGGACACTAAATCTGACCTTTCAATAATTTAACTTGCTGGACAGATGACTAGGTAGTCTACCTAGTGAATTCAAGCGGAATTTAGGACCCTTTCCATACAGTATCTTTCCAGCATTTCAATCTCTGAGTCACATTCTATAAGCTGACAGTAAAATGGCGTCCTTGACAGGGAATGTGCTCACACGGTTCTATCTTAATTTAAGCTTCTGACAAAGGAGGCTGCTGCAAACAGCACTGAGCCAGAAGACAGGAGAGGGAGTTACTACCTGCATGACCTTGAGTAAATCACTTCACCCAACTAAGCCTCAGTGTCTCGTTTTTAAAATGATCACTTCCAATACCAACATACTAGGAATCTATAAAGCTCCATTAATGGTTACAATTCAATCATCATTCCACAGCTTCAATGAACCCAGACTCTATACCAAGCATTTAGGATACATGTGCGAGGACCACAGTCCCCAGGATGGAGGAGCTAACAGTTGTGGCTCCTAAACAAACACTAAAATAAAAGAATAAACAAATGCTGTTACAGAAGCACAAAGAGAAGGTTATGGATACAGAAATGACTGACTTACTCTGCCTAAGCCAAGTCATAACAGGTGACTTTGAGGTTGTTCTTGAATAGGAACTTGCCAGGTACATACACAAGGGTGGGAGAATGACATTCAGGAAAAGAAAATACCTTTATTGACAGAGAAAGATTTTGTAAGAACAGGCCATATTTATGGATCAGAGGGTAACTGAATGTAGCTGGAGGGATTTATGTACTGAGTTAGGAGTACACAAAGTGGGAGGAGAGGACACTGACAAGAAGTTAATGAGGCGAAGCGTCAGACCATGACTCAGTTGGCAAAGGTCTTTCAGTAAAGCTGTAATATAACCTTTTTTTAAACACCAGAATGGGAAAGAGGTTGCTTCAACGGTTCTACAGTAACTACTGCATATTCAAATAATATTTCTGAGGTAAAATTAAGATTTGATGAGTATGTGTATACCAGTAAAAGTTTGGTACAAAATAAATTAGAGCTATCTCTGAAGTTTCTAGCGTGAGACACTAGGTGATAGCAATTGAGCCAAGAAATACTAAAGAGGATCCCATTCCCCCTTCTCTCCTCTCCCTTCCATAGAGCATTTAAACATGTATCTCACATAATTAAAAAAAAAAAAATACAAAAAACAAAACACTTCCTTAAGATGCCACCAAAAAATCCGACCATCATACTTGCATTCTTTTCCTCTCAAACCCAACTGTTTTAATAATCATCCCTGTGCACATTTCAATGTCCTTACCTCTCAACTTCCTCAACCCAAAATAACCTGTTTTTCAACCTATGACAGCCCCACACTCATTCTCAGCAAGACCACAGAATATTTCTCAGGTCTTACTTGATTTGACTTCTCAGAGAATATTGAAATGCTGACCACTACTTCTGAAAACTTTTTTTTTAAATTAAATTCCGTTTTATTGAAATATATTTGCATACCATGCATGGTGTACAATCAGTTGTTCACAGTACCATCATAGTTATGCATTCATCACCCCAATCTATTTTTGAACATTTTCCTTACACCAGAAATAATAAGAATAAAAAATAAAAGTAAAAAAGAACACCCAAATCACTCCCCCACCCCACCCTATTTTTCATTTAGTTTTCTGTCCCCATTTTTCTACTCATCCATCCATACACTGGATAAAGGGAATGCAATCCACAAGATTTTCATAATCACACTGTCATCAATTGTAAGCTACACTGTTATATATTCATCTTCAAGAGTCCAGGCTACTGAGTTGGAGTTTGATAGTTTCAGGTATTTACTTGTAGCTGTTCCAATACATTAAAATTTAAAAAATGTTATCTATTTAGCGCATAAGAATGTCTACCAGAGTGACCTTTCTACTCCATCTGAAACCTCTCAGCCACTGAAACTTCATTTCATTTTTTTTTAAATCTTCATTTTATTGAGATAAATTCACATACCACGCAGTCATACAAAACAAATCGTACATTCGATTGTTCACAGTACCATTACATAGTTGTACATTCATCACCTAAATCAATCCCTGACACCTTCATTACCACACACACAAAAATAACAAGAATAATAATTAAAGTGAAAAAGAGCAATTAAAGTAAAAAAGAACACTGGGTACCTTTGTCTGTCTGTTTGTTTGTTTCCTTCCCCTATTTTTCTACTCATCCATCCATAAACTAGACAAAGGGGAGTGTGGTCCTTATGGCTTTCCCAATATCATTGTCACCCCTCATAAGCTACATTTTTATACAATTGTGTTCGAGATTCATGGGTTCTAGGTTGTAGTTTGATAGTTTCAGGTATCTACCACCAGCTACCCCAATTCTTTAGAACCTAAAAAGGGTTGTCTAAATTCTGTGTAAGACTGCCCACCAGAGTGACCTCTCGGCTCCTTTTGGAATCTCTCTGCCACTGAAGCTTATTTCATTTCCTTTACTTCCGAAAACTTTTGACACAAGTTTTTCTTTTCCATTTCTTCTCAGTGTACTTGATCAACTTCTTTTAAATGCTAATGTGCCCCAGAGGTCTTGGGCTTTAGGATTTGAACTCTTTTCATGCTAGACATTCTCTGTAGGTCATTGCATCAAGTAATTCCTAAATCAACCCAGACTGGACCTCCAGACACGGACAAAGCCTAACATCCTTGACATGGCCCTCTTTGATGGGTGTCTGCCTGCATCTCTGCCTCAAGTTCTCAAACATCCCATTTTTTCTTTCATCCTTTGTGCATGTTGTTCCCTCCCCATGAAACACTTCCTTAATAAATCTTTCTCTGAAAGGCTCCCACTTACCTTTTAGGCTTCCCCCTAAGGCAAGGTCCTCTTAGTTCATCTCTTTCACCTGCAGCCTATGCTCCAGTACAAACCACCACCATCTCCCCCAGAACACTGTTAAGAGTGCTTGACCAGATCTCTCCACCACCTCCACCCCGACCCCCCATGGTGAATAGATCATGGTGAATAGATCACCAGAGGGTTGTCAGAGGAGTATTTCTGAAATGGAAATCAGATGTTGTTACAGACTGCTTACATTTACATGGCTTCTCACTGCCATCAGAATAAAACCTGAACTCATTTTCATGACCTAAAAGGCACTGCATGATCTGGCTCATCCCCATCAATCCAACTTTCCCTCAGGTCACTCCTACCTTCTTTATCTATAGGGAGGGCCTTGGCACCCTACAACACCCCGAGGTCTTCCCTGGGACCTTGATGCTTGCTGTCCCCTCTGCATGAAATGCCTTCCCCAATTTTCACATCGGACTACTCTTTCCCATTCCTCAAAACTCAGAGAGTTCCCTGACAAACCTAAGTAGGTCTCTCCTGGTATCCCACAGCACAACTAGAACCGAGCATAATCTGTAATCACACTATTACCTGTTTACTTGTTTACTGTCTGCATTCCCCGCAGGCACTTTGCCTATTCCATTCACCACTGCTTTCCCAAAATGCTGTATAGTCAATGATCAATCAACGGTTGTTGAATTTTTTTTTTTTTTTTGGTGGGGAAGAAGATAATGAGTTCAGTTTGAAAAATGTGAGCTAACCATTTGCAATGTTTAGAAGTGAGAAACATGGATCTGGAGCTCAGGGTAGAGGTATTAGAGACAGGAATTTGAGAATTATCATCCTAAGCATGGTAGTTAAAGTGAATGAGAACATGTAGAAGATAATGAAGTAGGCACATAAAAAAAATGAGCAGAGGCTGAGCCGAGATGGAGACTGACAAAGAATAGATAGGTATGAGAAAAACAAAGTGAGGTCCTACAAAGGAAAAATCAGGAAGTAAAGAGTAGTCAACAATTACAAATGCTGCTGAGTAAACACATAAGTCCAGATACTGAGATACTGATTAAGTGTCTCACTGGGAATACTAAAAAAAGAAATTTAGAATGCTGAGGAGAGTAACCAAACCTTAAAGGTGTGCCAAGGTGGAATTCAGAATAGAAGGAGAAATAGCAAATGAAAACTATTTGTTCAATAGGTTTGGCACAAGGGAAAAAGGACGATAACTTGAAAGGTAGGTGGGTAAATAATTATTTTTGCAGGCTGAGGACATGAGTATAAGAAAGCGGACATACAAGCACTCCAAGTCCTAAGAGAGCTGAAAGAGTGTGAGGTGGTAATGATGGGCTTGGCCAAAGACAGCGGTTCTCAAAATGTGGTCCTCAGGCCCTTGGGAGTCCTAGAAACGCTTTCAGTGGGCCCCCTAGAGGTTAAAATCATTTTCATAAAAATACAAGATATCATCTTCCCTTTTCACTGTGTTGACATTCACAATGACAATACAAAAGCAATGGTGGTAACTGTGTCTCAGTGCAAATCAAAGCAGTGACTTCAAACTGTACTCATCATCATGTCAGTTGTGACGTCAAATTGTACTGGCCATCACTGCCATGTCAACACACACGCCCAATTTAACTTAAGATTGCTCTTAACCAAAACAGCAGAAATGACTAACTTTATGAAATCTCAGCCGTTGGGTGCATATCTTTTTAATATCCTGTGAGTCCACACAGAAACTATTCTGCTGCATAATGAAGTATGATGGCAGAAAGCTGTCTCAAGGAAAAGTGCATGTGTGTGCGTGCTAGAATTGTAAGATGAACTAGCTGCTTTTTATGGAGCATAGTTTTTACTTTGTGGAACTATTGACAAACTATGATTGTTCATATTTGGGTATGTGGCAGACATTTTCTCAGAAATGAATGAATGAAGTGGGCTTGGCACTTCAAGGACAGTATTTTTGCTAATAATAATATTTCAAGTTTCAAGCAATAATCAGAATTTTGGAAAACCTGTATCTATCATTCTGAGTTTGACAACTTCTCAATACTTAAAGGACTTTTCTAATATAACCAGTGGTGATAGTACCGAAATTAACTTTTGATATTATATACAGAGCATGTTAACATTTGGAAGGCCCGCATAAACCACAGAATTGACATTTTCCAAATGACCAATGCATGCTGTTACAAATTCACTCATGGGTAAAAGATCCATTCAAAGTACAAGACAGACCAATAAATGATTTCAATGTAAGAGAGTGCAAAAAATTCACTGATGTGGCTTCAGCTTCCATACTGTGGTTAATCTTTAAAAAACTATCAATTGTAGAGTTTGGTGTGGTATCAAAGAACAATATCCACAATTCTTTGCATAGATCTGTGTGAGGCTGAATTTTCATTACACTTCAACCAAAACAGCATAATGATTGCAATAGACGGCAAGTCTTTAAGCCAAACATTGAAGAAATCTTGCAAAAATGGAAAACAATGACACCAATATCATTAAATTTTGCTGTTTTTTATAAATTGAAGTCCTCAAAGTTTTTAAGAGTTCAAAAACACTTGAGAACCACTGGCCTAGGAGAAGAAGTAAATCTGAAGGCTTCTAAATTAATTATATAGGCAAAAAGGAAATGAAGACCAAGGACATGTTATTTATTGAGAGCGAAGGGATAGAGACAGGGCAGAGAACTGAGGAAATGCTAATCTGAAAAACATAAGAAAAGCTGACAAGGAAAAAGAACTAAAAGAAGCACTAAAAACCAGCTAAGGTTTAATTCCTAAATGCATATTGATGCAGGCCACAATTTCTGCAGCAATACACAGCAGCCTGTGAGTACAAGTAAAATGATGCTGGGATAAATGGAGGACTGGGGATAGGTAAGGTGGACAGGGTAAATCTGTTCAGGGCTAGTGGGAACTAATGGTGCCAATTACCTTGTTAAGACAACAAAGCTGAGGTCCAACCTAGGAAAGGAAAGAAGTGAAGCCAAGCGGCTAGCTCTTCTACTAGTGGGAATAAGGAAAGGGCCCCAGCACTGTACCTAGGTGAAAAGGTAAAATTAGGCTCTGCAAAACTTTCAGTGTGTATCATAAATGTGAATTAGGAATGAATTCTTGCCTTCCTTAAAAATTCTAATAATTAATGCAATTGTCAAGATCCATGGGTGGGGCTTATACTTAAAACTTTACTACAGTCAGTTGCTTTTGTACTTTAGATATTAAAACTCCACGGAGAGTATTGTAGGCAGATACCCTTTACAGCAAATTCTGTTTATTTCCTTTATACATTTTAGAGTGTGCAACTGATAACATACAAAGACTATTAGAGTCTAAAACAAAATAAAATCAGCAAAATGGTTATTAAGTTTTCTATCCTAAAGCAGGAAAATGCTAAGTAGGCTTCTTCTTTTATTTCATGAATTTGAATTTCTTAGGAAATGGAGTTATTTTCCTTGTCAAGTGTTCTCATACTAAAATTATTTCCTAGTTTTAAAATAATCTAAAAAATGGCTGTTTTTTCCCTGATATGATCTGAAATTATTTGATCCTAAACATATGATTTTGTATCATGTCCCATAGTAAAGTACTGAAAAGTTTCTTTCACCATTTTAAACCTCATAATTAACTTAAACCTGAGCCATGAACCACTTTGCAATTTTCCAGTATATTTTCATATGAAAATAAACATTATTCAAACCAGTTCAACAACTACCACCTCTGTAATTCTAGCCTTCCATGAAAACAAAAGTCCATAAAAAGCCTTGTTTCGACCATCACAAGTTAAATGATCTTAGTTGAGTCAAATATCTGAACTTGGCCTTAGCTTCCTCACCTACAAAAATGGGGATAACTACATTTCTCCTTTGTGACCTCTCAGGGTTGTTGCGAGGATTAAAAAGATTTTCAAAAACAATAAAGCATAAATACAAATATAAGACATTATGATAGATCGTCTGAAGTCTTTGAATTAAAAAAAAAACAAAACAAAAACATATAATTCAAAGTAACAAGAAATTAACTTTAAGTCATAGATACTTAAAAAGTATGAGTTTAAAAAAATCAGATGTTACGTAAATTATGATTTACAGATATTGGAAAAAGAAAATCTATATGTACCAGAAATAAAAGGTTTCTACTAAAAAAAAACACTTTGAAATGATGTGATCCACCATACTGATTTATTCACATCTTAGAATAATAATTAACAATACCAGTGTATCATTTTTTACTTTGTGAAAATATTAAATCATATTATAATAAACATCCAGCCGTACTTTCAAACTTTAATCCAACTGTATTCTTAAGTCCTAAATATATTTTATGCTTAAAGTTAAACTGATCTCTTGCTTTTTCTAATTTATTAAATCTCATTTTTTTCATATTATATAACAAAAAGTGTCCCAGACTGAAAGTGTGAAATGTGAATTTCAATCCACTACAGATTTACCCTCCAAAAAAGCACAATGAACCATCAATAACAAAATTGGGTTTTCATTTATGGTCAATCTTTGGGTGAAACGTAATATAACTCAAAGCCTAGAGGAAGAACAAAAATGGGAAGAAAATGGTTTGAGAGTTTATAACATAGATGAGGAATAGGGAAACTACAGTCCATGCCTGTTTCTGTAAATAGTTTTGGAACACATCAGCACCCGCACTGCCGAGGACGGCTTTTGCCAAACAGTAGAGATGAGTAGTTGAGATAGGGACCATAAACGTTACCCATCCTTTACAGAAAATACCTCTGATCTAGATAACCAATACTGAAAAGAAAATAAATTCCCAATTATACTATGATTAACACTCCTTCTATTAGAGCTAGATGACTTCTATTTTATAGGCCTCACTGGGATGAGTCAATCCAGCCACATTTACCACCTCCCCCACTTCCCTGGTCTCCCTTCATCTACTACCTCCAGCCTCAAACTTATCAGACTTTAAAAACTGTCAGATCATGCCCCTCCTTTACTCCAAGCCTTCCAAAGTCCACACCCCCTTCATTTCATTAGGAATAAAAGTCAAAGTCCTCACAATGATCCATGAAGATTCTGTGATGTGGGCCGCATTACTTCTTCTGTCATCTTTTATTTCTCTCCCCTTCCCTCATTCTCTCGCCAGTCATGAGAGCCTTGCTGCTCCCCGAACAGGCTCAGCACATTCTGCACAGACCTTCTCACTGGGTTCATTCCCTCTGCCTGGACACTCTCCCTAGGGAACTGCATCTCAAAATGACCTTCTCAGGCCACCCCACCACAGAACCCCCTACAGCCGTTCCTTCTATCTGTTACATACCCTTAATTTATGCTAAATTATGTTTACTGGCTGTCTTCCCTCCCACCTTACCTATTAAAAACTGCAAGGGCCTGGAATATGGTCCTGACTTGTGGGAAGAAGGGGTGAATAAGTGGTACTAATGAACTAAGAAGTGAAAATATGTGCTTCCTCTTTTAAAATTGATTATAGGCAACTGAGTAGGAGGGAACCAAGCAGGAATGGGGAACACATTTTTAAGTTTAAAAACAAAACAAACAAAAAAAACTTCAAACCTTTAAATTATGTGGTGTATTGTCTTTAAAATAAAAACTAGCAAAAAAAAAAAAAACCCACTTCTTAAGAAAAAATAGGATTTGCAGATGAGAAATTCTGAAAACTGTCAAATGAATTAAAGAGAAAACAAAACTACGTGCCACTGCCATGTCTTACTTCAGCAACCATTTCAAAATATTTTAACATGGCCCATCATATAACTTCAAAATGGAACACTTCTAGATAGAACATTATTAATATTGACCCGAAATATCTTACACCTACAATTTGCTTCTAGAAGACAAATGAGTGTGCATTCACCAATTCAAAGCACAGACAGAGGACGAGGGCATCACGCCAGAGTTGGTGTCGCATCGCTGCCGCGCATCTAAGTGCAGCTTGGCCGCGTCCTGTGCCTACTTCCACATTCCCACATGACTGCTACAGCAATCTTCAGCTATGGTTTCTGCCTCTAAGAATGAATGACTGGATACAACAGTGAACACACCAAAACCAATATGACATCCCAGGTTTCAGGGGTTGTAACTTTAAAACTACATATTTGACTGCCTTAAAATCTCAATAAACCTAAGACTTTGACATTACATATCCACAATGTAACTGTACTGTCGGGGAAGCAATAAAAGATATAAAGTCTTTATTTTGAAACGGCATTAATGGAATGGAACTAATCTTAAGGAATTTTAGCATAACTACAAGGTGACTGAGCATTCTAGTATGACGACATTAAAAGTTCTATTTACAATAATGCTAACTCACCAAATAATACACAGTAATTTCTTGTAATTCTCAGGGCAAGGCCTGAAGGAGATCTTTGCTTAGCGCACATTTAAACACCTTTTAAATGAATATAACAATAGCTACTATTTACTGAGTGTTTACTACATGTCAGATAGTGTGCTAAGTGCCTTGATATATTTGCATGGCTTTTAATCCTCACAACAACCCCATAAGGTTGGCACTAAATTATCTGCATTTTACAGAGAAGGAAACTGAGGCTCAAATAAGTAACTTGAACCTGGAACACAAGTCCACCTGTTCCAAAGCCTGTGCTCTTGTTACAAGAACTGATTCTCTGAATTTCCCTTGAATTTGCATTATAATATAAACACAAGAGGCTGAATATCACTTGAGTCTATGCCATAAAATGATTAATAAATGCTGCCTGATAAAACTGGAAAAAAAATTTTTCTTAATCCTTTACAGTTTTGTGTATTTGAGGCCTGTTCAATACCAGCATAAATATGTCAAAGTAGGAAATAAGTTTCAAAATTTCTGCAAATGCAGGTGTCCAAGATTTCAGAAAACAGTAAACTGACATAAATGTCAAACGATTTATGCAAAGCATTCAGAAACTCAAAATAACAGAGCTGTGTTAGGAGTTGGAAGACATGGAACCCACTCCCAGTTCTACCACTCTGCGACTTTGGCCCAGTCTTTGAACCTCAAGGACTCATTTTTCTCTCTGTAAAACAAGAGTGAGGGAATAAATTCAGTTGGCCCTAATACACCACAATTCCAATTTAGTCAGCTCTTAGAATAGATACATCTAGCAGGGGGAAGGGACTACTGAAACCCTAAATTGGTGTTAAAAAGTACACATTTTAAAATTAAGATTCAGATTTACTATGCCAGAATTTCCAAAATCCTCTTTGAGAACAGATATTCTTTAAACAATGTTTTAATAATAATTTTAAATAACTATTATTTATTGGCCCACCTAGTGATCCTTCTGACTCAGAAGGCTGTGCTCTTAATCTCACCTAACTTCATCCTAATCTTTCCTACGCCACCTGGGTCCGTTGTGTTTTAATATCAAAACTTGAGAATCAGAGATCATTACTAGTTTAAAGTGCCCAGCATAAGGCATGGCACAGCACAGAAACTCGAAAAATGGTTAATTTTTATTTCGTTATTATCTGTATTATTAATAAAACTTCTTACATAACTCAAAATCTATGGCCCGCATTCTTTTGTAACTGTAACTATACTAAACTATGTCAAATCCGGGGATACTCTGGGCCAAGAAGAGAACACACGCAAGCAACACTGTATTTATATATCACCACCACGCCTAACCACAAACTCAAAATACAACTGCATCCTGGAATTAGACACCTTGTCTTTCCTACGGACTTCCCTCTCTTTAAAAACAGACCGAAAGGGTAACAAGCCAGGAGAGTCAGACCTGCTGGGGGCACAACCCCCGACCCCGCCAGCCTCGCGGCGCAGCCTGAGGAGTGGGAGCCGGCCGCGAGGAGCGGACACCGGGTGTGAGCGGGCGCCGAGCGCAGCCACCGGGCCTGAGGGGTGGGCGCCGGGCATGCGGGGTGGGCGCCGGGCTCCGGGGCCGGGAGTGAGGGGTGGGCGCCGGGCATGCGGGGTGGGCGCCGGGCTCCGGAGCCAAACGTGAGGGGTGGGCGCCGGGCTCTGGGGCCGGGCGTGAGGGGTGGGCGCCCGGCCTGCGGGGTGAGCGCCGGGCGTGTGGGGTGGGCGCCGGGCGGGCGCACCTGGAGTCACCTCTGCGACCGCAGGGTCCCTCCCCCTCCTCGGCCTGCGCAGGGCCTGGGGACTCGGGGGCCGGGGACCCTCTACCAGCCGCCCGCGCGAAGGCACCTTGCGTCCAGCGACAGAAGATGGTGTCCGAGAGGCCGGGGCTGCTCCGGACGCCCCACACCAGCTCCAGCAACTCGCGAGTCAGCTCGGACATGGCGGAGCGGCGGCGAGCGGGTCTGCGCTTTCAGGGCTCCTGCCGCGGACATGGGGAAGGAGCGGCGCGGGAGGCCGGAGCGCGGCCGGGCAGACGAGCCTGAAGGAAAGGCAGCAGCGGGAGGAGGAAAGCGCAGCACCAGAACCCGCGCTGTCAAGCCCGGAGGAGCGGCGGCGACAGCCCCCGCCCCGGAAGTTCCCGGCCACTTCCGGCGAGCCTCACCCCCCCCCCACTCCCCGTCCGGAAGCGGAAATTGAAGGCGGAAGCGGGCGAAGGAGGCGCGGAATCCTTGGGGCGGTGTTGGGGTCTGAGCGGCCTGGCAGCCGTTGGGCGGGCTCGACCTACTTCTGCCGGCCCGCAACGCCTCCTACTCCCGGGAGTGCACGATTCGGATCTCGCCAAGCCCTTAGAAATCTCCGCTATTGCTCAGGCTAAACCGCGGCTGGACGAGAGGGTTGGGTGGCGGTGAGGACCTGTGTAAACCCTGTAAAGTCGGACCAGGTAGTAAATAAAAGCGTGTCTGAAGAGGGCGGCGGTTTACCGGTGTGTGCGAGATAAAAAGGCTCGTCGGACACAGATTGCAGCAAGCCTGGCAGGGCTGGAGCGCCACACCTGTGCCAAAGCCCAGGGTTTGTTTATTCCTTGACAGCTTGCAGTTAAATCTAGTTTGTGTGAGAACTTTCATTGAATTTTAAAAGAAAGGGCAAGATCTGATGTGTTCCTTTTCAATTTCTGCTTTTATTTTCGGTTCTGGAAAGTAGGGAGGCTTCTGTACTCCTGGAAAGCCATACTACCTTTGACAGTCCCTTTGCACCCAGCGGCGTTACCCACTCTTCACCTAGGTTTTCTGTCTCTGAAATGCGGATAATATCTGTTTCATATGTTGTAAGAAATAGGTGGAAAAATGCACAGAAAGGACTTATTACAGTTCCTGGCATATAGAAAGCAAAAAAAAGAAAAAGTTTTATGGAAATTTGCTGCAACACTAAAGATATCTGACTTTTTTTTGCTAGTAAGTTCTAGCCAGTTTTGTATTTTTGTATAATACTTAATTTCCGTTTCCAAATTTCAGATACATGCAGTTTCATATAAAAGAATGCCCTTCCATTGGCTCACTAAAATAAATGAACTCTTAAAAATCTTCCACATCGCAAATAAGAGGGTTTTGTTAATTTATATTTTTCTGACTTTAGCTGTAGTTAAAGGGAATTAATTGCTCAAAGTACTTGACTCATATCGATGTCTTTCCCTCTGATTTTTCTTTACCCTTTTCCCTATTTTTTTCAAATATAAATTCCACTTTCTAATAAATTTCCAGTCATCACAATCGAAAGTAATAATTCTAACTTCTGAAATTCCATGGTACCTTATCTGTACCTTGTTTGTGCCAATTATTGTCTTCCTTACCTTTGCATAGAATTATTTACTCTTCTGTGACACAAGTTTATGGAATAAAATTTGTGGAAGCCAAGGACCTGTCTTTTTCATACTATCTAGCAAGGAGATTTCCACGTTGCTGGACCTCAATAAATATTAGGAAAATGAATGAAACTTGCGTTTGCTGCAACTTAAGAATTCACTATCAGCAAGTGAAGTAGGATCAGTAAAAGTGATACTAACTGATACAGTTGAATGTCTAATATTTGCAATTTACATAATTCATTTCCTGAGAACTGTGTGTCTCCATTCAGAGGTGTTTGCACAGCACCACATTTGTTTTCTTGCCATTTAGTGCATGGGTGGTAGCAACAGATTTGATCCCCCATCTATAGATGTGGGATAAAAAACTGTAATTTCAGAGTGTATTTTGAAAAATGGGAAATGTCTTGATCTGCGAGTTTTCTTAGTTCCCAGCTATGCTGAAGCCAAGAACATCTTGAGTGGGCATTGATGTGTATGTCCTTTCTATCTTTCAGGTTACAGTCCTTATTTTTAATGTTTTAAATTTTCTAAATTAACAGCATGTATATTTAACAAGGAATGTTTGACTAATATTAAATTGCTTCTGTTGCTGAATTATTCATTAGTGAAATGTGGATTTGCTTAAACTACAATAGAAAAGTTAAATAGTACTCATTTAAAATTTTCTCATTCAGTAATTTTAAAAATAAATATTGGAAGCAGTCAAGTTTGCTGCATGTATCTGCTACTGTAAGATAATGCCTTCTCTTTTTTTATAATAACTTGAAAATTACATAAATTTTCTTTGAAGTATTTATATTGTACCATATTTCAGCATATTAATTTGTTTTTTTACTTAGGGCCACCTATGGTTTTCATTAAGCTGAATCATTAAGGTGGACATAGATTGTATGAATGATCTTTATCCCTAAAAGAGAGCAATAAAACTGTAGACACTTCCAGTTTATATGTAAGTTTTATTAGTAAAACTCTTTCAAATTCAAGTTAGGGCACTAGCATAGCTGTGATCCCAGATTTCCATAATGATTAATTCTCTTTAATCATCTTTACTATTTCATAGAAACAGACTATAATTATTTACTCATTGTCAAGCCCTAACACTGTTTAATTTTTTTCCTGTCTTTCCCCAAATCATCCTGCCAAATAAAAGGAAAACAGCATTATTTCATGGTTCCTGGCAAAAATGGTGAAAAGAACAATTCTCCACCTGGAGAGCCTCAACTCCTAATTTGGTGTATTTTCACCACCACTTCTAGGAGAACTCAAATCCTTTAAACACCCCCCCCACCAATAAGATTAATAAGTTTGTGGCAGGTGTGATAGATTGAATCATGTACTCCAACAAAATACATGTTCTTAACTTTAATCCAAAGTCCCTATGGGTGTGAACCCATTGAAAATAGGACCTTGTGAAAATGTTATTTTTAATAAAGTTATGGCCCAATTTAAGCAGGTGGGCCTTAATCTTGATCACCAAAGTCATCATAAAGAAAACCCAGTAGTCACAGATGGCAGAAAGGAGAAGATCTCACCATGTGATGGGAGGAAGAAATACAAGCGCGGTCTTCAGGGAGAAAGTGAGCCTTGCTGATGTCTTGATTATGGACTTTTTCTACCCTCAGAACCATGAAACCCTCTCTCCTCCCCCCCCCAAAAAAACTTCCAGTTTGTTTAAACCAACCCATTGTGTGGTATTTGTCATAGCAGCCTGGCAAACAGACAGCAGGTCAGTGAAACAACCCCATACTCATTTACTAATAAAATTATTTCATTTATATTCCCTTTGTCTTCCAATAAGAGCATAAACCTTTCAGAACAACTCAAACTACTGTCTCTTGCATCACCCTAACCTCATTAGGATAATTCCTTAGTGGGCATGCCAAGTTCCTTCAAATCCACTATTTATCATACTGAAGTAGGGCATGGTGCATTATTTCCCAAACCATTTCCTACTGGCCTTAATACATGGTGGGAAAGGGGTTCCATCATTATATGCTGGATTAAATAATGTTAAACAAGTTGTTCATTGTAACTCTCCAAGGAGAAGATTGTTATACAGTGTTAACAGGCATATTTGATTTTTTTTAGTCCCTGAGCCTCTCACAAAGTTGATATTCTGTAGAATATTCTTTGAGTATGACTGGCATAATATAATAGACTTTTGGATGGAATTAGAAAATCTGGATGTTAGTTCCAATTTGGCCAATGTTCTCAATTTCAAAGAGATCATGAAATGAGCTTAATATTAATCACATCGTATGTTGATTGTGAGATTGAACAAAGATCATTGTACATGAGATAAACATACACATAGAAAAATAGTCTTATGTTAGCTGTATGTACAGTCTGAACAAAGGCAAACATGGATGATGAATTATTTCTGCCTTTGAAGACTGAGGAAAACTTCAGGGATGTTTGAGTGAGAGAGAATTTTGACTGGAGAAGAGGGATGTGCCTTTTAGGCATGAACACTATTGTTCCAGGAGCTTGGCATTTGTATTATGACAGGGCGGTGAGTCAGGAGAGTCTCATTAAGGAGAGCCGGGATCCTAGGAACATTGGATCTATCCTCAGTAATAAGAGCAGCTAATATTTATTGATTGCTTTTTGCACCCAAGCTCTTAACACATATGGGACAACATAACTCAAGAATCTTTAAAGTATGCACCATTATTATCTCTTGAAATGGTAAGGACTTTGCCCTTGGTCACACCGCAAGTGGAAAAACTTGAATGCAAACCCAGAGCCTTCAGTGAAGCAAGGTTTGGAACTTAGATGATTTGATTCCAGAGCCCATGGCCTTAATCTCTATGCTCAGTACTACATTGCTCTTAATACTGTGAGTGTTATCCTACAGGTGAGAGGAGGCAGAGAAGATTTTTGAATGGGGAGTGTTTTGGTTTTCTAAAGCTGATGAAATGCAATTTACCAAGAATGGGCTGGCTTTTAACAATGGGGATTTATTAGCTTACAAGTTCATAACTCTAAAGCTGTGAAAATGTCCCAGTTAAGGCATCAACAGGTCAATACCCTCTCTGAAGACCAGCTAGCAAGGCACATGGCTGGTCATTCACTCCCAGGTTTCATTGCTTCCAGGTTCTGGCTTCAGAGGCTTCCTCTTTCAGCTTCTACATGTTTCATTTAGCTTCTGTCTCTTTTAGCTTTTGTGGATTTTTCTCCCTGAGCTTCTGGGGGACTTTTTTCTGTGTTTTATCCTCTTATAAAAGACTCCAGTAGGAGGATTAAGACCCACCTTGAATGAGGCGGGACACATCTCAATTGAAACAAAAAGTCCCACCTACAATAGGTCTGCACTCACAGGAATG
Source organism: Choloepus didactylus (assembly GCF_015220235.1). Lineage (NCBI taxonomy): Eukaryota > Metazoa > Chordata > Mammalia > Pilosa > Megalonychidae > Choloepus > Choloepus didactylus. Next base: position 615,250 of record NC_051311.1, read on the forward strand.
GATTAAAAGAACATGACCTTTTCTGGGGTACCTAACAGCTTCAAGCCATCACAGAGAATGAGAAGATCAGACTTATATTCTGCAATGATGATTGACAATTAGCAGAGAGAATAGGGATTCAAGATATGGGAGCCTGAGAGCAACTAATCTTGATAGGAAGTTACTGCAGTAGTTCATGAAGAGGTAATTGGGGCTCTAATTAAGAACAGTGATTTCAGTAAGAGGCAAATTCCAGGTAGCATTGATCTGATGGTGATTGTGCTGGTTTGAAGTTGATATGTACCCCAGAAAGTGCCATGTTCTTTAAATCCATTCATGTTGGTGCAGACCTATTGTGGGTGGGACCTTTTGATTAGGTTGTTTCAATTGAGATGTGACCCACCCAATTCAAGGTGGGTCTTAATCCTTTACTGGAGTCCTTTATGAGAGGATAAAGGACACAGAGAAAAAAAAAAAAAAAAAAAAAAAAAAGAGAAACACCCAGAGAAGGTAAGAGAAAAGCCCCTCAGAGGAGCTGAGAGAGCCACTGAATCCAGGAGCTGAAAGCAATGAAACCTGGGAGAGAAGGACCAGCAGATGCTGGCCATGTGCCTGCTCATGTGACAGAGGAGCCCCCGATGCCTGCAGCCTTTCTTCAGAGTCCAGGTATCATCCTGTTGATTCCTTAATTTGGACATTTTCATGGCCTTGGAACTGTAAATTTGTAAACTAATAAATCCCCATTGTAAAAGCCAATCTGTTTCTAGTTTATTGCATTCTGGCAGCTTTATCAAACCAAAAAGTTAGCTACTAAGAAAGGAAGGCGATATTAAAAGGCTAATAAGATGTAAATATGCTTAAAAGCAAGATTAGCATCTGTTGACCAGAAATGGAATAGAAACACAAAAAGCAGCTGTTGGAATCAGTTATCAAAAACCTCCCAACAAAAGGCTAACCCTGCCTATAATTGTGCCTAAGAGTCACCCCCTGAGTGCCTCTTTGTTGCTCAGATGTGGCCCTCTCTCTCTAACTAAGGCACCTTGGTGGGTGATCTTGCTGCCCTCCCCCCTACATGGGACCTCACTCCCAGGGGTGTAAATCTCCCTGGCAATGCAGGATATGATACCCCAGGAAGAATCTGGACCCGACATCATGGGATTGAGAACATCTTCTTGGCCAAAAGGGGGATGTGAAATAAAATGCAATAAAGCTTCAGTGGCTGAGGGATTTCAAATGGAGTCGAGAGGTCACTCTGGTGGACATTCTTATGCACTATATAGATAACACTTTTTAGGTTTTAATGTATTGGAATAGCTAGAAGTAAATACCTGAAAACACCAAACTCCAACCCAGTAGCCTTGACTCTTGAAGATTGTGTAACAATGTAGATTGCAAGGGGTGACAGTGTGATTGTGAAAACCTTGTGGATCAGACTCCTTTAATCCAGTGTATGAATGGATGAGTAGAAAAATGGGAACAAAACCTAAATGAAAAATAGGATGGGATGGGGGTGATCTGGGTGTTCTTTTTTTCTTTTTGCTTTTTATTCTTATTCTGATTCTTTCTGGTGTAAGGAAAATGTTCAAAAATAGAGTGGGGTGATGAATGCAGAACTAAAGCATGGTACTGTGAACAGGTGATTGTACACCATGGATGATTGTATGGTATGTGAGTATTTCTCAATAAAACTGAATTAAAAAAAAAAAAAAAAAAACTCCCAACAACAAAAAAAAAAGGCTTTTTTTACACCTATTAGCAGGGCCACTATTAAACAAACAGGAAACTACAAGTGTTGGAGAGATACTCCCACTGCTGATGGAAAGAAAAATGTCACAGCCACTGTGAAAGGCAGCTTGACATTTCCTCAGAAAGCTAACTATAGAATTGCCTTATGATCCGGCAATCCTGCTACTAGTTATGTACCCAGAAGATCTGAAAGCAGGGTGTATTAGTTAGGGTTCTCTAGGGAAACAGAATCAATGAGAGGTGTCTATGACTATAAAATTTATAAGTCACTCACACAACTGTGGGTATGCACGAGTCCAAATTCTGTAGAGCAGTCAGCAAACTGTCAACTCCAAGGAAAATGTCCAATGAACTCCTCAAGAAATGAACCGGCAACTTCGATGAACTCCTCAGGAAATGAACTGGGATCTTTGATGAACATGTTCAATGAACTCCTCAGGAAATGAACTGACAACTTCAGGAAATGCTTTGCTGGGCAGCTGAAGAAGAAGTGAAGGTCTCCTATCTGTCTCGCTTATAAGTCTTCAGCTGATTAACTGGATTAAATCCAGCCAATTGCATTCTCTCATTGTGGAAGACACGCCCTTTAGTGAGTCATCAGTCACAGCTGCAGTCAATTGACTGATGATTTAATAAACCAGTCTGTTGGTTTATTAACCAGCGATAAACATCTTCACAGCAATTGTTAGACCAGTGTTTGACCAGACAGCTGGGTACTACCACCTGGCCAAGTTGACACATGAATCTAACCATCACAGTCCACCCCTTGTCAACTTGGCAGTTATACACATCACCTAAAACCATACTTTATCTCTAAGTGGATAACAATAACAGACATATATTTTGCCTAACAATACTCCGCTGTGCAGCATACAACTGGAAACACACTACATCTCTCCAGAATAGGGTGCAAGTCCTTGGGTGACATTAGCTCTTAAAATTGATTTCCTTTAGCTTAAATACAGCAAAATGAATAGTACAGGTTATGCCATATGATAAGGGGCTAAGAAAGAGAAGAAAGCAAAATATTTGCTTTACAGACAAATACAAACATAATCATAACAAAACAAGGAGGAATAATTCATGCCATTATAGTCCTCATTTCTGTAACTGATCACGTGGCCATAGTTCATATTTATCACTACCTTCTTCCACTACCCATTCAATGTTCTCTTTACCCTCAGCATGCACTTCAGCTGGCTGTGGTTCTTTGCCTGGTGGGGTGACCCAAACCTTCATTCCTGAAGTTTCTTGGCCATTGGTAGTCCTGCCTGGATTGGGTTGTTGCAGTTTTCCATTGACTTTAATCACAGGGCATGGTAGTACTAAGAGACGCCCTAGGGGGTCTCCTGTATTCCAGGGAAAACTCTTCTTTACTTCCATTGTGTAGTGGCAGTGCTGTTTCCCCTTGATAATCAGGATCAATCACCCCAGCCATTACAGTAAAACCCTTCCTTGCCCATTGATTCAGAGCCATAAGAAGACCAAAGTGGCCAGGTGGCAGTCAACTTCCAGTTCAATGGGATAATTGTGTTTCCTGGTGGAAGCACTACTCCTTTTGGAACCAAGACCTGTAGACCAGCAGAGCTTAAGCTTGCTGGGACAGGAAGCAAAAATTTACCTAGTGGGTCACTAGGAGTGATAGTGAGTGGTGTCACTCCGGTTTCTCCCCCTTGAGTCCTGGACCCATGAATCCTGGCTATGGGAGAAACAGCACCATAGAGTGGATGCTGATTCAGAGCATACACAGCCTCCTGGAGAACACTGCCCCAACCCTGCAAGATATTGCCACCTAGTTGGTGCCATAATTGAGTCTTCAACAGGCCATTCCACCGTTCTATCAACCCAGCTGCCTCTGGATGATGGGGAACATGGTAAGACCACAGAATTCCATGAGCATGTGCCCATTCCCTCACTTCATTTGCTGTGAAGTGGGTTCCTTGATCTAAAGCAATGCTGTGTGGAATACCATGATGGTGGATAAGGCATTCTGTAAGTCCACAGATGGTAGTTTTGGCTGAAGCATGTTGTGCAGGGAAGCAAACCAGTATCTGGAGTATGTGTCTATTCCAGTAAGAACAAATCACTGCCCCTTTCATGATGGAAGTGGTCCAATGTAATCAACCTGCCACGAGGTAGCAGGCTGATCACCTCAGGGAATGGCCCCATATCGGGGACTCAGTGTGGGTCTCTACTGCTGGCAGATTGGACAGTCAGCAGTGGCTGTGGCCAGGTCAGCCATGGTGAGTGGAAGTCCATGTTGCTGAGCCCATGCATAACCTCCATCCCTACCGCCATGACCACTTTGTTCATGAGCCCATTAGGCAATGACAGGAGTTGCTGGGGAAAGAGGCTGATTGATATCCACCAAATGGGTCATTTTATCCACTTGGTTATTAAAATCTTCTTCCGCTGAAGTCACCCTCTGGTGAGCATTCACATGGGACACAAATATCTTCATGTTTGCCCACTCAGAAAGGTCTATCCACATACCCCTTCCCCAGACTTCTTTGTCACCAATCTTCCAATCATGTTCCTTCCAAGTCCCTGACCATCCAGCCAAACCATTAGCAACAGCCCAGGAATCAGTATACAAATGCACCTCTGGCCAGTTCTTCCAAGCAAAGTGAACAACCACATGCACTGCTCAAAGTTCTGCCCACTGGGAGCATTTCCCCCCACCACTGTCCTTAGGGGCATCCCAAAAAGGGGCTGCAGTGCTGCAGCTGTCCACTTTCGGGTGATGCCTGCATATCATGCAGAACCGTCTGTAAACCAGGCCTGAGTTTTCTCTTCCTCAGTCAACTGATTGTAAGGAACTCCCCAAGATGCCATAGCTGTGGGCTGGGAAAGAGAAGGTAAGGTGGAAGGAGTGGGGGCCATGGGCATTTGGGCCATTTCCTCATATAACTTACTTGCACCTTCAGGACCTGCTCGAGCTCTATCTCATATATACCATTTCCATTTTATGATGGAGTGCTGCTGTGCACACCCAACTTTATGGCTTGGTGGGTCAGACAATACCCAGCTCATGACAGGTAACTCAGCTCTCATGGTAACTTGGTGGCCCATGGTTAAGCAATCTGTCTCTACTAAGGCCCAGTAGCAGGCCAGCAGCTGTTTCTCAAATGGAGAGTAGTTATCTGCAGAGGATGGTAAAGCTTTACTCCAAAATCCTAAGGGCCTGCATTGTGATTCTCCTATAGGAGCCTGCCAAAGTCTCCAAACAGCATCCGTATTTGCCACTGACACTTTCAGCACCATTGGATCAGCTGGATCATATGGTCCAACCGGCAAAGCAGCTTGCACAGCAGCCTGGACCTGTAGCAGAGCCTCATCTTGTTCTGGTCCCCACTCAAAACTACAAGCTTTTCTGGTCACTCGGTAAATGGGCTGGAGTAGCACACCTAAATGAGGAATATGTTGTCTCCAAAATCCAAACAGGCCAGCTAAGCATTGTGCCTCTTTTTTGGTTGTAGGAGGGGCCAGATGCAACAGCTTATCCTTCACCTTAGAAGGAATATCTCAACAGGCCCCACACCACTGGACACCTAGAAATTTTACTGAGGTGGAAGACCCTGGTATTTTTGTTGGATTTATCTCCCATCCTCTGCCATGCAAATACCTTACCAAAAAATCTAGAGTAGTTGCTACTTCTTGCTCACTACGTCCAATCAACATATTATCAATATAATGGACAAGCGTGATGTCTTGTGGGAGGGAGAAACAATCAAGTTCCCTCTGGACAATATTATGACATAGGGCTGGAGAGTTGATATAACCCTGAGGTAGCACAGTCAATGTAAACTGCTGGCCTTGCCAGCTGAGTGCAAACTGTTTCTGGTGGTCCTTACTGACAACAATTGAGAAAAAAGCATTTGCCAGATCAATAGCTGCAAACCAGGTACAAGGGGATGTGTTGATTTGCTCAAGTAATGATACCACATCTGGAACAGCAGCTGCAATTGGAGTCACCACCTGGTTAAGCTTATGATAATTCATAGTCATCCTCCAAGACCCATCTGTTTTCTGCACAGGCCAAATAGGAGACTTGAATAGGGATGTGGTGGGAATCACCACCCCTGCATCCTTCAAGTCCTTAAGAGTGGCATTAATCTATGCAATCCCTCCAGGAATCCGGTATTGCTTCTGGTTCACTATTTTGCTAGGCAGGGGCAGTTCTAGTGGCTTCCATTTGGCCTTTCCCACCATAATAGCCCTCACTCCACAAGTCAGGGAAGCAATGTGAGCATTCTGCCATTGCTGAGTATATCTATTCCAATTATGCTTTCCGGCACTGGGGAAATAACCACAGAATGGGTCCGGGGACCCACTGGACCCACTGTGAGAAAGACCTGAGCTAAAACTCCATCAATCACCTGACCTCCATAAGCCCCAACTCTGACTGGTGGACCAGAGTGATGTTTTGTGTCTCCGGGAATTGATGTCACTTCTGAACTAGTGTCTAATAATCCATGAAATATCTGATCATTTCCTTTTCCCCAATGCACAGTTACCCCAGTAAAAGGCTGTAGGTTCCCCTGGGGAAGGCTGGGAGGAAGATTAACAGTATAAATTTTTTGCAGTGTAACAGGGTCCTTCCCCAAGTGCGGGTGACTGAGCTTGTACCTCGACTTACCAGGCCTGGGCCAGGGGACCTGATATCACCCCCTGGGGAGGGTAGTAGGTACGGGCGTGAGTGCCCTCTGCAGCCCCCCCGAGCCTGGGGAGCGAGGTCAAGGCAGCTCCCTTTTCCTCACCCAAAATGTCACGGGCAGGGGAGGCTTGCCGAAGGAAACCGCCTTTCTCCCAACTGCCCTTTCCCCACTTCCTTATCTTACCCACTCACTCCCTGGTGCCAAGGCCACTCCTGCCACCGCCAGCGCGCATGCCCGTGGCCAGAACTACCCCCGCCCCGCTGCAACGGTTCCGGCGTTCTCTCAGAACCAATCCTAGCCCCTATCCCTTCAATATTGCCATTTAAGGCTACTTCACCTCCTTTCCAGCCCTGCCCTTCTTACCAGCCTATATAACCTGTAATCACCCCTGAATAAATCTCTTTGGCGCATACTCCTACTGGATGAAGAGTGTCTTGTCCCTATCGCCGCCCTCCATACCTTGCACGCCTCCCGCCGAGGACCCCGGCCACGTCCTCCGCCTCGCCCTCGCCTCCGGGAAAGAGCCCCCGCCGCCGGTACCCATTAGGCAGCCCCGAGAGCTGAGGGCTTAACTACCGGCCGCCTCTCCCCCTAGAAGCACCCAAGGGTACCTGGCCTTCCCTTCATTCAAGGGGCTCCGGATCTGTAAATTTTCTCAAGTCTGGGAATTGATTAAGGGGCCATGACTCTCTGTTTTTGTAATTCAAGGGAGACTTTTGTTCATGTGACCTAGAATTCTTCTGCCTGTATAGTTCAAACAAGAATTTAGTTGATTGCCCATCTATTTTTGTGGTCGCAGTTGACTCTTTTGGGGGGGGGGTGGCGGCTGGTTGCTAAATCCTATGCTCTCGGGATTGCTCGGAGGGTACCGGCGGCGGGGGCTCTTTCCCGGAGGCGAGGGCGAGGCGGGGGACTGGGCCCGGTCCCCGGCGGTGGCATGCAAGGTGTGGAGGGCGGCGAGAAGGAACAGGCGGGACACGTTTCTTTGAGGGTGAGGAAGCCAAGAGAGTTTATTAGGGGAGAGTACAAGCTTATATCAGGCGGTTTAGAGGGCGGGGTAGCTGTAGGGGTTAAAGGCTTGGATTGGTTCTGAGAGGGCGCGGAGGTTGTTTGAAAAGGGGCGGGAGTTGCTCCGGTAACGAAGAGGGTGGAGGGTGCGGGTAAGGCACGGGGCGGGGGGGGTTTTCTCCGGCAAGCCCTCCCCAACGGTTGTACTTTGGGGTGAGGAAATGGGGCCTGCATTCGGCTCCACTTTCTCAGGCCCGGGGGGCCATGGAGGGCGCTACCACCCGTGCCCCACTACCTTTCCTAGGGGCTGATCAGTTCCCCTGGCCCAGGCCCGCCAAGTCGGAACTCGATAACAGTGTCCCGCATTTCCCCCTTCTTTTCTAATTAGAGGAAGAAGCTTACCGGAGAGATCCGCCAAGGGATGAGGGAAAGGGGAGGTGGGGGAAGGGATAGGGGTAGATGGTAGTTAGAGAGGCTGGAGCTCGACATTGGTGTGGCGCCCGGGCGTTCGAGAGGGGCTTCGCTGCTTGCGGGATGGACGAGGGTGGCGATGCTGCGGAGGGTCAGCTTCTTCAGTGGAGGCAAGTTGTTGATACTGGACTTGCACAAATGATGAAAAGACAGCATTGGCTTGGTTCTTAGCAAGCTGGACAATTCTGCGGATAATGCAGGGCCCTAGGGTGAGAGCTAGAATAATCATTAGTAGGGGGCCGATGAGAGGGAGGAGGTATGGGAGGAGGGGGGTAAAGATGTGGGACCAATAGTTGGTGGTTTCACGGTTTCTTTTGCGTTCTAGTCCCTCTCGGACCTTTTTTAGGCTGTCTTCGGCGAGACCTGTGGAATTGGCATATACACAGCACTCTTCTCCTAGGGCGGCGCAAAGGCCTCCTTCTTTGAGGAGGAGAAGGTCGAGACCTCGGCGGTTTTGGAGCACGACCTCAGAGAGGGAATTGACAGAATTTTTAAGATGGGAAATAGCGTCTTGTAGGTGACGAATGTCCTCGTCAACAGCTGCCCGGAGGTGAGTTAGGGCGGAGCTTTGGCTAATGCAGCGATTCCGGTGCCAGCGCCTGCAAGACCTAGGAGGGAGGCAATTGTGAGGGCGGTGATGGGTTCTCGCTTTTGCAGAGTGGCAGGAGTTGCAGTTCTTTCCAGGCGGAGGAAGAAGTCTTCCTCGCTGTGGTATAGGACCCTAGGGATAAGGACAATTAGAAGGCAAGTTGCATTAGTTGTATTGAGGGTTTGCACGTTAAGGCAGGGGGTAAGTCCTGTAGAGGAGCAGAGCCATTGGGAGGAGTTGTGGGGAATAAGAAACTTGGCAGAGCTGCTGGGAGATGAGTAGTTGGCACAAGCTGTGAGGTTGGGAGAGTTACTTGAGCGAGGGCGGATGCATTTTCCTGTAAAGGAGACTGAATGAAAGGTTAGGGGGACGGCAGAGGTATTCCAATTGCATTCCGAGGGGCTGTTTTCTGTATTTTCTGAAAAGGAAAGGTTGGAGGCAACTGGCTCATACAGGGGGGAGGAAGTGGAGAGGCAAAGCCAACAAGAGGAGGTAAGATTGGGGTTGGAGGAATTCACTGAGGTGAAGGCCGCTTGGATAAGGCCGAGGAGGGGAGAGGAGTAACGAGAGGGGGGTAGGAAAGGTTGGGGTGGTGGGGTTGGCGATGCGTTGTTTGCAGCTGAGGTGCGGCTGGTTGGAGTTGAGGTGCGGCTGGAGAGCTGTGGAAAAAGGGGGTTAATGACTTTATTGGGGCCAATGCCCGAAGATGAATGTTGAGCTGCTTCCTTTTTTATGAGAATAAGGGATCCCGGATCGGTCCCTGCTAGATAAATTCGGAAGCCCCAGGTTCGACCCATGAGCCAAGACGTATCGGTAGGGTTTTGTACGGTGAGCATCAGCCTTTTAGGACAAAGGTACCTGTCGAAATAGCGATTGCCTGAGTTTAGGCAAGTATAAGGGATTACTGTAAGATTTAGAAATTTGTCAGGGACAGAAGGTTTCCAGCCAGTGGCTAATGTTTCACACCCCCAGTATGCACAGTAGTACTCATAGGGGGAATTGCAGTATGATTTTCCAGGATTTGAAGATGGACACATATAATAATTTTGTATATTTAGGCTGCCTGGATAACCAATAGGTTTTGGATTAGGAGGGGGGAACAGATCAGTGGCATTAAAAACAAAGGAGGGGGATTGTGCAGGCTGCGGGGAACCCATGGGAAGAATATGCTTATTGATCTCCCACAGATCATGGAGGAGTCTAAATTTCCAAAGGGCCTGGCGCGGGAGTGGGGGTAGGGGCAGCGTTGCCCCAAGGGTTGCCTTGAGGTGTAGAAGGCAGCCAGGGGTTGTTAGTCGGCAGGGTGGGAGGAGCAGCGGCAGCTGCCGGTAGCGGCTCCGAGGGGGAGCTTGTCAAAGGGGGAGGCGGAAGTGGGAGGCCCCAAGCGTCGCAAGATGGCGGCGCGGTGGGCGTGGCTAAGACACAAGATGGCGGACTAGCTCCGCCCTGTGAAAGGGCGAGGCCTAAGGCATAAGATGGCGGACTAGCTCCGCCCTGTGAAAGGGCGGGGCCTAAGGCATAAGATGGCGGACTAGCCCCGTCCTGTGGAAAGGGCGAGGCCTAAGGCATAAGATGGCGGACTAGCTCCGCCCTGTGAAAGGGCAGGGTAAAGCGCATGCGGTTTCCTGCCCGGCTTAGGGCTGACGTCATCACTAGAGCACTTCCTCCCCTCAGTGGAAGAAGAAGGAGGAAGTTCACCATTTTGGAGAGACTCGGTATTGTTTAGCGGAGGGGGAAGGAGGGGGGTTGATTACTGAGTAAAGAAAATGAGGTAAACCGTGGCCGCGAGGCCGAAGGAGACGGCGAGAATAGAAAGCAGGACCCTCTGGTAGCGAGAGCAGTTTGGGGGGGGGGCGGTTGCAAAGAGGCACACGGCGCGAAACAAAGAAACAAAGACAAAAAGGACCACAGCAAAGTAATGGAGGGGAAGAGGGAAAGCTACTGGAGGAAGAGTGTTAGGAGGAATGGGGGGGACATAGGAAGAGAAGACGAAAGGTAGTCGGGGGCAAAAGCCAGGTTAATGCGGGAAAGGAAGAGCGGCCCGGGCGTGGAGCGGCGTGGGAGAGGCGGCTCCGGACGTGGAGCGGCGAGGGAGAGGCGGCTCCGCGGGGCGGCGAGGGAGAGGCGGCCCTTACCTTGCAGGCGAGGAGAAGGGGAGTTGGAGAGGCGTCCGGGTGAGCGGGTGGTTTCACTGGACCGCTGCGTGGAGAGGACTGCCCCACGTTGGGCGCCAGTTGCGGTCGCAGTTGACTCTTTTGGGGGGGGGTGGTGGCCGGTTGCTAAATCCTATGCTCTCGGGATTGCTCGGAGGGTACCGGTGGTGGGGGCTCTTTCCCGGAGGCGAGGGCGAGGCGGGGGACTGGGCCCGGTCCCCGGCGGTGGCATGCAAGGTGTGGAGGGCGGCGAGAAGGAACAGGCGGGACACGTTTCTTTTAGGGTGAGGAAGCCAAGAGAGTTTATTAGGGGAGAGTACAAGCTTATATCGGGCGGTTTAGAGGGCGGGGTAGCTGTAGGGGTTAAAGGCTTGGATTGGTTCTGAGAGGGCGCGGAGGTTGTTTGAAAAGGGGCGGGAGTTGCTCCGGTAACGAAGAGGGTGGAGGGTGCGGGTAAGGCACGGGGGGGGGGGTTTTCTCCGGCAAGCCCTCCCCAACGGTTGTACTTTGGGGTGAGGAAATGGGGCCTGCATTCGGCTCCACTTTCTCAGGCCCGGGGGGCCGTGGAGGGCGCTACCACCCGTGCCCCACTACCTTTCCTAGGGGCTGATCAGTTCCCCTGGCCCAGGCCCGCCAAGTCGGAACTCGATAACAGTGTCCCGCATATTTTACTACTTGGTACTCCATGATCCACTAGTCAACGCCATAAGTCTCTGCGAGTCATATTATTTTGATTGCTGCTTTGAGCCTGTTTTCCAGTATGGTAGCCATGCCCACCTTGTCTGTGGTGATTAACTGCAGCCACTTGACTTCTGCCGACTTGGGACCTGATTATCCCCATTGTGTTTAAGGATCCAGCTCAGTGACAGCAGTTCCTACAGTAATATCTGACCTACAGAGAAGGGCGACTACAGAGCTCTTCAGGGATGATGGAGCTAGTTTCACAAATTTATTCCTCACAGTCCTTGTAAAATCTGTGTCCTATGGACATTCCAGGGGTGTGTGAGCAGGTCTTCCATGATAAATCCACTCTAACATTCCAATCTCTCTACACCTTTGAATCCCCTCCTCCACATTGTACCAGGGCAGTTCTGGCATTTCAGCCTCTGGTAATGCCAGCCACCTTTTGATCCATGTTTCAGCCAACCACCCAAACTAACACCCTTTCTAACCCCTCGAGCTACAACACTGAATGCAGAATCTCTGCTTAGTGGGCCCATATCAGTAAATTCAGCCTGATCCAGCCTTATATTCCTTCCACCATTATCCCACACCCTTCATATCCATTCCCACACATATTCCCCTAGTTTCTGTCTGTATAAGTTGGAAAACTCATACAGTTCTTTTGGAGTATAGCATACTTCCTCATGGGTCACACTTTGTACCTCACCCTTCGGGGCCTGTTGGGGCTTTAGTCTAGTTAAAGGTCTTGAAGCAAAGACTGGTGGTGGGGGTGAGTCATCAGAAGAGTTAGAAGTATCCCTCAAGCCTTTTACCTCAGGACATTCTGTTGCATTTTCATCTCTTAAAACAGGATTAATCTCTCCAGACAGAGGAGTGAGGGCTGCTTCCTCGGGGCGGGGGGAGTGGGTGGTGATTACAGGATTAGCAGGCACTGAAGGGTTAATCTCTTTAGGTGGGGGTTGGATGGCAGGCTCCTTAGGGCAGACTGGAGGTAGGGAGGCAGTTTCCTCAGGACAGCACTCTACAGGTAAATCTAATAATGATTCAGCAGAATCCAGGGTTCCAATGTCCTCACTGCCATTATTATCAATCCATATGTCCCTATTCCAAGTTTCCAGATCCCATTTTTTTCCAATCAATGCCTTTACTTTAACAGCAGACACCCTGAGAGGTTGAGATTTTAGTTTACTCACACAATGAGAGTCTGTGTGTGGTTTTCAGAAACCTCAAGTCTGCGGGCACAGGAAATAAGATTTTCTTTCAGGGCACACATAGAAACCTTTACATGTGTCATACAGCATTTAAATTTTGAATTTGAAGCCTTTAGCTCATCCCTTTCTTTTACAACTTTATCCATAGTATCTAAGAGCAGCCAGCCAACATCATTATACCTCTTAATTCTGCAAAACTCTGTGAAGATGTCAAAAACACTGTCATCCAGAGCCTTGTTTCATGTTACAGTACGATTAGGAGAATCAAATGGTGCTATTTTGTGTATCTCCTTTGCCAACTCATGCCATGGACTGTCAGTGCCCTCTTGATTATTGGAAATAGAGTCATTAGTGCCTCTGAATCTAATCAGAGTAGAAAACAAATTGTAAAAGCCCATTTTAAGATTCTGTTTCTCAAGAACCACTCCCGGTACCAAGTTGTATTAATTAGGGTTCTCTAGGGAAACAGAATCAATCAGAGGTGTCTATGACTATAAAATTTATGAAAGTCACTCACACAACTGTCGGTATGCACGAGTCTAAATTCTGTAGAGCAGTCAGCAAACTGTCAACTCCAAGGAAGATGTCCAATGAATGCCTCAGGAAACCAACTGGCAACTTTGATGAACTCCTCAGGAAATGAACTGGCAACTTCAACAAACTCAGGAAACGCTTCACTAGGCAGCTGAAGAAGAAGTGAAGGTCCTCTATCTGTCTCGCTTGTAAGTCTTCAACTGCTTAATTGGATCAAATCCAGCCAACTGCATTCTCTCATTGTGGAAGACACGCCCTTTGGTGAGTCATCAGTCACAGCTGCAGTCAATTGACTGATGATTTAATAAACCAGCCTGTCGGTTTATTAACCAGCCACAAACGTCCTCACAGCAATTGTTAGGCCAGTGTTTGCTTGACCAGACAGCTGGTTACCATCACCTGGCCAAGTTGACACATGAACCTAACCATTACACAGGGATATGCACATACATTTGCATACAGTTGTTCACAATGGCATTATTCACAGTTGCCAAAAGATGGAAACAATCCAAGTGTCCATCAATTGATGACTGGATAAACAAAATGTGGTATATACAGGTGATGGAATATTATTCAGCAGCAAAAAAAGGAATGAAGTCTTGAAACATGCAACAACATGAAAGAACCTTGAGGTTATCTGTTGAGGGAAATAAGTCAGACACTAAAAGACAAATATTGTATGATTTCACTAATATGAACTCATTATATTATGTAAACTTATGGACATAGAATCTAGAATATAGGTTTCTAGGAGATAGAATGAGGCTAGAGAATGAGGAGCCATTGCTTAAGATGTGGAGAATTTTTAACTAGGTTGAATTTAAATGAGTGGAAAAGGATAGAGGTGATGCATTATTGTGAGTATAATTAACAGTTCTGAATTGTATGTGAGTGGTTGATAGGGGAGGTTTAGAGTCATATATGTCAGCAGAAGGAAAGCCAGAGGTTAAAACATGGGAATGCATAGCTCAGTAAATCTTGTGGTGGACAATGACTGTGATTAACAGAACACATATAAAAATTTTCTCCATGAACTAGAACAAATGTACAAAACTATTATAAGGAGTTCATAATGGAGGGATATATGGGAAAAAATGCACCTATTGCAAACTCTGGACTATAGTAAACAGTAACATGTAACAAATGTACCAAACCAATACTAGGGATCAATAACGGGGGCAGGGAGGATAACGGGTGCAGAATGTTTTGGGTTTTCTTTCTGTCTCTCTGTCTTTCTCTGTCTCTCTCACTTCCTTGAGTAATGAAATGTTTGAAAATTGGTTGTGGTGATGAGCACACACCTATGTGATGATACTGTGAGCCACTGATTGTATACTTTGGTTGGATTGTATGATGTGTGAATATATCTCAATGAAATTGGAATTTTAGAAAAGGGGTTATGCTGGTTTGAATTTATTATGTACCCCAGGAAAGCCACGTTCTTTTAATCGAAACTTGTGGGTGCAGACCTCTTGTGGGTGAGATCTTTTGATTAGGTTGTTCCCATGGAGAAGTGATCTACCCATTCAAGGTGGGTCTTAATTAGTTTACTGGAGTCCTTAAGAGAGCTCAGGGAAAGAGAGAGAGAGAGAGAGCTCAGAGCTGACACAGACTGAGATGCTTAGAGAGAAAACACCCAGAGACATTTTGGAGATAGCTGTTGAAACCAGGAGAGAAGCTAAGAGATGAAACCCAGAGTTTGCCCTGGAGAAGCTAAGGGAGGACCCACAGATGCTTAGAGAGAAACACCCTGGGAGAAACAAGCAAGGATGCACAGAGGCTGAGAGAGAAAAGCTAAGACAGAAGCCCACAGAGATTTTGGAGAAAGCAATGGAGATGAGAACCCCAGGAGAGGCCTGGCAGACTCCGGCCATGTGTCTTCCCATGTGACAGAGGAACCCCAGAGGCCACCGGCCTTTCTTCAGGGAAATTACCATCCTATCAATGGCTTAATTGGGACATTTTCATGGCCTTAGAACTGTAAATTTGCGAATTAATCCCCATTGTAAAATTCAATCCATTTCTGGTATTTTGCATTTCAGCAGCTTTAGCAAACTGGAACAGGGGGTTAAAAAAAAAAAAAGCAACTTTAGGTGTGTTTGGTTCCAGGGTTCCAGGTGAAGCAATAGGAAGAGATGAGTCAGAGTTTGAGTTAACTTCCAAAGGCTAATGTTTACTGAAGCCTCCACATGAAAAGTGGAGTTGAAGAGAAGCTAACAGGCCCCTGAGAAGGAGCCAAAGAAAGTTATAATCAGTCTACAAAATTGTTCCCATGGTAAAGAGAGCAGAGGAGAGGAAGCAGATCTGAACAGAACAGAAAAGAAATGTATTCATTTCCTATAGCTACTATAACAAATTACTCCAAACTTAGTAGCTTAAACAATGCAATGATTATCTTGAAGCTCTGAAGGTCAAAATTCTGACAGGTGTCACCATGGAAAGGGCAGGTGTCCCCAGGTCTGTGCTCCTGTTGGCTTTTGGAAGGACTTGTTCCCTTGCCTTTTCCAGCTTCCAGAGGCTGCCTGTATTCCCTGGCTTGCCACCACCTCTTCCATCTCTAAAGCCAGCAAAGGGGAGGCAAGTCCTCTAATATCACAGTGCTCTGACCATTGTCTGCCTCTCCCACTTTTAAGGACACTTGTGATTACGTTGCACCCACCCAGCTACTCTAGGATCATTGTCCTGTTTTAGGGTCAGCTGATTAGCAACCTTAATTCCATCTACAACTTTAATTCCTATTTTCCATGTAACCTAATTCAGGTTCCAGTTTCACAAATTCCAGGAATTATCATATGGACATCTTTTGGGGGCCCATTATCTTGCCAACCATGTGAAATGAAAGAGAAAGATTGTTCAGGGTTTGGGGCACATGGAGATGAAGATGTTCCTTAGGCAGTTGGGATTCAGTTTGTGACGTTCACACGTTCATTCATCCAACACGTATTGGCATGTGCCATGTGCAGGCACATTTCTATGTGTGCTGGGGATCCACCAGCTAAAAAGTAGACAAATATCCTTATGCTCATGGAATTTACATTCTAGTGTAAATTCAACAAACAAAAAACAAGTAAGTAGACCTGGTGATAAATGCTCTGGGGAAAAATAAAGCAGAGAAGGGAGATGGGATGCTGGGTGGGGATGGGGGTTGCAACTGTAAATAAGGTCCTTCCCTGACTCACAGGCAAAGTGGCCTGAGAGCAAAGACAGGAGAGCAAGCACAGGAAACAGCAAGTGCTGGGACCACTGAGAGTTTGCTGGGGCTGCTGGAAGAACTGCAAGGAGGACAGTGGAGCTGGAGACAAGGAAGAGCTGGCCTTTGGTCTGGGCAACAATGTCCCTATTGGGGCTTGTCAGAAGGTGCACATGCATTTTTCTTTCCCACAAATACCTGAGAACCACAGGATCTGCAAGGTTGGTTGAGGAAGGGGCAGCAATGCTTTAACTGCAGCCTGAACTTGCAGCAAAGCCATCTTGTGGTGCTAGGCTCCACTCAAAACTTCTGAGTCACATGGTACCCAAGTATGGAATGAGCTGTCTTGGAAGCACAGCAAAGGCTTCTTAGCATCCTGCTTCTTTCTGAGTAGGAAACACAAGGTAAAAGAAAGTCATAACCACTTGTGCTGGTTTGGATATATTATGTCCCCTACAAAAGCCATATTTTAGTTCAAACTTCTGGGATATTTGGATTAGGCTGTTTCCATGGAGATGTGACTCATCCAACTGTGGGTGAGACATTTTGATTAGATGTTTCCATGGAGATGTAGCCCTGCCCATCAAGGGTGGGTCTTGGTTGCATCTCTGGAGTCCTTTAAGAGATGCTTGGAAGCCAACAGAGATGCTTGGAGATGCAGACAGCAAGATGTCTGGAGATGAAGCCCAGAGTTTGCCCCAGAGAAGCTAAGAAAGGACCCCCCGATGCTTAGAGAGGAAGTACCTGGGAGAACAAGCAAGGATGCACAGAGGCTGAGAGAGAGAAGCTAAGAAAGACAGAAGGCCAGAGACATTTTGGAGAAAGTAATTTTGAAAAACAACCCAGAGGAAAGGACCAGCAGATGCTGGGCACGTGTCTTCCCAGCTGAGAGAGGTGTTCCGATGCCACTGGCCTTTCTTCAGAGAAGGTATCCTCTTGTTGATGCCTTAGTTTGGACACTTTTATGGCCTTAGAACTTAGGTTATTTGTAACCTAATAAATACCCCTTATAAAAGCCAATCCATTTCTGGTATTTTGCATAACAGCAACTTCAGCAAACTGGTACATCACTACAGGACAAAATAACAGACAATAGTTTGTCCTTTTTTTGGGAGGGATGTGCTAAAATGCCCAGACTACTGGGCCCCTAGGAGCATCACTGATTTAGTAAGCCTCTGAACCTTTGAAGAGCTTGTCTCCCACCTTCTGGAGCACGTTTCTTACCAGGCCTTCAGAGTACGGGCCACATCTTACTTGTCAGGTCCAGTTAACCAATGTCGGGTGTAGGAGCTGGACTCCAGGAACATCCCCACTGATTCTCTCTTTGTGGTCTCCTGCCCTTGTGTATTTGCCTCCCACACTGAATAGAGCTATGACTTCTGAGGCAAGGTCAGTGTCCCAATTTGCTAACGCTGCCATTATGCAAAAGACCAGGATGGACTGACTTTTATAAAGGGGGTTTATTTGGTTACAAAGTTACAGATCTAAGGCCATAGAAGTATCCAAACTAAGGCATCAACATTAAGGTGCCTTCACCGAAGAATGGCCAGTGGCGCCTGGAACACCGCTATTGGCTGGGAAAGCACATGGCTGGCATTTTCTTCTTTTGCTCCCAGATTGTGTTTCAAAATGGCATTCTCCAAAATGTTGCTTTTGGGGCATTTTGTCCTCTCTTAGATTCTCTGGAGCAAACTCTGGGCTAGCATCTCCAAAGCATCAGCAAAAGTCTGCTTTCAATGGCTGTCTCCAAAATGTGTCTCTCAGCTGCAGCATTGAGTTACTTCTGTCTCAGCTCTTATAGGACTCCAGTAAACTAATCAAGACCCATGCTGAATGGGTGGAGCCACACCTCCATGGAAATAATCTACTCAAAATAATCACCTACAGTTGGGTGAGTCACATCATCATGGAAACAACCCAATCCAAATATCCCACAAGATTGGATTAAAGCATGTCTTTTGGAGGACATAACATATCCAAACTGGCACAGTCAGGAAAAATATTTGGGCTTCCACCTTTTCTTGGGTGGGGATGGGGAGCCGGCTGCCACGTTATAGGTACACTCAAGAAGCCCCATGGAAAGATCCACATAAGGGAGTGAGATCTCCTTCCAAGAGCCAGCATCCACGATCCAGCCGTGTGTGTGAGCCAAAGTGAAAGCAGGTCCTTTGCCATCAGTCAAGACTTCAGGTGACAGCAGCCCTGACCAGCGTCTTCACCCTAAACTTATCAGAGACTCTGAGCCAGAACCATTGAGCTAAGTTGCTTCCAAATTCCTGACCAACATCCCAAACTGTGTGAGATGATAAATGTTTATTGTCATTTTAAGCCACTAAGTTTTGGGGTCCTCTGTTTTGCAGCAGTAGAGAGTACACTGCAATGTAAGGTACAGCATGATGCTCTGTGGGATTTCTGGATGGCCCCCATCCCTGTGGGCTATGTTAGAACAGCAGGCAGTGGAATCAGTACAACCCTAGAACAGGGCAGCAAATGCCTACTGTTTTGATCCCACGTGAATGAGCTGCCTCTGAACCTCCTTCCAGATTAATATTGAAGAAACTCATTTATTATGTCAATAGTCACATCCAACACACCCAGGGTTGCGTTCGTCTGCTATGGTAAAGATACCACAGCCCACTTGGAGTAGGAGGAACTGTTCTTGGCCAGGTTTGTGGTAAACCACTGACATCTGCCCCATTTTAGGCTGGTGGGTTAGGAGGGAATATGATGGAGGTCCTTGTTCCTTCACCATGCAAGCCTTTTAGTGCGGTGCCCCCCAAGATGCAATATTGTATTTGATTTTCTATCTTGGTTGGAGACAGCAGTTTCAGGGGCCTCACATCCTGCACTTACTCTGCAAATCAAAAACCAAATATGCAGAGGCTCTAAGCACATCTGCAGCACCAGCCTCCAGGAAGCTTCCCTGTAAGCCTTATCTCCTGCTCTTTGTGTCCTGCTGTCTTTCGTC
The DNA here is from genome assembly GCF_015220235.1 of Choloepus didactylus. Taxonomy (NCBI): domain Eukaryota; kingdom Metazoa; phylum Chordata; class Mammalia; order Pilosa; family Megalonychidae; genus Choloepus; species Choloepus didactylus. Next base: position 634,441 of record NC_051311.1, read on the forward strand.
CCCTGCCACAGGGACCTGTGCGACAGAAGTGACACTGATTTCTGAAGCTAGGTCCTAAAGGGTATGAAGTTTCTGCTTGTCTTGTGGATCACTCACTCCAAGGGAAGGCAGCCACCATGCTGTGAGCACACTGAGAGTCCTGTGGAGAGAAGAATGTGACTGTAAAAGGCTTTAAGACATTAGAAAATTCATTAGATAAAAGACCCCGTGAAGATTTAAGAGTGTGTGTCAGGGATCTTCTTTAAACAGCAGGCTTCTAAGAATTGAAAGTGGGTTAACTTTCAGCAGCTTTATCAGGAAGCCCAAGTAGAAAAGGCTTATTATCTTGAAGAGATTTGTGGCTGTGGATTTCATTTAATGGGCTAAACTCCAAAAAGATTCACAGGAGACCCATGGAGTTTTAAAAATAATTATACTTACGGAAACACCACCAATTTGGACACAGCAGATAAGACTTGGACTTTGAGTCCTCAGACTTCTATGGGAAGAAGCAGGCTGAGGAAGCTGCCCAGCTGCAAGCTCAGTGAGAAGAATGACTCAGGGGTAGAACCAAGAGCCCAGAGGGCAGATCCGGCTCCAAGTAAATCATTCCCAGGACTAAGTCCTCAACAAAGAGCTAAGAGCATGTGTCCTGCTGGATTTCAGACTGCTAGGGAACAGTAGCTCCTGTGCTCCTCCTGTTTTCCCGGGATTTGAATGGGAGTGTCTTGTGCTTATCCTATCCCTGTCCCAGAATTATGTTGGGTGTGGAGGGCTGTGATGGTTAGGTTCATGTATAAACCTGGCCACATGATGGTGCCCAGGGGTCTGGTCAAGCAAGCACTGGCCTAACCATTACTGCAAGGACATTCATGGCTGGTTAGTAAACCAGAAGGCTGGTTTATTAACTCGTCAGTCAATTGGCTGCAGCTGTGACTGATTACATCACCAAAGGGCGTGTCTTCCTCAATGAGAGAAAGCAATCAGCTGGATTTAATCCAATCAGTTGGAGACTTTTAAGGAAAAGAGAGAGAGAACCTTCACTTCTTCAGCTAACCAGCGAAGTATTTCCTGAGGAGTTCATCAAACACCTTCATTGGAGTTGCCAGTTCACAGCCTGCCCTATGGAATTTGGACTCGTGCATCCCCACAGTTGCATGAGATACTTTTATAAAATCTTATATTTACAGATGTCTCTTGTTGATTCTGTTTCCCTAGAGAACCCTAACTAGTGCAGGGGCAGATAACTTGTCTCTTGGTTCACAAATAAAAAGGAATTGTTGAGGAACAGTACTTGAGAAATTGTATTTGAGGATCCTCATCCACATTTTACACGACTTACATGATGAGATCCTGGAATTCCAGCTGATGCTGTAAAGGAATGAGACCTTTGGGCTTCGGGGTGGGGAGTGATGGTATATTCTTTATGTCAAGGGGACTTGAGTCATTAGAAGCCAAGGGGTGGACTGTGAGAGCCACTGCCCGAGACGCCCATCGGAGGCCTGTGCCTCTCGACTCTCGTGCCCTCGAGGGGCACCTCCCACATTGAGGGGGGTTGACCCAGGTGACCTGCAGGGAGCTGTGACTGCCAAGGCGAGGTCGCTCGGGCAAGACAGTTTCTGCTGGGTCTCTCGGATCCTCTTCTCTGAGGAAAGCCAGCTGTCACGTTGTGAGGACACTCAAGCTGCCCAGGAGAGGCACACGTGGAGTGATCTGAGGCCAGAGAGCCCAAGTCTCAGATTGGCCTCGTCATCAGGGCCCTACCCAGGCAGGGAGAGTCCCCGGGAGGAGAATCTGGCCTTCTTGAAGTTCTGCTTTTCTTACGAGTAAACCTATGTCTGTTTTCAGCTGTGTCTGCCCTCTTGCTGCAGGAAATGAGTGTCTTTTTAAATGCTGCCAGGAAAGCTTTTTACTCTCATTGCTTTGCCTTGGATTGTTGATTAATAGGTAAAAAACAAATGCCATTTTTGTTCTTCCATGTCTCAGTGGTACTTGTAAGGCATTGGTCTTTGTAATTCCATGACAATTTGGGTGAGGATGAGTCTTTGTAGGAAGGAGCAACCATAAACCTCTAACTGCCAGTAATTTACAGCAGCTGAATGTACTGACCGGGTCAGGGATGGGAATCTGGGTGGGGAATAACAGTGTCCATTATAGAATAGAACGCCTTTGACAACATCATGCTTAATGGGGAAACTGAAACTTTTCTTTTGTAGTTTGGGAGGAAGAAAAGGGTGCCTAGTATCATCACTTCTAGTCCATAAGGTATGAAAAAGAAAGAAAAGTTTCAATGATTAATAAGGCAGAAATAAAACTATCATTATTCATAGACTGCCCCATGCTTCTTTCCATAGCTAGCACCTTTTCTGGGCATTCTGCCTTTAATGCTGTAGACCCTTCTCACTCACTTTTACCTGTGCTTTCTCTGAAAACTTTGCCTGGAGTTGGCCAAGCTGCAAGGTTTAGCACCACCTGTCAAGTTGGGAAGTCATATAGCCCCCAAGACTATCCTCAATTCTGACCCCAACTGCAAGTTCAGGGAATTTCGCAAACTTTCAATAATTACTTTCCATAATTCACTAGATGGATTCATGGAACTTGTTTAGAGCTGTTATACTCACGATTGTGGTTTGTCACAGGGGAAGTTTACAAATTAAAATCAGCCACAGGAGGATGCAAAGGGGGCAGGGTCTGGAGGGTCCCAAGGTGAAGCCTTCATTGTGTGACAGCGTGTGACAGCGTGTGACAGCGTGTGACAGCATGTGACAGTGCGCATGGTGCAGTGCCGGCCATGGAGGCTCCCAAAGCTTGGGTGTCTCGAGTTTTTATTGGGGCTCCATCTGGTAGGTATAACTGATTGATCTGAGCCTCCAGGAAGACTGATACCGCATGCACTGAAGCCCCCACTCTACAGAGTCTTTCTGTGTGGCCAGCCCCCCACCTACGACCATCAGGTGTGGCTTCACTCCAAACAATGACACTCTTGTTAGCTATGACATAGTCGACTGCGGGTAGCTGAGCTTGTACCTCGGCTTACCAGGCCTGGGCCAGGGGACCTGATATCACCCCCTGGGGAGGGTAGTGGGTACGGGCGTTAGTGCCCTCTGCAGCCCCCCCGAGCCTGAGGAGCGAGGTCGGGGCAGCTCCCTTTTCCTCACCCAAAATGTCACGGGCAGGGGAGGCTTGCCGGAGGAAACCGCCTTTCTCCCAACCGCCCTTTCCTCACTTCCTTATCTTGCCCACACACTCCCTTGTGCCAAGGCCGCTCCTGCCACCGCCAGCGCGCATGCACCGTGGCCAGAACAACCCCCGCCTGCTGCAACGGCTCCTGCGTCCTCTCAGAACCAATCCTAGCCCCTCTTCCTTCAGTATTGCCATTTAAGGCTGCTTCACCTCCTTTCCAGCCCTGCCCTTCTTACCAGCCTATATAACCTGTGATCACCCCTGAATAAAGCCTCTTTGGCGCATACTCCTACTGGATGAAGAGTGTCTTGTCCTTATCGCCGCCCTCCACACCTTGTACGCCTCCCGCCGAGGACCTGGCCAAGTCCTCCGCCTCCCCCTCGCCTCCGGGAAAGAGCCCCCGCCGCCGGTACCCTTTAAGCAGCCCCGAGAGCTGAGGGCTCAGCTACCGGCCGCCCCTCCCCCCAGAAGCAGTAACCCCGACCGCAACTGGTGCCCCATGTGAGGAACGTCTCCACACAACAGTTCGGCAGGTCGCCCGCTCGCCCGGATGCCTCTCCAGCTTCCCGTTTCCTCGCCTGCAAGGTAAGGGCCGCCTCTCCTTCGCCGCTTCCGGAGCCGTGTGAGGTTCACCGCTCCGAAGCCGCTCCTTCCTTCCCCCACGCTCTCTTCGTCCTCTTGTATGCGCACTTCTATGACCCCCGTTCCTCCTAACGCTCTCCCTCTTCCCCTCCATTACTTTGCCGTGGTTCTTTGTGTCTTTGTTTCCTCATTTGGCGCCGTGTGCCTCTTTGCAACCGCCCCCCCCGACTGCTCCCGTTGCCAAAGGGCACTGCTTTCCGCTCTCGCCGTCTCCTTCGGCCTCGCGGCCACGGTTTATCTCATTCTCTCTGCTCGGTAAACAACTCCCCCTCCTCTCCCCTCAGCTATGGGTAATCGTCTATCTACATGCCAGGCACCTCAAGTTCGTGCTCTAGCGGGTCTCCTAGACACGCATCGCTGTAAAGTGTCTGTCCGGCAGCTGCAGATATACTGGGACCTCCTGCTGCCCTTTAACCCATGGCTCACCACTTGCCATCTTTGGGACCCTGTTATTTATGATCGTCTTATTGATCGAGTCACCAACGCCATGGAACATGAGAGCAAGCGCTTCCCTCCCAGCTTGCTCCCCACCCTGATAACCATCCGCTCCTGCCTTCAGGGCTCCCTCCCCCCTGATCGAGGCCCCGTTAAATCCAAGGAGGCCCTATCAACCCAGCCAACAGATTCAGATAGCGATACTAATTCAAATCATGACTCGGACACGGAGTCCTTAGTCGAGCACATTAACAACGCGCTCGAGGTAACTCCCAAAAAGCAAAATAACACTGCGCCACGCCAAGATGGCGAACTTCCTCCTTCTTCTTCCATCGAGGGGAGGAAATGCTCCGGCGATAACGTCAGCCCTAAGCTGGGCCGGAAACCACATACACTTTACCCCGCCCTTCCACAGGGCGGAGCTAGTCCGTCATCTTGTGCCTTGGGCCCCACCCTTTCACAGGGCGGGGCTGATTCACCATCTTGTGTCTTAGCCACGCCCACCGCGCCGCCATCTTGCGACGCTTGGGGCCTCCCACTTCCGCCTCCCCCTTCGGCGAGCTCCCCCTCGGAGCCGCTACCGGCAGCTGCCGCCGCTCCTCCCACCCCGCCGGCTAACAACCCCTGGCTGCCTTCTACACCTCAAGGCAACCCTTGGGGCAACGCTCCCCCTACCCCCACTCCCGCGCCAAGCCCTCTGCAAGTGCGTCCTCCTTTCTCTCGTGCTTTTCGCTGCTTTCCTCTTAACCTTGCCCCCACCCCACAGAAACCGTATGACTGGTATCCCATTGACTCAGATACTATCAAGCAGCTTCGCAGGGCCGTCAAGGAGGACGGGTTAGGTAGCCCATACGCTTCCCAAATACTGCAGGATCTCGGCATGGACTATTGCATCCCCCAAGACTGGGCCTCGCTTGCCCGTTCCATTCTTAACCCCGGTCAGTTTGTTGACTGGCGTGCTCACTTCCAGGCGGAAGCAGCTAAGCAAAGTGAGCAAGACGCAGCCCTTGGAGTCTATCATCCCCCCGAAGCCTATTTGGGCACTGGAGCGTTTATAAATGCATCTGCCTATATTAATGCACCTGCCACCTTTTGGCCTATCCTTTGGAAAATCGCCTTACGAGCGTTTGCCAACTGCTCTACCTGTTGGCCTAATAAATTCACCAAGCTCTTCCAGGAGCCGAGTAAGCCTTTCACCACCTTTGTCTCCAGAGTCGAAGAAACCTGCGCTCGAAAGGTAAGTAATCCCCAGGCCCAATATTACATGTGCCCATCCTCAAATCCTGGAAAATCGTACTGTAATTCCCCCAACGAGTACTACTGTGCATACTGGGGGTGTGAAACATTAGCCACTAATTGGAAGCCTCCTGTTCCTAATCATTACCTTACCTTAAAGTGGGCCCCTACAGGGTGCAAACTCCCTACAGTTAACTGGCTCGGCCAAGAAAGTGAGGGATCCTGCACACATCTTAATCTTACAGTGCAGCTCCCCACTGATCCCTCCTGGTTACTCGGTCAAACCTGGGGCTTCAGAATCTATTTGGAAGGAGCCAACCCAAGTTCCCTTATTTTGATAAAAAAGGAGGCTGTACTAAAAAACCCCTCTGGCATAGGTCCCAATAAAGTCATTAACCCCCTTTTTCCACAGCTCTCCAGCCGCACCTCAGCTCCAACCAGCCGCACCTCAGCTGCAAACAACGCATCGCCAACCCCACCACCCCAGCTTCCTCTGCCCCCTTCTCGTTATTCCTCTCCCCTCCTCAGCCTCATCCAAGCCGCCTTTGCCTCAGTGAACTCCTCCAACCCCAATTTTACCTCCTCCTGCTGGCTCTGCCTCTCCACCTCTTCCTCACTGTACGAGCCCGTTGCCTCCAACCTCTCCTTTTCAGAAAGCACAGAAAACAGCCCCTTGGAATGCAATTGGAATACCTCTGCCGTCCCCCTGACCTTTCATTCAGTCTCCTATACGGGAAAGTGCGTCCGCCCTCGCTCCAGTAACTCTCCCGACCTCACTGCCTGTGCCAGCTACTCATTTCCCAGCAGCTCGGCAAAATTTCTCATTCCTCATAACTCCTCCCAATGGCTCTGCTCCTCTACAGGACTTACCCCCTGTCTCAGCACAAATATCATCAGTGAATATAAAGAAACTTGCCTCCTAATTGTCCTTATCCCTAGGGTCTTATACCACAGCGAAGAAGACTTCTTCCTCCGCCTGGAAAGAACTGCAGCTCCTGCCCTTCTGCAAAAGCGAGAGCCCATCACCGCCCTCACAATTGCCTCCCTCCTAGGTCTTGCCGGCGCTGGCACCGGAATCGCTGCACTAGCCAGTCAAGGCTCCGCCCTAACTCACCTCAGGGCGGCTGTTGACGAGGACATTCATCACTTACAAAACGCTATTTACCATCTAAAAAATTCTGTCAATTCCCTCTCTGAGGTAGTGCTCCAAAACCGCCGAGGTCTTGACCTTCTCCTCCTCAAAGAAGGAGGCCTCTGCGCTGCCCTAGGAGAAGAGTGCTGTGTATATGCCAATTCCACAGGTCTCGTCGAGGACAGCCTGAAAAGAGTCCGAGAAGGACTGGAAAAGCGTAAAAGAGATCGTGAAGCCACCAGTTATTGGTCCAGTTTTTTCACTCCCATCCTCCCATACATCCTTCCTTTTCTTGGCCCCCTATTAATAATTATTCTAGCTCTCATCTTAGGACCCTGCCTCATCCGCAAAATTGTCCAGCTTGTAAGGAAACAAACGGACGCCATTTTTTCCTCGTTCGTGCAAATCCAGTATCAGCGACTCGCCACCTCTGACGCCCCCCACTCCAAAATGACAGCCAACCCTTCGTGACCTCAACGCCACCGGTCAACCCGCCGACCGCGAGGCCCTTCCCAATCACCTGAACATCGCTCTCGCCTCGAGTTCCAGCTTCTCTGAACCCCTGAACTTTAAACCCCTCACCTTCGCCCAGCCCGCTGCAGCGAAGCCATTGTCAAGCGCCCAGGCACCACACCAACACTGAGCTCCAGCCTCGCTGAGCCACCGTCAACCCCTTTTTCCCTTCCCTGACCTCCCCCTTCCCTCACCCTTAGCGGGCCTCTCCGGTAAAGCCTCTTCCTCTAATTAGAAAAGAAAGGGGAATTGCGGGTAGCTGAGCTTGTACCTCGGCTTGCCAGGCCTGGGCCAGGGGACCTGATATCACCCCCTGGGGAGGGTAGTAGGTACGGGCGTTAGTGCCCTCTGCAGCCCCCCCAAGCCTGAGGAGCGAGGTCGGGGCAGCTCCCTTTTCCTCACCCAAAATGTCACGGGCAGGGGAGGCTTGCCGGAGGAAACCGCCTTTCTCCCAACCGCCCTTTCCTCACTTCCTTATCTTGCCCACACACTCCCTTGTGCCAAGGCCGCTCCTGCCACCGCCAGCGCGCATGCACCGTGGCCAGAACAACCCCCGCCTGCTGCAACGGCTCCTGCGTCCTCTCAGAACCAATCCTAGCCCCTCTTCCTTCAGTATTGCCATTTAAGGCTGCTTCACCTCCTTTCCAGCCCTGCCCTTCTTACCAGCCTATATAACCTGTGATCACCCCTGAATAAAGCCTCTTTGGCGCATACTCCTACTGGATGAAGAGTGTCTTGTCCTTATCGCCGCCCTCCACACCTTGTACGCCTCCCGCCGAGGACCTGGCCAAGTCCTCCGCCTCCCCCTCGCCTCCGGGAAAGAGCCCCCGCCGCCGGTACCCTTTAAGCAGCCCCGAGAGCTGAGGGCTCAGCTACCGGCCGCCCCTCCCCCCAGAAGCAGTAACCCCGACCGCAGTCGACCTCTCAGAAGTCAGGGGCAAAGGCCTGTGGTCAGGGCCAAATCCTTTATTACGCAGACTTGCTTGCTAAGAGCACTTCACAACATCCATTAAATCCTCTTTGGACAGGTTGAGGCTACAATAAATGCACATGAAATTGAACTGCCAAATTTTTACCAATAGAATACCTAATTCTTCTTCCATATTCTGGGAGCAGAATGGAAAATTTTATTAGTTAAAGCTCAGAAACTGAAGGGAATCGGACACCCAGAAATGAGTACTTGCCAGTTTTGAGGTCCTAAGTGGTAAGGCTGAACAGGGAAATTGGTTCTGTGATTTGATACTGCTCTTAATTGGTAGTCTTATCTATTTTTTTGTTACCTGAAGTAGCAGTTGCCCACATGTGCTTGGCTAAAGTTGACGTGGGAACGCTGCCTACAAACCGGAGGAAGAAGTGCATGGCCACGGGCTCCTCGGTTTAATCGCCATGATCGCCAGCAACGCTTCCTTCCACGCAGAATCCCACGCTTGCCGCTGCACCGTTCTCTGCCACACGTGCTGCAGCTTTGGGAAACAGCTTTGGCAGCTGTCTTAGTTTCCTGGCTGCTAGACAAATACCACACAATGGGTTGGCTCAAACAACAGAATTTATTTGCTCACGGTTTTGAGGCTAAAAGAAGTCCAGAATTAGGCCTCAGCAAAGCAGTGCTTTCTCTTCTCTGGGGCTGGCTGCCGGCCATCCTGGGGTTCCCTGCCTTTTCCATGACGTCCGTGTCATCTCCCTTCTGTTCTGGGTTCTACTGACTTCCAGATTCTAGCTTCTTGTGGCTTTGTGTCCCTATGTCTGGATTTCATTCTGTTTGTACAGGACTCCAGTTGTCTGGATTAAAGCCAACCTGATTCAGTCGGGCCACACCAAAACCAAAGTAACATCTTCAGGAGACCTTATTTACGAGCGCTCCACACCCAGGGGAACACAGACCGGACCAAGCGTGCATGCACACTGGGGCCACAACTCATCCACCACCGTGGGACCTGGCTCTCGGCAGCACCTTCTAAAGCAAACAGTAGTGGCAACCCAAGGCTGCTTCTACTTTGGTTTTTATTTTTTGAAACATAAAAATTTTCAAACACAGAGAATTGAAAAGAATGGCATAATGAACACCTATCACCTAGATTCAATAATTAACATTTTACCATTTGTTTCATCTATTTTTGGTGAATAGAACTTGAAAATAAGTTATAGATATAAAATTTTATTCCTAATTATTTCAGTATGCATCCCTAAAAATTAACGCACTTTTCTACAGAGCCACACCACCATTATCACATCTAACAAAATGCACAATAATTCCCCCAAATAGTGTCCGATCTTTATCCACATGTCTTCATTTGTTCCCACAATGCCTATTAAAGCTACCGCCATCAGACCAGGATGGGATCACGGACAAACACGTTACATTTCTCTAAAGGATCTTCTAATATACAACATTCCCTTTTCCCTCCCTTTTTTCCATGACATAAATTTGTTGAAGAAACTGGGTAAACTGTCTCTTAGAACATACGATTTTCTAAACTTGCATGACTGTTTCCTTGTGGTATTGCTTACGTGTTCCCTGATGAGGGTTTTGGTTTTTCCTGTAAACTGGAAGAAGTGCAAAAAATTAATTGAATTTCATTGAATAAATTAGATGGCAAAATACTTGTTTGCAAGAATACTTTAAGAATATTATTGTGAGTTTCTTATAGTATCACATCAAAAGGCTACTTGTCTAATTGCTAGTGTTGCTAATACTGATCAGGAGTTCAAGGTGTCACCAGCGGGTAATCTATAAGGTCTGTTTTAGCTTCATGCAGATTCAATTCACTGTTAACCTTTCATTTAATGGTTTAGCATCCATGAAAATCCTTGCCTGAATCAATTTTTCATTAGGAGTTGCAAAATGGGCATAACCTGTTTATTATGTTCTTTTTTCTAAGTTCTTGAATTGGACATTTAATTCACTATTTTTCAACCTTATAAGCCTTCTAAATATAGCATTTTTAAAAATTTTTATACTTTTTATTGTATAATATAACATATATACATAAAAGTGATAACTTTCCAAGTGCAATTTAGCAGGAAAATATTTTAATGATTTTTTTAGCACAAAAAAATTAAACTGACATTGCTAGAGGAAATTGAAGGAAGCCACATAACCTTAAGTTACAGTGTTTCAGATCTCTACACAGCCTAGAGGCCAAGAATGAACCTGTGTCACACCAGCTTCATCTTCTCCATCTCTCCTCTTAAAGGCACAGTCTGGGTTATATACAACCAAGAGGTCTTTTTGGGGCTCCAGTGCCCTGACTTACTTCAATTACTATAATATTTAAATCCATCCATATCTGATGCAGAAAACATTCTACCCATCTTGGAAGTTCACTTCAATTGCTCCTCAGGCCCCTTCAGGCTGGACTTCTGATTTCTTCTCTCTTTCTGACCCTGAATTCGGAAGAGCTTCTTCCTGAGCTCCTTTTGCCACTTCAGTTTCTCCTCCTCCTCCTCTTGCTTCACCTTGAGGTGCTCTTTATTCTGCAGATGCCGTTGCTCCCTGGCCTTCTTCATCTTGTGGCTGTGCACTGTACCCAGAGCATCCAGCAGCGCAAGGATCTTTCTTTCGTGAGGCTCCCGTATGACGGCCGGTCTCAGCTTGTCTTTTGGTACCTTGCCTGCCTTTGCTTGGGTCTTGGGCTTATTCTTAAATGGAAGGGCCTTCTGCAAGGCTTTTGGAATGTGCAGTGAATTAAAATGCTTCTTTTACCTCATTATTGGCTTATACAGAGAATCCTTGCTGGGCTTTAGTCTGATGCCGTGTGCAAGCCTGAGCTGACCTGTTGTCCACATTCCCGACCAGGTGTCTTTCTCACCCAGTGGTTTCAACAAAGATGTCACTGGGTTATACAAGGCTGGGATGGAGACAGGATACCAAGTTCGTATGAAGACAATATCACTCAACAACTTATCCTCAAAGCTGGCTTGGAAAGCTCCTTCTGGAGCCCGGAGTGCTTTCTTGATCTGTCCCCTTATTCCACTGACAGTTCGAATCACAGCACCTTCAAATTTGGCCACTTCCAAGGCAGAATTAAACATTCCTTTAATAAATGAAGTGTTCTTGAAAATTTTAAATGGAAAACCAGTTAGTTTTAATTTCTTCACAATTTTTATGGATTTATCAAGATCAAGGACAACTCCTGTGGCAGCTATCCAGAAATTGGGCATCATGCCACTGACAGATCCAAGTGCAATTTAACAAGGAGTCAGAGAGCAATTTTCAAAGAATGTTATGGCTTATAATTCCAGAGTCTCAGTTATTTCCTTATTGTGAAATATAACACATATGTAAAAAGGTAATACCTTTGAAAGTATGATTTAACAAGTAGTTATGTAGGAAATTTCCAAAAATGTTGAGTTACAGTACCATAGTTACAGTTATTTCCTTACTGTGAAATATAACGTATATACAAAAAGGTATTACTTTCAAATTACAATTTAACAGGTTGCTATAGAGCAAATTCTAAAGGATACTTTGGGTTATAGTTCCACCATTTCAATTCTTTCCTTCTAGCTATTCTAATACCCCAGCAACTAAGAAGAAAATTATATAGAGATTCAGTATTCATCATCCTTTGTTAAATTCCATCTGTTTCTACCCCTTCCTCTAGTTTAATCACTTTCCCGATCTTCAGGGGTGTCTAGGCAGTGACCACCCTAACCTGTTCATGTTGGAAAGGGGTGTCGACATTATGGGAAAAGGGGGCACATCTGGTTGATGTTCTTGAAGAGGCTGTTGCCTCTGGGTTTCAGGACTTAGCTGGCATAGGAGCTTCCTGGAGGATTTAAGTTTCTGAAAAATAAACTTAGTGAGTGAAACTTTTATAAAGTCTCAGATAGGGATCTGGGTATTCTTTAGAGTTTTGGGGACTACTGTTAACTTGGGCTTATCATACTGTGGCCATTTGGCATACCTGGGTGAAGCTTGCATAGGAATAACCTCCAGAACAGCCTCTCGACTCTATTTGAAATCTCTTAGCCACTGAAACCTTATTTTGCTGCCTTTCTTCCCCACCTTTTGGTCAAAAAGGCATTCTCAACCCCTTGATGCCAGGGTCAGGCTCATTCCTGGAATCTATGTCCCATGTCACCAGGGAGACTCATTCATCTTGGGGGTCCTGTCCCGTGATGGGGGAGGGTGATGGATTTATTTGCAGAGTTAGGCTTAGAGAGAGAAAGTCCACATTTAAGCAACAAAAGAGGTTCTCTGGAGGTGCCTCCTAGGCATAATTATAGGTGGGCTCAGCCTCCCTTTTACAACCATAATTTTCACCAGAGCAAGCCTCAAGGTCGAGGGCTCGGCTTATAAAGTACAGGGTTCCTAAGTTCATGTAGCATATGTTCTGTCCATGGTAATCAATCGATATCTCACATTATCATCACTTAATTGTATAATCCTCATCTCTCTCCATTTTAAACAATTTTCATGGCCCAACATACCTCATAGCTTTTTTGAGCCCTTAATTATTTGTCCCTAGTATTTGTGTAGTACTAGTATGGTATCCCTATTAATTATCATCCCTAGTATGCAGTACATAGATTTTTCCCATATACTACTCTATTGTCAAATCTCTGTACCAGTGTCATAACTTAGAAGTATATCATGCAAGCACCTATCTATATTTGTGGTGCTAATCTGTGGGATACAGGACTTTAAACAACCCCTTTCAATCCTGTTTGTCTTCAATACAGCTCTGATACTTATAATCCCATTAACAAACAATCGTCACCCCTATGCATTCCCATACCTTTGAATTCACCCTCATTAACATGTCTGGGTATATTAGGTTAACATTCCCCCTTCACTAGCTTCTGTCTATCACTAGGTCTCCAATATTCTACATTATAAGACATTGATTTTACACTGTTCAGGGGGTTTACATTAGTGGTAACATAAAATATCTCTCCTTTTGTGTATAACTTATTTCACTCAGCATTACATCTTCAAGGTTCATCCATGTTGCATTATATTTCAAGACCTTGTTCCTTCTTACTGCTTGTGTTTGTTTGGATGTATTATGTGCCCCAAAATGCCATGTTCTTTGATGCAATCTTGTGGGGCACATGTATTTAGTGTTGATTAGGTTGGATTCCTTTGATTGTTTGCATTGAGATGTGACTCAATCAACTGTGAGTGAAGCATTTGATTGGATAATTTCCATGGAGGTGTTACCCCACCCATTCAGGGTAGGTGTTAATTGGATCACTGGAGTACTATAAAAAGAGCTGCACAGGCCCAGATGCTTGCTACAGCCAAGAGGGACACTTGAGGAACACACAGAGAGCTGAGAGCAACTGAGAGTGACATTTTGAAGAGGAGCTGCAGCTAAGAGAGGAAAAAATGCCCCACGAGAGACATTTTGGAGGACACCATTTTGAAACATAACTTGGGAGCAAGCAGACACCAGCCAAGTGCCTTCCCAGCTAACAGAGGTTTTCCAGACACCAATGGCTATCCTCCAGTGAAGGTACCCCCTTACCTGGAACACTTTGGGCCTTAAGGCTGTAACTATGTAACCAAATAAACCCCGTTTATAAAAGCCAATCCATTTCTGGTGTTTTGCAAAAAAGGCAGCATTAGCAAACGGGAACACTGCTGCATAGTATTCCATTGTATGTATATACCACATTTTGTTTATCCACTCATCTGTTGAAGGACACTCAGATTTGTGAACAGTGCAGTTGTGTCCTTGGCAATTATGAACAATGCTGCTATGAATATCAGTGTGCAAATGTCTGCTCAGCCACTGCTTTCAAATCTTCTGGGTATACATCAAGAAGTGGAATTTGCTCTCAATTGTCTAGCTTATTGGCATACAGTTGTTCATAGTATCCTCTTAAGATTTTAGAAATTTCTTTGGGATCCATAGTAATTATCCTGCTCTCATTTATGATTCCATTTGTTTGTGTCTTCTCTCTTTTTAACTTTGTCAGTCTAGCTAAGGATCTGTCAAGCTTGCTGATCTTCTCAAAAAAGCCAACTTTTGGTTTTATTTGTTCTATTTTTCTGTTCTCCAGCTCATTTATTTCTCCTTTAATCTGATATTTCTTATTTTCTACTTACTTTATGATTAGTTTGATGATCATTCTCTAGCCTCTTCAGTTGTTCAGTTAGGTCTTTGGTGTTAGCTCTTTCTTGCTTTTTGATAAATGCATTAAGAGCTATAAATTTCCCCTCTCAGCACTGCCTTTGCTGCATCCCACAGGTTATGATATGTTATGTTCTCATTTTCATTGGTCTCTAGATATTTACCAATTTCTCTTGCAACTTCTTCTTTGATCCACTGGTTGTTTAGGAGTGTGTCATTTAACCTCCACATATTTGTGAAAGCTCTGGTTCTTTGGTGGTTATTGATTTCTAGTTGCATTCCATTATGGTTGGAGAATGTGCTTTGAATAATTTCAATCTTTTTAAACTTATTAAGACTTGTTTTGTGCCCCAGCATATGATCTATCCTGGACAGCATTCCATGGGTGCTAGAGAAGAATGTGTATCCTGGTACTTTGGGATGTAATGATCTCTATATGTCTGTTAAGTCTAATTCAGTTGTCATATTGTTTAGGTTCTCAATTTCCTTATTGGCCCTCTGTCTAGTTGTTCTATCTATAGAAGAAGGTGGTGTGTTGAAGACTCCCATATCTATTGTTCCCCTCAGTTTAGCCAATGTTTGTCTCTTGTATTTTGGAGCTCCTTGATGGGTGCATAAACATTTATGATCGTTATTTCTTCTCGGTGCATTGTCCTTTTTACTAATATAATAGTGTCCTTCTTTGTCTCTTATTACCTCTTTGCATTTAAAGTCTATTTTGACCAATATTAGTATAGCTACCCCAGCTTTCTTTTGGTTGCAGCTTGCATAGAATATTTTTTCCCATTCTTTCACTTTCAGTCTCTTTGTGTCACAGGGTCTAAGATGAGTCTCTTGTAAACAGCATATCAATGGGTCATACTTTTTAACCCATTCTGCCAATCCATATCTTTTAATTGGAGACTTTAACCAATTCACATTCAAAGCTATTACTGTTGCCATATTATCCTTTGGTCTTTTAGTTGTTAGATTTATTTTTTCCCTCTCTTTTTTTCCTTTAAGTTACCCTTACTAATACTCTTCAGTTCTGGTTTCTAGATCTCTCTCCTTTCCTTTTTCTCAGCTGGTAGAGCTCCCTTTAGTATTTTTTGCAGGGCAGGTCTCTTGCTAAGAAATTCTCTCAACGTTTGTTTGTCTGTGAAAATTTTAAGCTCTCCCTCCATTTTGAAGGAGAGCTTTGCTGGATACAGAATTCTTGGCTGGAAACTTTGCTCTTTCAGAATCTTAAATACATCATACCCTGCCTTCTTGCCTTCATGGTGCCCACTGAGTAGTCATTATTTAGTCTTATATTGTTTCCCTTGTATGTGGTGAATCACTTTTTTCTTGCTGCTTTCAGAACTTTTTCCTTCTCTTCAGCATTTGACAATCTAATCAGTGTATGTCTCAGAGTAGGTTTATTTGGATTTATTCTGTTTGGAGTTCATTGGACATCTTTGATTTGAATATTTGTGTCATTTAGAAAGGTTGGGAAGTTTTCCCCAACTATGTCTTGAAACAGTCTTCCTAGCCCTTTACCCTTCTCTTCTCCTTCTGTGACACCAATGAGTCTTATATTTTTTTCACTTCATGTTGTCCATCATTTCTCTGAGATCCATTTCAAATTTTTCAATTTTTTCACCATTTGTTCTTTTGTGCACTCACATTCAATTGCCCTGTCTTCTGGTTCACCTATTCTTTCTTCTGCCCCTTCAAATCTACTATAATGTGTCTCTAGTATATTTTTTATTTGAGCCACAGAGTCTTTTATTTCCATAAGGTCTGCTATTTTTTAATTTACTCTTTCAAATTCTTCTTTATGCTCTTGTATAGTCTTCTTGATTTCCTTTGTGTCTATAGCCATCTCGTTGAAGTTGTTTTGGAGTTGCTTGTACTTCTTTAATTAATTGTTCTTAATTTTGTGTCTCTTCTGGCTTTTTAATTTCTTCATTGGGCTTGACCATGTCTTCTGTATTCTTCAAGTGCTTTGTGATTTCCTGTTGACTTTGGGGCATTTGCTTGTCTCAGTAAGGTTATTTTGGAAAACACAGGATTATTTGAGCATTTATATTTAATTTGGTAAAGTTATAGCTTGCTGGAGTGCAGTTTCCCAATACTACCAGCAGGTGGTGCTCTCAAGTAGGTCTTCCCTGAACTTCTGTGCGGTGGGCAGAGTCCAAACTGGGTGGGGAACCAATCAGTGGAGCCAATCTCCATGTGCTGTGGGGAATCAGGGTCCTGTGGCTGCAATGTGGGCCCAGAGCAGGTAGGCAGGACGGTCCCACCTGCCGGTTCTCTGCCTGCCTTGTGCCCATGAGTCTCTGGGTGGGGCTCCTAATCATGGGTTGGGTCCCCTCTCTCACTATTGCACCCCTTGGACTTCTGGGGGGGGGGGGAGAGCAAACATTGCCCCCCCAGGTTCCCTCATGGGAGCTTGCAGATGTGTGGATATGGAGGATTACCCCAGCTAACCACCAAGGTGGGTTCATGCGGTGGGTGCACAGGAGTGGGGGGGCCCCTGCAAACTCTCATGCCTGGTGGTGGTCTGGCTGCTGCAGGCCTGGGGGGTGGACCCAGCCCAAAACAAACTCACCCAGCCCCTGGGGGCACCATCTCTCCCACGTGTATTTGTCCACGTCCCCTCCGCATGCTGTGGGGGACCCTTTGCGACTGGCCACACCCCAAATCCACAGTCCCGGTCATCCTCCACCCCCTCTCTAGTTTCTTTCATGGAGGAGAAGCCCGTTCTGCCCTCACCTACTCTGCCATCTTCCCCAAAGTCTCTCCCTAAATGGAGCATTTAATATAAAATCACCATGTAAGAATCATACAAGTTTTGGTGTAAAGTATTTCATAGCCATCACTCTGTTCAAATATTTTTAATTCTCATTTTTTCTTCCTTAACCTATTAGTTATTTACAAGTAAGTTTTCCAAACATTTGTTAGAGCTCCATATTTATCATTAATTTTTAATTTAATTGTCTTTTGTTCAGAGAATATATGTTTTATTATCCTGATACTTTGCTATTTTGTGGGGCTTACTTAATTAAAGATCAATTTTCATAAAAGTTTCATGCATGATTGAGAAGAAAATATGCTTTGTGTAATAGATTAAAGAAGCTAATTTTTTTGTTCACTATCCTTAAGGTTTTTTTATCTGGTTGATTGGCCATTTAAAGAGGGGAATGTTAAATCTCCCAGTGCTAAGTTTGATTTGTCAGTATTCTTCTCATTGTGTCAACTACTGCTTTATATATTGCTATTTTATTGTTCCAGTTTGCTAATGCTGCTGAAATGCAAAATACCAGAAACGGATTGGCTTTTACAAAGGGGGGTATTAGGTTACAAATTTACAGTCCAAAAGCCATGAAAATGTCCAAATTGAGGCATCAGCAAGAGGATACCTTCACTGAAGAATGGCCGATGGTGTCTGGAAAACCTCTGTTAGCTGGGATGGTACATGGCTGGCATCTGCTGATCCTTTTGCTCTGGGGTTCTGGTTTCATAATGGCTTTCTCCAAAATGACTCTGGGCTAACATCTCCAAATGTCTCCAAGCATCTGTAAGCATCAGCTCCCAAGCATCTCTCCAAAGGTCTCTCTCAGCTGCTCCGAGCTCCTTCCATCTGTGAGCTCTCTTATAGGATTCCAGTCATTTAATTAAGACCCATCCTGAATGGGCAGAGTCCACATTTCCATGGACATAATTTAATCAAATGTTTCTGCCCTAATCAACAGACTAATCAGTTTGTCCCCACAAGATTGCATTAAAGAATATGGCTTTTCTGGGGGACATAAATATACAAACTGGCACAGGTGCCTATACTTTTAGAGCTGTTATATCTGTCTGGAAGATCACTCCTTTATCTGTGAGTAATGACTCATCAGAATTTTTGTCTTGTGTGAGAGATCTATTGCTGTCTAACAAATTTCTCCAAATCCTAGTGGCTTAAAAATTATCATCTCACAATTTCTGAGGGTCAGGAATGTGGAAGTGGCATAGCTGAGTGGTTCTGGCCCAGGATCCGCCCTGAGGCTGGGGTCCAGGTATCACTGCCCGAGGTGTGAGCAGGGCCAGAGGATCCGCTTTCGGCTTCCTTGTCACATGGCTCCATGTCTTCGCCACATGGTCGTCTTTCAGGCTACTCATGATGTGGTGCTGAGTTAACACAGAGCCAGCCATCTGAGAGAGAGGGTGGCCAAGTCAGAAGCCACAGCCTTTCACAGCCAAACCACAGGAGTGACTACCCTAACATCTGCCATATTCTACTGGCCACCCAAACAACGCTGGCCCGACACGGGGAAGCACGTCTCGAGGAAGAGAAGACCAGAAGGCAGGATCATGGCTGGCGTCTTGGAGGCTGACCTCTGCAAGCCTCAGAGTCTGTTTGCTGATATTAACATAGACATGCCAGATTTCTCTTATGTGGTGTTTGTCTTGAATATAATTTCCCATCCTTTAATTTTCAATCTTTCTTAGCTTTTTTGACAGGTAGTTTGTAAAGAGCACAAAACTACCTGGATTTTTAAAAATTAAGATCTGTTTTTAAATTTGTATGTTTAATATGCTTACATTTATTATGATCACTAATACATTTGGATTTATTTCTGCTATACTGTTTTGTGGTTTTATTTACCCTAGCTTTTCTGTGCTTCTTTATTTTTGCCTTTACTACCTTCTAGTTGATTGATCAGGTTTTCTTAATTCCATTTTTTAATTTTCTTGCTACTTGTTTGGAAGTTGTTCACTATTCTTAAGGCTTTTGTTGGTTATTTTAAAAAAATTTTAACATGCATATTTGACTTAAAATCTAAAGCGAATCAATGTATACTCTAATTCAGAACCATATACAAACCTTGAATATTCAACTTTTCTCAGCTCTCCCTTTGATCAATGGTGATAGCATCCAGTATTTAGTTCCCCCATATTTGTATAATCCCTTAATTAGCCATCATTTTTATATGTTTTAATAATATAGGTTTGTTTAGATTTACTCTTATGGTTACCACTTTATCTGTTTACCATTTCTTCCTTTTGGATTTTATTTCCTACTTCTTGAAGCAGATATATATTTTTCAGTTCTTCTAATGAGGAGATTTTTGTGATCACTAAACATTTGTAAAAATATCTTTATTCTGCCATGATTCTTAAATGGTAATTTAGCTGGGTATAAAATTCTGAGTTCTAAAATCTTACTAGTCATGTTACTTTGAGAATGTTACTTTGCCTCACTGTTCCTCAGTTTTTACATTGGTAAAATGGCAACTTAAGATTTTATTTATTTATGGGGTTGTTATTAAGATTAAATTATTTCAGTTAAGTGAGTTAACATTTGTATGGTCCTTAAATTCTCCTGGGTCATAGTAAGTGCCATGTAAATGTTTGTTAAATAAAAGTAAAATAAATGTTAGTTGTTTTCTCTTATTCCTTAAATGTAATGTTTTACATTTGTCTGTTGTTTATTGTTACTTTTGAGAAGCCTGTGGGTTATATAATTGCCATTGCTTTTTAGGAAACCTGTCTGGTCTCTTTGTTTCCATTTGAAATAAATTCTTTGTCTTTGTTTTCGCTGTTTCACTGGATGTCTAGGTGTGAATTTATTATTATTATCTTGCTTGGTATTTGTTGTGCATTGTCAGTTTGGGGATTCAGGTCTTTCATCAATTTGGGAATATTTTTGCCATTTCATTTTTAATATATTTTCTCAACCATTACATTTATTGTTCATCTCTGGAAATCTGAATAGACATATTTTGGACCTAGTCATTCCATTTTCATATTTCAATCTCTGTGTCATATTTCATGTTTATCTCTCTCTGAAGCATTATTTACTGTATCTGCAACTCAGTCTTCCATTTATTAATTCTGCACTTAATTGTATCTTACCAGCTTTTAACTAACCTATTGAGTTTTACATCTCGATTATTTTTTTATTTATGCAAGTTCCCTTTCATTATTTTCCATGGTTGCTGAACTTTTACGATAGGGTTTTCTGACTCACTTATGATAAAATATTTCCTTTTTAGTTTTCTGATTTGGGGTTATGGGCTCATTTTCAGTAGAGCTTTATTTGTGGGAATTTTGTATTGCTGTGTGGTCTGGTTTGAGTATGTATCCTACAAAGAGGTTTTGAATTTGCTTTAGCCAGGTACCACAGTGACATCAGCAGCCAGAGACTAGTTTTTTGTTGCTTTCCCAGCCAAAACATTTCTGGAATGCATAGAGAGTAGAAATAAGAACTTCAAGTCTGTGTGAGGAAAACCCCACTACCACAAACTCTCACATGGCTTTTTTTTTTTTTTTCCACAAGAAATAAGATTTTATTACAAGGCACACATAGAAATCTTTACATCTGTCATACAGCACTTAAGTTTTAAATTTGAAGACTTTAGCTCATCCCTTTCTCTTATAACTTTATCCAGCACATCTAAGAGCAACCCAGCCAACATCATCATACCTCTTAACTCTGCAAAACTCTGTGAAGGTGTCCAAAACACTGTCACCCAGCGCCTTGCTTCATACAAGAGTATGATTAGGGAAGTCCTATTTGGCTTCGGGTGACATTTATGTCAGAGGACACCAGTGATATGCAAGTATGCACAGGACAGAAAGGCTCGGACAAATATTCTGATTGAGAGCCCTTGCCTCTGAGGAGTGTAGGAGGAATTCTGTATTTTCACTTCTCTACTGTTTGACTCTTTTACAATGAGGTCGTATTATTTCAATACTTTTTAACACCCAGAAAAGATTTTGTTGTTAAATATTCCTTTAAAACATGAGTAGGCTGTTTTCAACTTTCCTCCATTTTAAATGAAATTGGGATGAATATCCTAGCACATTCATCTTTGCAGGCATCTGTGTTGATTCTTTTATGTCACCCTTAGTTCATGATTGAAGAAATAAATGGACAAGCACATATTTATTGTTTCTCTGCTTGTGCCTTTGGAAAAAAATTGCAGAAGTGTAAATGTAGTCCTTGATGGATTTTGCAAATTTGTCCTGTAAAAATGGCACCAGCTTACACTAACCCAGGAGTGGGTAAAAGGTCTTGTTTTAAAGAACAAGTATCATGTTCTTTAAAACAAGTACAGACAGTATTATGTTTTAAAATAACTACTAATGCAATCGAAAACACAATAACGATTCACATCCTTATAGTGATATTATGTGTCAAGCTCCATTCTAAGTGTTTCACACTTACTTCTTCAATTAGTCCTTGCAAAAATCCTACTTTACTCTTCACTTTACAGACAAGGAAATTGAGGCACAGGACAATGAAGTGACTTATGCAATGGTCTGGCTTTAATAAGAGGCCCACGGTTGAACACCAGGCAGGACGGCTTGAGGCTCTGAGCTCATGACCGTCCTAACAGAAGTGCATTCTTGTCAAATATTTTCTGTTTTGTGGGCAGTACTTTCTCTGTTGTAACTACTCAACTCTGCAGATCTAGAACAAAAGCAATCAGAAAATATGTAAATGAATGGGTGTGGCTGTGTTTCAATAGAGCTTTGTAGACACTGAAATTTGAATTTCACATAATTTTCACATATTGTCAAAGATTATTCTTTTGCTCTTTAAAAACTGTTTTTTTTTTATTTATCATTACAGTTTATGTATTTTAGATTCTGTAGGAAGTAAATAGTGGAGTTATATATCAAAAATGCAGTAGTATTGGTATTTATATTTACCATGTGATCTTTACTGGAAATCTTTATTTCTTCATGTAGGTTCAGTCAATTGTTTAGTGTTCCTTCCTTTCTTTAAAAACTGTTTTAAAATGTAAAACTCCTTAGTTTGCAGGCTGTACAAAAATAGACAGCTGGATAGGTATAGATGCTCACTATATAGTAAAGATACTAACCCACTGTAAGTTTTACAAAACTTTTTAATAAAATTTATTGAGATTTCTACAGTTCATGTGTTCCCACTGGAAACAATGCTTGGTTCTAAGTATGTGAAGGCATAATTAAGCTATTTGCAAATTTCTCTTAATCATGTCATTATTTGTGTGGTAACTTCACCTCTGCCCTGAAACCATCCTTATTTATCTTTAGCAGTTGGGCGTCCACTAAGACACTGCTGGAAGAATGAGTAGAACGGGGAGGACAGCTTCCAGCTCCATAGTCAGCTAGTCCTGAATCCCTGGGCCTTTGTTTATTTCTGTAAAAATCTCCAGTATTATTATATACTAACACACTACTGATGTGCAATTCTGCTGGTTCAGTCCTGCAAGTTTTTGATAACTGTGGGGTGTGGTGCACAGTCTCTCCCAGGCACTGTGAGGTGTCCAGCAGCCCCAGCCCCTGTGCCTGCACTGGTTGTGACCCCAGAAAAATAATCCCCACTTAAAAATGCCTCCTAGGAGGTAGCAGCATCCCAATCAAGAACTCTGAGTAGGCCATGGGGCTTCTTCTGTCATTCTTTTGTTTGTTTCTTCACTACTGCTCCCCTTACCACATTCCCTCAGAACCATGGTGTCTTGGTGCACAGAAGTCATCTCCCCTCACCCCCATACCCAGGTTTCTCTCCTTAGGCACTTCATTTATTAACAGTGGCTGTTTACTGAGTATTTACTGCATTATTGGCTATTATTCTTCTGAGAGCACAATGAGATAGCTTTACAGAGGGGAAACTGGATCCCCAAAAGCTGAGTCACTTTCCTAAGGCCACACAATTAGAAAGTGGCCACTTCATGGCCTTTCATTGTGAAGCTCTGTCATGTGACTCCTTTCCTGCATCCTCCACTCACATTTTTTATAGCCCCTTTACTTATTTTTTATTAAGATTTATTCACACACTGTACAATCATCCAAAGTATACACTCAGTTGTTCACATTAACATCATATACTTGTTCATCCATCACCCTGTTCTATTTTTTGGATGTTTTCCTTGTACCAGAAAAAAGTGAAAATAAGAATAAAAAGTAAGAGTAAAAAAAGAACACTCAAATCATTTCCCCCCATCCCACCCTATTTTTCATTTAGTTTTTGTCCCTATTTTTCTACTCATCCATCCATACACTGGATAAAGGGAGTGCGATCCACAAGGTTTTCACAGTCACACTGTCACCCCTTGTAATCTACATTGTTATACAATCGTCTTCAAGCTTCAAGGCTACTGGGTTGTAGTTTGATAGTTTCAGGTATTTCCTTCTAGTTATTCCAATGAATTAAAACCTAAAAAGAGTTATCTATATAGTGCATAAGAGTGCCCACCAAAGTGACCTCTCGACTCCATTCATAATCTCTCAGCCACTGAAACTTTATTTCATTTCATTTTGCATCCCCCTTTTGTTCAAGAAGATGTTCTCAATCCCATGCTGCTGGGTCTAGATTCATTCCCAGCATCATATCCCACATTGTCAGGGAGATTTACACCCCTGGGAGTCAGAGCCCATGTATGGGGGAGGGCAGTGAGTTCACCTGCCGAGGTGGCTTAGCTAGAGAGAGAGAGGCGACATCTGAGCAACAAAGAGGCACTCAGGGGGAGACTCTTAGGCACAAATGCAAGCAGGTTTAGCCTCTCCTTTGCAGTGACAAGCTTCATAGGGGCAAGTCCCAAGACAGAGGGCTCAGCATGTCAAGCTGTCAGTCCCCAGTGTTTGTGAGAACATCAGCCACAATCCAGGTGAGGAAGCGCAACACCTCTGCATCCTCCCCCAGCTCCTCAGGGAGGACCTGCATATATATTTTCATTTTTTTTAAATTAACTTTATCAAAAAATTAAAAAAAAAACAGACAATTAAAAAAAAAAAACATTTCAAACAAAACCAAAACCAAGGAATAGGAAAAAAATAACAAATAACCTAAAATAACTACAAAACTTCCAAGAAGTTCCTACTGTACCCGAAGAAAATATACAGACTATAACCCAGCAAAGGAATAAGAAAAACAGAGAATCTAAGATAACTACATTTCTGTGAACTTGTTCTTACCATACCCACCAGAAATTAACAAGTCTTAATCATTCCTGAGCATTCACAGAATGTTAAATTTACCCATGATAACTTATTTGTTCTTATTAGGTTATCATTCCCCCTTCACTATTTGCTGTCTATCGCTATGTCCCCTACATTCTACATTATAAACCACTTATTTCACATTTTTCACAGTGTTCACATTAGTGGTAACATCTAAAATTTCTCTTTTTGTGCCTGCCTTATTTCACTCAGCATTATGTCTTCAAGTTTCATCCATGTTGTCATATGTTTCATGACCTTTTTCTGCGGTCGCGGTTACTACTTCTAGGGGGAGAGGCGGCCGGTAGCCGAGCCCTCAGCTCTCGGGGCTGCTTAAAGGGTACCGGCGGCGGGGGCTCTTTCCCGGAGGCGAGGGCGAGGCGGAGGACGTGGCCGGGGTCCTCGGCGAGAGGCGTGCAAGGAGGGCGGCGATAGGGACAAGACACTCTTCATCCAGTAGGAGTATGCGCCAAAGAGATTTATTCAGGGGTGATTACAGGTTATATAGGCTGGTAATAAGGGCAGGGCTGGAAAAGAGGTGAAGTAGCCTTAAATGGCAATACTGAAGGGATAGGGGCTAGGATTGGTTCTGAGAGAACGCCGGAACCGTTGCAGCGGGGCGGGGGTAGTTCTGGCCACGGGCATGCGCGCTGGCGGTGGCAGGAGTGGCCTTGGCACCAGGGAGTGAGTGGGTAAGATAAGGAAGTGGGGAAAGGGCAGTTGGGAGAAAGGCGGTTTCCTCCGGCAAGCCTCCCCTGCCAGTGGCATTTTGGGTGAGGAAAAGGGAGCTGCCTTGACCTCGCTCCCTAGGCTCGGGGGGGCTGCAGAGGGCACTCACGCCCGTACCTACTACCCTCCCCAGGGGGTGATCAGGTCCCCTGGCCCAGGCCTGGCAAGCCGAGGTACAAGCTCAGACACCCGCAATTCCCCTTTCTTTTCTAATTAGAGGAAGAGGCTTTACCGGAGAGGCCCGCTAAGGGTGAGGGAAGGGGGAGGTTAGGGAAGGGAAAAAGGGGTTGACGGTGGTTCAGCGAGGCTGGAGCTCAGTGTTGGTGTGGTGCCCGGGCGCTTGATAATGGCTTCGCTGCAGCGGGCTGGGCGAAGGTGAGGGGTTTAAAGTTCAGGGGTTCAGAGAAGCTGGAACTCGAGGCGAGAGCGATGTTCAGGTAATTGAGAAGGGTCTCGCGGTTGGCGAGTCGACCGGTGGTGTTGAGGTCGCGGAGGGTTGGCTGTCATCTTGGAGTGGGGGGCGTCAGAGGTGGCGAGTCGCTGATACTGGATTTGCACGAACGAGGAAAAAATGGCATCCGTTTGTTTTCTTACAAGCTGGACAATTTTGCGGATGAGGCAGGGTCCTAAGATGAGAGCTAGAATAATTATTAATAAGGGGCCAAGAAAAGGAAGGATGTATGGGAGGATGGGAGTGAAAAAACTGGACCAATAACTGGTGGCTTCACGATCTCTTTTACGTTTCTCCAGTCCCTCTCGGACCCTTTTCAGGCTATCCTCGACGAGACCTGTGGAATTGGCATAAACACAGCACTCTTCTCCTAGGGCGGCGCAGAGGCCTCCCTCTTTGAGGAGGAGAAGGTCAAGACCTCGGCGGTTTTGGAGCACTACCTCAGAGAGGGAATTGACAGAATTTTTTAGATGGTGAATAGCGTTTTGTAAGTGATGAATGTCTTCGTCAACAGCCGCCCTGAGGTGAGTTAGGGCGGAGTCTTGACTGGCTAGTGCAGCGATTCCGGTGCCAGCGCCAGCAAGACCTAGGAGGGAGGCAATTGTAAGGACGGTGATGGGCTCTCGCTTTTGCAGTGGGGCAGGAGCCGCAGTTTTTTCCAGACGGAGGAAGAAGTCTTCTTCGCTGTGGTATAAGACCCTAGGGATAAGGACAATTAGGAGGCAAGTTTCTTTATATTCATTGATGACATTCGTGCTGAGACAGGGGGTAAGTCCTGTAGAGGAGCAGAGCCATTGGGAGGAGTTATGAGGAATGAGAAATTTTGCTGAGCTGCTAGGAGATGAGTAGCTGGCACAGGCAGTGAGGTCGGGAGAGTTACTGGAGCGAGGGCGGACGCACTTTCCCGTATAGGAGACTGAATGAAAGGTCAGGGGGACGGCAGAGGTATTCCAATTGCATTCCAAGGGGCTGTTTTCTGTGCTTTCTGAAAAGGAGAGGTTGGAGGCAACGGGCTCGTATAGAGAGGAAGAGGTGGAGAGGCAGAGCCAGCAGGATGAGGTAAAATTGGGGTTGGAGGAGTTTACTGAGGCAAAGGCGGCTTGGATGAGGCTGAGGAGGGGAGAAGAATAACGAGAAGGGGGCAAAGGAAGCTGGGGTGGTGGGGTTTGAGATGTAGTTGAAGTGCGTTTAGCCGGAGCTAAGACGCGGCTGGAGGGCTGTGGAAAAAGAGGGTTAATGACCTTGTTGGGACTAATATTAAAGGGCTTTTTTATAATAGTATCTTTCTTTGGTTGGTTTATTGCCTCCTTTCTTATGAATATAAGGGTTCCCCGATCGAACCCCGATAGCCAAATTCGGAAGCCCCAAGTTTTACCCAAGAGCCAAGACGTATCGGCAGGGTTTTGTATGGTGAGCATTAGTCTTTTAGGACAAGGGTACCTGTTGAAATAGCGATAGCCTGGATTTTGGCAAGAATACGGGATTACTGCGAGGTTTAGAAATTTGTCAGGGACAGAAGGTTTCCAGCCAGTGGCTATTGTTTCACACCCCCAGTACGGGCAGTAATAGTTTGTTGGGGATTTGCAGTATGATTTTCCAGGATTTGAAGCTGGACACATATAATAATCCTGAAGATTTAGGCTGCCTGGATAACTAGGAAGGTTTGGATTAGGAGGGACAAACAGATCAATGGCATAAAAGACGAAGGAGGGAGATCCTGCTGTGGTGTTGGAAAGAATTATTGTGGAGTCTTTCCAACGCGCAAGGGTCCACTTCCAAGGCTGGTGGGGATCGCCCTGGGTAGAAGAGGCAAGAACTAACATGACCATTAGAAGGGAGGTTATGCTTGGGTGAGGGTTGAGAGGGTGTATGACATGGTGTTTTGCCTGTTTATAGAGGCGTATAATTTTTCTAATTTCTCGCCGCTGCTGCGCTCTGCTCGGACTGGGGTTCAGGCCCAGGTGTACTGTTGTCATCTGGTGCACCAGGCTGCGGAGACGACGGCGTTCCCGTCTCGTTGAACGCGTGGTTGCTGGTGGCGGGCCGGATTGCCCTTCCTGGGAACAATATTGGTTGTGCTGCATCATCTGGGAAAACACAAGCAAACCCGCGCCCCTGGGCGAGAAGTGGGGAGGGACCTTTCCAGGTATTATTCTCCGGGTCCTTCCAGTAAACCATCGGGGCTTGGGTGGGCCTATACGAGGGCCCCCAATGTTTATGTAGGGGCGAAAGCCCTTCCTTATTAAATGTGAGTAGATTAAGGTGAATAAGGGCTGCTATAACAAGGTCCCCTGGAGTTGCCTGGGGGAGCATTGCCCTTTCTTTTTCAATCTGTATTTTTAAGCGGCGATGGATTTCTTCTACAATGGCTTGCCCCTGTGGATTATAGGGGATGCCGAAATGATGGGTGATGTTATATAACTGAAGAAAAGCCGCAAAAGAGGCACTGCGATAGGCAGGCCCATTGTCTGTTTTTAGGTCCCAAGGGACTCCCATGAAGAGAATTCCTTGTCTCAGGGCTTTGATACAATGTTTGGCCGTTTCCCCGACGAGGGGGACTGCATAACACATAGCTGAAAAGGTGTCAATCATTACATGTACATACTTGAGGCGCCCAAAGGACGGAATATGAGTTACATCCATTTGCCATTTAGAATTTGGTTTTAAGCCTCGTGGGTTGACTCCTTGAGGTTGTAAAGGGCCAAGTGGCGCAAAGGGTGCACAAGTTGCACAATTGCGGACAAGATGTTTACAGGTATTTAAGGGAAGGTTACATAGATGATGTAACGACGTAGCCGAAAAGTGAAACCTGGAATGCAATAACTTGGCCTAGTTAACAGCATCCCCCGGAGGGGCTGCCGTGTGGGTTAGCATAGCTTGGGTATCTTGAGCTGAGACCGCTTGGTCTACTATACTGTTGCCATTAGCCAAGGGCCCCGGAAGGCCTGAGTGACTACGAATGTGGCTAATGAACCAAGGATCCTGTCGATGCTCCAGGATGCTTCTGAGGTCAGAAAGTGCTTTATCAATGGCCGAGTCTCCCGGGAAAAAGGTGGAAAACGCGAGGACTCGGCAGACCTGATAAGTGTAGAGGCTGTCAGTGAAAATGTTTACTGGGTGGCTGCAGTGGGCGTTTAGTGCGTATGACACTGCCAGAATTTCCCCCACTTGGACCGAATGAAGGTTGACATAACTGAATAGGCGGGGTTCCGGATGGTCCTGTGAATAAGAGAGGAAGGCGAAACGGGTTTTGGAGGCGTCAGTAAAGACGGTATTGGCACCCGGGATGGGTGCAGAGGAGGGGAAAGGATGGAAGGGACTGCGGAAGGGAAGCTTGGCGAGTCCCTGTAACAGCCGATGGCTAGGATAGTGGCAGCTGAATTCCCCCTGGAATCCTTCTAAAAGGATTTGCATGTCCGGGTTGTCACGTATAAGCAGGCGGGTTTGGCCTGTGTCTAGGGGCCAAACAATTTTTTCTGGTGGCTCTCCGAATACATGAACAGCCAAGGTAACTAGATCTGAAGCTAGGCTGATCCAGAGCCGTACTGCGGGGCAAATCTTCCTAAGTCGACTTTTAGCGGGATGCACCCAAAGTAGAGGGCCTTCCTGCCACAGGCAGCCCATGGGGGTGCCGGGTGTAGGGAGGATGAGTGCTATAAGATTGCCCTCTCTAGTGCTGAACCTGTTGAGACACCAGGCAGCAAGTGCCTTGTTAATTGCGGCAATGGCTTCTTTTGCCTCCTGGGTGAGCTTAATGCGCCGGGAGATTGCTAGCGGCGGAGCTTCAGGGACACTCAGCAGCATAAAGAGTGGTTGTAGCTGCGCTGTGGTGATCGGCAACGCAGAGCGGAGCCAATTGATCTGACCGCAGAGCTGTTGAAGCTCAGTGATAGTGACCCGGTCCGGTATGTCCAGCTGGGGAGCGGACGGAGCAATGGTTTTATCAATATTAAACCCTAAGAAGGCTAATGGTGGCACAATTTGAACTTTATCGAGTTGAATCGTTAGGCCGAGGTCAGCTAAATTAGTGGTAAGGTTTTTGAGGATTAGAGGAAGCGTCTCGGCGTCTTCAGAGGCCACTAAGATGTCATCCATGTAATGGATGAGCATGGCCCGCTTTCGCAGGGGGGCCACTGCGTGATTAACATACATCTGGCAGATGGCCGGACTGTTACGCATCCCTTGAGGGAGGACTTTCCATTGGTACCTATTAGCCGCGCCCGCGTGATTGGGGACGGGAACTGTAAAGGCAAAGCGCGGGCGGTCTCGCTCATGTAGCGGGATGGAAAAGAAACAGTCTTTGATGTCAATGGTGGCTACGTGATAGTGAGCCGGGATGGCTACCGGATGGGGAAGGCCAGGCTGCGGGGAACCCATGGGAAGAATATGCTTATTGATTTCCCGCAAATCATTGAGGAGCCTAAATTTCCCTGTGGTTTTTTTATGAATAACAAATACTGGCGAGTTATTGGGGCTAGTAGAAGGTTCTATGTGGCCAGCATTCAATTGTTCTTGTACGAGGGCTTGGAGTACTACCAATTTATGCATGGGAAGGGGCCACTGCTCCACCCATATAGGTTCCTCAGTATCCCACTGCAGAGGAACGGGCGCTGGAGGTGTTAAGCGAGCAGTGGCGCACATTATTGGGGGGGGCTGCGTGGTAAGCACTGCCCCAGAGGCGGCGAGGATGTCACGGCCCCATAAAATTTGGTCTATGGTGTGTAGAAATAACGGGCGGAAGGTACCTGAGTGGCCTTCTCCATCCTCCCACTTAATGGGTCTTATGGCCTGAAGAGAAGTAGAGGTGCCAGTGGCTCCCACTACCGAGGGACCATCAAGAACCATGCACATGGTGGCATATTGAGCGGGCATGCAAGAGATTTCTGCCCCTGAATCGAGCGTGCCTGTGTACCATTGCCCCTCTATTTTTAACTTACGAGTAGGTTTTTCTGGAGTGAGGGGGACTGTCCAGAGAAGCATTTTATTGTTGGAGCATTGATTAGTTTTATTGGAACCGGCCGGCACGCTGCCTCTTAGGGGCGGGGCTGAGGCTTGCCCCGCTTGGAGTTTAAAGCCTGCTCAGTGCTTTGGTGTTGACTACCGCCAGGGCACCAGGGATAGCAGAATTTTTTTAAATCTTTCTCGTTAAGGTCTCTGTAGCTGCTTTTGCAATCGCGCGCCCAGTGATAACCACGTTGGCAGCGCGGGCATGGAGTGGGAGGGGGGCGCCCATTGCGTTGCATGGGAGGCGGGCATTTGGCCTCCGTATTGGGGCATTCCCTGGCAAAATGACCGCTTTGCCCGCATTTAAAACAACTGGTGGTGGCGGCCAAGGCGGCCGTGACGGCGCCAGAGACAGCCTGGGCTAGAGACGTGGCAGCTGGATCAAAGGTGCTGCAGGCGAGAACCCAGTCATCTATCCTTTTTTCCCGCAAGGGAAGAATGGCTTGCTTACAGGGGGGGTTAGCTCCTTCTAGAATGAGTTCGCGGGTGAGCGCTAACTGGGCTTGGGGGTCGGTGACTTTTCTAGCACAGGCCTCTTCAACCCTGGAAACGAAGGTGGCAAAAGGTTCGTTTGGCTCCTGGAGGAGCTTGGTAAATTTGTCAGGTCGACGGGCAGAGCAATTGGCAAACGCGCGTAAGGCGATGCCTCTGAGGACAGTCCAGAAGGTAGCAGGGACATTAATATAAGCAGACGCATTTAGAAATGCTCCAGTGCTCAAATAGGCATCAGGGGGATGATAGACTCCAAGGGCTGCGTCTTGCTCACTTTGCTGAGCTGCTTCTGCCTGGAAGTGAGCACGCCAGTCAACAAACTGACCGGGGTTAAGAATGGAACGGGCAAGCGAGGCCCAGTCTTGGGGGATGCAATAGTCCATGCCGAGATCCTGTAGTATTTGGGAAGCGTATGGGCTACCTAACCCGTCCTCCTTGACGGCCCTGCGAAGCTGCTTGATAGTATCTGAGTCAATGGGATACCAGTCATACGGTTTCTGTGGAGTGGGCGCAAGGTTAAGAGGAAAGCAGCGAAAAGCACGAGAGAAAGGAGGACGCGCTTGCAGAAGGCTTGGCGCGGAAGTGGGGGTAGGGGGAGCGTTGCCCCAAGGGTTGCCTTGAGGTGTAGAAGGCAGCCAGGGGTTGTTAGCCGGTGGGGTGGAAGGAGCGGCGGCAGCTGCCGGTAGCGGCTCCGAGGGGGAGCTCGCCGAAGGGGGAGGTGGGAGTGGGAGGCCCCAAGCGTCGCAAGATGGCGGCGCGGTGGGCGTGGCTAAGACACAAGATGGTGGATCAGCCCCGCCCTGTGAAAGGGCAGGGTTCAAGGCATAAGATGATGGACTAGCTCCGCCCTGTGGAAGGGCTGGGTAAAGCATATGCGGTTTCCGGCCCAGCTTAGGGCTGATGTCATTGCCGGAGCATTTCCTCCCCTCGATGGAAGAAGAAGGAGGAAGTTCGCCATCTTGGCGAGGCTCAGTGTTATTTTGCTTTTTGGGAGTCACCTCGAGCGCGTTGTTAATCTGCTCGACTAAGGACTCCGTGTCCGAGTCATGATTTGAATTAGTATTGCTATCTGAATCTGTTGGCTGGGTTGATAGGGCCTCCTTGGATTTAACGAGGCCTCGATCCGGGGGGAGGGAGCCTTGAAGGCAGGAGCGGATGGTTATTAAGGTGGGGAGCAAGCCGGGAGGGAAGCGCTTGCTCTCATGTTCCATAGCATTAGTGACTCGATCAATAAGACGGTCATAAGTAACAGGGTCCCAAAGATGGCAAGTGGTGAGCCATGGGTTAAAGGGCAGCAGGAGGTCCCAGTACACCTGCAGCTGCCGGACAGACACTTTACAGCGATGCGTGTCTAGGAGACCCGCTAGAGCACGAACTTGAGGTGCCTGACATGTAGATATACGATTACCCATAGCTGAGGGGGGAGGAGGGGGGGTTACTCCCGAGCCGGGCCGGCCGGCTGGCAGGGAGGAGGAGGAGGAGTTGTTTACCGAGCAGAGAGAATGAGATAAGCTGTGGCCGCAAGGCCGAAGGAGACGGCGAGAGCGGAAAGCAGTGCCCTTTGGCAACGGGAGCAGTCAGGGGGGGCGGTTGCAAAGAGGCACACGGCACCAAATGAGGAAATAAAAATACAAAGAATTACAGCAAAGTAATGGAGGGGAAGAGGGAGAGCGTTAGGAGGAACAGGGGTCATAGAAGTGCGCATACAAAAGGACGAAGAGAGCGTAGGGGAAGGGAGGAGTTCCTACTGGATGAAGAGAGCGTGGGGGAAGGGATGAGCGGCTTCGGAGCAGGGAACCTCCCACGGCTCCGGAAGCGGCGAAGGAGAGGCGGCCCTACCTTGCAGGCGAGGAAACGGGAAGCTGGAGAGGCGTCCGGGCGAGCGATCGACCCGCTGAACTGTTGTGTGGAGACGTTCCCTCACACGGGGCACCAGTTGCGGTCGCGGTTACTACTTCTAGGGGGAGAGGCGGCCGGTAGCCGAGCCCTCAGCTCTCGGGGCTGCTTAAAGGGTACCGGCGGCGGGGGCTCTTTCCCGGAGGCGAGGGCGAGGCGGAGGACGTGGCCGGGGTCCTCGGCGAGAGGCGTGCAAGGAGGGCGGCGATAGGGACAAGACACTCTTCATCCAGTAGGAGTATGCGCCAAAGAGATTTATTCAGGGGTGATTACAGGTTATATAGGCTGGTAATAAGGGCAGGGCTGGAAAAGAGGTGAAGTAGCCTTAAATGGCAATACTGAAGGGATAGGGGCTAGGATTGGTTCTGAGAGAACGCCGGAACCGTTGCAGCGGGGCGGGGGTAGTTCTGGCCACGGGCATGCGCGCTGGCGGTGGCAGGAGTGGCCTTGGCACCAGGGAGTGAGTGGGTAAGATAAGGAAGTGGGGAAAGGGCAGTTGGGAGAAAGGCGGTTTCCTCCGGCAAGCCTCCCCTGCCAGTGGCATTTTGGGTGAGGAAAAGGGAGCTGCCTTGACCTCGCTCCCTAGGCTCGGGGGGGCTGCAGAGGGCACTCACGCCCGTACCTACTACCCTCCCCAGGGGGTGATCAGGTCCCCTGGCCCAGGCCTGGCAAGCCGAGGTACAAGCTCAGACACCCGCATTTTTCCTTCTTACTGCCGTGTAGTATTCTATTGTGTGTATATACCACACTTTGTTTATCTACTCATCTGTTGAAGGACATTTTGGTTGTTTCCGTCTCTTGGCAATTGTGAATAATGCTGCTATGAACATTGGCGTGCAGATATCTGTTCGTGTCACTGCTTTCAGATCTTCAAGGTATATACCAAGAAGTGTAATTGCTGGATCGAAGGGTAACTCTGTATTTAGTTTTCTAAGGAAGTGCCAGACTGACTTCCAGAGTGGTTGCACCATTATACAATCCCACCAACAATGAATAAGAGTTCCAATTTCTCCACATCCCCTCCAGCATTTGTAGTTACCTGTTTGTTTAATGGCAGCCAATCTAATTGGTGTGAGATGGTATCTCGTTGTGGCCTTAATTTGCATCTCCCTAATAGCTAGTGAGGCTGAACATTTTTTCATGTGTTTTTTGGCCATTTGTATTTCCTCTTCAGAGAACTGTCTTTTCATAGTTTTTGCCCAATTTATAATTGGGCTGTCTGTGCTATTGTTGTTGAGTTGTAGGATTTCTTTATATATGAAGATATCAGTCTTTTGTCAGATACATGGTTTCCAAATATTTTTTCCCATTGAGTTGACTGCCTCTTCACCTCATTGACAAATTCATTTCAGATGCAGGAACTTCTAAGTTTGAGGAGTTCCCAATTTACCTATTTTTTCTTTTGTTGCTTGTGTTTTGTGTGTAAGGTCTAGAAAGTGACCACCTAACACAAGGTCTTGAAGATGTTTCCCTACATTATCTTCTAGGAGTTTTATGGTAAAACTTGGCTTTTTATTTATCCATTTGGATCCCAGGTCAACACAGGTAAGTTTCCTATCATCTTTCTGAGTTGGAGGGCACATATATTCGTATATATTTTTTCTATTCTGCACTGTCACTAAGGGTCTAGCCACTTGAAAGGCTCAGTGTCAGTCAGTGACATTGCACACATGCAGGCTGCTGTCTTGTGTTGATCCCCTAAACCCCAGGAACCTTGGTCACTGAGGGCAATGCCTGGATTTACTCTGCACCAGGACAGCTCATGTTTAGCTCATTTGCTTACTGCTCTCTGCTCTTCCGGTTCTTCTTCAGTTTGGCCCACAGGGATGTCTTAGTTTGCTGGGGCTGCTAGAACGAATTCTGTGAACTGTGTCTTAAACATCAGGACTGTGTTGGCTCATGGTTTGGAGACCAGACATCCAACATCACGGAATCAGCAGCCATCCCTTCTCTGAGGCCTCTTTTTTCTCTCCTGTGGTTTGCACTTCTGTGTCCAAACTTCCTCTCATCACAAGTTCTCCAGTCGCACCAGATCAAGGCCCACCCTGATTCTGGCCTCATCTTAACATGTCTCCACAGACCCCGTTTACAGACGAGCCCCCAGCCCAGGACCAGGGTGGGCCGTGAGCACGTGTTTGTAGGTGACAGGATCCGACTCACCACGGGGGTGTGATTCACCCTCTCACAGCAGGCACCTGGGTGTTTGTTTTCCACATTATGAAAGTTGTTTTACTAAGTATGTTTAATGGATATCATCTAGTCCAGCATATTTTCAGAAACTGAAATCTAGATTTCCCAAAATATGTTCTGCAGAACCCTAGTGTTCAATCCAGTGTGAATATGTGTTCTATGAAAAAAAATGAATCTTAGCAATATTTTCCTTCTAAGATTTACCTTTAAATATATGTAAGAAAACTAATCTTGATTATATCTTTTCTTTTGTTCCTGCACTGGTGGCCTTTAGGAAATGCTGTGCCTTTCCACAGAATGTGAGGAGGTCAAAGAAGCAACTGATATAACCCAATCAATTACCATCCAACCATCTCACTGATATAGTCACATAAACAATGGCCAGCGATCTACATTCTATATCCTGTTTTATATTCCAATAAATATTTGTGATATTCTGTTTCAATTTTAGGACTTCAATTCTGCCATTCCATCAACAGATGGTGCCACTGTATTACAGTTCAAATTTTGTGAAGGAAAACCATTCTGGAGCAGTTGTTCCTACAAGCATCTCAGCTTTCCTAGAGGCCTCAGTCCTTGATTTTACACCCTAAGAAATGTTTATTGTAGTTCTTTTGGAAAAAAAAAAAAAGTCTTTGTATGGTTAAAAACTATGCTGCAGGACAAAATTGGCTGGAATTCTCTGGTGTATAGTGTATTTCTAGAAACTGAAGAGTGTATGTGTGCTATTGTGTTATAAAGCAATTAGCTTCCAAAAATAATGTTTGTAATAAACAGAAGATTAATACCTGCTTTAGTATTTTATATCATAAATTCTCCTTTTATTTTCATTTTACAGTTTAAAAAATACTTCCATGTGTTAGAAAAGAGCTCTCCATTTTTTATAATGAGATAGGTAAGACAATGTCTGATGCCTATTTATGTTTCTTCCCTCACAACTGATATCCAATATAAAAATGGTCACAGCTCTGCAAAGAGATCTTTTTCTAGCTAAGTGTTCCCTGAAATTATGCCACATGGAGACCCTGGTTTCATGCTGCAGTGAGTCATGCAGGGCAGCTTGGGATGGTGCAACCCCGTGTGCCTGGCATAGAGAGAACTTAGCAGGAGGCCCGGAGCTCCATCCCAGCCCAAGCTCTGCCTTTGCCTCCTCAGGGGTGGTTGTCAAAGTCACAGCCTTATCACAGAAGGTGATATGCACAAGTCACTTCCGGAGGGATTAATTTGAAGCTTCTTCTGCTTACCCTCTGTGATTTGGGGAACAGCTAATCAGACGTATGGATGGTCTGGAAAAAAAGTAATTGACAGGACAGCAGTTCTTTAGCAATTCCAAAACCGTAGGCAACACAATGTCGTCTTTAGAATCATGTGGATCAATTAGGTGAGGAGGTCAGCAGGTGAGAAATGCAGTTCAGAGTAACTTGGGAACAGAAACCCAAGTTAGGGACTGTGATAAATGGAGCAATTATCAATACCCTGGACACATTTTATTTAATTTTATTAACAAATTGGGAAAATAGCCTTAACATCATTTTCCCTTGGTGTAACTTTGAACATGTAACTCTCATTTAGTAGCATGATATTTTTATAGTTTGCTAACAGATTTTCACATTTATACTCTGGTTTATTCTCATTCATTCTTATTACTCAACTTTCCTAGAGGCCTCAGTCCTTGATTTTATACCCTAAGAAATGTTTGTTGTCATTCTTTTGAAAAAAAAAAAAAAATCTTTGTATGGTTAAAAAATATGCTGCAGGACAAAATTGGCTGGAATCCTTTAGGAAAGCAAGTGCAGGGCCCAGACTTAAAGCCCAGTCCCTCTAAATAATGTGCTGTTTTTTTCTCATATAATGGGGGCTGAAAAAATTAAATTTACTACAGCTCTAGTGGCTTTATAGGAGAGTAAGTGAAGAAGTTTACAGCACAAAGGTGGATCAGATGGTGCAAATGTTTCCTTTTCCTGTTAAATCGTGGTAGAAGATGACATGCACTATCCTTTTAAGAATTGTGCTCTTTATTGGGGTTTAAATGGGGCAGGTGGGGGCCTTCCTGGGCTCTTTGCAGTTGGAGTGGTGAGTGAGGAGTGGGAAAGACATTCTTGGCTGGGCACAAGAGGGCAAAGACAAATCCAAGACTCATTTGTGAAGTTCCACTTCCATCTGCATTATACTCTTCTAAAGTTTGTTTGTAGTTTCTTATCCAGTCTGTGACAGACAATAAGATTTTACATGTGCCCTCGTTCCTTTGGTTCAGGGAAGTGGATAATGATTTTTTAATGAGGGAAGCTTTTTATCCTTTTTTAGATATTCCTTGATGATAGGAAGTGTGCTTTTACTCATTGAAAAAATTGTGGCTTATAATTTTTTCAGAGAAGTTTTATGCAAACTGGTTTTATATATTATATTTATATAATATATATTATATATAACAATTGAAGTTTATGTAACTTAAGCAACTGAGAAAAATACAGAGAGAGTTTAAATTTTTGTCAGTTTTGAGGTCGTATGAAGCAGAGTTTTAGCTACAGGATGACATGCTTCCAGTGGAAAACTCCAGGATATCATTTGCATTCATAGAAGGACATAATAATAAATACCTTTTATTTAGAAAAATAATTTTAAGGATAGAAAATGTGATATACAATGCCAGCAGGCGGAGAAGACAAGGGGAAGGATGCTACAAAAGGGCGATGGGTGAGGAGTGGGCCGTGAGAAGCCAGAAGCAGCAGGAGGAGGATCCTGGGGCGGGAAAGCGCCGCGTCGGTTCCAAGAAAGATCCGTTCAGTGCTGAAGTGGCCAGACGCGGACGGCTCTTCCAGGACGCAGGTGAAAGACTAAAGCGACGCCCCAAACAGTGATCGATAAGGAGGTAGAGAATGGCGCATCAAAGAGAAGGTCATTTTCTCCAACAAGCGCCCGAGGGGGGCCATCTCTGCTCGTTCCCGCGCCGGGCGCAGGGAGGGTCTGCAGCTTCGCGTTGCCCCGTGTGGCCGCAGCGCGGTCCGGCCCCGGGACTCAGGGCTGCTCCTTTGCCGGCGGGGTCGGTGGCGGCGGTGGCTGGACCCCCTCTGGGAACCGGGAGTCCGCTCTGCCCGGTGCAGGGCAGCCCAGTGGCGGGCGAGCAGCGCGGGCGGCTGACCTCGAGGCTGACGCAGCCCGCCGTCTGCTTGGCTTCCAAGGCCTGTCCACGAAGGATGCTTCCCGGTGGGCGATGACACGACGCTCTTTGCGCAGTGCCACTTTCGTGCGACCACCCCGATGCCTCAAAGCCGGATCCTACTGAGCCCAATCTCCCTCCTGCCCCTGACCGAGCCGTCGGCACTGTCCGTGAGTCTGTCCGTGTGAGCGCGCACCTCGGCCCACTTCTCTTTCCCACTATCCTGCCCTGAGCGTCCGTTTTCCAAGACGACCCGTGCATGACCACCCTCCGTCGCCTGCTCCTGAGGGGCCCCGCGGGGCGAGCTGAGGCAGGCCCGGAATGACGGCGCTGCCTCTCTGACCCCCCGTTACGCGCGTCGGTCCCTAAAGCGCGGTTCCTGCCATCCCCACTGCGGGCAGCAGCCTCGCTCTGCGCGGCTATGCAGGGGACGTGGCGTAACGCTGCCGGTGCCGCTCGCCCGCGCATTCCTTAGGGTCTGGTGAATGGTCTCCGCCAGGACTTCTGAGAACGCGGTCACTCGGTAGCCCCTGGGCTCTGGGGTAAATCCCTCCAGCGCGCACGCTGCTCCGAGCCTTTCCTTTTCCCACCACCCGCCACCGCAGGTCTGGCCTGTGGCTCCTCAGGGCCGTTGCTTCTGAGACCAGCCAGCAGTGGGCTGCCTCCTCCTCGGGGTCCTTGCAGGGGCGTTAAATCCTGCACCCCAGGAAGGTGCTCCTGCTTCAGCCCTGCGCTCCATCAAGCTCCGTGAGGACCTAGCCCGGTGCAGACTTTCCTGGCTCCTCCCAGTTCATACGGGGAAATCCTGCCTCTCCTTTGAAGCTCAGTTCCTTATCAGGCCCGACCTGTTCGCGCTGGGTTATGCTGTGACTTGTCCCTAGCGAGGGCCCAGTGGCCGGGAGGGCGGGACGGGCCTGGGGGTCCACGTGGCCCTGCAGGGAGAGGCTCCTGCGTCCTCAGGAAGTTGGGAGGGGGCGGCACTCTGGGTCCAGAGCGCTCAGGGGAGTCCGGAGATCCAGGAATTTGCGGACGTCAAGTCTGGACGTCCCCAAAGCATGTGTCAGGACCTGTGCTTTCCCAACCGGGAGCCTGACCTTTGCCTGACTTGGCTGTGAGTTCAGCCTTCTTTGGCGTGCAGCTACACTGGCAGTGCATTCTGGACGTGGTTCCCGGCTTTCCCCGCCCTTCTGGTGCCCGCTGCACTACAGCGGAAGCCATCTGGTCTCCACACTTGGCTTTCAATTGGCCATTAATCACTCCCAGCTCCTTATCTTTCTCTAGAGTTTAACATCGTTTAATCATACCCACCCAGTTTGATTGCCCTTGTCTTTATTTTTCCCCACATTCCTCAAATGCCTGGCACATGCCCCTGTGGTGTCCTCCCAGGGAGGGTCTTAGCAGTTGGCTCCCCCATCCCCTGCCCCTTTCCTGGGACTGGCCGTGCTCCCCTACACCAGTGGCTCGTTCCTGGCCCCAGTCAGCGTGGAGAGGCCCAGCCCAGAGCCCCATCTTACCCCTGCTTTCACATACCACTTCTCGAACGAAATTCACAGGCTCTGAGAGGGTTTGGGGTTCAGGATGTTTATTAGGAAGTGACCTCAGCATCCACCCCAGTGGCAGGGAGGGGCAGGGGGCACCGGCACCGCTGCAGACCGCACTGGCCGGCGGACTCACCGGCAGCTCTGGAGCAGAAAGGCCCTTCGTTGGCCAGAGCTGCGAGGCCATTGTCCTGCCACTCGGGGAGGGGCGCGATTGTAGCTGAGACGTTTCTCTGCAGCTGAGCCCTCTGCCGGGTCATCAGCCCCTTCCTTGAAGGGGGATCTGTGTGGGCTTCACAGTGTCCTAACGGTCGCCAGTAAAGGCACCTCAAATGTTGTCCAAGGACCCGAGGCGTGGAGGAGCAGGAGGCTGCGGCTGGGCGCACAGAGAGCTGTGACCCCCGAGCAGTGAGGCCGAGCCAGTGTCCAGCCCCTGAGGCCCTGGATGAGGACGGGTCCCCTGGGAAGGAAGGACTGCAGTTCCATAAGTGCATAAAACAGATCCTAAGCCCACTTATTTGGATAGATGGGAACTGAGAAAGGGGAACACCTGGATCTTTTGTGAGCTGTTGGATACTGGTCCAAGCTGGCACTGGTTTCCGGGGACCCAGCAGGTTGTGCTCCCCCTCCTGCCCACTCCCCTTCCAGGACAGGCCTGTGTGGGCAACAGACGGGGCCCCGGCTTGGGTGGTCTCCTCGTAATGACACTGAATACAGGTATCATTTGGTGAGATTTAAAACCATCATCTTGCCATTTGTTTTCCATTTGTCCTATCTGCTCTTTGCTCTTTTGTTCCTCTTTTTCTGCTTTCTTTTGGAATGAATGTGTACTTGTTGGAATTTCATTGTATCTCCACTCTTGCTTTGCCGTTTAGTGGTTGCTGTAGGTTTACAACATTTCTTTGATTTGTCACAGCCCCCCCTGCGCTTCACGTGCAGCGTGTGAATCTTAGGACAGTGGGTTTCTTTCCTCTCTCCTGTCTTTCTGCGGTGGTTGCCGTACCTTATACTACACCCTTCAACAAGTGTGGGCGTGAGGGTCCCTGCTCCCGCTCCCTGGCACAGGCACAAGCCTTGTTTCTCGTCCCCCAAAAGTTTCATCAAAAACAAGGTCACGAAGCTCCAGCTTCAGCTGCCACCTGCTCCCTGCACCCCACCCCTATTTTTCCTCCTGAGCGTTTCCCTCATTTTCTTGGAAGCTCAGCTACTCATTTAAAGAAGTTTGAATTGGGAGAAATTTTCATGATCTGCAAGAACTATCAAAATAAAATTAACTCATAATGGATCGAAGACTTAAACATTAGAGCTAAGACCATAAAATGCTTAGAAGAAAATGTAGGGAAATATCTTAAAGATCTAGCAGCAGGAGGTGATTTCCTAGACCTTACACCCAAAGTGCAAGCAATGAATGAAGAAATAAGTACAAGGATCTCCTCAAAATTGAATACTTTCATGCACCAAAGGACTTTGTCAGGAAAGGAAAAAGGCAGCCTGCCCAATGGGAGACAGTATTTGGAAACCAC
Source organism: Choloepus didactylus (assembly GCF_015220235.1). Taxonomy (NCBI): domain Eukaryota; kingdom Metazoa; phylum Chordata; class Mammalia; order Pilosa; family Megalonychidae; genus Choloepus; species Choloepus didactylus. Next base: position 675,562 of record NC_051311.1, read on the forward strand.
ATTTCCAATAAGGGATTAATATCCAGAAGATATAAGAGATCCTACAACTAACAACAAAAAGACAAACAACCCAATACTTTTGCAAAGAAGAAATACAAACGGCTCAAAAGCATATGAAAAGGTGCTCAACTTCACCAGCTATCAGGAAAATGCAAGTCAAAACCACAGTGAGGTATCATCTCACACCTACAAGAATGGCCATTACCAAAAAAAGAGAAGTAAAAGTGCTGAGAGGATGTGGAAGGAGAGTCACACTTGCTCACCCCTGGTGGAAATGCAGAGTGTGCAGCCTCTCTGGATGGCAGTTTGGAAGGGAAGTATATAGATTGTGGTGATCAATGCATAACTATGTAATTATACCAGGAACCATTGATTGTATACTTAGGATGGATTGTATGATGTGTGAATAAAATGAAATGAAAGGACAGATATTGTGTGGTCTCACTAATATGAACTAACCATAATGAGCAAACTCTGAGAATTAAATTGGAGCACACAGGTTATCAGGAGACAGAATGTGGGCAGAGATGGGGCAACTGATGATTAAGGAACACAGAATGTTCAATAACGTTCATTGTGGAGCCTCAGAAATGGATGCTGCAATACTGTGTGATGGTAGCACAATCTGTAAGAGCAATTAACAAAGTAGAGTGTGAGTGTGGCTGAAAGAGGAAGGCTAGAGTCATGTGTGTCACCAGAAGGAAAGACAGAGGATAAAAACTGGGGCTGTATAACTTAGCAAAACCTAGAGTGGACAAAGATGGAAGTTAATTGTGCAACTATAAGAAAGTTCTTACATGAACTAGAACAACCTTCTGCCACTATTACAAGGTGTTAATAATAGGATGTTATATAGGAAAGAATACAGTCAATGCTTATTAAAGTCAGTAGTTAACAGTAACATCATAATATTCTTTCATTAATTGTAACAAAGGCGCTATACCAAAGCTAAATGTCAATAAAAGGGGGATATAAGAGGTATGCGATTTTTCTCTTGGGAAAAAATGAGAATGTTCTCATGTTGACTGTAGTGGTGAATGCATAACTATACCAAGAGCCATTGATTGTACACTTAGGATGGATTGTATGGGGTGTGAATAAAACTGGTAAAAATTGCTTTCTGTTGTTGGTGTTTAAAAAAAACCCACTACAATAATATAATAGTTTGTTGCTACTACTACAAAAATGTTTACAAGTAAACTCTTTGGCAGAGCCTTAGAACATTTACAAAAATCAATGGTATATTAAGGCACAAATATATTTCTTAGTAAATGTATAAATTGTACTGGACACATTCTTTGATCACAAAGCAATAAAACAAAAATTAACAACAAAAGATTGACAAAAATTAAGTACTTTGAACATAAAAATAGTTAGATATTTATAACTTCTGGGCCAATTTGAAAATGCAGGAACTATTAGAAATTTATAGTCTTAGTGTTTACTATTAAAAAAGAAAACAAAAACTAAAAATTCTACTCAAAAAGAGCCAATAAAAGATCATTAAAATATACCAAAGAAATGTAGGAGAATGGTATAAGTAGAGAAAAAAAGCAGAAAATGATGAACTAAATGTCATGAATCTAAAAGTTGATATTTTGAAATAATGCAAAAAGCAGAAAGTAGGAATTCCTAATAGTTTAATAATCAAGGAAGAAATGCAAAAAAAAAAAAAAAAAAAAGTGTATAGGAGAAGTGAACACCAGATGATGTCTAACCCGAGAAGCTTTTGGGCAAGTTCTGACAAATGCCCTAGACATGCACAATTTCTGTGCTATCTATATCAGCTAAAATTTCCTGTTTGAAGTTAAAAAAACAAAACAAAAAAACTAAAATGAAAAACAACTCAAATCAGCTTAAACAACAGAGGCATGCTATTGATGGTTTCACTGCATTATTGAGAGATGTAAGCTGAAGTGTTCCTGGCACGTGCCTAAAAAAAAAGGCAAAAAAAGATAATTCTGGAAAAAAAATAAGGACTATGGATGAAAAAAGATTACAAAAGTGCAGGATCATCTTTGGACTCACAGTATTTCATGGTACAATTTTGTGTTTGAAAATTTCCATAATAAAATATTTTTTTAAAAAAACCATCCTTGAGAATAAGGAGAAGGGTGGTTATTATCGACTAGAGAATGGTTGAATAACAGCACAGCCCTCCACCGCATAAGAGACCATTACCAATCACGGTAAATTACATTTCCGAGTTCCTTTTACATTGCTAGTATATTCACACTGTAAGTACTTGAAAAGAACAGCAACAATATAAATTATGACCAATGTCATTTATGAATATAAATCTTAAGGTTTTTAAAAAAGGAATTAAGACATATATTAAAGTAATAAATCACAACAAAATTAGATTAATTCTAGCACTTTAAGGATGGTTCAATGTCAGAAAATCTACTAATATAATTTAGCATATCAATAGTGAAAATTATCTTTCTAGATGCTGAAAAGGCGTTTGAGGAAGGTCCACTTCCAGTTCTCACAAAACCTTCTTTGCAGGAAGCTCTGACTAGGAAGTTATTTCATGAATCTAAAGAGAGGAGTTTGGAATCAGCAATGAAGCATCTTAAGAGAGACACGAGATGCTTTCCCACCAAGGCTGGAATAACACACAGGCTGCTTCCGCCTATGCTATTTTTACTATTGTTTAGGTGATTCTAGTCAATGCAGCCAGACAAAGAAAGAAAAAAGAAGAGGTGGGGGCAGGGGGAGGAGGGAAGGGGGGGAAAGAGAGTGAAAGGAGGAAGGAGGAAGGGGGGAGGGAGGGAAAAGGAAAAGCAGTTTTAAATGACAGAATAGAGCTGCTGGCAGATTATCTCCCTGGAAAAAACAAGAGAACCAACTCAATGTTATGTAATCTCAGAAGGCAGGAAGATTTCTAAGCATATCCTCAGAGGCAGAGATGGAGAAGGTAAAGTATATTTAGTCACCACACAAAAGATTAAACATAAAACAAGAAAATAAAGGAATATATGTTAACACACGTGCTAAAGCAGAGGGTTAATATTTTATATTTAAAAGATCTTGTACAAATTAGTGAGGAAAAATATGTCCTCATAAAAATGAGTTAAGAATATAAACCTGTAATTCACTAAAAGTAAATAAAAGACCAATACATGAAAATTTATTCTACTGCTCTAGTGATCAAAGAACTATGTTAAACAACAGACTGGGCTCCCTCCCAGTGAGCAACACTTTTAAGTGTTTATACCTATTGTTGATGGATTGTTACATGTTTTCTAGACAACATTTGTCCACATTTCTCAAAAGTTTTAAAACAAGTACCTACTCTTTGGCCCAGCATGGATACTTCTATAGATTATCCTAAGGAAATTTTCAAATAAGTATGCAAAGATATCCATACAAGTAAAAAATTAGACATATTCTAATCGTATAAAACTAATCATTGATTAAACAAATGATGGTGAATTTATCAAGGAAAACTGTGCAGCAATTGGCGTGGACGAGGTAAAGCTGCACTTATCGTGGACGAGCGTTCCCGATGTGTCACCGGATGAGAGAGAGCAGGTTATGAAACGTGTGAGTGGGCTTGACTGCAAGTGACAGCAGCCAACGTGAGCTCGTCTCAGCCAGAAGAAGAAAGCTTGGAAAAATGCGGAGACGTCTCGAGGATCTCCAGGCTGCTTCTCAGGAAAAGCCGCTTCTCCAGAAAGTGCGAGGCCCGGGCTGCGAGGCGGGAGGCTTGTCTGCCCACCCCCGGGGCATGTGCTGGGCCGCGTCCACCCGGCGTCCAGCTCCGTCATCGCAGTCCGGCCGCTCCTGGGCCCCACCTGCCTGAGTCCTCCGGGGGGTTAGCCAGAGCCTGCGGCGTCTCTCCGGACGGTCAGCTACGGTGGAGGACACGTCGTGCCCCTCGAACGGGCCGCCAGGAGCCCACAAGGCTGCGGGAGTTGATGCCTTTCCTGGAATAAGGGGGTGGGTGTGACTGGGCAGGCGTCCCGCAAGCATCACCGAAAAACACAAATATATTATCATATTATTCATATAGGGCTGAGTCATCTATTGGTCTCCATGGAAATAAATAGCCAGCCAGTAGTCTCTGAGACTATGAAATCCTCCCAGCAATCTCCGAGAAAGGACAAAGGGGACTCTGCTCCCAGCACACGGGCTCACACTTCCTAGACCTGTTTTCTGTCCTCTTGTCCTCCCTCTCTGTCTCTGTCTCCATCTCTCTCTCTCCCTCTCTCTCCCTCTCTCTCTCTCACCCTCTAGTACTCAGGGCTGTCTTTCCCCTCCTCTATTCCACATCTCCTTTATCCTCTTGCAATGTCCACTGTGTGAGCCGGGGGAGCCAGGCTCCCCTCCCCTGTGTCCCCATCACCTACACTCTCACCCCACACAGGACAGCCGAGGACTCCGCGGCAGACACGGTACCCTCTGAGCCAGCCTGGAGCTGGGAGCTTGTAGCTTCTACTCACAAGTATGGAAAAAAGAGCAAAAGATATTAGTACAGTTTATCACTAAAAGATGAGATTACATTATGAATTTTAATGTATTTTTATGTTTGTCTAGATTTTTACGATAGATATGCATTGCTTGTGAAATGAAATAAATTAAAATACATGATATGGAAAATGAATATATAGATGCTTATCTTGTGCCAATAATTCCCGTCAATACTGCTGAAAACCCTATTTTATTCCAAGCAGGTCAAAGCTTCCAAATCAAATCAAATGCTTCATCTTCAATAGCATTCTAGCACAACTTAAATATAGTAGTGGTTTAACAAATTTATTTTTAAAAATGAGTACATAAATACACAAACGGATAAAATAAATGTTAATTTTATAGTTTATATGACAACCAAGGTAGTAAAACCTAGAAAAATCATGGAACTGAGGCTAATATTTTTTCCAAATCACAGAGACTTAATGTAACCAATACATGAAATCAATTTCCACCAAGAAGTGACTCCCTCACTTTGTAAACAGTTGACAAAAATTGATGTCCTTTACACAGCAGGATTTGGGTAAGAGGTTAACAAAATTCATGATTAGATACGACGTGTGCCAAGCTAGAAACTATCCACTTACTATGTGGAGTTTTGCTGTTGTTGGCAAAAGCCAGTTTTCTTAGTTTGCTTTAGACTCTGCTTTCAGCCTAGTGATTGTCACTGTAAGAAACAGAAGGACTCAGGACTTGAGGATTTTCCCCCGTGACACTCGCCCGCCTTCGTCCCTGCCCACGATCGACTGACATCGGGGCCCCGCCTCTCCCCTCCCAGGCAGACACCCCCGGGTGCTCCAGCAGAGGCTCGGGACGCAGGGCTCTGGCGGGTTTCCCGCCACACGCGTAAGGACGGTCACTCCTAGGGAATGAAGTTAAAATAGGCGTCGCTAGAAAGTTTGCTGGCCCGACTCTCAGGGGAGTGGGTGCTGGAACCGCAGGGTGTGGCTCAGTGTCTCTGCGCCGTGCAGGCTGCACGACGGGGCCCTGGCAAACGGGAAACCCACTCCCACGCGCTCCCCGCGCTCTCCGCAGCAGGAGTGGAAGCTGCTGGTCAGCAGAGCTCAGCCTGGAGAGGGTTGCTCTACTACCCCAAACACTGGAGAATTTGGACCCTGTTGGCAGACTAAATAAAGCGGATTTTATTCGTGAAGACTATATTTAATTCTCCAAAGTTCCAGTTTAGAGGCCATTGGGAAGAATATCTTGTCTGATACCAAAACCAAGATTTAAGTACCTTTATGTATATGTTAAGAGAATTATCTAACTTTTTTTTTTTTTTTTTAAGCAAGGAGAGGATGACTTTTCAACCTGGGAAACCGCCAGGGGCCTCATCTCCAGGAAATTTGCCTGCCTGATTTGAGGGTGCCAGCTGACTCAAGAAATCCCTTACCTGGCAGAAAATCCATTTTCTAATATTGTTAGAAAATTATATGTCATTCCTCAGAGCTATTCAATGGGCTCCTTGTTTTTAGGAAAATTTTCTAAACCAGAGACAATCAAAGCAGATTCTTTAGTAACTATGAGACCATGGCAAAGTTGTTAAAATGTTTCCAATCAACAAATACTTACTTATCGCTTGTGTTGGGAGCTTCAGAAGAAACAGAAGCGAGTCCTTTTCCTCTGGGGATTTACAGCTCTTACAGGGGTGGGTGGGGAGGTGTTAGGGTGTGTGAATTGTGTGGGTAAGACAACAGTGATAAAAGGGACAATTACAGAATTAATCTGACTGCAAAGGAGATAGGGCCCTAAGACAGGAAGGAGGTCTGAGAGCTGGTGGGGAAGCCCACTGAGGCCTCCCGGGGCACTGGTGTCAGAAGCTGGTCAGGGAATGGACTCCGGCCCCATGGCTGAAACAGAACCTGGGCAGAGCTTGGTTCACCACCCGATTCCCACACCTAGTGAAGGCCCGCCATGCACAAGGTGCTCAGAAAATATATTTTGTTGAATAAAATAAAACACTTTTTGAGAAACTTAGACATTTTAGAGACTAATTTTTATAAGGCCTAAAACCTTTTGTTACAGGGTAGGTGACATTGCCAATATTTAGAGTGTTGACCCTTCCTGTCAGGTATTTGGAAACACTGACCCAACTTCTGCCAGGTGGGATGTTGGGAGCTTCAGGCTCCCCCTTTCTCTACCTCACCGACTTTGACAGCAACAGGGTTCTGAGAGGCAGGGCTGGGGCTGAACCTTGGGGTAGATCTCGTGAGTCCACACCCACCTGGCCATGGAGGGCGTCGGGATGGGTGTGCAAGTGGAGACACTATGGGAAGGGAGTTTCTTAATATTTTTTTCCTCACCTGAATCAGGAATCATCCTTCCTTTGCTCTTGTTTTCTTAAATAATGTATTTCCCTGATAAGAAGTAACTTAACGGCTATTCTCTTCTAGAGGGCAGGGAACACATGGTTCCCTGTAGTTAGCAGATATCCCACAGTGACATTTAGAAGTTACTCAGCCTCTCGAGTTGGCTACTCTTCAAGGCGGACAACTGCGTGTGCAGCGTGTGCACACCTGCACGTGATCACACGTGTCCAGTGGATGCCTACCGCAAGCCTCAGAAACCCGTTCTGAGACCAGAATCCAACTCATTAAAATTTACTTGAGATTCCTGAAACTTTTCTCAGAGAGCAACAGCAGGTATAAGTTGTGAATTTAAAAAAAAAAAAAAAAAAGTGTGCAAAGCTTTAACCCTTGTCTGAAAAAGAAAGCCTTTTGTGGGTAGTTGAAAAGCCTGGAAGATGGTGGGCAGGGAAGTCACGGACTTGCAGAAGGTTGACGTGGCAGACTTTGGTAAATTAGGAATTCGTCACAGAATATGGTGGAGGAGATGCAGGCTGAGTCAGATTTCTCAGGGTGGGAGAGAAGATCTAGTTATAAATTAGGTTCTTTTGAAAACTGCACTAACAGTTTTGACCACTAGGTTGTTAGAATTTGTTCTTCCAAATACAGTCACATATGTTGTAGCTGGATTTGTCCTATGTAATGCTAGGAAAATTAATAATCTGTGTGTCAGGGGTTTGGAGAATCTCTGAAAGGCTAATCACACCCCATTCCTTTGCTTAATAGTTACCAACGGCTCCTTCTAGCCTGTCGAGTACTAACTCAGCATGGCACGCGAGGCCCCGGGAGCTCTGGCCAGTGACTTACACTTCGCCGTCTCGTGCTACCATCCACTTCACCCCATGCCAAGGTCCAGGCCAGTCCTCTGGCCCCGTGGTGCTCCTCTCCCTCCTTTAGAGTCTTCCTCATTGCACTCATCCCAGTGACGTTTATGTATAAGTCAGTCTCCTTGAGGGCAGGCACCATGGTTTATTAATAATTGCATGAACAGTACCCGGTACATGGTGCAAGTGCCATAAACCCTTGTTGAAGGAGCAAACACACACCTGCGGTCTCCTTATGAAGCATAACTGCCGACTGCGTGATGGCCCCAGTGTCCCTCCCCTTGGAGAGGGCAGGACCTGGGAATGGGATCAGCTCCACTCCTGGAGGGAGATGTCCTGGGTGGGTGTGATCTACGTGGTCCTAAAAGCAGAGAACTTCCCTGGCTGTTGGAAGAAGAGGCAGTCAGGAGGGTAACTGGATGCAGTTTTGCTGGCTTTGAAGATGGAGCGGCCACAGGCCGAGGACGGTGGGCAGCCCCAGCTGACCTCCAGCAAGGAGATGGGGGCCTCAGTCCTACAACCACAGGAGCTGGGACTCAGATCCCACCAGCAGCCTAGGGAGCGTGGAAGTGGTATCTTCCAGATACTCGTGGTAGTGGAGTGGCCCGGCAGCACCTCGAGCTTGGCCTGTGAGACCAAGACCGTAGCTGGGCGTTGTTTTCAGATGCTAAGTTAAGTATATCGTGACTTGCTGAGAAGCCACAGAAAGCAAGTGCAACCAGGGTGCAGCCTGGTCAGACAGATGTGATCTGTGTCTTCCTCTCTGTTTTAGCTTATTGTTTCACTAATGGATGACGGGTGCTCCCACATCAAATGGATGCTCGTTGACATGATAAGAGAACACAGTCCAAGGCAGTTTGGCTGCTTCAAACCAAGTAACAAACCATGGCTGGGTGTTTTCCATGTGTGACGGTCAAATTCGTGAGTCATCTGGGCTGGGCTATGGTGTCTGCTTGCTTGGTGAAGCACCCTCTGGCTTGTCAGTGACTGTGGGGGAATTTCATGGACTTAAATCGTGAGTCAGGTGATTGCGTTTACGAAAGAGAGGCCTCTTCTCACCCAATCAAAGGCCTTGAAGTGAGCACTGATGATTTCAGCGGTCAGAAGGAAGAATTTCTATCTCTACTTCAGCTGGTCGCTTCTCCTGGGCATTCCCCAGAGTTTCCGTCTTGCAGCCAGCCCTACGGAATTCAGATTTGCCAATCCCCATGGTCGTGTGAGCCAATTCCTATAATAAATCCCTCCATGTATACACAGATACCTACATCTCCTCTTGGCTCTACTTCTCTGGCGAGCCCCGGCTCATGCGCCGTGTCCCACACACTCTGCTAGGCTCTGGCTGGAATTCAGCCCTGAATGGAGCACACAGAACTGCTTGGCGCTCCAGCTCACAACTGCAGACATAACTGCAGACAAAATTGTCAAAGAAGTGAACATAATAGCCTTAATGTTTGAATATTCAGGGGTTTCTGTTCTAGCAAGTACACTTACTTTCTAATTAATGAAGTACTGTTTGTTTCTTTGTCAAATATCCTTGGCATTTTTAATTTTTAAAATTTTTGGATAATATCCTGTTTCTTTTATGATTTTTGATTCTTTGATGCATTTAAAAGACTGGTAAGTTTTCTTTGATGTTCCTGGGTGCCTTAGGGGTAGTATCTTCAGATTACCTTGTCAGTCCTATAGCCAGTGGAAGTATTAATGAATTATTTGTTTGGAATTAATTGTTTTCCTTAAAGATACTAGTATAATCTTATTGAAATGTTGACTTTATAACCTCCCTACTCTCTTCCTCAAGGCAGAGACTAGTGGGACCCTGTTCATCTCCCCAATACTGAAAAGAGCTTTACTGTGCACACATCTTGGTGTCCACCACCCCTACCCCCCCCACCCACCCCCACTCCCACCCCCTCCCCGTACAAGAAGGAGAAAGTGAAGCAGGAAAGCTAGCCCTTCAGCTGGGAGCCAACCTGACTTCTAACACTCCCCTGTCTCCACCGGCTTTCCCAGGGGATGCGGGCGCACACGTCCGAGCAGCCCCCTGAGGAGGGGGAGGCCGGCGGAGAGACCCCCAGAGGCCGCTCTGCGGAGGGGCTGGGCCGGGGTGGCGGCGGCAGGACAGTTTGGGAACAGCCGAGCAGGGCGGGTTCTGAGGCCGGCTCCCCGTCGCGGCAGCGTCACTCTATGTAAAGGTTCAGCTAACATTTAACGAGCATGAATTATTATTCTATTATATAGAATGATCATTCGAATTGTTAGTAACTAGTATTCCAATTTCATAGCCTGCCGGGGATGCCCACATGTATCGTCCCTGAATTAAAAGGAAAGCAGGAAAATGCTGCGCGGCACCCGGGAGCAAGTCCCCCCCCGCAGAGCTCGCGGGGCAGAGGGGGCGGCGGGGGGCGCGCGAAGTGGGCGGGTCCGCGCCTCCTGCGGGCTGGGGGCTGGAGAGGCCGCGGCGGGCGGTCCGGGCCTGGGGGCGGCTGGCGCTGCGGGTCCTGCCCGTGCAGACCCAGGCCCGTCGCCTCCGCCGCGGGGCGGCTCGGTGGAGCGGGCGGCGCCCACCCCGGGTCCGAGCGGGCCGGTCCGCACCGGGCGGCGGCCGAGGGGCTGCACCTGGCTGAGGACAGTCGCGCGGCGCAGGGCCAAGCCCCCCGCGGGCCGAGGTCCGGGCGGCGTCTCCGCAGCCCCGAGCCCCGCTCCGGTGCCGGACTGTGTGGGCGGTGCTCGCCCCCGGGACAGAAAACAGCCCCGCGGGGAAGGCCGGGGGCCTCTGGGGCGTGCTGACATCGTCCCTTGAGTGGTTTTAAGCGAATCCCACAACTTTTTGAGTTTTTTCTGTCCCTAATCAGTCCCCGAATAGTGGTAGCGGGTGACACAAAGGGAGCCTTTAGCGTCAATGCGATGCGGACGGCGTCGCGGGGATCACCGGGGTCCCTGAGGGGCCGCCCCCCGGGCTGAGCCGAGCATCCCCCTTCCCGCCGGGAGAGGGAGCGAGAGCCCGCGCGTCGGCCGCGGACGGTTTCCAGCCCCAGATCCATCCTCACCGGCCTGGAAACGCAGCCCCGCGCGTTGCCGTCCAGGCACGCACTGCTGGAGACACTCCCTCGTGTGTGTCCCCGACACGAACTTCCCCGACAAAGAGCCTGCTCGCAGCAAGCCCGCGGCCCTTCCCCGCCTCTGCAGCCCCGCCCAGGCGTTCTCCTTTTTCTGGAACTCGGCGGTTGCCCTCCACCCAGATCTGACTTACTGAGGCCGGGTTCAGAAACAACTTCTTAACGAGACCTTCTGTGATTCCCCCACCTCTCAACTTGCATATATTTTATATTTATTAGAAGAAACAATTGCTTTTATTCTCCTATTAGATCATAACTGGGCTGCCAGATAAAATACAGGACACCGGTTAAATCTGAATTTCAGATAAACAATGAATAATTTTTTTCAGTATAAGTTCATATGTCCCATGACATATTTGGCAAATACCAAGAAAAATATTCACTTATCTGAAATTTATATTTAACTGGACACTGTATTTTTATTTGCTAAGTCTGGCAACCCTAACTGTAAACACTTCCCAGAGCCTTTGTCTTGTGCCTACTCATTACGCAGAGCTGGGGTCGGCTCATGGCCTGGGCTCGGTGAATGGGCAGGAGGCTATGGAACTGAACATAATAACTGCTTTTAAGTCATCTATATTATTGTTGCATTAATGTGTTGACAGTAAATTTTTATTCAATCTAAAAAAAAATAGTTGTGAGAAAGAAACTTGGGCTAATTTAGATATTTAAGTATTTAAAAATAAAAATTGGAGGGAACATTTGAAAGATTAAGTGTATCTTAAAATATGTCTTTGGGTTGTTAAGGAACATTATGTGGTTAAGAAAATTCTTTTGCAAAATATTCATGGATCACTTACAAGAAAAGATATATGCTGTTTAAAGATGCATTAGGAGTTGAATGGAGACAATGTTATAAAAAGATGGTACAAGTACAACTCATTGTTTAGAATAATGAGCTTATTCTTATATTGGGCTTTGAAAGAGAAAGAAAAAGCATCCCAGGTGTACTATCCCATTTGAATGAACTTTATATACTTAATCTAAAATATCTATAAGATTGGTTACCTCAAGCTAAACAGGCATTTCTCCACAAGTTTCTTAAGATTTGTGATTTACTAACCTAGGAAAGGTAGAGCAAAAAGTCATGATTTCTCCCTCAACATGTTAGCACTGGATGGTCCCTGAAACCTCCCTCTGACAGTTGGAAACCACGTGTTGGGAAAGTTCCATCATCATGCTAAGGTACGTGATACTTATGGGATGACATTAGTATGGTAGAGAGATGAAATTACACCGATACAACCAATTTAAAAGAATAGCTGTAACTTTTTTATAATTGAAACTTGCTTTTAATAAACTTTATTTTTAGAACAACTTTAAATTTACAGAAAAAGTGCATAGAAAGTACAGAGTTCCCATATACCCACACACACATATAACTGAAGTTTTATAGAGATACTTGTAGATTCACATGCAATACATGTGAGAGATACCATGTTTTGCTCACCGGGGAAGTTTTGCAAAACCATAGTACAGCATCACAACCAGGATGTGGACATTGATACAATCCACTGATCTTATTCGTATTTCCCCAGATGTATTTGCACTCATGTGTGTGTGTTTAGTTCTGTTTAATTTGTCCTGTGTGTAGACTCGTGTGTCCACCACCATGGGCACGGCGCTGGCCAGTGCCACCCACAGGATTCCATCAGCACATCCACCTCCCTAACCCCTGGCAACTACTAATCACTTCCCCATTTCTACAATTTTGTCATTTCAAAAATGTTATTTAAATGCAACCATATAATATGTAAACTTCTGAGATTGGTGCTTTTCACTTGGCCTAATTCCCTGGAGATTCAGCTAAGTTATCCTATTTATTGCTGAGTAGAGTTCTGTGGTGTGGCTACACCACTGTTTGTTAACCATTCATTCACTGAAGGACATTTGCATTAGCTCCAGTTTTGGAATCTTATGAATAAAGCTCCTGTGAACATGGAAAAAAAAAAAAAGAAATAGCTGTGTAAGCAGGGGATTTGCACGCACATGTAACAAAAGCCACAAATGATTGAAAATTGAAAAAATTTGAAACTCATTAGCAACAAAGAAATATGCAACATATTAACTAAATATAATTCTTCATTAGCAACAAGGAAATATGCAGTATATTAACTAGATATAGTTCTTTACCGATTAACGGAGCTAAAAATGTAAAAATGATACAAGTCAATGTTGCCAGCACTTCCTATACTGTGGGTGGGAGTGAAAAACAATCTTTCTAGAAAGGCTCTTGGCTATGGCTATACATATGCATATATATATACACATATACACCACAGACCTTAAGAAGTTCTACACTTCACCTATTAATAGCCCTTCTAGAAATTCTCCCTGAGAACGCGCAGAGACCCACCCTAAGACCCGTGTAGACCTCCCATTCCATCAGGAGGAGGGAGGGGAGGGCCGCCCGACCCCGGCCTGCCTGCCGCTCCCGCCCCGGGTCCAGGTGTGCGTCTCACCTCGGACGGGTCACCTGGGCCTGCAGAGGCCTCTTGCGACCCCCCCACCCTAGCCCCTCCCGCGGGGTCCCTAGCACCCCGCGGGGAGCAGCAGCGCGGCCCCTGCCTGGCCTGGGGAGGCAGACCTGCCCGCGACCCCTTTCCAGGTATCCACTGACTCAGGCTGGGAAACGCCCTGCATCAGCCCCAGGGCCTGGGGGGAAGTTTCCCCCTGGGCGGGTTTTCAGCCAGCTCGCCGCCCTCCCCCTTCTCAGTCGTCTTGGCCTCTGTGGGCCTTGGTCGGAGTGAGGCTACGAGGAAAGATTTTTCTTTCACTGTATTTTGCTTTTTTAGAATGAGGTCGCGGCTACCTCTTCCCCACCATTCATGTGTCTATTATCTAAAGTTTAGACATTGGAATTTGAAATGCATTATCAAGAAGGCTTTAAAAATTACTCTCTTTCATTTTAAACAAAAGTTGGGTCTACAAATCCTAAATTAAACTTTTTTTTTTTAACAGCCTCCTGTTTTACAAATAAACTTTCACACACACACACAAAACTGTTTTCCAATTTTGTAAACCTTTTATATTCAAGCCCCTTTCAATATTCTTGCAATTTATTTAATTAGTGCTTCTGCTTTATTACAACTGAAAAATACATTTCTACACTATTTCTCATGGTTATTAAAAATTTAAAATAGATGTCCGATTCCTACCTTTTAAAAAAGAATCCAGATGTTCATCTACTGAAAGGGTGCCAGTTTTTGTCTAGATTTAACTGGAGAATAATTTGAAACAATTCTTTAGGGACTGTTGTCACAGATGGCTGAGTGATAATAAACCTTCAGGTTGGGGTAAAGTCCTTTGGGATTGCAGCACTTGAACTGATTTTAATAATTTAAAATACTCCACCCTGCATCATCCAAGTAAATAAAAGGTATTCCTTATTTAAGTATTGCTTTTAAAAAAGATATGCAATTAGCTTCTGACACCTCACTTTTGATCTTACTCTTGACTGTATTCCTGGCCTCCCTTTCTGCAATTTGCTCCTTCCTCCAGGCTGTAAACGGGTCCAGTTTCTTCCATCTTAAAGAGCAAACCCCTTCCTGCAGGAGGCCTCCTTCTGTCCCAGGCTGAGCTACCCCGGCGACTTCCCTGCGGCATCTTAGTTATCCTTGTCTACGTCTGCACCCCTGAAAGGCAGGGGCTGGTTCTGTCCACCTAACCCCTCCAGACCTCGCAGAGGGCCTGTATGCAGTAGGTGCTCACTACAGAATGAGGGTGGTATGTGAAGCCACAGGTTTATGCTGAATCACTTATACTATCCAGGCAAGGAAGAAGTAGGATTTGGGCATTTTAGGAGAATAAAGATGTTTTTAACTACTTTACAAGCAAAAGGGAGGTTTTGCGTTCCCGATCCACAGAAGCACATGAACACAGTTTCCAAATGTTACTGTTTTACATTTGAGAGTTTGAAACCTTTTTTTCTTATGTCCTTAATTTTATCAACCAGGGCCCCAACTAGAACCTGACGACACTGACACGTTGGAATTAGGATAACTAACTCCGGAGGCTTTCATAAAGAGGCAACATAAAAGGAGGTCGGGGTGTGGAGGGACCCCCAGAGATAGTGCCGCGGTTGGGGCTGACGGCGGGGTGTGCTGCCGCCCCTAGACCCGGGGGAGCGGAGGTGGCTGGGACTCGGGTCCTGAGGGAACCGTGACCTTCTGTTGCAGGACACGACCACGGGAGACGAGCCCACCGCGTCCCCTCGCCCCCTGCGACCTCCCGGGCCTCCCCACGGGCCAAGGGGAGGCTGTGGGTCCTTGGGGTCTCCTCCCGGAGCCAGGGCAGGAAGGAGAGGGCTGGAAAGCGGGAAGTGGGGGCTCTGGGGGAGCGTCCTCGATCTCATGGAACATCCGCGCTACTTAAAGAGAGCCCTGAACTCAGCAGGCGGCGCGCTCTGGGGCTGTGCTCACCCAGTATTGGTTTGTGAAGCGCAGTGAAAGGAGTCCTGGCCTTCGGGAACGGCACCCGGCACCGTGCGACCGGAAGCGGCGAGCCTGTGAAAGCCTCCGTGTCCCATCAGCTCCAGTCGCGGTCCCTTGCACCGGGTCTGCCTCCCAGGAGCGCTCAGGACCGCATCCGCGCTGACCCGATGTTGCATCCCACGGAGGAGAGCATTTCTCCACGCGCTAAAACGCACTCCTCTTGCATTGGGTCCTTCAACAGACACACAAGTTTCTCCACCTGAGTTCACCATGCATTGCCTACAATATACAATTTTTCAGTGTCATGTTGTCTCAGTCTAACCCTCATCAGTTTAAATTTCGAGTGTATTTTAGTTCTGTAAAAATTCTCTTTACGCTCTCTATTGGGCTTAAGTAGATACAATTTTAAATATCTGGCTAGAGAGAGTACTGATGTCTAAGTAAGTTTGAGAATAGAAGATTTTATGTATGTGGATTTTATCACTGCACAGATATGAAGCCTGTGTGTGATGCTTACTTGGAATTGGCATGCTGACACAGCGAATTAATGTCTTTAAAAATACGCATGCATAGACTAGAAAACACGGTGCCTCTGACAACCAAGCCAACAGCGTTCAGCTGGAAAAGCAAAGGACGGAGCCCAGCTCGCCCAGCGACGCAGACAGCGCATCCCAGGATGGCAGGACACGTTTAAGTTAGAGAAATCCGAAGTCCTCTGGGGAGAGATTAATTTAGCAGCAAATTAATCAAGCCATTTTAAATAAAACTTTATTCAGCGAGAAAATATTGGAAGTTTAGTAAGTTTTGCCACAGTTGGATGAGATGGTACTGACTAGTTTTCACTAAAAGGCAACTAGTTTAATTGCTTCAATTCGTCACTTCAACATATTTTTTAAATAAATAGAATGTTTAGCCTTTTAATTAAATAGTTATGAAAAACAAAATAAAGACATTTCAGATGAGTCTTGTGCAAAGAGAACAACACTGGCGTCAAGACTGACCCGATTGAACCGCCTGAGTTTTAGGAAGGGGGCCGCAGAGTGTAGTGAAGTCAGCTGGGGGGACGGGAAGCTGGGGTTGGACCTCCTGCTCGGTTGGGCTGGAGATGGGGTTGCTGGCTCAGGTGCTGGAGCCCGGCCTCCTGCGTTTGATCTCAGCTCCTCCACAGCCACCCTGCCAGCCAGGCGAGGCGTGCAGTCAGTTGGAAGTTCATCAGGAGTTACTCAAAGCCTTCCCTTCTCCAGCAAACTCATTGGCAAAACCATAAAGAAACACGTCTCCAGTGTGCAGGCAACTCTACCATGAGTCAATCAGAAACCCTTTTGTACACTTTGTAGCTGAGGTGGATAGGAGGAAGGGGGAGGAAAGAAGAGGAGGAGGCGGGAGGGACGATTGTGAGGTATTTTTAGCTCAGTTTGCTCAAAGAAACAAAGAGTGGAGTCAGAAGGGAGGCGAGATCACCATGCCACGGTTGTTTTTCCTGGTTATGATTTTCTTTCTGTAAATGAGATAGTCTGGGATTGACAGGTCAAAGGTGAACTTGATAGGGTGAAGTGTTGTTCCCCCCGTCCCACTCCTCCCAAATTACTTTCCACTGTTGACCACTGAAATCAGCTGGACAAATTCAAGACCATTTCCTATACAACATATTTACACATATTGTTTTTTATTTTATATTTATATTTATTGCTTTACAAACTGTAAAGTACACAGATCTTAAGTGTTTAGTTCAATGATTTTCGACAAATATTACATGATGTAAACCCAAAACAAAACCAGTCCTCAAGAAGTTTCCACACTCCGCTGAAGCAATGCTGTCCTGATTTCTGTCATCCAAGGTCAATTGTGACTGCTCTAGAACTTGGCATCCATCAAATCACAAAGTACCTCTTCTTTCGTTGCTGGCTCCTTTGGCTCAGATTCATGCATACTGTTGCATATTTTAGCTCTCTTCTTTTTCATTGCTGAACAGTATTCCATGATACTAATGTACCACAATGTTTCGGCATTCTCCTGTTGATGAGTTTTTTCCAGATTTGCCCTGTTAGGAACAAGGCTGCTCTGATGATGGTGATCCTTATGGGTAAATATTTCGGAGTAAATTTGCAGGGTTATAAGATAGTTCACTGTTTATAAGAAATTATGAAATAGTGCTCCAAAATGGCTGATCCATTTACAATTCCATCAACAAAGCATGAAAATTGTGATTGTTCCTGTCCTCAAAAACCCATTGTTGTCAGTATTTAAATTTTAACCATTCTTTTGAGTGTTTAAAGGCACTTCATTGTGTTTTAATTTGATTTTTCCTGATTCCTAGTGGTTTACAGCATCTTTTCATGTGCTTGCTGGCCATTCATATATCTTTTTTCTAAAGTGTGTATTTAAATCTTGTACCCCTTTAAAAAAAAATGGGTTGCTTATCTTTCTACTGTTGATTTGTAGGCATACTTTATACATCATGGATCTGAGTTCCTCTTCACATATATGTACTGGGAATATAGTTTCTTTTCATTTTCTTAACTTTTTTTTGGATAAATGGATATTTTTAATTTTGATGAGGTCCAAATTATCTTTTTTTTAATAGTTAATACTTTTTTTGTTTTTTTTAAAAATCTTTGCCTATCCTTTGTTGTGAACAAATTCTCTTACTAATGGTTCTAGAAGCTTTATATATTTTTAGGCTTTATGTCTACGATTTCTCTCAAATTAATTTTTGACATGGAGTGTCAAACGGGTCAAGGGTCTTTCTTTTTGAAATATTTATTTATGTAGAAAATTGCATATCCAGTTATCCCAGCACAATTTCTTGAAAGTCCTTACTTCCCCCATTGAAATGACCTGGTGTCTTTGTAGAAAATTGATTGCCTCTGTATGTGTGGAGATATTTCTGGATTCTTTGTTCTGTTCTGTTGATCTGTTTATCTATTTTTATGGCAATATGGTAAAGTCTAGATCAAAGTCCAGACTTACTGATAGTAGTAACTTTGCGTAATGTAGTGAAATTCCTCCAACTTTGTTTTACTTCTTCAAGACTTTCTTGACTGTGCTGCATCCTTTATATTCTGTATAAATTGTAGAGTCAGCTTGCTAAAACCTTCGAAAAAAGGCTGCTGGAATTGCATTGGATCCAAAGGTATACTAGGGAATAATAGACATTTTAATTATCTATAGCTCTTCATTTTAAAAATCTTTTTTCATTTCTACCAGCAATGTTTATAGTTTTCAGTTTAAAATTCTGGCATATCTTTTGTTACCTTTATTTTTAGGTATTTGATTTTTTTTTTTTTTTGCTATTGTAAATAGTATTGCATTTTTGCATTTCATTTCCAATTATTTGTTGCTATTATTTTGAAATATAATTGATTTTTACATATATTCACCATGCATCCTAAGACCTTGCTAAGTTTTCTTATGATGTACACGTTCATATTGTCTGCTAATATCAACAGTTTCACCCTTAGCAATATTTATGAATTTTTAAATCTTTTTCTTGCCTTATTGCACTGGCTAGAACCTTTGCTACAAAGTTTTGTAACAGTGATGAGAGTGGGCATTCTTGCATTCTTGGCTTTTTTCCTGATCTTAAGGGAAGAGTATGGATGACAGCTATAGCTTTTTTAAAAATCAGTAAGGTAAGGGGCCGTTAATTTTGTCAAAATTTTACTGTGTCTTTTGAGGTGATCAATTGGTTTTTCCTCTTTTTTCTATTAATGTGTTGAAATACATTGCTTGATTTTTAACTGTTAAAACAATCTTGCATTCCTGGGAAAAACTCCACGTATTACTCTTTTGAGTTATTGTTGGAATAGATTTGCCAATATATTGTTGATTTTTGTATTTATGATCTTGAGGGATATTTGCCTGTATATATACATATTGCAATTTTCTTTTTAGGTTTTAGTTTTTTAGAATCATGCTGACTTCATGAAACAAGTTGGGGAGTGTTTCACCGCCTCTATTTCCTGAAAGAGTTTTTGCGTAGGATTATTAATATTTCTTCCTGAACTGTATGAGTGAATTCAGCAATGAAGCTGTCTTTGACTGGGGTTTTCTTTGTAGGAAGGTTTATGAGTACATAATGAATTTCTTTCATAGATATGGGCTATTAGTTTTTCTAATTCTTCTTGGGTCAATTTTGGTAGGTTGTAGTTTTCAAGAAATTTTTCCATTTCATATCAGTCATCAAGTATATTGGCAAAACATTAATTATTATGTTTCTTTATTATCTTTTTTTTATTAGAGAAGTTGTGGGTTTATAGAAAAAACATGTATAAAATACAGGATTCCCATATACCACCCTATTATTAACATCTGTATTGGTGTGATACAATTGTTACAATTGATAAAGGAGCATTTTTATAACTTTATCATTAACCTTAGTTCCTGGTTTGACTATAAGGTTGACTGTTTTTGTTGTGTGGTTCCATGGATTTTTCTTTTAAATTTTTATTCTAGTGCCATGTTAACAACCTATCATTTCCCTTTTTAACCACATTCAGATATATATTTTGGTGCTGTTAATTACATTCACAATGTTGTGCTACCATCATCACTTACCCCCTTCATTATCTTTTTAAATATCACTATGATCTGTACTAATTTCTCCTTTTTTATTCCTGATGCTGGTAATTTATGTTTCCTCTTTTTTCCTTAATCAGTCTTACTAGAGGTTTTTCAATATAATCTTTTTTGAAGAACATTCTTTTTACTTTGTTGTTTTCTCTATTGTTTGTCAATTTCTTATTTTATTGATTTTCACTCATATTTTTTGTTCTCTTTCTTGGGTTTAATTTGTGCTGCTTTGCTGTTTGTTCTTTTTTATTAGCCTTTTGGCAAGAACAGTTGCTCAATCTTGCCTCTTGGCTTACAGACCATAAAATATATTTACTATCTGGCATGTCACAGAAAAACTTTGCTGATCCATATTTTAGATTGAAAGCTTTTGTTTTTCTTTTAACTTTTTAATTATGCAAATCCACTGTCTTCTGGCTTCCATTCTTTCTTAGAAGAAGTCAGCCATCCATTGTTTTTATTGTTTTTCCCCATTTTCTAACTTCTTATGGTTGAAGTGGAGATTATTGATTTAAAGGCTTTCTTCTTTTCTAATTATATATATTTATATTTGTACTTATATACATTTCCCTTAAAAGCACTACTTTAGCCATGTCCCACAAATTTTGTTGTTTTTTTTTTTTTCTTTATCATTTAGTTTGAAATATTTTCTAATTTTCCACAATTTTTTCTCTGACTTATGGGTTATTTAGAAGTGTATTGTTTAATCCCAAAATATTTTTTAGCCTTTAGAATATCTTATTTACATTTTATTTTTACTTTAATATTATTGCTTTCAGAATAATATTCTCTATGATTTCAATCTTATGATAATTATTGAGACTTGTTAGTTTGAAAATGTCCATTTGTGCCTTAATTTTTGATGAATATTTTTGCTGATTACAGAGTTCTAGATTAGGGATTGGCAAACCATGGCCCATAGGCCAAATCTGATCCATGGCTTGTTTTGGTATAACCCATGAACTGAGATGGATTTTACCTTTGTAAATGTAAAATGTAAAAAAGACATTAGCAATGTGTCAGGCACTGTTATTAGTGCTTTGTATGTGTTAACTTATCTATCTCTCTCCATAAAGCCAGGAGGTAGGTGCTGATTTGCACGTAAGGAAACATTAGAAGGAACACATCTAATGTTTCCTGAACTAGAGTTTTCCATTGGTTTCTGATACTCTTTATCAAGCCAATGATGTTTCTTTCTTATTCTGAATGGATGAAGAATTCTCTCAAGAATCTTTTGGCAACCATATAGAAGATTATATTAATACAGTAAATTATATTGAGCTCTCCTTGCATTTCTGGAACAAACCATATTTGATCTTGATATGTTAGTTGCTTAGCTTTACCTTTAAACATTTGCATATGTTAGGTAGGTATATAGTTCTATTAAGTGCCTAATTTTGATCAAAATTAGACTGATATCAGTGAATAAATTGGGTTGTGATTCTGTTTAATCATACTTTATTACCTTCATGTGGTGCCTTAAACTTGGTACACATTTTTCTTTACATTGCCTCATTAACCTCCAGGTGAGACCTGGAATTTGACATGTCAACAGGTTATTTAACAGATTCCATTGTGTCTCTTACGAGAAGCAGTAATATACAGCTGACCTCCCAATCCATTCCTGTGTAGCTCTGGGAGGTATTTTACCCTCTGTTCTCACTACAATAGACATCCTTGGAAGGCAAGGACAACATCTTTTATTCTTTGTATTCTCAGCTCCTA
This sequence comes from Choloepus didactylus, assembly GCF_015220235.1. Classification (NCBI taxonomy): domain Eukaryota; kingdom Metazoa; phylum Chordata; class Mammalia; order Pilosa; family Megalonychidae; genus Choloepus; species Choloepus didactylus. Next base: position 697,053 of record NC_051311.1, read on the forward strand.
TCAGAGTGTGCAGGGAATAGAAAACTCACTAAATATTTGGTGAGTAGATGTGGTTACTGTGGCTTGGGGAAAGATAGATTCCACTGGTCATTATTGACCAGAGCTTACCCTATGTGCTGCTGTACCTCTTCATGTCATCTTCCCTTTTGGTGACAATGAAACCTGGAAAGGAGGCAGAATTCTGGTTGCAAGAAATGGTGACCTGGTGAAAACACGAGTGTGGGGCCACTGCTTTCCTGTTCAATGTCAGTACCAGGGACACATCCCCAGTTCCCAGATGTGGCTGCAGGAAGCCAGGAGTAAGCCCGTAGCATGCTGCCATTTACGTGTTGCCAAGCGGGCCTCTTTGTGTGCCTACATTTTTTAAGACAGATTTTGCAATGTCAAACCATAAAATGATAATCACATGGTCTTATTATCAGCTTTCTCTGGAATTCAGTCTTCTTACATATGACAAAAATCCGTTACTAGTAGTTTTTGAGCCAAAGAGACTCTGTTGTCTATAAATTTAAATCTGATCCTGACTGTAATATATGCCTCTTGTAGACAGAAAAGGGATTACTACCCACACTGGTGCAGTTACTTCAGATTATGATTTTCAGTGTCACATTTTTTTAAATAAAATGCTTTAATTTTCATCATCTGAGCACTGCAAGCAAGCCTTATTTTTAGAACTGAAGATTTAATTCCAACAGGATATGTTTAGAACTCTCGTGTACTGGCTTTCTGAAAACATTGAGTTTCATCTTATTATGAAAAGTGTAAACAGGTTATAGCTCAGAAACAGGTGCTAGAAACTCAGCTCTTTGAACGTCACAGAAATGTCTTCCAGCAGTGCACAGCACCCAGTTCACATGTGGTTTCAAATAACACCGAATTAAAACCCCATGTCTTTAGCCTTTTTCCCCTTGTTTGTTAGCTGGCAATGTAAGCTCTGCTCATGTTAGAAAAGCATCCTCTTCCCAATTTTGTCAGCACATTTCCACAGGGAACCACATATTTAACTAAGCAAAGGAACTCTTCAAAACAAAATACACAATTAATTAATTGTGTTTAGTACATGCACCTTTTAAAAAACTTAGTATTTACTGAGCACCTACTATGTGACATGTATTTTTCAAGGGCTAAAGATACAATTGTGATTTTAACAGGCAAAGCCCATGTCTCACGGAGCTTGCTTTCTGGAAGAGAGAGATGGTTAATAAAGATTGTCTTTCTGTGATCGACGACCGCCATGGAGAACACAAGAAGATATTCACTAGACAACGAGAAGGGGAGGGAGTGTGGAAGGCACTATTCTTTATTATTTATTAAAGAAGTCGTAGGTTTACAGAAAAATACTGCAGAAAATATGGAGTGCTTGTATACACCCTCAAATGCAGTTTTCTCTATTATTAACATTTTGGATTAGTGTGGTAACTTTTTATATTGATGAAATAGGATCCACTCTTTGTACAGAGCGATGGATTTAATTTTTTTTCTGGTGACATATATAGAACCAGGAATTCCCCGTTACATCCCTCACTTTCAATTGTACCACTCATTGGTGTTAATTATTTTTATGTGTTGTGTCACCATCACCACCATCCACTGTCAAAACTTTCCCATCACCCCAAACAGAAACTCCATACCAATTAAGAATTAACTCCCCATTCTCCATCCCTACCTGGCCCCCTTGTAAACTGTATTCTAGTTTCTGACTTCATGAATTTGAAAATTCTAATTATTTCATAGAATTAAAATTATACAATATTTGTCCTCTCATGTCTGGCTTGTTTCACCCTACATAATGTCTTCAAGATTCAACCATGCTGTGGCATGTACCAGAACTTCATCCTATTTTATGACCAGATACTGTTCCATTGTATGTATACACTACATTATGTTTATCCATTCATCTGTTGATGGATCTTTGGGTTGCTTCCGTCTTTCGGCAATTGTGAATAATGTGCTGCTATAAACATCAGTGTGCAAATATCTGTTCGAGTCCCCACTGTCAGTTCCTTTGGGAATATAGCTAGAAGGGGACTGCTGACTCACCAGGTAGTTGTATGTTTAGCTTTCTGAGGACCTGCCATGTGTTTTCCATGGTGGCTTCACCATTTTACATCCCACCAACATCAACGAGTGTTCATCTTTCTCCACATCCTCTCCAACATTTATTATTTTCCATTGTTAAAATAGTAGCCATTCTAGTGGGTGTGAGATGGTATCTCAATGTGGTTTTGATTTGCATTTACCTAATGGCTAATGATATCAAGCATCTTTTCATGTGCTTAACAGCTATTTGTATATATTTTTGGGAGAAATGATTAACTCTTTTGCCCTACTTTTAAATTGGGTTTTTTTGTCTTTTTGTTGTTGAGTTGTAGGATTTCTTTATGTATTTTAGATATTAAGCCCTTATCAGATATATGGTTTCCAATATTTTCTCCCACTGTGTAGGTGGCCTTTTTACATTCTTGATAAAGTCCTTTGATGTCTAAGTATTTTTAATTTTGATGAAATCCTATTTATTTATTCTTTTCTTTTGTTGCTTGTGCATTTTGTGTAAAGTTAAGAAACCACTGCCTAACATATGGTCCTAAAAATATCTCCCTATGTTTTCTTCTAGGAGTTTTATAGTTTTGGTTCTTATATTTATGTCTTTAAACCATTTTGAGTTAATTTTGTTAATGGTGTGAGGTAGGGGTCCCCTTTCATTCTTTTGCATGTGGCTATCCATTTTGCCAGTACCATTTGTTGAAGAGACTATTCTTTCTCCATTGAGCGGACCTGGCACCCTTGTCAAAATCAATTGGCCATAGATAAGAAGGTTTATTTCTGAATTCTCAGTTTGATTCCATTGGCCTATATGTCTGTCCTTATGCAAGAATCATGCTGTTTTGGTTATTGTAGCTTTATAATCAGTGCTAAAATCCTGAATAGTGAGTCCTCCAACTTTGTTCTTCTTTTTCAAGATTGTTTTAACTATTCAGGGCCCTGTATACTTCCATATGAATTTGATGATTGCCTTTTCCATTCTGCAAAGAAGACTTTTTTTCCTACAATTTTATTGAGATATATTCACATACCATACATCCACAGTGTACAGTCATTTGTTCACAGTACCATCATACAGCTGTGCTTTCATCACCACAATTTTTGAACATTTTCATTATACCAAAAAAGTAAAAATAAAAATAAAAAAGAGCACCCAAAATATCCCATCCCCCCTTCCCCCCTATTATTCATTTACTTTTTTGTCCCCATTTTTCTACTCCTCTGTCCACACACTGGACAAAGGGAGTGTGAGCAATAAGGATTTCACAATCACACAGTCACACCGTGTAAGCTATATAGTTACACAATCATCTTCAAGAATCAAGGCTAATGGATAGCAGTTGAACAGTTTCAGGCATTCCCTTCTAGCTATTCCAATACACTAAAAACTAAAAAGGGATATCTATATAATGCATAAGAATAACCTCCAGAATGACCTCTCAACTCCATTTGAAATCTTGTAGCCAGTGAAACTTTATTTTGTTTCATTTTTCTTCCCCCTTTTTGTCAAGAAGGCTTTCTCAATCCCATGATGCCAGGTCCAGGCTCATCCCTGGGAATCACGTCCCATGTTACCAGGAAGATTTACACCCTGGGAGTCAGGTCCCATGTAGAGGGGAGAGTGGTGAGTTCACCTGCAGAGTTGGGTCAGAGAGAGAGGCCACATCTTAGCAACAAAAGACGTTCTCTGGGGGAGACTCTTGGGCATCACTATAAGTGGGCTTAGCCTCGCCTTTGCAGTAACAAGCTTCATAAAGGAAAGAAGGCTTTTGGAATTTTGATTGCTATTGTGTTGAATCTGTAAGTTACTTTTGTTGGCATTGACATCTTAACAGTATTTAGACTTCTAATCCATGAACACAAAATATCTTTCCACTTATTTAGATATCTTTAATTTTGTCAACAATTTTTTGATAGTTCTCTGTGTACAAGTACTTTGCATACTTGGTTAAATTTATTCCTAGAAATTTTATTCTTTTAAATGCTATTATAAATGGCATTTTTAAGAATTTCATTTTCAGATTGTTTATTTCCAGTGTATAGAAACAACACTGATTTTTGAGTGTTGATCATTTATTAGCTCTAATAGCTTAGAGGACTTTTCAGAATTTTCTGTATAAGATAATGTCATCTGTAATAAGGAAAAGTTTACTTTTTCTTTTCCAATTTGGATGCCTTTTGTTTCTTTTTCTTGCCTAATTGTTCTGGCTAGAACTTCCCCTACAATGTTAAATAATGGTGGTGACAGTGGCCATCCTTGTCTTGTTCCTGATCTTAGGGGGAATGTTTTCAGTTGTTCACCACTGAGTATGATGTTAGCAGTGGGTTTTTCATATATGCCCTTTATCATGTTGAAGAAGTTTCCTTCTATTCCTAGTTTTCTAAATGTTTTTATCAATAAGGGTGCTGGATTTTGCCAAATGTCTTTTCTGCATCAATTGAGATGATCATGTGCGCTTTCCCCCTCATCCTAGTAATGTGTTGTATCATATGGATTGTTTTCCTTACACTGAACCAACCTTGTATTCCTGGGATAAATCCCATTTGATTATAGTGTATAATTCTTTTAATGTGCTGTTGGATTTGGGTGCTGGGATGGTTAAGTTTGTGTGTCAACTTGGGTAGGTTATGGTGTTCTGTTTGGAAAGTGCTGAGCCTATCTGGACAGTGTGCTGTGAGACCAGGGCCAGAGGCAGCTTTATCAGGGACCTCCCTGAGCTTCCAGAAAGTGGGTCCCTGGAGAACAGGGCACCCAGTGAGGGTCCAACTGAACACGGATCCACTCGGCCATTCAGAGGAAGTCAGGATTGGAAATGCAGTTAACTGTTTGGGCCCCTGTGAACCCCATGTCATGCAAACATGATGAGGTATGTATGAAATTTATATGAGTATATCACTGCCAGGCTTGACTGAAAGGGACAGAGAAGGGACGAATTGAAGAAGAGTGACAGCAAGGGCAGACATGGGAGCCGAGGTCTGGACAGAGGTTATCTCCTTAGGCCCAGAGATGGAACCTCTCAAGTTTGTGGGGGGGGTTAGATCTGCCCCTTTGGCCAGAGAGGCCAGGTCACCTTCCCTGCACTGGGAGGGGACAGGTCATCTGCCTCAGTGCTTGGGGACGGTGTGGCCTGTGCCCTGGGGTTCAGGGTCAGTGCTGTGGCCCCTGTGCTTGGCGACGGTGGGGCCTGCACCCTGGCATTTGTGGAGAGCCTGCCTTCCACACCACTATCTGGAGAAACGAGACCTGTGTGCCGGAGTCAGAGAGCCTGGCCACCATCCTGATGCTCAGAGAGGGTCAGGCATAGACCCCATGTTTGGAGAGGGCATGGCTCTTGCACCTGTGCTTGGGAGCTTGGGGCTGCCATTCCATCAGGCCTGGAGGCAAAACACTGATCCACAGATACTCTCAGACCTCTACATTATAAACAGCTATAAATTTCCCTCTGAGTACTGCATTCTCTGCATTCCATAAGTTTTGGCAAGTTGTGTTTCATTTTCATTCACAAGGTATTTCCTAATTTGCATTGTGATATTTTTGACCCATGACTGTTTAAGAGTGTCTTGTTTAATCTCCACAGATATGTGAATTTTCCAGTTCTTCCTCTGTTATTGATTTCTAGCCTCATTCCATTGTGGTGAGAGAAGAAACTTTGCATGATTTCAATATTTTTAAATTTATATCAACATGTTTTTTGACGTTACATATGGTCTCTCCTAGAAAATGAATCGTGCATGAGAGAAGAATGTGTATTCTGCTGCAACTGAGTGAATGTCATTATCTTGGAATGTTTTAATCTTGCCCTAATTTTTGAAAGAGTCTTACTGGATATGAAATTCTTGGTTGGCATTTGTTTTCTTTCAGCACTTTAAATATGTCATCCCATTTCCTTTTTGCCTCCATGTTTTTAATGAGATATTGGTGCTTAATCCTGTGGGGGCTGCCTTGTACATGATACATTGCTTTTCTCTCCTTCCCTAGTCCTTCCCCGGGTGGACTCACATGTGTCTGGGTGTGGTTCTCTTTGAGTTTATCCTATCTGTGGTTCACTGGGCTTCTTGAATGTGTATATTCATGTCTTTCATTCAATTTAGGAAGTCCCCTGCCATTATGTCTTTGAATTTTCCTCTGCACCTTTCTTTCTTCTCCTTCAGGGACTCCCATAATGTGTATATTGGTATGTTTGATGGTGTCCCAGAGGCCTCTTAGGCTCTTTCACTTTTTAAAATTCTTTTTTCTTTAGCTCCTCAGCTTGAATAATTTCACTTTTCCTATATTTAAATTCACTGATTTTTTCTTCTGCCAGATCCAATCTGTTGTTAAAACCCTCTAAGGAATTTTTTACTGTGGTTATTGCAGTCTTCAACTCCAGTGATTCTGTTTGCCTCTTTTAAAAATAATTTCCACCTCTTTATTGAGATTCTCATTTTGTTCATTCTTTTCCTGATATCCTTTAGCTCTTTCTCCATGTTTTCCTTTAGATCTTTTAGCATATTGAAGATCATGTTTCAAGTCTTTGTCTAGTATGTCCAAAGTCTGATCTTTTTCTTTGATGGTTTCTGAATTTTTATTCTGTTCCTTTGGATGGACCATCATTTCCTGTTTCTCTGTCTTGCAGTCTTTCTTTGCACACTGTACATTTTAATATTTTGAAACGTTAACTTTGGAATTTAGTTCCTGAGCTGTTACTTAAGTTTGCATTCAGATAATGACATGACAGAGATTTTCTTGTGTGCCAGTAGCTAACAGAACAAACACTCCAAAGCAAAAAAAATAAAAATAAAAAATAAAAAATAAATAAATACATAAATACATAAATACATAAATAAATAAATAAACTGGCTCTGTGCTGGCTGGTTCTAGCCTTCAGAATTTAGAGCTTTTCCAAGATCAGCCCATGGCAAAAGCACAGGTTCTCCTCTCTTTTCTGAGCATGCATCCTGTCCTGAGCATGAGCTCTTGCTCTTTGGAAACCCCTCATTTACAAGGAAACAAATGCTCCCTCTTCTCCCTTTGAAGTAGACTTTACCCTCCTCCTGGGTACTCTTTAGTATGTCTTGAAGCCAGTAACTCTTTGCCCCAGGATGCTTCAATTTGATTGCTGTCTGGTAGAAAATAACCACATATGTTACTGTAAATTTTTGAGCCACATGTTACTTTTAAATAAAGAAAAAGAAAAGAAAAAAAAAGAGAAAAAAAAGTAAGAAAGAAGCCCCTTTTTAAAGCCTTTCCCCAGCCTGAAGTTTTGACAGTGTCAGAATAGAGCATTTAAAGATGCACCTTGAGTTGTTATCTGGATAATTACTCTCCAACAGCTTTAATTCTGCCCTTGCTATGGTGGGGGTGGGTGGGTATTGAAATGTAAAACTATAAGGAATCAGTGAGAAAGCAGAAAGGACAAAATGTAGGAAATTAAAAAAAAACAAGCATTTTTGGAGCCAGGGAGTGGGTTCCCACTTTTATGTGCCCCCCCTTCCCAGGGCCCACTTTTCTAGCACCCCCAACTCCAAAAGTTAATTTATTAATTAATTCTGTAGTTGAGGCTGCATTGAGCCCTCCTTCTTGCTCCCAGCAGATTTTTTTTCTCTTTTCAGGGAGACAGCTGCAAGGCAATCCATGGGGTTTGGGTGGGGAGGGGTGTCAGATGGCTGGTTGGGAGAACTTACAAATTTCTTTGTGATCCCAGCTTTTCCACCCATTCCAAACTTGTGTACGATGTGTGACTGGTCACTGGACACCCCAAAAACCCTCTTTCATACAGTTCCTGGATAATTACCAGCTGCCCTAGAGGAGAGACTAAATTCCACACCTCACCACTCCAACATCTTCCCCCTGCCCCCCATGTAGTGGTTTTAATATCAATTTGTAATCCTTGTCTGAAAACATAAGTTCATTATACTTTGCAAAATAATGATTTCTTTTCTAATTTTACCTTTCCATGTATGATTATTATCCGGCATTTCTGTAAAGTAGAGCTTCCCTCATCAACTGGGGTCGTTAAGTTCCTCTAAAATAAGCTCATAGTAGAAAGACAGAGGTGTATGCATATAATTTTTCCCTTTGATTTCTGATTTTTTGAAGAAAATAGATTTAATAGCCAATTCAAATGATAACAATAAATGCTTCCTGGTTTTCTCCTTTTTTGAGTATTATTATTGATTCATGGGGTGTTCATTTCACAATGATTGTGTCACTACCTTATTTCTTTCAATCCTCAGATTGTTGCAGTTATGGCCAGTGGAAGACCTTTAAAGCCGACTTGATTTCATTGTGACTTTGGTTAGGAAAATGTGCTTGAAGAGATCACATTTCTAAGAGAAAAGTTTGATAAACAGACTTCATAAAAGCAAAAACAAGTTTTTGGTCTTCAAGGGACACAGTGAAGATGATGAAAAGGCACCTGTAAGCGGATCTCAGGCCAGTGAAGTGGACTATGAGCTGGACAAGCCGTCTGCCGGCCCTCCTGAGCAGGGAGCCTGTAATCTTGCTGGGAAACAGTGAGGACAAGGCAGTGTGTCTCTATGGTTAGAATTTATTGTGCACGTGTATTAATTACAATTAATGTTTGGCTCGCTGCACACCATAGTTTAGCTATAGTTTTTGAGGAAGTGAAATCTGCATGGGACTAAAGTCTATTGAATAAACACAATTTCTGTGCCACAAGCCAATTATTTCTTGTGCTCTTGTTCATAAATAATGAAGCGCTGTGAAATGAATACTTAAATAGATATAGGCCTATTAAAATAATGCACCATTTGCCTAAGTTGATTCACGTAGCAAGATATGCTATAACTGTAAATTATTTCCAAATGACTGCAGTATTCCATAAATTTAATAGATGGATAATTTGGCAAGCAGCCATTAACAAAACAAAATGGGAGAAGCACTAAATAGTTCCATCTACTTTCTCTAAGTTAGAATTGTAGACCACTCAGCTTTGCCATATTGAAGACTTTTGTAAACATTCTATTATATTTGGTAAATATTAGCATTGCGTAAAATTATACCAGTATTATATACTTCTCTGCATACACACACACACACAGTATATGCACACACACAGAAACACAGTCACATCATTTAAAAAGTTCTTGTTTACAAAGTCCCTGCCTCCTTTTACTGTTGGTTTATAAATTTTAAACCTTGGAAACCCTAAGTGGATCATGGCTTTCCTGTGTGGGACTACAACTTCTGGGTGAGCTCCATTGTGATGAAATCTGTCATTGATAAAAGGGAGTTCAAGCTTCCCTAAACCAATTAAAATGTTTTTGCCTCAGGAGGTAAATAAAAGCACATGATAGAGCTAGCAGAGTGGGGGGTGGTAATCAGTGCAGCAGCTCAGGATTGAACAATATTGAACACCATAACAATAACATCTAATAAATCATTCTGAAAGGTACATTGGATAATATTTTTTTTCAAGGACAAATCAAGTATACTCATGAGGATCAAAAAGATGCCTGTGTTATTTTTATGGTCTCTTTTAGAAAGTATTGGCAATTTCTTCCAAAGTAAACTTTAAATTCCTATAATATATGAAGCATTCCTCAAAAAATTGAAATCTCTCATATTATGCTTTGATGTATTATGAATTGAGATATAAATTGAGAGATTTATGTAAATCTATTTGGAACCCTACTTAAATAATTTAAAAGCCTTTATGTTTAAAAAATATTGGTGCTGCTTTTATCACAAAAGACTATTTTGGTGTTTAATGCAAAACATAGCTATTAATTTTTATTTTTAAAGTATCCAATTTTTCATTTAGTTTTAGACAATGGGGCTATTAAAATTATTTATTTTATAATAAAATTAGCCCTAACATTTTGCTTCTGCCTTTTCTTATTACTTATTTTGGTACAAATTCTCCAATTATAACTTCAAGGATATGAGAACAGTGCTTTTTTAATGAACATGTTTAGCTCATCCATCCATCCATCCATCCATCCATCCATCGTCCACCCAATATTTATTAAATCCCTGCTATGTCGGGTGCTTTTGTTTTACTGGCAAATGACTTTGATAATAGACACAGAAGGAAGCCTGAAAGCCTACAATAATTTTGGAAGAAAGGAGAAGCATAGCACAAATGGTAGTTTATTTCTTCCTTGGCAGGAAGTACACTTACCAGACAATCTTCATTAACTAGATACTTAGCATTGCTATTTAAAGAAGCTGGTTAAAAACCCAGCAGCAGTTTTTTTTTTTTTTAATCATCATTTTATTGAGATATACTCACATACCACGCAGTCATACAAAGCAAATCGTACTTTCGATTGTTCACAGTACCATTACATAGTTGCACATTCATCACCTAAATCAATCCCTGACACCTTCATTAGCACACACACAAAAATAACAAGAATAATAATTAGAGTGAAAAAGAGCAATTGAAGTAAAAAAGAACACTGGGTGCCTTTGTCTGTTTGTTTCCTTCCCCTGTTTTTCTACTCATCCATCCATAAACTAGACAAAGCGGAGTGTGGTCCTTATGGCTTTCCCAATCCCATTGTCACCCCTCATAAGCTACATTTTTATACAACTGTCTTCAAGATTCATGGGTTCTGGGTTGTAGTTTGATAGTTTCAGGTATCCACCACCAGCTACCCCAATTCTTTAGAACCTAAAAAGGGTTGTCTAAAGTGTGCGTAAGAGTGCCCACCAGAGTGACCTCTCGGCTCCTTTTGGAATCTCTCTGCCACTGAAGCTTATTTCATTTCCTTTCACATCCCCCTTTTGGTCAAGAAGATGTTCTCCGTCCCATGATGCCGGGTCTACATTCCTCCCCGGGAGTCATATTCCACGTTGCCAGGGAGATTCACTCCCCTGGGTGTCTGATCCCACATAGGGGGGAGGGCAGTGATTTCACCTTTCAAGTTGGCTTAGCCAGAGAGAGAGGGCCACATCTGAGCATCAGCAGCAGTTTTATCAACAGATTTTAATAAATATGTAGCTGTTGCTAAGAATTTAGTACAGAGCTGACTGTCACTTGGTTTAGTCGTGTAACTGCATGAACTAAAACTAGAGACAAAGGAGCTTCAGTTGCAAGATTACATCGTGCAGTGATGGTAAAAGCCTGGAAGACAGCATCACACCCTCAGTGTGTGAGGAGATGACATCGTGCAGTGACAGTGAAAGCCTGGAAGACAGTGTGTCACACCCTCAGTGTGCAAGGAGATGACATCGTGCAGTGATGGTGAAAGCCTTGAAGACAGCATCACACCCTCAGTGTGCAAGGAGATTACATCGTGCAGTGATGGTGAAAGCCTGGAAGACAGCGTCACACTCTCAGTGTGTGAGGAGATTACATCGTGCAGTGATGGTGAAAGCCTGGAAGACAGCATCACACCCTCAGTGTGCAGGGAGATTACATTGTGCAGTGATGGTGAAAGCCTGAAAGACAGCATCACACCCTCAGTGTGCAAGGAGATGACATCGTGCAGTGATGGTGAAAGCCTTGAAGACAGCATCACACCCTCAGTGTGCAGGGAGATTACATCGTGCAGTGATGGTGAAAGCCTGGAAGACAGCATCACACTCTCAGTGTGTGAGGAGATTACATCGTGCAGTGATGGTGAAAGCCTGGAAGACAGCATCACACCCTCAGTGTGCAGGGAGATTACATCGTGCAGTGATGGTGAAAGCCTGGAGACAGCATCATACCCTCAGTGTGCAGGAAGCTGTCTTCTCACACCCTTGCCAACAGAGGCATTTTCATCCTTTTTATCCTTTTATTCCAAGTGGGAAATAAAATCTCACTTCTATACTACTTAAATTTTCTTTGGTTACTTATAATGCTGATCTTTAATGTGTATTTGGTGGTCACTTGTATATCTATTTCAGTAGACTTTTTATTTACATTGTGATATATGCCAGTTTTTCTAATATTTCTTACTGTTTCTTGAGAAGTCGTACATCAAAAAAATTAGCCCAGTGTCACCTATATTGCAAATACCTTAAATTTGTTTATTTTGATGTCATATATGCATCAGTTGAATTCTTTATATGGTCAAATTTTAATTAATATTTATAAATTTAGCCTTTTATTGTTATTTTTCATGTTATGTTAGAAAGTGTTTTCCCACATTATACAAATGTCTATGTGTATTTCATTCTGATAAAATATATTGCAATGTTTACATTTAATTCCAGTTTGTTATATGAGATAGGAAGTACATTTATTTTTTAATATTTGGTCATCCAGTTCTCCCAAAATATGGGGAGCATTTTAAAATAAAAAGTTCATTTTATAATAGTTTCAGGTTTACATGAAAATGCAAAAATAACATAGAAAGTTGCCATTTACCTCACCCCCAATTTTCCCTATTGTCTACATCTTACATTAGTAAGGTAAACTTCTGAAAATTAATGAAACATTATTGATACATTATTATTAACTGAAGCCCATACTTTATTATATTTCCTTAGTTTTTATCTAATGTCCTGTGTCTGTGCCAGAATCCCTCCAAAATGCGACACTGCATTTAATTGTCATGGCCCTGTGCTCCTATTGGCTGAGATAGTCTCTCAAACTTTCCTTGTTTTGATGATTGTGAGGGTTAATTTTATGTGTCCATTTGTCCAGTTGTCTGATTGTTACTGTGAGGATTTGCATCGTCATAAGTTGGTTGCATCTGTGGCTGATTGCATCTACAGTCAACAAAGGGGAGTGCCTTCAGCAGTGAGAGACGTCTACTCCAATCAGCTGAAGGCCTTAAAGGATTCAGGTGATTGCAGCGGTCAGAGGGCGGATTCCCATCTCCACCTCAGCCAGTTCTACCTTCATCCAAGTTCCCAGCTTGCGGCAGGCCCCATGGAATTCAGGCTTGCCCATCCCCACTGTCATGGGAACCACTTCCTTTGATCTCTTAATATTTATATATATTTACATATATCTTTAATGTTACACTAACATATCTTTAATATTACATATATCCTTTGTTGGTCTTTTCTCTTGAGAGCCCTAACAAATACAGCAACCTGGCAGTCTAGAGCAGTGCTGGTTGGGCGTTTTGCCGACCGCTCCTCAAGGAGGATTTGTCTGATGTTTTTCTTGTGATTGGTCTGGGGTGATGGGTTTGGAGAGGAGGAACGCAGGAGCAAGGGGCTCCTCCCCCTTCCGTCCAGCGTGCATTGCTGGCTGGGGGGTGTTTGTCCGGTTCTCCGCGGCAGGTAAATCCCTTACTGCCCCCACCCCCCAACCTCACTCCCTGGAAGGAAGTCAGAGTGTGCAACCTGCAGGTGCGGAGGGAGTTGTGCTTTGCCCCGTGGAGGGTGAAGCATCCACGTAAACTCTTCTGCACGAGAGATCTGCCTGCTCTTTGCAGACGCACGTTTGGTCCTTCTCCCCTGATGAAGCTGGGCACCAGGTGGTCAAGGCCAGTTTGGGTCCCTGAGAGTGATGAGTCCTCAGTCTCAGTCCCCAGTTCCCACTCCAGGCTATGGATTTTGGTCCAGACATTAAAAAATTTTAATATTTTCTAACCATTTTTAATAATTACAAGTTAATTGATTTACTTGTTCATTCCTCAGTGGCTAAGTCCTTGAACCAAAAACTTTACATAGTTTACTTATGTATATATCATCTACCTATTTTTTCTTTTGAACTTTTTTTTTTATTTCTTAGAGCAGTTTCAGGTTTACTGAAAAATTGAGTAGAAAGTATAGAAAATTCCCATATACACCTACCTACTCCCACCCCCATCTTGATTAACTTGAAACCAATCTTGACACTGTGGAACTGTGCAGGGAAAAAAGGAAAAAAGACAACTTCAGACTAACTATTCTATATATCAAGCTTGCCCCTGACTGGCCACTGAGGCCCTGAGAGACGAAGTGGACAGTTCCTTATCTCCCTTACAGGCTGCAGGTGGCCTAACACTCCACAGGAGGACATTCTAAACCTAGGGATCCTAATGGCCCCCTCGGTAAACCCCTCTCCCACCCCCGCGAGCCGCCTGGCAGGATCAGCCCGTGTGCTTTGTCCAGCCCACCCCAGCCCCTCACAGGCTGGCAGCCCTCGGCTCTGACGGAGCTGAGCTCTCCTCGCTCCCCTCCTACAGCCATCCCTGAGTGGACTCATCCTTGTCTGTTTCACATTGTCCCCTGCAGTTTTCCCCTTGACATGCTCCTCCCCGGCTCACAATTCCCTATGAACACCTTGCATTAGCTGCAATTGATAAACCAATATTGATACACTGTTAGAACTGAAGTCCGTAGTTCACACTGGGGCTCACACTCTGTGTTGACAGTTCTGTGGGTTTTGACAGATGTGTACTGTCATGTGTCCACCATTACAGTATCGTAGAGAAGAGTCTCACTGCCATAAAACTACCATCCTCACATATGCACCCTTTATCCACTCCCTGTCCTGATCTCCTGGCAATCACTGATCTTTTTATTCCCCAGAATGCCATATAGTTGGAATCATACAGCATGTAGGTTTTTCAGATTGGGTTATTTCACCTAGCAATATGCATTTATGGTTCCTCCATGTTTTCTTTGTGGCTTGATAGCATTTATTTTTATCTGAAAAATATTTCATTTTATGAAAGTACCTCAGTTTGTTCATCCACTCACCTAATGAAGGACATCTTGGTTGCTTCCAAGTTTTGGAAATTATGAATAAAGCAGCTATAAACATTCATGTGCAGGTTTTTCTGTGGATATACATTTTCAACTCATGGGGTAAATACCTAGGAGTATGACTGCTGGATTGTATGGCAAGCCTATGTTTAGCTTTGTAAGAAACTTCCAAACTGTCTTCCAAAGTGACTTTGCCATTTCACATTCCCATCGGCAATTATGAGAGTTCTTTTGCTCCACATCTTTGTCAACATTTGGTGATTTGGAGTGTGGTGGTGTCTTGTTTCAATCTGCAGTTCCCTAACACGGTGTAGAGCATCCTTTCATATGCTTATTTGCCTTCTGTATATCTTCTTTGGTTAGGGGTCTGTTCGTATCTTTGCCCACTATCTTTTTAAATTCAATTTTATTGAGATATATTCACAAACCACACAATCATCCAAAGTGTACAATCAATTGTTCACAGTACCATCATATAGTTGTGTATTCATCACCTAATCTATTTTTTGAGCATTTTCCTTGTACCAGAAAAAGTGAAAATAAGAATAAAAAATAAAAGTAAAAAAGAACACCCAAATCATCCCCCCCACCCTATTTTCCATTTGGTTTTTGTCCCCATTTTTCTACTCATCCATCCATACACTGGATAAAGGGAGTGTGATCCACAAGGCTTTCACAGTGACCCTGTCACCCCTTATAAGATACATTGTTATACAATCATCTTCAAGAGGCAAGGCTACTGGGTTGCAGTCTTATAGTTTCAGGTATTAACTTCTAGCTATTCCAATACATTAAAACCTAAAAAGTGCTGTCTATATAGTGCATAACAATGTCCACCAGAGTGACCTCTTGACTCCATTTGGAATCTCTCAGCCACTGAAGCTTTATTTCATTTCATTTTGCATCCCCCTTTTGGTCAAGAAGATGTTCTCAGTCCCACAATGTTGGGTCCAAATTCATCTCCCGCACTGCCAGGGAGATTTATACCTCTGGGAGTCGGATCTCACATGGGGGGAGCTTTTCCCACTTTTTAAATGGGTTGTTTGTTTTGTTATTGTTGAGTTTTAAGAGCTCCTTGTGTATTTTGGGTACAAGTCCTTTATCTGATATGTGTTTTGGAAAGATCCTCCCAACCCCCAGTCTGCGGCTTGTCTTTCCATGCTCTTAACAGTGTCTTTCAGGCATCATTAAGAACAGAAGGTTTTAATTTTAATAAAGCCCAACACCAATTTTTTCTGCCATGGATCATGTGTTTAGGGTTGTATCTAAAAAGTCATTACCAAGCCCAAGGCCACCCTATTTTCTCCTGTATTATCTTCTAGAAGTTGTAGTTTTGTGTTTTACATTTAGGTCCATGATCCACTTTAAGTTTTGTGAAATGTGCAAGATCACTATCCAGAATCATTGTTTGCACATGGATATTTGTTTCCGTACCTTTTGTTGAAAGGACTGTCCTTTCTTCATCAACTTGCCGTTGCCCCTTTGCCGGTGACCAGTTGACTGTATGGGTTTTCCATGGTGCTCCACTGACGTATTGTCTATTCTTTTGCCTCCACCACATTGTCTTGGTTACTGTGGATTTGCAGTAAGCCCTGAAGTCACATAGTGCTGGTCCTTCGACTTTGTCGTTCTTCTTCAACATTGTGTTAGTTTTCTGGATCTTTCGCTTGTCCATATAAACTTTAGAATCAGTTTGTCGATCTCCACAAGGCAACTTGCTAGGATTTTTATTTGGATTGTGTTGAATCTTTAGCTCAAGTTGAGAAGAGCTAATATAGCAATAGTGAGTCTAACTATCCGTGAACCTGGAATCTTTCTGTTTATTCAGATCTTTGATTTCTTATGTCAGAATTTGTAATTTTCCTCATATAGATCTTGCACATATTTTGTTAGATTTATGCCTAAGTATTTCAGCTTTTGGGTGCCAATGTAAATGGTGGTGTGGTCTCACTTTCAAATTCCTATTGTTCATTCCTGGTATACAGGAAAGCAATTGAGTTGTATTCTGTGCTCTTACTATAATCACTTCTTAGTTTTCAGGTTTTATGAAGATTCTTTGAGATTTTATATATAGAAAATCATGTCATTTGCAAAGCTTTGTTGCTTCTTTCCCATTCTGCATGCCTTTTATTTCCTTTTCTTGTCTTATTGTATTAGCTATAACTTCCAGTGTGATGTTGAATATTAGTGGTGAGAGGGGACATCCTTGCCTTGTTCTTGATCTTAAGGGGAAAGCATCTAGTTTCTTCCCATCAAGTACAATGTTAGATGTAGAGTTTTGGTAAATGTTCTTTATCAAGTTGAGGAAGTTCCGTTTTGTTCCCAGTTTTCTCAGAATCATTATCATGGATAGGTGCTGCTTTTGTCAAATGCTCTTTCTGCATCTTTTTGTATGGTCATATGATTTTTCTTCTTTAATGTTTGAATATAATGGATTACATTAATTGAGTTTCTGAAGTTGAACCAGCCTTAACAGATATGGTCCTATTCAGATTATTTATTTCTCTTTGTTTGAGTATTGGTAGATTGTCTTTCAAGCAATGGCCCGTTTCATCTAACATCAAATTTAGGGCAGAATTGTTTGTAATATTCCTTTCTTATTCTTTTAATGTCTAAGGAATCCATAGTGATGCCCCTCTTCCGTTTATGATTTTAGTAATTTGTGTATTCTTTCTTGCTTTTTGGTTAGCCTGGCTAGATGTTTATCAATTTTATTGATCTTTTCAAAAAATGAGCTTTTGGTTTTAATGCCTTTCTCTGTTGTTTTCCTGTTTCCATATCATTGATTCCTGATTTAATTTTTATGCTACCTTGTCTTCTACTTACTTTGTTGCTCTTCTTTTTCTGGATTTCTAAAGTGGAGTCTTAGATTATTGATTTTAGCTTTTCCTTCTTTTCTAATATATGCATTCAATGCTATACATTTCCCTATAAGCACTGCTTTTGCTGCATCCCACAAATTTTGATAAGCTGTATTTCATTTTCATATAGTTTAAAATATTTGTAAAATTTCTATTGAGAGTTCTTCTTTGAACCGTATGGTATTTAGAAGTATAACAATCTCAAAATATTTTAGGATTTTATAGTCGTCTTTCTGTTATTGGTTTCTAGTTTAAAACCATTGTGGCCTGAGAACATACTTAGTATAATTTTTATTCCTTTACATTAGTTGAGGTGTGTTATTTGGCCCAGAATGTAGTCTGTCTTAGTGAATGTTCCATATGCACTTGAAGATATTGTGTATCTGCTGATGTTGAATGAAGTATTCCATTAATGTCAATTAGACCCATTTGATGGATGGTGCAATTTGGTTCAAATATATCCTGACTGACTTCCTGCCTGCTGGAGCTGTCAGTTACTAATGAGGGGTGTTGATGTCTCCAACTGTCATAATGGATTTGTCTGTCTCTCTCTGAAATTCTATCAGTCTTTGCCTCATGTATTTTGACTCCCTATTGTTAGGCACATATACTTCAAGGAGTGATAGGTCCTTGGAGAACTGACCCCTTTGTCATTATGCCATTCCCCTCTCTATTCCTGATCACTGTCCTTGTTCTGAAGTCTGCTCTGTCTGAAAGCAATAGAGCTGCCCAAGATTTCTTTCGATTAGTGTTAGCATGGCATACCTTTTTCCTTCGCTTTAATTTGAATCTGTTTTTATATTTAAAATGGGTTTCTTGTAGACAACATACAGTTTATTTATCCACCCTGACAATCTTTGTCTTTTAATTGGTGTTTTTAGACCATTCACATTTAAAGTGATTATTGATATTCTTGGGTTCATATCTACTCTATTAGTGAATGTTTTCTATTCATTGCCCCTAATATTTGTTTGATTTTGTCCTACAATATTTTTCTGCCTTTTTTGGTTTTAATTGAGCACTTTATATGATCCTTTTCTCTCTTCTCAGCATATCAATTATACTTACTTTTTTATTGGTTTCCCTAGAGTGTTTTTTTTTTTTTTGGTCTAGAGTTTTAAATATACGTTTACAACTAATCTAGGTTCACTTTCAGAAAGCACTACACCTATTCATGAGTAGTGTGAGAAACTTAATACAAAATATTCCCATTCCTCTCCCGCATCTCTTATTACATTGCTGTCATCCATTTCACTTGTCCATAAGATGCAATCAACTGACTGCATTATTATTTTGAAAAATTATCTATTAGACCAATTAGAATAAGAAAAATAAATGATTTTATTTTAACTTAATTTATTACTTCTCTAATGCTCTTCTTTTAAAACTATGAATCCAAGTTTCTGACCTATATCAGTTTCCTTCTCTCTGAAAAGTTTCTTTTAACAATTCTTCTAAGTCAGGTTTATTGGCAACAAATTCCCTCAAAATGTTTGTTTGTCCAAGAAAATCCTTCATTTTTGAAGGGTCATTTCACTGGATGCAGAATTTTAGGTTGGTTTTTTTTTTTTCTTTCAACACTTTGACTATTTCACTCCACTCTCTTCTGTCTTGCATGGTTTCTGAAGAGAAGCCTGATGGCATGATAATCCTTGCTCCTCTGTAAGTAAGGTTTCCCCTTGTTCTGGTTTGCTAAAGCCACCAGAACACAAAATACCAGAAATGGACTGGCTTTTACAATGGGGTTTACTCTAAGGCCAGGAAAACGTCCCAATTAAGGCACCAATAGGACAGCACCTTCCCCGAGGAAAGGACCCGGGGCTCCTCTGCCACACGGGAAGCACGTAGCCCGAGTCTGCTGGGCCTCTTCTGGGGTTAGCTTCTGGTTCAAGTTGCTTTCTCCAAATGTCTCTGGGCTTCTGCTTCTCTTGGTTTCTCTCTCACAGCTCCTGTGCATCCTTGCTTGTTTCTCCCAGGGCATTTCTCTCTAAGTGTCTGGGGGTCCTCTCTTAGCTTCTCCAGGGCAAACTCTGGGTTTCATCTCTTAGCTTCTCTCCTGGTTCTGGTTTCAGCAGCTGTCTCCAAAATGTCTCTGGGCATTTTCTCTGTAAGTGTCTCTCTGTCTGCATCTCCAAATGTCTGGGTCTGTGTTGGCTCTGAGCTCTCTCTCCCTGAGCTCTCTTAACTAATTAAGACCTACCTTGAATGAGCAGGGTCACATCTCCATGGAAACAACCTAATCAAAAATCCCACCTGCAGTAAGTCTGTACCCACAAGACTGGATTGAAAGAACGTGGCTTTTGTGGGGTACATAATAGATTAAAACCAGCACACCCCTCTTCTTTCCTCCTCCCTCCTGGCTTCTTTCAAGATTTTCCCTGTCTTTGATTTTCTGCAGTTTGAATATGATATGCCTCAGTGTAGTTTTTTTGTTGTTGTTGTTTGTTTGTTTGTTTTGATATTTTTCCTCCTTGAAATTCCTGCTTGAACACAGATTTCTCTGAAAATCCTGGATTGGTGGATTAGTGTCTGCCATTAATTTTTGGAAAATTATCAGCTATTATTACTTCAAATATTTCTTCTGCTCCTTTCTGTCTTTCTCCTTCTGGTACCCCCATTTCAGGTAAGTCACATCTTTTATAATTGCCCCACATTCTTGGATATTCAGTTTTTTTTTCTCCTTACATTTCAGTTGGGGAAGTTTCTGTTGATACATCTTCAAGCTCACTGAGACTTTCCTCTATTCTGACCAATTTACTGATGAGCCCATCAAAGGACTTCTTCATTTCCATTGGTGTTTTTAGTTTCTAGCTTTTCCTTTTGATTCTTTATCAGAGGTTCCACCTCTTTGCTTACATTACCTGTCTTTTCTTGCACGTTGTCTACCTCTTCCATTAGCTTTTAGCATATTAATCATAATGATTTAAAATTTCCTGTCTGATAATTCTAAAATCTGGGTCATATCTGAGTTTGGTTCTGATGTTTGCTTTATCTCTACAGGCTGTGCTTTTTGCCTTCTGGCATGTCTTGTAATTTTTTGTTGAAAGCCGGACATGATGTATGGGGAACAGAAACTGAGGCCACTAGATCTGTGGTGTGAGGGTTTGTCTCTGTCTGGCCAGGAGTTGGGCTGTGTCCACTGTTTGCTGTAGCTGTGGTGTCGGGGCTTCAGTGTCCTCTGGCTCTCTTGTTTATAAACCTGTTGTCTTTGGGTTTCCCTAAAAACTCCTTAAGTAGAATCCGAGTCTTGCCGTTCTTTCAGCAGGAAGCCCCTGTTGTGATGCAGGGTCCTGACCGAAGTGGTGGTGAGGCGGGGGGTGGGGAAGCACGTTATCAGCCTGAGATTGGGCCTCAGTCTTTCCATGAGCCTGTGTCCCTGGGCCGGGACCCTCATAAGTGCTTTTCGGCACCCTGCCTCCCTTAGGCGAGACTACAGGAGAAAGCTACGGGGCTGGAGGGGGCTTGTCACTTAGGCCCCGGCACTTTCCATGGAGGGCAGGCCTTTGCTAAGGAGACCTGGGTGCCTGTGTTTACTTTTCCCTCCTCCTGCTGGAAGTATGAGGGGATTTTCTCTTATCTTCAGCCTGAGGACCTGGTGGTGCTCCTGGAGGTAAAACTCAAGAAACTGTGGGGGTTTCCCTAAGTATGGGCCCCCCCCCAGGGGTTTTTATCTCTCAAGCTAGCTCACACTAAGTCTCTAGTGATTCGTCCATTACCCTGTCAGTTTTGCTGCTCAGTGCTGGATCCAGCTGTAATTTCTTTCCCCAGTATGCTCTGATTCTCTGTATTTGCCTGACCTTCCAGTTTTGGGGGTGGCCGTTTGCCCTGCGACTTCAATTCTGTGATGGATTTAGGAAGAACTGTTGGTTTTTCAGTGAGTTTAGACTTTTTTCTTGTTGTGAGACAGGAATGATGCCTTCCAGTTTCTTCACTTGTGGAACTGGAAACCACAAATTGAGATATGTTTTTAAGGCTAACAATGACTTTTGATTTTTTTAAAATACAATCTTTATCTACCACAGCTATGAATTTTGGAGTAACAAGATTTCCATGTGAATTCTCTTCCCCATCCTGATTAATGGATATCCTTTGTTCTTTGTAAGAAATTATCTTTCTAATTCCATTTGACTAAAATTATTTGTTTCAGAAAACAGAAATGGATTTTGACTTTTATCCGTTTCTTTTCAGCAACTATTGGATTGACATTATCATTTTCTTCTTTTGAGTCACATGCTAACTTACATTAATAGATTTTCTAGTATTAAAACATGTTAGCATTTTCTGAGTAGCCCTACCTGACCACTGTGTGAGTGTGTGTAAAATATAACATATATCTACCATTTGATTTGCTAATATTTTATTTAAGGTTTTGCATCTATAGTCATAGGTGATAGTTTGTTATTTGTTTATTATTTTTCTCCCTTTGATTTTTTTAGCAAGGTTTTTCTTGTTTTGTAAGATGAAATGATGATGCTGTCCACCTTTTTATCCTGTTACAGTGATGTGGAGGCACAGAAGTTCCCCTGGTATAACAAACTATAGAGCAGGGCCTTCTCAAAGCTCCAGATGTCTAAAGGCAGACACTGGGCTAGGAAAAGGCTAAAAGCTTTGCATGTCTGAAGGCGGACTGCAGTTTAGATAAGGGAATAGTCTCTGAGCTCCTTCTGGGCTCCTTCCATGCTCCTGTCTCCCACCCCTGCTTTTTCTTGTCTAGCCCCCAAAGAAATTGTCCCTTAAGACTAAAGATATGTAAATACACCTCATGGCTTTAGAAAAAATGTACCCTCCTGGAGATACCTGAAAACAGTCACATAGGAAACTACCTTGTATGCTATAAAGACCTGTAGAAATGAGTAAAATAAAACTTTCTTTTGCATGAACACTGAGGACGGAGTGTGCTCCCCTTCTTTCACACAGTGAGCTCATCACTCAGCTCTCCAGGAGGTCTCAAGCCCCCCAAAATCCAACAGTAACATTTCAAACTTAGAACTTCAGTAATGTTTCATAGTGCATGTGGAACTCAGCTGCTGTGGTAAATACTGTTACGTCCACTCACACCTAGAAACACCTCATCCTGCCCCCATCTGGCCTGCAGTGTCAGGTCAAGCTGTCCCTGTGCATTCAAGTCCAAGCACAACAGCCCACACCTGCGGGCCACTGGGGCTCTGTGGGAGCCCTTCCAGCTGGCCTCTGCAGCTGGCCTTGTGCAGCCAGGACCTCTGCTGAGCCCAGGCTGTTCCAGGACCCCCGTATCTGCTGTGGCTTCGATACTGCCTCAGGCAGGTCTCACGGTAAGTCCCATACTGAGGGTCTGGCTCCTGCAGCCCTGCCTCTACAAAGTAGCCCCTTTTCAGTGGGAAAAAAAACACCATAAGAGTCAGTGGCCCCCAAAAGCAAAACTCCATGACATGGTGTTGAAGACATAAACATCTAGAGCCACACCTGGATCCAATAAACTTCTACCGATTGCTAAGGCCAAAACATGTGCTTAATCCAAGTCCACAGAGAAAGCTGCACCCTCAGCCCAATTTTCACCTCTATATTTTCCTTTTGGCCCCTGCATTCAAATCCTTTCTATTTCTCAGGGTTCCCACCCAGAGCACTAGAATATAATACTCCCCTGAAATGAATCTACTATCTCCCCTGAAGCTTGGATGAGACAGAACATCAGCTGTCTGCGGGCAGCCAGGTCTGTTTCCTCTGGAAGCAGGGAGTGACTGGAGGACAAATCTTTCCTGACTGAATATTTGTAAACAAATCTTATGGGTGAATTGCTTTTTCTGTTCCTTGCCCAATTATTTGGTAATTTAATTCTTTCTTCGGGTCTTTAATTATAGGGCAGGTTGAAATGCCCTCAGCCCTTGGGGGCTTCCAACACACACGGGTCTTGCTCAAAACCAGCTGGGGAGGTGTCTTCAGGGCGCTGCGGGCGAAACAGCCTTGTGGACGCGTCCTCGCGCCGACCCCGCGGACGCCCCGCACCCTGGCTGTGTTCCGTGGGGAGAAGCGCCCGCAGGTCCCGCCTGCACCCCAGGGAAGGGGAGCCCATGGCCCGGCCTGTGTCTCCACAAACACTGTTCTGACAGAGGAAGAGCCGCCCCGCACGGGCACGAGGGTCCGCGGGCTGGGGCGCGCCGGGGGTGGCTTCCAGGACAGGGCAGGAATGCCCCCGCAGGGCGGCCGTCCACCTTGGGCTGGGTGGTTTCAATTAGCCCTGCCCTGTGCACGCAGCGCCCCAGGCGGGATTTTTCTGTTTCTCCAGCGACTCCAAGGCAGTGAATCATCTGTCCCGTGAGATGCATCAGTGTTTGTTCCTGAGGCTAAACCTGCTTACAGTTGTGCCTAAGACTTTGCATAGGCAGCTTCTGTCAATAGGTTGTCAGTGTGTTGAGCTTCCTGGACAGAAATATTAAAGTTTACTCTTAGTAAGAAATGAAAGGTCTGATCCAAAAGTTAACTGTTTTGGTTAAAAAAAAATATTGAGTTAAAAATGAGTTAAAAATGAAATATAGAGAGAGACACAGAGCTTCAGTCAGTGTACAATGTGCTGAGTCTTAACAAATGTACAGGATGTTCTAACTGACACCCCATTCAAGAAGCAGCACGTTCAGAGGGGAGCGGGGGCAAGATGGTAGAGTGGTGAGATGTGGAATTTAGTCTCTCCTGCAGGACAGCTGGTAATTACCCAGGAACTGTATCAAACAGGGTATTAGGGGTCTCCAGTGACCAGTCACACATTGTACACAGTTTGGAATGGGTGGAGAAGCTGAGATTGCAGTGAAATTTTAAGTTCCCGGACCAGGGATCTGGCGCCCCTCCCCACCCAGACCCCATGGCCTGTCTTGCAGATGGCTCCCTGAAGGGAAAAAAAACCCACAGCAATCTGCTGGGAGAAAGAAGGGGGGTTCAACCCAGCCCCAACTACAGAATAACAAATTAATTAATTAACTTTTGGAGCTGGGAGTGCCAGAGAAGGGCTGGGCCCCAGGAATGGGGGCACATAAAAGTGGGCACCCATTCCCTGGCTTCAAAAATGCTTGGTGTGTGCAAGTGTGTGTGTGTGTGTGTGTGTGTGTGTGTGTGTGTGTGTGTGTTGTTTTTGTTTTTGTCTACATTTTGTCCCTTCTCCTTTCTCACTGACTCTTTATTTTTTACACTTCAATAGCCCCCGGCAAGGGCAGAAATAAAGCGGTTGAAGAGTAATTATCCAGATAATAGTCCAAAGCCCATCTTTAAATACTCTGTTCTGACACTGACAAAACTTCCAGGCTGGAGAAAGGCTTTAAAAAGGGACTTCTTTTTTTCTTTTCTTTTCTTTTTTTTTTATTTAAAAGTAGCATGTGGCAAACACTATAATGCCTCACCAATATGGACTAACAATACAATGTGTAAACTCAGAATTGAATCTTAGAGCACAGCTTCTCAGGGCAATGACTATTGCAATGGTCCTTGGATTGTAAGCTGTTACAGCAGTGAAATCCATTCCTGAATTGTAATGGCTATCTCCAACTCTGAGATGCTAATCCCTTTGTGTATAACCTGATTGGTCTTTGGAACTTTGGGTATCTGTGTGACATCTGAAACTCAGAGCTAGAGCTTGGCAGATACAAATGTCATATTAGTCCATACAGCAACTGTCAAAAAAAAAAAAAAAAAAAAAAAAAGCAGAAAAAGAGCAGAAAAAGATCCCAGTTAGAGATATGAATGAAACAGATCTGGTTAAGACTAGGGCAAATCAGGCCAAAGGGTAAAGGTTGAAACTGACTGTGTTTTAAAAATTCAACTTCCATGTGAGACCAAAGGAAGAGATGTTTAGTTGGTGCAGGATCTGTATTTTCTAAACAGTGTAATTTCTACAGTCAGTTTGTTCAATTACCATGATTTCATGGAGCTTTGAATAAGAAGTGGGGTATGGTGGGCTTTGTATAGGTTAGAGCAAGATAGTGACAAATCCCAGAGTAATTTGGGCAGAGAATAAAAATGTTCATGCAGGGCCTCCCTGCGGAGCTGAGGGGAAATGCAGAGGTGTTGGGCTTCCTCACCTGGATTGTTGATGGTGTTCTTACAAATATTGAAGACTGACGGTTTGATGTGCTGAGCCCTCTATCTTGGGACTTGCCCTTATGAGGCTTGTTGTTGCAAAGGAGAGGCTAAACCTGCTTACAACTGTGCTTGAGACTCTCCCCCGAGTTCCTCTTTGTTGCTCAGATGTGGCCTCTCTCTCTCTAGCTAAGCCAACTCTGCAGGTGAACTCACTGCCCTCCCCACTACATGGGACCTGACTCCCAGGGGTGTAAATCTCCCTGGCAACATGGGATATGACTCCTGGGTCTGGACGTGGCATCATGGTATTGAGAACACCTTCTTGAACAAAATGGGATGCAAAATGAAGTAAAGTTTCAGTGGCTGAGAGATTTCAAATGGAGTCGAGAGGTCACTCTGGTGGACAGTCTTATGGACTATATGGAGAGCCCTTTTTAGGTTTTGGTGTATTGGAATAGCTAGAAGTAAACTATCAAACTCCAATCCAGTGGCCTTGACTCTTGAAGAGGATTGTATAACAATGTAGCTTACAAGGGATGATAGCGTGATTGTGAAAACCTTGTGGATCGCACTCCCATTACTTAGTTTTGGATGGATGAGTAGAAAAATGGGGACAAAAGCTAAATGAAAAATAGGGTGTGATGGAGGGTATGCTTTGGGTGTTCTTTTTAACTTTTATTTTGTATTCTTATTCTTATTCTGTCTTGTGTAAAGAAAATATTCAGAAATAGATTGGGGTGATGAATCCATAACTATATGATAATACTATGACCAGTTGATTGTGCACCATGGGTGATTGTATGGTATGTGAATATATCTCAATAAAACTGAATTTAATTTTTAAAAAAAGCAAAAGAAATTTTTAATAAAGTAATGAAGTCAGTTCCAGAAAGCCAAAAAAAAAAAAAAAAAAAGTAAAGTAAATGAACAATGGTGGGGGGCGGGGAGGAGGGGAATGGGATGTTTTGGATGTTCTTTTTGTAATTTTTATTTTGTTTTTTGGAGTAATGAAAATGTTCAAAGATTGTGGTGATGAATGCACAGCTGTATGATATACTGTGAACAATTGATTGTGCACTTTGGAATATTGTATGTTGTGTGAATATATCTCAATAAAATTGCATTTTAAAAAAAGAAAAAAAAAAAAAGAAAGAAGAAACAGCATGTTTCCATGTCCCCAGAAAGCCACTCACGTCTGCGTGGCCCAGCGCATGCTGTGGACGGCCACTGCCACTGTTGCCAGGTCTCTATCTGCACGCAGTCCGTGGCCCGCTGTACCATGTGAGATTCCTCCGTGCTCTTTCTGAATTCAGTCTTTACCCCTTTTTGTTGTCAAAGAGCTGAATTTTGAAGTTAAATACTCTCCATAACATAAAGAGGTTATTTGCATATGTGACACTAGAAAGCAGAGCTCAACAAAGGAAATCTATTTAATATATGAGATTAGAGTTTGAAAAGATTTTAATTTACATTTCTTTTAAACTATAGGAACATATTTACAAGTTCTATTTGTTTGTTACCTTGAATTTGGCCTTAAAAGAAAGATGTTTGGCTCTGTTTACTCTTTGTAGGATATTATGGAAAACTTTGTGGTACATTTATTAGTGTCCCCTTTAGGGCCAATCTAAGCTTACCATTTTTTATTTCGTTAATTATATCCTTGGATTATTCTAAACAAGCCCCCCCCCCATTTCCTATTCACAATTTTAAAGCACTCCTGAGTAATTATCACAGGACTTCCTCTTTATCACTCAGCAGAGATAATCTGTACACTAAATAGTTTCTATTTTCTCCTAAATCAGAACTGCTAACCTCCTCACCTTTAGCTGTCACTTGTTTCTAAATTTCCTTTGTGCATATTGTCTTGATAGTTTCCATATCCGTATTTTAGATCCCAAAACTGACGGTCACATTGAAGGCACACCGAGGCAGCAGCGTTGCAGCTTGAGCTTTCATGGGAGACCATGGAATCCTCCAGTTAATCAGTGCTGTGTTCCCTCTGTGTGTACTTCAAAGGGTTTGAACAGTTCCAGGAAGCTATTAAGCTGCATCCTTATCTGTTAGGTGGTGGTGCATCTCTCTCAATTTTCAAGATGCACTCACATGGGGATGGGCTTATTTATTTAACTGAGGAAATCCTACCATTGAAAATTATATTATTGCCTGAATTTGTCTACAGGATAGTCAAATAATGTTCTCTACAAAACCACAGAATCTTAAAACCATTCTCCCCTTGGGTCTGAGTCTTGATTCCCAGCATCATAATATGGAGGTTCTCTTTCAATCCAGTATATGTTAAGAATGTGTTGTTGGAAAGCAGCCTCCTCTCAATCTGTGTATCTTCATCTTGAAAGCATCTCCTATTAGACAACATGCACTGAATGTGATGCCAGTGCCCTGAAGTACGGGGGTGTTCAGCTGGTGAGTGAGCGTAAAGTCATTCTGATGCTTCAGATGCACACATGTGCTGGGGCTTGTCCAGAAGGAAGAGCAGTGGGGTTGGTAGTGACCAGAATAACATTGTCAGGACTTGAGGGAATTTGGAGCAGGCCATAGGGAAATAATATGCTGCTGTGCATGTACCTGGAGTAGAATGTCAAACTGCTCTTCTACCAGATATTTTGCTGTCATCTGTCCTTTTCAAGTCATTTACTAATTTTTTTTAAGTTTCACTTTGTGTTCTTTTTTTATGAACATATTCATATTTTTTGTCCATTTTTTGATTAGGCTATTAGTTTTATTAGATTTATTGAGCTATCTATTTTTTTCTGTATTAGCTTCTATAATCAAACCCATGTAGATCAGATCTTTCATATTTATTACTGTGTGTTACCCCTGTACAAGTGGAAAAAAATCAAATTTAACATTTCTAGACCAGCATGACTATTAATTTTTGTACAATGCCAACTCAATACAGTATAACTTAGATACTTTTTCTGAAGTTGACAGCACAGCTAAAGTTTCCAAAAATTAAAATTGTGTGTGTGTGTGTATATATATATATTCATATTTATATAAAAAGACCAACAGCAGTATGTTATGCATCAATAATAGCAACAGTTTTTCCAGATTCTGTAGTTATCTGAACAAAATTATAGAGACATCCAGAATACTCCATTTAAAAAAAGAAAAAAAAAAGTAAAAAAACAAAAGTCCCAGAAAACTGCAAGTTTTGTTGCTGTTATGGGACCTGGTACCGTTTTTTATTAGCTTCTCATTCTAGAATAATGTCATTAAAAACAGGCTTGGGGGTGATGTCATCAACATGGCAACATAAACAGCTACTGTAAACCTCTCCCCAGAGATTCAGCAAAAAAAGGGGGCAATTATCACTTGCTCAGAACTCTGGAGGAAGGTAGTATAGACTGGAGAAAGATCCCACAAATGCTGAATCAAAGAAAGAGAAAAATATCAGGTAGGAAACGTCTGTCCTGAGTGGCCAGTCCTCTCCCCTCCCCTCACTAGGTTCCACAGCCCAGGAAGTGCCAGAGGCAGCTGGGGTCCCTCCCACCTCCACCGGGACACAGACTGTGAAACCTCTCACAGCAGTGACGGACCCCACCTGTATCCAGACACGAGACCCAAGCCCACAGGACCCCGGCAGGGCTAAGCCCTCTGGGGAGGATGGAATACAAAAGGGCAGCAAGGAGGAGGACTCCATCATGGAAGAATATAGAGGACACAGCAGAATCTTTCATAAAAGCAGCAAATAGCCAGGCAAAAACCACCCAAATCAACTGGGGACCTGGGGGATGGGGGAGCACATTTCAAGGCCCAGGTCAGTGAGGGACGAAGAGCCTGAGAAAACATGGACAGAGACTGTGTTTCCAGCCCTGGGTCCTGTGTCCATCCCCACCCTTGAGGGAAACAGCAGCAGGAGGCCTGATCCTTGCCTGGGGGATGTCTGCAGCCTGGGGCAGCTGGGAGAGCCCTTTTCCCCAAGTAAAGTGGGGGACACAGCCCCACATTGAGTCAGATTATGGCTGGCAAGGTGAGGGCACAGGAACCTGCAGTTGCAGCCCTGCCTGGTCAGACACTGCCTGGGCTCCAGGAGGTAACTCAGCTCTGCCTGCTCAGATTGTTGCCTGGTCAGGCCACCCAGTGGGCTCCAGCAACTGGGGAGGGGTGGCACTTGGGGGAAGAGGGATCCAAGAGCCCCATCTTTTGGGAAGACTGAAGTCTGCAGTCTGACTAGTACTTTTCTGCCTAGCCCCAATGGACTTTGGGAAAAGGCTGCACCTCCTTGTGGGTTGCTGACCCTGGTCTGACTGGGAATTATTGACAAACCAAGTGCCAAAGAAGATCTTCAATGCAAACCCAAGCAACTACAAAATCTAGATGAGCAAGGGAAAGCAACTTTCAAAATAACCTTATCAAGATAATCAAATGCCAAGAAACCAACAAAGCACATGAATAAGCAAGAAGATATGGCCAAGCCAAATGACCAAATTAAAAAGCTGAAGGAGACACAGAATTTGGAACAACTAATTAAAGATGTTCAAACAAATCTCCTAAATAACTTCAATGAGTTGGCCAAAAAGATAAGGGATGTCAAGAAGACACTAGAAGAGAATAAAGAAGAATTTGAAAGAATAAATAGAAAAATAGCTGGTCTTACAGAAATGGAAGATACTGTAGATAAAATTAAAAATATACTAGAAATACACAGTAGCAGATTTGAAGAGGCAGCAGAAAGAATAAGTGAACTGGAGGACAGACAACTGAATTAGAATGAACAAAAGAACAAATGGTGGAAAAGATGGAAAAATTTGAATTGGATCTCAGGGAAATGATTGACAACATGAAGTACACAAATGTAAGAATCATTGGTGTCCCAGAAGGAGAAGAGAGGCATAAAGTTCTAGGAAGATTATTTGAGGAGATAATTGGAGAAAACTTCCCAACCCTTAAAAAAGACATAAGTATGAAAATCAAAGAAGCCCAGCAAATTCCAAATAGAATAAATCCAGATAGACCCATTCTGAGACACATACTAATCAGATTGTCAAATGCTGAAGTGAATGCAGCAAGAGAAAAGTGAGTCACCACATGCAAGGGAAGTCACCTAAGACTAAGCGCTGACTACTCATTGGGCACCATGGAGGTGAGAAGGCAGTGGTATGACATATTAAGATTCTGAAAGAGGAAAATTGCCAGCCAAGAATTCTTTATCCAGCAAAGCTCTCCTTCAAAAGTGAGGGAGAGTTTAAAATTTTCACATACAAACAAATGCTGAGAGAATTTGTTAATGAGAGACCTGCTTTGCAAGAAATACTAAAGGGAGCTCTGTCAGCTGAAAATAAAAGACAGGAGAGAGAGGTCATGAGGAAGGCACAGAAATGAAGAGTAGTGGTAAGGTAACCCAAAGGAGAGAGGGAGAGAGAAGGAGAGAGAAAGAGAGAGAGAGAGATCTGACAAATAAAAACCAAAGGATAAGATGATTGAATCAAGAACTCCCTTTACAGTAATAACTATGAATGTTAACAGATTAAATTCCCCAATTAAAAGACACAGATTGGCAGAATGGATTTTAAATATGATCCATCTATGTGCTGTTTACAAGAGACTCATCTTAGACACAAAGATACAAATAGGTTGAAAGTGAAAGGATGGAAAAGATATTCTATGCAAGTAGTACCAAAAGGAAGCTGGGGTAGCTATACTAATATCAAACAAAATAGACTTTAAGTGCAAAGAAGTCATAAGAAATGAAGAAGGACACTATATAGTAATAAAAGGGGCAAATCACCAAAAAGAAATAATAAAATGTTTATGCATCCAATCAAGGATCTCCAAAGTACATGAGGCAAACATTGGCAAAACTGAACGGAACAATAGACGTTTCTACAACATTAGGGGGAGTCATCAACACACCACTCTCTTCCATAGAGAGAGCAACCAGAGGATCAGTAAGGAAATAGGGAACTGTTTCAGTTTGCTAATATGCAATATACCAGAAATGGGTTGGCTTTACAATGGGGATTTACAAATTTACAATTCTACAGATTTACAGATCTAAGGCCACACAAATGTCCCACTTAGGGTATCAGCAGGATGATACCTTCTCTGAAGAAAGGCTTCTGGCACTCTGGGTCCCTCTGTCAGCAAGGCGCATGGCCAGCATCTTCTGGTCCTTCACCCCCAGGTTTCATTGCTTCCAGTTCCTTGTTCCAGCAGCCTCCTCGCTGAGCTTCTGTGGGTTCTCTCTTAGCATCTCTGGGGCTTTATTCCCTTTACGCTCTCTCCAAATTTCTCAGGGTGTTTCTCTGAGCTCTGTGGCTTTTTCTTTTATTCTCTCATAAAGGACTTCAGTAAAAAAATCACCCAATTTAGGTTGGGTCACATCTCCATTGAAATAACCTAATCAAAAGGTCCCACCCACAATAGGTCTGCACCCACAGAAGTGGATGAAAAGAACGTGGGCTTCCCTGGGGTGTATAACAGCCTCCAAACTGTCAACAGGAACTTAAACAATACAATAAATGAATTAGACTTAACAGGCATATGCAGATCTTTGCACCTCAAAACACCAGGGTATACATTCTTCTCAAGGGCTCATGGAACATTCTCCAAGATAGATCATATGCTGGGGCACAAAACAGGTCTTAATAATTTTAAAAAGATTGAAATTAATCAAAGCACTTTCTCTGGTCATAATGGAATGGAGCTGGAAATCAATAACAACTGAAGAACCAGAACTTTCGCAAATATATGGAGATTAAACAATGCACTCTTAAACAAACAGTGCATCAAAGAAATTATAAGAGAAATCAGTAAATATCTGGAGACAAGTGAAAATGAGAATACAACATATCAAAACCTGTGGGATGCAGTGAAGGTGGTGCTGAGAGGGAAATTTATAGCTCTAAACACCTACATTAAAAAGGAAGAAAGAGCTAAAACCAGAGACCTAATTGAACAACCAAAGAAGCTAGAGAGAGAGCAGCAAACTAACCCTAAAGCAAGTGGAAGAAAAGAAGTAACAAAAATTAAGGCAGAAAAAAATGAATTGGAGAACAACAAAAATAGAGAGAATCAATAAAACCAAAATTTGGTTCTTTGAGCAGGTCACCAAGATTGACAACCCTTAGCTAGAGTGACAAAGTGAAAAAGAGAGAAGATGCAAATAAATAAAATCAGAAATGAGAGGGGTTCATTATGGTGTACTCCAAAGAAATTTAAAAAATCATAAGATAATACTATGAACAACTGTATGCCAACAAACTAGACAACTTAGATGAAATGGATGATTTCCTAGAAACACACAAACAACCTATACTGACTCAAGAAGCAATAGAAGACCTCAACAAAGCAATCGCAAGTAAAGAGATCCAATCAGTCATCAAAAGTCTCCCTGCAAAGAAAAGCCCAGAGCCAGGTGGCTTCACAGGGGAATTTTATCAAACATTCTAAGAAGAACTAACACCATTACTGCACAAACTCTTCCAAAAAAACTGAAGAAATTATACATTATCTGATTCATTCTATGAAGCTAACTTCACTCTAATACCAAAATCTGATAAAGATAATACAAGAAAGGAAAACTACAGACCAATCTTTTTAATGAATATAGATGCAAAAATTCTCAACAAAATACTTGCAAATCAAATCCAATGACACATTTAAAAAATTATACACCATGACCGAGTGGGGTTTATTCCAGGCATGCAAGGGTGGTTCAACACAAGAAAATAAATCAAGGTAATACAGAACATTAACATATTGAAAGGGAAAAATCACATGTTCATCCTGATTGATGCTGAAAACGCATTTGACAAAATTCAGAATCCTTTCTTGATAAAAACACTTCAAAGGTAGGAATGAAAGGAAACTGCTTCAATATGATAAAGGGAATGTATGAAAAACCCACAGCCAGTTTCATACTCAATGGTGAGAGATTGAAAGCCTTCCCCCTAAGAACAGAAACAAGGCAAAGATGCCCACTGTCACCACTGTTATTCAACATTGTGCTAGAAGTTCTAGTTAGAGCAATTAGGCAACAAAAAGAAATAAAAGGCATCCAAATTGGAAAGGAAGAAGTAATGCTCATTATTTGCAAATGACATGATGCTATATTTGGAAAATTCTAAGAAATCTGTGACAAAGCTACTTGAGCTTATAAACAAATTCAGCTAAGTGGTGGGATACAAGATTAATGTGCAAAAATCAGCAGTGTTTCTATACACTAATGATGAACTAACTGAGGGGGCAATTAAAAAAAAATTCCATTCATAAAAGCAACTAGGAGAATCAAGTACCTAGGAATAAACTTTAACCAAGGATGTGAAGGACCTGTACACAGAAAACTGCAAAACATTGCTAAAAAGAAATCAAAGAATTAAGTAGGTGGAAAGATATTCCGTGTTTATGGAAAGGAAGGCTAAATTTCAATAAGATGTCAATTCTACCCAAATTGATCTACACATTCAATGCAGTAACAACCAAAATGCCAACAACCTACTTTGCATACTTGAAGAAGTTAGTTATTAAATTTATTTGGAAGGTGTGATGGTTAGGTTCATGTGTCAACTTGGCCAGGTGATGATGTCCAGGGGCCTTGTCAAGAAAATTCTGGCCTAACCATTACTGCAAGGACATTTGTGGCTAGTTAATAAACAAGGCTGGTTTATTAAACCATCAGTCAATTGATTGCAGGTGTGAATGATTACATCAATGAAGGATGTGTCTTCTACAATGAGAGAATTCAATCAGGTGGATTTAATCCAATCACTTGAAGACTTACAAGTGAGACATTTGGAGGACCTGCATTTCTTCTTCTGCTAGCCAGCAAAGCATTTCCTGAGGTGCTCATCAAGCACATTCATTGAGGTTGCCAGTTCACTGCCTGAGGAGTTCATCAAACAACTTTATTGGAGTTGCCAGTTTGCTGCCTTCCCTACAGAATTTGGACTCATGCATCCCCACAGGTGCATGAGATATTTTTATAAAATCTTATATTTAGATATCTTTTGTTTATTCTGTTTCCCTAGAGAACCCTAACTAACACAACTTGGTACCATGAATGGTTCTTGAGAAACAGAATCTTAAAATGGGCTTTTACCATTAGTTTTCTATTCTGATTAGATTCAAAGGCACTAATGACTCCATTTCCAATAATCAAGATGGCACTGACAGTCCATGGCATAAGTTGGTAATGGAGATACATTTGATTCTCCTAATCATACTCTTGTATGAAGCAAGGCTCTGGGTGACAGTGTTTTTTTGACACCTTAACAGAGTTTTACAGAGTTAAGAGGTATAGTAATGTTGGCTAGTTGCTCTTAGATATGCTGGATAATAAAGTTATAAGAGAAAGGGATGAGCTAAAGGCTTCAAATTTGAAAGTTAAGCACCATATGACAGATGTAAAGGTTTCTATGTGTGCCCTGAAAGAAAATTTTATTTCCTGTGGTCACAGACTTGAGATTTCTGAAAACCAGACCCAGAGTCTCATTGTGTGAGTAGCAGATTTACAACATAAACTAAAATCTCAACCTCACAGGGTATCTGCTGTTAAAGTAAAGCATTGATTAGAAAAGAATGGGATCCCAAAACTTGGAATGGGGAGATATGGATTGATAATAATGGTAGTGAGGACATTAGGACCCTGGATTCTGCTGAGTCTTTGTTAGATGTACCTGTAGTGGTTTCTCCTGAGGAAACAGCCCCCAACTTTCAGTCTGCCATGAAGAGACAGCTACCCAACCTCCAGCCTGCTTTGAGGTAACAGCTTCCCAACCTCCAGTCTACTCCAAGGAGCCAGCCATCTAACCTCCACCTAAAGAGATTAACCCTTCAGTGTCTGCTAAACCTGTACTCACCTCCCCTGAAGCAGTCCTCACTCCTCTGTCTGGAGAAATTAATCCTGTTTCATGAGATGAAACTGCCATGGAATGTCCTGAGGTAAATGGCTGGAGGGATACTTCTAATTCTTTTCATGACCCATTCCCACCACCAGTCTTTGCTTCAAGACCTATAACTACACTAAAGTCCCAACAGACCCCAAGGGGTGAGGTACAAAGTGTGACCCATGAGGAAGTATGCTATACTCCAAAAGAACTGTAAGAGTTTTCCAACTTATACAGACAGAGATCAGGGGAATATGCATGGGAATGGATATTAAGGGTGTGGGATAATGGTGGAAGGAATATAAAGTTGTATTGGGGTGATTTCATTGATATGGGCTCACTAAGCAGAGATTCTGCATTCAATGTTGTAGCTCGAAGGGTTAGAAAGGGTGTTAACAGTTTGTTTGGGTGGTTGGCTGAAATGTGGATCAAAAGGTGGGTGGCATTACCTGAGGTTGAAATGCCAGAACTGCCCTGGTACAATGTGGATGAGGGGATCCAAAGGCTTAGAGAGATTGGAATGTTAGAGTGGATTTATCATGGAAGATCTGCTCACACACCCTTGGAATGTCCAGAGGACACAGATTTTACAAGGACTGTGAGGAATAAACTTTTGAGTCTAGCTCTATCATCCTTGAAGAGCTCTCTAGTTTCCCTTCTCTATAGATCAGATATTACTGTGGGAATGGCTGTCACTGAGCTGGAATCCTTAAACACAATGGGGATGATCGGATTCTAAGTCGGCAGAAACCAAGTGGCTGCAGTTAATCACCACAGACAAGGTGGGCGTGGCTACCATAATGGAAAACAGTCTCAAAGCAGCAATCAAAATAATCTGATTTGTAGAGACTTATGGCACTGGCTAGTAGAACATGGAGTACTTGAAAGTAAAATAGAAGGGCAGTCTACTAAATTCCTGTTTGATCTGTATAAGCAGAAGAATTCTAGGTCAAGTGAACAAAAGTCTACCTTGAATTACAAAATTCAATTAACAAAATTGGTTAAGTCACAGCCCTTTAATCAGTTCCCAGACTTGAGACAGTTTAAAGATCCAGAGCCCCTTGAATGAGGGGAAGGCTGGATACCCTCAGGGAAGGACCCTATTACACTGTAAAAAATTTATACTGTTAATCTTCCTCCCACTCTTTCCCCGGGGGAACTACAGCCTTTTACCAGGGTAACTGTTCATTAGGGAAAAGGAAATGATCAGATATTTCATGGATTATTAGACACTGATTCAGAAGTGACATTACTTCCAGAAAACCCAAAATGTCACTCTGGGCTTATGGAGGTCAGGTGATTGATGGAGTTTTAGCTCAGGTTCATCTCACAGTGGGTCCAGTGGGTCCCTGGATCCATTCTGTCGTTATTTTCCCAGTTCCAGAATGCATAACTGGAATAGACATACTCAGCAACTGGCAGAATCCTCACACTGGTTCCTTGACTCATGGAGTGAGGGCTATTATGGTGGAAAAGGCCAAGTGGAAGCTGCTAGAACTGCCCTTGCCTAGGAAAATAGTAAACCAGAAGAAATAATGGATTCCTGGATGAACTGCAAAAATTATTGCCACTTTTAAGGACTTGAAGGATGCAGGGGTGGTGATTCCCACCACATCCCCATTCAACTCTCCTATTTGGCCTGTGCAGAAAACAGATGGGTCTTAGAGGATGACAGTGAATTATCATAAGCTTAACCAGGTGGTGACTCCAATTGCAACCACTGTTCCAGATGTGGTATCATTGCTTGAGCAAATCAACACATCCCCTGGTACCTGGCATGCAGCTATTGATCTGGCAAATGCTTTTTTCTCAATAGCTGCTAGTAAGGACAACCAGAAACAGTTTGCATTCAGCTGGCAAGGCCAGCAGTATACTTTCACTGTGCTACTTCAGGGGTATATCAACTCTCCAGCCCTATGTTGTAACATTGTCCACAGGGATCTTCATCATTTCTCCCTCCCACAAAACATCACACTGGTCCATTATATAGATGATATCATGTTAATTGGACCTAGTGAGCAAGAAATAGCATCTACTCTAGATTTGTTGGTAAGGTATTTGTATGTCAGAGGATGAGAGAAAAATCCAACAAAAATACAGGGGACTTTCACCTCAGTAAAATTTCTAGGTGTCTAGTGGTGTGGGGCATGCATGTCAAGATATCCCTTCTAAGGTGAAAGATAAGCTGTTGCATCTGGCCCCTCCTACAACCAAAAAAGAGGCACAATGCTTAGTTGGCCTCTTTGGATTTTGGAGACAACATATTCCTCATTTGGGTGTGTTTCTCTGGCCTATTTACTGAGTGACCAGAAAAGCTGCTCGTTTTGAGTGGGGACCATAACAAGATAAGGCTCTGTGAGAGATCCAGGCTGCTGTGCAAGCTGCTCTGCCACTTGGACCATGTGATCCAGCTGATCCAATGGTGCTGGAAGTGCCAGCGGCAAATAGAGATGCTGTTTGGAGACTTAGGCAGGCTTCTACGGGAGAATCATGATGCAAGTCCTTAGGGTTTTGGAGTAAACCCTTACCATCCTCTGAAGATAACTACTCTCCATTTGAGAAACAGCTTTTGGCCTGCTATTGGGCCCTAGTAGAGACAGAATGCTAAACCATGGACCACTAAGTTACTATGTGACCTGAGTTACCTATCATGAGTTGGGTGTTGTCCAACCCACCAAGCCAAAAAGCTGGGCATTCACAGCAGCACTCCATCATAAAATGGAAATGGTATATATGAGATAGAGCTCCAGTGGGTCCTGAAGGCACAAGAAAGTTACATGAGGAAGTGGCCCAAATGCCCATGGCCCCCACTCCTTCCACCTTACCTTCTCTTTACCAGCCACAGCTATGGCATCTTGGGGAGTTCCTTATAATCAGTTGACTGAGGAAGAGAAAGCTCAGGCCTGGTTTACAGATGTTCTGTACAATATGCAGCACTGCAGCCCCATTCTGGGATGTCCCTGAAAGACTGTGGTGAGGGAAAATCCTCACAGTGGGCAGAACTTTGAACAGTGCTCCTAGATGTTTATTTTGCTTGGAAGAACTGGCCAGAGATACATTTGTATACCGATTCATGGGCTGTTGCTAATGGTTTGGCTGGATGGTCATGGACTTGGAAGGAACATGATTGGAAAACTGGTGACAAGGAATTCTGGAGAAGAGGTATGTGGATAGACCTTTCTGAGTGGGCAAACAACATGAAGATATTTGTGTTCCATGTGAATGCCCACCAGAGGGTGACTTCAGCAGAGGAAGATTTTAATAATCAAGTGTATAAGATGACCTGTTTGGTGGATGCCAATCAGCCTCTTTCCCAGCCACACCTGTCATGTGGGCTCATGAACAAAGTGGTCATGGTGGTAGGAATGGAGGTTATGCATGGGCTCAGCAACATGGACTTCCACTCACCAAGGCCCATCTGGCCACAGCCACTACCAAGTGCCCAGTCTGCCAGCAGCAGAGACCCACACTCAGTCTCCAATCTGGCACCATTCCCTGAGGTGATCAACCTGCTACCTGGTGGCAGGTGGATTACATTGGACCACTTCCATCATGGAAGGGGCAGTGATTTGTTCTCATTGGAATAGACACATACTCCGGATATGGGTTTGCCTTCCCTGTACAACATGCTTCTGCCAAAACTACCATCCATGGACTTACAGAATGCCTTATCCACCATCATGGTATTCCACACAGCATTGCTTCTGACCAAGGAACCCACTTCACAGCAAATGAAATAAGGGAATGGATGCATGCTCATGGAATTCTCTGGTCTTACCATGTTCCCCATCATCCAGAGGCAGCTGGGTTGATAGAATGGTGGAATGGCCTGTTGAAGACTCAATTACAGTGCCAAATACACTATCACTTCTAGCGATCCAGTAGGAAAATTTTTGCTTCCTGTCCCAGCCAGCTTAAGCTCTGCTGGTCTACAGGCCTTGGTGCCAAAAGGAGGAGTGCTTCCACCAGGAAACACAACAATAATCCCATTGAACTGGAAGTTAAGACTGCCACCTGGCCACTTTGGGCTTCTTATGCCTCTGAATCAACAGGCAAGTAAGGGGATTACTGTACTTGCTGGGGTAATTGATCTTGACTATCAAGGGGGAAATAACACTGCAGCTACACATGGAGGCAAAGAAGAGTTTTCCTAGAATACAGGAGACCCCCTAGGGCGTCTCTTAGTACTACCATACCCTGTGATTAAAGTCAATTTAAAACTGCAACAACCCAATCCAGGCAGGACTACCAATGGCCAAGAAACTTCAGGAATGAAGGTTTGGGTCACCCCACCGGGCAAAGAACCACGGCCAGCTGAAGTGCTTGCTGAGGGTAAAGGGAACATGGAATGGGTAGTGGAAGAAGGTAGTGATAAATATGAACTACGGCCACGTGACCAGTTACAGAAATGAGGACTATGATGGCATGAATATTTCCCCCCTGTTCTGTTATGAGGATGTTTGTATTTATCTGTAAAGCAGATATCTTTCTTTTTTTCTCTATCTTATCCCCTTATCATAATGACATAAGCTGTACTGTTCAAATTTCAGTATTTGAGTTAAAGGAAATCAATTTTGAGAGTTAACATCCCCCAAGGCCTTGCACCCTATTCTGGAGAGATTTAGTGCGTTTTTGGTTGTACACAGGACAGCAGAGTATTGTTAGGCAAAATATATGTCTGTTATTCTTCTCTACTTAGAGAAAAAGTATGGTTTTAGACAATGTGTGTAACTGCCAAGTTGAAAATGGGTGGACTGTGATGGTTAGGTTCTTATGTCAACTTGGCCTGGTGATGATGTCCAGGTATCTTGTCAAGCAAGCACCGGACTAACCATTACTGCAAGGACATTTGTGGCTAGTTAATAAACCAAAAGGCTGGTTTATTATATCATCAGTCAATTGGCTGCAGCTGTGACTGATTACATTGAAGAAGGACGGGTCTTCCACAATGAGAGATTTCAATCAGGTGGATTTAATCCAAATCAGTTGAAGAATTTTAAGCAAGACAGAAGGAGGATGTGCACTTCTTTTGCTAGCCAATGAAGCACTTCCTGAGGCATTCATCGAACACCTCCATCAGAGTTGATGGTTTGCTGCCTGCCCTATGGAATTTGGACTCATGCATCCCCACAGTTGCATGAGATATTTTTACAAAATCTTATATTTAGATATCTTTTGTTGATTCTGTGTCCCTGGAGAACCCTAACTAATACAGAAGGGAAAGGAGCCTCAAATAGCCAAAAACTCCTAAAAAAGAAGAACAAAGGTAGAGTATTTACACTTCATGACTTTAAAGCTTATTATAAAGCCACAATGGTCAAGACAGCATGGCACCCCACCTGTGGAATGGGACTAACAATTTAGAAGACAAAACCGTTGATCTTGGGGCTTGCCCTTATGAAGCTTGTTACTGCAATGGAGAGGATAAGCCTACTTATAATTCTGCCTAAGAGTCACCCCCAGAGAACCTCTTTTGTTGCCCAGATGTGGCTTCTCTCTCTAATCCAACTCAGCAGGTAAACTCACTGCCCTCCTTCCTATATGGGACATGACTCCCAGGGATATAAATCTCCCTGGCAATGTGGGACATGACTCCCGGGGATGAACCTGGTCCCAACAATGTGGGATTGAGAATATCTTCTTGACCAAAAGGGGGAGGAGAAATGAAACAAAATAAAGTTTTAATGGCTGAGAGATTCCAAATAGATTTGAGATATCATTTTGGAGGTTTTTCTTATGTTTTATGTAGATATACCTTTTTACTTTTTCATGTATTGGAATAGATAGAAGGAAATAACTGAAACTGTTGAACTGCAACTCAGTAGCATTGATTTTTGAAGATAATTGTACAACTATGTAGCTTACATGATGTGACTTCTGCAACTGTGAAAACCTTGAGGCTCATGCTCCCTTTATCAAGTGTATGGAGAGATGAATAGAAATATGGGCACAAAAAGTAAATGAATAATAAAGTGGATGGGGGATGGGATATTTTGGGTGTTCTTTTTTACTTGAATTTTTATTCTTGTTTTTTAAATTAAATTAAATTTAATTTAATTTTTGGAGTAATGAAAATATTCAAAAATTTATTTTGGTGATGAATGCACAACTATATGAAGGTACTGTGAGCAACTGATTGTACACTGTGGATGATTGGAGGGTATGTGAATATATCTAAAAAAACAATAAAAAAAGAAATGGAATCACACACACGCACACACAAAACAGCATGGCATTGGCATTGGCACAAATATAGACATATTGATCAATGGAATTGAATTAAGAGTTCAGAAATAGACCCTCAGCTCTATGGTTAACTGATTTTTGAGAAGGCTCCTAATTCCACTGTACCAGGACAAAATAAACTCTTCAATAAATGGGGCTGGGAAAACTAGACATCCATATCCAAAGGAGTTAAAGAGGCCCCCTACTTCACCCTATGAAAAATTAACTCAAAATGGATAAAAGACCTAAATATAAGAGCCAGTACCGTAAAACTCCTGGAAGAAAATACAGGGAAACATCTTTAAGAACTAGTGGTAGGAGGTAGCTTCCTAGAACTTACACCCAAAGTACAAGCAATGAAAAAAAAATAGATTAATGGAAATCAAGATTGAACACTTCTGTGCTTCAAAGAACTTTGTCAAAAAGGTGAAGAGTCAGACAGCTTAGTGGGAGAGAATATTTGGTAAAATCTGATAAAAGTTTTATATCCAATATATACAATGGAATCCTACAACTCAATAATAAAAGGACAAGCAACCCAATTATAAAATGGGCAAAAGATTTGAATAGACATTTTCCAAAGAGGAAATACAAATGCTAAAAAACACATGAAAAGATGTTCATCTTCATTAGCTATTAGAGAAATGCAAATCAAAGCCACAATGAGGTATCATCTCACACCTATAAGAAACAGGAAAGTGTAAATGTTGGAGAGGATGTGGAGAAATTGGAACTCTTATTCATTGCTGGTGGAAATGTGTAATGGTTCAGCCACTGTGGAAGACAGTTTGGTGGTTCCTCAGACAACTAACTATCGAATTACCCTACGACCCAGCAATTCCCCTACTCAGTTTATACCCAGAAGATCCGAAAGCAGGACCAGGAACAGATATTTGTGCACCAATGCTCATAGCAGCATTATCCACAGTTGTCAGAAGATGGAAACAATCCAAGTGTCCTTTGACAGATGAGTGAATAAACAGAATGTGGTGTATCACACAATGGAAAACTACACAGAAGGAAACGTGTGACAACATGAATGAGCCTTGAGGACATAATGCTGAGTGTTCCAGTTTGCTAATGCTGCCCTTTTGCAAAACACCAGAAATGGATTGGCTTTTATAAAAGGGATTTATTTAGTTACAAAGTTACAGTCTTAAGGCCCTAAAGTGCCCAAGGTAAGGCATCAACACAGGGTACCTTCACTGGAGAAAGGCCATTGGCATCCAAAAAACCTCTATTAGCTGGGAAGGCACATGGCTCGCCTTTGCTTGCTCCCAGGTTGCATTTCAAAATGGCGTTCTCCAAAGTGTTGATCTTGGGGCGTTTTGCCCTCTCTTAGCTGCAGCTGTTCTTCAAAATGTCACTCTCAGTTGCTCTGCGTCTGGGCCTGTTTAGCTCTTTTTAAAGTACTCGAGTGATACAATAAAGACTCACCCTGAATGGGTGGGGCAACACCTCCATAGAAACAATCCAATGAAATGTCTTGCCCACAGCTGATTGAGTCACATCTCCATGGAAACACTGAACCAATAGGTTCCAAGCTAATCAACACTAATACATCTGCAACCACAAGATTACGTTGAAGAACATGGAGTTTTGGGGGACAAAATACATCCAAACCAGCACACTGAGTGAAATAAACCAGACACAAAAGGAGAGAAATTATATGTTACCACTAATGTGAACTCCCTGAACAATATAAAATAAGTGTGTTACAATGTGAAATATAAGGTACCTAGAGATAGATAGAAGCTAGAGAAGGGGGAGCAGTTATCTAATATGTACAGAGTTGTTAACTATGTTGATCTTAAATGTTTGGGAATAGATAGAGATAATGGTAGCACCTTATTTGGGTTGTAAGTAATGCCATATTGTAAGTGAATTTGATTGAAAGCAGTCGTTTAAAGTCATGTATATCACTGATTAATACTAGAAATATAGAATGTTCTTGCATGAACTACTACAAATGTACAACACTTGTACAAAGAGTTAATAAAAGTGTGGTATATGGGGAAAATACCTATTGCAAGCTACAGACTATAGTTAACAGTAATACTTTAATATTCTTTCATCAGTCGTGCCAGGTATACCACACCAATACTAGGGGTCAATAATAGGGGGCGGGGGGGATAAGCGATATGGGGTGTTTGGGGCTTTCCTTTCTTGTGTCTATCTGATATTTTTCTCTTTGGAGTGATGAAAATTGCCTAAAATTGAGTGTGATGATGATTGCAGAACTAAGTCATGACACTGTGAGACATTGTATACTTTGGATGGAATACATGATGTGTGATTATATCTCAATAAAATCTGCAGATTCAGAAAACAAACAAACAAACAAAAAACAGGTCTGATGTAGCATGATCACTACTGTTTATCCTAAAGCAGGTACAAGATATTTTACATTACAGATGAATAATACAGGGTTGTCCAACATCCACAATACCAGAGGGAACAAGTAAAAAGGCATTATTTGAGACCTGATTCTACTTTTCCAGCAGAGGGCCCAAAGGATGGAATGACAGGTCTGGTGAAGAAGTGCACCTTCTTAGAATTTTCTTAAAGTAGCAGCAGAGTTCTAAGGGCCTTGCTCTTTGTGAACATCAGCTAAAAACTGTTTAAAAAAACAAACCAAAAAGGAAACACTGAATTCACACAATGATGATGGAGGAAAGCGAGCAGGACTCAACCCAACAAGTATTTTACCAGATCTGTCCTGTTTGGATGGTGGGAGCTCCTTGGGAGAAAGGATAGACCAAATAGTAATTCGACACTTCAGCCACATCCAAAACACAGCATCATTTCAAATAGGAGCAGTCGCCAAACACTGCCCATTTGGAGATATTCAGGGAGGCTGGCATCAATATTTAATTGTCTGCTCAGTCATTCAGGAATGAAGGGGAGATCAGTCACTGTTCTTTGATTGTATTCAACTCAATTACCATGTTGCGAAAATGGCAAAGCTGCCGTAATAAAGAACACAGGTCCTCCGTCCAGCACCAGTTATCTTCAGTTCTTGACCACCAAGCCTACAAACACTACCTGTTTTTGTTTGTCATTTGATTTGC
This sequence comes from Choloepus didactylus, assembly GCF_015220235.1. NCBI lineage: Eukaryota > Metazoa > Chordata > Mammalia > Pilosa > Megalonychidae > Choloepus > Choloepus didactylus. The sequence goes on from NC_051311.1 coordinate 741,727, forward strand.
TTTTGACTTTGCTTATGATTTTTTATCATAGTGAAGTTTAAAAATTTTATGTAATCATCGTTACAGTGTGTTTTCTTTATGGCTTTTAGGTATTGTGTCTTGTTTAGAAAGACTTTCCCTCTACAAGATTACACAAAATATTTACCTTGGCTTTCTTCTACATTGTGGTTTCACATGTTTATATTTAAATATTTAATAATTTGTACTTATTTGATGTAAAGAGAGAGAGAGGAATCCTGCTTTAAAAAATCTTTCAGATACAGATTTTCTCAACAGTAATTTATTGGAAAACCCACATTTTCTCCACCTGTTTGAAATTCCATCCTTATAATATACCAAATGCTTATGTGTAGTTAGATGCAGTTTTGAATTTTTGATTGTTTCATTAACCTCTTGCTGTTACTGGGAAGTCACAAACCATTATATAAGTAACCATTAATTAATTATATTATAATTGATTATAATTAACTATTTTAATTACTATACTTTTGTAAATAATTTTAATATCTGGTTGAGTTATTCAGCCCATGTTATTATTTTTTTTCCCTCAGAATTCCTGGCTATCCTCCCATGTTTATCTTTTCATGTGAATTTTAAAATAATTTTGTCTTGTGGAAAATTGGTATTTGCTTTGGATTCCTTTAACTTTGTAGATTTTCTTTGGAAGCAATGACTTTTTTTCCTGTATTGAATCTTCTTTTTCATTAACAAGGTATAATCTGCTTTTTATTCTAATCTCTTATGTTTCTCAGTAGAGTTCTAGAGTTTCCTTTTCTTTTTTTCTTTTGGTGAAGATTCTGCACATTTCTTGCTAATTTTATTGGTAGAAATTTTATCCCCTTTATTGACAATATAAATGGGATATTTCCTCCATTTTATATATATATGAATAAAGCAGTATTCTAAAGTGCTTCTTTCTTAAAACTCAGTTTTATTGAGATACATTCACATACCATACAATTATCCATTGTGTACAATGAGCTGCTCACAGTGCCATCATATAGTTGCACATTCATCACTACAATCAATTTTTGAACATTTTCCTTATTCCAAAAGAATAAAAATAAGAACAAAAAATAAAAGTAAAAAAGAACACCAAATTCATGCCATCCCCTCCATCCCCTCACCTTATTTTGTTTTTCATTTAGTTTTTGTCCCCATTTTTCTACTCATCCATCCATACACTGGATAAAGGGAGTGTGATCCACAAGTTTTTCACAATCACAGTCACTCCTTGTAACTACATTGTTATACAATGGTCTTCAAGAGTCAAGGTTACTTTCTCCATTATATTTTAATTGGTTATTGAGTATTGTGCCAGTTTGAATTAATTACATCCCCCCCAAACACCATTATCTTTGATGTAATCTTGTGTGGGCAGACCTATCAGTGTTAATTAGATTGTAATTGAGTGTTTCCATGGAGATGTGACCCATCCAACTGTGGGTGATGACTCTGATTGGATAATTTCCATGGAGATGTTGGCCTGCCCATTCAGGGTGGGTCTGAATTAAATTACTGGAGCTCTATATAAGATCAGACAGAAGGAGCAAGCTGCTACAGTCAAGTGGGACACTTTGAAGAAAGCACAGGAGCTGCAGATGGGAGACAGTTTGAAGACAGCTGTTGAAAGCAGACTCTTGCTCCGGAGAAGCTAATAGAGGACAGACAACCCAAGAGCAACTAAAAGTAACATTTTTGAGGAACTGCAGCCTAGAGAGGAACGTCCTGGGTGAAAGCCATTTTGAAGCTGGAACTTTGGAGCAGACGCCAGTCACGTGCCTTCCCAGCTAACAGAAGTTTTCTGGACACCATTGGCCATCCTCCAGTGAAGGTACCCAATTACTGATATGTTACCTTGGACACTTTATGGCCTTAAGACTGTAACTGTATAGCCAAATAAACCCCCTTTTATAAAAGCCAATCCATTTCTGGTGCTTTGCATTCTGGCAGCATTAGCAAACTAGAACAAGCATATACAGAAAACCTGCTGTTATTTTTGTAAATGGTGAGATATTAATTTGAAATAGTAGCTAGTTCTTTCTTGCCCTGAAATTTCTTTTTGACTTTGCCAGTTCTTCATTCAAGAAGTGACTTGGGAAAAGAGAGAGCTGACGCACACATAAAGGCTTTACCAGGCATGAGCTTCAGAGCTGCAAAGCTGTGAGCAACGGAAACGTCTTTGAGAAAGTCCCCACACCTGAGCGAGCACATAAAATGTAAGCATCAAGTCCACCTGCCCCAATACACAATAAAGATTCTGTGGGCAGAGGTGTGCATGAGGGCAAGCAAGCAGGGTTGAGAAACAGAGGGCTCCTGGTGCCTAGTTACCTCTGGAAGGGAGAACAAGAAAGAATTTACTGATAGTTTGGGGACATCCAAAAGCAAGAATACTTGTACTTCCTCTTCCCGAGTAGAGACCCAGGAGGCAAAAACCTCAGAGGGAAAAGAGCTGCCTGGCTAGTGCAGACAGGAGAGCTGAAAGCCTCCACAGCCTAATGCAAGGGAGGAAAATACTGTTTCTTTGCCTGCAGGGGCTCTGGGCTGCAAGCTGCTGGGGTATCGTGCACCCAAGCCGGACGTGGGCGTGAAAAGTCTGTTCCCCGTGAACCGGGAGCTGTGAGAGGAAGCCGGGTCTGCAGGGGTCTGGAAGGTGGGATGAAAAGACAAAGAAGCAACTGCACGGAGCAGAGATTGAGGGACCTTTTTTTACAAGAAGGGCTCGTAATTCTTCTAGTCCCTGAGATGGTGAACGATTTAAAGTGCACAACTTAAATCATTTAAAGTGTATAATTTAGTGTTTTTTTAGCATACGCACAAGGTTGTGCAACATCACCACCATATAATTCCTGAACAATTTCATCTCCCCCAAAAGCAACCAGCATCAGTTGCCCCATCATCTCAGCCCAAGGCAACCACTAGTCCAGTTTCCATCTCTGTGGAATTACCTATTATGGACATTTCACATACATGGAATTGTACAATATTTTTCCTGTTGTGTCTGACTTCTTTCACTGCACATAATATTTTCAAGGTTATGCATGTTATAAGTGTGTATCCACATTTTATTTATCCATTCATCAGTTGATGGATGTTTGGGTTGTTTCCGCATTGTGGCTATTATGAATAATGCTTCATGAACTCAAATATCTTCGTTTTTGTGGGGATGTGTGTTTTCATTCTTGTTGGATGTGTACCTGGGAGTGGATTTCTGGGTCATAGGGTAACTCTATGTTTAGCCTTCTGAGGAATTGCCAGGCTGCTTTCTACAGCAGCTGCACCATTTTGCATCCCCACCAGCAATGTATGAGGGTCCCCGTTACACCACATCCTCTCCTACACTTTCCTGCCTCTTTGATTGTAGCCTTCTTAGTGAGTGTGAAGTAGCATCTCATTGTGGTTTTGATTTGCATTTCCTTAATAACTAATAATATTGAGCATCATTTCATGTGCTTTTTGGCCATTCCAGAGCAATGCCTATTCAAGTCCTTTGCCCATTTTTAATTTTGGTTGTCTTTTTATTATTGACAGTAGAGTTCTTTCTGTTTTCCAGGATCAAGTCCCTTATAGATATATGATTTGGAATATTCTCTACCATTCTGTGGGTTGTCTTTTCACTTTCTTGACAGTGCTTTTAACACAAACAAAACTTTAAAATTCTGATGATAGTGCTTCTAATTATCAATTAATCTATTTTTCCTTTCGTTGCATGTGCTTTTGGTGTTACATTTAAGAAATCATCACCTAATTCAAAGTCGTGAAGATTTACACCTATGGTTTTTAAATGTGCACAGCATCTTGGCTTCGTATTAAATTTTGGGGTCATGCCTTCCTTATTTAAGGATTTTGTACATATTATTTCATATGAAATACTTATGAGTTTCTCTCTCAGCTCTACCTTCTTTGGCACACTGCAGCATTGAACGCAGTTCATGAATATTCCCAAAACTTTCTCAACAGCTTTCTCCTCTAAGAAAAAGATCATTGCTGGGCTCCTTGGGGGCAATTCCAGGCATAGTAGGAGATTTGGGCAAGTGAAATCCTATTCCTGCATGAAATTGCTCCCTCACTTCACTCCAAGCTTCACTGTACCTGGAAGCTACTATTCAGAGGTGTGGTTTAGTGTTGTGCTACTTCCTAACTCTACTGGATTTGGATTTTTAAAAAAATCATATTGAATGAAGCAAGGTCAATTTAATGATCAAGAACCATATGGCGGGTATTACCCTCTTCACCCCAGCTGAGGTCAGTGTTGCTATCCACATTTTTACAGATGAGTAAAGTAAGACTCTGCCTGGGATGGAGAGTGGAGAAGAGAACCAGGAGAATCCAAGACTAAAATCATCTACATATGAAAATGGAATGGAGATTCCTGGGGATGGTGGGAGGGGAGTGAATGACTGAGAGGGAGAAGAAACCTGGGGGAGCCTGGGGAGAGCGAGGGAGGGGGAGGGGGGAGAGGGAGGGGAAGGGGAGGGGGGAGGGGAGAGGGGGAGGGAGAAGGGAGGAGGAGAGGGGGGAGGGGGAGAGGGGAGGGGGGAGGAAGGGGGAGGAGGAAGGAAGGGGGAGGGGAGTGGGAAAGGGGGAGGGGAAGATGGAGAGGGAGGGGGTGGGGGAGAGAGAGGGAAGGGAGAGGGGGAGAGAGGGGGGTGGGAGAGCAAGGGAGGGGGAGGGGGGAGAGGGAGGGAAGGGAGAGGGGGAGAGAGGGGGGTGGGAGAGTGAGGGAGGGGAAGGGGAGGGGGGAGGGGAGAGGGGGAGGGGGAAGGGAGGGGGAGGAGGAAGGAAGGGGGAGGGGAGTGGGAAAGGGGGAGGGGAATATGGAGAGGGAGGGGGTGGGGGAGAGAGAGGAGGGGGAGGGGGAGAGAGGGGGGTGGGAGAGTGAGGGAGGGGGAGGGGGGATGGGGAGAGGGGGAGGGGGAAGGGAGGGGGAGGAGGAAGGGAGGGGGAGGGGAGTGGGAAAGGGGGAGGGGAAGATGGAGAGGGAGGGGGTGGGGGAGAGAGAGGAGTGGGGGGGAGAGAGGGAGAGGGGGAAGGGTGCAGAAAGCCAGAAGGACGCCCAGGATGAGAGTTGGGGCAGAGGTTGGAGGAGAGGAAGTAACACCTGAAGGTTGTGTTGTCTGAAGTGATTCATGCTTCATCATCTCAACAGGTGCTTTTCATAGGTCTTTAAAGCCATCTGTGTTTTGGATTTGACACTGGGAAATTATGGGCACGATTTTGTCTTTACCTGGAATGCATTTCATTATTAATGTTTACCTTTTTAAAAATAACTATTTTATATTTCCATGGATTCTGTGATTTCTTTAGGATGGGAGGATGTCTTTAATATACCTCCTATAATGCCTGACCTCGAATTAGATGCTCATTAAAATATCAAGCATTAGTATTTAAAATAATGCTAAGAAGGGCCAGAAGTTTATTTAGCACAGATTTAAGATTCCTAATAAATGCAACAGAAATCCATAATTTAATCCAGTCTTGAGTTGTAAAATTAACTTTTAAACTCTAAACATTAAAAAATAATCTTATAATTAATATTTTAGCATGCCTTTTAAGTGACCTTTTTTTCTGACAAAGTAATGCATTCATTGTAGAAAATATGGAAAATACCAAAAACGTACAAAAAAGAAAATTAAAATCACTCATAATCTTGTCATCCAATAAATATTTTCAGGCACACTGTTTCATATGTGTGTGTGTGTGTGTGTGTGTGTGTGTGTGTGTGTGTGTTTACATTCTTTAAAAAAATCTACATTCAGTTAATATATTTTAAGCATCTTTCCACATTAAAAAAATATATATTTTTAAGACAGGATTCAAAATGTTTACATATCTTACAATTTTATTTAACCAATTCCCTATTTTAAAGTCATAATGAGATTAACATCTTTGTATATACATATTTCTGAGTATTTCATTAAGATAACTTCTTAAAAGTATGATTACCAGGAAAAATTTAAATGCTTTTCAAGGACCAAGTTTTTATATAAAGACTGATAGATGTATTTATTTAAAAAATCAAAGTGCAAAGGAAAAATAAGTTTTTCTTTACATTCTCCAGCTCCCTGACTGCCTTTTTCAAACCTCCTAGAAGCAAACCCAATTACTGTTTGTGTATATGCGCATTTTGTGCGCATTTCCCCCCTTCCCCGCCCCCCCGCCATGTTCTTCCACAGAACTGGGTTAGACCGTGTACTGTGTTCTATAAATGGGCACTTACCCCTGTATCTTGGAGTGTACTTTATATCAGCACATGTAACTCTACCTCATTCTTTTTTTAAATAGCTAATTCAAGTTGTTCCAGCATAAGCGCCACAGTTTGCTTGACCTGTTTTCTCTACACGCATCTCCCCACCCTCATCTTTTGCATTACCAAAATGCTGCAATGGATGCATTCTCCACGGTCCTTTATAAACATGTGCAAACCCAGGATAATGTCCTTCATGTGCCCTTGGCTACAGACCCGTGGTCTCTGCCCACACCCCACCCTGTGCTGAGGAAGCGGGTGGACGTCCACCTTGCTTAGCTTCTCCGCACGCAGCCCCTACACCCAGCATCCCAGTTTGCTTGGGGGAGCTTTCTCCCCGTGGGGTGCGCAGAAGTCCTGGGATGGGACCCGCAGGTGCCCTCCCTCGCAGCTCCAGGGCCTTCTCCTGGGCTCAGCCTGATGACTTCTGCAGCCGATCAGATCCCTCCTGGGCTGCGGACCCCAGGATGCAGGAGCCGTGCGGGGTGGCCATGTGCCAGACATGCAGCCTGGGGGGACTGCCCCCCCCAGCCTCTGTGCCTGCGCCTTTCAGCAGGTGAGCCAGACCCCTCCTTAAAACTTTCTTTGCCTCGGTCAGCGTGGTTGGCTTTTGTGCACCCACATCAACCTAGTGACACCGAAACACCTGCTGCCTGTCCTGGGTTCACTTACTCTTCCTGTTACTTGTGCACCTTGTGCTATGTCCTTTGTTTTAAAGCACATGGAATCATATGTTTCTCTAATACTTTGTAACAAGAATAAGATAATATCTATTTAACTTTTTCCTGTGAAGAATTAGCACATGTTTACTTTTTATGCCACTCTGCAAGCAAGAAGCCTCCAGGCCCAGCTGCCTGACAGGGGCAGGATTCCAGGAACACCGGGTTTCCCCAGCACAAAGTGCTCACAGGGCCTCCGCTTGCACAAAGAGCTCACCAGACCCTGGCTCGCACAAAGGGCTGCTCTGGTAGGTGCCATGTCTGCCCAGTGCCTCTCCCCAGAGCCAGAGCCAGCTCCTCCTAACTGAGAAATGCTATCAAAGTGCTCCTGGAATTGCCCAGAATAAGCTTATTTCCTACCACATGGCTGGGCTTTCTCTCATCCAGGAGGGGCTGGTACATGAGCCTTCTGGAAAGTCTTCCATTAACCTGGCCCAATGTGCCCTAAATCCATCAGAATTGCTCAGGCTTGCTGGTCTGCTATGCTCTGTCCTAGTTTTGATGTGGACCAGGGAAGCCCCTTGTGAGGACTCAAGGCCCAAGACGCTGCCCCCTCCTCCATTACTGAGATACACGCAGCCACCCACATGCCACCCAGGCAACAGGCCCCTCCCCAGGAGGGAAAACATTAAAACTTCCCTCCCCTAATCACTGTTAGTAACCAAATCTCAGGAGATCTTGTAACCAAATCTTGTGAGATCCTGTTGTAACCAAATCTCATGAGAAACTCCATTGTCACAAACCTTTATAGCCCCCCACCCCCACCCCAGCACTCCTCTCTCTCTGCAGAATGGTGGAACAGTGACTTCACTGTTCCCAACCCACTGCCATTGGGAAATGTTGCCTCTTGTTTTGCTTAACTCATGGGTAACTCCATGCTAGGTGTGTTCTTTGGTCTGGGGGCTGATCTGGGCTGGAACATTTGGCAAGCCAGCCAGGAGACCAAGGAATTGCCAGCTGTAAGGGGCATGATGAATCCCAGGAAAGGAGACAGACCAGGGAGAATCCCGGGATGGCCTGAAACATCCACATGGGGAGGGGTGGCAGCCCTCCTGGATAAGTGGGGACCACCGAGGGAGTATGGTGATGGCCAGAACTCCCCAGCTGGATTGCTGGTTCTCCTGCAACAGGTCACAGGCAGTTAGGATTTCATAAGAAAAGGGAGAGCCATCAGGCTGCTGTGGCTGTTTCATTACCTCTGTTAGGAGCTGTTGCATGGCTTCCATTAGGAGCTGCTGCATGGCTTCTGTTAGGAGCTGTACGCTCAGCCACAGAAGAGGCTCTGGGAGTCAAAGCTGAGGTTCACCACCTAGTAGGGGAACTTATGTTAGAAAGAGACATGAGGATAGCCCAAGCAGATTTGAAGTATGCATCAAATGAGAGGCTGCATCATGTAGATAAAAATTTATAGATAGTAGCATGCCAGTATGCTAGAGAGAGGGGGCACAAGCTGCCCAAAGGGAAGTCAGGCATATTGTGACTTCTCCTGACTGGGATCCCAATGTGTGGGACCCTGCTGATTTTTCTTCAGATGAGGAGGACCCCCTATCTCACTGGGAACCTGAAATTGAGGAAAGTAAGCATATTCATCCTCTGGTCCAAAAAAAGATCAAAACACAGCAAATGCAGCACCCTGATCCCCAGGCAGTGGGTGATGGTGCTGCGGCTGCCACTGCCCTAGCAGTTCCTCCCGATCAAAAGGCACTGGTTACAATGAGGAATTGTCCTGCCCCAGAGCCACGGGAAATTGGGAATCAATACAGAAAAAAGCCTAAAGCAATTTTACCAAATTGGCTGCTACACCTGTGGAACACTGGCACAGAATACTGCTTCCAGGACACCAATAAGCAAATTACCCTCTATTACCATTCACCCTTCCCTCCACCAAAGTATATATTCCTTAGACACCTGACCTGAGTCCTGCTCACTATTAAATTGGCTAGTAACTCAGTGTAAAGAAATTTGGCCCAATGTGGGGGACATGCCCCAGGTTACCCCTTACTGGAGTGCATGTGATGAATTATAAGACATAGTAAGGGAGCTAGGAATGAAACATGCAGTTTATGCTGCTAACTTTGTGGGACCAGATAATGAAACTTTCACCAGGGGCATAAAAAGTGCAATCTTACACAGTGCCCCAAATCAATGGTACAGGACATTGGTGCCCATTCTTAGCACATTGGTGGGGCAACCCATCTCCAGGGCTGCCCAAAAAGTGGCATATCTAGGAGAATATGAAAGCTTAAGGCAAAAAGGGGTTGGAGTCAGGGCTAAAGGCCATGCCCCCCAAAAGACATGATGGTCCAAACCATGTGTCATTCAGGCAGATGTTGGCTGACTTAATAGCTGCCAGCACTAAAATTGAAGATATTGATAGACAAGTGAACCCTGTGCTAGTAAGGTTATGGAGTAAGTTACCAAAAGGGCAAAAATACACCAAATTCAGAACCAGCTCACTAGAAGGAGAAACAATCTCTGGCCCCCCAAAATTGGCCCTTACAGTATAAAGAGCCCCCCACTCCCCTGCCAAGGAGGCATGACAAGCCCATTTCCCCTCACACAGGGGCAGGTCAAGATCCCCAAATAAAAGCTATGTATGGGGACACTGGGGATCAGAGGCCACATATCAAGTTAACTATTTTCTTGTTCCCCACTAATGAACATAAAGCCTCAGCACTAGGGAATACTGGAGCAAAATGCACCCCAATATACAGTAAATGGCCATGGTCTGGAGGGCCTATGTCAGCCTTCACCAAGCATAGAGGCTAAAGTAGTAAAGCAACGCTACTAATGCAGATCGGCCAGCTACCACCTCAAAAGTACACAGGGTACACATCTCCTATTCCAGAATATATATTAGAAATTGATATTTTGCAGAATATCATTTTTCAAACTACTATAGGTGAATTCCGTCTCTGGTGCTGAGTGGCCAAAACTGTCCAAAGAGGACATGCTAAGTAGTCACTGGTAAAGTTACCCTCCCCGAGACACACAGTAGCAGTGCATCAGTATAAGTTGCCAGGGGGACATCAAGAAATTACTGCTCCCATCAAGGAATTAGAGAGGGTGGGCATTATAATCCCCACTCACAACCCATTTAATAGTCCAGTCTGGCCAGTAAGAAAAACTGATGGAATATGGTGAATGACTATTGATTATAAAGAGCTTAACAAAATAATTCCTCCTCTGTTTGCAGCTGTACCAAATATAACTGTTAGAGGACATAAGTATACAATTAGGCCATTTTTATTTCATGTTAGACCTTGCTAATGCTTCTTTTAGTATCTCCTTAGACCCCTCCAGCCAGCCTACATTCGCCCCCACGTGAGAAGGACAACAGTGGACATTTGCTGTGCTACACAAGGATATCTCCACAGTCCCACTATCTGCCATGGTTTGGTAGCTCAAGATTTAAAAATGTGGAAACCTCTGGCAGAGGTCACTCTCTTTCATTATATTGATGATGCTATGTTCTCAGGTAACTCTCTTGCAGAATTGGAAACTGCTGCTAAGACTATTTCCTCTGCTACTGTTGAAAAAATGTCAAAATTACCCCATTCTACATACTTCTAAACAGCTCACAGCTTTCCTTGGTTTGTTGGGTTATCAGAGACCATTTCTACCCCATTTAGTGCAGATTCTAAAATCCTTGTGTGTTCTAGTTAGAAAGGAAGAACATGGGAATGGGATGTTCCACAGCCGGCTGCTTTTGAAAAGGCTAAACAAGCAGTCACACAGGCTCAGGCTTTAAGGGGGTGGACCCAGATGTGCCTTGTGCATCAGATGTGGTCACTACCGATAGAGGCTTTGGGTGGGGCTTGTGGCAAAGACAGCAGGCAAAGTGAGTTCCCACTGGCTTTTGGTCTCCACTCTGGGAAGGAGCTGAGCTGCTATACAGTCCCTTAGAGAAACAACTGTGTGCTGCCTACAATGCCCTGCTGCAAGTGGAAGGGCTAACCCCAAAATGCCCTGTGTCATTGTGCACTGACATCCCCATACAGGGGTGGATAAAATAAACCGCATTCAGGAAGTGCTCAGCTGAGCATTCTGAGAAAATGGAAAGCTTATCTGCTGCCATGCAGTGTCTTTAACAACAGCCCCTTAAGTGCAGAAATGCACAATATTCTAGAACTAGTTTCCTACAGGGAAGAATAATGCTTGCCCCTCTCTGCTGATCACCCAAGGTGGCTGTTTCTGTGCCCACCATTGACAGATGTGCAGTATGCCAGAGTCTGCCCAGTATACTGATGGATCAGCACATGGATGGATGGGCACTATGTGGTGGGAAACCAGGGCTATGCAAACAGCCAATGGGCTGAGTTAAGGGCTTTATGTGTTGTCATTGTTCACGAACCAGGAGATGTACTAACTATTTGTACTGACTCTTTACTTGGCAACATTGATGCAGATGCTTTAGCAGAAGTTCGTAGCTTGGAGCCAGCATTGCACGAGGCTGCTGAATGGCTGCATAGGAAAACAGGACACCAAGGAAACCAGACTCTGTGGAGACTGGGGCAGCAATTCTAGTTGCCCATCCTGAGGCAAAAGCTGAAATTTGTTGTGGATGCCTGCCCCTCCTGCTTGCTGTGATGACCAAGAATGCTTCCTCGCCAACTCAGACACATGGACCATGAGCAGATTCCAGTCACCAGATGACAAGTTGACTATATTTGGCCCCTTCCCTTATCCGAGGGAGAAAAATATGCCTTTACAGCCTTAGACACAGCTACTGGGCTGTTACTGGCCTTCCCACTTGGAAAAGCCAACCAGAGGCTACAATATGTGTCTGGAGAAATTAAGTTCTTTCTTTGGGGTTCCCACACATGTGGACAGTGACAGAGGGACCCCCTTTACCAGACAATTAACCCAAGCCTGGGCTTCTGAAATGATGCCTTATGGACATTTCATTTGCCATACAACCCCACAGCAGCAGGGTTAATTGAAAGAATGAATGGGCTTTTAAAAGAGCAGCTAAAATATGACAAACAATCCCTGCAGCAGGGACCATCAGTTATGTCCAGCCCTCACCAGCCTCAATTCACGACCTCAAGCAGCCGCTCCCACGCCTGTTGAGTAGGGAACTGTGAGACCCACACAAGTGCTGCAGATTCAGGTAAAGGATCGGCGATATCACAACCACAACAAGGCAATGAACATAATTTGCTCTTGCCTACACCACAAGCATTAGAAAGTAGGGAAAATAAGGTCGATTGGCTGTGGTCCTGGCCAGTGCAGCCACTGCTGCTTGGGAATCCTAAGCCCATGGGGTATTGGGGTCACTTAAGATTTAAGATCAACCCAGGACCCCCCATACCTCAGGTACTGTATGTATGAATTCGTGGACACTTATCGTGCCTAAGTTAACTGTAGATTTAACTCAAGAAGACTCCCTGCAACTGCGGAGGTGGGGGGAGTGTGATATTTAAAACCCCCTGGTAGCACCCCTTCCCCCGGAACCCTTCTGTCCATTATTGGAAACTTAGCCTGTATAGCAGCAGGAATTACCCCTTAGTGTTCTCCATATACATCTTTCTTTTCACCCATCACACCCTAGGGGTCTCGGGGTAACTCCTGCCCACAATTGAACCCTGTGTTGGTTTGCACGGACTTGCCACCTTTAGGTGCTGCCGGCCTTTCCTGAACTGTAACCCCTGTGAATTTGACCACGTGGAACACCGTGCTGGCCTGGTGGAAGTCAACACATTGGAAAATAAGACTAAAAATCACAGATTTTATCAATTGTCATTAGATCTCTTTGTGGGGTTATTTCTGTATGGGGGGACCCCTGGTGTTCTGTCCCTTTTCCTACAACGTCTGTGCTATGGAAAAGGTAGCCTGGTGCATCGGGGTGGACTGTGGACCCAGGCCTGGGGCCCTGCCCCTCCCCCATTACTGCGATACACGGAGCCGCCCACAGAACCGGGCAACAGCCCCCCACCTAGGGGAAAACATTAAAACTTCCCTCCCCGAATCACTATCAGTAACCAAACCTCAGGAGACCTTGTTGTAACTAAGTCTCACAAGATTCTGTTGTAACAAAATCTTGTGAGCAACTCTGTTGTCACAAACCACGTAAGCCCCCCTTGGCACTCCTCTCTCTCCCTGTGGAAAGGCAGAGCACCTGCCGCCATCGGCAAAAATCATCTCCTGTTTTGTAAGTCCCTAATTAAACCCTTTGTGAGTCCTCACCAGGCGTGTTCTTTGGTCTGGGGGCTAATCTGGGTTGGAGCTCCCCTCTGCTCATGGAATTTCCACCATCTCCGCAGCCAGCTGGGAAGGCTAATGAGTGTTTTTAAAGAGATGAGTAAGAAGCAGTTTCCATTTTCCCCTCTTTGAAGAGAAGGAAATGTTATAGAAAAGTTAGGTCATTTGTGTTCATCCCGTTTAAGTCAGAGATGAAGCCAGGGACGGACGTTGGGTTTCACGGTTCTTTTCCAGTTGTTTTCGCTCTTGGGTTTTGTGTAACTCTGCCAAGGGACAGGGTGGGCCACTGAAACCATTTTCCATTCCTAGACTTTCTTCTTTTTTAGGTGTTAGCTTCCGTAATGAGGCCTCCCACTGCATGTAAAATGTCGTGTACAGTTGTCCAGTGGAAAAGCGCTTGCACTGGTTTCCTGATGCCCTGCTGCCTTTCTGTTTCATTTATTTTGCTTCATTTTGGCTGTTGTGCATTTAGAGGCACTATTTATTTGTATGTTAGGTTGTTTGATGAGGAAGGTGGAGCATTCCCATTACTTGATGGCTCACAGAACTAAGAATAAGTAATTCAGGAATATTCTCACATTTGAAAATAATTTTAGTAAAGTTCTATCCTCTGTTTATATTCCTCTAACAGTTAATCCTACTTCAAATCCTTCCAGGAGAGGGTCTGCTGTCACGGGGAGCCACTGCTTTCTGCTCCCGGTGATCTCACTACTTCTTAAGTGCCTCCAGCTGCCCCTTCTACCCACCCCCAACACAAACGGATGTGCTGCCGGTGTGGTTTGTGCCCGTTGCTTGCTTTCTCTGCAGAGAGGCCGCTGTCAGTTCCCCAGATTTCTAATTAATTCCTATGAATTGAAATCATCTAATATTGTCTTTCGCACAATGTAGCTGCTTAAAAAATGGACTGCCCCTTTGCAAGGTACTTGGTAAATAATTGTTGAGTGGATGGAAGTTAGGCATTTATTTTTCCTTTGGGCAATGAGGATACATGTCCTATTCATTTTAGAAACACAAAAATTTATTTGATTGGCCTTGCTCTGATCCTTATTGTAGTGTGTGTATGTGTGCAAATTCTATTAATCTTGCCCTTCTTGATGTGTAGCAATTTAAAAAAATCATTTGTGTGTTCATAACACACTTGAATTTTACTTAGCTCTAGCTTGTTAACAGAAAAAGGAATGCTAAAATTACAGAAACAATTTAAAACTACTCAAAATTGGATAGGGGTTTAACTTGTTTCATCATAATTATAACGCAATATTAACTATACCCATTGAAAGAAGGTTGGCTGGTAAATTATCAGTACTTGTTTACAAAGCTAGCCTCCTGAATTTCAAATGTTGTAAAATGAATCCTACATGTGCAAGCCTCACCAAGAAATGCAAAACTAAAGAATTAATGACTATTACTCTAATATTCAAAATTACACTTATAGTATGCTAACATGATTGAGAAATTAGGTACGCATTTCAGGATGTAAAACGATGGCTAGGTACACTATAAAAAGTTTGAGTTTTAGGATTAGCTGTATTATTTCTAATTAATAGTGGAAACACATTGATGTATTTCCCATTAGTGCAAAGGTAAAAGTATTTCCCCACTAATAATAATAAATGATAGCATTTAGCATATAAATGGTGCAAGCTCTTAAATTACCTTTACTTTTGCTATACGAGTGCTGCAGAGGAGAATTTAATGCATTTTTTACACGGTGTAATTTTATCTTGGTCATACAATGTGAGGCGAGTAATAATTATATTCTAATATTAATATAAGTACAAAATATACATATTGATGAATAATAGCCATGTTTTTCGAACCTCCTTGCCAAGTCCTATTAGAATGACAAATAATTGCAATTGCCTCGCAGAGAAATGGTGCAGGATCTGTAGTCAAAAGCACATTAGGGACAACCGTGTCCATTTGTTATCCTTTGTCAGACGACGTGGGTCCCAGGCTGATTGAGGACAGACATGCGGAGCCTTGTGCTCCCAGCACGGAAAGGCAGAGGCCGAGCTTTGGCTCTTGGCATCTCTGTGCAGCAGAGATTTTCTCCTTGTTTTTGAATAAAGCCCGACAGTTTTGAGGCCTGGGGGTGGGGGCTATAGCATGAAAGGCGTTGGAGAAATCCCAGGGACTTGAGGAAGGGTCTCAGGAGCTTGGCGGCGACGGTGCCCAGAACCGGGCCAGCTCTCGGGTCAGAACCTGAGGACTTCGTAGAAGGAGACTCATTTCTTCATTCAACCTGTTCTTTCCCCTCTTCACTGCCTGACTTCTTTTCCTAAAATTATGGGCTCTCTATGCAAAATATTGCTTTAAGAAGAGTTTGTGGCCTGGGAAATGAGCAGCCTGCTAAGGGAACGGGAAGGCATAATTCCAGCTCAGGACTCACGGTCGCTTTGTTGTGAGCGCAGGCACATATCGTTCCATTTTATTTTATAGCTGCTGATTCGCATTCCGGCAATGTTCAAGACTAGCAGTTCCTGTCTGAGATGGTATAAATATACATGTTCATATCTGAGGACATAGAAGAAAAGCACCTTGTACTTTCCAGTAGCTGATCAATATTTATGCCGAACCTACCCGGAGCCAGGCACGGTGCTGGTGTTGGGTTACCAAAGACAAGAAAACGCTGTTGCCAGCCTGCTCTCCATCGATGGGGGAAGGTGGGCAGATAGCGTCGGCGCCGGCGAGGGGAGCACAGCGCTCGCCAGTCTCACTGCCTCGTGGATTTATGGCCTTTAGGGACCGTGAGAGCCCCCGCAGGGGCCGAGGCCACAGTCCCGGGCTGCTGAGCCGCCACAGGCCCCCGCGGGCCCCGCTGCTGCACCCGCGGCTGGAGGGGCCGGACCCGCCGCTGTGTGTGTCCGAGCGCCTGGGACGGGGGCTGGAGCGGGAGCCCGCGGAAGACGAGGAAGGAAAACTCTGGGGCTTCTGAGTGTCGGGGGAAGCTGTTTGCCATGCAGACATCACCGGCGAGTTACAAGAGCGCAGGCAGTTTCCTTTTCCTACCATTTTTGTTGTAATTATCTTAATATTGCTCTTTGCTTCCTTCTATAATCTTAATAAGTGGGCAAAACAAAAATGGTCTTAGAGGGAGGAAGAGTGAAAGGTGCCATAGGGCAATGGAAATACATAGAGTTTACTCGAAGTTAAGTGAGAAATTCCTCCAAGTTAATAAAACGCTTCATAAAGCAGAAGAAATTTCAATTTGGGGATAGCAAAATATAATCAGGAATCAGAAAAAAATTGAGTAATTGAAATTGAACCATTTTTGAACTATTCAAAGTAAGTTTCTTTTTAAAACATGAGTTTATTTGCATATATACAAACTCTGTGGGTTTAAGCATACACATGTATATGCACACTCACAAATAAAAGCCAATAGCTGGACCCAAGTACACTGCAATACGGCATATTATGAAAATGAAGATCGGCTCCTAATGGTACTTCTGAAGTAATAAGAACATGCAGAATGATGTCAATTATCCATTTGAGATATATTCTAGTAAAATTTTAATCAAAGGTCAAAATTGTAAATCATCCTGGCATTTAAAGGCATTTAAAGGGGTGAACCACGATGTACTTAGAGGAACATCCTTTTGTAACAATTGCAATGTAAGATACCCCTGTCTAACCACATATCAAGAGCCACATAGTGGACGGTGGTCCTTGTCCTTCTCTCTTCTTCTGACCGTGGGCCTGGACTTTTTTTGGGGGTGGCTGCTACCCCAACTCTCAGAGTCTATTTGGAGCTTGCCTTCAGCACGAGGATGGAGCACGGACTGAGAAGAAGCCATCAGGGCATCGCACAGGGCGGTGCTCAAGGTGAGCACAAGTAAGCATAGATGAGCGCAGGTGGCCGAGTAGAGGGGCTCTCCGGACGGTTGCTGGCGATTCTTTCTTGCTGGGGTTGTGCTGCAAGGCTGCAGCTCTGGGTGTTGCTGGCTGCGGTCTGTGACCACAGGGGCGAGTGGGTCAGAACCGGGTGGAGGGGTGGAGGGTGCCGAGAGCTGGGCGCGGGTCTGAGCCTCCTGCTTAACCTTTGAGCAAATCCAGTCCCTTGATTCCCTTGTTGGTTATGCAGTCGGTATTTTTAAAAGTCGATATATTTAACATTAAAAAGAGCTACACCTGTGTTATAGGTGGGGAGGGCGGGGTTGTGTGAAAAGTAAACGTAAATCGCTGAGGAGAAACACAAAGTCGTTCAGTGTCTCTGGCAACGTCCGTCCCATTCATCCCACTCTTGGAATTTATACCTCAGAAACAGAAACACAAGCAAGGCCATCTGTTTCTAAAGACTGAAGATGTTTATTTCAACCTTTTCCAAGGCAGCACAAACTGAAACGGAAAGAAACCCACAGGCGAGGAAACCTGAGCGCATCGCAGCTGGGCCGGGCGAGGGTGCGTGGGGCCGCGTAAGGCCACGTAGGAGGACTCTGGATAGTTCCCACGCGGGATGTGAGAGTGAGAATCAGGTGTAGAGACGCAGGCACCGCGATCCCACTTAAAAACCAAGCTTACCCCCAAATGTGGCTATGCGTAGTTACATGGGATGTACGAGTACAGGGGAAAACGGGAATAGTGCCACACTCCTCACACGGACCGTTGGGAGGGGGAGTTGGAAATCGGTGCAGAGGGAAGGATGAAGAGGAAACCAAGCAGAAAAGGAGAAGTGAGAGAACAGTGCGTGCTGTGCTCCTGCGTTTATGAAAGTCAGTGTCTGCGTGGGGCATGTGCGTGCGTACCGGGTATTATATGTATAAAGGGAATGAGTGCGAGGATGTTAGGGTGTTTTGGGGACGCTCTGGCTTCGCTGTTGGAGGCCTTGCTCCGCGTGCCCCCTGCGATGGGCGCTCCCCAGAAGCGGGCAAGGGCCCACGGACCCGGCTGTGCAAGGACGTCCTGGCAGCTTTAGTATGTCCGTCCCACGAGGACACCAAGGGCGCCGGCGGTCCTCCCACCCTGACTCCAGGCCGCGGGCTCTGAGCTCCGTTTCCCAGCGGGCGGGTGTGGACTCTCCTTATCTGAATTTTCAAAATCCCCTCTAGGGTCATCCCGCACACACACACGTATTACATTACATTGCATTAGATTACATTAATATATTATACTATACTATATTATATTAACATTACATTATATATTACATTGCATTTCATTGTATTAGTTATATAATTATTTTGGGGCAATGCATGACTTTCATTAACACTTTAAATTTCTCACAGCCCAGTTTATTTTAAAGGTGGCTTGATTTTCATTTAGATCTTAGGTCTAGGGTACAATTTTCTGACTTTTTCTTTTCTAATATCGGCTTTATTGAGATATAATTCACATACCATAAAATTAACGATTTAAATGCACAGTTCAATGTTTTTTAGTTCATTCACAGAACTGTACAGCCAGTACCACTGTCTAACTTTAGAACTTTTCACCCCCAGAAAGAAAACCTACATCTTTTGGCCATCATCCCCAAGCCCCCAGTCACCCCAGGCCTAGGAAATGACTGATCTTTCAGTCTCTATAGATTCACTTATCCTGGATATTTCATATAAATGGAGTCATTTAACACGCGGTCCTTTGCGACTGGTTTTTCTCACTTAGCGTAATATAATATCCACATTACAGCATGTATCAGCACTTCATTCCTTTATAGTCAAACAATATTCCATTGTATGGTTGTACCCCGTTCTATTTATACGGTCAACAGCTGATGGACATTTGGTTTGATTCCATTTTGTGGCTATTATGTATAATGCTGTTGTGAATATTTAGTACAAGTTTTTAGGTGGACATATGATTTAATTACTCTTGAGTGGAATTGCTGGATTGTATGGCAACTCTATGTTTACTTTTTGAGAAATTGCCAGACAGTTTTCTAAAGAGACTGCATTGTTTTATCTTTCTACCAGCGATGTATGTGGGTTCCAATTTCTCCATATCCTCACTAACACTTATTGTTATAGCCACTAATTTGATTATAGCCATTTCATATAAATCGAGTCATTTAGCATGCGGTCCTTTGTGACTGGTTTTTCTCACTTAGCATAATATAATATCCACATTATAGCATGCATCTTGTGGGTGTGATTTGGTTTCTCATTGTGGTTTTGTTTTGCACTTTCCCAATTGTTAATGATGTTTAGCATCTTTTTATGTGCATATTTGCCATTTGTATGTCTTATTGGAGAAATGTGTATTTGAATCCTTTGGTCATTTTAAAATTTGTTTGTCTTTTTATTATTGAGCTGTAACTTTTCCTTATATATTCTGAACATAAATCCCTTATCAGATATATATATGACATATAAATTTTTTTTCCATTCTGTGAATTGTCTTTTTACTTTCTTGTTGGTGTTGTTTGAGGCACAAAAGTTTTAAATTTTGATGTAGTTGAATTTATCAAGTTTTTTCTTTTGCCACTTATCCTTTTGGTGTCATATCTAAAAAAACATTTCTTAACTTACATTTAGATCTATGATCAACTTTTAATTAATTTTTTTAATAAGGAGTGAAGTAGGGTTCGACTTTATTCTATTCATGTAGATGCCTAATCTCCCAGTGCCCTTTGTTAAAAAGACCATGCTTTCCTCATTTACTTATCTTGGCACCTTTGCTGAAAATCAGTTGATATTAAAGTGTAAAGGTTTACTTTTGGACTCTCATTTCTATGTGTATCCTTATGTCAGTATGAAACTGTCTTGATTATTGTGGCTTTGTAGGAATTTTTGAAATTGGGACGTGAGATTCCTCCACTTTTGTTCTTTTCATGAATATTTTAGCTATTCTGGATCCTTTGCATTTTCAAAAGAATTTTTTGATCAGCTTGTCAATTCCTGCCAAAAAAATCAGCTGGAATATTGATAAGAGAATCTGTAGATCAATTTGGGGAGTATTGCCATCTTAACAATATTAAGTGTTTGGATCCATGAATGTGGGATGTATTTCCATTTATTTAAGTTTTTTTTAAAAATTTAGTTTTTAGTGTAAAGTCTTGCACTTATTTTGTTAAATATGTTCCTAAGTATTTTATTCTTTTTGATGTTTTGTAAATTGGAATTGTTTCCTTAACTTCATTTTCAGATTGTGCTGGTGTATAGACATATAATTGACTTTTGTGTTTTGGTCTCATATCCTGCAACATTGCTGACATTGTTCACTAGTTCTCATAGTTTGTGTGTGGTGGTGGGGAGGTGTATGTGTATTCTTTGGGATTTTCTACATACCAGATAATCTTTGAAGAAAGATAGGTTTATTTATTCCTGTCCAATCTGGATATATGTTATTTCTTTTTCTAGTATAATTGCTTTGGCTGGAACCTGTTAATGTTGAATAGAAGTGGTGAGAGCAAATATCCTTGTCTTGCTCCTGAGCATTTGGAGTTTTGCCGTTTAGTATGCATTTAGCTGTGGGTATTTTGCAAATGTCCTTTATCTGAATGAGGAAGTTCTCTTTTCTCCTAGGTTGTTTAGTGGTTGTTTTCATGACAGGGTGTTTCATTTTGCTCTCTCTGCATCTTTTAAGATGATCATGTGGTTTGTAATTTTTATGTGTGTGTGTGTGTTTTTGGTCCTTTATTCTATTAATATGGTGTATTACATTGATTAAATTTCAGATATTAAATCAATTTTGCAATCTGGGATAAGTCCTGCATGGTCAAGAGGTATAATCCTTTATATATATTGCTAGATTCAATTTGGTAGTATTTTGTTGAGGAGTTTTGCATCTTTATTCGTAAGGGATTTTGCTCTATTGATGTCTTTGTCTGGTCTTGGTATCAGGATAATAATGGACTTTACAGAATAAGTTGGGGACTATTCCCTCCTTTTCTACTTTTTGAAGGAGTTTGTAAAGGATTGGTATTAATTGTTCTTTAAATGTTTGGTAGGATTCAACAGTAAAGCCATCTGGATTTGGGCTTTACTTTGTGGGAAGTTTAAAAATTACTAATTTAGTCTCTTTACTTGTTACAGATTTTCTAATTTATTTCTTAGTCAGTTTTAGTAGTTTGTGTTTTTTAAGAATTGGTCCATTTCATCTATATTATGTAATTTGTTAGCATATAGCTGTTTATATATTGTCTAATAATGCTTTCTATTTCTGTAAGTTCAGCTAAAGATTCATCAATTTTGTTGATCTTTTCAAAGAACCAACTTTTGATTTTATTGAATTTTTCTCATTTGTCTATTCTCTATTTCATATATATGTACTCTAATCTTTATTGTTTTATTTCTTCTACTTGTCTTGAGTTTTGTTTGCTCCTCTTTTTGTTTTTTTCTAAAGGTGGAAGATTAAGTTTTTGATTTGGGTTCTTCCTTCTTTTGTAAAATAAGTGTTTTTAGCTATAAATTTCCCTCTAAGCACTGTTTTAGCTGTACCTCATAAGTTTTGGTATGTTGTGCCTTCATTTTCATTCATCTCAAAGTATTTTGTAATTTTTGTTGTGATTTCTTCTTGATACATTGATTATTTGAGAGTGTGTTGTTTAATTTCCACATTTGTGAATTTCCCAAATTTTCCTCTGTTAATGATTTCTAATTTCATTCCGTTGTGGTTGTCAAACATGCTTTGTATGATTTTAATCCTTCTAATTTTATTTAGTCTTGTTTAATAGATTAGCTAGGGTTTATGCTAGAGAAAGTTCCCTGTGTAGATGAGAAAAATGTGTATGTTTCTGTTGCGTGAAGTGTTCATAGATGTCTATTAGGTTAGTTGTTTACAATGTTTTAAAGTCTTGTATTTCCTTGTTGATCTTCCACCTGGTTGTTCCATCCATTATTAAAACTGGTGTATTGAAGTCTCCCGCTATTAAATTGTCTACTTCTCCCTTCAATTGTGTAAGTTTTTGCTTCATGTATTTGGAAGCTCTGTTGTTAGGTGAATATATGTTTACAATTGTTATGTCTTCTAGGTGGATTGAGGCTTTTATCATTACAAAATGTACTTCCTTGTCTCTAGTAACGATTTTGTCTTCAAGTCTATTTGTCTCATATTAATATAGCCACTCTAGCTCTCACTTGGTTTCTGTTTGCACAATATCTTTTTTTTCACTTCTTACTTTCAACCTAGTAGTATTTTTGAATCTAAAGTGTATCTCTTGTAGACAGCATATTTTTTTTTATCAATTCTTGTAATCTCTGCCTTTTGATGGGAGTGTTTAAGTCATTTGTTTTATTCTTCTGTGATGTGTTCTTTCTTATATAAATGGTATCATTGTATACACCATTCTGAAACATGCTTTTTTAAACTTAACAGTACTACCTGGAGATCTTCCCTCCTCAGTGTACACATTTTTATAAACATTTAACCAATTTGACACATGGTTAAAAAAATCAAATAATACAGAAGATATAAAAGCAGCAGTCCTTCTTCTTACCCTTCCTTCCTCTGGGCCCCACATCCCAGAAGGAACCACTTTTAGCAACTTCTGCTTTAAATTCTTCTGGTGGTTTCTTTTATATCTATAAATAGTGCTTCTTGGTTTATCAGCTTGGAACATTGCCTATAACTTCCTGTTACGATGGATGAGGATTTAGCTTCCTCACACAGTTGCTGTGTGCCTGCTCCTGATATAGTTTTGTCACCACTTCATTTCCTTCATTGGTTATGTCTGTATCTTCAAATAGCCAACTCACCCTCCATCCCTCGTCCATCAACATAGGCTGTGCCTCTCAAATATCTGTTTAAAAGACAGTGATAGAGTCAGTTAACATGTTTTTTCTTACGTTGCAAACCTTCATCAATTTTATCTTTTCAAGACTGGTATTATTAACCTTATTGTATCACCATAATTAGTATTCCATGATTGACTGTAGATTGTTTTTTTTTTATTTAATTTTATTGAGATTGTTCACATACCGTACAATCATCCAAATATCCAAGGCGCACAATCAATTGCCCATGGTACCATCACACAGCTATGCAACCATCACCATAATTAATTTTTTTTCAATTTCTAGGACATTTTCATTACTCCAGAAAAGAAATAAAGACAGAAAAAGAAAAATTGAAATCCTTGCTTACCCCTAACCACCACCCCTCCATTATTGACTCAATGTGTTGGTATAGTACATTTATTAGTGTTGATGAAAGAATGTTAAAATACTACTCACTGTAGTACATAGTTTGCAATAGGGATATTTTTCCCTATATACCCCTCTATTATTAACTTCTAGTTGTAGTGTCATTCATTTGTTCTAGTTCGTGAAAGAGATTTCTAATATTTGTACAGTTAATCATGGACATTGTCCACCACAAGATTCACTGTTTTATACATTCCCATATTTTAACCTCCAACTTCCCTTCTGGTGACATACATGACTCTGAGCTTCCCCTTTCCACCACATTCACACAGCATTCAGCACTGTTAGTTATTCTCACAATAACATGCTACTGTCTCCTCTGTCCATTTCCAAACACTGAAGTTCAACCTAGTTGAGCATTCTGCTCATAATAAGCAACTGCTCCCCATTCTTTAGCCTTGTTCTATATCCTGGTAACTTATATTTCATGTCTATGAGTTTACATATTCTAATTAGTTCATATCAGTGAAACCATACAATATTTGTCCTTTTGTGCCTGACTTATTTCACTTAATATAGTGCCCTCAAGGTTTCTTTATCACCTGTTTTTGTTTTATTAAGTTGGTTTTGTTCACACACACATCCTAAGTAAAAAATTGATGGTTCCCTGTTTAATCACATATTTATGCATTCACCACCATCACCACTATCTATATAAGGACATTTCCATTTCTTCCACAGAGGAGGAGCAAGAGTCAAAGAAGGTAGAAAGACAAAAGAAAAAGGAAAAAAAAACAACTGAAAAGCAACAAAATGAAAGAATTAAACTAAAGTACAATAAAAGTCAGACAACATCACCAATGCTGACTCCCATCCCCCTCCTTTATGTCCCCCTATTATAGGCATTTAGCTTTGGTAAATTGCCTTTGTTACATTAAAGGAAGCATAATTCAATGTTTCTGTTAACCATAGTCTCCAGTTTGCATTGGCTGTATTTTTCCCCCAATACCACCCTATTTTTAACACCTTGCAGTGTTGACATTCATTTGTTCTCCCTCATGTAAAAACATATTTGTACATTTTATCACAACTGTTGAGCACTGTAGGTTTCACTGAGTTATACATTCCCAGTCTTTATCTTTCCACTTTCCTTCTGGTGTCCAACATGCTCCTAACCTTCCTCTTTCAACCATACTCACAGTCATCTTTGTTCAGTGTACTTACATTGCTTTGCTACCATCACCCAAAATTGTGTTCAAAACCTCTCATTGCTGTCTTTTCCTGTCTATCTGTAGTGCTCCCTTTAGTATTTCCTGTAGCACAGGTATCTTGTTCACAAACTCTCTCATTGTCTGTTTGTCAGAGACTATTTTAAACTCACCCTCATATTTTAAGGACAGTTTTGCCAGATATAGGATTCTTGGTTGGCATTTTTTCTCTTTCAGTATCTTAAATATATCACCCCACTTCCTTTTACCTCCATGGTTTCTACTAAGAAATCCACACATAGTCTTACTAAGCTTCCTTTGTATGTCATGGATTGCTTTTCTCTTGCTCCTTTCAGGATTTTATCTTTGTCTTTGATGTTTGATAATCTGGTTATTAAATGTCTTGGTGTAGGTTTATTCAGAACTATCTGTTTGGGGTACACTGCACTTTTTGGATCTGTAATTTTATGTCTTTCATAAGAGGTGGGAAATTTTCAGTGATTATTTCCTCTATTATTGCTTCTGCCTCTCTTATCTTCTCTTTTCTTTCTGGGACACCCATGACACATACATTCATGCACTTCATGTTATCCTTCAATTCCCTGATACATTGCTCATATTTTTCCATTCTTTTTCCTATCTGTTCTTTTGTGTGTAGGATTTCAGGTGTCTTGTTCTCCAGTTCCTGAGTGTTTTCTTCTGTCTCTTGAGATCTGCTGTTGCATGTCTCCATTGTGTTTTTCATCTCTGGTGTTGTGTCTTTCATTCCCACAGCTTCTGCCAGTTGTTTTTTCAAACTTTGGATTTCTACCTTATGTTCATCCAGTGTTTTCTTTATATCTTTCATCTCTTTTGCCATATCTTCCCTGAAGTCATTGATTTGATTTTTTATTTGATTTTGCATATTTCTTTGAACATCTTTTATTGATTGTTTCATTAAAGTGAAAAAATATGTCAACTGTTTCTTTGATTGAGGTGTAAGTTTGTTTGTTTGACTGGGCCATATCTCTGCCCTTCCCAGTGTAGTTTGTAGTCCTTTGTTGTCTAGACATCTATGCTGGTTTGAATGTATTGTGTCCCCCAAAATGCCATTATCTTTGATGTAATCTTGTGTGGGCAGATGTATCAATGTTGATTAGATTGTGATTCTTTAAGTGTTTCCATGGAGATGCAAACCACCCAACTGTGGGTGATGACTCTTAATTGGATAGTTTCCATAGCAGTGTGGCCCTGCCCATTCAGCCTGGGCCTTGATGAGTTTACTGGAGCATATTATAAGCTCAGACAGAAGGAGCGAACTTGCTACAGCCAAGAGGGACACTTTGAAGAATGCACAGGAGCTGAGCGAGTAGCTGCAGATAAGAGACAGCTTGAAGACAGCCGTTAAAAGTAGACTCTTGTTCTGGAGATGCTAAGAGAGGAAAAACACCCCAAGAGCAACTGAGAGTGACATTTTTGAGGAGCTGAAGCCTAGAGAGGAACGTCCTGGGAGAAAGCCATTTTGAAACAAGAACTATGGAGCAGACGTCAGCCACGTGCCTTCCCAGCTAACAGAGGTTTTCTGGACACCATTGGCCATCCTCCAGTGATGGTACCTGATATTGATGTGTTACCTTGGACACTTTATGGCCTTAAGACTGTAACTTTGAAACCAAATAAATCCCCTTTTATAAAATCCAATCCATTTCTGGTGTTTTGCATTCTGGCAGCATTAGCAAACTAGAACAGCATCTGACTTCCCCAGTTATCCCAATCAGATTTTCTCAGACCAGAACAGGCTCAGGTCTCAGAGTGGGGTTATATTCAGTTTCATGTCTCCCTGAGGGTGTGCCTTAGAAGATTGACAGACTTTCCTATGAGGCCTTTAGCCACTGTGCTTTTCCTAACCTGCCCAGCAGGTGGCACCTGTCAGCCTGTCCCTCCCAACTGGTGTAAGGAGACGTGTTTTGGCTTCAGTTTCTGTTTTGGCTGTTTTACCCCAGGCCCTGGGGTCTGATTCTGAAGAGAAGGAGGGTAGTAGAGCTGTGATCCACCTCCTTCCTCTCAGGGAGGATACACACCCTAGGGAGTTATCATCTGCATTTGAGCAGCTCCTTTGTCTCTCTGACTCTGTCATCTCCACCCTGGTCTGGGTCAGAGTTCTGTGACTAAAAATGGCTGAGGCTTTCTCGCTGAGCCCCTCAGGTTTAGAGGGAGAAAACGTGACAGAAAGCCCCCCTTCATGGCCAGTCCACGGTCCCCCAGTTTCACTCATCGGCCAGAGGAAACACCTGGTCTTCTGGGCTCCCCCTCCCGGGACAGATAAGACTTCTGGTTCTTTAAGGTCAGTCATCACTAAAAGCCTCTATCTGCTTGTTAGGGTTTTGTAGCTTGTATTCAGCAGTCCACATTTGTTAATTAAAACCCCAGTTGGAGCTGGGCTGAGCTATATTTACTTGCTCGGAGAGACCTGCTTTCTAACACAGGGAGGTTTTGCAGCTCAGCCTGCCATGGGGGTGGAGGTGTCTGGCATGGTTCCACAGATTTTATGCTGCTCTCTCAGCCATTCCACCCAATCCAGGTTGGTGCACGATGTGTGGACAGTCATGGTTGCCCCCAACAGTTATTCCAGATCATTTACTAGCTGTTCCTGGTTGTTTATTAGTTGTTCCAGGGGACTAACTAATTTTCACGCCTCTCTATGCCACCATCTTGCCCCTCCATTCAAGTATCTTTTATTTTTAATATAATTATTGATAACGTAGACTTTACATTTGATATTTTGATATTTTCTGTCTATATGTCTTATGTCTTTTTTATTGTTCTCCTTCTACATTACTGCTCTCTTTTGTTTTAAAGATATTTTTTAAACAATATCTTTTACTATTCATTTTGAGTTATTTTCTTAGTGATTTTCCTGGTGATTACAATTAATATCTGAATTTAAAATAATATAGTTTAGATTAATAAGAATTTAAATGCAATAATATGTAAAACTTTGCTCTAATATAGCTCTTTCCCCCATGTGTTATTATTGTTATACAAATTGCACGTCTAACATTATAACCCTTCAGCATGGTTTTATAATTATTTCTTTATGTGGTTTTCTTTTAAATTAGATAGGGGAAGAAAAAAGCCACAAACAAAAATAAATTTCTGTGTTATGTATATATCCATGTAGTTTCTTTTACTTGTGCATTTTGTTTTTTTGTGTGGATTCCAGTATCTTTTCAGGTCAGACTTAAGAATTTCCTTTAGTTATTTCTTGTAGGGTACATCTGCTGATAATGAGCTCTCACAGTTTTGTTTTGTTTGTTTTGTTTTGTTTAATTCTGAGCATGTCTTAATTTCTTCATTTGTGAAGGAATGCTTTGATGATTATAAATTCTTCATTGTCAGGTTTTGTTTTTCTTTCAGCACTTTGAAATGTCATGTCACTGCATTCCATCCTCCATGGCATCTGATAAGTCATCTGCTAATCATATTACAGATCCCTTACTCCTGCTGAGTCATTTTTCTCTTGCTTCTTTCAAGATTCTCTCTTTATCTTTGGTTTTCTATGGTTTGATTATGATGTGTCTAGGTGTAAATTTCTGAGGTTATCTGACTTGAAGTGTGTTGAGCTTCTTGGATCTATAAGTTAACTTTTAAGTTTACAAAGTTTTCAGCCATTATTTCTTCAAATATTCTTTCTGCCCTTTTCTCTCTCTCCTCTTCTTCTGGGACCCCCATGTGCAAGCTGGTGTGTTGATGGTGTTGCACAAGTCCCTGTCACTCTGCTCATCTTTTTTCATTCTTTTTTCTTTCTCTTCCTCAAACTGGGTAGTCTCAACGGACTTTAAAGTTTGCTGGTTCTCTCTTATTCCAGCACAAATCTGTTAAGCCCCTCTAGTGAATTTTTCATTTTAGTTATTATACATTTTAATTCCAAATTTGCTAAATGATTGGGTTTTTTTTAATACTTTATTTCCTTTTATTGATATTCTGTACTTGGTGAAGCATTGTTCTCAAACTTATAATGTTATTTATGTATTGTTGTCTTTAATTCTTTGATCTCATATATAGCATCTGAATAAAGTCTTTGTCGAGTAAGCTCAACACTGAGCTTCCTCAGGGAAGGTTTCTACTGGCTACTTCATTCTCATGTAGGACCGTACTTTCCTATTCCTTTGCATGTCTCATAAGTTTGGTTGAAATATGGACATTTAAAATACTATAATGTGACAACTTTATAAATCAGATTCCTCTCCTGCCTAGCGTTGTCATTTCTGTTTGTGGTTGTTGCTACTGTTTGTTTGTTTGGTGACTTTCCTGGACTAATTTTGTAGAGTGTGTATTCTTTGTCACGTGTGGCATTGAAGTCTTTGCTTGGTAAGCTAGGTGGTCAGCCAGTGATTGGACGGAGTTTTCCTTGATGTCTTGAACCAATATTTCTCCCAACTGTGCTGAGGAGTTCTGCATGTGTTTCATTATGTGCCTCCAGAACTCTGGCTCCTTACATCTCTGTCTTCAATGGCTGCTTTTGCAGAGCCTCAAGTTTACTCTCCCCCCACCCCACCCCGGCAAATGGTCCATGGATGCGGGAATCTCCAGGGCCAAAGCTTGGCCTCCACAGCAAGGGGCAACTGATTTTTCACCCACGGTGCCTTCCTAGTGCTTCACACCAGAATTTATTACCCTTTTTCTAAGCAACATCTCTACCCAAGTAATTACTGGCCATAAAATGATACATAAAAGCTGTTGAGGAATTTGAATAATTAAAATAGCATTTGGTCATAAGTAGATTAAATGCCCAAAGGTGATATGTGAATATTACCTAACTTTGGAATTGCCTTATATTGAAAACTGAGCCTAAAAAGAACATGTTGAAAGTAATGCAATTAAATGCCATTAATTTTTTTAGTGGAGGTGTTTTATTTTTAAATAGTAGAATATTAAAAAATAAGTCCGTCCTTTAGTCTACTGTATATATTGATTTTTATGTTATTGTTTGACACCCCCTAAACTTTTACTTAGATGTGTTTAATGTAGATTTTCCTTGTCTTTGTTTAATTTTCATCCAGTCTTGCCCTGTCCCTACTTTAATTTAGTAGAAAATTATGCTCGGATGCTGGGCAGACAAATGAGCAGAAGTTCTGTGAGCTTTTCATCTCCTTTTGGGTAAATGCAAATGCTGCTGCCGATGGTGGAGCAGCCCTGTCAGGTAATCACTGGGGAGCTTGCACATCCATTCCTCAAGCTGTGTCCCTCACAATCAGTCACCGAAAATTGTGACCTAGAATATCCGTTCTTGACGAAAACAATGGAATTAAGGTACAGGGCTTTGGAAAATTGCTTTCATATTCAAGCGGGGCTGCACACAGGCACCTTGCTGATGGTTTTACTGCCGGGAAGAAAATGTATTGCTACTGCCACAAACCTGTCTTTTGGCACTTTATCACTTACAAGTGATGATAAAATTGCGACAAAGAGACTTCTTTTTAATCTTCGAGGCCACCACTTGTAGTCTGGGCTATCCACCCTTTTGTCCTCTCATTTAGGCTAGATAAGGTGGAAAATTCCCTTTAGCTGTCTCTAAATTTCATTTAAACAGTATCAAAGACTTTGCCTTCTGATTTTCAAGTCCCCAAATCTTTTAATGTATCAATTTTATTTCTTCATATTTTAATTTTTAGAAAGTTCTGAATACATTTGAAATAATTTTTGTGAAACTAAGTTACAAGATATATTTTGAAGGGTGCAAATAATTTTATGAATCACAAATATAGAGGAAAATCCATTTGACACCATGAGAAACTTAAGACTAGAAAATAATTTTGTTACTGATTTTCTTTTCGTTTTTAAAACCATCCATTTTTATTAACTACTCATATAAGAATATTTATAAAGTTATTCAATTTGGTTAACATACAGTTATACCAAACAGATATTTCTGAACAAATTTCTCTGATTATTGAGTACTTGTGTAAGAGACAGTGAAGCAAATGAAGAAGAAAATATCTAGGGGAAAACATCCATTTTTGAACCATTTACTTTGTGTCTCTTGTTCTTTGATTTCTGAATTTTTTTCCACAGATTTTCCTTCAGGGCATCTTTCTATGAAGCCAGGAGTGCAGAGTGATACTGCTTATTGCTCTGCCACAGATGTTGTATGGTATTTTAACCATCTAGTAGCAATGAAGAAAGCCTTTGTGAGTATACCAAGTCTTATAGAATAATATCTTATCTTAAATGAGAAGAAACTTTACTCCCACAGCAGTGTTCTAATTCTATGAAATTACCGGGGATGTGATTCAGAATGTGTTTCTCTCAAGAGGTTCCCAACAGTTTACAAATGTAATTTTTATCTCTGATTTGGATGTGCTCTCTGGCCTGCATTCTCATTATACAGGTGTGTAAACCGTCAACAAGGAACGTTAACAATTTTAAAGTGTTTATTAATGTTTAGATAGTGGAAACAGGACAGAGTCCTACTAAAACGTTCTCCATCACGGCTTCCGTCTTTGGAGGAGCTGCTGGACGCCGGGCACCGCCAGGGTCGGGAGGTCGCTCCAGTTCCGGGGGACACCGGGCAGGGACGCCCTTAGCGGCGGGGAAGAGGAGAGAGGACGGGCCCGATCGCCTCATTATCCAGTAGGAGCGACCTGGACGCACCGTCCGCACCTGCTGTGCTGACCGAGAAGCAAAGCCGAAGGCTCCGAGGCCGCCACCAAGCCGCGAGCCGCGCTGGGTCCCGGGCGCGCTGAGACGCGCGTCTAGGATGGGTGCACACGCGGGCTCTCTGTTGAGTGGACACTGCGGGGCAGAGTCCATTGGCTTCACTTCGCGGGGTGCAGGGGCCGCCCCGCCTGCGCCTCCACAGGGCGATCTCTCACGCGGTGGGTGTGATGACACACACTTGCTCTAGCGGAGGAGCAGCCCCTCTTTGACTCTCTCTCGTGTGGCCCTGGACAGTATCTTACAAATACTTACAGAATAACTTACAGAATCGCGAGCGATTCACTCTCGGTGCCCGCCCCTCCCTTGCCTGCGGACCTCACCACAGCCTGTCTCTAACCGGGTCAGCAAGGCCGGTGCCCGCTGCCTGGACCCACCTGGACCCTCCTGGACCCTCCTGGACCCGCCTGGACCCACCTGGACCCTGCTGGACCCTCCTGGACCCTCCTGGACCCACCTGGACCCGCCTGGACCCTGCTGGACCCTCCTGGACCCTCCTGGACCCACCTGGACCCGCCTGGACCCACCTGGACCCTCCTGGACCCTATCCACAAACGCGGCTCTCGGGCAGCGAGATAGACAGAGCCGCCCTCAGCTGCTTTTGGAACGTGACTGTGCCTGGGAAACACGTCTGAGGCCCGTGGACCAAAGATGACTTTAGGACAACTTTGCACCATGACAAGTACTGTGCTCTGAAAAATCATGGAGTGCCTTAACTAAAATTTATTAAGTGGAAGATTGCTAGAACCTCACGCTGGATGCTCTCTGCTAGCAGCTGCAGGTTTCAGGCTCACAGTTTTATTCTGGACAGAGCGCCTGAAATGCTAGCTGGAATTTTAACAGACCATCTGCCCCAAAAAACCTGCTTTAAAGTCATAGATGTACTTGTAAATCCTAAGTGGATTCATATCTGCCGCAAGTCAAAAGTTGTGTTTTGGCTTCTAGCAGTTATTGTTGTTGTTTTGTTGTTGTTGTTGTTTCTCAGTTTTCTCTATAACTCTAAAAAATGTCAGTGAGTGTGACCAGAAATTCTTGAATGGTGAATGTTTAAAGAGTCTAAGAGAGGAGTAATTGGGTCATTTGTGAAAACATCACAGCCTGTGATTTACTGAGGAATGTTTCTGTCTTGGCTAGGTAGTCCTAGGACTTCCTTAAGGAAATGAAAGCTCCTCAAGGAATTACTTTTAAAGCTTTTAAATCAGATTCTCCCTGCTGAAGTTTTCTTGAAGAGAAATTATCAGTTTGTTGGGGGTCACTGCGACTTGGTAAATTTACTAGGAACCAAGCTTCCTTTCTTCTGACCTGCAGGTCTAGAAACTGGATTTTATTAGCAGAATTAAAGATGACTTGATTCATAGTGGACTTATATTACATGAGATGGATATATAAATCATGAAGCCCATTTATCACTTTTAATGTGGGAATTTAAAATTCCAGAAACCGGAGTGTGTACGCCTCCCACCCCCGGCCTCCAGAGCAGGTCCTGGGAAGCGAGCAGACGGCTCCGTAGGGCACAGAGCGCGCGCAAACCTCCAGGAACCTGGCGGACAGTCCTT
Source organism: Choloepus didactylus (assembly GCF_015220235.1). NCBI lineage: Eukaryota > Metazoa > Chordata > Mammalia > Pilosa > Megalonychidae > Choloepus > Choloepus didactylus. The sequence goes on from NC_051311.1 coordinate 774,379, forward strand.
GGAGAACACTTTCTCCCAGAAGCTGATAGTCTCATGTAGGAACGCTCGCTCCCAGACTCAGCCTTTTTCTCACCCACTGCTAAATCTTCGTTTCTGAGAGGCACTGTCCTAGGAAAGCAGCCCCTTGAGTCGTCGGTTCTTAAGACACGCGCTTGCAATACGCGAAGCTGACGCTAAGTCCAATTTGCAATGGACTAGAACTTAAATTTAAAAAAAACAAAGCTTTTTTAAGGTGTAGTTGATACACTGTATGTTGCACATATTTAAAATGTACAATTTGATGTTTCAACCTGTTACACACTCGTGAAGCCATCACCACAGAAGGTCACTCGAGCATGTCCGTCATCCCCCAAAGTCCCCTCCACGGAAACTTCCGATGTGCTTTCCACCAGTGTAGGTTCATTTGCATTTTCTGGAGTTTTATGTAAGTGGAATCACTCAATATGTACTCTTTTGGTCTGGCTTCTTTCACTGGCATAATTATTTTGAGATTCATTCATTTTGTTGCTTGTATGAATAGTTCATTCCCTTTACTCCTGAGTATGCCTTTGAATTAATACACCACAATTGTTTATTCTTTCACCTATTGATGGGCATTTGGATTGTTTCCAGTTTTTGCTTTTACAAATAAAACCGTGAACATTCATATTCAAGTCTTTGTATGATGCTTTGGTTCCCCCTAGGCAAAAATACCCGGGAGTGGAATGGCTATATCATGAGGTGGGTGTGCATTTAACTCTTCAAGAAACTGCCAGGTATTTTCAAAGTTGTACCACTTTGCATATTGGCCAGCAGTGTGTGAGGTTCCACTTCTCCGCACCATCATCAGCACTTGGTGTGTTCAGACTTCTTAGACTTTAGCTATTTTAGTGGGTATGTCATTGTGGGTTTTTTTCCTTTAGTAGAGAAGTTGTGAGTTTACAGAACAATTATGTATAAAATACAGGATGCCTTTGTACCTTACTATATTAACACCTTTCATTGGTGTGGAATATGTTACAATTGATGAAAGCACATTTTTATAATTATCCAAATCACAGGAAGCTTCATTTAAGGATACTTATGATATAATTAATCTTTAAAAATCATGTTTCCTGTTACAGAAATCATCTATCTTCCCTGTAAAAAATATTGAGCAGAACAGAAAAGTATAAAATGATATTATTTATTACCTAAATTTATATATCTAAATTACCAAAATTCTATACCTTTTTATGCAAATATTTTATTTTGATACAATTAAGATCATGCATTGAAAGTTTTATATCATAATGTTTTATTAACTTCATGTGGTATGCATTTTTCAATGTATACAATTAAAATTAATTACTGTTTGAATTATGGCACATTATATTAAATTTTTTGTTATTTAAAATAATGCAGCAATAGTCTTTGTGGTATATGCATTCTACACGTATTTGAACATAATTTTAAAGCATTGCTTTTGCTTATTTTATTTTATATTATAGATTATCTCCTTACGGTAAATCCTAAAGCAAAATAACTGAGTTAAGAATAGTATTTATTTCAACAATTTGCTTTCTAGAAAGTTTGTATAAATTCATACTTCTATCAGTGAAACACAAGACGGTCAGTCTCACTGTGTGTTCACAACCACTGAATATTATTGATTTTTAAGTGTTTAGTTTTAAACATTTTTATATGCTCATTAATAATCTGTCTCTCCTTTGTTTTCTCTGTAGGATGGTAGTGTGCTATTATCAATTATATGAATTATTTTTATATTAATTGTATTGACCACCTGTCAGAAATAGTTACGAAAACTATTTTCCCTATTTGTGGTTTGTATTTAATTTTTACTGGTAGCATTGCTTTTTGTTTAAGAGCACAGCGTCTGTGTGTTCCACCCGCTACAGGCTATTTGGAAATCAGCAAATAATCTCTGTAAAAGCCCCTTTTCCTTCTCTGTTTCACAGGGCTGACCTGCCGACTTAAGGCGGTGGCACACAAAGTAGTGTTTGGTTCTCATCCGAGCTCCCTCGGTGCTCGGAGCTGCTCTCCCCTTTACCTGTCTTATTTTGTGTGCATTCTTAAGGCAGCAAATCAATTCTTATTTTATTTCTGCGTAGCTTAGAAAAAAGTCATTTTCCCCAAATACCAGGCAAATACTCATTCTTCACCTCTCTGAGCTAAAGGGTGGGAGTTGCATCCTCCTTCCATCTGAGCTGGACGCAAATGCCCTTTCTGGGGAGGGGTCTCCCCTGGCTGGGACCAGCCACACCCGAGGCGCTACACAGAGTGGGAGAGGTTTCCACCACCTCCAGGGGACTCCTGGAGGGCGAGTTATCTCCCTTTGCTCACCTCAGCATCTTCAACTTGATGCAGACATTGGCCATCCTCTGGTATACCCGCTGTCCTCAGTGAAGGAGTGAGCCTCTCCGGCTATTTCAGAATCTATCTTTGGCTCTTTGGCTCTAGAGTTCCACCATGCAACTACTATTTTTGACTTCTTGAATGTGTTCTCATTTTATTCTGCCCCACCTTTATACTCAGCCTGGGTGTTATCAGTTCTTCCTGTTGTCGATTTGCTGCCTGTGGCAACCTGTGGCCTGAGAAAACAGGCCTGCAGATCTTTGGTGCACAGCAGTCTGCGCGACCTAGGCAGCTAAATGTTTAACCTATTGTCTTTCTAAGCCAGTAAAGAGAAAAAAGGGTAAATTGACCTTAAAATGTAACTTTATGGGAAGCAGGCAGGAAGTGAGAGGCTCTTAGTCTCACAAAAAGAGCAAAATGTAACTGTTCAAGTGCTATTCTAGTCCTTCCTGCACCACCCCCAGGTCCGAATGACCTGTTCCTGCATCTGTGTTCCCCCCACCCTTAGGAGGGCCTTTGTCTTAAACCCGTATAAAAGGCTTTCTGTCCTCTTTGCATCACTTGGTCGTCTTCCCTGCGAATGCGATGCCTGCCCGGCCTGAGAGAGCCGTCGTGATCTCTCCACGACTTCTCACCCTGTAAGTAAGCCCTGAATAAAAGTTCATGTATCAGAAAGTGCTCCTTGTCTTCTTTGGCCTTTGGACTGGCATGGCCCTCTTGGGCTGCGACAGCTGCCTTTAGGATGTCCAAAGTCTGATTGATTGTTCCTAATTCCTAATGAGCAGGGAAAGCAAATCAACAAAGCAGTTAAGATTATGCCTAAAATAAGTGCTAGGTGCTGAGAATGAAAGCTTAAAAGATTTCTTCATGAACACAGAGCTCATAGAGCTTGGTTCACAGCTTCTATGTTTTAGCTACTCAAATATCTTCCTTCCTGATATTAGCTCTCCTCAGGTGGTCGAAGCCACTGGATAAATCTTTCAGCTATGCTGGTTTTGTTACACTGTTCCACTGTTACATTGTTGTCGCACAGTCCTGACAAGAGGCACAGCAGGACCTGTCCGGAGATGCTCCATAAGCAAGTCTGTATCAAGAGAGGGTCCACTACATTTCCTTTAGGGGTGGCACACAAAAGAAACGGCTCCTCAAGATGTTTCAGCCCAAATGACTCTCATCTGAGCTCAGAACTGAGGCTGCAGTCATTTTAGCTTTAAGTTATAGCTTTCGCCTGGGGAAAAAATATACTACCATTTTGAAATATCTCAAAATATTGCAAAATGTTCATCAATCAGAGTCTTAAAAATATTTATGATTTTTATCTTTGGAAACCTTTTGCCATAATTTTGTGCTACTATTTAAAATGGAGCAGTTTAAGCAGTCAACTTGCTATGGGCTTTTTTCTCCCACCGAGGTAGCAGCTACACTTTTATACTTTCTCATAAAACTTTACCATATAATCAGCATAAGGTCAGGAGAAGTTGAATCAAGTAATGAAACAGTTCTCAGGAGATGACTTACTTTAAAAGAAACTCTCCCAATAACTTTTTATAGCTCTTTCTTATTCATGGAACGAGTCCTGAAAGTTTTCTGAGACACCTGTGGAATATTTTTCTCCTACATCTTGTGATGCAGACATAACTAGGTTCATTTTCTCAATGAGGCATTTTTTGGTCTATCAGGAACTTTTAATAAATTCCTTTGATGATGATATTTACATAGAATATTCCAATGTCAGTGATTTGTAGATAAATGACTGTTTCATTCTGTTAAGTCAACTGAAAGATTCGTTCTCCTTTTAAATTAAATTTACTTTTAAATATATTCTACAATATGATTCTTGAATAGAGCTTCTGGAGTAGTTTACAGTTTAGTCTTCTAGAATAAAAAATGAACAAGGTAATTGTAAGTCATTGCATTTTGAAGAAATCATATGAATTGTGGTCAAATCAAGATTCTATTTAACTTTGACACCCTGTAACTATATCATTTAAAGCAGCACAGAAATATCTGCTCCACTTTGCCCCAAACCTTCATACTTTAATTGTATTTATCCTTTAAAATTTCTTAGTGTCATATAAAATAGTCAAGAATATTAAGGTTTCAATTTTAAAAACTTATATCCTAGGTTCATTTACATATCTTAATCACATGCTGATTTTTATCATAAAAACTTTGCAAAAACTTGGTCTTTGTGAGAATTAGATTAAGTTTAGCTTTCACACAGGATGGGGGCAGTTAAGGAATTGGCAGAAGGTTAAAAAGACAAACTGTAATCCACAGTCAGTCCCCCTGCTTATCCACCCACTTTCTACTATCCTTGCAAGGTGGAGACTCGGGATAGAGTTCCTTAAACAGCTTCATAAGTTGTTACCAAACTAGCTCAGACTGGCTCTGCAGTTCAAGAACAAAGGAAAGAGGGGTGGAGACTTGTTTCAAATGTTCCAAGTTTGCACAGGAGACTTTTTTTTCAAATGTTTCCAATTTGGGTGGGCTAGTTAGGCTTGTCGAATAGAATGTAACCTCTGAAGTATCAGCCAATGGAGAAACAGGGGAGGGACTTGCGGTTAGGTGTGGGGAATAAATACTGCTGGGTCTATTGTTCTGGGCGCCAACCCCCACATTTGGTTGGGCGCGTGTTCTTGCAAGACTGTGAATAAATTCTTTTCTTCTCCACAATCAGGTGAGCGTTTATCTCTTTTTTAGGAATAGTGCTTGTTTCTCACATGTCTAAAACTTTTTTGCATTAGCTTCTGGTAAGAACAAAATACTAAACTTGTCCTTGGATGTCATCTAACTTGAGAAAATCTGAGCATTTGAAGTTGGTGCCTTGGAGCTGAAAAACAAGGATGCTCGAATGCTAGAGGTTAAGGAATGAGAAAACAGCGTTAGAGAAACGCCGTGGAGAGATGCACTGTGATCTGTATCTCAGTGGGTCTGTCGTGGCCTCGGTGCCCGCTTCCCTATCTGTCTTCCTAATCTGCCTTCCTTCTTCACCTTTAATAATACGAAATCTTGGTTTTTCCTCATGTGTCCCATTTTCATTCTGTGCTGTTTATAAAGATATAGATGAGAGCATGCACAGAGTCAATTAAAAACAAAACAGAAATGCTAGAAGAGAAGGGCAGCCGTGGGGTGCAGAGACCCAGGGCTGAGGCCCAGATTTCATTTGCTTCACGGGGATGGAAGTGGAGTGTTCATCTGCTAGTTCTTGAGAACCTCCCTGCACTGAGAAAGCACAATTATAATTAAAAGGGAAAGAGAAAACCATGACAGGAAAAGTCTCACAATAGCATCCAAATACTCAAATCAATAAGAAAAAACCTGAGCTGTGCCCAATAACAAGAGTTTATGGCCGATTTGTGTTAAAATAGAGGTTGGCACCAGCTTGAGTGTCTACACTAGGGTGGAGTTCTGACACAGCCACTTAAAGATTTGGAAATACATTCACTAGTCTTAATCAAATCCTGCTCAGCAGGACCTGAACACAAAAGTGCCCCAGTATCTGTCCTCTCTCCTCAGATGAGAAAGCAGCTGATAAATGAGGACCGCTGTGTCTCTGAGATGTTTCGGCTACACGAGCCATGAAAAGTCGGCCACCGTGGGCCTGGCTGCTGCTGGGGGGCTCCACTGCTCCCAGTCGCTTGGTCGGGTGGCACCTCCCTGCCCCTGGAGGGCACATGTGGGGCTCCCAGGGGGGCTCTGGGCAGGGGGAAAGGGGTCCCCTCTGCTTTGGCGACCGGCTGTGCTCCGGGGTCTGCTCCACCAGCCGGGGTCTGGATGATCCAGGATGGATGGGTAGCACCTGGGGGAAATGGATCTCTGCTTCTAAGTCCCCGAGATCCGGGGGCTCGTTACTGTCGTTGCTGATGGAACCTGAGTCCGAAGCAGCGAGCTTAGGGGTTAACCATCTGCTGGGATCTCCCGCCTAGGTACTTGGGTGGGTCGAACCACGTCCCCCACCCAGACATGGTCAATCCTAACCCCTGGTGCTGTACCCGGGACCTTCCAGACCCTGTTTGGAAGAGGCCAGATGGAACCAGGGGGGCCTCATCCACGGCTGAGGTCCTCATAAGCAGAGGAATTTCAGATGCGTTTTCTCAGTGGAAACCAGAGGAAGAGACTCAAGGGAACAGACCCCCGTGAGTGGCCGGAAGGGCACCACCAGAACACTACAGGCTCCGGGGGAAAGCAGGACCTGGTGATAACTTGACATTTAGCTGGTCGATTGTGTGGCATTTGTCAGGCAGCCTTGGCAGATTGAGAGCTGAGCTGGCCAAGCCCCTCGGCAGCTCCACTGGATGCAGTTAGGATCCTCGCCCCCCTTATCTATATAAAACCCACAGGGCAGCACCCCTATTTTATAGGCTTCTGTGGTGATTGGGTGAGACTATGCTTGACTTTGACCTTGGCTCACAGTGACCTGCTCTTATTACTGCCCTACAGGCAGCAGTTGGAGGGCGTGACCGGCTCTGATGGACCAGGGTTGGTGGAGGGTGTGTGGGCTGGGAGCAAACTCTCCAAAAGGCTTGACGCCAGATCATAAGGCAAGATTGTTCCTTTAATGGAGAGCCAGACCCCACGCCATCACGTTCTCTGCGGAACAAGTTACTAGAGAGGGACCCAGAGCCGGTCAAGTCCTTACCCAAAACAGTAAAACACTTTCTATGCCCCTGCACGTCTGCCCAACCCTCAGAAGGGTGCCAGGGTCCTGGGACCCCCACCCCTGCAGCAGGTGAGAGGTTAGGGGAAGGCAGGGGTGCCACGCCCTCCTTTTACATTCACAGCAGTGGGTGGGAGGTGCTCTTCTTGGTGAGCGTGATGCCAAGAGTCTGACCACTGTCTGTCCTGAGTGGGTGCCATGGGACGAGGCTAAGGTGCCTCAGCCACAAGTCAAATTTGCTTGGAGTCGACATCTGGAGCCAAACCCTGTCAGGGACCATGGCTAAGAGGGTGGGTTTGGTGTCACTGTTAAACTTTCTGTACCATTTGAATTTTGCACAAAGAGCACATATTACTTTTTTTTAATATTCATTTTATTGAGATATATTCACATACCGCGCAGTCATACAAAACAAATTGTACTTTCGATTGTTCACAGTACCATTACATAGTTGTACATTCATCACCAAAATCAATCCCTGACACTTTCATTACCACACACACAAAAATAGCAAGAATAATAATTAAAGTGAAAAAGAGCAATTAAAGTAAAAGAGAACACTGGGTGCCTTTGTCTGTTTGTTTGTTTGTTTCCTTCCCCTATTTTTCTACTCATCCATCCATAAACTAGACAAAGTGGAGAGTGGTCCTTATGGCTTTCCCAATCCCATTGTCACCCCTCACAAGCTACATTTTTATACAATTGTCTTCAAGATTCATGGGTTCTGGGTTGTAGTTTGATAGTTTCAGGTATCTACCGCCAGCTACCCCAATTCATTAGAACCTAAAAAGGGTTGTCTATATGGTGCATAAGAATGCCTACCAGAGTGACCTCTCGGTTCCTTTTGGAATCTCTCTGCCACTGAAGTTTATTTCATTTCCTTTCATTTCACCCTTTTGGTCGAGAAGATGTTCTCCATCCCATGATGCCGGGTCTAGATTCCTCCCCGGGAGTCATATTCCACATTGCCAGGGAGATTCATTCCCCTGGGTGTCTGATCCCACGTAGGGGGGAGGGCAGTGATTTCACCTTTCAAGTTGGCTTAGCCAGAGAGAGAGGGCCACATCTGAGCAACAAAGAGGCACTCGGGAGGAGGCTCTTAGGCACAATTATAGGGAGGCCTAGCCTCTCCTTTGCAGCAACCGTCTTCCCAAGGGCAAGTCCTGTGGTAGAGGGCTACATATTACTTTTATAATTAGAAAATGCCATGTTCATTTTTGAGGGAAAAATAGCAAAGAAAACGAGTCTGTTGGTAACAAACTTCCACATATAATTTTAGGGACTTCTGGGTTAAGATAGTATCAGAGCAATAATCTCCATTATAGCTTCTTTCAGTTTCTGTAAATTGTTTGGGAAGGCACATTAAAAAAAAATGAAAACGATGGCAGCTGTTAACTGTTTCCCTTAGCTGTTTTGGGGGCTGGCAGAAATTTCCACGGACGGCAGGCTGGATGAGAGGGATTTCGGGGTGCTCGCCGGGCAGGGTCAGGTCTTTCCATTCTGTTGATGGCACAGAGAGCCAAGGCATCAGTGGAGAGCACGCTGGAGGCTCCACAGGCTGCAGCTGAAATCTGTCTGCATTTTGGGGCCCCCGAGGACCTGGCTCCATAAATACCACTTCCATCGCCCCTGGAAATGCTGAGCACACCAAGCCCAAGGCGCTGCAGCTCAGAAAGCCCACACAGCAGGACGCACAGCTCGCTTCGCATGGGCACCAGGACTCTCTCAGGCCCTAATTCCTTTTTTACAGAGCCCAGTCGCCAGCAAAGCTGTTTCTCCGAACGATGGTAGTTATGCATGCAGGAGGTGGTGGCTCTTTCTCTCAAATCCAGAGCTCCCATTATGGTTAGTATATTTGCATTTACTGCAGGTTTTACATGGATCACCTGAGAGAGACTTCCACAGCTCCTGGCCCCTTAAAGAGGTAAAAGGGTTAAAGAGAGTCTCCCAGAAAGGACATTCTACCTTCAGAATCTGAAGTTCCTCAGCAGATGGAGAGTAAGAGCTCCCAATGCCCAACGTGCTGTTCTCCTTGGAGGTGAAATCCCTCCATGCCCCACGGGATCCCAGCTCCTCACTCAGGGTGCGGCTTCCAAGCCTTTCTTTGCTGTGGGCTGACATCCAGGTCCTTGCTCTTTATCAAGAGGTGACTGGTCAGTGCTACAAAAGCAGAGGACAAAGCTGATGTCCAAGAGGGCATGTGGAGGACAGAGGTCACCCGAGGGGCCCAAGCCCTGAGTGTGCGGAGGACAGAGGCCACACTGCCCTCAGCAGGAGAGGGGGCACAAGCCCTTCATGCTCTTGGAGAGCCCACTCCCACCCCGCAAACCCCGGAAGCCTCACAGGCTCGCACACAGAAGGACCATGTCCGTTGTGCTGCTCACCCGTCTGCTTTCACCACAGGAGACTGGAGGCTGCAACGTCTTCTCTTGTTTTCCGGCCTTATCTCCAGGTTGGTTCTGCACCTTCTCCAATGTCCCCATCTCTGTCCATCCCCAACATTCAAAACCCTTCCCTGGTGCTCTCTGGAATGCAAGCTTGTTCGCGACAAGGCCTGTGCATCCTCAGCCTCCTTCTGCATGCTCCCCGCCCCCGTGGCGTAGAGGAACTCGCCCCCCTCCGGCTGCCCCCGGACACAGCTTCTCCACACCCTCAGGAGGCGGCGGTTTCTCCCCTGGCCTCTTGCTGTCTGCAAACCATCGCCCCCCACCCCCCAGTCATTCGCGCACTTTGAGGCTCATGCCGCCTTCTGACTTCCCGTCACTGGGACATCCTCCTTGTTCCGTCCAGTTACAGGCCCCCGGGACTTGCCTCCCACTTGGTATTTCTCTGCCTCCGTAATAGCGCACAGCGATTTTAGTTTGTAGATTGGTGCTTCGTTCAAGGCCTCGACCTACGACCCTCGGTCTCCCTGGGCCTGACCCTGCCGCCCGCCCCTCGGGGGACACACCCAGACCTTGGCACCCTTGAAATCTGCACGGCCCCGTAGCCTCAGGTTCAGGTGCCCCACTGCTTGCTGCCACCTTCCGTTTTGCAGCTCACGATATTAATACCTACACCCACATCCGTCAAGCCTTGCAACCCACAATGCATGACCCACTGACTCTTCAGTGCAACTCTCAGCCTGTCCTCCTAGCCCAGCCTGTATTCCAGGGCCCCCACCCCATTGCCCTCATTAGCAAAGCCTCAGCCCTGGCTGACCCTGAACTCGGCCTATTCAGGGCCTGCCCTGTGCTGCTGCACCTGGCCAGAGAGCAGCACCTCTAGCTTCAGAGCTGTCTGGATATCCTGCATCTCCTCACTCCACTTTTTCTCTCTCTTTCAGATAACCATTTTGTACTTAAAACTCTGTCCTCAAACTCTCAACTCCCCCCAGCTCTTCTGATGACCGTGCTTCCTATCTTACTGCCAAGAAAGAAGCAGTAAGAGGAGAACTTCCACAAGCTCTCACCACCAATCCACTCCAACCGGAATACCCCGCCTTACCTCCTGTTTCCAAAGATGAATGGTTTGGGCACCTATCCAAAGCCACCTCTTGTGTGCTGGACCCCATCGCCTCTTGCTTATTCAAGAACATCACTTCTCTCTCCTTTTAAAAAGGAGACCCTTCCCATTCTTCCATATTCCTCATTGCACAAGCTCGTTTCTCTGTTCCCCTTTGCAGCAAAGCTCCTTGGACAAGTTGCCCCTGTGTGCTGCCCTCACTTTCCCTCTTCCTGTGCCCTTGGCATTGGCAGAAGAATCCTGCAAGGCTGGGGTTCAATTCCAGGAAAAGGGAAAGTGGGCGAGCAGAGAAGGATGCTTTTTCTGGCTCCCTGTCTCTTTAAATTCAATCCTGATAGTCACCAGCTGCCCCCCACCCTCTGCCCACACCCTCCTTCCCTCTTCTGCCTGCAGCTGACCTGACCCCTCCTGCTGGACAGACCAGAAGCAGACTCTTCAAGCAGACAAGAAATCCCACGGAACAGATTTCTCTCAGCTTCTGTTTCCTTTTGGTCATGAAGAAAATCATGGAGTCATGAAAATTCAATCTGGGGGGAAGTAACAATTACTTGCCCTACAAAATTAAGCATGCTTAGAGTAAGGCTGAAAGTATAAGTTGTTTTCCAGATTATTTTGAGATTTTTGCATTGTACTGCTTCTTAGCCATAAAGAGCTACGAGAATTGAATGTGAACTTCAACAGGGTACGTTTTAAAATTAAGACTAACAATGATTTTGCCAAAGCTATAGAAGTTGGCTGTTTAAGTTGCACAGACTATGCAGGTAGTTGTATTTTCTAAACAGCACACATTTTTATGTCATTTCAGCCACAGCTAGAAATCTAAGTAAACACACTTTATTGGACTAAAAATGCTTTACACTTATTCCTAAAATTCTACAGGTTTAACTTAATATGATTTGCAAATTGCTTTGTTTAATGAATTATGTATCTTCTCTGCAAAACCTCTGAGTAACAAACAGATTCCCTTTTCAAGGTCCCTAAGGTGACACTCAAGCCACCCCGGGTTACTTATTTTTAGTCTCTCTAATCTTGAATGATGAAATATTTGAAAACATCTAATCACAGCACTGCAGAAAACTTTGTGATGAATTTGCAAAGTCATGTATTTGTTTTCTTTAACCCCCCAAATTTCAATTGATGTGTCCTGAGTTTTCTTTAGAAGAGAAGGGAACCAATTAGTCACATGCTAATCAGAATTCTTGGTTTGGACGTGAAAGAAACAGTTTTCAAATCAATCATTAATTTTTTATCAAAGAGGCAACTCTGACACAAATTGGGTGGATCATTTAGGAAGGGATAATAAGAAGACACCTCTACCAGAAATGAAAGAAAATCCATATATTTTCCCTTTGCTGCTTTCTTTAAGAGGCCTTATCTTATTGATTCTCATTCTTCTGAATCTAAATTTCTAGGCTCACGTCCCAGAGTTTCTGGTCCATCACAGAAGAGACAGTTATCTCTATTAGTGTTCCAAAAATGCCTTTGGACTTTCAAGGCCCAATCTCTGCTCTTGGCGGGCATACAAAGGAAACACTGAGAAACTTAATTAGGTATCATCAGGCCACCTCACACCTATTGCCACTGTGAAGAAAGAGTGCTTAGCTGTATCCATCCACCCACCCACCCAACTTCCCACTGACCCAAATACTACCCTCCCACCTGCCCACCTACCCATTCATCCATCTATCAATGCATCCATCCACCCACCTACCTATCCATCCATCCATCCATCCACCCACCCATCCACCTACCCATCCACCTACCTATCCAGCCATCATACACCGACTCACTCAACCATCTATCTATACTTCCATCCATCCATCAATCCATCCATCATTCTACCCAGCCATCCATTCATCCATCTATCATTGCTTCCATCCACCCATCCACCTATCCATCCATCCATTATCCACCCACCCATCCATCCACCCACCCATCCACCTACCCATCCAGTCATCATATACTGACTCACTCAATCATCCATCCATCCTTCTATCCATCCATCAATCCATCCATCATTCTACCCACCCATCCATCCATCCATCCACCCATCCATCCATCCATCCACCCACCCATCCATCCATCCACCCACTCATCCATCCATCCACCCACCCACCCATCCTTCCATCCTTCCATCCATCCATCCATCCATCAACCCATCCATCGTTCTACCCATCCCCCATCCATCCATTCTTCCATCCATTCATACATCCATCCACTTATTTCTTTATTTTTTGAGCATGTTTGTTAAGAATGTCAGACTCTGTGTCAAGCACTAAAGGCACAAAGGTGATTAAGACATAACTGGTGCCCTTAAGGAACACACATTTAGTGGGGAAAACACAAGTAAATGAATAATATACTCTGGTGATATCTGGACATCTTGCCTAAGCCCTCCCAGTATCCTCTTGGAATACATATTGGCCAGTCCTTTCACCTTCCCAGTATCTGAAATCCTAATATTATGAGTTTTGGGAAGAGGGAGAGTCCCTCTCCCCACCATGAAGGAGTTTAAACATGCCAGATATTTCCTTTCCTGCCTCCCTTGCAGCTAGGTCTGAGCACATGACACAGGCTCCTCAAATCGACTGACTCCATCATTTACTTGTTGTGGAAGCTGCATGGGGGTGTGCTTGGTGCAAGAGGCAATACAGAGTGTTTAATGCAAGGGAAACTAGGAGAGCAGCTGCAGTGACTCAGCAAACCTGTTCAGTACTTTCCCTGGCTGCATAACTCAAGCAGAGGTCTTCAGTACCTTCCAGTGATTCTGTGGGCTACCTACTATCCTTCTAACCAATTTATTTTCTGCTTAAATGAGTTAGATACCTACATTTTAAAATGCACTGGCAAACCAATTTTTGTTTATTTAATTTTGGGGGGTGGCTTGTTTTGTTGTTGAAGGAAATGACCAGATATACTGTGACAATTTTTAGAAATTTAATTAATCAGGGTTCTTCCAGGGACTCATTTGGTGCCCTTTACCCTAAGGCTGTAGCTCCCGTAACCAAGATATTTAAAAGCCAATTTTATCAGAAACATCAGTCTTCTTCTTCTTTAAACTTTTAATTTAGGAATAACTTCAAACTTACAGTACAGTTGCAAAAATAACACAAACCCCATACAGAGAACTCTGATATACTCCACCCAGATACCCAGATCCATCAGCTTTTAATGTTTCACCACATTTGCCATAACATTCTGTCTGTCCATTTATCTGTCTCTTTTGTCTGTTCTATAAACATTTGAGGTTAGGTTGTATAGTTGATATTCCTTGAACACTTAATAGCTCCATGTAAATTTCCTAAGAACAAGGATATTCATTTATGTAACCACCTTAAGTGCAGTTATCAAGTTCAAGAAATTTAACATTGATATAAAGCTAACAGACTATACCCCAATTTTTTTGTATGTCCCAATCATGCCTTTTGGGCATTTTTCTCTTCCATTATTAGATCCAAACTGAGATCATGTATTACCTTCAGATGTTATTGTCATTTTAATCTTTCTCTCTCTTTTACATTGTGGAAACATATACACATGAACTTTCCCATCTCAACCACTCCCAAGCATACAGTTCAGTGGGATTAATCACACTTATAATGTGCTACCCTCACCACCATCTGTTGTCAGAACTTTCCCATCACCCCAAGTAGAAACCCTGCACACATTGTGCATTAACTCTCCCTGCTTCCTTCTTCCCTGTGGTAACCTCTACTCGACTTGCTGTCTCCCTGAATTTGCATATTCTAGCTATTTCATATAGTTGGAAGCTTACAATATCTGTCCCTTTGTGTCTGGCTTATTTCACTCAACATGACGTGCTGAAGGTTCATGCATATTGTCACATGTATGAGAACTTCATTCCATTTTAGGGCTGAATAATATTCCATTGTGTGTGTATTATACTGCATTTTGTTTTTCCATTCATCTGTTGACGGACACTAGGGCTTTCCACCTTTTGGCTATAAGTGAATAATGCTTCTATAGACATCGGTGTACAAATATTTGCTCAAGTTCCTGCTTTCAATTCTTTTGGGTATATGCAAAGTAGTGGGATTATTGGGTCATATGGTAATTCTATGTTTAACTTTTTGAGGGACCATCAAAGATTTTCCACAGTGGCTGTACCATTCTGCATTCTCACTGATGTACCAAAGATCCAGTTTTTCCACGTCCTTGCCAGAACTTGTTATATTCCATTTTCAAAATAATAGCTATTCTAATGGGTGTGAGATGGTATCTCATTGGGGTTTTGATTTGCATTTCCCTAAAAGCTAATGATGTTGAGCATATTTTCATGTGCTTATTGGCAATTACATTTTTTCATTGGAGAAATATCTATGCAAGTACTCTCCCCATTTTAGTAGTGAACCCTTTAGAATTCCTTCCATTTATTTTTGTGAATATTTTTCCAATATTATCTTTGTGGTTACCATGGTGCTTAAATTTTACATTCTAAATCTTAATAATCTCATTTAGTTTCATACCAACTTAACTTCAATAGCATACACACCCTGTATTCCTATACCTCCCAATTCCCCCACCTTTATACATTTCTTCTCAAAAAATAGCATATTTATAATTTATAAGTCTAAAACCATTGATTTATCATACTTTTATGCATTTGCATTTTAGCTCCTGTAGGAAGTAAAAAGTGGGGCTACAAACCAAAAATGCAATATTACTGGCATTCATATTTACCTGTGTCTTACCTTTACTGGAGAGTTTTATTTCTTCATGTAACTTTGAAGAACTATCTGGTGTCCTTTCCTTTCAACCTGAAGAATGACCTTTACCATTTCTTGTAGTGCTTGTCCAGAAGTGACGTACTCCCCCAGCTTTTGTTTACCTGAGAATGTCTTACTCTCTCCTGCGTTTTTGAAAGATAGTTTTGTCATTTATATAATTCTTTGTCAGCAATTTTTTCTTTCAGCGCTTTAAATATGTCTTCTTACTGCATTCTTGTCTCCATGGTATCCTGTGAGAAATCAGCATTTAATCTTATTGGGGTTCCCTTGTACTTGGCACATTGCTCTTCTCCTGTGGCTTTCAGAATTTTCTATATTCGACATTTCAGAGTTGATTATCTTATGTCTTGGTGTGGGTCTATTTGGGTTTATCCTGTTTGGAGTTCATAGAGCTTCTTGGATGGCAAGTTTTCAGTCATTTTTTTTTTTTTGAACATTATTTCTACCCTGTTCTCTTTCTTTTCCTTCTGGAAATCCCACAATGTGTGTATTGGTGTGATGTGTGTATTGGTGTGATCAGACTCTTCACTTTTCTTTATTCTTTTCTGTTTCTGCTCCTCAGACAATAAATTTCATTTTTTTTTTTATCTTCAGCTTCACTGATTCTTTCTTCTGCTAGCTTCAATATGCTGTCAAACACATCTAGGGAATTTTTTCTCTTCCTATGATCTTGAACTCTATTTGGTTCCTTTCATGATTTCTGTTTCTTAATTGGCTTTCTATTTGTGTTCATCTATAATTTTCCCAATTTCCTTTAGCTCTTTGAGCATATTTAGGACAATTTTTTGAAAAATGTAAAACAAATGGTTTATAATGTAGAATGTAGGGGAACTAGCAATAGAGAGCAATTAAGGAAGGGGGAACAATAATCCAATAAGAACAGATAAGCTATCGTGGGTAAATTTAATGTTCTGGGAATGCCCAGGAATGACTATGGTCTGTTAATTTCTGATGGGTATAGCAGGAACAAGTTCACAGAAACATTGCTATATTAGGTTACTTTCTTGGGGTAGAGTAGGAACATGTTGGAAGTAAAGTAGTTATCTTAGGTTAGTTGTCTTTTTCTTACTCCCTTGTTATGGTCTCTTTGAAATGTTCTTTTATTGTATGTCTTTAAAAATTTTTTTTAATTTTTTTATTTTTCATACAGTTGATTTAAAAAAAAAAGTTTTTTAAAAAAAGGAAAAAAATATGCAGAGCCCCCTTGAGGACTGGTGGAGAATGCAGGGGTATTGGCCTGCCCCACCTCGATGGTTACTAACATACCACAGACATAGGGGACTGGTGGTCTGATGGGTTGATTCTCTACCACAGGATTTGCCCTTGGGAAGACTGTTGCTGCAAAGGAGAGGCTAGGCCTCCCTATAATCGTGCCTAAGAGCCTCCTCCCAAATGCCTCTTTGTTGCTCAGATGTGGCTCTCTCTCTAGCTAAGCCAACTTGGCAGGTGAAATCACTGCCCTCCCCCCTACATGGGATCAGACACCCAGGGGAGTGAATCTCCCTGGCAACGTGGAATATGACTCCTGGGAAGGAATGTAGACCCGACATTGTGGGATGGAGAACATCTTCTTGACCAAAAGGGGGATGTAAATGAAAATGAAATAAACTTCAGCGGCAGAGAGATTCCAAAAGGAGCTGAGAGATCACTCTGGTGGGCACTCTTGCACACAATATAGACAACCTTTTTTAGGTTCTAATGAATTGGGGTAGCTGGTGGTAGATACCAGAAATTAACAAAATACAACCCAGAACCTGCGGTCGCAGTTGATTCGTCTGAGGGGGGGGGGGGCGGCCGGTTGCTGAACCCTCGGCTATCGGCATTGCTTGGAGGGTACCGGCGGCGGGGGCTCTTTCCCGGAGGCGAGGGCGAGGCGGGGGACTTGGCCAGGTCCCCGGCGGGAGGCGTGCAAGGTGTGGAGGGCGGCGAGAAGGGAAAGATAAGACACTCTTCCTCCAGTAAGGGTAGAACAAAAGGACCTTTATTCCGGGGTGAGCACAGGTTATATGGGCTGGCATAGAGGGCGGGGGTTGTTACAAGCCAATGCTGAGGGGATAAAGGCTAGGATTGGTTCTGAGAGGGTGCGGAGGTTAGGATTGGTTCTAAGAGGGCACGGAGGTTGTTCTAAAAGGTGCAGGAGTTGCTCTGGCAACGGTGTCTGGCAACAATGTATGCGCACTGGTGGTGATGGGAGTTGCATTGGCAACGGGGAGTGTACGGGCAAGATAAGGAAGTGGGGGAAAGGGCGGTTGGGGGAAGGGCGGTTTCCTCCGGCAAGCCTCCCCCACCGGTGGTATTTTGGGTGAGGAAATGGGGCCTGCCTTCGACCTCGCTTCCTTAGGTCCGGGGGGCTGTGGAGGACACTGACCGCCCGTACCCACTACCCTCCCTAGGGGTTGCGCAGGTCCCCTAGCCCAGACCTGGTAAGTCGAGGTATATGCTCAGTAACCCGCAAGAACCTATGAATCTTGAAGACAATTGTATAAAAATGTAGCTTATGAGGGGTGACAATGGGATTGGGAAAGCCATAGGGACCACAGTCCCCTTTGTCTAGTTTATGGATGGATGAGTAGAAAAATAGGAGAAGGAAACAAACAAACAAACAGACAAAGGCACCCAGTGTTCTTTTTTACTTTAATTGCTCCTTTTCACTTTAATTATTACTCTTGTTATTTTTGTGTGTGTGGTAATGAAGGTGTCAGGGATTGATTTTGGTGATGAATGTACAACTATGTAAAGGTACTGTGAACAATCAAATGTACAATTTGTTTTGTATGACTGCATGGTATGTGAATATATCTCAATAAAATGAATATATAAAAAAAGATAAAAATCAAAAAAAAAAATTGTCTTTGTCTGGTATGTCCAAGCTCTGTTCTTCCTCATTGATAGTTTCTAATTATTTATCCTGTTCATTTGCACAAGCCATTGTTTAATGTTTCTTTGTATGCTTTGTAATGTTTTGTTGCAACCTGGACATTTTGATATATTAATGTGTTAGCTATGAAATCCAGACACTAAGGTGTCTGTTTCTTAAGCTTGTATCCAGTGCTGTGACAGAGATTTCTTTGAATGCCATGAGTTAACCAAAAAGAAGAACAAGAAATAAAAGCAAGAAAAGGAAAATAAAATGAAGCCACCTTTCTCAGTCTTTGCAGACTGACTTGTGCAAATGCTCTGCTTCAGAAGTTAGCTATCCTAACAATAAGTTCAGAGAACAGCCTGAGGCAAAAGCATAGGGCTCACCAGTTTCTTCTGCATATGCGTCTTGTCCTGGGCATTCACACATGGCCCTAGGAGTAACCCCAGTTTACGTGAATCTAAATGCCTCCCCTTTCCTAGGAAACAGTGTTCCATCATGGTCTGGGCACTGTACGTCCTACAACCAGCACACATTTGCCCCAGGCAGCTGCAGCTTGACTGCTCTTCTACAGAATTTTGTAGGAGAGCTCCATAAGCTGCCTTCGACATGCAAAGAAAGTTCTGGGACAGCAAACTCCGAGGAATGTCCTGGCCATCACCTGAGAGATTGGTGACCCACACTGGGTCCAGGGCTGTGGGATGGGGGAGGAGTCCGCAAGGGCACCACAGATTTAAGTTGCCTTTACATTGATTCAGAGCTTGTCCTGTTACTGCAACACTTGAACTGTTTTCTGGAGCTTTGAGAAAGGTGGTCCTACCTGTTGCTATTTGTTGCATAAAGCTGCTGTGCAGGGATAGACCCTGGAGAGGCTGCCTCTGCCATCTTGATGACTGGAGACTCCCATCCACAGGCTTTTAAACTAATTGATCTTGTCAGTCAAAGGTATTTAGTAATCTCCAAGAACAGTGGTTGATTTTGCCATTGTTTTTAGACACTTTCTTGAGAGATCAATTTGATACTCTTTGCTACAAACCTGGATTATTTTTATCCTTTTTCTCCTGTCTTTTGGGTGTTTTGGTTCACTATTTTTAGAAAGCTTACTTTCAGTAATTGATTTGTCAATTTAAATAATATTTTAAGAGAATCACTCTGGAACCTTGATGTTGGGCAGAACTTGGCATGGATGATTAAGGACCATTTAAAAATTATTTTAAATAACTCTTAAGGTGATTCTAAAGGAAAAAGATTCCAAAGAAACAGTAAAAATGACCTCTTTGATAAATTATATCTAAAACTCCAAATGACCATCTAATTTTGGCAGTTATATACTGAATTATGGCTCTGAATATGTCTCTGTCAATATCAGCATGGTGCTTAATTTTATTTGTTTCTTGGTTAAGAGGGAATTAACATAAGGCAAAATTTTTAGTGTATTTAAAATGCAAGAATTATTAGAAACTAACCCACTGTCTGAAAATACTGACTTTTTAACCTTCTTTCTTCTCTATATATCCCCTCTGAAAGAAAGACTAACAAAAGGTCACCAAAGTACATTTTCCCCTGTTCTTCAAGCTATCCCATTATTTCTTGAGTGTTTTATTTTAGTAAGAGTTCATGAAGTTTGTGTTCTATATAACCAGAAGATTATTCTGCTCAATGGAATGTCTCCAGAACTCCAATTTCACCCACTGTGGAAGGTGAGAAAGTTCTCTTATCTTTAGATGCATTGAATCCATTACTACCAGGTTATGATAAATTCTATTACACTTAAAGGGATAAATACAGGAACTATAGGTTTATTAGAAAGAGAAATATAAATCATAAGTTCATACTGATATTGATAATTCAATTTTAAGATGATAGTGTTTTAACTTAATATATTTTATTTTATAGCTGTGTATGTTGTCTCATATGCTGATATCAGCTCCTAAATACATCAACATAACTGTTTTATCCTGGAATGCACTATTAAAATTACAAAATGGCAGTACTAAATATTACTACTAACAATTAGATACTTATTGCAGTTTAAGATTCCGTTGTGGTTCTTTTTGCTTTTAGAATATATCCCATTAAGAATAAAGTATCAAATCTTAACGGCGATGAAGAAAGTCATTTGTCAGTGTGGTTATCCCATCAGCTTTAAGTTATTGGTATGTATCAATACATTCTCTTCCATTTATTTTCAATAGCTAGGCATTTTTTTTCTTTCTTTTTGATTTGATATTGGGTTTTAATTGCATAAAGCATCTACATAATTTCAAAGCAAAGATAATCAGTGTTTTCAAAGAAGTCTTAATTCCATCCCTGTCCCCTTGGCCTTGTTCCCTTTCTCCCCATGTTAGTTACCAATTGTGTTAGTTTTCACTTAATTTTTCTAGTGAATTTTCAAATATGTACGTGAAATATATCCATCAAATCTATTAATACTTCCCCCTTTCTTAGCTACATACACTACCCTACACCTTGCTTTTTCACTGGATAAATTTGCGGGTTGCTCCATATCAGTACAAAGAACTACCTGCCCGCCTATTTACAGCTGCACACTACTCTGATTTGTGGATGCCCCATGGTTTATTCAACTAGTCCTCTATTTTGTACTTTGGGTTCTTTCTCATCTTCTGCTAATATAAATAAGACCTTGAGGAATATCCTTGCATGTATTTCATTTTTAAGTTTTACCTGTGTACCTTTGGGATAGATTTCCAGAAATGGGATTGCTGAAAGAATAAATGAATATACATTTTGCCATAATTTTTTAAAGGTTACCTATTAGTCCTTGTCCATGTATATCTTTATCTTTCAAACTTTCACTCAAATTTATGAAGAATTTTATATTTTGTATTTATATCTAATATAATAAATGTTTGTTTCCACATGTTTTCATAATCATTTTTGTCACCCTATAATAGTTCATCAAGGACTGTTTCAAAATCATTTTTACCTTCTATTTCTTTACTTCACAACTATCTGATGGACAGAAGAGAAACAACAGCACTTTTCTCTTACCAGGCATAGAACACACTGGATGGTATGCTTGTGTGTGGGTGCACATGCATGTAAACGTTTCTGTGTGTCCCTCAGGAAGTGTGCTTGTGTGCATGCATGCACACACATGTGTTTCTGGGTCTCTGGCTGTGTGTTTTTGTGTGTACACACGCGTAAATGTTTCTGGGTGTCTCTCAGGCAGTGTGTCTGTGTGCATTTGTGCACAAGTATGTAAACATTTCTGGGTTTCTCTTAGGCATTGTGTTTGTGAGTGAGTGCACATGTATGCAAACATTTCTGGACATCTCAGGCATTGTGTCTGTGTGTGTGTGTGCACACGTGTGTAAACATTCCTGGCTGTTTCAGGCAGCATGTTTGTATGTGAGTGCACACATGTGTAAGTGTTTCTGGATGTCTCAGGCATTGTGTGTCTGTGTGTGCACACATGTAAATATTCCTGGTTGTCTCTGGCAGCATGTTTGTGTGTGAGCACACACGTGTGTAAGCTTGTCTGGGCATCTCAGGCATTGTGTTTGTGCACGTGTGTGCACATGTGTGCACCACTTCTGTGTGTCTCTCGGGGCTTGTGTTTCTGGTGTTGCTCAGTCAGCAGATTTGTGTGATGACGCTTCTGAAGTCTCTTGCAACAGCCACCTGCCTGGACGTTCCTAGTGACTGGGTTTTGTGCCTGCACAGTTTTGCAATGACTGGACTTTAGTCCAGCTCATCTTGTACAGTGTCCAGCAAGCTCTGCTACAAACATCTGGGCACTGGAGCGTGGACTGACCTGACCAGGAATCTCCTGGGCACCCAAACTCAAGGGGAAGAGTCACTTCTGCTAAGGACTGAGGTGCAGTCTAAGGGTCAGTGGCTCTTGGGCACATCGTCTTCTAACTCACATCTGTAACCCCCTCTCCCTGCTCCTCCTCCCAGACTACCACAGAGGCTGTGCTGAAGTTTAGAAAGTCAGTTACTTACTGAAAAGTGTACATTTGGAAGGTCTGCTTGGTTTGACATAATAATCTCTGTACAGCTAAGGAGGTAAGTTTGGCCAAATTCTCTGTCTCCTTTTTCCATTTTATTTAGTAAGAATCCTAAAATTTAAAAATAGATTTGTGAGAATTAACCCTCATTGAATATAAAAAATATTTTAGCTATTGAACTACAGTTTCATTTAAAATTGTATTCCAAATGTAATTATGATCACCTCAGGATTGCAGTCCCTATTCCTTAACCTGGCCCAGAACTATTTTGACTTTTTACGAAAAAAGCGGAAACTCTTCTCTGTTGAGCCGGACGAAAACTGCTCAGCTGCCTACACACGTGCCCCTGCCCTCCCGGAATCCAGGTGCCATAGTTCTCTGCTATTTTTGTATTAGAATATCATAATCATGTAAAATTCCATAGTTTTCCCTCCAAATGCATATACAAATAGAGAAGTAAAAATATTTTATTATAATTGTTAGAATCACACTTTAATGGTAAAATGATTAAAAATCATTGACATTGTCACAAAAGCCAAGGCAGATGCATTTGTTATAGATGGAGAAATCCATGAAAATCATGTAAAAGAGAATGTGAGAAACACTTAAGATTATTTACAGTGCAATTACCTAGGAAATTTAAACAGAAAAGGAAACAAAAAGGACATAAATGGATGAAAAAATAAATGACAAAGAGAACATTTTTCCCTCGAATGGGAGCTATTCGGGAAGGGGATGAGGAACACTGAAAATGTAATACAGCTGGGTGTGATTTTCTTCCAGGGCTGAGAGCCACACTGTTACCTGGTGAAAAATGAGCACAAGGCATTTATGGCCGCCCGGGGAACAGCCAGGGCAGGTCGGACCGAGGCTTTGCCTGGAGGTTATGCAAAGACTTTGTCATTCGGAGCTGGCAGCAGACAAGCACTGTCCTCCCAGGGTGGGCTGAGCCCCACTGGATCAACAAAGGGACAAGACAGATTAGGAAGTGTGGAACCCCCACCGCCTCACATTACTCACTCAGATTGATGGCCTCTGGTTTTGACTCTCCCTGGTCGGAGCCCCTGATTGTGCTGGGAAGAGGCTCATCGTCAATAAATGCACATTGGTCACGTGTGCTGCAAATGCACCGCGCAGCACAGACAGCCCAGGCCGGCGGCGCGCACCCAGGTACCACCACACTCCTGTCAGACCCCAACCCGTGTCCCCTGGCTTCAGCGACACCATTTTCAACAGACCCTACTAAATAATTTTTGGCTGTTTCTAAAAAACAAATTTACCCCTATAAACTGAAGATTTACTACCCCCGAAAATATTAAGAAAAATGTTCTACGGGTTTTGATATTAATCTCTAAAAAGGAGTCCCAAAGCTGTTCGAAATGCCAGCATCGTTGGAATAAATTAAAGCTCTCCCACGGTGATTACTCTGAAACAGACAACTCTAATTTGGGATGTAGATGCATGTACTTGTGTTTGTGAGTTCGAGAATCTTAATCAAAATATCAGTGGTTTTACCTTACACTGCCTCAACCCTTGATTCCATGCCTCTCACCCTGTAAAAAAGTGGATTTTCCCCTGTTAATCTTGGCCATTTCAGTGAATGGCTACTCTACTCGTTGGTCTTTCCAAAAGCCTTAGAGCCGTCTGTGACTCCTTTTATTTTTCATCTACATCCAGTCAATAGCAAATCTGACTAGACAAATACCACAGCTTAGATGTTTATAGAACTCTCTCCAAGTACAGCACATCTAAATTCTGCTAAAACATAATTTTTAAGTCAGACTCAAGCTGATGGAAAGCAAAGCAATTGTTTGCAGGCTATTGATGAAAATAATGCACTAATCCTGTGTGTGACATCTGCTCCGGGGTCAGCACCTTTACAGCCGGCCTCGGGTCTGATTTACGGGCCCCAAGGCAGCGGCAGCAGCCGAGTCTAAAGGGCGGCAGGTGGCCGGAGGCCCGGCCGGGCAGCTCCTCCGTCCCTGTGGGGCCGGATCTGGTCAAGGAGGAACACAGGACCCTCTCAAGGACCCCCGACCACAAGCTCTCATGGAGGTGGCTTGGTCGGAATCCACCCAAGACGGACGGATCCCCGCGCCAAGCAAGCGTTTCTGTCGCAGTGTCCTCTCCACCCTGGCCAGGGACTTGGCTCTCACCCGTCTCTAGCTGCTCGCAAGCTTGGGTGCTCACCCAACCCTGAATTCACGGCTGCTTCTTGCCCTGGTGCACACTCACACTTCCAGCTGCCACTAGGCATCTCTGATGGGAAGTCAGACAGGCAAACCTCAGACGCCGAGAACTGAGTGCCCAGCCTGCCCCAGCCCGGGCCAAACTGCTCCACCCCAGACCTGCCGCCCCAGCTGACGGGCACTCATCCTGCAGACGCTCGGCCCCACCTTCCTCTCCACCTCCTCCAGGCAGCCAGCACCCCACTGGTGCAGCGGAGGAGCTGAGCTTTAGTTTTTTTATTTTAATTTATAGAGCCACATATTGAACAGAGCAGATGTAGACCACTGGGTTTTTAAAAATTAATTTATTTTCAATTGTGGCAAAATATAGGTAAACATGAAATCATTTTAGCCACTTCAACTAGGCAATGTTTTGACATTAAGTACAGTGACAATACTGTGTACCCTTCACTACTATCTATTTCCACACTATTTTCATCTTCCTAAACCAAAACTCATACTCATTTCATACTAACTCCCCACTCCCCCTCCCCTGGTAAGCACTATTCTGCTTTGTGTCTCTATGAATTTACTTATTCAGAGAATTTCATATAAGAGTTCCTACAACATTTGTCTTTTGTGTCTGGCTTGTTTCACTCAACGTGATGTCTTCAGGGCTCATCCACTCTGCAGCACATACCAGCTCTTCACTTCTTTTTACAGCTGAATGGTATTCCCCTGGTGTGGATACAACACATTTTGCTTACCCCCCCTCATCTTGGTTACCTTCCAGCTTTTGGTTATCATGAGTAATGCTGTGATGCACATTGTAGCTTTCATTCTTTGGGGTATATACCTAGAATTGGGATTGCCAGGTCATGTGGTAATTTTATATTTAATTTTCTGAGGAACTGCCAAACTGTTTTCCACAGTGGCTGCACATTTTACAACAATCTATGAGGGTTCCCATTTCTCCACATCCTTGCCAACACTTGTTAATTTAAGGTTTGTTTTTTTTAAGTAATAGTTTTTCTTGAGGTATCTCACTGTCATTTTAATTTGCATTTCCCTAATGGCTAATGATGTTGAGCATCTTTTCCTACATCCATTTGAATAGCATCTTTGGAGAAATGTCTGTTCAAATCCTAGGCCCATTTTTAGATTAGGTCATTTTTCTTTTTGATGTTGAGTTGTAGGAGTTCTTTATATATTCTGGATATTAAACACTTATCAGATACATAGTTTCCAAATATTGTCTCCCATTCTTTTTCATTTTCTTGATAATGTTCTTTATCACAAAAATGTTCCAATTATTTATTTTTTCTTTTGTTGCTTGTGTTTTTGGTATAAAATATAAAAATCCATTGCCTACTACAAACTCCTGAAAATAGTTTCCTCTTGTGTTATTTAAGTCTTTGATCCATTTAGAATTAATTCTTGCATATGGTATGAGGTAGGGGTCCACATTCATTCCTTTGCATGTGGATTTCCAGTTTTCCCAGCACCATTTGTTGAAGAGACAATTCTTTCCCCATTGAATGGACTTGACACTCTAGTCAAAAATCAACTGACCATAGATGTGTGGGGTTACCTCTGGACTCTCAACCCTGTTTCATTGTCTACATGTCGATCCTTATGCCAGCACCACTTAGTAAACTTTGAAATCAGGAAGTGTGAGTCCTCCAACTTTGTTCATTTTCAGGATTTTTTTTGGGGGAGGGGGGTTGTGCTACTTGGAGCCCACTGGCAATTCCATATGAATTTGAGGAACAATTTTTCCATTTCCATGGAAAGGCTGATGGACTTTTGATAGGAAATGCATTGAATTTATAGATCACTGTAGGCAGAACTGACATCTTATAAAAGAAATATTCCATTTATTTAGGTCTTCTTTAACTTACTTCAGTAATGTTTTGTGGTTGTCAGTGTACAAGTCTTTCATCTCCTTGGTTAAATTTATTCCTGGGTATTTTATTCTTTTAGATGTTATTTATTCTTTTAGATGCTATTTATTCTTTTAGATGCTATAAAAGGAAATGGAATTGCTTTTTTGTTTCCTTTTCAGATTGTTCATTAGTGGTGTATAGGAACCCAATTGACTTCTGCTTGTTTATCTAGTATCCTGAAACTTTGCTGAATTTTTTATTAGCTTTCTTGTGGATTCTTACAGTATCTTGTATATCCTTTATATAGGATAATGTCATTGACAAATAGGGATAATTTAACTTATTCCTTTCCAATCTGGATGCCTTTTATTTATTTCTCTTGCCTGATTTCTCTGGCTAGAACTTTCAGTACTTCCAGAATAACAGTGGTGACAGTGGAATCCTTGTCTTGTTCCAGATCTTAGAGGGAAAGTTTTCAGAAAACCTAGATGAAATAGACAAATTCTTAGAAACATACAAATTACCTAATCCAATGCATGAAGAAATAGAAAATCTCAGCAGACCTTTAAATGACAAAGAGATTGAATCAGTATTCAAAAACCTCCCAACAAATAAAAGTCCAGGACAGATGGTTTCACTGATGAATTCCACCAAACATTTAAAGAAGATTAACACCAATCCTTCTCAAACTCTCCCCTCAAAAGTAGAAAGGAGGAATTACTTCCTAAGTCATTCTACAAGGCCAGCATTATCCTGACATGAAAGCCAGATAAAGACAACACATGAAAAGAAAATGACAATGTCTGTTATGAATATAGATGCAAAACTCTCAACAAAATATTAGCAAACTGAATCCAATAGTATTAAAAGGATTACACATCATGACCAAGTTAGATTTATTACAGTAATGCAAGGATGGTTCAACATAAGAAAATCAATCAATGAAATACATTATGTTAATGGAATGAAGAGAGAAAAAAACCCACATGATCATTTCAATTAGTAAAGGGCATTTATGAAAAGCCCACAGAAAACATCACATTCATTGATGAAAGACTGAAAGCTTTCCCCTTAAGATCAGGAACTAGACCACTGGATTTTACAAGTTGATTTTAGCCCAACACATGTTACAACCTCTATTTCCTTGAATTATTAAAGACTAATTCTCTTTCTCTCTTTTGACACCAATTATTTTACAATTTCTTCATACTTTAGATATGTCTAAGATGGAAAAAAGAAAGAAAAGAATGTAATTGTAATGATAAAAATTTAAAAATACTAGAAGAAATAGATTGGTGAGAAATGATATCAGTTTGAATTGTTTCATACTGAGTTTTAAACCAAAAAAAAAAAAAATGGATGATGAGTTAAGTACTTTGGTGAGATAACTGTTCTAAGTGGAAAGAAATGTGAGAGAGTAAAGCTGGCAAGAGGTATTCCTCCAAGTTATTTAACAGGAATTTATCAGGCATCTTTGAAGAAGATGATGATGATAGCAAGAATAATTTCTAACACAGATTGAGGATTTACTTAGTGCGCAGTACTATTCTGTGTGCTTTACATGTATTTAAACTTCATGACAAAATTTATTTCACTGATGATAAAACTAAAGTGATAATGTATTTTTCCTAAGGTATTAGACACTCTGATCTCCCAGAGTTAATGGCTTAGAAGGGAAGATGTTTGTTGAACAATAAGTCATAATGTGATGCATTTTACAATAGTGAAGTATCGGAGCTGTGTACAGAAGGAAGACAATTTAGGATATGCATTAGTTTGCCATTGCTTTGTAACAAATTACCCCAAAATATAGTAGCTTAAAACAAGAAACATTATCTCATAGTTTGATGAGCCAGGAATTTGGGAGCAGCTTAGCTGAGTGGGCTAGCCCACATTCTCTCATGAGATCTCCTGAAACATCAGCTGGGGAGACGATCATCAGAGGATCACTTACTTGGCTGTTGGCAGGGTCAGTTCCCTGCCCCATGTGCCTCTCCACAGGGCTGTCAGAGTGAGCTTATGACATGACATCCTGGAGGGATGATCCCAGAGGGAGAGAGCAAGGTGGGAGCCTAATGTCTTCTATGACCTGGCCTTGGAAGTGACGTCTTCACTTCTACCTTGTTCTGTTGGACCCGTAGACCAATCCTGAGATGCTCTGGGAGTGGGAGGGCACTGCTGCCAGTGCATAGCAGGAGCTGGGGATCACAGAGGCCCTCTTGGAGGCAGGCCACCATGCAAGGTTACTGCATTACTTTAGACCAAGAATGGCGAGGGCCTGAGCTAAAGCAATTGCAGTGCAGAAAGAAATCAGCAAATATTTAGCACATAGAATTGGTAGAATCCGATAATTCTATTGGTGTGGGTGTGGGAGAAGGCAGAGAATTAGAAAGGGTCCTAGATTTCTAGCTTGCTCACCTGGGCAGTAAGCAGTACCTCAAAATTGGGAGAGAGAGTTCTGAATGGGATTTTTTTCCCTTTCTCCTTATTGTCTCTAGCAATGCTTTTCTGGACACTTACTGCTTTCTCCATCCCTCATCATATCTGAAGGTCATCTCATTCTCAGCTTCCAGCACAGTGTCCTTTCCTGTGGAGAACATTAGGCCATCTGATGTAGAATGCCTTCAATCCTCAACCTCACCATCTTAAAATACCATATTTCAGTGATTCTAAGACACATTATTTCATATTTAGCCTAGTATATCTGAAACTGGGATATGTGTTCCAATTCATCATGCCATGGGAGCCGAAGAAATATGGCTCATTAGTAACTTCATTTATTTTTCACACTTTCTTTTTTCTCCAAGGAGACAGAAATTTTTTTTTGTAAACAAAGGCTTGACTGTCCATTAGAGCCCTTGTGTCTTGGGAGAGTCAACATTTAACTCCTTTATTTCAGTCCGCCTTCCAAGTAGACCAGATTTGAATGCTCCCGGGTTTGCCATGGGTCTTGATTCTTGAGTTAACAAGAGGAGAGGCAGATATGAGTGAAGTCAAATGTCATGATTGATTTATATTTTTTCAAACTTCTCCTAAGTCCCCAACAATTCCCATGATGTTTAGCCAGTGCATGGTTGACAGAAGGTTCTCCTTCATGGCAGGGGTAGGTGAGATCCCATCTGAAACTCTGTGGGCTTCTCAAGGGTTGGGTGCTAGCCTGGCAAAAGAGGAAATAGAACAAGGGAAGAGGGTGTTCCCGACAGCTCAGCCAGGCGGCCCGGTCCTCCCGCTGTGCTCTCAGCTTGCCATCTTATTCTTGGCAGGAGACAACTTTTATGTCCCACAAGAAAGGAGAGACTCGGCAAGGGCACCTGATTGTCTGATTAAACAGGAGCACAGGCCATGATGCAAACCTTAAGAGCCATTTTGGATGAAAGAGAACATTACTAGGTTTTCATAAACTTAAAAGACAAGAATGCAAATCCTCTTCTGCAGGATTTTTGTCTTATTTATTTCCCCAAAACTTTAAATACTTCTAGCTGAAAGAACTTTCTTTTAAAACTGGGAGGCTCTGCTAAAGTTCTTTAGGCTTCTGTGTAGCACCAAGGTTTGTGGTCAAACAAATCTTGTGTGCGACAGATTTCTCTATCGGATGCTTTCCTGCAGCAAGATTTCCTGAAAAAAAATTTTTATATTTATTTAATTTCTCCTAAATGACTGTGGGTATCACGACAGGGCTCTTAGAGCTTTGGACATGGATTTTGAGAGGAACTTCCCCTAGTTCCTTATTTCCTCCTGCTTCCTTCCTTGCTGCATCTATTTTTCCACCTGCCCTGCATTTCCATTCTCTTCCTTGGGCTCCTTCCTTTCTTGTGATAAAAGAGCCATCCTTCTATACTCTGAAAAAACAAAACTCTTTTCCTTGATCCTGTGACTCCAGCTAGGGCTATCTAATCATCTTTTTCCCTTGGGCTCCCTAACTTCCTTCCAAAGATGTGACATTTGAAACCGACTCCCTTCGGCTCTCTTCTCAGCCCTGGAAGCTGCCTCTTCCCCAGTGCTTCGCTGAAACTGCTCCGTCTCCTGCTGCTGAGCCCTCTGGGGCTTTATAATTTTTTCAACAGCCTTTCCTCCTCCTTACCTCCCTCTTCTCTGTCTTTTTCTTTTATTAAGTTCTGCAACCACATCCTCTTCCTGTGAAACCTGGTGGGGCCCCAGCCCTGTTCTCCCCACTGACCTCGGCACCCAGTACAGGCTCCGGTGGGACCTACGAGACCCACGGGGATCCTCTGCCCCCAGCTCCGACTCCCCCCTCGGCCTCCACTCCGGCTGCGGCCAGGCTGACCCGCTCGCAGTTCCTGGGACATGCCGGGCTTCCTCTACATGCCTTCCGCGGGCTCCCGGGGCGTTCCTTCATATTCACACTTAGCATTCGTATTTACATTGTGTCACTGTTGCGTGTCCATTTGTCTCTGTCCCTCCCTTCCTGAAGGGAAGCGTCTGTCTCTTCTCACCGCTGAGTCTCCAGCACTCGGGGCTCCACCGCTCGCCTAGAACTCGCCCAGGGAACCTGGCTGACGAGCTGCGCACTCCACGCGGCTGCTGACCCTCGGATCCCCAGGACCCCAGCCGCCTCTCCTTTCTCTCCCCATCGGCCGTAGTCTGCTCTCCCAGCGTGTCTGAACGGAGTCTGTCCCGGCCACGGGCTGACACTCAGCTGCCGGTGCTGTCTGTAAGGTCCTCACGGCTTGTTTTACAAAGGTCAATGTCCTCAGCACACCCCAGGGATCTCTGCGGGTGGTGGTACTAGACCTCCCCGGTTCTCTCTCATCCTGTCTGCTGCTCTCCACTCAGAAACCAGTCGGCCTGCCCCAGGGTTTTCTGCTCCCGCGGTTAAACCGCCCTGGACTGCACCTCCTCCCTCTAATGAAACTGCAGCCACCCTTTAAGGCTCAGCTGAGTTACCACCCCAAAGATACTTCCCCCACTCCCCTGGGGGACGATACAGTTCCTTTCCCCTGTGCTTGCAAAGCACTCTGTTTTTACATCCTTTAGGCACCTTTCTATTCTACCTTCTGTTATGGATATTTGCAATTCAGTGATAAGGTGAGAATGGATATTATGCATTTTTATATTCCCCGGAGTGCCTTGCCCATATGTGCTCAAAAAATGTTTGTTGAATTGAATATGTTAATTAAGTAAAGATCTTAAACTTAATTTAAGCTTTAAATCATAGCAGGGTATATATTTTACTCTCTTTATCCAAAAAACTGTGGACAGTGACCACACCCAATATCCTAGTGTTGGTTGTTACGTATTTCACTAATGCTTTTCTTTTTAGGCATCTATGAAAGGAAGGACAGTGTAACTGAGCAAAGCAGGAGGTTCATTCACCCCTTAAAATACAACAGGAAAAAGGAATGATGTGAATCTATACAGGCTGATGTTGAATGATCTCCAAAGCATATTATTAGCTTTAATATTTCTAAATGTGCTTTTAGGGAAAGGGTTCGGGGCAGTTATAGTCATGTTGCACGTGTATAGACAGTTGGAAGGATGCTGAAGAAGTGCAGGGACTTTGTCTTGAGAGGCAAGCTGGGGCAGGGGTCAGGGATGGAAAGATGCTTTTTTATGCCCTCTGTACTGTCCAACGTCTTTTCAGTGGCCAGTGTGATACACTTTTGATTAAACAGTTGTAAAAAATAACAGAGAAGGAAAAACAAGAACAAAACTCTCAACCCACGATGGGCAATGTGTGCCAGGCATTGAGCCCACTTGGGAGCTAGAGGGATGCGGAAGACACAGCCCAGCGGCCAGGTGCCCTCAGACTTGGGGGGGACAGGGAGAGAAGCGCCAGGTGGCAGAGCCTTCCCAGGGGCTACATACTAGGCAGGTCACCCCTGCTTCCCGGCTTTAGTTAGCATCCGAACCTCAGCCTTCTCCTGTGTAAATGCGACTAAGGGTGGTTGGTACTGGGTGGGGATGAGGAGTAGGTGAAAAATAAAGAAATAAATGAATGAGGGTCATGACTATTTCTTTCTTTCAATGTTCAAAAATAGATGTAACAGTACAGTGGCTAAACAATTTAGAAAACAAATGAAGTTCATTTAGAATTTCATAAATTGTCCTTGGCTATGTCTTCAAACTCTTCATAAATGATACGGTTGTCAAAGGGATTGACGACTTTTTATTATATTTGCAATAGTGGTCATTCCTTTCAGAAACCTCACTCATAAACTATTAGTTGGTTACATAAACCAGTAACTGGGCCACAGTGTGACAAGCAGGGGTCCGTGATTTTCTTCCCGCGTCTCCACTTGGACACGACCTCCCGCGTCTTCGAAGGGGCTGCCGCGTGCTGGGGGCGTGTGGGGTGTTTGCGCGTTTATCCGAGCAGGGCAGGGAGCGGGTGTGCGGCCTAAGTGGACCCCTTACCTGTTTTATTCTCCACCCCTCTGAAGCTCTGAGTCGCCGCATCCCTGATGCCTCCCTCGTGAATCCTCCACCACCACCGGTGCTCCAAGGGGCCGCGCGGGGCTCGGCTGCGGGGGACGGATCCCGGAAGCCGGTCCCCGCTAGGAGAACACCGGGTGAGCCGGACCCGAGGGCTCCGGAAGAGGGGTGCAGACCGCAGCAGCCGTGCCCCCATGTCTAGGGACAAGGGCTCTGCGTTTGACGCGGCCCGGGGCGAGGGGCCCTGCCGCAGAGCGCCTCACCCGCCTGCCCGCGCGCACCCCGGGGCTCTCCGGAACGCGGGGCACAGCTGCGGACCGGGGGGTCTGCAGGCTCATTAGCGGGGCTAAAGACCCCTCCGCAGGGCGACTTCAAATCGTGTTTTCTCGAAGGAAGGGGCCCTAGAAATCCAATCAGGCGCACAAAAGTCGCACGCGCTTCCTGATACCGGACGGAGACGTTGTCAACACGCCCGTGGGCGGTGCGCGGAGCCCACTCGTGGAGAGGAGCCGGGCGGCCTCCCTCCCCTCCGGCGACGGGCTGCAGCGGCTCTCGGCCCTGGTACCGCCGGGTTTTCACAGAGGAGCACAGATCCGAGGGGACGTTTTCTGACTCTCGGCAAGTGGAGTAGAACACAAGATCGGGCACATTTCTACAACTGCGCTGCGTTTCTTCCTGTGAGCAGCCAGCACCTCTCCGCAGGGGACGAGCGATGGCTGAGCACCTGCCGGGCACTTCCAGTACATTGCTCCGTTTAGACCTGGGCTCTGTCTGGAATAAACACCCTACACCACTCCACAGATAAGGAAACCCAGACTCAGAGCGCTGAAGCAGCCTGGCAAATGCTCACAGCTCACAGGGGCGAGCCAGGATTCAACCCCGCTCTGCTTGATTTCAGAGTCCAAGCCCTGCTCACAAATCCTCGCTGTCCGGAAATTAAAACACAGGCCCTGCTCAGCCAGCTCCATTGTGTGACCAGTGCGCATCTGTGGGGTTCAGGTTTTCCGGAATGAAGTTCTATATTTTGGCAGAATCAGTAAGGGCCTCTGGTCAGTCCATGTCCAAGTGACTCATGATTCCGAGAAGAGAGAGGAAACAAAAAAGAGTTACCATGGCCAAGAGGTTTAAAACGAGTCTGGAGGCCACTGGGGAAGTCACTATGCACGTCTCAGCCGGGTGTCACCAACCGCTAGGGGATGCAGAACCAAAATCAGAGCTGTTTCTGAGGACATCTGGGTGCCATGAAGCAACTGCAAGATAAAGAAATCAGTGAACTGTAACGTGAAGGGCGTTTGGAAAGCCGCGAGCATGCGCCAATCGTAATCCTTACACACAACTTCTGTTACCTTCTTTTTTCTTTAAAACCCCTGCCTAGAAGCCCCAAGATGGGACACAGTCTGGGTTGCCACCTGGATCTGTGCTCCCGGAATTGCAATTCTGAGACCCCAAATAAATGCTTGTGCTGCCTTGCAGCTCGGTTTGTAATTTCTCCGTCAGCTACTCCTTCTACTGGTCCTGGACAGGCTGAGAACGGTCAAATGAGCTGGCTAAGCTGACTCAGCACCAGGAACACCCAAGACCCTCAACTCTGAATCCATGCCTTTTTTTTTTTTTTTAGTGCAATGGCTACTTCTGGACTTGGGCTCACATTCTTTCTGTAGAAGGGTGATTTGGCCACTTTTCCTTCAGGTGAACTTGTGTGAGTTGACAACTTCCTACAAGTCCACCATGAACACTTTTTTCTCTTTTTTTCATATGAAAACTGTATGTGTAGTCAAAATTCGGCCTTGAATTGTGTACATGAACCGTCAAAAAACACACTGCTTCTCTGAACATCTGCCTGGCCCCTTTATGTGGAAATTAGATTTCTTGAGAAATTGCTTCTTTATTGTCCTGTCAAAACTCAGTCATAATATTTATGGTTGTTTGTTATATATGACTTGGTTATGCTGCTTTTCTTGACATTCCTTATCAGGGCTAATGCACCTCAAGAGCAATCTTTTTAAAAACAAACCATTATTAGGCCACATTTTCTGTGACACTTGGCCTCTGCTTGGGACAGAGGAAAGATGTTCATTAAGATGCTGCCTTTGCCATCGCCAGGAGAGCACGCGACTTCTCTATGCAAAAAAATAAGAAAGCAAACAAAACCCCACACTCCTAGTAGTAACTAAGTCTTGTTGACCAAATTCAACAAGGCTGAAGTAAGGGCAGAAAGTAACACGAAACAGTAGCCAGAAGGACGAGTCTGCTAAGTCCCCACGTTAAACCGTGATGTGTGGCCTTTGATTCAAGCTTCAGAGCCTTAGCTAAGAAAGAAAATACAGATGTAGACTTTGGAAGGCATGAACAATCTCGAACTGCTATGTTCCTTTGAAAAATGATCTCAGCGCCGCTGAACTGTATAGGAAAAGCAGGTTGATTTATGTGGAAATAAATTACTGGCCACCATTCCTGAGGACCCAGAGGATTCTGTAGGCTGCAAATTAGAGGCTTTGTATCTAATTTCAGGGACTGGGCCATTTCTGTTCTCTTCATCATTTTTCTTGCCATGCAAAAGGAGATCAAAATGAGTACCATTTGCTGAGAACTAACTGATGGCGTCCCCAGGTTGCAGTGTTTTAATTAGAAAGATAAAAAAGAAAGGCCAGATTCTGCTCCTTGGTGAAAGGAGTCCTTTATAACAGCCTTATAAAAGCATGAGACAGATTTTTATTTGATAATGAGAAACAAAAATGAGTGAAAAGGAAACTGAAAAATGACTTTAAGCAATGGAATGGTACTAGATGGAATTTCTGTTTTAAATAACTTTAGGGGGAAATAATGCTATATGGAAAGGCATCAGAACTTTTGGAAATGATTAAATTGATAAATAGGGTATATGAACTTGTCCCTCCATAAATTTTAGCTTTTGCTCCCATTGTTTTTCTTTTCCAGTTTTCTCATCCCTGTATTCCTACAAATGAAAAGAACTCTGCATAAAAAGGTTGAAAGCCATGTCATTTACAAGGAGAAATGCATTATTTTGATATGCAGATTGCTAAAAGATACTGACAATGTATTTAGTTTTATTATTTTAATTATGGAAACAAAAATGATTGGAAGTTTTAAACAAACATTTTAAACCTAATTTTGTGCAAAATATTTTTAGAAATATAAGATATATAAAATTTATACAATTTTATAAAAAAAGAAATTTGCATTTATATTAAATATCCAACTCAGTTTTAATAATGCACTCACTAAATTTTTGACCACAGATCTGAATGTCTAAAAAAGGAAATAATTATTCCATGACATGCATAAAGGAAGGTCAGAAAATTTTGCATTTTCTCACACACCCACTGAAATTAAAGAAAATTAAAGAACAATTGACTTTTACTTTTTCCATCCTCTCTTACAAATGCAGAATACTATGCCTATCTTATTTCAGTAAGTAGCATAAAAAGCAAAGCCAGTAAACACAACAGCAGTTGTACTTACTCTGGCCGATTGGAACAAGAGGCCAGGCCTGCTTTGCTTTTCTATCTAATTTTGCAGAGAAAAGGGACAATGGCAGTGTGTCATCACCGAGGGCAAGTCATATGAGATTTATCTTCCTGTGTTCAAACAAATCATTAGATTTATCTCTTTTGGTATCATAGGTCTTCATTGAGTCAAATAAACCATATTTTGTTTACTACACTGGAAAGATATAAATGCTAAATACTGTTTAACTTTATTTTATGAGAGTGAATATTATATTCTTCTTTCCAGTGACCTTTTATTGCCTCGTAAATAAAGAAATAATTTGCTAGACAGAAATAACAGCAAGAGAGTGATGGAATTTATGAGCAGACCAACTCTCCTAAAACTGAGAGATAAAATGATGGTTTTAGAATAAAAATGGGGAATTTTTCGGTATCCCATTCTCAAAACTTTTACAAACTTTATGTCATATAATAAATAACACATAAGATTTAAAAGGTAGACAACTCATCACTCTTTTGTAACACAAAAATAAAGTCATATTTGGTGATAGATATGACATGCTGCCAAGCTCTTAAAAAAATATCAAAAGAAGGAAATAGAAGAACAGGTGAAGAGACTGCCTTTCACGGAGGAGAGAAGCACAGCAGCATCGGAGGCTGTACAGCATCGTGGTAAAGATGAGCCTCTAATCTCCAGGACACACTTCAGTGCTGTGGCACTGGGCAGGTCACCTGTTTTCTGAACCTGTTTTCTCTTGTATAAAGTGGGGTTCATAGTGTTGGCAAGGGAGTTAAAGCACCTAGCATTGTGCCTGGCATATTTTAAGCACTTGATAAATGTTAGCTATTATTATTAATTTAGGTGAACAGCCTAATTTTTCTTACCAGAGTCCTATAAATCGTGTGGCATATATTAAAATTGGAGCAACCCAGCAACAATTTGCAAGCAGAGCCCAGCAATCGATTGTCCAGTCTCTCTTGAAGTGCTATGGACATTGCCTTCTGGGGTTCCCTGGACTTGACATTGTGCCAGAATCTTGTAATCTGGGAGGAACTTAAAAATGAAGCATTCAGGACTTCTGCTTAAGATGTATAAAGTAGACAGAATGCTACTACCACAATCACAACAAGAAAAGACAGATCATCTATGAAATGTTAACCTTCCCTGGACTCTATGGGGAGCTGGGGTTTCCGGAAAGCCTAAGGCTGAGGATGGCCCCGGGACATCAACCCTCCAGCAGTGCAGCTACACCCTCAACACAAAGGGCCAGGAAAGAGATTTGAAGCCTGGGGCGGCCTGAGGGTAACCATGGAAATATCAAAACACAAACCCAATCGGCTCATGGCTAGATTGACTCACCCCCATGCAAATCAAAGACGTAAATTCTATTTACAGAGTCACCTCTGTCCCATACCAGACGGCTTTCCAGAGAAACAAAGGAGTACATCAGACTTATTAGAAGCAATGGAAGGCAGGAGACAGTGAATTGAGATCTTTAAGGTACCAAAATAAAAAAACAATGTTAGTCCCAATTTCTATACCTAAAGAAAATATCTTGCAATAATTGAGGATAAATGATTTTTCTGACAAAAATGAGAGAATTCAAAGCCAGAATATCTGTGCTACAAAAATGTTGAAGGAATTTTTTCAAACTGAAGATACACAATGCCAGAAAGAGACTAGCAGCTACATAGAGAAATGAAGCACATGGGAATGGCATTAATGAAAGTATATATAGATAGACTGATAGATATACAAATTCATTTTTATTTAAATTGCTCTACTAAAAATTGTCTGTCTAAAACAAAAATAGTAATAAGGTATTGGATCTGTTTAACATACTTACAAGTAAACGATATGATAATAGTACAAAAGGTGGAATGGAGTAATTGAGACTATACAGTTTAAGGCGTTATGTTACATGTGAAATGGTATATTATTTGAACACAGGCTATGATTAGCTAAAGATGCACATTTTAAGCTCTAAGGCAACCACTACCTTTTTTTTAGAAAGGTATAAATAACAAGCTAATAGTGGAGATAAAAGTGGAACACTGAAATATACTCAATCCAGTAGGAGGCAGAAAAAGAGTAACAAAGGAACAAAGAACATATGGAACCAATAGAAAATAACTAGAAAGTTGGTACATTTTCATTAACAATATCAATATTACATTAAATATGAATAGCATAAATACATGTATTAAAAGACAGTGATTGTCAGGTTGGATTAAAAATTAAATTACTCAACTGTATATTATCTACGAAAAATCCACCATAAATATAAAGACATAGGAAAAAAGAGAAAGGATGGTGTAAAATAAACCATGAGAACAATAACCAAAATAAAGTTGGAGTGACTATATTGCTAACAAGCATAGTTGATTTGAAAACAAGAAATATTTTGAGGGATACAGAGGAATATTAACAATAAAGGTCAATGCACCAAGAAGGCATGATGATCCAAACTATGAGTGAACTTAACAACAGAGCTCCAAAATCCATGAAGCAAAAACTGACAAAACAGATGTGAGAAATAGGTAAATCCACAATTATGGAGAAGAATTTCATGCGTCTCTCTCAGTAAACACAGAGCAAATAGTCAGAAAATTATCAAAAATGTAGAAGTGGAAAACACTATTCACCAACTTTATCTAACTGACATTTGTAGAACAAGACACTGAATAACAGCAGAATAAATATTCTTTTCAAGTGCACATTGAACATTAACCATGATATTCTTGGCCATAAAAGAAACTAATAAATTTTAAAACACAGAAATCATGCAAAGTTTTTTTCTTATAACATTATAAAATTTAAAAAATGATAAATTTGCATTCATCCAAATAAGAACTTCTGCTCTTTGAAAGACACAGTTAAGAGAATGAAAAGACAAATCAGAAACTTGGAGAAAATATTTGCTAAACTCATATCTGATAAGTTAAACAATTTTTAAAATCAGCATATAAAAAGAACTCTCAAAACACAATATTAACAAAGCAATCAGCCAAATTAAAAATAGACAATGGCCTTGGGAAAAAAAATCCCCCCAAAATTATATGGAAGATAAGATTAAACAATCAGGAGACAGATCAATAGACAATATACAAACCCAAGCACATAAAGGATAAAAAAGGGAAAGTTCAGAAAAGAACATAAAAGACGTGTTGAATATAGTAGAGAGTTCTTTAAAATGTGTAATTGAAGTCCCAAAGAGAGGAAATAGAGAATTAACAGAAGCAATATATGATGATACAATGACCAGAACTTTTCTAAAACTGATGGAAGACATCAACCCACAGATTTGAGAATCTCTGCAAGCCCAAGCAGGATAAATATAAAGAAGCCACATTTAAGACCTTCATAATCAAACTGCTGAAAAACAAAGACAGAGAAAGCTGAAAAACAGTCAGAGAAAAATGACACATTAACTTTAGAGAATAACAGTTAAGGCCAAAAGCTGATTTTCCAACAAACTATAGAAGGCAGAAGACAAACAAATGAGATCTTCAGAGTGTTGAAAGAAAAAAAAAATCTGCCAAACTAAAATTTTATAGCCAGAGAAAAGATTCTTCAACAAGATTCTTCAAGAATGATCACATTTTTAAGCAAACTAAAGCTGAGGAGATTTTTCATCAGTAGACTTACACTAAAAAATAAATTATAAGGGAAGGTCTTCAAGCAGAAGGAATATTATCCTAGATAGAAATGCAACAATGAATGAAGAAGCCTGAAAAGGGAAACTATGTAAATATGAATGAATGGACTGTTTAAAATATGTGTGAAACCAAATCCAACTATAATCAGTCTGTCAATCTTAGTCTGTAAATCAGGTTGTGTAGGCCATGTATATTTGATTTAATTAAACCTCTGTGTTTAAAACTATGATCTAAAATTTGTTCTCTGTATGCACTCCACTTTCATTTTATGAAAGTGAATAGGAATATTTCATAATAATTAAGTGGTCAATCCACAGTGAAGATACACAATTCTAAATCTATATACACACAAAAATATAGCTTTAAAATATAAAATTAAAACATATGCAGAATTAAAAGGAGAGATATTACATATCCATAATCAAAATGGGAGACTTTAACATCCCTTTTTCAATAGCTGATAGAATAAGCAGGCAAAAAATTCAATACAGATATAGAAAATCTGAACAGCACAGTTAACAAATTCTGCACAAAATAACATCAGAAAACAATTTTTTCAAGTGAAAATGTTTTATTTACAAAAATTGACCACATTATGAGCAAGAAAGAAAACCTCAAAAATTTGCAAAGAATTGAATTAATTTATAGTATGTTCTTTGACCATAGCAGAATTAATCTAGAAATAGATATCAAAACAACTAAAATTTATCAAGTTATTTGAAAACTAAACAGTATACTTCTAAATAACCCAATGATCAAAAAAGAACTCAAAATGGAAGTTAGAAAATATTTGAACTAAATGATTTTCAACCTTGTAGGATGCAGGGAAATCAGTACTTTGAGTGAAATTTATAAATATATATTTTAGTGCACTGCCTAAAAATGCGTAAGCTAGTAAGGATATGGGAATAACACAGTGAATCTTGTGTTGGACAATCTCCACAATTAACGGTACAAATATAAAAAAGTTCTTTCAAGATGTAGAGCAGATGTACAACACTATTATAAGGAGTTAATACTAGAGGGGTATATGAAAAATGTACCTGTTGCAAACTGTGGACTATAGTTAACAGTAATATTTTAACACTCTTCCCTCAA
Source organism: Choloepus didactylus (assembly GCF_015220235.1). Taxonomy (NCBI): domain Eukaryota; kingdom Metazoa; phylum Chordata; class Mammalia; order Pilosa; family Megalonychidae; genus Choloepus; species Choloepus didactylus. The sequence continues at coordinate 815,134 of NC_051311.1, forward strand.
ACAGTAACAAATGTACCACACCGACACTATGGGTCAATAATATGGGGGAATAAGAAGTAGGGGAGGATGTGGGTTTTCTTTTTTATTTTTATTTCTTTTCTGGAGTAATGAAAATGTTTTAAATTTGATCATGGGGCTGTATGCACAACCATGGGATGACACTGAACCAGTGATTGTGTACTTTGGATGGTTTCTGTGCTGTGTGAATATGTCTCAATAAAATTGCATTATAAATACATAGGCTAAAAATGCATTACCTTAGTTTCTGTTTTAAGAATATAAGGGGAAAAAAAACCCTACACACATGCCCAAAGGAAGTAGAAGGAAGTAAATTACAATTAACAGCAGAAATCCAAATAATAGAAAACAAACATAAAGTAAATTCAACAAAACACAAAGATGATTCTTTGAAAAGATTAACAGGGGGAACAAAAGAAATAAATCTCAAATGACCATATCAGGAATAAAAACTGGATACCACTCCAGAAGTCATTTTCATTAAAGAAAAAAAAAGAAAAAATTGTGAGCAACTTTATGATAATGCATTTGATAATTTAGATCACACTGACAAATTCCTGGGGAAACAGAATTCATGAAACCAAACCAAGAGAAAATAGGAAATCACAGTAGTTCTATTGATCTTAAAGATATTAAATTATTATTAAAAACCACCTCACAAAGGAAACTCCACAACAGAAGGAGTTCCCTGGTGAATATTTCCATACATTTAAAGAAAAAAACCCACCATTATATTCAAGCTCCTGCAGAACACATAAAGAGGGAACAAATTTTTTGAAAACAGAATAAACTTGTGATGGTTGGGTTCATGTGTCAACTTGGCTAGGTGGCCCAGCTGTCTGGTCAAGCAGGCACTGGCCTGATGATTGCTGTGAAGATATTTGAGGCTGGTTAATAAAACAATGGGCTGGTTTGTCGGATCATCAGTCAATTGACTGCGGCTGACTGATGACTCATCAAGGGGTGTGCTTCCACAGTGAGAGAATGCAATTGGCTGGATTTGGTCCGGGTGATCAGTTGAAGTCTTATAAGCTGGACAGTTAGAGACCCTTCACTTCTTCGGCTGTCCAGTGAAGCATTTCCTGGGGAGCTCGTCAAAGTTGCCAGTTCGTTTCCTGTGGAGTTCATCGAAGTTGTCGGTTCGTTTCCCGAGGAGTTCATTGGACATCTTCCTTGGAGTTGACAGTTTGTTGACGGCTCTGCAGAATTTGGACTTGTGCATACCCACAGTTGCGTGAGTCACTTTTACAATTTGATAATCAGAGACATCTCTCATTGATTGTTTCCCAAGAGAACCCTAACTAATACAAAACTTGATACCAAAACTTGACAAAACTTTATAAGAAAGGAAAAGTAAAGGCCAGTCCCTGTCATGATGTTAGATGCAAAAATCCTAAACATAATAGCAAAATTAAATACAATGATATAAAAATAATACAACATAAGACTCATTACTGGAATGCAATGTAGTTTATCATTTGGTAATGACTAAAATAATTATTTACCTTAAATGACAAAAGGAGAAAAATCATATGATCAGTTTGATAGATGAAGAAAAAGCATTTGATAAAATTCAGTTTTCATTCATGATAAAAAATTTGAAAAACTAGGAATACAAGGAAAATTCCTTATTTTGATAAAGAATAATTCAGTGTTCAAGAAATCCTATAAATCATTAAAGAAACTGAAAACTTCTTACTTAATGGTGAATTGGAAGCTTTTCTCCTGAATTTAAGAATCAAAGATATCTGTTATCTGTTGATTTGAATGTTATCCTGGAGATCTGGCTAAGGCAAGAAAAAAAATATGATGATTAGAATTATTTGCAGATTATATTATTGTGCCTACAGAAAACTATAGGAATTAAAACTGAAATCTAGGAAGGTCATTGGTTACAAAGTCAGATTTAAAAAATAATTTGTATTTCTAGATATGAGAGACAAATATGTTGAATAAATTTACAAACATGGAAGCATTTACAATAGTATCTAAAATATCACATAGGAATAAATCTAACAAATGATGTACAATTCACTGTATACTAAAACTATAAAGCATTATTATGAGAAATTAAAGAAGACCTAAATAAATGGAGAAATGTGCCGTGTTTGTAGATCTAAAGATTCAAAATTGTAAAAATATTATCTTTGAATTGATCCATGAGTTTAACACAACATAAATAAAAATCTCAACCAATTTCTTTGTGAAATTTGTAAACTAATGAAAAATTTGCGTTTTATAACTAGTGAAATAGGTTAACCAGAGGTCCAAAAATAGGTAGGTCAATCTTAAAGAAAACTGAAGGAGTCACTCATAACCTATCATTCCCACTGTGCTGGTTGGAAGCTGGTATGTACCCAGAAAAGGCTGTGTTCTTTTAATCCATTCCTGTGGGTGTGGACTGTTGTGGGTGGAACCCCTTGATTAGATTGTTTCAATGCAGATGTGACCCATCCAATTGAAGGTGGGTCTTAATCCTTCACTGGAGTCCTTTATGGGAGAGGGGGAGGGGGAGGGGAGGGGGAGGGGGAGGGGGAGGGGAAGGGGAAGGGGAGGGAGGGGGAAGTGGAGGGGGAGGGGAGGGGGAGGGAGGGAGAGGGGAGGGGGGAGGGAAGGGGGGAGAGGGGGAGGGGGAGGGGAGGGGGAAGTGGAGGGGAGGGGAGGGGGAGGGGGAGGGGAAGTGGAGGGGGATGTGGAGGGAAGGGGAACGGAAGAGGGAGGGAGAGAGAGACAACAGACAGAAACATCCAGAGAAGGTTGGAGAGAGGAAGAAACAAACCCTCCGGAGGAGCTGAGAGCCGCTGAAGTCAGAAGCTGAAAGTACGGGAACCCGGGAGAGAAGGACCCGGCCCTGTGCCCTCCCGTGTGGCAGAGGGGTCCCAGCTGCCAGCTGCCTGTCTTCGGAGTCCAGGTTCCCTCCTACTGATTCCTTGAGTTGGACATTTTCATGTCCTAAGAACTGTAATTTGCAAGTTAATAAATCCTCATTACAGAAGCCAACCCATTTCTGGTGTATTACATTCTCGCCGCTTTAGCAAACCGGAACACCCATACATATATCATATGATATCACAAAGCAGTGTTGAAAGGATAGCAAAAAGTTTTAAATTTTTAAAAATAGAGGATCCATTTAGCTAGAGAAATATTTATTAAACGAAACTCAAAACCTCTAAGTACCAGGAAATTTTTGAAAATCTGGCCACATTGAAGTTATTTTCCACGCAACAAAGGACATTGTAGACCATTTGAAAAATGAGATAAAGTGTAAGAATATACTTGCGTGTATCCAAAAGAAGACTGGTTTTCAGAATGTTCAAGAAGTTCTACAAATCAATAATAATCACACAAAATAACTCACTAGAAAAATGGCCAAGTGATATGTATGGGCAATGTGTGGAAAAGAAAACCTAAGCAGCCTATAAATACATGAAAACATGTTCAGTCTCACCAGAATCCATGCAAATATGAATTGAACCAACAAACAGATAGGATTTTGCATTCATCAAATTGGCAAAAACTAAAAATCCTAATAAATCAAGTGTTGGCGAGAATCTGAATAGGATCTCATATATGATGATGATGGAAGTGTGTTTTGATACATTTCTATAGGGAGCAATTTGGCAATAATTTCTAATAAATTTGAAGATGCACATGCCAGTGATTCCACTTTTAGATATCCAAGCTAATGAAATTTTAATGAGCATACAATGAGTTATGTTGTTCAATACAACATAGTACTAGTGAAAAAGTGGGAACAATTTAAATATCATCTATAGGGGAATAGATAAATTGTGGAATAATCATTCAATGAAATTGATACGTCAATTAAAATGAATGAACTAGAACATACGGATCATTATGGATAAGTTTCAAAGCATAGCATGAAATGATCAAAAACAAGTTGCAAAATGGTATGTTGAGTATGACGCCATTCATGAAATTTTAGGAAAACCCATACCACCATACTACAGATCATCAATGTAGCCATATTTATTAATAGTAGCCAATGGATGGGAAGGACAGTTTTCTGTATCAGAATCACTGTAATTTCTGAGGCGGCGGAGGGGGTGTGCAGTGGGGGTGGACACTTCCAATGCTGGTGACCATTACCTGTCAGTAGGTAGTTGAGACTGATGTTGAGATGGGGAGAGAAATTGGGGACGAAGCTATGGGATTTGAGGGCAATAAAGTTGGTAATGAAATCATTAGTTGGATTTGTTTCCAAAGAGGCGAGGGTTGTGAAAAGAGGAAAAAGAACCACAGCAAAATCCTTGGAGCAGCATCTGCATATATGCATTGTGGTGTGGGCTGCAGAGAGGAGCCCGAGCGGAGGTAAGAGGGGCAGGGGAGAGTCAGGAGGGGCCTGGCCTAGGGGCCGGTGGGGCAGGGGCTTCAGCAGGAGTTGTGGTCCTCAGCGCTGACTGTTGTGGAGAAGTGGAGGGTGAGGGTGGCGATAAAGCTGTTGGGTGTGGCAACTGGGAGGTGACTGGTGGCCTTGGGAACAGCAGACAAGGAGAGAAGTGACAGTGGCAACCAGGGTGCTTGTCTGTCTTAAATGTACCCAGAGTGGACCTGGGGACAGAAGTGGGCCTCTGCTTCCTGGGCTCCCTGTGCCAGCCGCCATCATCCTTTCTGTCCATTTTGGTGGCTGCTCTGGACTCTGGACTCCTGTGGGTCCTTACTGAAGGAATTGGGGAATGACTCAAAAATAAAACAGTGCACCCCATCCTTGTATAAATAAGTGTCACTTCTCTGTTTGCTGCGTCTGAATCACTGAGCTCATATCTTCTGATGCTGTTTATCCTTGAACGTGTCCTCAAACATTTCCCAGTCTCCTGAATTGCATACAAGTGGATGAATATTTGAAATTTGTAATTGCTGTTGTTTGTTATTTTGTCCTGCCACTGTGCTTCCGTATACCATCTGGACTGGAGGTGGACTTGTTAAAAAAAAAATACCCAGAAAGGACAGTTTCACTAATGTGAGCCTTAAAGGGAGAAGGAAGTCCTTAATATCTCCCCAGAAAACAAATCCTGACAGAATTTTCTGGCCAAAGATGCAGCCAAGATGCTGCTAAATCTGGGAAGCTTATCAAGTGCAAACTGTGAGTCTTCTCACCACAGTGCTGAATGACACACGATCTCTTTGCTGCTCTAAGTGAACCGCACAGGAATAATTATAGCATACACCTGTACGGTCCTGTGCACTTTTCAGATCACACCCACATACTGGAATAAATCCATCCTCTCAGCAACCCTGGGGAGTCCTGCCTGAGACTCCAGAACCCCGTGGATCATCGTCAACAGATTCCACCACCAAAACATGAGGGGTCGGGCTTTATCTGCAGCACCATTAGGGAGGAGGAAATGCAGAGGCAGAGCCCATCTTATCAGATGTAAGTGACTCACTGTTTCATGGTGCAAACAGTGGGATAAAATGTCACCATCAAAGTCCCTTTCAAGGAGAGTATTGGGCTTCTTCGGGGGGAAATTGCTTTAGAAGCCAACTAAGTTTGGATTTTAATGGAGCTTGAGTATGCCCTGCAAGAGGGAAAGAAAGGAAACATTTGGTTGAACCAGGAGGAGAGAGTAGGAAAGAAGGAAACAATCATAAGGGAATTTTTTCCCACGTCATTGCCAGGCAGTGAGGCGCGGCTTCCGGCTGTGCCATGAGCCCCTCCCGGATTCTCAGCCCATGGGAGGGCTGAGGGAGTGGATGAGAACATGGCGATAGGGGCTACTTCACATCCAGACACAGTGGGTGGAACCTGGAGGCAGAGAGAAGCACGAGTGATCAACCAAGGAACCAGGAAAGTTGTAAGAGGCTCTGAGCTGCCCGGCCTAGGACCTGGGGTTCGGGCCAAGACCTGCCACATTATGAAGAGTGGGAGGAACACACATCTGGTCACTCTAGAAACCAGAGCGTTCTCAGAGTATTTATTCACAGGTCTTTTTTCCTGTGTCTTAATACACAAAAGAGAGCCCTAGATCCATTTCCTTAGAATGATTGATCATAGGGGTGATAGAACCTATATACATTTCCATAGAATGATCTACATCATAGTGGTATAGATTCTTCATTTACCTTTGGAAGAATAATCTAGTTTTATGTGCACTGTCTCACAAAGGCAGTTTTAGCTAACGAGTCCATGGTCGTCGGAGACATGTAAGAAGGTATTTTAGAGACAATTCCATCACTAAATGGGACATTGATTCCCATCAACTAAAATATTTGATTTTTTTTAATTAGAAGAGAAAAATAAGGGACACGGAGGCATCCAAAATGCTACCTAGGGTAGTTTCCAAATCTTAATAGCAACAAAACACAAACATAGCAGAGTAATTAAAATACAATTTGGCCTTAAGCTGTAATTTCTACAAAGCTGATTACTTTCTTCACTGAGTTGCCTAATATCAGCTTTACCCTTTTTTTTATTTATTCTTTCTTAAGATTGAGTCTGAAAGAAAGAGCTGGAGCACGTTCAATATACTCACAGTATCCTTTTCAGCTCTTTTATTTCATACTAAACCTGGACCTTTCCTCTTCCTCCTTATTGCTGAGAAAAGACATGTGTGTCTGCCTTTTATTGCAGGGGAGTGGTTGTGCAAAGGTGATCTACTTGCTGGCAAACTTTAGGATGAAAAAAAAAACCAAACAGTCGCAGCAGCAGCAGCAGCCACAGACCCCCTTGCAGTCTTGTCTGCTGACGTGAACATGGGAACCGGGCGCAGCCAGCGGACTGGCTCCAGGTGAGGAAGGCAGGCCTGTGGATTTGGTGCCAGCAGCCTGTGAAAATTGGGGCATGTGGGGCAGAGCTGTAGACCTAGACTTGTCACCTGGGTAGGACCATGAGCTTGAACTATTTGAGAACGAAAGGAAGCAAGCTCCAGGTAGAATTGACCCCCACAAAGATGAAAGCAAGAGGGAAGGGAAAGCAAACTCTTGGGACATGAAAGGGGTGTTGGAGGGAACCGGGAACAAGCAGGCGTATTAGTTTACTGTGGCTGCAGTAACAAATGACCACACATTTGGTGGCTTAAAACAATGCAAATTTATTATCTTATAGCTCCGGAGGTCAGAAGTCGAGAATCTTCTCAGTGGGCTAGAGCCATGGGGCTGGCAGAGCTGCATTCCTTCTGAAGGCTCCAGAGGGGAACCTCCTCCTTCCTTTCCAGCTTCCGGAGCCCTCCATCTTCACGTCATCATGTCCTGTAATGATGTCAAACCTGCCTGGATTCTCCTGGCTCAGCTCCCATCTCAGAATCCTTTCTGTCACCCACCCGCGAAGTCCCGTCCCCATGTGAGTAACAGACTCACTGTTTCCTGGGAGTGGACTTCTCGGGGCCCTTATTCAGCCAGCTATAGACACTGTCCATGAAGATAGCATCAGGAATATTTGTGAACACAGTTAAGTGTGTGGATGAAAATCCCAATTATCCTGGAAACTCTCCTGCAGTATGAATAGCTGATATCAATATCCATTTGTGGGGTAACCACATTGTGCCAGGAGTTTGGAAGAGACTATTATTCTAGTGGTGGGATCACTTTTGCCTTGTTGCCACTTCGCCTTTCTTGTTCCTCCCCTGGAAAACTATTTAGCTTTCAGTTCTCTACTTAGACCTTTATCTTCGTTGGGAAGTGTTGTAGGAGCCGTCCCTGACCTCGCCTCTTTTGGGGAGGGAGAAGGATATTCCCTTCCCTGAAGCCAGGAGAGGCAGCTCCACAGAATCACTCATAAAGCTGGTGGGTGTCTGAACTGTCCTCCACCCCCACTCCACCCACCTGGGTCTAATAATGATCTTCTATGAAACTACAGTGTGTCTGATTTTGTGGAGGTAGTGTGGAGAGAGGGGAAGGAGAAAGACGCCAAAAGCAAGTGCAGGGCAGTATTAGAGCATCCTGCTTCCCCTTACGTAACACAGCAAAGCCATGAGCTCTTCCGTGAGTCAGGCAGCATGGTGGGCTGAGTATCCCCACCAGTGAGAGAGACCCCAGCAGCAAGAAGCGAAGGAGATCCACCTGGTCGTCAGCTATGCAGCGGATGAGGAGGGCTGAACTGGTTGAGGCAGAACCACACATCCCATATGTGATGGTGAAGGTCATGGGTCCACTTGGCCAGGTTATGCTGTCCAGTTGTCTGGTAAAGCAAGCACTGGCCTGATTGTTACTGTGAGGATATTTTTAGGATTTAAGTCATTAGTCAGTTGATTGAATCTATGGCTGATGACACCTGCAATCAGCTAAGGAGATTTCCTTCAGCAATGAGAGAAGTCTCATCCAATCAGTTGAAGGCCTTAAAGAACTATGATTTCAGCAGCCAGGAGGGAGAATTTCCATCTTTGTTGCAGCCAGCCACCTTCTCCTGGGGAATTCATCACAAAACTCCATAAGAATTCCCAGCTTGCAGCCTGCACTGTGGACTTTAGGCTTGCCAAACCCCAGAGTGGTGTGAACCAAGTTCTATAAGAAATTTCATATATAATGTAGTATAATATAGTATAGATATCCTGTCAGTTCAGTTTCCCTGGAGAGCACTGGCTAATACAGATTTGGTACTGAGAATGATTCTTGAATGAGAATGATTCTTGAGAAACGGAATCTTAAAGATAAAATTTCTCAGTTGGTTCTGGGGTTTTAGGAATTGGTTCTATAATCTGATCAGATTTCAAAAGCTTTCCAATGATCAAGATGGCACTGATAGCCAATGTCATGAATTGACAATAGAGATACGCAAAATATCACCAATGGGTACTGCTATTTAAATGCTTATATGGGGCAAGGCTTGGGTGAGACTGTATTTGATACCTTCACAGAGTTCTGTGGAGTTAAAAAGTAAAATGATATTGGCTGGTTGTTCCCAGATGTGCTGGATACAGTTGTTAAAGAAAGGGATGAGCTCAAGGCTTCAGATTCCCAGCTTAAACAGTGCATGAAAGATATGAAAGTTTCTACATGTGCCCTGAAAGAAAGTCCTATTTTATATATCTGCAGACTGAGATTTCTGAAAACCAGACCCATTGTCTTATTGTGAGGGTGGCTGACTTACAACATAAATGGAATTCCCAATCTTGCAGGTGTCTGCTGTTAAAGTGAGGGCATTGATTGGAAAGGAATGGGGTCCTGAAAATTGGAATGGGGGCATATGGGCAGATAATGATGACAGTGAGGACATTGAAGCCCTAGATTCTGCTGAGTCTTTTCCAGATAAAAATGTAATGGTCTCCGCTGAGGAACCAGCCACCTGGCCTCCAGCCTGCTCTGAGGAATCAGCCATGCAACCTCCACCTGAGAAGATAAACCCTACTGTGCTGATCAACCCATAACTACCTCCCCTGAGGAAACAGCCCTCACTCTTCTGTCTGAAGAAATCAATCCTGTTTCACCAGATGAAACTGCAATGGAATGCTCTGAGGCCATTGACTTGAAAGGCATTTCTAATTTTTCTCATGACCCAACCCCACCACATCTCTTTGCTTCCAGACCTGTAACTGGACTGAGGTCCCAATCAGCCCAAAAAAGTGAGGTGTAAAGTGTGACCCATGATGAGGTATGCTATACTCCAAAAGAACTGCATGATTTTTCCAATTTATATAGACAGAAATCAGGGGAGTATGTGTGGGAATGGATATTTAGGGCGTGGGATAATGGTGGAAGGATCACAAAGTTGGATCAGGCTGAATTTGTTGATATGGGCCCACAAAACAGAGACACTGGATCCAATGTTTCAGTTCAAGGGGTTAGAAAGGGCCATAATAGTTTGTTTGGGTGGTTGGCTAAAGCATGGGCCAAAGGGTGCTTGGCATTGCCTGAGGTCGAAATGCCAAAACTGCCCTCGTATGATGCAGAGGAGGGGATACAGAGGCTTAGAGATATTGGAATATTGAGTGGACTTATCATGTAAGACCTGCTCACCCACCCCAGGAATGTCCAGAGGATACACCTTTCACCACGACTGTGAGGAGTAAGATTGTGAGACTAGCTCCATCATCCCTGAAGAACCCTGTGGTCACTCTTCTCTGTAGGTCAGATATTCCTATGGAAACTGCTGTCACTGAGCTGGAATCCTTAAACACAATGGGGATAATTGGATCCCGAGTCGGCAGAAGCCAAATGGCAGCAGTTAATCACCAAAGACAAGGTGGACGTGGCTACCATAATGGGCAGCCAACTTAAAGCAGCAGTCAAAATAGTCTAACTCCCGGAGACCTATGGGTTGGCTAGTAGATCACAGGTACCTAGAAGTGAAATAGATGGGCAGTCTACTAAATTTTTCTTGATCTGTATAAGCAGAAGAGTTCTAGGTCAAGTGAACAAAAGTCTAACTTGAATCATAAAAACAGAGTCATAACTTCTCAATCAATTCCCAGACTTGAGACAGTTTACAGAACCAGAGCCGCTTGAATGAGGGGAAGGCTGGGTCCCCTTGGGGAAGGACCCTGTTACACTGCCAAAACTTTAAACTGTTAATCTTCCTCCCAGCCTCCCACAAAGGGTCCTACAGCCTTTTACTAGGGTGACTGTGCCTTGGTAAAAGAAATGATCTGACATTTGGGGGACTATTTGACACTGGCTCAGAAGCGGCATTAATTCCAGGAGACCCAAACATCACTATGGTTCACCAGTCAGACTAGGGGCTTATGAAGATCAGGTAATCAAAAGGTTTAGCTCAGGTCTGTCTCATAGTGGGTCCAGTGGGTCCCAGGACCCATTCTGTGATTATTTTCTCAGTTCCAGAATGGAGAACTGAAATAGACCTACAGCAACTGGCAGAATCCCTACATTTGTTCCCTGACTTATGGAGTGAGGGCTGTTATGGTGGGAAAGGCCAAGTGGAAGCCACTAGACCTGCGTCTACCTAGAAAAATACTAAATCAAAATCAATACCACATTTCTGGATGGATTGTGGAGATTAGTGCCACCATCAGGGATTTGAAGGATGTAGGCGTAGGGATTCCCATCGCATCCACATTCACCTGTCCTGTGCAGACAACAGATGGCTCTTGGAAGATAATAGTGGATGATTGTAAATTTTCTGGGTGGTGTCTCCAATTGCAGCTGCTGTTCTGGTTACGTGTCACTGCTTGAACAATCCAACATTTGCCGTGGTACCTGGTAGGCACAAGTATACCAACTCCCCAGCCCTATGACATAATCTTGTCTGCAGGGACCTCGATAGTTTCTCCCTCCCACAAGACATCACACTGGTCCATTATATTGACATCATGCTCATTGGACCTAGTGAGCAAGAAGTAGCAACTACTCTAAACTTATTGGTAAGACACTTTTATGTCAGAGGGTGGGAAATAAATCCAATAAAAATTCAGGGGCCTTCCACCTCAGTGAAATTTCTAGGCATCCAATCTTGTGGAGCATGTGAAGACGTCCCTTCTAAGGTGAAGGATAAGCTATTGCTTCTGGGCCCTCCTACAGCCCATAAAGAAGCACGATGCCTATTTGTCCTCTTTGGATTTCAGAGACAACATATTCCTCACTGGGGTGTGCTACTCGGGCCTGTTTTCTGAATGGCCCCAAAATGTTTTAGCTTTGAGTAGCCAGAACTGGCTGTTACTGTGAGGACATTTTGTGGCTCTTAATCATTAGTAAGTTGATAGCATCTATGGCTGATGACATCTACAATCTCACTGCCTTCAGCAGTGAGAGAAGTCTCACCCAACCAGTTGAAGGACTTAAAAGGAGAAGCGATGATTTCATCTGTCAGAAGAGGGAATTTCTATCTCCTGGGGAACTCATTGAAAACTTTCATCAGAGTTCCCAGCTTGCAGCCTGCCCTATGGAATTCAGACTTGCCCATCCCCACAGTTCCTATAATAAATTTCACAATATTTACATCATGTATACATCTCTTGTCGGCTCTGTCTCCCTGCAGAACTCTGACTAATCCATCACATCAAGAACTTGCAGGAGTTCCAGTGTGGGAGCCCCACAGGACACCAGCAACTGGCCAGTCTCAGTTGGAGAAGCAGCAACAACAAGCCCAGTTGAGGAAAGAGACATTTCCTTTCCATTCTCTTCCCTCTCACCAAACCCCAACAGAGGAGGAACAAACACATAGAAGAGGGACAGGGTGGGGTGTCTGAGACCCAGTCTCCTCTGTGCAGCAGGGAGAAGAGCTTTGAATCACCTCTGAAAATAAAACCTTAAAATAAGCAGGACTGAGTCAATAATCTTGGAATGAGATGGTTTGAATAACTATATGTGTCCGCAAAGGCATTCCTTCTGGTCCACATGTCATCAAGGGAAGCTATCAGCAGAATAAACAAAACCGTTTCCTTTTCATACCCCAAGAAGTTGTGTCCTGTTCATAAACTGGTACAGAAGCACCTAGAGCAGGATTGTGTTTGGTTCTTTGATTTCACTACAAGCTCCTTGAAGGAAGAGACTACTTTGTCATAAGGAATATTTAATTGAAAGGAACTTAAATCTTCTCACTTTACCTCATGAAGAAGGTGTTTATTTAAGCATACAGAGCCAAGAGAAATCCACGGAAAGCTGAGGCGACAACTCGGGTTCATGAATTTTCACACCAGTGTTTCAACAGTAATGAGAATCAGAGGCATCTGGCTCAGTCTCGCATCTTTTAGTTCAAGTTCAAGAGGGAGATGGAGGAGGAGGGAGAGAGACCAGCCTCGCTGTGCGGTGGTTCAGCTGAGGGTGGATGAGCGCTGAGCGAGTGTCCGCATTGTATAAACATCACTGGGTCATTTAATAAACAGAGGCTGTTTAGCTTCAGGACCTTAGGTTTTATTTGTTCGGGATGATCACAGTTCCTTAATAGAGACGATGTGACTATCCCCTGCCAGCTCAAAGAGACATATTTTCCTAAGTTTTCATAATCAATACTTTTCTTGGTTTCTGCATTTTAACAGTTGTAGCCACCGAGTGCATTCTCAGGGGCGTCTCAGCTTGCCACTGCTCCTTTCCCACCCACTCTGGAGATATTTATCTTGTGACATTTAAGTATCTTGTGAAAATCAGTTTGTGGTTTTGGCACATAAGGTAAAGCACACATAGATTAGGAAAACAACCCAACAGGTTTATCCCCCCAGCCCAGGTGGGAGTAGGAGGTGGGGAGGAACCTGTCACCCAAGAGTTGCATAAAAAACGTGAATTTTTCATGCCACCTGTCTCCGTGACCTGAGAAGCCCTGATTCCCAGTGCTCTCTGCCTCTCTGTCACCTGCCCCAGCCTCTCCAGAACACGCCTTCAGTGAGTCCAGGCAGGGAGGACGGAGTGAGAGCCTCTCAGCTGGTCGGTTGTTACCTGCAAGTGGTTACAGGAATGCCAGATGACAGAGAGCTGTAATGCATAATCAAAGACACAAATTGACAAGAAATCTTAACCAGGGGGGCTTTGATTCCAGATCTTCTCAACTTAGGAAACTTCCAGACTGACCCTTACAAGGTTGTCCTTACATGGTTGTTCTAAAATTAATTGCTTTGTCTTTAAGTGCTATTTTTAGAAGACATAAGTTATTAATGTTTTTTAAATTTATAAAGCCTTCACATAAACTTTGTATAGAGATGAGGAGAGAGGAAGCATATGGAAGTGTCACGGGGAAGGTTTTTCACAGAGAAGGCAGATCTAAACTTAAGACATCAGAAGCTGATGGAAAAATACAGCATATTAAGTACTTTCTCTTCTGGAAAATTTGTGATTCTGTTGGCTTGTTGAGCAAACTTGGATCACAGAACATCTGAAAGAAAAATCCCTTGCTTTTTCTTTCTCTTGGTCTAGATTCAAAATTGCACTGTCTTCGGTTATTTTTCAGGGGAGCAGCAAGAAGTTATGAAGGAAAGAAGATGCAAGAATGGAGAAAAGTGGAAAGTATTACCAAGAAGTCATCAAAAGACAAACATGTATATATGCACCCAAACACACATTTATGGAGAGACTAGAGTTAAGTGACAGCAATGAAAGCAGCACCTCCATTTTCTGGACGTGACATGCACCCATCAGACCATCCCTGAGCTGTTAGCTGCAAGCAGGTGCCCCCACCCACCACGTTTTTCTGTGTGCAGTGCCTGTAGTGCTCACCCCTTCCTTACGTCTAGCGTGACTCTTGCTCAGGCTTTAACACTCACCTTTAGGGAGACCCAAGGCACTGATGTGTGAACTATGAGCCAAAATCTCCCACCTTTTTTTGCTATTGAAGAAATAGAAAGCTTTGGCAACTCGTGTGAGGAAGGTGACTTGCCCGGAATTAGCAGGGGCACCACAGGTATATTTTTCTCTTGCTCTGTAGGTAAGTGGTATTCTATCATCACATTCACAGTCGGTGATCTCCTTCAGCCGATGGAATCGTACGTGACTGGAGAGCAGACCCTCAGGCCCACGGCAGCCCAGGCACTTCCCGGGAAACCCGCGTGTTCAGCTGAAGGCGTGTGACATCAGGTGCGACCAGGTGGTTGGAGTGTGAGTAGAAGGAAGGCTCCTTGGCTCTTCGTTTGCTGAATCAGCAATGGGCCCTGGATGTCTTTGTTGGCCGTGCTCAGCACAGTGTCTGCATGGAGCAGATATTCAGGAATTTGATGATGAATAAAAGAATGAATGGCCATGGTTTCTAGCTTGACTCAAAGATCATCTCATGAGCTAGACTGATCAGAAGGAAAAGCATCGTGGGAGGATGCAGTGATGAAAGGCTGAGTCAAGTTCGTATCTTGTTTCAATTCATGAGGAAAAAGGTCTTTGATTCCCATAGGAGTGGGCCATTCTGGTCTGACGTGGCCTGTAAAGGCTGCCTGCAATATTGTAACCACAGTGCCTGGGAGGACTAGTGGTGCTGCATTTTCTCATTGTGCAATGGGGACACTAATCCGTACGCTGGTGTCCTCATAGAGATGATTTTCGATCAGCTACAGGCCAGCAACTAAGAAAATGAACATGAAAGTACATGGCAAACAATAAAATTAAATAATCTTCACTCTTTGTCTTTTCTGTTTTTGACAATAGAAGCCAAAAAAGTGAAATCTCTGATTTTAGGCAGGCTGTATCTTTATTGGAACTAGCAGATTGTAAACACAGATACGTTTTTTCTCTTTTCAGAAAATTAGGGCCACAGGAAAAGAAAGTCTATATAACTTCTTGAAAAGTCAGTTCAGTGTTTTTCTCTTCTCCTGGAAGTCATCAAAAACCTAAAGGAGAATGAAAGCAAAAAGGTAAAATCCATCTTTAGCAATCTTAAGAGACAAATCTAATCAACAGTTGCAAAAATACGTGTGAGAGCTGCCAAAAGCAGTTGCGATCAGGCAGAAGCTTGCAGGAGAAAGTGATAATAAACATGGAGACTGGCAAGAGGGCTCAGCAGTAGCACATCTGAAACAACACCAGCAAAAATACACTTCTTGAAGTTAAGGGACCACCCAAAGCACAGAAACTATATTCCTTGTTTGCAGAAACGGATGTGGGAATTTGGATGAGAAGAGCTGGTGGTAGAAGCCCTTCGGAAGATGGTTTATTTCAGAAAAACAAGGCCAGGCTACACAAAGAATCCTCAGTGGATCCATGTCAGGAGGGAGCAGCCCAAGGAGGAGAAGAATCTGTGGATCAAAAGATTCCTCCTGTCTGGAAAACTCCCTGAACCCCTCTGTCGCCTGCCCTCCTGCCCCGACCCCAATCTTGTACAAATACCTGGTACAGAAAAATTCATCCTATTCTGTGATGAGTAATAAAAATGTAACTAGCCCAGTATCAATTCAAATACACCATAAGAAACAAAATAAATATTTATTAACAGGAAAAGAAAATGCCAAAAAAAAAAAAATTACTGTGGTGCAGAAAATAATTGTGGCAAAATATTTTAGCATAAATTTTAAAAACTTAAATGACCGAGTGCTTTTAGGAAGGAAGATCCCAAGTAGCAATGCAAGAACTCAGAGAAGAAATGGTGAAACAACAGAAAATGAAATATGAGTTGGCAGAACTCAGGAAAGAAATGAAAAAAACTGTCATTCTTTTTCAGAAATGAAGACAAAATCGGAAGGAACATAAGGAAGAATAGGTGCTACAGAAACACAATGAGGAAATAAGAAAAGTCAATAAGATAAAACTGAAATAAAGACAGTTTTAAAAAGGCTTGGAAAAGAATGATAAATAGAAGAGACAGAAAAAGGAGATAACCTATGCACAGCTGTGTTGCCCGAGGAAGAAAACCAAAAAAATGACCAAAATGATTTAATGGAAGAAAATACCTGAAGGTATAGTTTCAGAAAACCTCATGAATTAAAGACACCTGTCTACATTTTGGATGGGCACACTGTAGATCATACAAAATTGATGCAGAACTTTCAACATCAGTACACACCATGAGGAAATTATTGAATTTTAAAGGTAAGGAAAGCACTTTTGTCATGTCTGTAAAGAACCTGGTCACTGTAAGCGAGGATTCCCATATAATTTACCATCTCAACAAGGACACTTTTTAGCATGAAAGGATGAAAGACAAACCCTAAATACAATGAGAAGCCGAGACAGGCATAAACCAAGACATTCCTGAACAAATCAGTGCCTATAATCACTTTATTTTAAAGGGGAAAAATTAGGCTGACAACAGATTTCTGCACAACAACATTCAATGCCTGAAAGCAGTATGACAACACTCGAATTTCTTAAAGAAAGTAAATTTTATCTCTGGGCAAATTGTCTTTCAATTATATAGACAAAAAACATCGAACATCTAGATCTTGAGAAATACTCTCCCCCTAAAATGCTTCTTAGCATTCAGGATGACTTCAGTCGAGCTAGAGAGGGAAATTATGGCAAAATAGTGTTTGTGAGAACTGAACATATTTAACTGAAGAACTAGCACTAAAACCAATATGGGGTTTGGACCACAGTGACAGAAAAGCTTCCCTGATAATGTGGAAATACACAAATGCCAAAAGTTGGGAAAGGAAGTGAAAAAAGGTGAGAGGTAGAGTGAATTCACTGATTCACTGATTACATTATCTATGAAAGCTGGAGTTAAATGACATTGTTTAAAGATGGAAAATCAAGAAATAAAAGTTTTTTTTTACTTAAATAAAAGTATTTAAGAGCATAAAAGTAAACACTAAAAATGCTATTGACTGAAACCGAATGGTGGAAGAGAACAAAGGGGGAAGAGGATGAAATGCACCAATCTGATCAACGGTTTTAAGAGACTAAAACTATTACATGAAAGTACAACAAAACAAGCAAACTTCAGAAGAAAATAACAACCTTACATATTAGAGGGACTAGACATCAAAAAAGCAAAGAAAAAATAAAGTAAAACTTTTAAAAATCTATTAAAGAACTATTCAAAATGGATAAGCAAAACCCAACAACCCCACAGAAAAATGAACAAAGGACCTGAACAGAATTCACAGAAAAAAAAAATTTCAACAGAGAAATGATGTTACAACCACCCTAGGATATCATTTTCACCTATCCCATGGACAAAAATCTAAATGTTTCATCATTAAATGCCCAAGGCTGTGGGGAGACATTTTTTGTGGCCGTATTGTTATAACACGGAAGACAATTTAGCATGTGTACCGCATCTATAAATGCATAAATCTTTTTTTTTTTTAATCATCATTTTATTGAGATATATTCACATACCATGCAGTCATACAAAACAAATTGTACTTTCGATTGTTTACAGTACCATTACATAGTTGTACATTCATCACCTAAATCAATCCCTGACACCTTCATTAGCACACACACAAAAATAACAAGAATAATAATTAGAGTGAAAAAGAGCAATTGAAGTAAAAAAGAACACTGGGTGCCTTTGTCTGTTTGTTTCCTTCCCCTACTTTTCTACACATCCATCCATAAACTAGACAAAGTGGAGTTTGGTCCTTATGGCATTCCCAATCCCATTGTCACCCCTCATAAGCTACAATATAAATGCATAAATCTTTGATCTAGCTTTAGTGGTGAGTTCAGATTGGGGAGGACTATATAAGCCCAGCCAAGTCCTCCAAGTCATGTGGAGACATGGAGATCTAACAGTGTGAAAGTGATAGGATTAAATTTTTGTTTCGGAAGAGTTAAGTGATAACTGTATGTGGATTGTGTGAGAGCAAAGAGAAATAGTATCTCGGAGATTGCAGTGGCAAGGCACGAACTAACAAAGGCAGGTATTGAAAGGGCAATGCCAAGAGGTAATTACCAATAAAAAGAAACCATTTGAGAGGAATAAATATGGAATCTGAATAAATCTCTTAACAAGGGTGCATTCTTTCTTTCATTCATTTAACAAATATTTATTGAGCATCTACCATGTGCCAACCTTTAAAATTAATACTTGTATGCTGGCTTTGAAATGAAACATGTTCTACAGGTGGAAGCACACCGCAACACACTGGAGATAAAGGGCTAGAGCTCAGGTAAGAGGTTGCGGTTTAAGAGAAACTTGCGTTCAATGGCCGTCTTCCAGGAGGTCACGGTGGAAGCAGTGAGGTGGGTTTGTAAACATAGAGGGAGGAGAGAGGCAGAAGGAATCCAGGAACTGAGCTGTGGGGATGGCTTAAAATGATGGGGTAGAAGAAGAAATAGAACTCAGTAAAGGAGACAGATAAAAATAGGAAGAGGCTGAGTAACATTCCTAGTCACGGAAACAAACTGTGGAGAATATCCTAGAGTGAGAAGATAACTGACAGTATCAAAGTCCACAGAGAAATCTCTAAAAAGAGGCCACCGGATTTGACATTAAATATGTTGGGCCGGTTTGATTGTATTATGTCTCCCCAAACGCCATTATCTTTGATGTAATCTTGTGTGGGCAGACCTATCAGTGTTGATTAGATTGTAATTCTTTGAGTGTTTCTTTGGAATGCACCCCACCCAGCTGTGGGTGATGACTCTGACTGGATAATTTCCATGGAGGTGTTGCTCCACCCATTCAGGGTGGGCCTTGATGAGTAGAGCCATATAAATGAGCTGACGGACAGAGGGAACTCAGTGCAGCTGTGAGTGATGTTTTGAAGAGGCCCTACAGCCAAGAGGGACACTTTGAAGAAAGCACAGGAGCTGCAGATGAGAGACAGTTTGAACATGGCCATTGAAAGCAGACTCTTGTTCCGGAGAAGCTGATAGAGGACAAATATCCCAAGTGCAACTAAGAGTGACATTTTTTAGGAACTGCAGCCTAGAGAGGAACGTCCTAGGAGAAAGCCATAAAGAAACCAGAACTTTGCAGCGGATCCCAGCTAACAGAGGTTTCCAGACACCACTGGCCATCCTCCAGTGAAGGTACCCGATTGCTGATGTGTTACCTTGGACACTTTATGGCCTTAAGACTGTAACTGTGTAGCCAAATAAACCCCCTTTTTATGGAGGCCAATCCATCTCTGGTGTTTTGCATTCCGCAGCATTAGCAAACTAGAACATATGTCATTGGTGATTTTGTAGCGTTCAGAAGGGGGATTCCAAAGGCCAGATAAATAATGAATGCTGAGAAAGTGCACAGAAATTATGAATTTGAAAACTAAAAGTGAAGAGAGCCACAAGAGGATTAGCAGAGGGGGAGAGAAACTTCAGTTGTTTTTAGGGTAAGGAAAATTGTGTATGAAGGCATCAGAGAAGAGGAGAGATTTAGGATTCAAGAGAGGGTAGGGTATAATCAGGCAGTAAGGTACGCGGGAGATCGTGGCATTTTGATGTACAATTCGGTGAGAAATCAAATTCTGTCCTCAGGGAGGAGACCGGCCTTGGAAGCAGTGGGAGGGTCAGTGGCTCGGGGATTCCTTATGGAAGACCCAGATGAGAGGAGAAGCTCCATGGCACAACAGAAGGCTGCTTCTGTCCCTCTATCCTCTTGTGTCCCAAAGGCTCCGGAACATAAAGGAATTTGAGCTGAACGGGTACATTTCACCTAACTCTGAAAGCTTGGAGAAACACCCGTCAGAACAGAATCTCCTCTGGTGTGGATGCAGTTGAATACAGTAACGCTGGTGGTTGCGATTGCGTCCCGCGAGCAGTGCGCCCTGTTCAACGTGCGCGGGGGTCCCGGCCTCGCTCGCGCCCGGGGCTGCCCCGCGGTCCGCGCGCTCTTGGCGCACTGGAGGCCCCGGGGGCCGGAGCCCGGTGCGCGGACCCTGCAGCGTGGCGCGGGCGGCGCGGACTGTGCGCCGAGGGCGCGGCTCCGGGATCACGGGCAGCCGGACCCTGGAGTGCGCGCAGCCGACGGAGGTGCGCAACGGTAGGTTCATCTCCCTGTCTCCCCTCTTTCCTACTCGCAGTTGGAAAAATTACCCCCGCTTCAGATCACCGACACGGGGAAGAGGTCGTGGGTTCGTGCAAACAGCGGGCTTTTCTGGCAGCGTGCAGCAGAGGCCTCCTACGCAAATTTGCCACATTTGTCCATTAACCCACATAATGTCAGATTCCATTAACTTCTTTTTTGGGAGTCTCAAATGTGAATGTTTATTTTTAATTTGATGCAAATTTTGCTTAGCCGCTAAGTCTCAGATCTCATGATATTAGGAATGTGTTTATGCTCCAGTGCTGCTTTAATTAAAGACCTTCTACCTGATTTCAAGGGTCCAAAGTCAACTTTTTTAGTTATATTTTACTATCATTGTAGGGTTACAGCTTATAGGGTTATAATTATAGTTATAAATATGTCACTTTTATTCCTAATGAATAAATTCATTAACTTTAAATTATTGATCTTTGTAAAGCCACATCACATTTACGCTGGGAATAGCAACCTTCCCGTCTGACGTGAAAATGAAATGAGATAGGATTGTAAGTTACTGTGCTTGTTTGGATCTGTTACGCATCCCAGAAAAATCACGGTGCCTTTTTGGTTTTTTGTTTTTTGTATTCCTTCATTTATTGTGATAAGCTCTTGTTTTGATAAGAAAATAAGCATTTTCTTATCTGTAGCAGTAAATATACTGCATTCCTTCTTAGCTGTCATGTTAGTCTGCCTTCTAGAGATGCTTAGACATTTTATGTTTTTCAAACTGTTGTAACTTTTCTATGTTGTTTTTTTTTTTAATTCTGTTTTATTGAGATATATTCAGATACCATACAGTCATCCTGTGGGGGAAGAGCTATTGTGGGTGGGACCTTTTGATTAGGTTGTTTCCATGGAGATGTGACCCACCCATTCAAGGCGGGTCTTGATCCCCTTGCTGGAGTCCTCCTCCATGAGAGGATAAAGGGCAGAGACACTTTGGAGAGAGCTCAGGGAAGCCAAGAGGCATCTTGGAGAAAACCGTTTTGAAATGCAACCCGGGAGCAAAGGGCCAGCAGACGTGGCCAGGTGCCTTCCCGTGGGACAGAGGAGCTCCGGACGCCAGCAGCCTTTCCTCAGAGACAATATCTACCTCTTGATGCCTTAATTGGGACATTTTCATGGCCTTAGAACTGTGCATTTGCAACCTAATAAATCCCTATTGAAAAAGCCAACCCCTTTCTGGTATATTGCACTCTGGCAGCTTTAGCAAACCAAAACAGTTACCTCAACTAAGATTAAGATAACAACAGAATGTTACTTTATTACATGCTTCTCCAGTCCTATCTCAAACTTACACACTTATACAAACTTTCTTCTCGGTTCCAGTTTTTAATGTTTATATTTCTTCCATTTTTCAGTAAAAGTAGTCTATTTCTACTATGCTATAATTAGCTTCCCCATTTAGTTTTAAAGATGTCATATTAAAACTACTGAGGAAGATAGTGTGGTTCTGCCTAAGAAGCTTTTTGACTTGGCCTGGTGTCTCACTGTTGGAGTTCTCCGGGCTCTGGCTGTAGGAGGCTCCCTGCTAGGCGGGCAGGCTATGGCGACATGTGGTTCCAAGCCCTTGATCTCCAAGCGTTTCGGTGTAAGTGAGGAAACTGAGCGTGAGCTGAAAAACGGGACAACAACACATGTATTATCACATTTTATCTGATAGGAGGGAGATGCATAAAGGCCTAAAGGAGGCAAATGAGGGAGGTGAAACAGCGTGAATGCATTAATCTGTTCACACTCCTAAATAATTATCACACACAATTATATGCCAGACTAATTAATTCAAACTTAATAGCAATATTCAAACAACAAAGCACAAAAGAGCGTCTTCCTTTTGGACAACAGACTCACACAAATGCTTCTTTAAGGAAAGACGCATTTCCTGAGTGTCTGGCCTCCTTCACCCCAGTCCCCACATAACCTGCGGAGTGGCTCAGAGCTCAAGGTCACTCTGCTGGAGGGAGTTTGAGCCAAAACTCAGACCCAGGTCTGTCCGAGGTCAAAGCCAGTGCTCTTTCTACATCTGCCGCTGCTTCCTGTAAATCAGCTCACACGGGGTCCCTTGCATTAAGGCTTGTTCCTTCCTGGCATACACCAGCTGGGCAGATCAGTGTCTTCCAAACGTCATTAATTAGACTCAGTGAAAACTGATGTAAATCTCAGCTCTTGCAAGTGTCCACCCCACCACCAGCGTGGCTACGTTTTTGCTCAATATTGCAGCCCCAACTTCTAGCACAAAAGCTCAAAATATATGCTGAATAAATAGACAAATGAGAAAAAAAAGATATTCACAAATAGCCTTGTGCATAAGAGGTCACTAAATAAACTATTGCTTGTGACTTCTTCTGCAGGCTGGAGTTTCTTCTTCCCAGAAGGTGATCCTGCAGTGACCCCACACGCTGGTTGGGATCTCACAGGTGATCCTGCAGTGACCCCACACGCTGGCTGGGATCTCACAGGTGATCCTGCAGTGACCCCACACGCTGGCTGGGATCTCACAGGTGATCCTGCAGTGACCACACACGCTGGCTGGGATCTCACAGGTGATCCTGCAGTGACCACACACGCTGGCTGGGATCTCACAGGTGATCCTGCAGTGACCACACACGCTGGCTGGGATCACACAGGTGATCCTGCAGTGACCACACACGCTGGCTGGGATCACACAGGTGATCCTGCAGTGACCACACAGGCTGGCCGGGATCTCACAGGTGATCCTGCAGTGACCACACAGGCTGGCCGGGATCTCACAGGTGATCCTGCAGTGACCACACAGGCTGGCCGGGATCTCACAGGTGATCCTGCAGTGACCACACATGCTGGCCGGGATCTCACAGGTGATCCTGCAGTGACCACACAGGCTGGCCGGGATCTCACAGGTGATCCTACAGTGACCACACACGCTGGCCGGGATCTCACAGGTGATCCTGCAGTGAGCACACACGCTGGCCGGGATCTCACAGGTGATCCTGCAGTGAGCACACAGGCTGGCCGGGATCTCACAGGTGATCCTGCAGTGAGCACACACGCTGGCTGGGATCTCACAGGTGATCCTGCAGTGACCACACACGCTGGCCGAGATCTCACAGGTGATCCTGCAGTGAGCACACATGCTGGCTGGGATCTCACAGGTGATCCTGCAGTGACCACACGCTGGCTGGGATCTCACAACACCAGAATAAGGGTCAGCAATCCAACAGTCTGTGAGTCATAAGAGATGGACAACACTACTGAAGGTCTCCACCCCCGTCTTTAATTGGCAACTCAGGCTGACCAAGGAATCTACCTGGAGAGGCCCCAAAGAGGAGAGAGGAGAAGGCAATAGTGCCCCTGAGAGACAACTGGAGTTCTGAGGATTGGGAGCGTGGAGGGAGGTCCAGCTCAATTGGCAGTCCTCCTTCTGGGAACTCAGACCCCAGGGGCTGGAATTCAGATTCCAGCTTCAGTCAGCCACGCCCCTGACAGGATCAGAGTCACCAGGAGAACTAAAGGCTCCACACCTCCTTATACTGGTGGGGGAGCTGCGGGCTGGCAAGTACCACCTGCCGGACAGGAGAGGAAAAGCACCAATTCTAAAGGCCTCATAGGAGGGTCTCATTCTCAGGAAAACTCCATACCCTCCCAATGAGACCTGGGCCTCACTAGACTGGGAAAATCTGACTAGGGTTGACCATATCTGAGGAGACCCACCCACAAAAAGGTTACATAGAGGCAGAGCAAGAAACAGAAAAAACAAGAGGGGAAAAATTCTGATCAACTAAATAGAACCTAAGTTAGAGGTCTAGAATAAGTTGAACTGAATAACAGAGGCCAGAGAACAAAGCCAACCAACAAGAAAACCACTAGGTAAAAAACAGAAAACAAGCTCCAAAATAAACTAATCAAGAAAATCAGATGCCTAGACAACTTAAGATAACAAGCCATACCAGGAAACACAAAAACATGGACCAGCCAAAGGAACAAACTAATAGCTCAGCTGAGACACAGGAGTGGAGGCAACTAATGCTAAATAAATTTGATGAAATGAAGGAAGATATAGCAAAAGAGCTGAAGGATATAAAGAAGACACTGGCTGACCATAAAGAAGAATTCATAAACTTAAAAAAACAAATGGCAGAACTCATGGGAATGAAAGCCACAATGGAGATGAAAAACACAATGGAGGGACACAACAGTAGATTTGAACAGGCAGAAGAAAGGATCAGTGAACTGGAAGACAGGTCATTCGAATTCATACACGCAAAAGAACAGATGGTGAAAAAAATGGAAAAATATGAGCAGGGTCTTAGGGAGCTGAGCGACAACATGAAATGCACAAATATACGTGTTATGGGTATCCCAGAAGGAGAAGAGAGGGGAAAAGGGGCAGAAAGAGTAATAGAAGACATATTCACTGAAAATTTCCCTACTCTTATAAAAGACGACAGAAAATTAGAGATTCAAGAAGTACAACGTACCCCAAATAGAATAGATCCCAATAGACCTACTCTAAGACACTGACTGGTCAGATTGTCCAATGTCAAAGACAAAGAGAGGATTCTGAAAGCAGCAAGAGAAAAACAATCCATCACATACAAGGGAAGGTCAATAAGACTATGTACAGATTTCTCTGCAGAAACCTAGTGAATGGATGCATGTGTGATGCTCTCCTTGCCACGTGCGTAGATAGAGGGGCCGGCGGGCATCCGTTTACTAGGATTGTTTCAGAAATCACAATGGATCACAGCACAGTTGCTTTGATCATGGCATGGGCTGCTTCTGGGTAAGCTTCTGAGGAGATGGAGGGAATCAGGAGCCCTGTGGAGAGAAAGCCACACCTCGCCACTTGTGGAGCGTTGCCTCCTCTGCTCATTCAAACTTCCCTGGGACCCTCGGCTGATCCCCAGGACCCTAGCCTGTTCCCCAGGACCCTCGCCTGTTCCCCAGGACCCTTGGCTGATCCCCAGGACCCTCAGTTGTTCCCCAGGACCCTTGCCTGATCCCCGGGACCCTCGGCTGATCCCCAGGACCCTCGCCTGATCCCCGGGACGCTCGCCTGTTCCCCGGGACCCTCGGCTGATGCCCAGGACCCTCGGTTGTTCCCCAGGACCCTCGCCTGATCCCCGGGACCCTCGGCTGATCCCCGGGACCCTCGCCTGTTCCCCGGGACCCTCGCCTGATCCCCGGTCACTTGCTCCTCTCCCACTGCCTGTGAGGCCTGCGCTGACTTCCCCACCCCCGGGGCGTGAGCAACCGGAGGCCGACAGCGCTGCTCTCGGTAGGAGCCGCTCCACTGTGGAGGTGATACTGGGAGTAAAAACCTTCGCATGCGTCATTCTGTGTTCAGTCAGGGAAACAAAAGCCACTCTGCATCTCCAAGATTTACAGGTTTTTCTTTCTTTAAATTTTTCTCTCTCTTTATGTTTATTTTGAAATGACCTCAAATTTACAGAAAAGTTGTAAGAATAATTCAAAGGACTCTTATGCACCAGTCACCCGGATTCACCAGTTATTATTTCACCAATTTTCCTTTTCGTCCTCTTTCTGGGTACAAGTATTATTTTTTTCTGGGCCGTCTGAGAGGAAGTTGTAGACATGACGGGCCCTCCACCATGTGTTTCTGGAGGGTATTCACTTGCACAACCACAGTGCAGCTATCAAAACCAGGAGATTTACCTCTGCCAGAATTCAGCCCTGCTGCCCAACCCACAGGCCTCGCCTGTCTTTCAGGTCTTGGGGTTTCTCGGCCCACGGCAGTCATCAGGAACCCCGACTCGGGGCTGGCCAGGCCTCCTTGCTGCCCCCAGGGCCACACGGTCCCTCCTTCTTTTCCACCTTCCAGAATTCTCATAAATGCCTCTCCTTAGCACACTTTAACCCAGAGGCCTGTGGGGAAAGGGGTCCTGGGAAATACCCTTCCTGACTTCCTCTCTGGATGCAGAAGTCTCCACGGAATGTGGGGCCGCGGCCTGAGTCTACAGTGGCTTACCCAGGAGAGCCACCGTGTCAGTTCAGCATCTACACACATGCTTTCACCACATATAAACTTCCAGAAGTGACAGTACCATGTGCTGCCTGAACCAATGCAATCCAGCGTCCCACAGAGAGGAAGGTAGAGATGACCTTAAGGCACTGACACCATCTGTGGGCAATGCACATTCCTTTCTTACTTTGGTCATAACTTTCCATAATTTCCTGAATGCAAAGATTAAACTGTAAATTGACCACTGCTAATAGGCTTTATGTTCAGTAGAAGGAGAAGGGCAAAAAATATAGTTATATATATACATACAGTACACAAGGACACAGGAAGAGAAGGTGCTTGGCCACATGCCCAGTTTTCACCACTGGTCACGTGGCCAGAGCTGGTCCTTCTTCTACTGCCCATTCTTTATTTTTCTGCTGGCACCTCAACAAATCGTGATTCTTTGCCTGAAGACTCTGAATAACTGACTAATGGTCCTACTTTTACCACATCTTCCATTAACTTAAACACTGGACACTGGGTAGGTCCCTGAGAGAGCTCTGCTTCTGCCCCCAGTGTGTAGGGACAGCACGATTTTCCCTGGTGGTCTGGTTTGCTAGCGCTGCTGTTATGCAAAATACCAGAAATGGATTGGCTTTTATGAAGGGGATTTATTAGGTTACAAATTTACAGTCCTAAGGCCATAAAAGTGTCCAAACTAAGGCACCAACCAGAGGACACCTTCACTGAAGAAAGGCTGATGGTGTCCGGAACACCTCTGTCAGATGGGAAGGCACGTGGCTGGCATATGCTGTTCCTTTGCTCCCGGGTTCTGGTTTCAAAATGGCTTTCTCCAAAATGTATTTGGGGGTCTACCTGTCTTAGCTTCTCTCTCTCAGCTCCTGCACTTCATGTTTCTTTCTCCTAGGACATCTGTCTGTAAGCATCTGGGTGTCCTCTCTTGGCTTCTCTGGGGCAAACTCTGAGCTTTATCTCTTAGCTTAGCATTTCCAAGTGTCCTTCTGTCTGTATCTCCAAGCATCTCTAAGAATCTCTGTCTGCTCCTTCAATTTCTGTGTGTCCTGGCTTAGTGCTCTGTGCATCTCTGTGCTCTCTGTGAGAGCTCTCTTTAGAGGACTCCAGTAAACTAATCAAGACTGACCCTGAATGGGATGAGTCAAATCTCCATGGAAACATTCAATCAAGAAGTCACACCCTAACCAAAAGACTACTAAGTCTGGCCTCACGAGATTGCATTAAAGACCACGGCTTTTCTGGGGGACATAATGTATCCAAACAGGCACACCTTGCTCATTAGAATCTATCATTGCAAACTGATTCTCTCCTTGCCTCTTGGCTCTAAGTGGCCAGGCCTCCATCTCAGCTTCCAGCTCAAGGAAACCATTGCTGTATTTTCTGGAGGAAGCATTCTTTGCTTGGGAACTAAGACCACTAAATCAGCAGAAACCAAAAGTTGAAGGAGCAAAAAGCATACGTTTTGTGATTCTGGAGCCAGCCACTCCCACCCCACACTCTGGTTCCTGAACCCATAGATTCTGACTTTGGGGAAACAGCATCTCATATTGGTGCTGGTTCAGAGCACGTGCCTCGTAGGACAGGACCTCGGGCCTGCAGAGTGCCAGCCCCCAGCTGATGCTGCAAGTGCAGTCTCCATGGGCTGCTCCCTCAGCCACCCGCTTCTGTGAGGGGCGCACGGAGCGGACCCTGACTCCAGCTCTCCCTTTTTGCTGTGAAATGAGTCCTTGGACTGAAGCAGTTCTGTGTAGGCATTCAAGTGATGAAGGGGGCACTGATTTCACCCACAGATAGTGCTGACAGTGAACCCACAGGTCACATTGTCTTTTCAGTGTAAAAAAATGGCTGTCCTTCCATTGCAGGAGGGGCACGGTGACATCTACCCCTGCCTGCCTGGCCCCCACATCTTACTGCACAAGGGCTCTGTTGTTGGCAGGTTGGGTTCTCTTCAAGGGCCATAGCCCGGGCAGCCTGTGGGGAGAAGCCCATGGCTTGTAGCCCATGTGTAACTTCCCTGCCTGTCACTCTTAGCCCACTGAGGAGACACGGGGGTGGTTGGAATGCTGAGTGACGGGCATGGGATGGGGCTCCTTGCCCCCGATTAGTGGGGTCCTACTCATCAGTTGTCCTTAGGTAAACATTCCTGTGTGGCACAGAGATCTTCACACCCTCAAGTAACTTCGGTCTCTCAATTATTTATAAAATGTTATTGAGAACCTATTATATGCATATGTTATTGAGAACCATTACAAAGGTAAGATACTCAAGATTCGTTTATTGAACACATACATGGCATAATGCTGTTTGAGCTTTTAAAAACATCAAGCTCCTGTTGAGGCTCTGAGAGGATAAGTAACTTGCTCAAGTCACCAAGCTGTAGAGTTGTTAAGCCAAGCTCCGTATTGAGTTGGTTCCAGGTTTCTCTAATGCCACAGCCCATTGCTCTTCTCATGAAGAACGTGTATTATACTTCCCGAAGCATGCTATGAAAAAGGAATAGGTAGCCGGAGAATGGCAAGTTTAATCCTGTCTGGAAATGGGATTGAAGAAGATTTCTCTGAGTTTGAAGAGTGAATGAATTCTCCCATCAGAGCAGAGACGAAGGGGAGAGGTTGTGGCCAGGGACGGCGGGAGCGGCTGCAGATGAGGGGAGGAAGGTCAGTTGGATACAGACTGTGAACATTCCTTCATGCGATCAGTGGGTAGCACAGGACAGTTCAGAGGAGAGACAATCATAACTGTTTAGACTTGTTTGAGCGCCTGAAAGAACGTGGGTATGAATTGGAGCTGGTGAGAGAACAGAGGCAGGGAAACCAGTAAAGACTTTCTCCTAATAACCTAAGTAAAAGATGGCAAAAATTTTGAGCTGTATCAAGGACAATAAAGAAGATGGGACTGATTAGAGGTATTTTGAGATATTACTACAGGATTGGAGATCACTTGCCCATGAGGAATGAAAAATAAAAAGGCAATGATTTCAAGTTTTCAATCGTTCATGACTTGGACAGGTGACCAAGATAGAGACTTTAGAGAAGGTTTTGGGGTGTGGGGTGTTGATAAGATAATGAGTCTAGTTTGGGGTATGTTGAGTTTGGAGCATCTGCAAGGTGTCCAGGGGGATACGAATAGTTTACACGTGGAGATTTAAGTCTGAAGCTTGGTGAGACCGTGCCATGCAGGGGTAATAAGTCGGATTGCTGAAGCCACGGCAGCAAATGGGATTGTGGGAAAGGTGGCTCTCTACAAGACCAGGGCACAGGGCTGAACGATGGACGTGCCTGCGTTTAACTCCAAGCAGACAGGGGCCGTGTCCATTTTGTCTACTACTCAAACCCCAGTGTTGCGCATAGTGTCTGGCTCAAAGCAGGCAATGCATTTTTCTTAAATGAATGAATAATGAATAATGAATGAATGAAAGGAAGAAGAGGAATCTGTAAGGAGCCTGAGAAAAATGGCAATAATAGTTGGAAATGCAGCTCAAAAGTAGTGTTATGGGATTCCCAAGGCAAGATTAAGTATCAATATATGAAATGCTCAGGTTATATCATGTTTATTAAATTATACACTATATGCACAGATGGCAGATTAACCTTCCCTAAACCTTATTAATTAATCACATCATTACTCATCTCAAAAATCTCAAACGTTTTCAAAAGACATAAAATTAAAACTTCTCTATGTGACAATTAATATTTCCTACATTTTGGCACTGATCTGTGTTTCCAGTCTTCCTGCTCACTGTTTTGAATCCTTTCTTTTATCCATGTTCCTCTCCTAACCCTTTCCTTGAAAAGTCAGGTTTCTGCCTAAATCCAAGATTTGTCCATTTTCCTTACTTTCCTTTTTAAAGTTTACCTTTCAGCACTCAACCAAAGTCACATTTAATTGAGAGGGCTCTGAAGGACTTAGTACACATTCATATACACTTCCCCTGAATTCTTTCTTGCCAAGATCATGCCTCATGACACTAGTGTTTTGAGGATTTACAAAATCAAAGAACAACCTCGGATTATCTTGTCATAGGTCAAACCCAGCATTTCTTTTCCTGGGTGTCAGCAGTCCCGAAGGGCCGTATCAAGTCTGGGCTGTGTTTTCATTGATTTTGAAGATCCTATCCGCAGTGCTCACAGCAGTAGTGACACTAGAAAAAAAGAAAGAGAATGACAACCGCAAAGGGACACTTTCTCAAATTTTCCTGTCACCTTTCTACTAGCCACTCTGGAGGCTAAGAAAATTCACAGTTAGTTTTTGTTTGAAACTCTCTAGTGCCTGGTGGATGTAGTGCTTGTATTGCAAATGAGGGAAAATGTAGATGTGGGTGCTGGATGGTGGTGCTCGTGGAGATGAGGATGTGGGTGCTGGATGGTGGTGCTCATGGAGGTGAGGATGTGGGTGCTGGATGGTGGTGCTCATGGAGGTGAGGATATGGGTGCTGGATGGTGGTGCCCATGGAGATGAGGATGTGTGCTGGATGGTGGGCCTCATGGAGGTGAGGATGTGGGTGATGGATGGTGATGCTCGTGGAGATGAGGATGTGGGTGCTGGATGGTGATGCCCATGGAGGTGAGGATGTGGGTGCTGGATGGTGGTGCTCGTGGAGACGAGGATGTGGGGGCTGGATGGTGGTGCTCATGGAGGTGAGGATGTGGGTGCTGGATGGTGGTGCCCATGGAGATGAGGATGTGTGCTGGATGGTGGGCCTCATGGAGGTGAGGATGTGGGTGATGGATGGTGATGCTCGTGGAGATGAGGATGTGGGTGCTGGATGGTGGTGCTCATGGAGGTGAGGATGTGGGTGCTGGATGGTGGTGCCCATGGAGATGAGGATGTGTGCTGGATGGTGGGCCTCATGGAGGTGAGGATGTGGGTGATGGATGGTGATGCTCGTGGAGATGAGGATGTGGGTGCTGGATGGTGATGCCCATGGAGGTGAGGATGTGGGTGCTGGATGGTGGTGCTCGTGGAGATGAGGATGTGGGGGCTGGATGGTGGGGCTCATGGAGATGAGGATGTGGGGGCTGGATGGTGGGGCTCATGGAGATGAAGATGTGGGAGTTGGAGGTTGGTACTCAATGTAGGTTGCATAGAGGTGGGTGCTGGATGGTGGCATTCAGGGAGATGTAGAAATAGTTCTGGGAGTGGTAGTGAATTTTCTCTTTTCATATCCACTTAGCCCATTTAGAGGGCCATCTCACTGATTCTTTTTATAATTCAGTTGTCAAGTCCTAGGAGAAATATTTTCTTTTGTGTTAAAAAAGCATGGTTTTGTGTTCTCACCACATCTTTTATTGCTCTCATCACACTAAGTTTTAACTGTTTGTTTAACTGTTGTCTACCCCATCGATGTTTGAGGGCAGAGGCCATGTTTTATTAAGTATTCCAAATTTCTGTTTGGTGACTTGAATTGTTGATATTTGATAAATATTTTCTGCATGAACAAATGAAAATGAATGGATTGCTAGATGTTCCATAATTATCACAGCAAATGACCTAATGTTTCAAGTCTCTTTGTTTCTGTTGGTGCTGTTCTCTGCTTTTAAGTATCTAGAGGAATTTTACTATGCACAGGAAGATTAAGGGGGAAAAGGAAAGAAAGAAAAAGTACATGAGTGGGAAGAGTCAAAAGGTGATGATCAGCATGTGTTAGATTTAGTGGGGGTCATTTCTGTGAGATGGTGAGCAGAAAATAGGGAACTTGATGACCAACGCCTAGAGCCCATTGAAACTACCAAGTGAATATTACGGAAGGATAGGCTGAAGACCAACTTGAAAATCCTCAGGAGAAACAGCAGTTCCCAGGAAAGCAAGAGAGAAGATCTTGGCAGAACCCAAGAAGGGTGGCAGGACATGGGGCGGGGGCAAAGCAGGGTTCTGAGGGTCAGCACCCGAGACTCCGCCTGCCATGTGGGTGGTCCTGGGATTTGCACTTGGAGGGAAAAGCTTCAATAACCAGAATGACGGCATTGGGCGTGCAGGGCGCTACCTGGAAGTCGGCAGGTGCTGCCACAAGTCACCCTGGCACCAGACCAGTCAAACCAAAACTGGTTATGTTGAGGGCTGGAACTCAGCACGGCCATTCACCAAACGCGGAGAATAAACGACACTGAGCTGACACTCAGAGCTTTGCTGGGGCTGCCCAGGGCTTGGCTTCTGCTCCACTTGCCTCAGGCTGCTGGGAAGTGGACCAGTAAACATAATTTACCGTAGATTCCTGTTTTCCCTCTCCCTATTGTCTAAATATGAAAGAACTGGGCAGAATTCCACATCAGTCTCTGACAGACCCCATTTCAATGCCGAATTCAGCTTGGAGCCAGTGGATCTCTTGCTGTAAGGATGAGCAAGCAGAAAGACCAGACATGAGACAAAATACTTGAGTCCCAGAGAAGAGGGGGACGACCAAGGTCAGAGCAAGTGTCTTCCTCTGAAATACACTAGATGTGACAGACGAGGGGACGTCCTGAATCTCGCACTGTGCAGTTCAGGAGAACATGGCGCCCAAAAACAAAAGAGAAAATACTTAGATAAGAGAGGCTGTGTGGAGCTGAGAGATGCAGAACAAAAGTCACACTGGAGGCAGTGACCGTCAGCGTGGGTGCCGCAGAAAGTAAGGCTGTAAAGCAGGAGACAGACCAGAAGAGTCTCCCAGAATTCAGGGAGAAGAACAGAGAACAATGGCACATGGAGCGTGGGCCTAGGAGAGTCGAGTGGTCTGTGAGCCCTGCTGCGAATACATCCACTCCACCCCACACACTCACCCACACCAGTACACACACTCATCCACACGACCACACACTCATCCACTCCACCACACACACTCATCCACACCAGTACACACACTCATCCACACGACCACACACTCATCCACTCCACCACACACACTCACCCACACCAGTACACACACTCATCCACATGACCACACACTCATCCACTCCACCACACACACTCATCCACACCAGTACACACGCTCATCCACACCACCACACACACATCCACTCCACCCCACACACTCACCCACACCAGTACACACACTCATCCACACGACCACACACTCATCCACTCCACCACACACACTCATCCACACCAGTACACACGCTCATCCACACCACCACACACACATCATCCACACCACCATGCACACTCACCCACACCAGTACACATGCTCATCCACACCACCACACACGCTCATCCACACCCACACTCATCCACACCACACACACATCATCCACACCACCATGCACACTCACCCACACCAGTACACACGCTCATCCACACCACCACACGCTCATCCACACCACCACACACACATCATCCACACCACCATGCACACTCACCCACACCAGTACACATGCTCATCCACACCACCACACACTCATCCACACCACCACAGACATGTGCACACACACACATCTACACCCACATACCAGCAAACACACATACACAGATGCACCACACATGTGCACACACATATCCATCATGCACACCCCAACATACATGCATGCACACACACCTACATGTTCATAGCAACACACATACAAACATACACACCAATACCTACACCCACCAACACACACATGCACTACATCCATACACCAACACACACTAACACATACCAACACCCACACACACTCACATCTACTTCCCACACACACAATATATATGTCCACATCACACACTTACCAACACATACAATCTTAGCACACACACTAACACACACATCAACACACACACACCATCATACATCAACACACACACTAACACATATTCACCAACATCCACACACTCATGTCTACTTCACACACACATCAACATATACATCCACACCATATGCTCACCAACATATTCATTTACACCACACACACTAACACACACACCAACATATCACCAACATACACAGAGACACACATCAATACACACCAACACACATCTACATCACACATACTCACCAACATCTACAAATACACATTCACATCTATTTCACACACATACTCATAAACATACACATCCACACCACACACACTAATACATACACAAGCATACACATACTAACACACAAACATTAACACATGTAATTTTTGTAATTTTTGCATGTATGAGGTGATATCACCTTTTTTCCTGATGCTACTGGTCTTTGGCCCCAAGAAATAATGTGGACGTGCCAGAGAAGACAATAAAGATCTAAAATATATTCCCCCTGGGTTTCCTATTTAGATGATGTGTATGCTCCCAACCCTTTGGGGTCTCTGGATCCCACCAGTAAGATGGCATGTGGTTTGTAAGGGCAGCAGTCCTCCCTATGACACATGGTCCTGTATTGTCTGCTGAGGGGAAAATGCATCACGTGCTTGACTGTTGAGGCAGACGTGCCCACAGATCTCACAGGAGGCAGGCTTCCAGTTCTGTGGGGTTTATAAAATTTACCCTCCCAAAGAAATTCTCCCAACTCTGTTTTCTTCACATTGATGAGGGTTGGGTTAGGAGGAACTTAGGTTTGTCCTCTAGCAGGGAATTGGGATGATATGTCCCGTCTTTCCAAGGTGGGCTTTGATGTGGTTGTTTGATATTTTCTGCACCATGTCCACAGAAGAGCCCCAACTCAATTCTGGCTGATGGACAGTATGAACTGATGGATTCTAGAAATATCCTTGCAAATGCATTATCCTTACAGAACGAAGGAGAGAAGTAAGACTTCCTGGGCCCAGCAGGATAAGTTCAAACAGGGCAACTTACAAAATTGTTTGGAGACCAGAACATAAAGGCCAGATAAATAAAGTTTGTTACTTAAACTTTCCAGAGGCGGGGCAAGATGGCAGCATAGGGAAGTGTGGAATTTAGTTAGTCCCCTAGAGCAACAAGTAAATAACCAGGATCAACTAGTAAATAGTCTGGAAAAAATGTTTGGGGGACATCTGTGACCAGACATACATCATACACCAGTCTGCAATGGGTGGAACAGCTGAGATAGCAGCACAGAACTGTAAGTAAAACCCCCCAAACTTCAGAGCTGGTGCCCCTCCCCCAGCGGAATGGCAGGTTCAGTTGGAACACTTCCCTGTGGGAAAATGAAGTGGGAGCAAGGGAGGGTATCTCAACCAAGCTCCAATCACAGTTTTAATGAACATATTTGGACTACTGTATACAAGCAATTAGCATGCATAAACCTGGAGCAAGCAGTAAAGGAACCCTGAGGTCTCTCCCTGCAGAAAGGAGGTGGGGCTGATGGAAAAAAATAATAAATAGATAGATAGATGATAGATAGATGATAGATAGATAGATAGATAGACAGATAGATAGATAAAAACAGAGGCTTTTGGAGTCAGCTGAGCTCAGAACACTGGAAAAAGGCTGGATCCTGAGAAAAGGGGCACATAGTACTGGGTACCAATTCTGGTCAAACAGTGAAACTGGGAGGCTGGGGACTGGCTCTGAAAAGGGGATTTCTTTCTTTTTTCTTTTTTTCTCTCACTCTAAGTAGCTCACTAGAGAAAGCCTCAGGCATTTACAATTGTCAGCACTGACCCAGGCAAGGGTGGAGTTAAGATAGAGAGACAAAGAAGTCAAGTGCATGAGACAATTCCCTAAAGGGCTTATCTTCCCTAAGAGAAGGGGGGAGGTGGGGACAAAATTACGTGGCTGCTCTCTCTCAGAGAACTCAGGCCCTAGGGACTGGGGAAAAGAAAAACAAAACAGAAACAACTTAGGCTGGACCAGGACAGGGTCCACTGAGAATCAAAGGCACCATACCTCTTTACACCAGTGGGGAGTTGCAGGCTGACAATCACCACCTGCTAGACAGGAAAGGAAAAGCACAGAGTCTAAAAGCCTCACAGGAAAGTCTGACAATCTGCTGGGTCTCACCCTAAGGGATGCTTGATAATGATTACACCCTCCTCCTGGGACCTGGGCCCATCTGGTCTGGGAAAATCTGATTGGGGTAATCAGGGAAATCAGATGCTTAGACAACAAAGAATTATGATTAGCACAAGGAAAAATGAAGATATGGCCCAGTCAAAGGTAAAAACTTAGACTTCCAGTGAGATACAGGTGTTGAAACAACTAATTAAAGAAGTTCAAATGAATCGTCTAAACCAAATCAATTAGCTGAAGGAAAATGTGGCAAAAGAGATGAAGGATATAAGAAGACACTGGATGACCACAAAGAAGAATTTGTAAGCTTGAAAAGGCAAATGGCAGAACTTATGGAAATGAAAGGCAAAACAGAAGAGATGAAAAAACAGTGGTGACCTATAACAGCAGATTTGAAAGGGCAGAAGAAAGGATTCATGAACTGGAGGACAGGAAACAGGGAAAAGAATGGAAAAATATGAGCAGAGTCTCAAGGAACTGAATGACAACATGAAACACATGAATATGCATGTCATGGGTGTCCCAGAAGGAGAAGAGAAGGAGAAGGGGACAGAAAGAATAATGGAGAAAATAATCACTGAAAATTTCCCATCTCATATAAAGACATAAAATTTCAGATCCAAGAAGTGCAGTATACCGTAAATAGGAATATCCAAATAGACCTACCTTAAGACACTTAATAATCATATTATGAAATATCAGAGACAAAGAGAGAATTCTGAGAGCAGCAAGAGAAAAGCAATCCACCACATCCAAGAGAAGCACTGTAAGTCTATGTGTGGATTTCCCAGTAGAAACCACAGAGGTGAGAAGGCAGTGGTATGATATATTTAAGATAGTAAAAAAGAAAAACTACCAACCAAGAATTATATATCCAGCAAATATTTAAAATAATTTCAGACAAACAGACACTGAGAGAGTTTGTGAACTAGATACCTGCTTTAAAAGAAATAAAAAGGGAGCACTACAGGCAGACAGGAAAAGCAAGGAGAGAGAGGTTTGGAGAAGAGTGTAGAAATGAAGACTATCAGTAAGGGTAAAAAGAGAGAGAGAGGAAAAGAAAAATAAAATATAATATGTAAAATCCAAAAGACAAAATGGTAGACAGTAGACATGTTGAGTGAAATTAGCCAGAAACAAAAGGGCAAATACTGTATGGTTTCAGTAATATGAACTAACACTGATGCATGAACTCTGAGAGTTAACGTTGAGAACACAGGTTATCAGGAGACAGAAAGAGGTTAGAGATAGAGCATTCGATGTTGAAGGAGTACAGAAATGATCCAGAAATGGATAGCACATTACTGTGTGGTAGCAGCACAATATTGTAAGTACGCTGAACAAAGATGACACCAGAAGGAAAGATAGAAGATAAAGACTGGGATTATATAACTTAGAAAAATCTACAGTGGTCAGTGATGGTGATTAAATGTCCAAAAATAAAAATGTGCTTGCATAAGGGAAAACAAATGAATGTCAACATTGCAAGGTGTTGAAAATTGGATGGTATAGGGGAAAAATACAATCAATGAAAACTGCAGTCTATAGTTAACAGTAACATTGTAAGATGCTTCCATTAATTGTAACAAAGGCAATATACCAAAGCTAAGTGTCTATAAGAAGGGGATATAATGGAGTGGTATGGGATTCTTGGTATTGTCTGACTTTACATTGTATTTTATTTTTATTTTCTTCATTTATTTTTTATATTCCTCATTTTTTTTTAAATCCTCTTTGCAGATGAAATGGAAATATCCTCATACAGACAGTGGTGGTGAGTGCCTAACAATGTGATTATACCAGGAATTATTGATTGTTTACTTAGGATGGATTGTATAGTGTGTGAATAAAACTGTTTAAAAAATAAACAGAGGGATACAAGTGCTGGAGAAAATGTGAAGGGAAGGATGTACCTACTCACTGTTGATGGGGAAGTAGAATGTGCAGCCCATCTGGAGGGCAGTGTGGTGGTTCCACAGGAAGCTAAGCATGGGTTTGCCCTATGGTCCTGCAACCCCATTACTGGGTATATACTAGGAAGAACTGAGAGCAGGGACATGAATGGACTTTTGAACATTGCTGAACTGTGTTTATAGCAGCAGTTTTCATGATCTCCAATGGATGGAGGTGGCCTAAGGGTACATTCACTGAAAAGCAGAATAGTGAACTGTGGTTTAACTAGGTGAAAGGACCTTAAGGACAGTATGTTGAGTGAAATAAGCCAGAATCAAAAAGGCAAATATTATAACACCTCATTAATATGGATTAACTATAATGTGCATACTCTGAGATTTGAATCTGAGAGTGTAAGGTATCAGGGGAAGGCTTATTGTAAAGGTTTCTAGATTGTAAGCTCTTACAGCAGTCACATTCATTCATGAGTTGTAATGGTTGTCTCTAAATTCTGAGATGATGAGCTGTTTGTGTATAACCTAGTCAGTCCCTGTAACTTCAGGTATCTGTTTGACACCTGAAACTCAGAGCCAGAATTCAGCAGCTATGAATGTCAGTATTAACCCATACAGCAATTGTTTAAAAAAAAGAAAAGCTGGAAAACAGAGCAGACTTCAATTAGAGATATCAGTGAAATGGACTTGGTTGGGACTAAGGTAAATCACACTAAAGGGTAAAGGATGATATTGATGGTGTTTTTAAAACTTCACCTTCTGTGTGAGACCAAAGAAAAAGATGCTTATTTGTGGAAAATCTATATTTTCTGTAGCGCACTATATAATTTAACTTGCATGTTCAGTTTATTCAAACACCATAATTACATGGAACCTTGAATAGGAGGTGAGATCTGTTTGGTTTGTACAGATTAGCATGAAACCCCAATACATCCCTGAGTAATTTGGGCAGAGAATAAAAAGTATTTGCAATGCCTCCTTGAGGGACTGGGGAAAATCAGAAACATTAAAGCATTGGGGATCACCAGTTTAGTAGGCCAATCCCTCGATCTCGGGGCTTGCCCTTATGAAGCTTGTTACTGCAAAGGAGAGGATAAGCCTATTTAAAATTGTGCCTGAGTCACCTGCAGAGAACCTCTTTTGTTGCTCAGATGTGGCCTCTCTCCCTAAGCCAACAATGCAGGTGAACTCACTGCCCTCCCCCCTATATGGAACATGACTCCCAGGGATATAAATGTCCCTGGCAATGTGGGACATGACTCCTGGGGATGAACCTGGACCTGCCATCATGGGATTGAGAAAGCCTTCTTCACCAAAAGAGGGAAGAGAAATGAAACAAAATAAAGTTTCAGTGGCTGAGAAATTTCAAATAGAGTCAAGAGGTCACTCTGGAGGGTATTTCTTATGCATTACATAGACATCCCTTTTCAGTTTTTAGTGTATTGGGTTAGC
Source organism: Choloepus didactylus (assembly GCF_015220235.1). NCBI lineage: Eukaryota > Metazoa > Chordata > Mammalia > Pilosa > Megalonychidae > Choloepus > Choloepus didactylus. Next base: position 854,588 of record NC_051311.1, read on the forward strand.
TAGAAGGAAATACCTGAAACTGTTGAACTGCAACCCAGCAGCCTTTATTCTTGAATATGATTGTATAATTATATAGCTTACACTGTGTGACTATGTGATTGTGAAAATCTTGTAGCTTATACTCCTTTTATCCAGTGTATGGACAGATGAATAGAACAATGGGGTCAAAAAGTAAATGAAAAATAGTGGGAAGAGAGGTAGGAGATGTTTCGGGCATTCTTTTTTACTTTTATTTTTCTTCTTTTTTATTTTTTGGAGTAAGGAAAATGTTCAAAAATTAATTGCGAAGATGAATGCACAATTGCTTGATGATACTCTGATCAATTGTACACTTCGGATAATTATATGGTATGTGAATATATCTCAGTAAAATTGAATTTAAGAAAAGAGAGAATATGGGAAAAACTGACAAAAGCATTACTAATTTTTTGGAAAAAATAGCTCTGTATAATCAAGCTATAAAGCAAAAAAAAAAAAACAAAACATGCCTACATTTTTATCAGAAAAAATAATGCAAAATCTAAGTTCATGTGAGTTATTCTTTTTTCTAAACATTAGTGTATAGTTATAATCTTAAATGTTCATAAATAAAAAATGAAAAAAATCTTAAAAAAAGTTTCCAGACCAGGGAAAATATCCAAATCCATGAATTAAAAAGTTTAAGTATAAAAATAAATAAAAGAGACTAACATATAAACTCACTTAATGGATATTGTGCAATATAAAAATTCTATAAGTATCAGAAAATAATGGAAAAGTGTGGTTAGATAACTGAAGGGAAAATATGAACCCCAGGAGTTCTACGTAGACACATTGTACATGACTGAAAGAAACAGAAAGATATTCGTGGATATTTAAGGGCTGAGGAAGTAAACAATTCTTATACCTTTCCAGAAAATAGTACTCAGAATTTTACTAGTTAGTAGACCAAGAGTGAGTCTAACTAAAGGATTTAAAGAAGGGGAAATTGGGAACTGTGTCAGTACATGTTGAAATCAGATAAACGTAAGTTAAGCTTAAATAAGTGTGGTCAGTATTACTAGAAACAGGGTAGAAAGAAAATCCTAGAAGAAAAATACAATATATAATCAGACTTTTGCTTCTGGAAAAGATGGAAGAGATATACTTTTCCCTGTTCTTTCTGCTAAGTAAAATTTAAAACTCTGGACATTTTATATAAAGCCAATATTAAAGGCTCTGAGAGGTGGAGAGGAGGAGGCTGATAGCTGGGACACTGGGATCCAAGGAACAACGTGGAGGTGAGCTCCCTAGACTTGGAGCTGGAGAATTTGACAACCCAAAAATGCAAACAGGCACAGACCAAAAAAAAAAAGAGCCCCAGTATAATATTTCTTTCTCTAGCCAAAGGACGAGGAGAGGGGCAGCCTAGCAAGACAGAACAGTCTTTGACAATAACCACCCCGTTCCAGGCGAACGCCACAGCCGCCACTGTGCCCCCTGTCAGCGAAGGTGGAGTAGGGGTCCAGCCCTCACCCCCACCCAGGGTGCTGAGGCTCCCAACCCCTTGGCATCATGGGTTCTCATGTGCCCTGGGCAGGGTCGAGCCCCCCCGTACCCCACCACACACACCGGGGTATCAGCAGAGACAAGGGGGGAGCCTGGGCTCCTACCCCCACTTCGGGGGTCAGAGGAGGCCTAACGGGCAGTTAGGACTTTCACTTCCACCCAGCAGGAGCAGGGCCACCCATTTGATGTGAGTGGGACCACCTGGGAGCAGCACCGAGGCATTCCGACAACTTCCCGGCTGCAGCAAAGAGCCCCTCCCCTTCCAAGGTCAACAGAAGTGAGTGGGACACTCGGGCTTCTACCCTGCTCCGCGGTGATGAGGTGCTGCCCACACTGCCTGCTGGAGTGATGTCAGAGAAAGCCAGATAAATTAGAAGGGTTAACTAACATACACTGTGTCATAAAACAACTGAATATCTAAAATGCCAGATTTTAATAAAAAAATCACTTGTCATCCCAAGAACCAAAAAAACTCAACTTGATTGAAAAAAAAAAAAAAACACCAATAAATAGATATTAGCACTGAGGTGACAGAGATGTTAGAATTATCTGACAAAGACTTTAAAGCATCCATAAAAACTGTTCCGATGAGTGTGAGGTTACGTAACCAAGAAAAGGTGTTCTTTTAACCCATCCCTGTGGGTGTGACCCTGTTGTAGGTGGGACCTATGGGTTAGGTTATATCAATTTTAGATGTCACCCATTCAAGGTGGGTCTTAATCCTTGTGTTAGTCAGGGTTCTCTAGAGAAAAAGAATCAACAGGAGATATCTATAAATACGAGATTTTATAAAAGTGTCTCACACAACTGTGGCAACTGTGGGGATGCACGAGTCCAATTCCATAGGGCAGTCTGCGAGCTGGCAACTCCGGTGAAGGTCATCGATGAACTCCCCAGGGGAGGCTGACTGAAGAGGACGTGCAAGTTCTCTCTTCTCCCTTAACAGTCTTCAACTGATTGGGTTAAATCCAACTGACTGAATTACCTCATCGTGGAAGACACTCCCTTCATCGATGTAATCAGCCACAGCTGCAGCCAATTGACTGATGATCTAATAAACCAGCCACAAACGTCCTTGCAGTAATGGTTAGGCCAGTGCTTGCTTGACCAGACACCTGGGTGCCATCACCTGGCCAAGTTGACAAATGAACCTAACCAACACACGTTAAGTATTTTTGCATGCGATGATGTGATGGATTTTGTGGCTGTGCCACTGAATTGGATTTTTTCGGTTAACCCCTGCAGCACTGTTTTCACCCTCCCCAGACCTCCCTGAGCCCCAGGACGTGAAACTGTGTGTTCCGCACCCACAGACTCGCCCTCTGGTTCTGGTTGAGTCCAAACATAAGGGCAGGGGACAGGAGACAGGTGGTGTGGGTTTCTCGTCTTCCTCCTGTGAGCTCACCACGGGCTAGCCCATCTTCCAGCCCCCACAGCCTCAGCAGAGGAAGGAAGAGAATAAAACTCATGGGAGAAGGTGATAAAAACTTATGGGAACCTAAGGAAGCCCAAAGGGCCACCCTGGAGCTGAGGCGTGATTTCCCAGCTGCCTTCCGCCGGGTGTCGCTCAGCTGTGGGGCCACTTCTCACGGCCGTGCTGCTGGGGGCCGTCGGGCTGCACCGTGGAAACCGTGCCCAGACTCAGGTGATGACACAGGTCACGGAGACCTCTCCGTCTCAGGCTTTTCTCAGGAAAGCTTTGGACTTCTTTTGAGGTAGGCTCCTCCCATTTGCTGTCCTTTTTCTTCTAGGATGCCTGTTGGATGAGAGTCAGCTGGGATGCCCTCCCTGTAGACGGAATACACTATCTCAAAACACCCTAGTGCTCGATTTATTCTATCCCCTTTGTAATTCAGTGGGCACTTTTGAAAAATGGGTGGCAGCAGAAGCTAAGATCCAGTTTATGTCTGTGAAATAAAAGCAAACTTTTCCGGGCGTCTTAGTTGTGAGATATATTGTACATATAGAAGAGAACATAAAATGTATGTGTGTAAGTGCATCTCCAAAGGCTGAGGGCATTTCCATGTGTTTCCGGCTTCATTAAGCAATCCTAAGCCTCTCCGTGAAGTGCCTGAGCCTGTGACGGAGTCCAACCCCACTGCCGACACTGGCCGCTGACAGCTTTCAGGCCCTGCTCCCTCTCACATCTGAGGGAAAGCAGCTGCTCCCTCCCCTGGCGCTGGTGAGACGGTCACACTCCGCCTCACCCAGACCCATCTCCTAAGACCCCGGCGTTTCTGAGCTGGTTGGGTGGTGGGCGTGCCCTCGCCCGAAAGCCCCAGTGGGTGAGAAGTGGATCTCTTCGGCCCTCGCGTGTGGGTGTCAGGCTCCCCATGCAGACAGTCTCGGGTGGGGTGGGGAGCTGATCCTGTCCTTGGGGGCGACCATAAGAAATAACCAAAGCTCTGATTCATGTCTTTGGGCAAAGGCCCACAAGACAAAGTCAGCTACAGAGAAGTGTTCCAACCACCCTATAAGAACTCACAGTGTGTATAAGATGACTCCTTACAGTTTATCCAGAATTGTTCATTCTTTTTCCCTGTGGGAGGACTGAGCTGGATATCTTCTGCCTATTTTTGGAATTGAAATTCCTCTGGCACTATTTTCCTGGGGGCAAAGCTGGCTGAACTGTATAACAATCAAACTGAAACTATAGCCTGGTTTTAAGAGAACCTAGCCAGCTAAGTAAAGTAGATGAGGCAAACTAGTTTAATCACATTTTCCGAGTTTGGTATAGTTTGGTGCAATTGTGACAAAAACAGCACAAAATTTCCTTTAAAGGGGCTTTATTTATTTTCTGGGAAAGGAAACAAATAGTTTACTTCTAAATTAAATGCACATTTGTTTATGCTGACCAGTGTGTGTACGCAGTTGTAAAAACAGCAGACATTTAGAGAAGGAAAGAAACACTGTATTTTAGGTGTAAATGATCAGAGTTGGGAATTGGTGCATTGATTTCACCATTTAAATACTTTCAGACATTGACTGTAAAGCTTTTTGGTCTGTTCATCAGGACATAAGGGCAATTTGTAGATAATCAATGAAATTGTCATTAAATCTCCCCAAAGGTACAGGATTATATCCATAAAAGATACAGAACCAATTCTGAGACAAATCTGTCAGAGGCACAGGGCTTTTCTACGTGCAAATTGTAGAGTGACCACTAAGCTGAACATGCCCAATAAAGTGTGTGCTCAGATGTCTGCACCCGAGAAATGTGAGGCCACTATTAGTATATTTCTCATAGTCAATAGTAAACAGGTTGATTCTGTTAGTACATTTCCCCAAAGCCCTTGCTCCAAACAACACTGGAGAGACAGAACTAATCAACACAAAGGGCAGCAGCTAAAGGATATTCTTGGGTTTCTGGTTTTGTGGGGAAATTACAACTCAGAAGAGACTGAGAACAATGTTGGGGATTATTTTAAGGAGAAAGGAAATCAGATTTCTATTCAGATTGAGAGGAGTTTGAGGAAAGTAGCAAACCAACCACTGTATTTTAGGTTCTGTTTAAAAAATAAAGCAAAATCTAACCAAATAATTCTAAGCTTTGAAAAATATCTTTAATGCAAATCAGGTGTTCAGGGTAAGAGTTATATATATATTTAAATATATATATTTAAATATATATATATACACACATATGTATATATATGATTTTAATTTTATTCAAATCAAATGACCTAGCTTTCTGATCTAACAGCATATAATTCTCCAGTAAATATTATATATACATTCTAAAATAAAGAACTTTTTATACAGCTCAATTTGAAGAGTTATATTCAGAAATAAAGATGTTTTGATGAGTATATTGTGCATAATTATTGCATTTGTTTTATTTCATATCCATGACCTTTAATATCCTAACAAAGATGTAGCACACAATATAGTCTTTTTCATGGCTACCAGGAAATCACACTAATAGCAGATGATAGTCCATTTGATTGTTTGGAAAATTTTTTTTAAAGCTCTATGTCGTCTAAGTTCTACCTGACCATTGGTTCTAGAACAGGATTAAGTTAAATAGCCTAAAAGTGTCTCTCCGTCTTCAGATGTAAGTGCATTTTCTAACTTGCACTAAGTTCATATCAAAAAGAAATAAGAGAAAATGAGGAGATAAGTCAAATAGGAGACATAAAAATCTATCTATTATCGATTGGCTAGATATTGGATTTCTTTATTTTGGGCTCTGATCAATTCCAAATTAGAGTTGCTTTGTTTCTGAAATGGGGAATGAATGCAGCGTTTTTCTGATGATTTCCGAATCCCTAGCTCCTCAGAGCCCTTCCCAATCGGTGCCTGCCAGGCCTCTCCCTGGGACTCCTGCAGGGCAGCCGTAAATCACAGAGAGAGCCAAGAAAGACAATATCTAAAAAGGTCAGCCCTTAATTCACCTTGCTTCCCAGAAGCATTCCTCATAGCTTTTTGATGAAAACATTTTCAGAGACCTTGATGATTACATTATAACTGCTTTGCAGTCAGAGGATATTAAAGCTAGTTATAACATCCTTTTTATTCTAAAAATTCTTAGCTTTGCTAAAGCAGCATCTCCCTTTTCAACCCCAGGCACAATATAGCAGCTGAGAAATTTCTTGAATATAGTTACTCGTATCTATCTATGATGTGAAAGCGCATTCAGGAGGTAGTTCCCATTGAAAAGAAGAGTAATATTTCTGAGATGCATGGTTGCATTGTGCAAAAATATATACAGGAAAAGAAACTAAAAGAAACACATTTTTATTCTATTTCACTTTCTCTTGGGGCCTTCAATGAAAATTACACTATAAACATTCTCTCTCAATTCATCTGTGTAAAATGTTAGTAAAATTACACCTTCAATATGAAATCTGAAGAAAAACTTTCTATTTTTACTACCTTAATATGCATCCTTTGTCCCAGAGCCCAGCATTTTCCAAAATATGCAGGTTGAAAAAATAGCATTAACAACTTCTTGCATAAAAAACTTTTTGAATGCAAACTTTGAATGATTTTCTGGTAAATCTAATTTATTTAAATTAGCTTTATTTAATTGCACATACAGCTGTTCCATGCCCTGAACACAGCCCTAGGGACTATTTAAAGTGCTGAAGTCTAAATGTCATGTTTTATCACTGTGTAATATGTAGCAACCTGCAAAAAAAAAATGCTGTTCACCGGGTAGTACTTCAGGATTGCAGCATGCCTTCCCTGAACTGTCTCTTAGATGGTAACAGTTACAAAGCTGCAAGCTGAGTGTCAGCCAAGCTGATTTTCCATTCATTTGGACACCATCTGCGTCACCCATTCACGTTACAGCCACGTCCTCGTTCAGAGAGGCCGCCTCCATCCCAGTGGCTTCCATCTATAACTAGGGTTTTGCAAATCCTTATCTCCATCCCGGATTTCTCTCCTGTGCTCTAGGTCCCGCCACAGAATGTCTGAACTTCTCCTAAATCCTCCCCAGCTCCTGCGCTGTGCTTTGCACATTCCACACGTGCAAAGCTGGAGTCATCTTTCCTTCAAACAAGCTCCCGCAGCTGCTCTCCCAGCGGCCTGTGGGCGTCCCCTGCTCCGTCCACGGGGTTCGAGTGATTCGGGGACAAGGCGCCTGAGGGCGGCAGCACCTCCGACCTTGCACAGGTCGCGCTCGGGCAGCCTCCTGGCTTGGTGTCCCGGGAGAGCTCAGAGTTCGGCTTCTGGACTCGGTGGACCCGGCTTGAGTCCCAGGCCGGCTGCTGGCCCTGTGGTCTTGGGCAGATATTTCTGAAGCCTCAGATTCCTCACCCACAGGAAAAATACCATCCAACTTCTCAGGGATATCTAGAGAATCAAAGAAGAAAATTACATCAATTTACTACGAGACACCAGGCTTTATGAAAATGGCAAGATTTTCCATTCAGCAGCTTAGAAGATGATGCCAGTGACAGGCCCAAGGACAAAATAAAACCTCTTAATTTATAAAACCATTGTATCCAAGCCCCCACTAGGAACGGTCGCTAACGCAGCTTGCTTGGTTCTCGGAGTCTGTGTAGCACAAGGCTAATGGCAGCCATTACATACATATCCTCCATGCACACACATCGCCAAGAAGAGAGGGGTGTGTTTCCAGGTAAGATATGGGTCCTTTGGGATCAGTAGAAAATAATGAACAATTAACGCACATTAAAGAATCAGAAGAACGATTCTCTAATTCACATTTAGCAAATAGCTTAGGAATTAGAGGAATTGGGCAAAACCAGGATCAAATGACCCCCACAGAGGATCTTCCAGTGGACTTCAATTATCCTAAACACCACTCAGCCGGTTGCCCTGAGTCGCTGTGTCAGCCTGGGTGCACTGTCCCGTGGGACCGCTGGACTGCCTGCAGAGCGGAAGACGGGGGAGCTTCTGATGACCTGAGGCAGCACGTGTTAGCACCCCTAAAAGTAGTGGGAAACCTTTACAGCCAATGCCGTTAGTCGGATCTGAGCCTCCCTCCAGTACCTAAGGTGCCAGCCACTGGGGAAACCTAACTAATGAGAGTATCCACAAGGAAAAGTTTAATCTTCCTTTCATCCCCAAAGAGCAACCCAAGGTCAACTGTGCTGGGCGTTCAGATGCTCATGTCACACACCCACCAACACACCAACAACGTCGCTTTTCATTGCGGCATTGAACTCATCTGTGCAGCTAGTTTTGTCTTGTGTCCAAAACTTCATCCCCCTAAGCGTCTGAAGGCTGACAGTTTTATCTTCTGAGTGCCTTCTATCAGTTCTCTACGAGCAAGATGTAGCAGGTACCTGAACATCTTGGGGATAATTACTCTTCTACTAATTTGCAACACTAATGATACTTTTCCCATTTTTTATGGTACAAGTGTTTTATGCTTTATTAATTTGCACTTGGTCTTTTCTTTGATGTTTTTCCTCCTGTCTGAGAGTTTTACAGGCCTACTGCTGTACTGTTCCTAGGCAGAATGTATTGTACTCGAGAAGAAGGAAAATGATTATGCTGAAAAGGCCAGATGCTGCCCTTTATAAGGAAAAAACCAGCATATTACAAAACTTGGTTTTGTCTTGCCTGAAATAGGAGGTTAGGAAATGAGCAGGGCAAGGCTGTTTAAGGGGGCTGCGCCCAGGGGGCTGCACCTTCCCAGACGTCTGTGGTGGGCTCCAGGTCAGAGATGAGGCTCCTCTGAGCCCCGAGGGCCAGTCTTCTGCAAGACGCAGATCCTGCAGGTGGAGAGGACAGGGGGCAGGTCAGCACGTCCGCACGAGATGAGGCTCTTGCAGCTCTGCTTTCTGACCCTCTAGCTTTGCCTTTTCCAGAGTGTCACACAAAAGGAGTTAAACACATCGCCTTTGGGGTTTGGCTTCTTACTGTTAAGTCATCGTGTTTTCATGACTCAGAAGTTTGCTCCACATTGCTGAGCAGTATTCCGTCGTGCGGATGTGCAATGGTTTGTTTATCCACTCGTCTGTTAAAGGACATGGTGGCTGTTCCCTTTCTTTGCAATTATGAGTAATGTTGCTATAAAAATGTGCACACAAGCTTTTGTGTGAACATAAGTTTTCATTTCACTTGGGTAAGTACCTAGGAGAGGGGTTGCTGGTCCTTGCACTAAGGGTGTGTTTAACTTATAAGGCACCGCCAGCGTGTTTCCAGAGTGGCTGTGCCATTTCACTTCTCCACGGAAATGAGTGAGGATCCCTACACTTCACATTCTCACCGGCATTTGGCGTTGTCAGGTTTTTTGTAATTTTAGCCATTCTGATAGGTGTGTGGTGGTACCTTATGGTTTTAATTTGTTTATCTCTAAAGACTGATGATGATGAGTGTATTTTAATGTGCTTATTCATCATCATATATCTTCTTTGGTGAAGTGGCTGTTTAGATATTTTGCCCATTATTTACTGGTTGTGTGTTTACTAATTGTTGAGTTTTAAAGATTCTTTATATATTCCAGATACAAGTCCTCTAACGGTTATATGATTTGCAAGTATTTTTCCCTGTCAGTGGCTTGGCTTTTCATTATCTTATCAGTGTCTTTCATAGAACAATAGTTTTTAATTTTGGTAGAGTCCTGTTTATTGTTTTTTTTTTTTTTATGGATTGTGTTTTTTGATTTACTAACTAACAATGTATCACCAAACCCAAGGCCACACAGATTTTATCCTAGGCTTTCTTTTAGAAGTTTTGTGGTATTATTATATTTAGGTCCATGATGATTCTGAGATACTGCTGCACATTGAATGAGGTATTTGTACAGGTTTAGTCTTCTGTGTATGGATATCTGATTGCTCCAACACCATCTGTTAAAAGCACTATCCATTCTCCATCGGATCGCCTATCACCCTTCTCAAAAATCAGTTGACTCTATTTGTGTGGGTCTAGCTTTAGGATTTTTATTCTGTTTCATAGTTTGATGTGCTTATCCCCTTACTAAAATGATATTGTTTTGATTAATGCTGCTTTATAGTAAGTCTTAAAATTTTGAATTATTTTGTTTATTCTAATTCCTTTTCAAATAAACTTTAGCATCGGCTTGTTGAATCAGCTTGGGATTTTGATTAGGATTGAGCTGAATCTGTAGATCATACTGTGGAGAGTTGACATCTAACCTCTCACCGAGTCTTCCAATGTCACGAGCATGATAAAGCTATTTATGTAGATCTTTGATTTCTTTCATTAGTGTTTTGTAGTTTTTAGTGTATAGATCCTGCATGTATTTTGTTAGATACTTTATTGACTTGGTCCTATTGTAAATGATATTATCTTTTAAACTTCAAATTCCAATTGTTTGTCGATGGTATATAAGCATACAATTGTACCTTGTGTATTGGTCTTGTATTCTGTGATCTTGTTAATCTCGCTTTTTAGTTCCTGGAGTTTTTGTGTTGATTCTTTGGGATATTATATAAAATTATATTGTCTGAAATCATGTATTTGCCCAACAAAATTATAATCTCCATGTTCACTCCGTGTGGAGGACACCATTCCTTCCCATCACTTAAGCTGCACCACGTATCACACCGCAGTGTCATCCTGCACTTACCCATCTGTCTCGTCCACTAGGCCCAGCCCCTGGGGCAGGGTCTGCCGTTGCTGCCTTTTCAATCCAATGCCTAATGAAATATCAGAGACATGGGAGGAATGCATTAAATGTTTACTTAATAAAGGAAAAAAGAGGAAAGGAAGAAAGGAAGGAGGAAAGGAGGGAAGGAAGGCAATAAAGCCAATAAGTTCACAGGTTCACAGACTACCAGTCAAATGCTTGTTTTCTAGTACTGATACCTGACTTTTCTCACAAGCCTCACCCTACCAGGACTTGAAGAAGAGAGGAGGGCATTAAACTCGCCATTTAAATATTTCCACCTCCACTAGTTACACCATTTCATTCAGGTAGTTTAGTGGGTTTGATAAATGTTTAGCATTTTGAATATTTCTCTCCATCTCCTGTTCTCCAAGACGGCGTCTGAATGATTCTATCTGCATGATGGCATCTGGGTGATGGCTCCCTGGTGATGGCGCCCAGGTGACAATGTCCAGGTGATGATGTCCAGATGATAGCGTTGGGGTGATAGCGTCTGGTTGATGGAACCCGGGCAATGGTGTTGGATGATGGTGCCCAGGTGATGGCATCTGGGTCCCACTGGCTGCAGGAAGGACAGGGATCAAGACACCTGCAGACTTGTGCTGTTATGGTCCATCTATGGCCTCCTGCACAATGTCCCAGGGGCCTTATGGTAGCTGCTCTGTGGGCATCTGTTGCTGTTGAGCTGCCTTCTCTTGGCTTGGTCAGGGCCTCAATCCCAGCTCAGTCCTAGCAGAGCATGAAGTCTCTTCTCATTTCAGCGACATTCTCTTTCTGGTCACTGGCTTGGGTTGTCCACCCCAGAACCCCTGCAGGGGTTCCCCTACCCCTTGCCCTGGCTTCTTCACTCCTAAGTTGCATTTTCCCTGATCCTCAGGTTAAAAAGGGGAATGTATAGACTCTTCTCATACTACCTGGGAGTCAAAGTCAGCCCAGGAAACCCACCCTCTGGCTAGCCATGCTGTGCTGTAGACCCATCCAGCATGGAGTCTCCACCCAGGGTTGGGTGATAACACATTTGTACACTTCTATGTGGATACTTTATATAATGTTTTGGGGCCAGGAAAGGAAATTTCAGAACAGAATGGATGTGCATCTTCCCAGTCAGATTGGTTATTTTTAATTTCTTTGACAATCTTAACCACTTTTGGCCCTATCTGACACTGAGGATTAAAACCAAGTGCAAATATAACCCAGCACAATAAGATACATAAGATTAAGTATTCACCTAATCAAACAATTGAAAATGCAGCTCTGATTCTCCACTGTAGTGTGGATGAGATTGAAGCTGTATGTATGGTAGAACTATTGAGAAATGATCTTTTTCCCCTTTATTTCTTGTATTGGATTCTAAACTGGCCCATTTTCACAGTCATATAAAAGGTCTACCTTTGCCATGTATAACTATAGGTCATTACCATAGGTGATGACTCTACTGTGTGGTGTGCTAATTTCTAAAAATTAGTGGCCCTCATTCTAAGGGTTTCTTTCACTGACTTTTTTTCATATTACCAAAAGCATAAAAGAATGGCATCTGTGGTATCCAATATTCTTAATGTATATATTGAATATATATATATATATAAATATATTTAAGCAGCTCATAGGCATCTTATTTCTCATTACATTGTATGCTGAATAAGAATGATTCCTATATTTTTATGTAGCCTCTAGACTCTACTACTTTAAATTCAAGACCCATGAAATTTTCCGAAAACATATTCACTTCAATCCTTTAGGTGCAATTTTCCTATTCACAAACCTCTTGCTCCTTGCTTTAGAATTGCTTGAGGCAGTGCTCCTCCCTAAACAAGAACTCTTTCATGATGTGACACATTGGAGAGGAGTGTAAGAAGATGGCAGAGTGGGTGCTCCAGGACTCATCCATCCACCGAAACAACTATCGAAATGCAAGAACCATCTGAACCAACTATTTTGAAATTCCAGAGACTAGTGGAACACTGTGCAGCATCCAGGGAAGAGGTGGAGGGAAAAGGTGGTAAACTGTGGAAATACCAGTGAATTTCACCCTCCATGAAGTGGCTACGGCCACAGTCCACAGCCTTGTGGCAGGCAGCAGTGGGACTGTGGTCGGGCTCCTGGTGCAGCTCACTGGTGCCTGGGTGGGCTAGAAGGGGCTCATCCTACAAAATCCATGGGTGTGGGGTCTGATTGCTGATTGCAGCTTTTGATCAGCTACTTCAGATTGCTGGGGGCCGGCTTTGAGTGTGGCCATTGCTCCAACCCCCAGACAAAGGCAGCAGAGGAGTCTTAAAGATGCACTGCTCTATTTTTTTTTTCTCTTCTCTCTTTCCATTTTCTGTTTGGGAACAAAAAACATTGGGCAAAGTCACAAATTGGCATCTCCAGCCCTCAACAACAGCAACAAGACTAGTGATCCTAGAGAGCTGGAGAACTAGAGTCCCAGAATTATAACATTAAGAATGCACAGTTCTCAATAAAAAACTACAAAAACACATGAAGATACAGGAAAGTATGGCCCTGAGGAAAATCATAAATTGGAACAATTAGTCAAAGACTTTAAATCAACTGTCTTAAATATGCTCAATTACTAAAGAAATCCATATTCAAAATCTAAAAGAACAACAACAACAAAAAAGAGATGGAAATTATTAAAAGGAACCAAACAAAAATTTTGGACCTGCAAATTACAGTAATTGAAATGAAAAATTCATTAGATGGATTCAACAGCAGATTTGAACAGGCAGAAGAAAAAATCAGCAAACTTGAGAACAAGAGAGTCAAAATTATCCAGTATGAGAAGTAGAAAAAAAAATAATGAAGAAAAATGGACAGAGTCTGAGCAACCTGTGGGACACCAAGTGTACCAACATACACATCATTGGAGCCCCAGAAGGACAAGAGAGAGGGAAAGGAGCAGAAAAAGAATTTGAAGAAATAATGGCTGAAAACTCCCCAAATCTGATGAAAACAATGAATATACGCATCCAGAGAGCTCAATAAACTACAAGCAGTGTGGACTCTAACAGTTCTCCACCAAGACACATTATACTGAAATTGTGAAAATCCAAAGACAAAGAGAGGATTTTGAAAGTGGCAAGAAGTGACTTGTCACATATAAGTGGTCTGCAAAAGGATTAGCAATGGATTTCTCATAAGAAACAATGGAAGCCAGAAGAGAGTAGGATGGCATATTTAAAGCCCTTCAAGAAAAAGAACTGTCAACCAACAATTATATATCCAGCACAATTATCTTTCAAAAATGAAGGAGAAATTAAGACATTTACAGTTAAACAAAAGCTGAAAAAGTTCATTACCAGAAGGCATGCACTACAAGAAATGCTGAAGGTAGTCCTTCAGGCTGAAATAAGATGATACTAGACAGTAAATCAAAGCCATGAGAAGAAATAAAGAACATTGATATAGGTAATTACATGGGTAAATGTAAAATCCTGTATTTTCATACTTTTGGCTTGTAACTTCTTTACCACCCCCCATATGACTCAACAGGAAAATGTGTAAGATAACATTTTAAACCTATACCTTACTAACAGGCAGACAATGTATAAAGATATGATCTGAGACAATAACAACATAAAGGGAGAGGGACAGAGATATATCGGATAGAGAGTTTATATATGACTGAAATGAATTTGGTACTAGTTGAAACAGGTTGTTATTAGTCTAACACATTCATTGTATTTATAATGGTAATTAAGAAATTAGCTAAAAAATATAGAAAAAGGGAAAGAAGGAAATCAAAATGTTACACTAAAAAAGCAACTAAATGTAAAAAAGAGGCAGTAATGGAGTAAAGACATACAGTTAACAGCTAAATGGCAAAGTAAATCCTTCCTTCTCAGTTATTACATTAAAGTTTAATGGATTAAACTGGCCCTGTTAAAAGGCAGAGATTGTTAGACTGGATGAAAAAGTATGGTTCATTTATATACTTTCTATAAGAGAGTCACTTTAGATAAACCTCCACAAAGAGGTTGGAAGTAAAGTGGTGGTAAAAGACAGTCCATGCAAACAATAGTCAAAAGACAGTCAGGGTGGCTGTATTATTGTCAGATAAAATAGACTTTAAGTAAAAATAAAGGTTACATGAGAAAAATATTATATATTGATGAAAGGTTTGGTCCAGCAATAAGATATAATGATTATAAACATACATGCACCTCACAACAGAGCCAAAAAATATATGAAACAAAAATTGACAGAATACAAAGAAGAAATAGATAGTTGTATAGTAACAGTTGGAGACTTCAAAGCATAACTTTCAATAATTAATAGATCATCTAAACAGAATATCAACAGGGGAATAGGACTTGAAAAATACTATTAACCAATTGCATCAAATGGACATGTATAGAACACTGGACCTGACAACAGCAGAATACACATTCTTCTCAGCTACACATGGAACATTTTCCAGGACAGACCAAATTATTTGGCCACAAATCAAATCTTACTAACTTTAAAAGTATTGAAATCATACAAATTATCTTTTCAGACCAAAATGGAATAAAGCTAGAAATCATTAACACAACAAAAACTGGAAAATTTACAAATATGTGAAAATTTAAAAACACACTAATAACGAATGGATCAAAAGAGAAATCACAAAGGAAATTAGGAAATATCTTGAGATGAATGAAAACAGCAAAACAACACACAAAACTTGTGGGAAATGTAGAATTTGAAAGGCCTAAATTTAAAAGAAGAATGATCACAAATCAATAACCTAACATCACATCTAAAGACCAACCAAAAACAAGAAGAGTAAACTAAAGCCAAAGTTAGTAAAAGGAAGGAAATAGTAAAGATTAGAGCAGAGATAAATGAAATACAGAATAGGAAAACAATCAAGAGAATCAATAAACAAAAGTTGGTTTTTTGAAAAGATAAATAATTTTGGCAAAATGTGAGCCAGATTAACAAAGAAAGAGAGGAAACATAACTAAAATTAGGAATGAATGTAGGGGATTAGGAATGAAAGTGGGGCTAGAAAATCAACCCATGTAACACACAACATTAATAAAGGAAAAAAAAATCATGTCATTTCAATTGTTGCAGAAAAGGCATTTGACAAAATCCAACATCTTTTCATGATACAAGCCCTCAGAAAATTAGGTATAGAAGGGAACTTTTGCAACATGATAAAGGACGTTATTAAAACCCCCACAGCAAATATTGTACCAAATGGTGAAACACAAAAAGCTTTCCCCCTGAGATTGGGAACAAGGCGAGGATGCCCGCTGTCACCACTGTTATTCAGCATTGTTCTGCAAGTTCTCACCAGAGCAACCAGGCGAGAGAAAGAAATAAAAGGCTCCCAGATTGGAAAGGAAGAAATAGAATTATCCCTATTTGCAGATGATATGATCTTATATCGAGCAAATCCCCCAAAAAATCCACAAGAAAGCTACTAGAACTAATAAATGAATTCAGCACAGTTGCAGAGTTCCTAGAATAAAATTGGAGGTAAAAGACATTTACCCTGATAACTGTAAGACATTGCTGAAAGAAATTAAAGACATAAATATATGGAAAGACATCCTGTGTTCATGAATTGGAAGACTTAATATTATTAAAAGGTCAATACTGCCTAAAGTGACCTTCAAATTCATTGCAATCCCTAAGTAGCAGCATTTTTGGCAGAAATGGAAAAGCTGAGCCTTAAATTCTTATGGAATTGCAAGGGAGCCCTAATAGTCAGAACAGTCCCGAAAAAGAAGAACAAAGTTGGATGACTCACACTTCCTGATTTTGAAACTTACTACAAAACTACAGTAATTAAGGCAGCATGGTACTGGCATAAGGATAGAATACAGACCAATGAAATAGGATTGAGAGTCCAGAGTTAAATCCGCACATTTATGGCCAGTTGATTTTCAACAAGGGTGCTAAGTTCATTAGATGGGGAAAGAAGAGTCTCTTCAACAAATGGTTCTGGGATAACTGGAAATCCATATGCAAATGAATGAACTGCCTCCCATCATATGCACAAATTAAATCAATATGGATCAAAGACCTAAATCTAAGAGCTAATACTATAAAACATTCTACAAGAAAACATGGGGAAGCGTTTTCAGGATCTTGTAGTAGGCAATGGATTTTAAGATTTTTATACGAAAAGCACAAGCAACAAAAGAAAAAATAGATAAATTGGACTTCATCCAATTAAACACCTTTATGCATCAAAAGACATTATGAAGAAAGTGAAAAGATAACCTACAGAATGGGAAAAAATATTTGAAGACCATTTCTGTGATAAGGATTGAATATCCAGAATATAAAAAAGGTCCTATAACTCAACAATGAAAAGACAAACAACCCAATTAAAAATGGGCCAAGAATTTGAATAGGCATTTTTCCAAAGAAGACATTCAGATGATCAATAAGTGTATGAAAAGATGCTCAGCATCATTAGCCATTAAATAAATGTAAATTGAAACTATAATAAGATACCACTTACTAGCATGGCCATTATCTTAAAGAAACTGAAAATAAAACTGTTTGCAGGGATGCGGGGAAATAGGAACCCTCGTACATTGTTGGTGAGAATGTAAAACCGAGCAGCCGTCATGGAAAACAGTTTGGTGGTTCCTCAGAAAGTTATGCTTAGAATTACCATATGGCCTAGGTATATACCCAAAATAAGTGACAGCAGGGACTAGAACAGATGTGTGTGCACCAGTGTTCATGGCAATGTTCTTCACTACAGAAAAAAGGTAGAAGCAGCCCGAGTGTCCATCAGCTCGTGGACGGATGAACAAACTGCAGTCTGTCCACACAATGGAATAGTATTCACAGTGGAAAGAAGGTAAGTGCTGGTACGTGCTATATGTGGGTGAGCCCGGAAGACACCAGGCTGAGTGAAATAAGTCAGACACTAAAGCACAAATATTGTATGATTTCTCTTATATGAAATGCATCGAACAAGCAAATTCATAGAAATAGAAAGCAGAATAGTGGTTACCGAGTGTGGGGGGAGGGGAGAATGGCAAGTTATTGCTAAATGAGTATGAGTCTTGAAATTTATGAAGCAGTGTCACTGCACTTAATGTCAAAGAATTATCCACTTAAAATGGTCAACATGATTTTTGTATCATGTATATTTTACCATGATTAAAAACAAATAAGTTATTTCTAAAAATGTTATGCATCACTCCCTTTAAGTATGCAATTGCATATCAAATTTGTGTTTCTGTGAAGTTAGTTTTTCTAAACTGTCTTGTTCCCATTAATTAGGCCGTTATCCTATTCGAGTCGATGCAGCCCCCTCTTCACAAGTTCCTCCTCCTGCAGACACACAAAGGTGTCCTCTGGCCAAGTACAGCTCTCAGGCACGCAGGGGAGAGGGTGTGATTCCAGTTGAAAAGGAAAGCTCAAGAGCCACGTGTGTCAAAGCTGCTCATTAGATTCAGGACAGAAAGCAACCTCCCAAATGTTCCAGCTGCATTGAAACATTACCAGAGACCAGTCTGCTGCCCAGGACTACTTTAAATCCTATAATGTAAAAGCTGCAAAGGGTTATGTGCACCATTAATGGTGCACGTAAGAATGTGGGTGCTTGCTGCCTGTGGTTTGTGGGGTGTTTTCAGTGGTTCAGGGACAAACATCTTGCTCTTGACATTTCTAGCTCCCCACCAGAGTGACACAAGCCTCAAAGAGGAAAGGAAAGAGAGGAAAGAACAGGTGAGCCAGGAGGGAGATGAAGGGGTCACGGGGACACCCGCCTGGGGCTGAGCAGAGTCTGTCAGCAACCAGCATCTGGAGGCTGTGAGCTCTGCGGGTGGGATGGAGACGTGAGAGTGTGAATATGTGTGAGAGAGTGTGATGTGTGTGTAAGAGAGTGCGTGAAAAGAGTGTAAGGTGTGTGTGTGAATGTGTATGTGTGAGAGGGCAGTGTGTGCATGAGGGTAGTGTGTGATGTGTGTGAGGGAGTGTGTTTGTAAGTGAGGGTGTGATGTGCGTGTGTGTGATAGAGGGAGTGTGGTCTGTGTGAGGGAATGTGTGTGTGGTATGTGCCAGAGAGTGAATCAGACTGTGTATGTGACAGTGTGTGGTGTGTTTGTGTGTGAGTGCTCGTGCATGTGATGGAGTGTTGCACACGCAATAATGTGTGTGCGTGCATGCATGTGTGCACACGCATGTAACTGGAGCAGGGCCTGGGGAAGGGCGGTGGGCCCCAGCAGTTGGCGGGGACCCCTGGGTCCTCCAGGACACCCTCAGGATGGGCGATGGTCTCGGGGCCCCCTGGAGCGCCCCGCTGGGAGCAGAAGGGGAGAAGCCTGGGGGCCTCGGAACCCGGAACGAGCAAGGAGGCTCAGGGGGCAGAGGAGCGGGCCTGGGGCAAGGGGCGGGGCGGGCGGTGGGCTTCCCAGCAAGGGTTCCTCAGGGGAGCGAGCGCGCAGCGGGCGGGACCCTGGGCTGGAAACATCGCTCTGACATCTGGGGAAAGCTGCCGCGGCCCTCGGCTACAAGCAGGGACGCACGTTTATTACTGTTCGTGCGTCTTTTCCTATTTTTGAAATAGCCTGGTTTGGTTTTCTTTTTTGTGCTGATCGTTGTCTTCTGTTTGTGGCGACTGACATGGGCTCTCCATTTTCGGTTCGAGCATAATGTTTCTATCTAAAATAAATTTATTGAAATAAGGTGAACTTGATAGATGCGCCCTCACATCGAAAGGAGGGCGAGCAGACTTCGGTAGGACGCGGTGGCTCGGCGGGGACCCCGGAGCCACCTGTGGGCTGACCTGGGCCCTCCCGGCCAAGCCCCTGCCCTCCTGGGGACCCTGAAACCTGGGGGTGCGCCTGCGGCGTTGACGGACGGTTACACCAGCAGGACAGCCGGGGTATGGTAAAAGTGCCTGGCACATTTGCCAGTGATGTTTATATTTGTCCACGGATATGACAAAAATGATTAAGACACTAATAGAGGGAAAACGATGTCCAGTAAAACGTCCTGGTTTACAGATGAGAACACGGCGATTGAGCAGTCACCAGGGTGGTTCATCCTCCCAGGGCCAAAACTCGGGTTAGAACCCGGCATTCTCGTCCCCACTCGCCCCCACAAATCCGCCGTTTGGTTTCTGTCCGTCGGTATAGCTGCTGCCCTCAGTGGGCAGGTGGGGTTTCCTAGAAGGAGGGGCACGGCCTGCTAGCAGGAAACTGCCAGGAGAGAAGGCGCAGAAGCAACGTGCGGTTCAAGAGTCTCGCGTAAAACGCGGGGATTGTGGTTTTCAGAGGAAGAGGAAAGCGACTGGCCAGTGTCCACACTCTGCAACCTCCCTGGTTCCTTGGAGACCCTCAATTCGTGACTCTTCATTTCACACATTAGACATTGGGCAACGGAATCTTCCTTTAACCCTTCCATTTTCAATAATCACTGATTAATTCAATAACTTGATTGCATTCCATTAGTTGCATTCCTTTCAAGGAGTGCCGTTTTGGTTAAAACACCCAAAGCAATCAGCCATATGAGAGCAAAAGTTAATCTTTCTTCAGAATTTCTCCAAATCATTTACTTCTTTAGGGCAATCAGTGTTGAACCATTGTCTTGTGAGGCTGGGTGCTTTTTAAAAATGAGTACAGCCACTGTGCCCTTGGTAGGAGCTTCTTAAAAGTTTTCAAGAAAATAACATTTGAGATAAATAATGCTGATTAGACACCCTCCCCTGAAAGAAATAATGGAAATAGACCAGGTGGTAACTGAAGTGAATGTTGCTGGACCAGAGCAAATGGTGATAAATGGAAGTCAGAGCCAGGCTTACTCCAGCCCCCCATGCGCTGGCCGGTTCCATTTGTAACCGTTTCAGGGCTTTGCAGACCCATCACTTACACTAAGGGTAGCATTACAGTGATAAATTAGGAAGAAGGATGCTGTCTAATCAGCAGATAAGCAGCGAAGCAGCTCAAATCAAAAGGAGAGTCATTCTGTTTCTTTTTCATGTCAATAATTAAGGCATAGAAGGATAATTTGGTTTGAAAGGAAATTTGCCAAATATGTAACTGTTCACACAGTTAAATTTTTCTTATTTTTCCTTCCCTTTCTCTTTTAAGTGATTTTTTTATTTTAGCCCTCATTCAAACAATCTACCTTTTGAATTAATCACCTAAAAGAAAGTACTGCAGTAAGTCACTGCTATTAGAAAAGGTTGTTTCTTGTACCTTAACTAAGGACTGTTTCAAAAATGTAATATTAACTGCAAACCATCCTGCTGTGACTTGTGATTTCTGTAAGGAAAGCGTAAACAGCAATTCTGTACAGTCTGTTGGACTGATACACCAACCAGTAAGTATATTCATAATTAAGTTTATGCTTCTCTCATAAGCAATGAAAAAGATGCTTTAAGGAAATGTCTATGCATTTTAGCTGTAAAAATGTATGCTCAGTAGTAAAAATGAATGGTCACTAAACTCCTAATCATTGATGCTTGTTCCATTTTATGAATTTTTACAAAATAATTTTATTAATGACTAAATATTAAACTGTATTCACTTGCAAGCAGCAGAATTGCGTTTTTTTAAGTCTTTGGTATCCAGAAGTGATTTTCAGAAAAAGCTTTCCTTTCCCTCAAGATTAACAAACTTCCCTTCCTCTTTGTAGGATCCTTGTGTGCTCTTATTTCCAGGCAGATTTCCACGTAAAAGCCATCAGCTTTCACGGGATCTCTGCCAAGTGGTCCAGGGGCCCCAGCCTGTGGGCCCGCGGCTGGAGCCCCTCTTTGAAGGTGCTTCCGACAGTTTCTGTGGACAGCCTGCCTTGCTCTCGCTTTCAACCACTTTCTCGAGTGTGGCTTTTGAACAGGCACAGTCCGACGTCTACCTGGCTGCCACCTTCTCCAGAATTTCAAAGCCGCATCGGTCAGGAACGCTGCTGGGCCAAAGGAAGCGCCTGTTTGTTTTGCTTTGTGTAAGTTTAGTGCTGATGCTTAAGCCCATTGATGGACAACTGAGGAGAAGGTGAAGAAAATTAGGGTACAGAAAACAGTACCCAAAGAAACCAAAGACTTGGGCAGGAATGCTGCTGAGCCGCCCGTCTCCTTTCTCCCAGCACTCGGTTTCTCTGCGTTTCCTGCGTTCAGCTGAGAAGCCACTTCTCTCACACCTCCCTGGTCCCCGCAGCACACGCACAAAGCCTGCCCCCGGCCCTCCGCTAACGCGAGCAGCTCCCCGAGGGCCGCCTGGAGCCCCCTGCCCCGCTCCCGCCACACCTGGCCGGGGCGACTCAGGAGACCCCCGGGGTCGTGGAGGACGGGCTCTCCCTCCAGGGTGAGGGGTACTGGCTTCTGCTGACCCTCAGCCCTGGTGACTATTGATCTGGAACCACAGAGCACAGGCCTTCGGGGGCTACGCGTGTTGATCTGTCTTGTAACATGGAGCTTCCGTTAAGGGGGAGAATGAATAAACCCGTGTCCGATATCTCCCGAGACCGGCTTGGCAAGATCTGAACACTGACGTCCGTTAATGTTGCTATTCCTGCTGTTGCTTTAGATGGTTGCGAACCCCAGTGCGTTCTTCCCTTTAACTTTCAAGATTTTTCCTTGGAAGTTTCTCTTCTAGCAAAAGACAAAAAGAGAATCAGACATTGTATTTTCCCATTTATTTGCAGTTGTGAACTGCTTTCAATTACAGGAAGCAGGAACTCTGAGCCAGAGGGAGGATTTTTTCCTGCCCTGTCTCCTAGAGTCAGCATTTAATTTTTTGCAGAGTCCAAATCACAGGGAACAGACACCTGTGGTGAGGGCATTGGGAGAATGGTCATCTCCTCGTTTTGCAAAAATACAAGACTGCCTTCAACCATCATAAATATAAATGGGTGTCTCACTTGCTCTTCTGAGGTTTATTCTTTTGGGAAATAAGAAAAGCTGCCTTTTGACTGCACGCGTTCTCTCCCTGTGACACGACGGCTGAAATTTTCTTCGCAGCTGCCCCATCTGTCAGAAACCTCATGATTACCTGACCCAGGAACGCAATGTCCCTGATGGGCAATTTGAATTTTTCATAAACTTACATTTTTCCATTTTACTTACTTTAAAAAATACTTACTGAATGTATCCTCAGTCATCAAAGGGCTCAGGTATCTTTGTGGCTGTAATGGTTATTTAGATTTTACAGTGTGATAGGAAGTCTCCAAGTTGGGTTAGGAATAAAGAAAACCAGAACCTAAGTTCTAAACTGCAAAAGATCAAACCGAGTTCTAAATTGGAAAGGATATGACTTTTCTCAAGTCCAGGAGTCAGAAGAGAAAGCTAAATCAGGGGTTCTTTTTAAGATACTATTTTAAAAACTTTGAGATGGTGACCCTTGTCTGAAGGTGAGAAATGTCCTAAAAGCCGTCTCTAGCTCTTCCCCTCCTTGTCTAATTAATAAGGCCAAGGGCATTGCTCTGCCTGCTGCCCAGGTTTATCTTTCATGTATTTTCTTAATGCCTGTCAGGAGCGAGCACTAAGCTGATCACAATCACCCCTCACCCTTCTTGGCCCAGCACTGGCTTTCTGGAAGCTGAGCTGCACCTTGGGCTACACACGAAAAGATGCAGGCGCTGAAATCTGGGGCCACTGACGCTGCAGCAGAACTTTCCCCAAGGCCAGCAAGCAGGCTCTCCTCAGCACTCAGCATTTGGAGACGTGTTCATTATTTCAGCTAGATTAAAAAGTGCAAAACCCCAAAACACAATTAGGAGGCACCCAGAGCAAAGCATTTGTAATATGAAAGCAGTCGGAAGATTTTGAGATACACAGCTGGTTTGTCTCTCTTCCACTCCTAACAGTGTTAATTAAAAATAAAAGGAAGGCAGACATCACCTGGTGATCGGTTTCACTTTCTGGGGTACACCCTCTGCTCCCCTAACATTGAGCACTTGGGGTGCTTGGCATCTGAATAATGTGGCCTTTATTACTAAACAGGTTTCCTTGATAAGGGATAAAAATTACATTTCAGATTCTGCTCCATCTCTTGCATCTTAGCTATAAATTGTTCCCAGATTAATGTCATTAATCATCTATTGCAGAGAAAGAAATGAGGTACACAGTAAGGAGTGATTTTTTTAAAGATCTCGGAAGTTTGGGAGATGAAAGGAAGATTTTACTTTACCAGCTCTAGTTCATATAGTTCTTTCAAGTCAGTTCATTAAGTAATTTACAAACAATTTGAGGAAAAGTGATTTAAAAACAGGAAAATGTCCTTCTCCCTGTTAACTTTTCTTTATTAATAATGATTTTGCTAAAACAATAATTTGTTATAATCTCTTACTGCACTTTTATTAGAAAGGTGTTTTTGTTTTAATGGGCAAATTGCATAAGGCTGATTTAATGACGTGATTTGTGGAATGATCTGGTTGCAGTGAAATAATAGTCCCATGTTTGAATTTCATTTGTGCAGAGCAGTGGAGGCTGCATCGAGTCTGGCCTACGAGGCTGAAGGCACCACACTCCTTCCTGCCCACAGAGGTCTAGTCCTCTCTTCTTTAAGGACTATCTGTTGAGGGGCAGCAGCTGCCAGGGAGGCCAGTGGAGCTTCTGGTCTACCAGGGACAGTCCTGCTACCCGGAGAGGCTGCACAAGAGAGAGAAAAATCCTTAAGTCAGAGCAATGAAGAGGGAATAATGAACTCAAGTAGCAGGTCTGTGAGCTGATGCTGAGCAGTACATGCCTTATGCTTTTTGGGGGGCTGAATTTACACTGCCTACATGATTAGGAATTAAGGGCTGAAATCAAAATACTGAAAGTTGGTCCCAAGTAGAAAAAGAAGAGCATACTAAGCCTAAAGCAAGCAGAAGGAAGGAAATAATAAAGATAACAGTGGAAATTGATGAAATAGGGAATAGAATAACAATAAATAATATCAATGAAACCAAAAATCATTTGAAAGATGAACAAAATTGACAAACCTTCAGCTGAACGAACCAAGAAAAAAAATGAAAAGGCTAAGATAACTAAAATTAGGAATGTAAAAGAGGACTGAGCTTACAGAAATACAAAAGGATTATAAAGGAAAAACAGTATGCCAACAAATGAGATAAATTAGATGAAATGGACAAACCCCTAGAAAAACATAATAAATTGATACTGACTCAAGAATAAACAGAAAATCTGGATAGCTGTAAGCCATGAGATTGCATTCACAATTTTAAATCTTCCCACAAAGTAAGGCTCAGGGTCAGAAGACTTCACTAGTGAATTCTATCAAACATTTAAAGATGAATTAATGCCAATTATGCACAAACTGTTCACAAATATAAAAGGAAGAAACACTTCACAACTCAATCTATGAGGCCAGTATTACCCGATTACCAAAGCCAGACGAAGGTATTACAAAAAAAGAAAACTGCAGACAAATATGTTCCATGAGCATAGATGCAAAAATCCTCAACAAAATATTAGCAAACTGAATTCAGCAACATACAACAAGGCTTACACACCATGACCAAGTGGAATTTGCATCCCAGGAATGCAATATTGGTCTAACATCAGAAAATCAGTTAATGGAATACACCCATATCAATCAAAGTACAGACAAAATCCACATGACCATCTCAATAGATACACAAAAAGCATTTGATGAAATCCAATTCCTCTTCAAAACAAAAATACGAAACAATCTAGGAATACAAAGGAACTTCCTCAATCTGATATAAGGCATCTACGAAAACTCCACAGCTAGCGTACTTAGGTGGTAGAAATTCAAGGAAAGGCTGAATACTTTCCCTGTAGGTCAAGAACGAGATCAGGATGTCTGCCCAGGTCCATTCCATCAATATTGTCCTGGAGGGCCCAGCCAGGGCAGTTAGGCAAGAAAAGTGAATGGAAGGCACCCAGATTGGAAAGGAAGAAGTGAAACTGTCTTTATTTGCAGATGATATAATCTCATATATAGAAAATCCTAAGGATTACACTAAAGAGTTGCTATAATATATATAAGTATATATATTAGAGACAAGTTCACCAAGGTTGTGGAATACATATCAGTACACACAAATTTATTGCATTTCTTTGTGCTAGCAATGAACAGCCCAAAAAATGAAATTAAGAAAACAATTCCATTTAAAATAGTATCAAAACAGTAAAATACTTAGTAAAAAATTTCTCAAATTAGGTGCAAAATTTAGACTGTGAAAGTTGCATGCATAACATTGTTGAAATTAAGGACAAAAATAAATTTAGTAACATCCTATGTTCATAAATAAGAACACTTAATATTGTTAAGACAGTAATACTTCTTAAATTGGTCTACATATTCACCACAATCCCTATCAAAATCCCATCTAGCTTCTTTGCAGAAATTGGTAAGTGGATCCTAAAATTCATATGGAATATCCAAAACAAACTTGAAAAAGAACAAACTTGGAGGACTCACGCTTCCTGGTTTCAAAGTTTACTATAAAACTGCAGCAATCAAGATACTGTGGTACTGCTATAAGGAGAGACATACTGACCAATGGGATAGAGTAGAAAGCCCAGAAACAAACCGTCACATTAAGTCAAATTCTTTCTGACAAGGATGCCAAAACAATTCAATAGGGAAAGAAAAGTCTTCTCAGCAAGTGCTATTGAGACTACTGGATCCACATGCAAAAGAAGAAAGTTGGAATCTTTCCTCCCATAATGCACAAAAATTTACTCAAAAACTCTTAAAAGAAAATGGAGGAATACATCTTTGTTACCTTAACCTGGCTGGCACCTTCTTAGATTTGACACCAAAAATACAAGTGACAAAACAAAAAACAGATAAATCAGACTTCATTGAACTTAAAAACATACGTGCTTCAAAGGAACCTACCGAGTAGTGAAAAGACAACCTGCAGACTGGAAGAATATATTTGCAAATCATATATCTGATAAGGCACTTGTATCTAGAATGTATAGAGAACTCCTATAACTTAATAAATAAAAGACACATAACACAATTAAAAAGTGAACAAAGTCTCTAAATAGACATTTCTCCAAAGAACAGATACAAATGGTCAATAAGCACATGAAAATCGCTCAACATCAATAGCCATCTGGGAAATGCGTATCAGAGTTACAATAAGTTACCACTTCACACCCACTAGGATGGCTAAAATAAAAATAAATTAAATAAATAAATAAATAAATAAATACACAACTGTTGACAAGAATTTGGAGAATTTAGAATCATCCTATATTGGGAATGTAAACTGGTGCAGTTGCTTTGGAAAACAGCCTGGCAGTTCCTAAAACTTAAACATAAAATTGCCACATGACCCAGCAATTCTACTTCTAGGGATATAACCAAGAGAAATGAAAATATATGTCTATGAAAACATTCGTACACAAATGTTCATAGCAACATTATTCATAATAGCCCAAAAGTGGAAGCAACTCAAATGAACATTGACTGATGAATGTAAACAAAAAGTGGTAAATCCATATAATGAGACACAATTCAGCTCTCAAAAAGAGTGGATTACTGATGAATGCTGTAACATAGATGAAAACATTATGTAAGTAAAAGGAGCCAATCACAAAAGACCACATATTGTATCAGTCCATTAATATGAAATATCAGAATACACAAATCTACAGAGGCTGAAAGTAGATTTGTGGTTGCTAAGATGATGGTGGGGTGTGGGAGGGGTTTGGAGGGAAATGGGAAGTAACCGGTAATAGGTTCAGGGTTTCTTTTTAGGGTGATGAAAATGCATTCTAATTGATTTTAATGATGGTTGTACAACTCTGTAAAATACTAAGAAACCTTTACTTGTACACTGGATGAAGTATATTGCAAATGAATTATATCTCAATAAAGTGGTGTATATATCTATAAATATATATATTCCAGCCCAGGAATTCTACAGCAGAACTTGAAAGAAACAAATGCTAAAATATCTTGGAAGGACATTCCTACAGCCTAGGCCTTCCAGAATTTACACAGATAAATTCCACTGAAGATAAGTTCACAATCTAGAGTTACAAAACTCTTGAGGAAACAACACGCCAAGAAAAAGTTGGCTGCATGTATGAAAAACAGAATGATAAAACCAGCTGAGCATATGACTGAATAAAGTTGACTCTAGGAATAAAAAGTAGTCATTTAAATATAATAGTCATTGAATATAATACTCTATGGATTTGTTGAATAACAAATCAAACACAACTGAACCTGTATTTGGAAGGCTGAGCAGACAAAAACTAGTAAGCATGTAAATGAACTAACACTGCATATTTAACAAAGTTGGGCCAATTAAGTTTTTAGTATCTTCACAGAGTTGTGCAGCCAGCACCAAAATCAACTGTAACACATTTTCATCACCCTAAAAAGAAGCTCTGCCCCCAAACTTAAGAGAATAGATTTTCCTTTCCAGCACACGAGGCACATCCATCAATACAGCACAAATACTGTGCAAAAGAAAGTGCCGATAAGTACCAAATACACTGCGTCGGGCACATAGTGAGGTGACTTTTCCTAGGCCCATGGCCAGCAAATAACAGGGCAGCAGGTTTGAACCCAGATCATTTAGCCTAGAAACCTGCTCACAGCCACCAGGTTGTATTGAACATGAGACTTCCTGGACTCGACAAAGAGTGTCTTCCAAAAACATGCAAATATCAGATTAGTGATAAAGTATTGGCAATGGTCTTCCTAAATTCAAGTGGGAGAGAGGGGTCTGCTTTCACCATCTCTATCCAAATAGTAGTCAGCAAGCTAGGATTAAAAAAAGAAATAAAATTTACACAGATTAGAGAGAAAGTCACAAAACATGAAAACTATTATATAGCTAAGGAATAAATCTTCCAAAAGATGTGCATGACTTTTATGTAGAAAATAATAAAATTTTAATTTAAGGAAGTGCAAGAAGAATATAATAAATTTAAATATTTTCCATATTTGTGGGTATAGCAATTCAATATTAAAAATACAGCAACTCTCCCTCAAATCAGTGTATTCATTGGAGGTAGGTTAAAGCAAAGGCTCAACAGGTTTTTACATGTAGCTTGATCAGCTGATTCTAAAGTTCATATGAAAGACAAAGGAGTCAAGAATATGTCAGAGAGCTTTGGTGAAAAAGAGCAAGGCCGGGAGCTCACCATAAAAGAAAGCAAAAATAAGTTATGATAAGTGACGCAACATGACACTGATGCAAGAATAAACAAATAGGCCAGTGGAACAGAATCCTGAGCTTATACAGAGATCCATATATACAGAGAAACTTGCAGAAGATAGAGGAAGCTTTACGATTACAAACGAGGGAGGGAAGGAGAGACTGATGAGTGCCACGGGCCAGTCAACTGTCCAGATACACCAAGAGAACAATTAGATCCTCACCACGTTCAATGCACAAAACCAGCCTCAGTGATGAGTCCCAGGGCTCCACATGCTCGCCACCAAATGCTCTGGTCAGTCTTTTATTTAGCAATTCTAATGGAATTTAAGGGTATCATACTGCAGTTTTAGTTCGCATTTTCCTAATGACTAATGACTCTTTCGTAAGCTTATTTGCCCCTCTCTACTTCTTTCTGAAGTGCCAGTTCAAATATTTTGCTCATTTAAAAATTAGGTTGTCTGTTTTATTATTACTATTGAGTTTTGAGATTTCTTTATCTATTCTGGATAAGAGTTCTTTACCAGTTGTATGATTTGCAAATATTTTCTCCCAGTCTGTACTTGTCTTCTCATTCTCTTAACAGTGTCTTTCAAAGAGTGGAAGATTTTAATTTGATTCAAGTGCAATTTATATAGTTTTTCTTCTAAGGACAGTGCATTTTGGTGTCATATCTAAGAAATATTTTCCTAATCCAGGTGGCAAAGATTTTCTTCTGTGGCTTTGTCTAGAAATTTTACAGCTTTAGGTTTTACACTTAGATCTATGATCCATTTAGAAAAATTTTTGTGAAGGTTTGTTTTTGTCATGTAGCTATCTAATTGTTCTAGCACTGTTGAAAAGCTATCCTTTCTACAATGAATTGCCTTGGTGTCTTTGTAAAAATAAATAGTCCATAAATGTGTGGATCTATTTCTGGACTGTCTTCTATTCCATTTATCTGTCTATCTTTAGGTCAATAGCACACTCTCCCTTTTTCCTGCAATTTTATTGAGATATAGCCACATACCATACAGTCATCTAAAGTGTACAGTCAGTTGTTCACAGTACCATCATATAGTTGTGCATTAATCACCACAATTTTTGAACATTTTCATTACTCCAAAAACTAATAAAAGCAAAAATAAATGTAAAAAAGAACACCCAAAATATCCTGTCCCCTACCCTATTATCCATTTACTTTTTTGTACCCATTTTTCTACTCCTCTGTGCAGACACTGGGTAATGGGGGTATGAGCCACAAGGTTTTACAATCACACAGTCACACTGTATAAGAATAGCACATTCTCTTGATTACTGTGTCTTTATTGTAAGTGGTGAAACAGATGCTATTAGCACTCCAAATTTCTTTTTCTTTTTCAAAACTGTTTTGGCTTCTCTAGGTCATTTGCCTTCCCATAAGAGTTTTGGAATTAGTTTGTAAATTTCTGCAAATAAACCCTACTGCAATTTTGATGGATCAATATGAAGAGAATTAACATCTCTACAGTATTAATTCTTCCAAACCATGAAAATGGTATATTTCTGCATTTATTTAGGACTTTAAAAATTTCTCTCAATAACGTTTTGTAAATTTCTTTGCAAAGGGCTTTCACATCTGTTAGAAGATTTATCACCAAATATTTCATATTTTTGATGGTATAGTAAATGGTATAATTTTTTAAATTTCAATTTCCGATTGTTCATTGCCAGTATGTAGAAATACAATTGATTTTGTATCTTGACCTAGTGTTCTGCAACCTTGTTAAGCTCATCTATTTAGTTCTAGTAGTTGTGTTTTGTAGATTCCATTGGATTTTCTGTATAAAGGATCATGTTGTATGAAAATATAGACAGTTTTACGTCTTTCTAATCTGAATTCCTTTAATTTATTTTCCTTGCCTTATTTTATTGGCTAGAATTTCCATTTTCTCTCTTGTTCCTGTTCTTAAGGGGAAAACTTTCTGTCATTCACCACTAAGTACTGGGCGCAGGTAAATGTTAGCATCATTTAAGTATGCTGCTAGCACATTTTTCATCATTGCTTTTATCAGATTGGGACAGTTCCCATCTGTTCTTAATTGGCTGATGGTTTTTTCAGGATGGGGTGTTTAATTTTTGTCAAATGTTTCACTCCACATAAACAAATTTTTTTTCTTTTTAGGTTTAATGTGGTGAATTACATTATTGATTTTTAAATATTAAACAAACCCTGCATTTTTTAGAAAAACCATACTTGTTCATGGTGCATTATCTTTTTAATGTATTGTTGGATTTTGTTTGCTAAAAATTTTTTTAAAGAATTTTCTCATCTTTATTTCTGAGGAATATTGGTCTGAAATGCTATTTTCTTATGATATCTTTGTTTGGTTATTAGGGTAATGCTTGCCTCATTTAATGAGTTGAGAAGTATTGCCTCTTTTTCAATTTTCTCCAAGAGCTTTTGTAGAATTGTTATTATTTCTTTGTGAAGTGGTTGGTAGAAGTCAACAGTGAAGCCGAGCCTAGGGTTTGCTTTCTTAGTTATAGGGCTATTCAGATTATTTCTTCTTGAGTAAGCTTTCAAGAAATTTGTTTCATCTAAGTTGTCAAATTTATTGGCATCATCTTGTTCATAATATTCCCTTATTAGCATTTTAATGTCTGTTAGACTCTGTAGTGACATCATTTTTCTCATTCCTGAGATTGGTCATTTATGACTTCTCTTTTTGTTTTTTTCCTGATCGGCCTGGCTAGTTATTTACCAATTCCATTTATTTCCTCAAAGAATAAGGTTTTGTACCAGCCTTGTTGACATATAATTTACAATTCACCCACTTAAAGTGTACAAGTCAGTGGGTTTTAGTCTTTTCACGGAATTGTGCAACAATCACCATCATCAATTTTAGAGCACTTTCATCACCCCAAAAGGAAATCTCATACATTTTTTCTATCACCCCCAAGTCTCCCCATTCCCCTCAATTCTAGACAACCACTAATCTACTTTCTGTCTCCGTGGATTTGCTGATTCTGGCTTTTTCATATAAATGGAATCATACAATATCTAATCCTTTGTGGCTGGCTCTTTCACTTAGCATGTTTTCAAGGTTCATCCATGTTATATCATGTATCCGCACTTCATTCCTTTTCACAGCTGAGTAATATTACCTTGTATGGATTATCCATTCATCAGTCGATGGACATTTGAGCAGTCTCCACTTTAGGACTATTAGGATAACGTTGTTGTGAACATTTGTGCCCAGGGTTTTGCATGGACTTGCATGTTCATTTTTCTTGGGAATATGCCCAGAAGCGACCTGTTGGGCCACACATTAGGAAATTCTGGGATCATGGACCTAAATGCAGGGCTAAAACTAAGAAAGAATGGGGTAAATCTTGAATATGACACCAGAAGCACAAGAAAGCAAAGAAAAAATAGATAAATTTCATGGCAATTAATAACTTCTGTGCTTCAAAGGATTCCATCAGGAAAGTGGAAATCCAACCCACAGAATGGGGGGACATATTTGCAAATCTGTATCTGATCAGGGGCTTGTATCCAGAATATATAAGGCATTCTTATAATCAATAATAAGAAGAAAAATAACCCAATCAAAAAGGGGACAAAAGACTTGAACATATATTTCTCCAAAGAAGATTTACAAATGGCTAATAAGCACATGAGAATATACTCAAGGTGATCACTGGTCATCAGAGAAATGCAAATCAAAACCATAATGGGTACCACTTCACTCTCAGAAAATGTTCAATATCCCCATTTATTATATGTTTATTATATGTTTATTATTTGTGCAGGGACTCAGAATTCAACTGGCCATCCGTGGGGACTGAGATAAGGGGATTTTCCCTCTGGGTGCCCATGACACTTCGTCTTCACAGGCCCCTGTGCTTGCCTCACAAGGAAACATCCCCGAACCTGATGAGTTTCTGCACATTTCCTTCACATTTTTACCTGCACCAGATTGCCACCTGAATCAGTGCAGGGATGAAGACAAGCACTTTTCCCAGAGAGGGCAAGCAAACAGGGCTGGGCAGTAGCTGAATGCTATACATTCGTGTGCAATAGCAGAACTACAACAATAAAAGGACAAATGTCCTGGATGTTTACTGTGTGCTGGGCACTGCGCATGGATCAATCTCCTTTTTTCGCAACACCCCACGAGGGGCACCAAAGGAGGGAGGAGGGGCTGAGGCTCAGCCAGGCCCACACGCAGAGGGAGGGGCCTGTCGCCCCTGCCCCACACTGTCCACCAGACAGGGTTCGTCCCCCCGGGTGCCGCACAGAAACAGCTGACTCCCCATTTAAAGGAAATGGCCTCACACAGGAGCTCAACATTTCGAAATTACTTTGTTTAAAGCGGGTAGTTGGTTGTGTAAACACAGGTCTGGTCTGGTGTGGGCTTGTGTTCTTTGGGGTAACTGAAGTGCCCCACCCACCCACCCCTTTTGTTTGGGTGATTTGCTCTTTGGGAAGCCTGCTCGGAAGCAAGGGGCAGAGGACCCTAGAGCGACCAGGGCAGCGGGCCCAGCCCTCCCGCGGGGCCCCCTCGCGCCTCGGGTCCCCCTAGGGCTGGGTGAGCCCCTCGGAGCGCCAGCAGCTGAGAACCGACACAGCCTGAGGGACTGAGGATAGAGCGTTATTGGGACATTATTCTCACTTCAATCGATTTATGAGTTTTCCACGTATTTGTTTACACACGGAGCACGGCTTTCCTGGACTCACCTGGCTGGGGCGCGCCGTGCGCCCCTTCGGAAGCCCGGGAGCCGCGAGTCACAGAAACGCGCCAGAAGGGACTTAGGAGCGCCCGTCTCCTACTCCAGGAAGAAACCCAAGTTTCCGTGACGAGAGTTACAATATTCGATCCCGGGGCTGCCTACTCCATCTTCCCACAGTTCTTCCTTTACATTTTAAAAGGATAAAATCTAATTGTGGTCCAAATTAGGGTCTAATGAAAGCGACTGCAAAGCAATTGATCAAAGCTAACTGGTGAACAGCTTTGCTTTCCTTCAGTGAACTCCTGCTTGCTCAGCGTGAGCACCTTAAGGGGCTTCACTCAGAACCTCTGGGGGAAGTACAGGCAATTTTTGTTGGAACTATTTATAGAAAGGGGAATTGAGCTAAAAAATTAAGAAGAAATGTTCCCACTCTCCTATTCAAAAAATATTTATAACATTTCTAGTATATGTTCTGTTCTGGGAATTCAAATGAAAGATACAGTCCGTGACAGAAAGTAGGACAATAAAAATGTGAAAGCATCAAATTTTGCTGCCTTCAAATTTTATTTTCAACCAACTTTATTCTTCAGATTTTTCTTTCAAAAATTCCTTTCTGGTTTTAACTTATTAAAAATTTCACTTTTTTTATAAAGGAGGATGGTGTGCTGATTCATATCATAATTATAGCCATAGATTATAGCAACTACTATTATTTAGAATATCCTAATATTTGTGGCAAGGGATCATTTGATGGACTGGGAAGTCCCTGACATTTGAACTTGAACAGGTAGGATAATTTTCTGCAGCCTTCGTTTCTCTCAAATATAAGCCCATTCTCTTCACCCTCTGTTGTCACTGCCTCAACATGGTGGGTACAAAAAATGTGTGCCAAAGCAGAGCCATTCAAAATCTACTCAAGGTCAAGGTCACAATTTGTTTGGGGACTAAATGACTGAGTTTTATTGCAACTAACAATTTAATCTTAAAGCCATGTGCTTTTCTGCAAAATAGGAAATACTAGTTCTTTGTTGAACTCCATATCTTTAGTTACTAAGATTAAAAGATTATAGGTTTTATTTGGGAGAAAACCAATAGAAATCAAAAGTATGAGAAAGGAAATACAAAATTAAAAATGGCAGGTTGTTTCTCACATAAACACAATTTAGAGAAAACTTTATACTATCTCCAGGTATTTCTTAATGAAGGAGATGACTAGCCTTTTTAAAAAGTTATTCTATCAAAATATTTCTCAAAATGTTTGTTTTCATCAAAACTCTTCTGAAAAACTCTATGTGTACCCTTTGTAGTAGAAACAATTATCCATTGAAGATATGGTCATCTCAAATAGGTTTTGATATTATAATTCCTAATATAAGTTTTTTTTTATTTTTAATATGTTTTTGTTAATCATTGTTTAATTTGTTTTACCATGTTAAATACACAAAAATACTCATAACACATTTCCACAACTATAAATTGCTGTAGCAAATTGTTCTCGACAATTATTTATTGGACACTCCCTCTGTGCCACGTCCTGTCGTGGGCACTCGGGCTCGTGGGGAAACAAACAGTGCCGGAGCCATATGGCATAACCATAACCTTCGCAGGATGCGAGGCTCTTCACGTGCCCTGGAGAAAAGAGAAGCTGAAGTGACCGGGGAGGCCGCGGGTGCGTCGGCAGGGCCCGGAGCCAGGCTGAGCAGGGAGACGGGGCGAGGCTT
The DNA here is from genome assembly GCF_015220235.1 of Choloepus didactylus. Classification (NCBI taxonomy): domain Eukaryota; kingdom Metazoa; phylum Chordata; class Mammalia; order Pilosa; family Megalonychidae; genus Choloepus; species Choloepus didactylus. The sequence continues at coordinate 889,640 of NC_051311.1, forward strand.
CCGGCGCTGCAGGGCACCCCGCTGCAGGGGCTCAGGGCGCACTTGGAGAAGGACCTACCAGCCGTTGGAAAAGCTTTGGCTTTTATTTGGAGTGAAATGAGAATCATTGCAGAGTTCTGTGCAGAGAAGCTGTGGCCTGACTCCCACGGAACCATCGAGGGGCAGCGGTGCACGTGGCAGCCCATCAGGGAGGGACAGGCGCACAGCGGAGGAGGGGCGGGGGCCCCGGGGGACTGAAAGCAGGTGCGGAGGAACTTGGCGGCGGTTTGTGTGTGCGTGTGAGAGAACGAGGAGTCAGGAACGACGCGGGTCTTTTACTCTGAGGAAGAGGAAGGTTGTCTTCAACAGAGAAGAGGAAAGCAGCAAGAGGAGCAAACCCAAGCTGCGCTTTGGAAACAGAAGTTTGAGACGTCCAAGTGGATGTCAAGTTGGCGGTCGGATGCTGTCTTAGAGTGAAGGAGTCATCACCATACGAGGGAAATGAGAGAGAGAGCGGAGAAGACCAGGGGTGAGCCTCGGGGTCCCCAGGGCCATCAGAGGGGCACTGAAGGGGAGAGCTCCGGAGCCAGGGAAGAGGGCGGCCACCAGGCCAGGTGCGCTGATGGATCCAGCACAAACGAGGACGGAGGACTGGCCGTCGGACTTACCTGTGTGTTGGTCATCGGTGACCTCGGTAAGATGGTGAAGAGAAACCGTGAGGGTAGGAATTGGGAATAAGGCATTAAAAACATTTTTTCAATTTTTTTGGTTAATTGATTAATTGAATATTAGAGCAGTTGTGGGTTTAGAAAAATCATGCAGAGAGCACAGAGCCCCCACATACTGCCCCCCCTTGCACACAGTTTTCCCTATTATTATTTTGCAATAGTGTGATACGTTTGATACAATTGATGAAACAATATTATTAACTTCATTTTCTTAAAATAGTCCATAATTTATATTAGGATGTCCACTCTTTGTGTTGTATAGTTTCAGCTTTTTTTTTTCTTTAATTTATTCTGGTAAAGTATAATCTGAAATTTCTCCTTTTAACCATTTTCAAATATACAATACAGTGGTGTAAATTACATTCACAATATTGTGCTACCATCACAATATTGTGCTACCATCACCACTATCCATTACCCAAACTTTCCCATCACATTACAAAACTCCACCAATTATATGTTAACTCCCAATCCCTGCCCCTGGTAATCTGTATTCTAATTTTTGACTATGAATTTGCATGTTTTAATTTGCTTCATATAAGCGAGATCATACAATATTTGTCCTTTTGTGTCAGGCTTATTTCACTCAACATAATGTCTTCAAGATTTATCCATGTTGTAGCATGTATCAGAACTTCATTCCTTTTTATGGCTGACCGTGTGCATGTATGTAGGTCTGTATATGCCACATTTTGTTCATCCATCTGCTGATGGACACTTGGGTTGCTTCCACCTTTTTGCCATTGTGAATAATGCTTCAATCTATAAACATGAGTGTGTATATATCTGCTCAAGTCCCAAATTTCAATTCTTTTCTTTCAAGGAATTTTGCTGCAAACAGTAGCAAACAAAGAGGGAAGTAACTGGTGGGAAAAATCAAGTAAAAGATTTGAAAAATAAGGGCAGAGAAATAATGAAATATTTGCCTACTGCTGACAATCCTCCAGTATGGGGAAAAAAAACCTGAAGATGAGGAGACGAGGGGGAAGACTGCTAGAGCACAGCTTTGACAGCTGGAAGGGGTGGAGTCTGTAACTGGGAAGGGGTGGAGTCTGGAGCTGGAAGGGTGGTCTGGAGCTGGAAGGGTGGAGTCTGGAGCTGGGGAGGGGTGGAGTCTGAGCTGGAAGGGGTGGAATCTGGAGTTGGGAAGGGGTGGAGTCTGGAGCTGAAAGGGGTGGAGTCTGAGCTGGGAAGGGGTGGAGTCTGAGCTGGGAAGGGGTGGAGTCTGAGTTGGGAAGGGGTGGAGTCTGAGTTGGGAAGGGGTGGGGTCTCGAGTTGGGAAGGGGTGGAGTCTGAGTTGGGAAGGGGTGGAGTCTGGAGTTGGGAAGGGGTGCCTTCAGACCCGACAGCAGCAGGAGGGCTGGGTGAAGGAGCAAGCATGAAAGCAGACCACGATGTGGCTGAGATTGAGGGGGTGTGGATGTAGTGGTGGAATCCACAGGTATTCTCTCCCACCTACTTAATATTCTTCAGCTGAAAGAAAGGAGTTGAGGAGGTATTGTTGGAGGTTTAAAGAGAGAGGTTAAGGTTGGGTAGGATGGGAGAGAGCGAACCGGGAAGTACCTCGCGCCTGTCTGGCAGCATGAAAAGTCGCTGTGCTCCTCTCCAGCTGCGCACAGCGGTGCTGGTGCTGGGGCAGGCGGGGAGAGAGTTGCAGTTGACCACGGCTGCGGTTTTGCTGAGTGTGAGAGACAGGTGAACCACGGGCATGCACACGTGTTTATAAAGACCACAGAGCTTAAGGAGGGGCATATGGAAGGGGGAGAGGACACCAGAGAGGCCGAGGGACAGTGGAGGTGTAGGATCAGCCACCAGGTGGTCCCACAGGGTCACAGGGAGGAGCTATGGTGATAGGATATAGCCGTCAGAGAACCAAGTGATGAAACTGAGATTGCGGAGGGTTTTAGGTTTGGTGTTGACACGGTCTAGCAGGTGACCAAGAGAGGGCAGGGATGGTTTAAGCGACGTCTGGGATTATTGCGGAAGAGGAGCTCACGGAGTTGGGAGTCTCCTTTGTTTACTGAAACCATCAGATAGGATTGGTGAGAATGGCCACGGGAGAGGAGCTAAACGTGCAGAGAAATAAAGCTGTTCACAGAGAGCAGCGATCTGGAAGGAGGAGGGCAAAAGATCACACAACATGGGGGCTGGAGAGGTGGATGGGGAAGGACGTTCTGAGGCCGTGCAGTGGAGCAGGGACAGCGACCCTCCGGGCCCAGGGTCCAAGGGCTGCGGGGGAGGAGCGGGGCCGCCCCGCAGCGCAGAGCCGGTAACCGTCGGAGCCGGGAGAGCACCTGCGCGCCCGGGAGAGGTGGAGACGGGGGTCTCACCGGTGCCGGCCTCTGAATTCAGACGGCACACGGAAGGTGCCGGCAGGAGGCAGAAGGCAGGAAGTGCAGAGCCTTACGAGTGGGAGAAGAGGGGTGATCCGGCAGTTTGGGGGTCCCACGGTGGCTGATACATAAAGAAATAAAAGGCAAGTGAAATTAGCTCCGGGAGATGCAGGACTGGTGGACGCGGTAGAATAGGCTGGGAGGGCTGGGGGAGTCAGGGGATAGGTTTTGGAGCTCCCAACCCTTCCCAGATCACGAGGGCCAAGGCCCAGGTAGGCCCCAGCTTTGTCCCCTTGGTCCCCCTTTGGGAGAGGGGTGACATGCCCCCAGCACAGGCTCCACCTGGATCCCGGCTGAAGGAGCTGGACTCCTGGGGCCCCTGTGGCTCTGCCAAGGGAGCGACACTCTTCCTCTCTGATCCATCAACATGGAGAAACTGGAATCCTCTGCTCCCATCCAACTTTTAATCAATGCTTCCATATTTTCACGATTTTATGAAGTCCAGCCCTCAGGTAAGCACCGCGTGTGACGCAAGGTAGGAAGGGATGCCCAAGGCAGCTTGGCTCTTTAACATTTTATCTCTGTCTGTTTGGGGCATGTCAATCATGGCTCACACTGCTCTGTAGTGCCACAGAGTACACTGTAAAAACACTTATAGACAATTGAGTTGTGAAAGGTCCTGGGAAACAGTAGTGGCAATATATTCCCAAGAAATATGCAGTTTCCACAAATACCATCTTTTCTAACACTAATTATGCTTTAGATTTTCCACTAAATGTTTTTGGAGCATCCTCCTTTGGGAGATGATTGTATTTCTTTAAGTTCTTGCTTTGGGGGAACAAACTGTGTGTGTGTACATGTGTGTGTGTGTTCAAGTATCCAGTCTAAATTTTCTCTTCCATTTTTTCTATTCTAGCAAAAAGAAGATCCCCTCATTGTAAAGCTGGTTCCAATGCCCCTTTCTACACTTTAATTCCATTCCTAGGATTTCAAGTTTGGAAAGCATCATGACAATCTATAGGGTTAGTTCTTTAATTTACCACACCTATCTGTGTCAGTTTGGGTATATTATGTTCCCTAAAAGCCATGTTCTTTAGTGAAATCTTGTGAGGGCAGACATTAATCTTTTGATTGAGTGTTTCCATGGAGATGTGACTCAATCAACTGTGGGCAAGACCTTTGATTAAATTATTTCCATGGAGATATGAACCCCACCCATTCAGGGTGGGGCTTAAATCACTGGAGTCCTATAAGAGCTCACAGACAGAAGGAGCTCAGAGCTGCTAAAAGAGACTTTTGGAGAGACACCAGGAAGCTGACAGAGATGCTCCGAGATGCTTGGAGTTGTGGGCAGAAAGAAGTTTGGAGATGTTAAGCTAAGGATGAACAGGAGCTGAGAGAGGAGCCGAAACACAACCTGGGGCCAGCAGATGCCAACCATGTGCCTTCCCAGCTGACAGAGGTGTTCCAGACACCATCAACCATTCTTCAGTGAAGTTGTCCTCTTGCTGATGACTTAGAATGCACACTTCTATGGCCTCAGAACTGTAAATTTGTAACAGAATTAGTCCCCCTTAAAAAAAGCCAATCCATTTCTGGTATTTTGCATAATGGCAGCATTAGAAAACCAGAACACCACCAGATCTGTTAGCTCCTGTGTCTTTTCCAGCATTGAACTTATTTTAAAGTTTACTGGACTACCAAATCATTTCACCAACTTGAGTTTGAAAAACTAATCACATAGTCCAGTAGCATTAGTGAGTCTGTCAAAGACTGTGGGCTTTTTGCACATATATATATTTCCCAGTCAAATCTTAACAGAAACCGTGAGTTCAATGCACATAAACTACTGCCAAGTGACATTTGGGATTTGCTCCCTTCCAACTTGCCATATGCCAAAGATCTTTCTGTGCATTAGTCCCAATTCTGTGCTAACATCTACTCATACTGTTCAACAAGCAGTTCTCTGGGGAAAGAAGCTGCGCTTTGTAACCCACTTGGCTGTGGACACAACCACTAACATGAAAATAGTAACAAAACTAAAGTGCACAATAGCTTTGTAAGTCAGGGAACTCTAAACATTTTATTATAGAAATCACTGCTTTCCAGCAAATCTTGTTTCTATGGTTTTAATTTTCAAGAGTCTACACTTTGGGAGGTCATAAATAATAGTAACAAGAAGTGGGACATCATCGATTCACTCTGAGATAGAGGAAAATTAATATCCAAACTATGAGCCTGTCTTCACTAATGAGGAGCTGTTAGGAAGGACAGTATGGATTTTTTTTTTATGTACACACAATAAATGCCTTATTTATATATTATTGCATAAAGCTCAGGGAGGCAGTGGAAATCAGAAGGGAATGAATTTTATTTTTTGCACACAGTGTCAGTCTCTAAATTATGAGGCCCCGAAATAAAACCAATGAATCAGCATCACAAGAAATGACGTGGGGGTGGGGAGAGCCTTGGTTCAGTAAAAGTGGCAAAATTCTGCAGAAGGGCTGAATTGACAAATTGCGTTTTCTCTGGGAAGCCCCATCACATTCACTATGACTTTAAGAAGCTCCTGAGTGACACCTACCTGGCTGTCTTTGGTGACTGCGGTGGAGGTGAGGCTGAGGATTTGAGTTCCAAGCTTTCCACATTGCGGTCACAGCTGATGCTGTTTTCCATTTGCAGGTAATTTACTGCACCAGACGTCAAGGGCACTTGGGCTTGCCATGCTCAACATTCTTAGCTCCGTTTGCTAAATTCCTTCTTAGGTAGCTGCTTCATCTCCCCAGGGTACTCACAGTTCTGGCCTTTGCAATCAAATGATTAATTCCTTTTTTCCATCCAGTTAAACATTGTTTCCTTTCCCCAAACACACTTCTTTTTTATGATACATAACTGTCACATTATTTCATGTTGTCTAAACTTTTTCATTCTCTTTTTGAACATTTTTTGTGTTTGTTTGTTCCCGTAATATTTTAAGTATTTAAATTCGTCGACGTTAGGACCTCTATTTGCCTAATTATTGGGACAGGGTGATTTTTTAAACAACCGGATTCTTAATTCATATTGTTTAGGTGGCCACAATGCAGAGAACACTGTGAAGCTTGAGGTAGTATGAATTTTAGAATGGTGTTTGATATAAACGTAGAGGCATGTAGGTAGTTACTTTAAGAATTTACTTTGAGAATGACTGTTCTATTGCTCCAAGGATAAATTAATTCTGTTGATGAGGCCGTCAGCTTGAGCATACACTGTGGAAAGTCTATGTCCCCAGTCCCCTGCTTCTTGGGGTGTGGGCTTTCCTGCTCACCCTGGTGAAGTCCCACCACACCTGCAGGCTCACGGACATTCCAGGCAGAAGGAGCGAGAAAGACAAAAGGAACCCTAACCTTTCTCCTTGAAGGGCAGAGACTTTGTTTCCATCTTATTGGCCAGAAATGAATCACTTGTCATCCCCAACTGAAGCTGGATTGGAAAAGTGACTATTTTAGTTTTCTAGACTCTCCAGCAGTAAAAAGCAATAAAGAAGGGGTTGTGGATGGGTTCTGACTAGCTAACTTACCCTTGTTTGTGGCAGGCAGCTCACTTCCCACCAAAAATTAATGCCCCCCTTACATTTCTAGGGTTGTCCCAGGGAAGATGCTGCTCAACTAGCAAGTTCCCACTCACCCCACTGCTTGCTGCATCTTGGAGTGGCCATATATAAACAACTTTATGCACATGAACCTGACAAATTAGATTAAATGAGCCAAATGCTTGAAAATCACAAACAACCCAAACTCCTGAAGATAAAACAGAAAGCTTAAATAGTCTTAGAACTAGGTTAAAAAAAAAAAAAAAAAAAGCCTTTTGAAAAAGAAGTCTCCAAGCCCAGATGACTTCACTGGTGAACTGTGTCAAACATTTAAAGAATAATTAAGATCAATTCTATACAATTTCTTCCAGAAAATAGAAGAGAAGGGAACATTCCTCGTTTTTTGGTATCAGCACTACTGATTCAAAAACCAACAAAGGCAGTACAAGTAAAGAAAACTACAAATGAATATACCTCAAATATAGAGGCAAACATCTCAATAAAATATTAGCAATTTGAATTCAGCAAAGCATAGAAAGAATAATACACCATGACCAAGTGGGGTTTATATCAGGAATGCAAGGCTAGTTCAATACTTGAAATTCAGTCAACGTGTTTCACCATATTAGCAGTCACAAGAAGAAAAACTACTTGATCATATCAATTGATTAACCAAAAGCAATTGATAAAATTTAAAATAAATTCATGACCAAAAAAAAACCTTCAGTAACCTAGAAATAGAAGGGGGATTTCTCAACTTGACAAAAGGCATCTACAAAATCCTACTGCTAAAATCATTCTAAATTGTGAAAGGCTGAATGCTTTCTACCTATGATTAGAAGCAAGGTAAGGATGTTTACCCTCCCACTCATATTCAAGATTGTACTGGAAGTTCTAGCTATGAATAAGGGGGAAAAACAAGAGGACATATGGATTGGAAGGAAGAAATAAAACTCCTCCTACTCTCAGGCGTTATTATTTTCAGTTAAAAGTTCCACTTAGTAAGGTGGCAAGAAAGAAGGCCAACACACCAGAATCCATTGTATTTCTACATTTTAACAATTAACAGCTGGAAGCTAACTTCTTTTAAATATCACTTACTGTGAAGTCAGGAACTGTGGAGTTTGGCATTTTTTTAGTTAAGTGTACATTTACCATGTGACTAAGCAATTCTTCTTGTTATTTACTCAAGAAATATGAAAATATGTCCACACAGAATCCTGTGCATGAATGTTTATAGTGCTTCATTCATAATTGCCAAAACTGGAAACTACACAAATGGGTAAAAAATGTCAGTACATCTACTCAGTGGAAAACTACTCAGCAATAAAACAGAAATGGATTGCTGGTACATGCAGCAACATGGATGAATTTCAAATGCATTGTGCTAAGTGAAAGAATCTAAACTCCAAAAAGCTACCTACCACATAGTCATATTTATAAGGCAATCTGAAAATGGAAAATTTATAGGGATAGGGAAAATATTGCTTTCCAGTCGCGGGGGGTAAGTCGCTGAGGTTTCAGCGACTAGTCTAGGCAAACATGAGGAACTTTTGGGGATGTTTGAGTCTACATTTTGTTTGTGACACTGATGACTGTATATATTTGACTAAGCTCATTGATCTGCATTCATAAAAAGGGTGAATTTTATTGAATGTAAATCACAGTAAGAACATTTAGTATTAAACACAAACTCAGCAAATTAAGACTGGAAGAAAATTTCTCAATTTGGTTAAGTGCTTCTATAAAAGCCTGCCACCATCAAACTTAATGGTGGAAGACTGAATACTCTCTCCCTGAGTTTGGAAACAGAGCAAGGATATCCATTTCACCATTTCTATTCAACATTGTAATGGAAATTCTTGCCAGTGCATTAAGGCTCTGTACCAGTTTGAATGTATTATGTCCCCCAAATGCCATTATCTTTGATGTAATCTTGTGTGGGCAGACCTATCAGTGTTAATTAGACTGAAATTCTTTGAGTGTTTCCATGGAAATGTGCCCCACCCACCTGTGGGTGATGACTCTGATTGGATAATTTCCATGGAGGTGTTGGCCCGCCCATTCAGGGTGGGTCTGAATTAAATTACTGGAGACTGTATAAGATCAGACAGAAGGAGTGAGCTTGCTACAGCCAAGAGGAACTCTTTGAAGAAAGCACAGGGGCTGCAGATGAGAGACAGTTTGAAGACGGCTGTTGAAAGCAGAGTTTTGCTCTGGAGAAGCTAAGAGAGGACAAATACCCCAAGTGCAACTAAGAGTGACATTTTTGAGGAACTGCAGCCTAGAGAGGAACGTCCTGGGAGAAAGCCGTTTTGAAACCATAACTTTAGAGCAGATGCCAGCCACGTGCCTTCCCAGCTAACAGAGGTTTTCTGGACACCATTGGCCATCCTCCAGTGAAGGTACCCGATTGTTGATGTGTTACCTTGGACACTGTATGGCCTTAAGACTGTAACTGTGTAACCAAATGAACCCCCTTTTATAAAAGCCAATCCACCTCTGGTGTTTTGCATTCCGGCAGCATTAGCAAACTAGAACAGGCAGTATAAAGAAATAAAAGGCATAAAGATTGGAGGAAAATCAAAACTGTATTTCTTCTAAGAGGATGATAGGGTACATACAAAATCCTAATAAAACTACAAAAATATGTGTAGAACAAATAAATAATATAGCAATATTAAAAAAGTAAACCTTAAAAGTCACTTGTATTTATATAAACTAGCAATAAAAAATGGAAAAATAATGTTTAAAACTATACCATTTACAATCACATCCCCAAATATAAAATACTTAGAAATGAGTTGTCTAAATATGGGAAAAACACTTGAACACAAAAAGCTTCTAATATGCCATATTGATGGATCATAAAACTCAATGTTGTTAAGCTATTAATTTTTCACAAATTGATACACTGATTCAAAAACTTATATAGAAATGATAGTGAATTAGAATAGTGAAAACAGCCTTGCAAAAGAACACAAAATTGGGGACCTTACAGTGTAGTAATCCATAGAGTGTTACTGGTTTAAAGATAGAAAATATATCATTATAACAGAACAGGTTGTCCAGAAAGACACCCATTCATATGCAATTTATTTTCAACAAAAGTGATAAAGCAATTCAGAAAGAAAAGGAAAATCTTTTTAACTAGTGATTCTAGAACAACTGGATATCCACAGGAAAAAAGTAAAAGCCCACCTCTGTCTCAACTGTATCCAATAATCAATTTTAAGAGGGAACATTGACTCAACATGAAAGCTAAAAATACCATGCTTCTACAAGAAAACCATCAGGAAGTATCTCTAAGATTTTAGTCTAGGCAAATATTTTTTAGATCAGAAACAAAAAGCACAAACCAAAAATTGTGATGTTTATAAATTAATAATTGCTAAATTTAATCAAAATTTCCATTCAGCAAAAAGCATCTGTAAGAAAATACACAGGCTGATAGCCTCCGTCCACTTCTCTGACCAAGGTCTTATGTCAAAGATGTACGCACATCTCCAAAACCCAATAGAGAAATAGGCACAATCGTATTTTTAATGGGAAAAATATTTGACAAGATTCTTTTCAAAAGAAGACACACAAATAGCCATGAAGCAGAAAACAAAGCACTCAAGATCTTTAGGCATTCAGGAAATGCAAATTACAACCAAAATGAGATATCACAACTGACTCACTAGAATGAGTAAACCGGAAATAACCCAAATGTCCAGAGAAGGAAAATGAACAGAATCTTTGGTGTTCAACGACTGTGATACTGCTCGGCTGTGGAAATGAGCAGCGTACCTGAAGCCACATAGGTGCATCTCAAAAACATTACTCAGAGTGAAGGAGCAAAAGAATTCATATTATATGATCCCACTTATATGACGTTCTAAACTGGGCAAACCTAATTTACTGGGATAAAAATAAGGACCGTCCTGCTTAGACGTGGGGGCTGGGGAAAGGGGAATGAGGGAAACTTCTGAAATGATGGAAATATTCTTGTTCTTAAAAGAGGGGGCAGATTACACAAGTCCATACATTTGTGCACTTAAAGTTCTGTTCATTTCACAGCATATAATTAAAACTCAGTAATTACATGGATGAACAACTACAGTGTGAAATATTATCTAACCAATGAGACAAAACCCTGAAACTTGAACCATGCATTCTCTGGTTGAGGCTTGGGGAGAAGATACTCTCCTACATTGGTGGTGGGAAAGTAAATGCAAATTTGTCAATCTCCTATGGCCAGAAACTTGGCAATATCTGGAAAATATTCATCTGTGTTTACCCTTTGACATGACATTCTTACTTGCTGAGATTCTATTCCAGAGATATGCTTGGAAATACACAATGACTGATGAATAAGTTTATTCATTGTGCATTATTTTTAATACCAAAAAAGAGAGAGATTTTCAAAGCTCCGCTCATAGAAGGGTGATTGCATCCCATGATGGGTTTATACAAGGTATGTTATGAAAATTGCTTCCAGCCTTTCCTGGAGGGATGTGGAACCATTACCTGAATAATAGTAGATAAAGAAGGGAAATAATCAAACTTGTGTTTGGGGGGGAGGGAGCATTTAGTGGATACTTGCACTAATTCAACAAACACAATATGTTTGTTCTTACTAAAACTTATTTTTAAAAGTTATGGAATATTTCAAAATTATACTTGACTATTTACATTTTAAATGCTTTATTATAAACATAAATGAACAAAGGGGCCAATTCTAGATCTGAGGAAATGAGAAAAAACATTAAGTTATGAAAAAATAATAAATGGAACAGCAGAACTAAAGAAAATGGCAATTCTGATAAATAAATGTAGAAGCTACTTTAAAAATTTGGAGATGCACCTATGCAAATCTAAAAGAGAGAAAATGCAAAAAGGCTGAGAGAAGAAATACAGAAAGAATTAAAATCATAAAAAAACAATATTCCTGGGAGTAGCTGATGTATTTGAAAATCTTGAAACACATTTGCTCTTCTAGAAAAAATAAAATGGCCAAAACTTTATTCAAGAGGTAGAAAATCTGAATAAAATTCTAAATTTGTTAAAGAATGCCCTCTAAAATGGATTCTTTCCAGTTAATATAATGTTTTCTTTCAAATTAAACTTATACTTTTAAGGAACAGAATGCAATGAAAAGGGTAGAGCTATTCATAACCCACTGAAGCACAGAAAAAAAAAACTATACTAATCTCATTTATGAACATGGCTGTTAAAATCCTAAATAACACAAGAAGCTGAAATCCAACTATATTGTATATTAAAGAATAATCCAATATGATCAAATAGGGTTTATCCCAGAATTGCAAGTGTAACTTTCTTCTTGAGTTCTCTATTTTCTCTCATATTCCTCAAACAATCCTTATGGAATACATCAGTGAGAAAGGCACCAGAATCATTAAAAATCACTCAATAGGCAGTTCTCTCTCGGCTGTGAATTCTGGTAGAAGGGACTGCAGCTGCCGTGGACTGGGATGGGAGACTTTTGGAACAGCTCTGCATCGAGGCAGATCCTGCAAAGAAGCAAAGAGGATATGAGTACCACAATGGTCAACAGAACAGACATGCTCATAATAACCTCAAGAATTGCCCAAGTGCAGAGGTCTCTAGCTATGGATAAATAATCACAGGGACAACCGAAATAAAATCAAGAGGGAACTTACTATGGAGTTACTTGAGGTCTTACAAAAATGTTCTGTGGGATATATGATCAGAGGCTCAACTCGACCATTTGTCTAGTAGGTTGTGGAGCCGTTAACCTAGATGATAGTACCCGGGAAAGGAATCACCAACCCTTGGCATGGGCGGGAAAGAGTGGTGCATCCTTACACTAATTCAGCAAACACTCTTTGCTCTGATGTAAGAACACAACAGTCAAGTCCACAGCAGTCTGCCCAGCAGAATGGGAATGAATGGAGTTCCATGTGAAAAATGGCATTTTAACTAAAACTGTTTTTAGAAGACCTAATATACCCAAAGTCATACTAATGAATATTTTCCAAATTCTTGCAAAATAGCTGGAATAGATGCTGAGAGCAACTGGCAAGAATCCCTGACCTGTGGGATACGGACAGTGGGGTGGGCAGCGTCTGCCCAGTTGAAACGGTAAACCGAGAGCAAGAGCATCCTCAGGTAGTGTATTTCAGCAGGCCAACACTGTCTAAGCAATAACCAGGCAAACTGGATAGATTTTAAAATTCATATTTGTAAAGATAACAGAAAAGTCATAGAATTGGATTAAATAAAATTCCACAGAGGAAAGAGTACTTCTTCAGGTAGGCTGTTAAGTGTAGCCATTTTCCTCCTGGAGGCATTTACAGAGTCTTAGGAAAGTGAGAATCCTCTTGCCCAAAAGATCCAGAGAAGCCAGCAGCGTTTTTGACAGATGTGATGGCTGGGAAACAGAGATTCCCAAACGCATGACAGGTTTCCACCATATGATGTTTGCTAAGTTCTGGGAGGGTGCAAGGCACTGAGGAGCATCCACGGAATTCATAGATGGCAGAGCGAAATCTCCACCATCGTACAGACATACAGAACAGGTAGAGCACCTGGCATCAAAACACAGCGGTTTCTTCTCCAGACATTTGCCAGGCTTGGCTGCTGTGAGGGCGAGCACTAAAGAGCGAATCTCAGAATCTCTTAAGAACAGAACTTATTCTTGAGTAGTTTTTAGGGCTAAGGTATGAGACGAACCATAATCTCAATTAAAAGCCATGGAGAGCCAAGCCTGAGAAAGTGGGATGAACCAGAGGAGGACTAAATCTTACAAAAACTAAAACCGCTCTCCAAAGCAGCTCAATCACTAGGTGGACTTATACATCAGCACCTACCCCTCCCTTACCCTAGATGACTAACAGGGGAAAGAGGGGACTCTCCCTAGCTGGGGGGCGGGTGGATGACATCCTCTTCAGCCTCCATAGGCCCTTTGTACACAAGGTCCAGGATACAACAAACGGTATGAGACATGCGAAGAGGCAAACAAAGGTGACAAAAATTCAAGAGAAAAAGAAAACGATAGAAATAAACACACAGATGGCATTTGCAGGTGAGGACTTTATAATTAATATGTTCAACAAAATAGAGAAGAAATTGGATAAAATGGTAGAGAACAAACAGTAAATAATTTCAACAGGAAACTGAAATCTGTTTAAAAAGAACCCAACAGCTAGCCTAATACTATAAAAATATAACTTATGAAATTAAGGAGTCATTTGATGAATTTAAGAGTAGAATGAACATAGCAGAAGACAGGAAACTAAAGGAAGGTTACTAGAAAATATCCCAACCAAAACAAAAAGAGGAAAAAATTGCAGAAAGAACAAAACTGAAATTAAGAAACTTAGGTAACTTGGGTCTCAGAGAGTCAAGATAGAATGAGACAGAAACAATATTAGAAAAGATAATCATTTTTTAAAATTTCAGAAATTGTTGAAAGATATCAACTCACAAATTTTAAAAGTTCAGGTAACCTCAAGAATAAGAACAAATAAAAAGAAAATCACACATAGTTGTATTATAATCAAATTGATGAAAACCAAAGACACAGAAGTCTGGAAAACAGTCAGAGAATAAAAAACACATTATCTCCACAGGAGCAACGATAAGACATGTGGCTGCTTTCACCACAAAAACCATGGACTCAGGTGACAATGGAGCAGTATCTTAAAGGTACTAGAAAAATGCCAAATAGAATTCTATTTCCACCAAAGATATACCTCTGAAATGTACCTGAAACAAAATTTCCAAGACAAGCAAGAGCTGATTTTATTTCCAGCAGACCCGCACTATAAAAATGCTAAAAGAAATTCTTAAAGTAGAAAGAAAATAGTACCAGATGATGGCTTAGAACTGCTGAATCCAGAGTGGTGAGCTCAGCATTTATGTCCCTTTTTTGTTTAAAATGTTTGCTGAGTCAAAAGCAACGAGCGTGAGGCTGGGAGGAAAGTGCTCGCCAGGAGCCAAGAGGCTGCGTTGGGCTGTCCTCAGCCCCTCAGGGTGCGAGTGGGGTGGGTTTAAATGTCCAGAAGGAGGGCGGCCGTCATAAGGCCTCAAAGGGTAACACCCTAACTGTAAAGAAAAACTTGAAATGAACCACCCTCAGAAAGACTGAAAATCAGCTTTTGGAATCAACTGAATCCCTGATTGTTTTAAAGTGATCTGTTCATATCTTAAATGCCTACCAGAAGTAAAACTAAACCCTCTCTGAAGAAAGATAACATTACACAGAGCCTCAAATTTGCTCTTCCAAATTTCATTAATAATCCATGGCATTCAAAAAAAGATAATCAGGCATGCAATAAGAAGAAAATGAGCAAGAACAGAAAACAGTGAATTGAAGTAGACCCACAGGAGTTTCAAATATTGGAGTTATCCAACACAGTTGTAAAATATTTATGAATTTTTCCAAGATTGAAAAAATTATTAAAAAGTCTGATGAAAATGCTCAAACAGAGCAATACAATAAATTGAGAGCTAAATAGATGGGTTTAGCTGATTAGACATGGCTGACACGAGTTTTACTAACTTAACAAAACCAACACCAAAAACAGAGAATCTAGTCTCACCTTCACTGAATAAACTGAACGTGTTATAAAAATCTCCCAGCCAGGTTCCGGGTCCAAATGGCTTCATTGGCGAATTCGTCCAAAACTTTACAGAAGAAACAGCACCAGTATCACATAAACTCTTTCCGCTTTCCACGCAGATGTGGAAGAAGGAAAACCAATGGAGAGATACACAGAGCTCTTAAAAGGGGACGGTCAGCATCACAAAACTTCTGCATTAGTTATGATTATGTTCCACTGCAAATAGCAGAAAACCTCCAAAAAGCAGATGCTCATAGAACAATAAGTTTATTTCTCTGTGTTCAGCAAATGTGAAAGTCTATCCAGTCTTATTCAGTGGTACAAAAACTGGGGCGCTGGGCTCTTCCTAGCTGCTTCTTCTGAAGTGTGGGGTTTTAATTTTCCTTCTGTTTTATTAATTTGTGTTTATTTTCATGTCAATCCTACACTGTATTAATTATTTTAGCCTGATATTGCCTTGATATTGATAGTGTAGTCTTGATATCAGGTAGTATAAATCCTCAAATTTTGTCCATTTTCAAAATGGTTTTGGCTATTCTAGAAGAATATTATTAGAGTCTAGAATATTTTTCTTTTGTTTGTATTTACTGCCTAGGACCTACAGTATAATTTCAAATAGAAATAATGAGAGTGGACACCATTGTTTTATTCCTAACCTTAAGAAAGTGCTTAAATTTTGCCACTAAGGGGGGATGTTAGATGTACTTTTTGTAGATTTTCATTGTTAGATTGAGTAATTTCTCTTCCATTACTGGGAGTGTTTATCATGAATGGGTGTAGAATTTTATTAAATACACTTTATATCTATTGAGAACCTCATATTGTTTTGTCTTGTATTTTATCTGGTGAATTACATTTATTGATTCTTGAATCAATCTTATAATTTCTGGAGTAAACCCACTTGGTCAAAATGTATTATCCTTTTTATACATTAATGCATTCAACCTGCTAATTTTAAAGTATTTTTATGTCTATTTTTATGAGAGAGATTGTTCTATAAAATTTTTTTATGGTGATATCTTTGTCAGACTTTGGCATCAAGATTACACTGACTTCACAAAACAAGTTGGGGTTTCTCCTCATCTTCTTTCTGAAAGTGTTTGAATAGCATTGGTATAATTTCTTAAATGCTTAACAAAATTTACTGGTCCTCTGGGACTGAGTTTTCCTGGTGAGAATGTTTTAATTATAGATTCAATTTCATTAGCAGATGTAGGACCATTCAGGTTTTCAGTTTCTTCTTGTGTCAGATTCAGAAAGTTGTGTTTTTCAATAAATGTTTCTATTTCATCCAAGCTGTCAAATTTCAGCATAAACTTGGACATAGCATCCACTTATCCTTTAAATGTCCAGAGAATTTATAATGACTTACTATTTTCTCTCTTGGTATTAGTAATTTTTGTTTTCTTTTCTTCCTTTTTTTCTTCTTGATCAGTCTTGATAGTGGTTTATCAATTTGGTGAATCTTTTCAAAGAATCAACTTATGAATTTGTTGATTTTTATCATTTATCTGTATTTTATTTCATTGATTTCTAGTCTCATTTTAAATATTTCCTCCCTTTGGCATTTGGAAGTATACTTTACCTTTCTCTTTCTAATTTTCTTTCAATTATATTCATTTAATGATATAAATTTCTCTCTAAGCAATGCTTTATCTACTTCTCATAAAATTTGGAATGTAGTGTGTGGTTTGGAACTGTGTGTACCCCAGAAAAACATGGTCTTGAATTTAATCTAATCCTGTGGGTATGAAACCATTGTAAACTGACCTTTTGATGAGGCTTAACTTCAGTCAAAGTGTGGCCCACCTCAATCAGGATGGGTTTTAATCCTATTACCAGAGTCAGTATAAGTGGAAGGAAGAGGGAGAGAGGGGAGAGAGAGAGAGATTGAGGGTGGGTCAGGGGAGGGGTGGGGGAGAAAGAGAAGTCAGGGAAGCAAGAAGCTGAAAGCAACGAAACCCAGAAAAGCAGGGAGAGCCCAGCAGATGCCCCCTGTGCCCGGCCGTGTGCAGAGGAGTCCAGGGTCGCCGGCAGCCGGTCTCCAGGAAGAAAGAATCACCTTGAGAGTGCCTTGATTTGGACATTTTTCCTGGCCTCAAACCATAAGCTAATAATTTCACATTTTTTAAGCCAACCCATGATCAACTTTGAGCAGCCTAGGAAACTAAAACATGTAGCAACCTCTTTATCATCCAGTTCAATTTTTTAAAATATTATAGTTTGCTTTTCTCAAATGTTACTTATTATCAAAATACTTGGGATTTTCTAGTTCTCTGTTATTGTTTACCAGCTGAATTCCATTAAGTCAAGGAATATACTCTGGGTGATCTCAATCTTCAAAATTTATTGAAACTTGCTGTATGGCCCAGCATGTGGAATGCTTAGAGAATGTTCTGTGTGCATACAGAAAAAAAACAATTGCATTTTGCAATCATTGGCTCTAGTGTCCTATAAATGTCAATTAGTTTAAAGTGGTTGATCATTTTGTTAAAATCTTCTTTATTTTTACTGATTTATTTTTGTCAGCTGTTTTACAAGTAACAGAATGGTGTTAAAATACTTTACTTGATTTCGGATTTTAAAAAATTTCTGCTTTAAGTTCTCTTAATTTTTACTTCCTGTATTTCAGAGCTATGCTACATACTCATTTGGGAGTATTATGTCTTTTTGATGAATTGATTATGTCATCAGGTAATGTTCCTATTTACATTTGATAATGCTATTTCTTGAAGTCTGCTTTGTATTTGATTAATGGAGTTACTCCAGCTTCCTTATGATTAGTGTGAGTATTGTATGTATTTTTCCATCCTATTACTTTCAATCCATCTGTCCTCTTATTTAATATATGTTTTTTTGTAAATAGTATACATGTGAGCGTTGTATTTTTACCCAGTCTTACAATCTCTGTTTTTTAATTTGAGTGTTCAATCCATTTGCTTTTAAGCTTAATGACTAATATGGTGGGATTTAAGTCAATCATCTTGGTTTTCTATTTTTCCCATCTGTTCCTTTTTCTTTCATTTCTCCTTTTAGCTCCTTTGGGATTAATTATATTATATAATATTCCATTTTATCTTTTCTATTGAGTTGTTACTTTGCATTTTTAGTGGTTATACCATTGATTACATATGCGTCCTTAACTTACCAAAGTCCTTCTTGAATTAATATTATGCCACTCGAAAAACAATGGAAAAGTCCTATGACTGTGTGTTTACATTTACCTCCCATAAACCTTGATGATATTGTCGGCATATATTTTACTTCCATCTATACAAAAAACCCCATAATACATTGGTTTTATATTGTAAAAAGACTTTTAAAAATTAGAAATGAGGTCTTTCACATTCATTCACATATGTTCCTACCCTATTGTTCTTTTCTTCCTTGAAATCTAGGTTTCCATCTGGGATCATTTTTCACCAAAGTTCTTTTGGCATTTTATCAGGGTGGTTCAGCTACTGCTGGATTATCTCAAATTTTAGGGGGCTTTAAAATATCTTTATGTTTGTCTTCATTTATGAAAGATGTTTCTCTGTGCATAAAATTCTAGGCAGATAGTTTTTTCTTCCCACATTTTAAAAGTATCATTCCACTGTTTTCTGGATTTTATTGTTTCTCGTGAGAAGTCAGCTGTAAATATTGTTTTTCTGCCTTAAATGCCTTTTTTCTCTGGCTCCTTAAGAATTTCTCCTCACCTTTGGTTTTCAGTTGTATGACTATTATCTGCTTTGTTTCTTTGTGTCCACCCTATCTGGGTATCTTGGATATCTGTGTTGATTCTTTCATAAGTGTTGGAGAATTCTTGGCCTTTATCTAATTCTAATCTTGCTTCTTTCATACACTCTCTCTCTTCCTGATTCATTTTATTTCTCTGTGCTTCAGCTAATTTTTATTGAATTGTTCAGAAGTCGGGTTGTGTTTCAGTCAGCTGTGCTATCCATTTAATTCATTTCATTTATGGTGTTTTTTCAGCTATATAAGTTTCTTTTGATTTTCAAAAAATTAATTTCCATTTCTTTGTTGAAATTACTGTTTCACACATTTTGACCAGCTTTTCTTCTGAATTTTTAAACAGATTGGCAATTGTTATTACCAGTGACAATCGTGGTTTTCCCCTGCTTTCTTTCTGGATTCATTTCCAGCGCTGTGTAAGGAGCAGCGGACGCTGAAGGGCATTGTTCTCCCTTCCCCCGGGCGTCTCGTGTGAGGGAGGGATCCCCGGAGCAGGTGCATCGGGGCTGGGCTGCGCCGCTCACCACCGCCGTCAGGCGCCTTCTCCAGCAGGACGCTTGGATCTGAGCACAGCGAGTCCAGGAGGTCTCCCACTTCCCTCCACCCCACGCTGCTGTCACTCAAGGGCAGGGCAGGTGGAGGAGGCCAGCGTCGAGCCTGAAGCCCCTCCACGTGCAGCCGGCCGGGGCAGGCCCCGTGTGGTGGCTAAATTCTGCCGGTTTCCCCAAAACAGGCCTGTCCGTCCTGCTCGCGCTGCAGCCACGGAAGCAGCCACTGGCGCCTGCTCAGCGAGGAAAGACTTGTCCCAAGCCAGGCTTCTGTTATTTAGATTTCTGTGTCCATAGTCCTCTGACACCTTTAAAGAAAAAATAAGATTTAGTTTAGTTTATCTAGTATTTTGTTGTTGTTACAGGAGTGATTTTATTTTGTGACCTGTATAAAATTTATTCAGAAGCACAGCTTTCCATTTCCGGCTTTTATTGTGTTTAATTTTAGTTACTTGATTATTGCAAATTCTCTGAGTTAGGATTTGCTCTCCTTGCAGCTCTGTATCCGGTTCTGAGCACGGGTGGTGCACACAGAACAGCACGGTGCTTATGAGGTGAGGCCCTAGAGCTCAGCTACTTGGGTTCAAATTCTGGATCTACCATTTACTAGCTCTGGGCAATGTGTTTAAACCCCCAGGCGTCAGTGTCCTTGTCTGTAAAGTAGAGATAATAATAGCATGTATTGCATGTGGGTACACACAAAAACACTAAGGACAATCTGGCAGGGGGGAAATACCCAATAAATGCTGGCTATTTTTATAAAAAGGCTAACCAAACTATGATAAAAGCTTGGTTAGACCTAAGATTGGATCTGTCTGGGGATGACCCTAACCAAGAATTGATTTTCTATGACGCCATCATTTTTCTCTGCGAATACGTTTAGGAATTTCTTATTCTGGTGCTGCGGTTGGCTCTCCTGAGGGCTCCTATCAAAGGCCACGGCTCCTGGCCGGACTGGCCCCAGAGCCCTGCTGAGATGACGCTCGTCGGGGTGCAGCTCCGTCCCACGAGCCCGCACGGCTCCTCGTGGCGTTTGGGGCACAGGGGCGGGTTAGGGCTGGTTGCACAGCTGTCTTCGCTTACCCAGGCCTTACACGATTTCCCAGGAATTTTGGCTGCAGATATTTATTTTGAGTTTACTGTATGACTAATGAGGGGGGCATTACATTATCTTTAGCTGACTAAAAGGATATTGCTTATCTAAGGCTCTCCAATACCTGAGGCGGGAGAGAAAAGAATAGAATTAGAATCCTAAGGCGGTTTCACGGCTGTCGTTTCCACAACAGGAATGTGGACAGGCAGAATCAATAACTCCTTGAGCACAACTGGCTAAACCGGGTTAAGGCAGATCTGTGTGGACGCGGCCGCCCTCCGCCGCCTGCCAATCCGATTACGGTTTATTACTCAGCTCAATGTATTCCGTGATTCGGTTTGCGGCTATCTAAAGGGGTCACGAGCTGCAGCGGCTCATATTTCCTGCCATATTCTGGCAGAAATTGTGGATTTTTAAAAGAGAATGCCAACTGGCGTCAGAGGTAAAGACAGAGGGCTTCTTGATAGCTATTTAACATCAGCAAACCACCCACAAGGAAGGCTGGGGCTCGGTTCTCCGGCAGCTCACACGCGGGCCTTAGACGCGGTGTCCACGGCGAGCACCTGCTGCTGAGCCTCCGCCGCCACCTGACTCCAGCGGCCCACCTGGTCTTGTCACTCACTTTCTGTTTTCCTAAAATTATCAATTCAGGCCTTTTAATTTTTCCAGCGACCTTATACTGATATTATCTTTTAGTCTTCGCCTCCTCTTTCTTTCCCTCTGTGTCAGCTTCCTCTTGCTTCACGTACTCTCCAGGGTGTCCACACAGACCCCTGAACCTCGCCGGCCCTCAGTGTCCTCACCCACAAACTGAGGGAAATAGTAGTACTTACCATCAAGATTATTGTAAGAATTAAAATACTGTCTGTGTGTGTGTGTGTGTGTGTGTGTGTGTGTGTGTGGTCTTAGTTTGCTCAGGAACTTGGCAAAGTGTCACAAAAGGCATGCCTCAAAAGAACAAAACTTCTTCTCTCACCATTCTGGGGGTCACATGTCTGAATTCAATGTGTGGCTCCTCCTGGGCTCCTCCAGCCACCCCGGTCTCCAGTCTCCACCTCCATCTTCACATGGCTGGCTTCTGTCTGTCTGTCGTCTGCCTCTCTGTCTCCTCTCCCTTCTTACCAGGACCCCAGACATGTTGGACTAAGGGCCCTCCCTACTCCAGGGTGACCTCATTTTAATTTGTCCAATTCCATCTGTAATGACCTTATTTCCAAATAAGGTCACATTTCGAGGTGCTGGGATTAGAACTTTAACACAACTCTTTTGGAGGACACAATTCAATCCATAACACAAAAGTACGTTCTAGTTAGATGATAGATATATAGATAGATAGATGATAGATGGATAGATGATAGATAAGATTTGTATATGGATATGATACAGCTATAGATGATATAGATCATCTCAGCCTATTGCTTCCCATTTGGTGAGTGCTCAATGAATATTCACTATAAAATTAATATCTTCCATTATCTTTTCATCCATTCCTGTGTGCATCTCTCCTTTCTCAGAAGAAGAGATGCCACTGCTCCTATCCAAGAGTAATTCTCCATGTGAACTCTGGATACCACCTTCTCATGCTTCCTTGATGCCACATTCCATCAATTTTGACTCTCTTTTCCTCTATTTTTCACTCTCTCTGCACATAAACTAATCACACACACACACAAACACACACAGATGCTCTGCAACCCTATGTGCCTGTCTAGTTTTCTTTTCACAATTATTAATCTAAAAAAGTAGTCTACTCTCATTAATTTTATTTCAATTTCACTCCTATCACTCCAAGAAAAAAAAAAAATGGTGTTTGACAAAATAATCAATAACTTCTGTTGGAGATTGAATCGTGTCCCCTAAAAAGGGGCATGTTCAGGTCCCAGCCCCTGGCCCTGGGGGTGTGAACCCCTTTGTAAACATGCCTTTGAGGATGTTATTAGCTAAGGACCCCAACTCACTGAGGGGGGCCTTGATCCAACCCTGCTGAAGTCCTTATAAGCAAAGGAAAGTGGACACAGAGAGAAGCCACAGCAGCCGCCAGAAGCTGGAAGTCAATAGAACCAATGGAACCTGAAGGGAAAGGAGGAGACCCCGCCACGCGCATCGCCACATGATGGAAGAGCCGAGGAACCCAAGGATCAGGAGCCGCCGACCCCGGGAGGAAGAGCCTTCCAGCCTCTGAAGCCATGAGCCAATAGATCCCTGTTGCTAAGCCGACCCATCGTGTGGTATTTGCTTCAGCAGCCGGGATGCTAAGATCACTTGTCCAGTAGACACTCTGTGCCCCTTTTAGGGCACCATTTACGGATCATGTGTGCCTGGTGTGGTGTGTGTGGCTTCTGCGTGTTTGTGCAGCAGTCCACATAATGCTGAGCTGGGTCTCCAGCCTCACTTCATGGAGGAGAAACGGAAGCTGCATCCTGTCACCCACTCAGAGTGCACATGATCTGTGAGCCTCTCCCCTTCCTCTGTCCAGAGCAAGACCCGGACCTGGACTCGTGGGTAAACAGCTCTTCTGTGCCTGCTGAGACAAATGCCATAAAGGAAACGGGGAGTGCTGGGACTGACAATAAGGAGGACTCCAGTTAGGTGGTCGGGAGGCCTCTCTTAGGAGGGGCAGCTCAGCTTACGGCTGAAGACTGGACCCCTCCACCTTGCAGAGAAGTAGGTGAGGGGACCAGGAGAGGAGACGTCATGTGCACACTGGACGCCGGGGGTGGGGTGGGGGATTGGGCAGGAGCTTCCAAAAGAGAGTTTGGTGCAGCCTTCCCTCATGACCCAGGTATGAGGTGTGTATCCTTTTCCAGGTTTTCTCACCAGACCATGAACTACCTGAGGACAGGTGTGCAGCCCCAGTGTGTGCCTGACACAAGATCAATGGTAAAGAATAAAGAAATGCTTGTTGAACCCTAGTGGAGATTCATGCCCATCTGCTTCTGAGGGGCTGAGACTGGACATTTCAAGCAGGATCTCCGCACCCTGTGTGGCCACCACCTGCTCCTCCGAGTTTTCTACCTGGCTGCCCTAACCAGTTTTATCAACTGCTGGCAACCTGGACAAGGAAGGGGCTTAGGGCCTGGGGTCGGCTACCTTAGTATGATTTCAGTGTTTTCCCATCAGTACCCACCTTTGTGTTTTTTATCAAATGGTCACCAATTAGCATAAAAGTTCAGCTCATGAAAATATTGAGGAATGGAAGTTTTATTCCTGGGGGATTTATGAATATGCATGTTGGATGCTCTTCCTTCCATGTGGCCTCCTGGAGAGAATAACTGGACTGGAAGGTCAGAGCCCTGAGTTCTTTTCTTGGCTTTGCAGCTCACTCCTGGGTGACCTTGGACATGTTGCTCGGCCACTCTGCAGGCATCTGCTTCTTTGAGGATAAAGATGTGGTAATGATAGCCGGGACAGCCTTCCATGGAGAGAAGCTGTGAAGATTAATGAGATGCTGCTTACAGAGCACTCTGCTCTCTCTGGAGAAGGGTGCTGCATAAACACAGAGTGTTGCTGTTATCACACAACAGTTTCTTCCTGCAGACTCTGTGTGATCCTCACAGTCTGGGAAGGGTGGTAGGGCAGAAGGTGTGGGTTGTTTTGGTAACATCTACCCATTTCCACCACTAGTAAACTCTCTGTTGAGTTTCAACCTTTCTTTGGAATAAAAAACATATGCAATTTTTTAAAATTCAAACGGTTATAGAGGAATCATCTTTACAGGTCATCTGTGGACCTAGGTCAAAGAGAACAATTTAAGAGTGGAAACACCAGACCTTCATTCTCTTGGTGAGGTTCTCCGGGAACAGGAGATGGGTGATGCTGATTGATGACAATTTCAATCTGGCCCTGCATCCACATCTCCCAAACCACTAATAGAGAAACGAATTGGAAACCAAATTGCCTGCTCTCATTTAATTTCTCTGCGCCTGAAGGTTCTTTGTTGGGAGGGGCTGAAGGGAGGGTCAGCGACGGAGCCAAGGATGCAGGGTCACTCGCAGAGGAGGCCCCAGACAGTCAGGGCACGACCCCCGCGTTCCTGCTGTCGCCCTCTCGCTCACATCCATTCCACTTCCAACATTGTTCTCCAGAACTAGCCGGTCTCCTGAATGTGACACCTTAACATCCACAGTGTGACATGTGGGGAGACTGATATCCTTCTGGAACCTCGCATTAGCACACTCTTCTGCATCTAATTTCATTCCTTGTTTGTGTTACAGGAGGGAGAGGTTTCTGGTGACATGGGGAACTTTCACGTGTGTCAAAGGAGAGCCCTTTAGAGAATCCTGTTCTCCAACCACTTATTAGGACCGATGGGATCAGCTCTTTACTCAGATTTTCCAGAAGATCCACAGTGATCACTACTAGCTTTGGCTTCTAGAAATGGACCAGAACAAGCTATCAGCAAATGAGGTCAGTCACGTTCCAGCCTCTGGAAACCACTGATTGTCCCCTGAGATGTTAAAATTTAGGCTGGAATGGGTTCAGCTGTCAAAAAAAAAAAAAAAAATGAATTTAGAGGAATTCAGCCCAAATTTAATAAAAAGAAACCTAGGAAATAAGTCTGTATAAGAAAGTCTTCATTTAAAATTAACATAATTGCATGCACTTTTTTGGGGTTTATGTTTTGGGTTTCTCTAAATGATTTACTGTAGAAAAATGCATTTGAAAACAATTTAAATGATTACCCTTAAATTTCAATTTAGAAATTATTAGGCATCATGATCATATCGCCTCTATTTCAGACTACAGTTTTGCCCTGAAAGAGGACAAAGGGGATTGATGGCCATTTCAACGATAACAAAATGCACTAATTACATTTGTATTTGAGCTTTGTGACAAAAACATAAAGCAAAACAAACAAACAAAAAAACAAAACAAAAAACTTTTCTGATTCCTTGACCAGGACCCAGAGTTTATCACTTCATTTACTCCTTCCAACCTCTCCACCCCACCCCACTTCCTTCTAATACCAGATTTTCCAATGAGGAAGAAAGAGGGGGGGAGGAGGGAAGGAGAGAAGGGAGGGAGGGGCGATAAAGGACGGGGATAGATCAGATTATTTCTCCTTTACCAGTTTCTCTACCACCTTTGGGAAAGGGAAACCACTGGTGGCAGCTGCAGTCGGTCCCCCAGGGCGCCCGATCCCCAGGCCCGTGAGCAGGTGACCCCGCGCGCTACACGGGCCCCCGCGGCTGCTGTGACCTGAGGGATCTCGGGAGGGAAATTACCCGGGGCCATGTCAAGGGTCTCTGGAAAGGGACGAGCAGGGCCAGAGAGGGGAAGACACCGCGAGGTCGGAGGCGGAGGCCCGCAGAGAGGCTGTGTGCGCCGGAGGAAGGGGCCGAGCCGGGCAGGAGGCCGCGGAGCCTGGGAAGGGCGGCGGCTCCCCCGGGTGCCACAGGGGCGCAGGCCTGCGCGCCCTGACTGGAGCCCTGAGGCCCCTCTGGACTCCCGGCCTTCAGAGCTGTACGGTAACACGCGCGGTGCTCCGAGCCCCTGCGCCTGCGGTCACTTGCTTTTAGGCAGCCGCAGGGGTCTCAGGCCACCGTTGGGGAGCGTCCAGCCAGTGCCGCTCCCGGGCAGGCGCTGTGAAGCCGCTGGGGACGCGCGTCCTGGGGTCAGCACTGTCTCCCCTGACCCGCGGGTGTGCGGAGGCCGAGCCCCGGGCACAACCCCGCGGCGGGTTTCTGAGATTTCCAACCTCCCACGGAGCTCAACCCCCTCCCCAGATCACCCCCCACTCCTCAGATTTACATAAACCCAAAGACCATTGCACCGCCTTGTCAGATCTCATCTTGGGATTTTAAATAAGATGGATTTGACAGCAGCGTTCCAGAAAATAGTCCGCTCAGTAAGGAACAAGCACGGGGAGTGCGGGGCGCAGTGAGGGGCGAGCAGACCGTGGGGGGAGGGGCTGCGGGGCGAGAGGCAGGAACTGTGAGGATGTTAGACACAAAGCACAAGGGCAGACGTCTAAAAATTTATAAAAGACTCACTGCCCTCCAAACCTGGTTTTCAATGGTTCTCAAAGTATTTAAGTGTGGCTTACAGTAATTCCTCATAACTGTGTGAAATTACAGCTTTAAAAAGTGTCACCAAATTCCTAAATTAAACTTTTTGGTTTTGGGTCCCTGGACTAATACTTTGTGAGGGTATTTCATGAACACCATTTACAACCACGTGTAACTCAGCATAGAATAGAGTGCACACAATTTAGAAACAGGCAGATTCCAGTTCATAGCAGCATTAAAAAAAAAAAATCACTATTGCTGAGCCCCAGCCCTGTGTTTTTGGAGAAGTTACATAACTTTTCTGGGCCTCACTTTTCTCATCTATTAAACCAGAGTAACAATGTACCTATTTCATAGGATAGGAGGATTATAAACATAATGTTCATAAAGTACCTTTTAAAGTCTGACCCAGAGGCCACTAAATGCCAGTTTCTTTTCAAAACACTGCGGGCATCCACACGGACAGTTCAATTATATTTGGAAGAATTACATTGCCTTCCCGTGGTACTCAATGAATCTATTTGCATTTTGAATTTAGAGAGGAAAACGTGTGTCCCACAAACAGTTCTATTTTTCCTAAAGTTGCCCTTGTGCAAAAACATTTGCCCACCACTAACTGAGAGGCAAGTGTCCTTTGCCCACACACCCCCTACATCTCCTTAGATTGTTGTTCCAGTCAATGTGGGGAAAAGGAGACAAAGGCAGTAACCTCATTCCAGCGGGGCGCTCCCTGAGAGGGCACCTTTCCCAAGGTGAGCGGAGCCTCCACTGCACAGAGAACAGCTTCACAGAGCCGGCTACACCCACCCTTCCCAGAGAAAAGGAACCGACAAGTCCCCTTCGGGTCCAAACGAAGCTCCTGTCAGGCGGGTGAGCTGTACGCTCCCCCCTGCAAAAGCACAGATCACCAGGTTGCCAGTTTTACCCTTGTATGCAGAAAATGTGTCCTAGAAGTGATACACTGTTATCTTCAATTAATAACACGCTTAAGGATGAAACAATTGCTTGAGTGAGAGATACTTTTCTAGTGTTGCTATATGGAAATTGAGAAGATGGCTGAAAATAAGATTGATGAAAAGTAATCACGGGTGGTATCTTGTTCACCAGTTGACCCCAGGCTTAGAACAGTCCTATAATGTCCTGTGTTCTCAATAAATGATAAATGAAAGCATGGGTGGTTGAATGCATTTCAGGATTTATAAAGAGATGGAACTGTTTTAATTTTAAAGGATTCATACCCTAGGAGTTTCCATTTCTCTATTTTTCCAGCCTGCAAATGGTTAAGTAGCAGCAGGACTTTACATACTTTCAAACTCTTGTAGTGGTTCCAGAGGGTTTAGATAAGAAAGCTGTAAAATTCCTGCAAGATCCGAGGTCTGTAATTTTCAGTTGCTAGTCTTACAGATATGCATGACTGAAGTTCAGCAAATCTGTGCTATTTAAAGCCCTAATTAGGAAAAAAATCAGGTTGCAAACTGCTTCAGGACCGCTAGGGGGAAGGTATGGAGGACATGGTGGGTACCAGAGGCTAGACTATGAAACAGGAGCTCATGAGCTACTGCAGCTCAGGGATGTAAGGCAATGCGCGCTTGAACTTCACAGAATGGTTTACAAGAAGAAAATATTGACCCTACTTGGCAGATTACAGAAACTGTGGCATATTTGGAGCAAATGACTTGCTTGCAAGCACAGACATTTCACCAGAAATCTGGTCTAAGATTTCAACATACTATATCTTAGCTTTGATCACTGACTGACACTCGGCTGAATTACAAAATAATAGAATCTAAAAGTTGTAAGGAAATTTAGAGGTTTTTACACCCAACACTTAGGCTACAACAAGAAACTAAATCACCGGTTTTGCATTCCCCAAACACGTCTACTCCAGGCTGGAGGTGCGTCTCAGGGTGACTTCCTTCTGAAGAACTCAGAGAGAATTTTTAAAATCAAAGAAGAAAACATCTTGAAAAAATTGGCTGCTGGTAGTTCTGTCTCTTCCAAGTTGACATCATCAATCAACCAACAGTGTAGGAGAACTGTCAGATTCTGGCATCGTGAGCACCAAGACAAATAGTCAGCGCCTGAAAAATGGAGAGCGGCTGGGACACAGCTGGAGCCTCACGGGGCTGTTATTTGGGAGAAAGTTTAAGGGTGGAGGAGGAGAAAGGAAAGTGCTCAGGAAGAAACATCAATTAAAATATGCCTGATTCACAATTTTCCCTGTTTCTTGGCAGAATAACCTTCTGCCCCGCCTGGTGCATTGTGCACAGCTACCTTGGAATTCATTTTTCAGCTGTTATTCATGCTTCGCTTTGGTGTTTCTGAATGTACTCTGCCTCACAGTAACTGTTGACAGGTCCAGCCCTGTAACCATCTGGTTCCTGAAGTAATGAGACCAAATGAAACAGAGCTTGAAGAAATTAACATTCTTTCCTTAATCTATTAATAACTGAAAAGTGTTGATTTTGGTGACAGCTAGATACTTTATTATGAGGCATATTGGTTAATTAAGAGCATCATAATGAAGGTTATAGGAATGCATATCCCTCCAGAAATACATGTATTTTTAATAAGCATAATTTGATTCTTCTCACAGGCTCAAAAAAAGTCAGTGAAAATGTTATGCATAAAGCAAGTCTCAGCAAAGAATAAACAGACAATTTTGTATGTTGCTTTATCATGTAAAGTGTGCCTGTGTATATCAAATACAGTCAGTGGGTATCGATGGAATTTGCAGACAATTATAAATCTTCCACTTCCTCTCTCCACTGCCCCTAATTCTGTCCCCAACTATTTACTCTCACATGATGTTTGTGGGTTTGTAGGGTCCTTATGGGGAAGGGATCATCCTCTTTGCCAAAACTTAAAATGCACAGACTTTGATATTTAGATCATAGATGATGATATTTCCTTGCTCTTCTCTGCTGTTTGCAAACATTTTCCTTTGCTAGTGAAAATTTTGCAAAAGTGCTCTCTTGCACACAGATCTGTCATTCATAATGGATGGGGTGCACCCCCTGTCTCCCCTGCCCCTCCTCTGAGTCAGAGAAGGTGGGTGCCCCCCTCTACCATGTGGAAGGGCACCGTGGTTGCACACCTCCAGCCATCAGTGCAAGCATCCGCTTCCAGAGCTTGTCAAGAGGTTTCACTGTTCCTCTGTTTACAGTCTCCAATCCTAGTTAACATATGTATGTGCTTTCTAGACAAGTTCAGTATCATTTTTCTTCCAGACTGGTATTTCATTAAAAAGCATACACAATTAAATTCCCAAAGTTTTCGCTACTAAGAATATGGAATATGAGGGTGTGTGCATGTGTTTTCATTGCACAGGTTCACTGCACTGTTTTTTCCTCATTGTCCTTTTCATTGCACCATTGTCTTTCCCCAAGCTACCCAAGGGACCCCCATGGAATTGTCCAGTTGTCGTCTTCCTGTTTCCCCCACAAGATATTCCATGTGGAGTGAGTTGAGTGGAGAGTTAAGGTAAAGACCTAGATAATTCAGGTTAAAACCAGCTACTGACAAGCAAGAGTGTTGTTGTTTGTTTTTTTTTTTTTTTTTTTTTTTTTTCCTACTTTAGGCCTTAATTATCCTGTTTAGTTGTCAAAGTTGAAAAATTAACTGAATGAGGAGCAGATCTTTCATATACTGCCTTTCTGAACAGGGAGAACATGTTCTCTCCTTGTTTCTCCCACTTCCTTTGTTATCCCCCGTCTCCACAAGTCCCTCTTTCTTGTCATCCTTCCTGACCCCCCTCCCCTCCTTGTTTCTTCCACCTGTGTGTCGGAGATGCTAGACGAGCGCCAGCTCCCCACGAGGCAAGCTTGCCGCCAGACCGAGGACGTGCCAGAGATGCCTCCCTGCTCTGCCACAAGCATTTCAGTTAGTCTCGGCCAGCACTGAGGTCTGTGTTTGGAAAATTAATTCTAGTTTCCAACATATAATTAAATTACGTTATTAAACAGAACACTAGTGTCAACTTTGCTTAGGTTATGTGGCACTTCGGCCGGCCTGTTTGAATCCCAGCCAGAGCTCTGAGTATCAGGATAACCAGCCTGAGCACCTGGGAGCAGATTCGAGGGCGTTGCTGGGTCTGGCAGGCTCTGGCCGCAGCACAGCGAGGCCAGCTCCTGAGTGAGGGCAGCGCCAGCCCCCAGCCTGCGCCGGGACCCCACGAGCTCGACGGTCAAGAACCACAATGGCCGGGTCAAGGCCATTTTACTGTATTTGGCACCAATGTTGGAATAACAGTTTTGAATTCTTCTTTGAAAGATTAGGGATAAGAAAAAAGAAAGAAAGAAAGAAAACTTCAGTGGAGAAAGCGCCACCTAAATCCGTGACAGAGAACAGACTTCAAGGAACGATCCAAAGCCACGTTTATCTTTATTTTAATTACGTTCTGCCAGCTCTCCCTGGACCCTCTAAGGTGGCTGCGTCTCTCTCACACAAGCGCTTTCCTGAGTGGGTATAAAAGTTCAGCATCAGGCACAACTCACCACTTCCAGGATTTTTCCAGACTTTTCCATCACCACCAGAAAATGCTTTCTGCATCCTGTTTCCTGGATTTCACTCCAGAGCATGCCATCCTTCAGTTTTCCTTGCCTCTCAAAATACATTTGGACACCCTTCTCTGGCTTGAAACTTCGCAAATATGTGTCTTTCCTTCTTGTGCCATACATGCTGCAGCACGGGGTAAGAACACTTTCCGCTATTGAATCCAGCCTGGACAGGTTCTACCCGCCTCAACAGGGTAGCAAGACTGGAAGGTGTTGTCTATATATCTGCTGCAACTCCAGACTTAAGTATTACTTAATGCTTTGTTTATATCTTCAAGAATAAAAGCACCATTTAGAGAATATAAAGCTTTTATGTGACTCACACATGATATGAGGTAAAACACTGATATATTCATATAAATGCTTTCCTCAATTGCCAAAGGTGAAGTAGATACATTGGATCTTTCCATTTTGTTAAAAGTGAAATGGCATAAATGGAAATCTGTTAGGAAAAATACTTAGAATTTTATATGACATGAAAATAGAATAATGGTTACATTAACATTTTAAATTTATCAAGTTCAAATGAAGAAATTCAAAATCTAAGTATTTAAAGCTAAATTAATGACTGTACAACTACATAGACTTATGATTGAAGGCAAATAACTGTCTTTAGCAGTGAAACCTTTAAGAATTAGAACTCACTCCTTAAATATGTAAAATATAACCAAACTGTCTAAATGAGGACTAAACACATATATTGAGCTCTTCAATGAATTAAGTTTCTCTTCCAAACTACAATTTACATTTTCTTATTTTTACAATATGGAGTATATGATAAATTCACTAATTCAAATTATGAGAAAGGCCAATATAATTAAGGAAAGTACTTTTAAATGGTATTGTATCACTCTCAAGTACCTGTTATAAATTGACTTATCCCAACAAGGTGAAATTCTCCTTCTTTACATATGAATAATTTGCCTATATATTGTGACTAGTGTAGAGAAAATAAATTTTCCTCTCACTGAGGAAACTATCCCCCAGAGGTCTTGTTTGTGAATTCCCTTGGTTTTTGCCTTGCAAAAAGTGACCTTTTGGTTCAATTACTTCAAACTTCAAATGAATGAAGTAGCATTACTTACAAAATCAGTCAGGGTTTGCTGTACTTAAACCTCATCATGCATCAAAACTATGTGTTCTTTTTTCCAAAGGAAGAGCAAGAGACTCAGATTTTTCAGTAACAAATGCGAGTCACAGGTGTTAGGATTTAAGGAAGGAAGCAGAGTCTCTGCATGATGAGCTGTAGGACTTATCATAGGGCTAAGACCGGGTGCAGCTGTGGAGACGGACACCTCCAGCTCCCGGGAAGACGGTGCCGGTGGGCAGCGAGCTCGGCGGGAAGCCGGGAAGCCAGGCGCGTCCAGCCCCCCGGGGACGCGAGGAGAGCTGGGGAGGTCCACAGAGGTGGTACTTCTGGGTCTCGGGTCACTGAACGTGGAGTGGGAAGTGGGGACAAGCCGGCGTCTGCTTCCCACAAGCTGACTACAGAGCAAAGTGACTGCTGCTTTACCTCCGCCTTCCGCATTTCACGAGAACTTCTCCTGTACGAATCTAGCCCAGAAGCACAGAGGGCTCAGCCTCCCCGCCGCGTCCCCGTAACTCGGTCCCGTCGGCTCGTCGTTGGTCACGGTGCCGCGGGGATGCAGGGCGCACGGCCTGTGTTGTGAGACGTTCGTCTCAAGGGAGAGCCAGAGGACAGGGGTCAGCCGGACACAGAAAATGCGGGAAAATGGCTTTTCAAAGGGATGCTTTTGGTATCAGTTTTGCCTCCTATTCCCTGGTCGCATTCTGTCCATAGCTTCAAAAATTTATTCAAGAAAACAAGAAGGGCTAGAAAACGCACAGGGGGATCTGAACAGCTTGCCCGATTTCATTCATTGAACTAAAAAACCAAGACATTTTTGTGGCTTCAGAATAACCGTTGCTAGACCACGTTGGCAGAACCTGTGCTGTTTGAATAAATGTGGACCCATGTTGTTGAAAAACAATACCTTTGCTAAGTATAAAACCTTTTCACTGATGTCCAAGAGAAACCGACTAAGACCCAGGGCGCAAATGGTCCTGGAACCTGTCCTGCTGACCAGATGTGCCGTTTCCAAGGCTCCCCCTTCTCCCAAGGGAGAGGCCCAGTGCCCGAGAGCGGAGACAGCAAGGAGGAGCGTGCGGCATGGCTGGTAACGACGTCTGCAAGGAGGGACCGCTGCCTATTTCACACGCGGGAGGACGGCTGTGCCGAACGCCCATTAGTGGCCACAGGAGTTAACATCCGTCCAGAGGATATCCCCTGCGTGTTCGGTGTCAAAGGTGCCCCTCTCCGAGCTTCATCGTTATACAAGAAGCTCATCCCGGCTGGTTCCACTCCACGCACGCTGGGAGAGAGGGTGCACGCTGCTCCCACACCAGCCCTGCGCCCTGTCTCCCTCTGCCACCTCCACGCGCACCCCGCGGCCCGAAGGGTGCGTCTTGGCAGCAGAAGGTGGTGACCTGCAGAGTCACCACGACTGCCCCAGGACAGGCGGCTCCATCCGGCGGATCTCGCCCTGGGACCACGCTTGGACGAGCCAGGTCGGCTGTGTCGCGCTCAATTGGGTTGCGGAATTGGCCGACGTTATTTATCTCCAGTTTGGGAGCCTTTCCAAAGGACCCGCCGGAGAATCCTAATGATTTCTTCTCTTATGGGGCTGGAAAGGAAAATCCAGTCACCGCCCCTTATGTACCCACAGTCCCAGCACTTTGTGGGACGTGAAGATACCTGCTAGAATCGTTTTACCGAATAAAACTCATTTCCCCTTGAACTGAAGACTGAGAGGAGCAGAAACGGCCCAATGGTGCGAGAAGATCCGAGTGATCGTTGGCACATCAACTGGGACCCAAAGGAAGAAAAGCAAATCCAGGGTTGCTGCAGAGCCGGCAGCCCCCTGTGAAGGCAGAGCCCACCGCCCAGCACCTGCGCCGGCTGTGCATTTTGGTGGTTTTCACCACTGATCTTTCACCTGACTATAGTTTTGAGCCTGTCCCTAGTTGGTCATCTGAAAGCAGTGATACAAACAGATATTTGCACACCAATGCTCATAGCAGCATTATTCACAATTGCCAAGAGATGGAAACAATCCAAATGTCCTTCAACAGATGAGTGGATAAAGAAATGTGGTATATACACACGATGGAATACTACACGGCAGTAAGAAGGAAGGAGATCAGGAAACATATGACAACATCTTGAGGACATAATGCTGACAAATATGCCAGACACAAAAAGAGAAATAGTGTATGTTACCACTAATGTGAACTCTGTGAAAAATGTAAAATGTAAAATGAATGTTTTATATTGTAGAATGTAGGGGACCTAGAGACAGACAGCAACTAGTGAAGGGGGAGCTATAATCTAGTAAGAACAGGTAAGATATGGAGAGTAAACTTAATTATATGCTCAGGAAGGACTATGGTGTGTTGATTTTCTTGGGGTATGGTAGGAACATGTTGGAAGCAATGTAGTTATTTTAGGTTATTTGTTTTTCTTATTCCTTTGTTTTGTTTTGTTTGAAATTTTTTTTAATTTTTTGATAAATAAAGTATAAAAACAATTTTTTAAAAAGGTGGAGAGGATAGAGGGTTTTAGGAACAGTAAATGTATATGATATTGAAGTTGAGTTGGTATGAAATTAAATAAGATTGTTAGAGATTTAGAATATTAAATTTTAACCCCATAGTAACCACAAAGAAAAATATCTTAAAAAGTAATATTCAGAAAGAAAAGAGAAAAGGCTCAAATTGGTGCAATACAAAAAAATAATGCCTAAATATGAAATTAGGCATTAACAGAAGAATTGAGAGTCAAAGAAGGTATAAGACTTATAAAGATAAAATAAACAAAATGGCAGAAGAAAGTCTTTGCATTATCAGTAGTTACTTTAAACAAAGATGGACTGAACTTTCCAGTCAAAAGACAGAGATTAGAAGAACAGATAAAAAAATTGACAATCTTATCCCAAAATGTGTATGAAAATGCAAAGGGCCCCAAGTAGCAAAGAGAATACTGGGGGGAAAAATAGAAAGGTTTACACTACTGAATATGAAATACACTGTAAAGGAATATTAATTATTGCTATAATTATTACTTCAGTGACAAATGAAAAGACCAGTGGAACAAACTAGAGAGTTAACAGAATGAAAAGAGACCAGGATCTCCATGAGCATCTGTCTCCGACAATGGTGCCACCACAGTGCAACAGGGAAAGACAGCCTTTCAGGGATTGGACCAATGGCATTCACATGTGAGAGAAAATGAATCTAGACCTCTTTCTTACACAGCACAGAAAACCAATTCCAGGGGCGGGCAAGATGGCAGAGTGGTGAGGTGCGGGTTTCAGTCACTCCTCCAGGGCAGTGGGTAGAAAGCCACGAACTGCGTGGACCAGACACCGCAGAGCAATTTGGCTTTAAGAATACTTCGTACAACAGTCACGAACACGTGGAACAGCTGAGATCAGCAAACTCTGTAAGTTCTCACAGCCAGGGGACCTGTGCCCTCCCTGCCAGGCACGGTCCCATGGGAGGAGGGGCCATCAGTTCTGGGAACCAGGAGAGAGAACTGCAGTTGCAGCTCTGATTGAAAACTCAGACTGCTGATCAAAACCTCCAAACACAGATAGACTGAGACCAGACACGGGGGAATCTGGAAGCAGTCAGCCTGGTGGAGAGGAGACAGGGCTAGCAAAAACAGCAAAAACAAAAAACAAAAAAACCCAAAAATAAAAACAGAGACTTTTTGGAGTTCTGGTGAACATTATACGGAGAAGGACAGGCTCAAACAGAATCAGGCATATATGCAAATCCAGAGGGTGAGGACCCTTGTCTGAAAAGCTGGTTTCTCTGCTTTCTTGATTGTTCCTTAATGGCCCTCAACTCCTTGTCTCAGCATTTCAATAGCCCATTAGATCTGCAAGGACTGTAAATAGTCCATACTGGGCCCTTCTTTTTATTTTTCTTTCTTTCTTTCTTTTTTAATCTTTTTCTTTTTTTCTAAAACAATTATTCTAAGAAGCCCACTACAGAAAGCCTCAAAGACTTGCAACTTGGGCCCAGGCAAGA
This sequence comes from Choloepus didactylus, assembly GCF_015220235.1. Lineage (NCBI taxonomy): Eukaryota > Metazoa > Chordata > Mammalia > Pilosa > Megalonychidae > Choloepus > Choloepus didactylus. The sequence continues at coordinate 925,876 of NC_051311.1, forward strand.
GCAGATCTAAGATCGCTCTGAGAGACAAAGCAATAAGTCTAGTGGAGGAGAAAATTCGCTAAACACCATAACTTCCCGAGAAAAGGGGTGTGTGTGGCGAAGGTTCAGTGGCAGCCCTCCTTCTGGGAACTCAGACCCCAGGGGCTGGAATTCAGAAGCCACCTCTAGTCAGCCATGCCCCCAACAGGGTCAGGGTCACCAGAAGAACTAAAGGCTCCCACCTCCTCACACTGGTGGGGGAACAGTGGGCTGGCAAGTGCCACCTGCTGGACAGGAGAGTAGAGGCATAGACTCTAAAGGCCTCACAGGAGGGTCTCATTCTCAAGGAAACTCCATACCCTCCTCCTGAGACCTGGGCCTCTCTGGACTGGGAAAACCTGACTGGGGTTGACCATATCTGAGGAGACCATCACACAAGAAGGCTACATAGAGGCAGGGCAAGAAACAGAAAAACAAGAGGTGAAAAACTGATGAACTAAACAGAATCTAAGTTAAAGGTCTAGAATAGGCTGAACTGAACACCAAGAGTTAGAGAGCAAAGCCAACCAACAAGAAAACACTAGGTAAAAGAGTGAAAACAAGTGCCAGAATAAACTAGTCAACAAAGTCAGATGCCTGGACAGCTTAAGATAACAAGCCATACTAGAAAACACAAAATATGGAACAGCCAAAGGAACAAGCTAATAGTTCAATTGAGACACAGGTGTTGAAGCAATTATTGGTAAATCAATTCAATGAACTGGAGGAAGAACTAATTGGAGATGTTCAAACAAAGATAAATTAATTCAAAAATCAAGTCAATGAACTGAGAGAAGACATAACAAAAGAGATGAAGGATATAAGAAGGACACAGGATGACCATAAGGAAGAATTCATAAACTTGAAAAAGCAGACAGCAGAAATTATGGGAATGAGGGGCATAATGGAGGAGATGAAAAAAAACAATGGAAGGATACAACAGTAGATTTGAGCAGGCAGAAGACAGGATCAGTAAATTGGAAGACCAGACATCTGAATTCACACCCACAAAAGAATAGATGGTAAAAAGAATGGAAAAATATGGGCAGAGTCTTAGGCAGCAGAGTGACAACATGAAATGCACAAATATACATGTTATGGGTGTCCCAGAGGGAGAAGAGATGGAAAAGGGGAAGACAGAATAATAGAAGAAATAATCACTGAAAATTTCCCAATTCTTATGCAAAACAGAAAATTAGAGATTCAAGAAGTACAGCACACCACAAACAGAATAGACCCCAATAGATCTACTACAGGACACTTACAGAGTGTCTAATGTCAAAGACAAAGAGAGAATTCTGAAAAAAAGCAAGAGAAATGCAATCCATCACATACAAGGGAAGCTTGATAAGACTATATACAGATTTCTCCGCAGAAACCATGGAGGCTAGAAGACAGTGGTATGATGTATTTAAGATACTGAAAGAGAAGAACTGCCAACAAGAATTCTATATCCAGCAAAACTGTCCTCCAAAAATGAGGGAGAGATTAAAATATTTCCAGACAGACACTGAGAGAGTTCGTGAATAAGAGACTGCTGCTACAAGAAGTACTAAAGGGAGTGCTACAGGCTGATAGGAAAAGACAGGAGAAAGAGGTTTGAAGAAGAGTATAGAAATGAAGATTATCAAGAAGGGTAAAAAAAAGAGAGAGGAAAAAATAAAACATGACATATAAAATCCAAAAGACAAAATGATAGAAGAAAGTACTGCCCTTACAGTAATAACACTAAATGTAAATGGATTAAACTCCCTAATAAAAAGACACAGACTGGCAGAATGGATTAGAAAACAGAACCCATCTGTATGCTGTCTATAAGAAACTCACCTTAGACACAAGGACAAAAATAAGCTGAAAGTGAAATGCTGGAAAAAGATATTTCATGCAGACAACAACCAGAAAAAAAGTTGGAGTAGCTATACTAATATCAGACAAAGTAGATTTCAAAAATAAAACAATTGAAAGAGACAAAGAAGGACACTATAAATTAATAAAAGGGCCAAGTCATCAAGAAAACATAACAATCATAAATATTTATGTACCAAGCCAGAGTGCCACAAAATTCATGAGGCAAACACTGAGAACACTGAAAGGAGAAGTAGATAATTAAACAAAAATAGTTGGGGACTTCAGTACACCACTCTCATCAATGGATAGAACATCTAGACAGAGGATCAACAAGGAAACGGAGATGTTGAATTGCATGATAAGTGAACTAGACTTGACAGACATTTACAGAACACTATACCCCACAACAGAAGGATACACGTTTTTCTCAAGTGCTCATGGAACATTCTCTAGATGTCTCAACAGATTTTAAAATACTGATATTATAAAAAACACAATCTCAGATCATAATGGAATGAAGTTGGAAATAAGTAACAGGCAGAAGATTGCAAAATTCACAAATATATGGGGGCTAAACAACACACTCTTAGAAAACCAGTGGATAAAGGAAGAAATTACAAGAGAAATCAGTAAATACCTCAAGGCAAATGACAATGAAAACACAACATATCAAAACTTATGGGATGCAGCAAAGGCGGTGCTGAGGGGAAATTTATTGCCCTAAATGCCTACATTAAAAGAGAAGAGAGAGCAAAAATTGAGGAATTTTCTCAATATGATAAAGGCAATATATGAAAAACCCACAGCTAACATTGTACTCAATGAGGAGAGGTTGAAAGCTTTCCCTCTAAGATGAGGATCAAGACGGGGATGCCCACTGTTGCTGTTGTTATTCAACATTGTGCTGAAAGTTCTAGCTACAGCAATTAGGCAAGAAAAAGAAATAAAAGACATCCAAATTGGGGAGGAAGAAGTGAAATTTTCACTGTTTGCAGATGAAGTGTTTTTATATGTAGATAATCCAGGAAAATCTACAGCAAAGCTATTAGGGCTAATCAATGAATACAGCAAAGTGGCAGGCTACAAGATCAACAAGCAAAACGCTGTAGTGTTCTTATACACAAGTAATGTGCAACAAGAGGAAGAAATCAAGAAAAATAATCCATTTACAATTGCAACCAAAAGAACCAAGTACTTAGGAATAAACTTAACAAAGGCCACAAAAAACCTACACAGAGAAAACTACAAGAAACTGCTAAAAGAAATCGAACAGAACCTAAAAAAATGGAAGAACATACCATGTTCATGGATTGGAAGACTAAATATAATTAAGATGTCAACTCTACCTAAACTAATTTATAGATTCAATGCAGTACCAATTAAAATCCCAACAACTTAATTTGCAGAAATAGAAAAACCAACAACCAAATTTATTTGGAAGTGCATGGTGCCCCGAATAGCCAAAAATATCTTCAGAAAGAGGAATGAAGTGGGAGGTCTCACACTACCTGACTTTGAAGCATATTACAAAGTTACAGTTCTCAAAACAGCATGGTACTGGCATAAGGACAGAGATACTGACCAATGGAATCAAATTGAATGTTCAGAAATAGACTCTGGCATCTATGGACAATTTATCTTTGATAAGGCAGTCAAGCCACAGCAACTGGGACAGAGCAGCCTCTTCAATAAATGGTGTTGGGAGAACTGGATATCCATTTCCAAAAGAATGAAAGAAGACTCCTACCTCACACCTTATACAAACATTAACTCCAAGTGGATCAAAGACCTAAACATAACTGCTAAGACCATAAGACTCTTAGAGGAAAACGTAGAGCAATATCTTAAAGATCTTGGGATAGGAGGTGTTTTCCTGGACCTTAAACCCAAAGTGTGAGCAACCAAAGAACAAACAGACAAATGGGATTGCCTCAAAATCAAACACTTTTGTACATCAAAGGACTTTGTTTAAAAAGTACAAAGGCAGCCTACAGAATGGGAGACAATATTTGGAAACCACATATCAGATACAGGTTTAATATCCCGAATATATAAAGCAATCCTACAACTCAACAACAGAAAGACAAACAGCCCAATTAAAAAATGGGCAAAAGATATGGACAGATACTTTTCTGAAGTAGAAATATAAATGGCTCAAAAACATGAAAATATGCTCAACTTCACCAGCTATTAGGGAAATGCAAATAAAAACCACAATGAGATATCATCTCACACCTACCAGAATAGACTTTATCCAAAAAAACAAAAATTACAAGTGCTGGAGAGGAAGTGGAGAAAGAGGCACATTTATTCATTGTTGGTGGGAATGTAGAATGGTGCAACCACTCTGGAAGACAGTGTGGTGGTTCCTCAGGAAGTGAAGTATAGATCTGCCATACGACCCAGCTATTTCATTACTAGATATATACTCAGAGGAACTGAAAGCTAAGGCATGAATGGACATTTGTAAACTGATGTTTATTGTGGCATTATTCGCAATTACCAAGAGATGGAAGCAGCCCAATGTCCGTCAATGGATGAGTGGATAAACAAACAGTGGTATATACACATGATGGAATATTATGCAGCTGTAAGACAAAACAAAGACACGGAACATACAATAATGTGGATGAACCTTGAGGACATTATGTTGAGTGAAGTTAGCCAGAAACAAAAGGACAAATACTGTATGGTCTCTCTAATATGAACTAACATTAGTGAGCAAACTTTGAGAGTTAAAGCTGATAACACAGGATACCAGGAGATAGAAAGAGGGTAGAGATCAGGCATTTGATGCTGAAGGACTACAGAATGTTCAGCAGGACTGATTGTATAGATCCAGAAATAGATAGCTTAATACAGTGTGATGGTAGCACGGTATTGTAAGTACACTGAACAAAGATGTCTGAGAGTAAGGCTGAAAGAGGTGGGATAGGGGAATGGACGACACCAGAGGTAAAGATAGATGATGAAGACTGGGACCATATAACTTGGCAAAAACAGGAGTGGACAATGATTGTTACTAAATGTACAAATATAAAACTGTTCTCACATGTGGGAGAGCAAATGAATGTCAGTGAGTTTGTTCAAACACCACAATTTCATGGAACTTAGAATAGGAAGTGAGATATGTTAGGTCTGCATAAGTAACACATCCCAAAGTAATTTGGGTGGAGAATAAAAATATACATTCAGGGACCCCTGAGGAGCTGGGGGAGGATGCAGAGGTGTTGGACTTCCTCACCTGGATTGGTGCTGATGTTTTCACAAACATTGGTGACTGATGACTGGATGTGCTGAGCCCTCTGTCTTGGGGCTGGACCCTATGAAGTTCGTTGCTGCAAGGAGAAGCTAAACCTGCTTATAATTGTGCCTAAGAGTCTCCCCCTGAGTGCCTCTTTGTTGCTCACATGTCGCCCTCTCTCTCTAGCTAAGCTACCTTGGCAGGTGAACTCACTGCCCTTCCCCCTATGTGGGACCTGACTCCCAGGGGTGTAAATCTCCCTGGCAATGCAGGACATGACTCCCAGGGATGAATCTGGACCCAGCATCATGGGATTGAGAACATCTTCTGGACCAAAAGGGGGATGCAGAATGAAACAAAATAAAGCTTCAGTAGCTGAGAGACTTCAAATGGAGTCGAGAGATCACTCTGGTGGACATTCTTATGCACTATATGGACAACACTTTTTGGGTTTTGATGTATTTGAATAGCTAGAATTAAATACTTAAACTAGCAAGCTCCAACCCAGTAACCTTGACTCTTGAAGATGATTGTATGACAATGTAGATTACAAGGGGTGACAGCGTGATTGTGAAAACCTTGTGGATCACACTCCCTTTATCCAGTGTACGTATGCATGAGTAGAAAAATGGGGACAAAAACTAAATGAAAAATAGGGAGGGATGATTTGGGTGTTCTTTTTTATTTTTATTTTTTATTCTTATACTGATTCTGGTATAAAGAAGATGTTCAAAAATAGATTGGGGTGATGAATGCACAATTATAAAATGGTACTGTGAACAGTTGATTGTACACCATGGATGATTGTGTGGTATGTGAATATATCTCAATAACACTGAATTTAAAAAAAAAAAAAAACACTTCCAGATAGACTTTCGAGATGAATGTGAAAGAGAAAGCACTTCCAGAAGAAAACATAGAAGAATATCTTCATGATCTCGGGATGAGCACAGCTTTCATAGGACAGAAACAGCTTATACTATAAAGGAGAATCATCAGAGCAATGCCAATTAAAATATCATGAGTTCCCTTTACACACATTAGGATGCATTAGAAAAAGTGAGATTACCAGGTAAGGAGAAGATACGGAGAGACTGGAATCTCATACTGCTGGTGACAGTACAAATGTACAAAACCAATTTGGAAGAATGTTAGGCAATGTGTACATGTACGTGCAAAATGAACCAACAAAAATATTATGGGCATATTCACCAAAGACAGTCCAAAAATTTCATAGCAACATTTTACATAATTCCCCCAAACTGAAAACAATGCAAATTCCCATTAATAGTGGACTGATTAAAGAAATTATGGCATAATCCTAAAATAAATACCCCATATTAATGATAGATTACTGCTACATGCAACCATGTGAACAAATCTCACAGACATGAATGGAAGAGATCAGACACAAAGAGCAATTGGCATGTGAATCCGCTGACATCAGGTTCATCAGCAGTGAATCCACACCTTTGTGATGGGGGTGACAAAGACGGTGCAGGCTGAGGTTGGCATCTCGAGCTGGGCAGCAGCTGCCCTTTGTAAAAGTTATTCACGCTGCACACTTAGGATCTGTATGCTTTCTGCACTTAATTTAGGTTATGTGGGTGAAATCCTGTGAAAGCCCCCAGTGCTAGGCAAATTTGAGGTTTATATACCATTGTTTTGTATTTGCAAACACCAGAGTAATTTTAACTCCAGAAAAATCAATAGATTGTACAGGAAAAAAGTGGAATGCATCAATGGTTAACAAAAATTATATCACTTAGATATTATTTATATATTATAGAACAAACTGAATATTGATGTAAGCAAAGGGGGGGCACTTGTGTGTCTGGAGTACGTGTGCGTGTGTGTGTACCTGTCTGCTAGCCTACGATGCTAACAGATGGCTCTGTGTACAACACTTACAAACATGGAGTTACTTCCCAGAAAAACAGCTAAAGGAGCTTCAATTTCTGCTTCAGAGGATCAGAAATTGAGAGTGGCGAAGGATGACCAGAGCTAATCGACAGCCTTCCTGCGTGGGGTCAGCAGTCAACCTCCGGGGCTGTCTGGTGGGGATGGGCTGTGGAGCCACCGGAAACCTCTGCCCCTGTCCTGAAAAAGTGCCGCAGGTGATCCGAAACAAACAGGCAACAACAGCTGCGGGGCGTCGCTGGTGACCCCTGGGATAGAAGCTGACTTTCATTATAAACATATTATTTAACTATTAAACTGTATACTCCTTTGAGAATAATAATTTACAAATCCATAGTATCCTTAGCAGATTCTTCATAGCATTTATTAGCAGTGGTCTTAAAATATTTTTTCTTCTGCATCCTCCAAAATTATTTTGAAAACCTGTGTACCCTTTGCATATTTTAAATAGTCCCCTAAAACACTTTATGATGTCTAAATAGCTTCAAATCATGGAAACTGAGGCATATTATAAATATTGTCATTTAAAAATAAAACTGTTATGACATTCTTTTAAATGTATCTAATAAAATCCAAATGGCATAATAATTTGACACCCATAATTTCAATAAAAAAACTTCACGAATAAAAAAAAATATGAACAGACTCTTCTTTAACAGGAAATTATTAAATATTCATTTTTCTTCTTGAAATTGTATTCTAGTTCTCCTTCCCTCCCATTCTTATACTCTTGTAATGTATTTTTGTTCTTAAAATCTTGTATTGGCTTTCTAAAATATATCTCTGCCACAAAAATATGTATATAAATTAAAATGGCAAGTTTGCTATATTCTCTCTGAACATAAGGCTATGAGTGTTAAGAAATATTTTTCTGGATTATTATTAAATTATTAGTGATACATTAATGCAACATAATTGATACAATACATGTATTGCAAACATGGTGGTTTAAACACAGAGCAAAATTGTATTGGAAAGAAATTTCTTAATGAGCTCACTAGAACTGTTTTTCACTTCAATCAGTTTACGCATCCGTGGATGAACATCATTTGTTGCTAGAATGTGGTGGACCACACCACCAGTCCTGTTTAATTAATTTTGTTTATTGTCATAAAGCCCAAGACTTTGTTCATACAAAGAAGTAGATGGGAATGGAAGGAATTTTTTTAACAGCAATGCCACTCAGTTCTTCAATTCTTCCCGAAGTATATGCCAAGCCTCACAGTAGTGAGCTATCATTAAAATTATTTTTAATGACCTATGAGCTGACAATTTGATTAGGTCTTCCTTCAAATGTTTTGAAAGGAAAGAATTGGAAATGACCTGATTTACAAAAGCATTTGTTACTCAATCATCAAAATCTTTCAATTTCTCAGCTGCTAGGAAGTTTACAAAAGGGCTTCACTGTGACTTTTCAGATGTCTATTAATTACTCCTGTTAATTTTCCTTTTGAGCCACTTTGCATAACCCAAATGATTCAGCAAGACTTGGAAAAATCAAAACATTGATTTTAATACACCTCTATTACAATAATTTTTTTTATTAAATGATTTTATTTTATCATGTGCTTAACTAAGATTTTTTTTTGTCCAAACCCTGGAGCTATAGATTTATCTTCCTCAATTTGTACAAAATAATCTACATATAACCTAATAAGCAAATTTAGTCCTCTTTTTGTCAACAATCTGCCCAATCCAGCTTTCAGAAAAAAGTCTGACTTCATTTTTCAATTCAAATAAATATCTTAATATTCATATCAAGCAATAAGAAAAAACAGTGAAAGTCTAAATTATCTAATATAATTTACTTATCTGCATTATTACTAACTTATACAAATAAGAAAATTTACTTCTCATTCCTTAATTTGCTATAATCCAATATATTTTCTTGTTCAGATTCTAAGTTATTTATGAAGCAAGAATGGTATTCCTTCAGTAAATTTTTCTTAGCCTATATGCATCATATGCATGAATAATTTAAAAAAAATCACATTTTTAAAGCTCAGAAATAATGACATCAATATATTAAAACATCAGCATTGTACCTTTCTTATACATTTAATAAAAGAAAGAACTGCCCAAACAATAATTGGCTGAGCAGTTAAAATATAACTGTATTTTTTGTAATAAGGTGGAAAAATAAACATTTTATAATGTGAAATAAGTTGATAGAAAAAAGAAGCTAAAATAAATCATGTAAACTCTTTATACTTGTTACTCGAGAGCTTTGATGGTCCCAGAATCGTTTTCATGTAATCTAGTATCACCAAGTGCCCTGTTTCAGATATTTAAATGAGCATTTATTTCCAGCTAATATCAAGGCCTGGAAATGAAAACAGAGAGTGGCTTTTTAAAATTGCTTATATTTACATATGTGAGAAACAGGTCATTCTTGGGTTCACTATTTCTTACTGGAGATGCTTTTCTTTTGCTCGGCGCTCATGGGTCTCCCCATTAAGCAGACAGAGAGGCTGTGATGTGACGAGGCTGAAACTTGGGGCTCCTCCGCAGCAAACCCCTTCTGAGGCCATGCCTGGGGGATACAGGGCCGGCAGCAGTGTGTTTGTGGGTCCTTTGGTTTTGTAAAATTTGTGAAAGTGGGATCCTTGAACCCTAACTGCTGCACGTTTTCATTTCCCTTCCTTGCCAGTTCCTGTGAGCCAAGTGGCCTCAGGCTCCGTCTGACTGCAGGAGGGCTGAGCGGGAGATTCACTGGGATCCCCTGTGATTTGCTCTCCAACAGTCCCTACCACGTGTCCCCGAGCTGCCCCTTTAGCCTCTCAGGAAAGCTCTGCACTGTGCAAACTTGTCTCCTGAAGCAGCTGCAGGATCTGTGGGTGCACCAGAGACACAAAGTGTGGGGGGTTCAGGAAAGCCTGCGGGGACATCTTCCAGGTTCAGCTGCTCATGCATGAAAGTCACCAAACTTTACCATATAGCAGGTTTCCACGTTATCAACAAAAAGAAACAAATTTCAATCATGCTAGAAGAAAGGTTGAATGAGCTTTCTATTCTGTCTGTAGAAAATAATGTTACCAGATCATTGTTAAATTAAGAAATGATCTAAATACACGCAGCCAAAAATGGAGGAAAAATAGAGAATTTTTCACTCGAGTTATGAATAAAACATCATGTCATTTTTCTGAATTTTGTGATTCAGCGGTATTTGTCAGTACTTAGAAATGTGTAATTTGTTGGATTTATCTCATTCTGAATAAAGAGTCAGTTTTATAACTAAGTTGGTAACAGTATTTTTGTATTCCTTTTTCATAATATTCTTTTGCATAAGCTTCAAGCACCCGAGACCCGGCTGCTCCTATGCAAAGGTCAAGAGGTGGGGGGTGGAAAGGGTGAGTCACTAAAGAAAAAACTGCCATCATTCCCACAACTCACCGTAAAATATTTAGTTTCAGAACATCCCAACAAGGACAGATACTCCATTTGTAATATTTTTAACAGAAATCTGTGTAAGACAAGGGGAGATGGGAAGGCTTATAGATTTATGGTGATTTGACTGATCATTAAAAGCAGCTTCTCCAAAACAGGATCTTGAGTTTTCTTTTAATTCCGCTCGTGTGTGTGTGTGTGTGTGTGTGTGTGTGTGTGTGTGTGTGTGTGTAGTGTGTGTTTCACATCCCCAGAAAGGGGCCCTGGAAGATTCTGGATGGAAAAGAGGAGCTCTTTCTTGATAGACGTGGGAGGAGAACATGTGTGCCGTGGGGAGGGGTCTGTGTGGGAGCCTCAGATGTGGAGCTGGAGGGTCTGCAGCCGGAGACACCTCCTGGACGGTTCTCGGTTTGGGCTGTTCTGCTGTGGAACAGGTAGCAGGTGTTTCAGTTTCCCGGGCTGCTCAAGCAAATGCCGTGAAATGGGACAGATTAGACAAAGGGAATTTATTCACCTACAGTTTTGAGCCTAAAAGAAAGGCGTCATCAGGGCGATGCTCTCTTCCTGAAGGAAGACGGTGGCGTTCCGGGGCTGGCTGTCGGCAATGCTTGCTCCTCAGCTTGTCGCACAGCAGGGCACTGGGGGCCTCTCCTGGTCCCTCCTGGTGACTCACACGTGAGCCATCGGCCTTGGAAGACTTCCCTGCAGGCTTTCTTGTACCTGTCAACCTTCTCTTCCAGGTCTCGCTGATTTCCTCTTCCGTGGCTTTCACTGTGTGTGAATCTGAATTGCATTCACTCTCTTATAAACGTCTCTGGTAAGAGGATTCAGACCCACCCTGACTGGGCTGGACCACACCTTAACTGAAGGAGCCTCATCAACCGGCATAAACCTGCCCTGGCTCCCCATCGCTCTGACTCAGCTTTCCTCTTTCCCTGGCTTTCCGCCATCCTTCTCCTCCGTTCATCCCACTCTCTACCCCTCTGGTTTCGAAGTCTCTTCATCCAAAACACCCACCTTCTTCCCCTTCCTCGTGTCCTTCCTTCCCGCACCCCCTTTTCCCCTTACATGCTCACCTTCTCTCCAGCAGTCATAAACTCAAGTCTTTAAGTTAGTGCAACTATTTTTTTTTTAAATTACTATGAACATAAAACTGACTCTATGGGCTGTCAACAGGAAAGAAAGGTGCTTCATTCAGAGCCAGGCATTCTTGTGGGTGTTGAACAATAACTCATAGTCCATTTGTCAAAATAAGCATAATTATCTTACTTTAGGGGTGAGTATTTGTGTCTCACAAAATCCAAATGACTCGCTCGAGGTCACCTGCTGCTTGCAGACAGATGAGGCTGGAGCCGGATCCAGCCGTGGGAGCTAACGGGTGCTGGCTTCACCCCGCTGCGAACGCCCGAGCTTCAGCAGAGCACACTGCGGGGCACGGACCTGTGGCCCAGACTCTATACTCGGACTCGTTTACCTGCAGGCTGAGCTCAGTGGCCTCCCGCAGCCACAGGGACGCACAGGCCTCTCCCGACACCCACGCTGCGTCTCTTCGTCACCAGCACACAAGGGTCTTTCCTCTGCTCCCAGCCCTCCCGACATTTAGGGCTTATTTCCCTTCCTATGACGATAGTACGATTCATTTCACAATCAAGTCAGCTTCAGTTAGGTGCCTTAGGAATTTCAGTGCCAACTTCAGTCCTTTAGCCTCACGTTTTTGTTTCCAGTTTTCAAATCTGCCTACTGCCAATCCCTACACCAAGGATAATACCTTAGCCTGTGTGGATTCAGGCTCAGCCATGCTGGTTTCAGGTTTTAGGCACTCCCTTTGTGATGCAGAGAGCGCAGCTTAGTTAACTGACAGCTGTATGTGAATATTTTTACTATTTTGAGAGTGAACAGGTGGGATTTGGGGTTTACAGGTGAGTTGGTGCATTATCATTGGCACAGTAGTATTTTCTCGCAGATTAATAATAGATTTTCTACTTAATTCTAATTCTGTTCATTGATACTACCAGATCACAAAATGCATAATAAAATTATATATAGGCTCCAAAAGTTTTCACTAAATGCAATGATAAAAATCTTTAAAATGCAGCTAGTTAAGTGATCAGTCACGCGGGCCTCTAGCATCAAGGGCAGGATGTGCAACAGACCATATCGGAGCCAGATTCCTGCTCCCGCTCCCTGCTCGTGGGAAGGCCGGATTCTGGGTCTTCAGCCCATCAGCTCCCTCAGCGTCCAGGGTCCAGCGCAGACGGTCGGCAGCTCAGCAACACGCGGCCGAGCGAATGCTGCTAATTGGTCCTAGCAACTTACATTCAAAGTTTACACCATGAGAACAAGTCGACTTGTCTATTAGTCATGGCCCTGATTTTTCACTTCACATTATTAGTCATGGTGCAGTTGAAGAAGAATGTTAATGAAAAAAGGGGGTTGTTTCACCGAATTGTCCCCAAATGTCTGCACCTTGGAGGTCACCAAAGGTCAAAGGTCCTCAAACTTTTCCAGCCCCGGAGTTTTCTGTTGTCCATCCCTGAGAGGACAGCCAGTTTTTAGAGGCCCAAATCACATCAACCCATAACAGAAGAGATTCACAGATAAAAGAGAACACTGATTTGTCAAATAAGAGTTAAAAATGTGTCACCAGAATAACCACGTGTTCACAGAACATGGCCTGGCTGGTGAGTTAACTTGGGAAAGCCGATCGCGAGCTGGAATGCTGGCATGCAAGGCAGTAAAGAAGGAATCCGTGGTTCCTGGGATGTCTCTCCCCCGACCCCGGGGCCTTCGTGCCCCAAGCACCGGCTGCTCCCACATGGCCTGTGCCTGCAGTGCATTTATGTCCGAGGGCCCCCCCCACACACCTCTGGTTAGTGCTGCTTGACATTCTCTAAGCATCACTTCTTTCTCTAGATTCCATGAGGACCACTCTGTTTGGTAGCATCCTTTGGATAAACTTGATAAACTCAGTAACAGTGTATCTCATATGCCCCTACATGGAGCATGGAAGTACCAGTGTTTTAAGGTGCAACGTGGGAGTCCCTACCTTCACCTTGACCACATGAATTGATGATGGCTTGTCGAGTGACTACATGAATTGATGCTGCTTGTCGAGTGACCAGTGTACCGTGTGCTGGGTAGCTGCAGAGCCGCGGTGGTGAGCAAGGCACCGGTGCCGTCCCCGCAGCAGCTCTTTACGATGTCGTCCAACGCTGCCTCTCGTAAAAGGTGACTTGTTCCACCACATCTCTGGGTTCCGGGAAGAGGTCTGTGCTTCCCAAGCACTGCCTTATCATCACCAGTTAATAAAACTGTATCCTTTCAGCTGAGAAATGAAATAGGAGAGCTCAGGCTCAGGAAAATGGGAATAAAGGGCAAAGGCTCTCACTGCCTGTCTGTTAAATTATTAAGTGATGAGTCTTAGCTAAAGACTGTGGACTGTGAAGTCCCCTAAAGTGGAAACATAGAAAAGACTGAGTAACTTGTCCCTTAACAGAGAGCAGGGGCTCCACCACCACTATAGTTTGTTTCAGTTTCTGTCTGGAATCATGGAGGTAGGATGCTGGGGAAAGCACGCTGTGACATTTACTCGAGAGACTCAAAGCATTAGAATTTTTGTTGAGTACTTTGCCAGCTTATCAATTCCTGATTTTCTTTAAAATTGAGATAAATGCTTATTGATGCAATATCTTTCCTTCTTTTTAGTACAAGAAAGGTTTAGAGTATACAGGATTCAATAAATTTCTATAAAAGCTAGATTTGAGCTAATAGAAATAAATCTTCACCTACAGCTCATTCTTGGGAGTATAAAATTTTTGTATACTTTTATTTGGGCCGTGTCTGAGCTTATTTTAGGCAGTGAGTCATTTTGATTCAAAATGTGTGCGCCCCAGGAGGCAATGTTGCCAAACTCCAGCCAAGGAGCTCAGCACCTCAGTGTCTCACCCCAACCATGGGGTAATCGAAGAAAGAATGCCAGCCAAACCAGAATCGGCTCCAGCTTCCACCTGCTGATAGGAAGTGCAGGCTGCAGTGAGCAAAAATTCTGATATGATTTTGAAGGGCGATGAAGGAGCAAACAAAGGCTGCGACACTTTCCATGAACAGTTCCCTCAATGAAAACTAAAGCTGGAGAGGCGCTGTCCAACAGGATGCTCCACGATGAGAAGGTCTTACGTCTGTGCTGCTCAATATGACATGTGGCCACTGAGAACTTGCAATGTGGCTAGTCCAACTCAGGAACTTAATTTTTAATTTCATTCAATTTTAATTAATTTAAGATCAAATAGTCTCATACGGGTAGTGGCTACAGTATCAGATCCATCATCCGTGATGGGGGCTGATTTGAAGAGAATAGAGTCACTCAGGCATGCTTACATGTGTTGAGAAACTGGGTTTAAGAGGTTCCTGGAGGCAGTGATCACGGGGGTGGATCTCGAAGCCATGCAGGCTGGTCCGGGCTCAGAGCCCGGCTGCTGATTCTGTGGCCGTCGCCAGATTCCTGGGTGTCCCTCAGCTTCAGCTTCCCACTTTGTAAAACAAGATAATGAGTGAGGAAAATGTAGCATTCTCAAATAGTTTACTCCTGGTAAAAGGTAGGAAATGACTAAAGAGCTCGTGTGCAATTTCTGAGGACATTTGAAGAGATTTTGTTATACTAATACTATGGATATCAAACCGTTAGTGAGCTCTTGCAGGTTAATCTGACCACAGAGCACGAATTAGATAGTGTTATTATTAGCTCCACTTGCCTATGAGGACATTCAGACTGAGGTTAAACAACTCGCTCAAAGCCACAACCAGTGAGTGGCAGAGACGGAGAACGGATCCAGGCGACTGCAGACTCCAAGGGTCGTCACACGTTTCCACCGCCCAGCGTCGGGATTGGGGGACATGGCACATATGCTTCTGAAAATTAGGCATGCTAGAGGCTCTGGTAATCTCTAGGTTTTAGTTTCTTAGCTACCAAAAAAAATGCCATCCAATAGATTGGCTGAAACGATGGGAACTTATCGTCTCACGGTTTTGAGGTCAGGAGAAGTCCAAACCAAGGTGTCATCAAGGCGATGCTTTCTCCCTGAAGAGTGGCATTCTGGGGCTGGCTGCCGGCCATCCTTTGTCCTCAGCTTTTCTGTCACATGGCAACGACGTGTCGGCCTCTCCTCTTCAGGGTTCCGCTTGCTTCCAGCTTCTGTTGCTCCCTGTGGCTTTCTCTATCCCGGTGGCCTTCCCTATAAAACCCTCAGGAACAGGATTAAGACCCATCCTGATTCAGCTGGGCCACACCCTAACTGAGGTAACTTCGTCAAAAGGTCTTATTTACAAGAGTTCACACCCACAGGAATGGATTAAGTTTAAAAACACATTTTTATGGGGTACAGAGCTCCAAACCATCACACCCTCCCATTATAAAACACCTAGAAATGCTAGAAAACAATAACAGCCTCCTATTAAATGCAGAGCTGAGCCCATACATAGGTGAGAGAAATCCCTGAAGGTCAAATATAAAGAGGAAGCAGCAACATAATCAGTAAGTGAAGAAAAAGCCCAATGGTTTCTTAGATGTGACATCTAAAGTATAGGTAACCAAAGAAAAACTAAATTGGACTTTGAAATATTTAAAACCTTTTGCTCCAATAGGCACTATCAAGAAAGTGAAAAGACAACCCACAGTACGGGAGAAAATATTTGCAAATCATATATCTGATGAGGGTCTAGTATCCAGACTATATATAAAAACACTTACAACTCAATAATAAAAGACAATACAAATTTTAAAAATGGACAAAGGGTCTGAGTAGAAATTTCTCAAAAGATTACAAACAAATGGCCAATAATCACATGAAAACATGGTCAATGTAATAACCATCAGGGAAACCAAACCCGAACTGCAATGAGGTACTAGCTCCTACCCAGCAGGATGGCTGTGAGGATGACAAGTGTTGGTGAGCACATGGAGAACTGTAGCCTGCAGACACTATGGTGGGATGTAAAATGGTGCAGCTGCCTTGGGGAACGGTCTGGCAGTTCCTCAAACAGTTAAACATGGAGGTAACATATGACTCAGCGATTCCCTTCCTAGGTGTAGACCCAAGAGAAATGAAATCATACATTTACACAAATAAAATTGTACGTGAATGCTCACAGCAGCATTATTCCTAATAGACCAAAAAGTGGAAACACTCAAATGCCCATCAACTGATGAATGGATGAACAAAATATGGTCTATCTACCCAATGAAATATTGTTTGGGGATATGAAGGAAAGAAGTGCAACATGGTTGAACCTTGAACACATTATGTTAAATGAAAGAAGCCAGACACAAAAGGTCATGTATTATATGATTCCATTGATAGAAATGCCCTGAAAAGGCAAATCCATAGAGACAGAAAGTAGATGAGTGTTCTCAGGGGCTGGGATGATGCTGATAGTACAGCTCTCTTTTGGGGAGATGAAAATGCTCCAGAGTTAGATGGTGGTGGTGGTTGCACAGCCTCGTGAATGCACTAAAATCCACTGAATTGCACACTTTAAAAGGGTGAATTCTATGGTGGGGGAACTATACATCAATAGAAGAAGAAGGCAATGCACTTGGGTTTTAATGGCTGAGAAAAGACAAGACACAAAACCTTGGGAGCAGGAACTGAAATCCTCACACAAAGCTTGGGACTTCAAATAGCTCAATTTTTAGGGAAGGGAGGGCTGGAGAAACTTACCTGCCGGTACCGTTGTGTGGTCTGGAAGCTTCAAAGCCAAGAAATGGATTTGGGGTTGATGGTGCTGTGGGAACCTTCAGAGCACACACCTGGGAAATGGCACAGCACACACCTGGAGGATGGCACACCACATACTAGGAGCCTAGAAGCACACCTATCTGGAGGATGGCAGAGCAAACACACCTGGACCCTGGCAAAGCATACACACCTGGAACCTCCTCTCTGGAGCAAAGCCAGGCCTCAGGTTGTCCACAGATTTAGATCAGCCAAATAAAGGCCCCAGTCTGAGATGACTAAACACCTAAAGAAATTAGCAACCTTGAGTAAAAGCCTACAGAAACAATAAAAAGACATAATAGAGCCAGCCCCTAGAATTTCAGTTGCTACAATTACAAGACATGTCAATAAGATTAAAGATTATAAGATGAAAGAAATCAGAGGTAATCCAAAACCTGTGCCAAGATCAGGAAACTAGAAAAAGGGACCAACAGGTTTGAAAAAGAAATAAATTGAACTTCCAGGAAAAAAATAAAGTCATAAAATTTTAAAACCCTTAACTGATACAGTAGAGTCAATAAATCTAAAGAGAAAATCTGTCAACTGGAAGATAATTATTGAAAAAAAACTACCAAAGCTGTAGCATGGAAAGACAAGTACACAGAAAACATGAGAAAATTGTTAAGGGACATGGGAGAGAGAGAGAAATAAAGATCTAGTATCCTTCTAACTGGGGCTTGTGAAGGTTAAGTTCATGTGCAGCTTGGTCAGGTGATGGTGTCCAGTTTTTAGTCAAGCAAGCACTGGCCTGACTGTTACTGCGAGGATATTTCATGAACTTAAATCATCAGTGGGTTGACAACATCTATGGCTGATTGCATCTACAATCAACCGAGGAGATGGCTTTCAGCAATGAGAGAAGGCTCATCTGACCAGCCTCTAGGAGAAGCGACGACTTCAGCAGCCAGAAGGGAGGGTTTCCATCTCTACCTCAGCCAGCTTCTCCTGGGGAATTCCTGGAAAACTTCATCCGAGTTCTGAGCTTGCAGCTTGCCCTACGGAATTTGGAGTTGTTCATCCACACAGTCACATGAGCCAATTTCTATAAATAATCTCATAATGTCTACATTACATATACATAGAATTCCTGTTAGTTCTGTTTCTCTAGAGAACCCTGACTAATACAAGGTTCAAAAGAAGGAAGCATAGTAAATTACAGGGAGGTAAATAAAACAAACTCATTCACTAAAGACAAAAAGAACAGAACAGAACTTTGAATAATACAGAAAAATGACAGAGTATCTGCAGATAAATGTCAATGGGATTGATGATAGCAGTTGCCTCCTCAACAACCTGGAATAATAGCATCAAAGTACTGAGTGGAAACACTTCCAATCAAGAATTCTATTTCAGCTCCAAATACTGAGCAATGTTGAATAAAGAGTGTTTCAGATAGACAAAAGCAGATTCAACATCAACAGACCTTATATAATAGGATATCTCGGAAAGAAGAGATATCCCAAAAAGTCTGAGATGTGGGGATTAAGGGTAAGTAGGGAAACTGCTAAACATAGGGTAAATCACAATCGAGGTGTCCAGTGCTGGTTGGTGGGTGTGAGGGTCGGTGGTTAGGAATTCACGGGTAAGTGTCCCCAGGGCCGGGCTCTGCCCCAGTACTGCCTCTGGACACCCAGAATAGCCTGTGTGTGGTCAGCCAGTCCAGGGGTGTGTGTGTGTGTGAGCTTTCCAAAGGCTCATGAATGCCTGACAATTAAATTTAATTCCCTGGTTTCTCTTTGCTCCTGTGCCAGGACCTTGCCGGGAGAGCTTCAGGTTCTAACTGGGCAGCACTTCCCTGCTTCACATGCAGATTCTCTCCAGGGTGGTGTGATGGCGACAGATAGGATTCTAGAGCTGCAGGTGAGGATTCACAATTCGGTATTCAAGCTTCAGGGATAATTGGAAACAAAGGCTGTTTTCAAATCCTTGGCCTCTTTCTATTGAGGAGTGGCCCCTTTCATTTTTAACATTAACCTACCCTTATCACAGGTTTTAGAATAGTTAAACCCTGGGCTTGCTATAACAGTATGCAGTCATTAAATGATCTTATTTTTCTTTCCAGTCCATGATTTTTCACGGCCAGTGATTTTATCACAGAAGTGAAAGGACTGAGATGAGCTGTGACTGTTGGATAGAAAAACACGGCTCGCGGTCCAGAGCTGGCAATGAGGTGGGTCCTGCTGGGATGGAGCTGGCTTTGAGCTACAGTCGCTGCTCAGGGTGAGCTGCATGCAGCCAATGGATTGTCCTCTTCAAGGTGGACAGGGACCAGGCAGATCCTAACCTAACCGGAACCACTGGCCTCTAAGAGTCTAAGAACCCAGTAGGAAAAGGATGTGTTCTAACAGTTGTCTTAGTTCTGTGACAGAATTTTAGCTATAAAAGAAAACGTTAGGAATTCCACAAATTCTGCCATTGCAAAGATCACCACTGATTGATTGATCCATAAATGAACATTTAAATATATAAATAAAACAAGATAGGTAAAGTTCATGGTTCCAACAAACCAAGTTCATTTGGAAGAAGTCGCCTTCTTTGCACCTGTAAGGTACTTGCCCTGAAGGTTCATTGCCTCTGCCAGGACATTCAGAAAACATTACAAAACATTTATTTTTATTAGCCTTTCACTTGTGTAATTTCTTCTGGCAGTTGTGGTTTTTATGGCATCGATGATGTGACTAATTTATGTTTTCCTAATTGGACAGCTAAATATTCTTGTATATATTAATTTTGCACAGTGCCTAGATGTTTCCAGAGAACTCTAATAAACTAATTAAATAAACCAACACATGATCCAATTTATGATTCATCCATCATTCATCTGCTCCCGATTCCAATATCCCCTTGCTTCCCTGGTGTGCATGAGTTAGCAGAATATATAAGGAGAAAAGCAGAGCCATAATAATGATTTGTCTGAGATTTCCTGTGGCTGGCTGGTAATTAATATTAGCAGGTTAGACTCCCAGTAGAGAAGGAGCTGTGCAATGCCCAGCGTTGGCCCAGTGCTGTCCACCACGTGCTCGGAGGCAGACAAACACCGGGGTCGCCAGCATATGGGAGGTTTACGTCGGCTTCTTAACCTGTGTTTGGCTGGCTGACCTTCCATGGTCAGTCCAGGGGAGCTGATAACTCCTCTAGTTTTTGCTATTTAGAGGACAGTTGAAGAAGCATGGGCGTTTGATTTCATGAAGGCCTCTGCTGAAATAATCCAACTCTGGCAGTGGAAAAGGATGTACTCTTACAAGAATTTTAGTGTAAAATTCTGGAATATTTTGAAAACCCACTTTTGAAATGTTTTGTAAACACATAGCATTATACAAACATTAAGTACTTATGAAGTAACGGAGTTTAACATTGTCCTGAATGTTTTTCTCTTCTGTCAAACCCTAAACATGGTCTTCTGCTCAAAGTGTTTAGAAATGCTCTAATTTAACTTTCTGGTCAGCTGCCTTCCAAGAAGTTATGTTAAAAACAGTCACCCGGGATTCCTGGTGATTACTATCTGAATTATAATCCCCAAGGATTAGAGAAAACCTAAGATTACTTGTCAAAAACTAGAAAAAATTTGTTTGCTCTTCTTTGTTTGGTTTATATATTTTCTTACCCTGAACTTCTCTGGCCAGAGTAAATAGCAATGAATCTAGCAGTCTCCTGTATAGAGTAGGTGGTAGAAATAGAATAAACAGAAGCTTCCGGGAAATCCAAATATTGCCACCTGCTGGTAGGTTTTCTGAGGTTTCATTATCTGTCTATACTTTGGAAGGTCATGTTCAAAATACAAATCTGCACAAAAAATTTCAGTATTAGAAAGTGAGAAATGACCCATTTCATTTAATTGTATGAAGTTACATTTCCAGATTGTGGCCAGAACATTGGCAGCATTTGGCTGTGTCACGATACAGCTGCTCTACTAAGTGGTGACTCTCACCTCATTGATTATGGCTGTTAATTTCCTTGATGTCGCTGTGCACTTGAGTAGCCAGAGTGTGAGCCGAGCAAACGGGACAAAGGAAGCACAGGGGGACTGCCTGGCACATCTGGGGATGAAACGCTCATGACACTTGTCTGAGGCATTTCAAATTATTCTTGGCAGGTGTGTCATAAACAGATCCTCAGCCTACGCCAGGGCGATTGGCCGTTGTAATTAAAGTTACATTATAACAAAACTCCTGCTGTTTCTTTCTTCTCAAAAATGCTGACAGAGGCCTCCCTGGGCAGCTCTGCGGTGCTCCCAGCTCCTCTGCACCTGCTGTTGCATGGCACCAGGAGCAGCATCCTCCTTCACATACATGTCGATGCACATCAGGGAGGGCAGCGGCCCAGCAGCATCACTGTCCAGCAGTCAGGACAGGGGCCAGTCAGAGGTCAGCCTCCGCAGGGAGTGGCAAGGGGAAGAAGGGCCACTGGGCTTCTGAATGCTCAAAAGGGAATATGCTTTTCTGAAGATCAGGAATAAATCCAAACAACAGCATCATGTGTGGGGATAAAACATAAAGAAGGTTGCTAATACAGAGATGAAGCATCAGGACGATATCAAAAGAGTAATGTGATTTTATTTCATGGAACTGGAATTGGTAGATAGCTGTCTGGAGTGGTTAAATACCTAGAAACAGATAAATAAATGGAATAACTTCCCAAAGGCTTACGGGCATATAATTATAAATCATAAATGCATGCAACAAAGCTTCAGCACCCTGTGTCTAAACTTAGTCCTCAAAAGAACTAAAAATAATCACAAAAGGTAGCAGCTGTTGATGGATCAAAATTCTGGCTTTCCCCATCACTAGAAGATAGTATTAGATACTTGAAAAGTCATGCAGATGAGATACCTATGGAAACCACTAATTACCAATAATACAACTAGGAATAGTACAGGAAAGGACACTGAAAATTGGCTCCTGCAATTCTGTCCACCGTCTCGGTTGTGTCATCCCAACTTCCTAACTCATGGTGAGGTGGTGTGCAGGCTTGTTTTAGCTATCTGCTAACAAAAGCTCACCATAAGTGAATATTCTTAAAAGCAAGCTAGTTTCTGTTAAACTTAAGTTGCTTTGAGTAAAAATATTTTCATTTTAATGAAAGAAAAACCATACATCATCCCTCATCCTTCCACAGCTCCTGAACCCCCTTTCAGTGGTCGTTCTTGCGTTCGCTCCGTGTGGCTTTGAGCACCTGCTGTTGGAGATGGGTCATGTTCCCGTCCCAGCCGCTGCTCCTGTGCAAACAGGATCCCTTCAAGATGTGAGTTCAGTTAAGCCTTGGCCCCAGAGTTGGGGTGGGCTTCAGTGAGGGGGAAGCCATGGGGAGCACCGGAAGCCGGAAGTCAACGGAAGCCGGAAGTCAACGGAAGCCGTCAGAGAACGCGGAAGACGCCGCTGTGTGCATCGCCGTGTGACGGCGAAGCCTGGGAGCTCAGGGATCGCCGGCCGCCAGGCTCCGAAGCCGAGAGCTGGTAAATCCCTGCTGTGGAGCCAGCCCGTCGGGTGGGGTTTGTTTCAGCAACTGGAAACTGAAGCGCCTGCTCCAAGGCAGACACATGTCAGGGCACCGGGCGCGTCAGACGTGCCTCCCCTGAACGTGCTCTCGTGGGAAGTCAGACGACAAAGAGCTGAACAGCTGCAGAGTGAGTAGAGGCAAGGCAAATATAAACCAATTTTGGGAACAAAAGAAACGTTGAGCAGCTCGGCTATCGGTATTTAAGTGCATGCACGACCCCATAGTAAGTAAGCAATGGACTACGTGGAAAAGCACCTTAGATGCCTGAGCGTACTGGAGTTCAGAGAGGTCTGTCACTTAATCTCTGTGTATAAATTTCACTTTTTGTAAACTTAATAATGTTTTCACATACGTCACCACCAGAGTTCTGGGATGGGAATATTCAGTTTCATGACAAGGAAAGCAGGCTGTGCCTCCTGGATATTAGGGCAATTTTGCCCCACAGAGTTTGGACGTTGTTCATCATCACATCTGGGCCCCTTGGTCTTGGCTTAGAGCCCCCGAGGCCACAGCGCTCTCCTCAAGAGCCGCGCACCCCAACTGTGCATGATCTGAAGAAAGAGCTAAACTTTCACGTGTAATAGGGGAGGTCTTATGTGAAACCAAGAGGCCATGAACAAAGGACAGGAGAAGCTAAATGTTTGCAAGAATCTGGGGCAATGGGACGTCATATTCTATTGGAAGGTGTGTGGATTGACGCAGCCGTGTTGGAAGATGGGTCAGCGGCACCAACGAGCATGGCCCCATCCTGGGGCCCACGGCTCCCCCTCTAGCACATGCCCAGCAGAAAGAAGGACCTGCATTGGAATTTTCACAGCAGCATCATATGTAATATCCCAAACCATAAACATCCCTAATGCTGATGAACAGATTAATGGATAAATTGCGGACTATTCACCAAATGTAGTACCGCCCAGCAATGAGAATGAATACACAGCAATGACGGCAGCGACACAGACAGATCTCACAGATGTCCTGTTAAGTCAAAAGTGAGCATACGGCCTGATTCCACTTATGAGAAACAGAAACGCGGGGACTGGAATGGTGGCACTGGATGCCAGCACAAGGCTCCATTTGGGGTGTCTTGAGTGGAGGGGAGCAGAAGGGCTTCCAGGACACTGCTGCCATTCTGACTCATCTGATTGCACTGATGATCATTTTGTGAAAATTCACTCACATTTACATTTACGCATAACATGTGAACGCTTTAATTTGTTCAATTAGCTATTTCTACAAATTAAGGAAGAGTAAGGTGCTTTGGTATCCAGTCTCAAGTCCACATGAACGTGCATTCTTTCCCCTTCATTCCCAACCCAATTCTGGAAACATCCACAAGTTTCTCTTTGTCTTTGCCCTTCGGTTGCCCTCACCATACTCCACCCACTCACGTTTAAGGGAAACTGTGGGGCCGGTTTGCGACTAAAGATCCATTATTTTAATTGACAAGTTTCCTTAGCAGACTGCAGTGTGTTACTATTTCAGTGGGTTTTCCGCAGTCTGGAATGCTTTGGGGATCTATTAATAGTAGTTTTAGAAATAGCAGGTTAGCAACTCCACTTGTCATGGGGAATAAATAGCAGCTTTTTGGACAGAACAGCTTTGGGAATTGGGGGCCAAATTACAAACCTGATAGGGAGTGACCCCAGCCTCAGAGAGTGCCGTGCAGCTTGCAGTGGGAAGCCCCCCTCACTCCCAGATCCCTGAATCCTGTGCTCCTGGGTCTGCTTAATACCCGTTTTAGTAACGAAACTGGTGGTATTCCTTTATCCCAGCTGCTGGTCCTGTGAGTTACAATTCCACTTGAAGGGTCCGTTAGCAGCCTCCTCAAGTCATGAGTGGAGAGCACTCAGTTTCACACTATTTGTCAAGTCCTGGGTGTCCAGCCCCTGCCGTTCTCTGCACCTTCTCATCAGTCTCCTGTTTTCTCTAGAATCGTTAGAATGGGATGATTGAACTCTGGTTTCACGCGATTGGGCTTCCCGCGAAGTTCTTCCCTATGAGGCGAAACATCTGCCCAGGCATTTCCACATCTGTTCTGGCTGTGCTGTGATGCTGCATCGAATATATGGCCCCTGAACGTCTTGTTAGCAAAGCAGCATTTGAGAGCTGAGAAAATCAATCAGGTGTGTGCGAGTTCCAAGGTATTGTCAGCTTTTCTGCTCTTCTGTGAGAGAAAACTTAGTTAAAATGGGCAATTTGATTTATAGACTCACACTTGGACATTCCTACTTACTCACCACCTCCTAATTCTTTGGTTACTAAGGGTATTGTGGATGAATCATCCAGATATAAAGAAAAATGGACTCTGTGAGCATTGAGACAACCTGTGTCAACAAGGCTTATCTTTTGGAGCTGAGGACAGGGGCTTCCAGTGCCACCGAGACTTGACAGTTTATTCCAGGAAGACAAAACTGTAAACCAGAGCATCACTTTATGGCCTGCTTTAAGGAGTTCTTGCATTACGATACATACAGGCAAACAGTCTGCTCATGTGGACAAATAGCTCTCCTTTTGACACAATAGAGGGCTCAGCTGGGCGAAGAGCTCACTTATCAGAAAACAATTTGCTTATCAAGGCTTCCTACAATATCCTCATCTCACTGAGTCCAACTGTCCTAACTATTTATGTCATAAATAGTTTGGATTTACATAACTAATAGTTCATAGTTAAATAAATTTGCCCAATCCCGAGTAGTTCCCTGCTTCCAAAGCCCTGCCTTAATCCACTTGAGCCCCAATTCCATTAAGTATCTTCACCTGACTTCCACCTCCTGAGACACTTCCATCCCCCACCCCAGCTCGCTCTCTCCTTTCTCTCTACCCATTTTCTATATCTGTCTGTCCATCTATCAGTCTTTTTATCCATCTATCTATTAATCTATCCATCTGCCATCTATCTATCTATCTATGTGGTGTTCTCTCTTACAGCAGTAAGTGTAACAAACTTAGCTTTGATGATCAACAGTTTCTCCTGATGTCTCCTAGGGAATCTATAGTCACCTTTCAAATAGCTGAGAAGAATGTTACTAGGTTGTTAGGAAGGGTGGGTGTGATGGTTGGGTTCATGTGTCAACTTGGCTAGGTGGCCTAGCTGTCTGGTCAAGCGGGCACTGGCCTGACGATTCCTGTGAGGCTATTTGAGGCTGGTTGGTTTGTCGGATCATCAGTCAATTGACTGCAGCTGACTGATGATTCATCAAGGGGCGTGCTTCCACAGTGAGAGAATGCAATTGGCTGGATTTGGTCCGGGTGATCAGTTGGAGGCTTATAAGCTGGACAGTTAGAGAACCTTCACTTCTTCTTCAGCTGCTCAGTGAAGCTTTTCCTGGGGAGCTCGTCGAAGTTGCCAGTTCGTTTCCTGAGGAGTTCGTCAAAGTTGTCGGTTCGTTTCCTGAGTTCTTCAAAGTTGCCGGTTCGTTTCCTGAGGAGTTCGTCAAAGTTGTCGGTTCGTTTCCCGAGGAGTTCGTCGGACGTCTTCCTTGGAGTTGACAGCTTGTTGACGGCTCTGCAGAATTTGGACTCGTGCGCTCCCGCAGTTGCGTGAGTCACTTTTACAATTTGATAATAAGAGACATCTCTCATTGATTCTGTTTCCAAGGAGAACCCTAACTAATACAACTTGGTACCGGAAGTGGTTCTTGAGAAACGGAATCTTAAAATGGGCTTTTACAACTTGTTTTCTACTCTGATTAGATTCAGAGGCACTAATGACTCTATTTCCAATAATCAAGAGGGTACTAAGAGTCCATGGCAGGAGTTGGCAAAGGAAATACGCAAAATAGCACCATTTGATTCTCCTAATTGTGCTCTAGTACGAAGCGAGGCTCTGGGTGACAGCGTTTTCGACACTTTCACAGAGTTTTGCAGTATTAAGAAGTATAATGATGTTGGCTGGCTGCTCTTAGATACTTTGGATACAGTTGTAAGAGAAAGGGATGAGCTAAAGGCTTCAAATTCAAAACTTGAATGCCGTATGACAGATGTAAAGAGTTCCATCTGTGCCCTGAAAGAAAATCTTATTTCCTGTGCCCGCAGACTGGAGGTTTCTGAAAATCAGACGCAGTCTCTTATTGTGCGAGTAGCACATTTACAGCGTAAACTAAAATCTCAACCTCTCAGGGTGTCTGCTGTTAAAGTAAAGGCATTGATTGGAAAAGAATGGGACCCAGAAACTTGGGATGGAGACATATGGATTGATAATAATGACAGTGAGGACATTGGAACCCTGGATTCTGCTGGGTCATTGTTAGATTTACCTGTAGAGGGCTGTCCTGGGGAAACAGCTTCTCTGCCTCCAGTCTGCCCTAAGGAGCCTGCCACGCAACTCCTACCTAAGGAGATTGACCCTTCAATGCCTGCTAATCTTGTAATCACCTCCCCTGAGGAAGCAGCCCTCACTCTTTCGTCTGGAGAGACTAATCCTGTTTTAAGAGATGAAAATGCAACAGAGTGCCCTGAGGTGAATGGCTTGAGAGATAATTCTAACTCTTTTCATGACCCACCCCCACCACCAGTTTTTGCTTCAAGACCTATAACTAGGCTCAAGTCCCAACAAGCCCCAAAGGGTGAGGTACAAAGTGTGACCCATGAGGAAGTACGCTATACTCCAAAAGAACTGTATGAGTTTTCCAACTTATACAGACAGAAACCAGGGGAATATGTCTGGGAATGGATATTGAGAGTGTGGGATAATGGTGGAAGGAATATAAGGTTGGATCAGGCTGAATTTACTGATATGGGCCCACTAAGCAGAGATTCTGCATTCAATGTTGTAGCTCGAGGGGTTAGAAAGGGTGTTAACAGTTTGTTTGGGTGGCTGGCTGAAACATGGATCAAAAGGTGGCCGGCATTACCAGAAGTTGAAATGCCAGAACTGCCCTGGTATAATGTGGAGGAGGGGATTCAAAGGCTTAGAGAGATTGGAATGTTAGAGTGGATTTATCATGGAAAACCTGCTCACACAGCCCTGGAATGTCCAGAGGACACACCTTTTACCAGGACTGTAAGGAATAAATTTGTGAAACTAGCTCCATCATCCCTGAAGAGCTCTGTAGTCGCCCTTCTCTGTAGGTCAGATATTACTGTAGGAACTGCTGTCACTGAGCTGGAATCCTTAAACACAATGGGGATAATCGGGTCCCGAGTCAGCAGAAGCCAAGTGGCTGCAGTTAATCGCCACAGACAAGGTGGACAGGGCTACCATAATGTAAAACAGGCTCAAAGTAGCAATCAAAATAATATGACTCGCAGAGACTTATGGCGTTGGCTAGTGGATCATGGAGTACCAAGTAGTAAAATAGATGGGCAATCGACTAAATTCTTGTTTGAACTATATAAGCAGAAGAATTCTAGGCCACGTGAACAAAAATCTCCCTTGAATTACAAAAACAGAGAGTCACGGCCCCTTAATCAATTCCCAGACTTGAGACAGTTTACAGATCCAGAGCCTCTTGAATGAAGGGAAGGCCGGGTACCCTTGGAGAAGGACCCTGTCACACTGCCAAAAATTTACACTGTTAATCTTCCTCCCAGCCTTCCCCAGGGGGACCTACGGCCTTTTACCAGGGTGACTGTGCATTGGGGAAAAGGAAATGATCAGATATTTCGTGGATTATTAGACACTGGGTCAGAAGTGACATTAATTCCCGGAGACCCAAAACGTCACTCTGGTCCACCAGTCAGAGTTGGGGCTTATGGAGGTCAGATGATTGATGGAGTTTTAGCCCAGGTCCGTCTCACAGTGGGTCCAGTGGGTCCCCGGACCCATTCTGTGGTTATTTCCCCAGTGCCGGAATGCATAATTGGAATAGACATACTCAGCAACTGGCAGAATCCTCACATTGGTTCCCTGACTCCTGGAGTGAGGGCTATTATGGTGGGAAAGGCCAAGTGGAAGCCACTAGAGCTGCCTCTGCCTAGCAAAGTAGTGAACCAGAAGCAATACCGGATTCCTGGAGGGATTGCAGAGATTAATGCCACTCTTAAGGACTTGAAGGATGCAGGGGTGGTGATTCCCACCACATCCCCATTCAACTCTCCTATTTGGCCTGTGCAGAAAACAGATGGGTCTTGGAGGATGACTGTGGATTATCGTAAGCTTAACCAGGTGGTGACTCCAATTGCAGCTGCTGTCCCAGATGTGGTATCATTGCTTGAGCAAATCAACACATCCCCTGGTACCTGGTATGCAGCTATTGATCTGGCAAATGCTTTTTTCTCAATTGCTGTCAGCAAGGACCACCAGAAACAGTTTGCATTTAGCTGGCAAGGCCAGCAGTTTACATTCACCGTGCTACCTCAGGGTTATATCAACTCTCCAGCCCTATGTCATAATATTGTCCGCAGGGATCTTGATCATTTCTCCCTCCCACAAGACATCACACTGGTCCATTATATTGATGATATCATGTTGATTGGACCTAGTGAGCAAGAAGTAGCAACTACTCTAGATTTGTTGGTAAGGTATTTGCGTGGCAGAGGATGGGAGATAAATCCAACAAAAATACAGGGGCCTTCCACCTCAGTAAAATTTCTAGGTGTTCAGTGGTGTGGGGCCTGTCGAGATATTCCTTCTAAGGTGAAGGATAAGCTGCTGCATCTGGCCCCTCCTACAACCAAAAAAGAGGCACAACGTTTAGTTGGCCTCTTTGGGTTTTGGAGACAACATATTCCTCATTTAGGTGTGCTACTCCGGCCCATTTACCGAGTGACTAGAAAAGCTTCTAGTTTTAAGTGGGGACCGGAGCAAGATGAGGCTCTGCAACAGGTCCAGGCTGCTGTGCAAGCTGCTCTGCCACTTGGACCATATGATCCAGCTGATCCAATGGTGCTGGAAGTGTCAGTGGCAAATAGAGATGCTGTTTGGAGCCTTTGGCAGGCTCCTATAGGAGAATCACAACGCAGGCCCTTA
The DNA here is from genome assembly GCF_015220235.1 of Choloepus didactylus. Taxonomy (NCBI): domain Eukaryota; kingdom Metazoa; phylum Chordata; class Mammalia; order Pilosa; family Megalonychidae; genus Choloepus; species Choloepus didactylus. The sequence goes on from NC_051311.1 coordinate 955,472, forward strand.
GGATTTTGGAGTAAAGCTTTACCATCCTCTGCAGATAACTACTCTCCATTTGAGAAACAGCTGTTGGCCTGCTACTGGGCCTTAGTAGAGACAGATTGCTTAACCATGGGCCACCAAGTTACCATGAGACCTGAGTTACCTATCATGAGCTGGGTGTTATCTGACCCACCAAGCCATAAAGTTGGGCGTGCACAGCAGCACTCCATCATAAAATGGAAATGGTATATACGAGATAGAGCTCGAGCAGGTCCTGAAGGTACAAGTAAGTTACATGAGGAAGTGGCCCAAATGCCCATGGCCCCCACTCCTTCCACCTTACCTTTTCTTGCCCAGCCCACAGCTATGGCATCTTGGGGAGTTCCTTACAGTCAGTTGACTGAGGAAGAGAAGACTCGGGCCTGGTTTACAGATGGTTCTGCACGATATGCAGGTACCACCCGAAAGTGGACAGCTGCAGCACTGCAGCCCCTTTCTGGGATGCCCCTGAAGGACAGTGGTGAGGGGAAATCCTCCCAGTGGGCAGAACTTCGAGCAGTGCACCTGGTTGTTCACTTTGCTTGGAAAGAGAACTGGCCAGAGGTGCGTCTGTATACTGATTCCTGGGCTGTTGCTAATGGTTTGGCTGGATGGTCAGGGACTTGGAAGGAACATGATTGGAAGATTGGTGACAAAGAAGTCTGGGGAAGGGGTATGTGGATAGACCTTTCTGAGTGGGCAAACAACATGAAGATATTTGTGTCCCATGTGAATGCTCACCAGAGGGTGACTTCAGCAGAAGAAGGTTTTAATAACCAAGTGGATAAAATGACCCGTTTGGTGGATACCAATCAGCCTCTTTCCCCAGCAACTCCTGTCATTGCCCAATGGGCTCATGAACAAAGTGGTCATGGTGGTAGGGATGGAGGTTATGCATGGGCTCAGCAACATGGACTTCCACTCACCAAGGCTGACCTGGCCACAGCCACTGCTGAGTGTCCAATTTGCCAGCAGCAGAGACCCACACTCAGTCCCCGATATGGCACCATTCCTCGGGGTGATCAGCCTGCTACCTGGTGGCAGGTTGATTACATCGGACCACTTCCATCATGGAAAGGGCAGCGATTTGTTCTTACTGGAATAGACACATACTCCGGATATGGGTTTGCCTTCCCTGCACGACATGCTTCTGCCAAAACTACAATACGTGGACTTACAGAATGCCTCATCCACCGTCATGGTATTCCACACAGCATTGCTTCGGACCAAGGAACCCACTTCACAGCAAATGAAGTGAGGGGATGGGCACATGCTCATGGAATTCTGTGGTCTTACCATGTTCCCCATCATCCAGAAGCAGCTGGGTTGATAGAACGGTGGAATGGCCTGTTGAAGACTCAATTACGGCGCCAACTAGGTGGCAATACCTTGCAGGGCTGGGGCAGTGTTCTCCAGGAGGCTGTGTATGCTCTGAATCAGCGTCCACTCTATGGTGCTGTTTCTCCCATAGCCAGGATTCATGGGTCCAGGAATCAAGGGGTGGAAACAGGAGTAGCACCACTCACTATCACTCCTAATGATCCACTAGGGAAATTTTTGCTTCCTGTCCCTGCAAGTTTAAGCTCTGCTGGTCTACAGGTCTTGGTTCCAAAAGGAGGAGTGCTTCCACCAGGAAACACAACAATAATCCCATTGAACTGGAAGTTAAGGCTGCCACCTGGCCACTTTGGGCTTCTTATGCCTCTGAATCAACAGGCAAGTAAGGGGATTACTGTACTGGCTGGGGTGATTGATCCTGACTATCAAGGGGAAATAGCACTGCAACTACACAATGGAAGTAAAGAAGAGTTTTCCTGGCATACAGGAGATCCCCTGGGGCATCTCTTAGTACGACCATGCCCCGTGATTCAAGTCAATGGAAAACTGCAACAACCCAATCCAGGCAGGACTACCAATGGCCAAGAAACTTCAGGAATGAAGGTTTGGGTCACCCCACCAGGCAAAGAACCACGGCCAGCTGAAGTGCTTGCTGAGGGTAAAGGGAACATGGAATGGGTAGTGGAAGAAGGTCGTGATAAATATGAACTACGGCCACGTGACCAGTTACAGAAACGAGGACTATGATGATATGAATATTTCCTCCTCGTTTTGTGATGATTATGTTTGTATTTGTCTGTGAAGAAAATATTTTTGCTTTCTTCTCTGTTTTATCCCCTTATCATATGGCATAAGCTGTAACGTTCATTTTGAAGATATGGTTTTAGGTGATGTGTACGACTGCCAAGTTGACAAGGGGTGGACTGTGATGGTTGGGTTCATGTGTCAACTTGGCTAGGTGGCCTAGCTGTCTGGTCAAGCGGGCACTGGCCTGACGATTCCTGTGAGGCTATTTGAGGCTGGTTGGTTTGTCGGATCATCAGTCAATTGACTGCAGCTGACTGATGATTCATCAAGGGGCGTGCTTCCACAGTGAGAGAATGCAATTGGCTGGATTTGGTCCGGGTGATCAGTTGGAGGCTTATAAGCTGGACAGTTAGAGAACCTTCACTTCTTCTTCAGCTGCTCAGTGAAGCTTTTCCTGGGGAGCTCGTCGAAGTTGCCAGTTCGTTTCCTGAGGAGTTCGTCAAAGTTGTCGGTTCGTTTCCTGAGTTCTTCAAAGTTGCCGGTTCGTTTCCTGAGGAGTTCGTCAAAGTTGTCGGTTCGTTTCCCGAGGAGTTCGTCGGACGTCTTCCTTGGAGTTGACAGCTTGTTGACGGCTCTGCAGAATTTGGACTCGTGCGCTCCCGCAGTTGCGTGAGTCACTTTTACAATTTGATAATAAGAGACATCTCTCATTGATTCTGTTTCCAAGGAGAACCCTAACTAATACAGTGGGTTATCAATAACAATAAAGAATTGTATCAACCGTAGTTTCATCTTAATAGTCTAAACATTTTGGACATTAAATATTGTTGCTAAGTATGTATTGCCTAACTTTTTAAAGTGTTTAACTAAAAAGAAAAAAACTTTGATTCCATAGAAAGCATCTTAAATTGGGGGGGGGTAGGGGGCTTAATTAGCACAACTAATCAAAGGGTAATTATAACCTTATTCAATTTCTTACTCACCATGCAGTTATATTACAGAATTCTTAAGGAAATTGAACATCTTAATTTTAATAAGAAAGCATTCCAACATTGACTGTAAACTTCATTTTTTGAAATCCTGATCAGAGCCAAAACAATAAAAGCATTACTGGACATATTATTTGTCAAATAGTAGGTACTAGTGTCTTAATTTAACCTCCAAGAAGGTGTAAAAAAATAAAAGGCATTGTAATAAAGCAGATCATTCCTGAGTAAAGAGACTTCACTGATGTCTTTCTCCGGGGCAGATTTAGAGCAGCCGCTGCCCCATCCGTGTGTCTGCTGAGGGTGGGGACGCTCAGTCCCCATCTACATGTGTCCTGAGCACAAGGAAAGTTTCCAAGACACCGTCAGTCAGGACTGAAAAGGAAAATCTAAGAATTAATAAGCTCACTTGACAAGTATTTTTTGTGTCTCTCTAGGACACCATGAGAATAAATTATCCCTGAAAAGGGTTCTTTTTAAAAATAGTTCAGATTTCAATGTAAAAGTTTATGATTGTAAATATACAGAGGCTTTAAGGAAAGACACTGTCAATGTGAGCAAAGGAAAATATATCATTCAGAAATTCTAGAGCAAAATAACAGGAAGAAATAATAAAAATGTAGCTCTACTAACAGCCCCTTTCCTTCCCGCTAGCATGATCTACCTTGATCCTCCGTCATCAGAGAGCTGTCCCCGCACGTCTCCAGAAAACACCCTGAATGGTGGCCCCAACATCAAACAACTGCACCCCAAGATGCAGGAGAAAGGTTCAAATAATTTCTGTTAAAAATGTCAAATTTACCAAGAATAAGTATCTGTTAAAGTCTTTTGAATTGACCAAAATAGACCTCTAGGCTTTCAAATTATGCTTTTGGTGGCAATACCATGACGCCTCCAACTGTATTTTAAAGATTTTTAAAAAATTTAGAGTCAAATTTAGCAGGGAAGATTTTAAAGAATGCCAAAATTAAAATAATAATAATAATAACCTATGCAACCTAATGTATACAAGTAGTTTACATGCAGAGAATGTAATCTGTCTACACAAATTTGGGTGAGCAAATTGGCTCACAATTACTTTTTTCCTTAGAATCAAATTGTTGAGTTGCCTAGATGAATCATTAACTCAGCTCCCAACTCTGCTTGGGTTATACAGTTGCCCTCTAACAGAGTCTGCACGTTGAAAACTTCTACAGGCCCAAGTGTTCTTGATTCATGTGTTGCTTCTCCTCTCAGTGGTGCCTCAGGAGCTACAGACCTACCTCACAGGTACAAGTGAGATGATAAAACCCACTCAGGGATCCGTTCATCTTCCCATGTGCATTTCCCGCCACGGCCCTTCAAGCAAACACGGCCAAAGAGCAAAGCCCTTCAAGCAGCTCCTGGGTACTCGCCCCACCCCCACAGAATGTACTTTGACCGTTATAAAGTACGAGCTCACTAGGATTCACATATTTATTTTGGTAATTTCCTTAATATTGATGATGGGCTTAGAACAATCCCACCACACTCGAGATGACAAATGAAGTCAACAGGACGATTTGTAGTTGAGGATCCGCATGCAGAAATAAAGATAAAAGGTCTGCCCAGGCTTTCTCTTTTATTGGACAAAAATCTATTTTAAAGCCATGGTTTTGCTCTCTGTCACTGTCCTCCACCTTTAAATTTCCGAGATACAGATCCCCTCATGTGGTGGGCCAAGGACAAATGCTACTTACAAGGACATAGACTAAAGGCTACGGTGCTCTGCTGCCATCTGTCACCCCTTCTATTTTCGTATCTCATATTTTCTCTTCTCTCAATTCATCTAATCAAGAAGAAAAGAATGCAAAACACAAGACCCAGTGCGGGGTCACAGTGACTCTTACTGTTTTGTCTCTTCCCAGGGCTACATCCTCCAAGGTTGGCTTCTCCACCCCGCACGTGGTACAGGCGCCTTGGAACATGCTTTGGCGCTAACGCAGGTGCCTCCCAAAGCCAATGCAGTCCTGGTTTTCTCCGTTAAAAGTCTGCCTTTGTTTCTACATCGGAATTTTTAATTGCTTTTAAAACCTTTTTTTTTTTTCTAATTTTAAAGATAACTAATGCTCATTTTTTAAAATGGTAAAAACCACAATCCTGTCCCCTGGAAGATGGTTGTCAATGCTTTTATGTCCAGTCCCCAGGACTTTTTTCTCTGCCCACATACACAAAAGGGGAGCATCCTGCTCACAGTTATATAACTTGCTTTTTCCACTTAATAATATGCCATGAGAGCATTTAAATCTCATCCAAGCTTCAACAATCATCTTGTGTTACCTATTGCCGCAGTTACATTTGGGGAGAGGGATTTTAAATTTTAAAACAAGTCCCAGATATCTTCACATTTTAACGGTAAATACTTCCCAGAATGTAGCTCTATGAGGTAATGGACATTTTAAACCTAAGCACAGGCCCTTTGTCATCCTAGCAAGATAACCCATAATTAGCACATAATTATCTCTTAAAATCAAATGAAATACAATTGGGGGCATTATTAAATGTTCCAAATAGTCTCAGAAATGTCTCTGATTCAAATAGGGATCTAAAAATGGTACACAAATTGCATTTTGTTGGTTTGTCTCTTAAGACTCTTTAATTTATAACTATGCCCCCTCCTTTATTTTTCTTCATGACATTAGTTTGTTGTGTGGGTCATTTATCCTGTAGAATTTCCTACATTCTGAATTTCACTAATCATCTCTTCATAGTGTCATATAATTTGTTTTCCTATCCCCTGTGCTTCCTGTAGAGTGGTAATTAGATTTAGTGCAGTCTGTCCAAAAGAATATCCTGCGACGATGAAAATGTTCTATATCTGCTCTATCCAAAATGTTTGGCACTAGCCATATGTGGCTATTGAGTACTTGAAATGTGTCTAGTGCAACAGAGAAACTGAACTTGTAATTTATTTAATTTAAATTTAATTTTGAATAGACATCGATGGCTAGTGGCTACCATACTGGATGGCAGAGAAGGGGCTTAATTAGATTCAAGTTCAGTTTTCTTTGGAAAGAATCTCCCCATGACATTGCCTTGGGGCTCAGACTGAAGAGGATCCCTGCTTTTTAGGGGCTAAGACTGAACAAAGGGCTACGGAGCTGTGGGCCCGACCTTTCCATTACTGATTTTCTCATCCCCTTTTCATCTTGGCTTCTGCATCCTTTAATGATTGTTGCCTAGATCCATTATTCAGTAGGAATGAAGAAGATGGTGATTTTTTTCTGATTCCAACCTTTCTGAATTTATTCTTCTGTAAAGATCTCTTATTAACACTTTGATTAACCTGAAACACTGTTTTTATATGATAGGCGGAATAAACCCTTGGCTATCCCTTTATTTAACACTTTTATTGTTTATTTTTCTTTTTGTATGCTGATGAACCCATGGTTGTGTTTCATTCCATGGTGATCATGAATCTTTCTGATTCTCAGATTGCCTCACATTTGGGCAGTGGGAGCCCCGGGGAGCTGTGTCGCGTGTCCTTTCCACATGGCTCCCACCACTGGCAGCTTTCTTGCTTTTCAGCACAGGGTGCCTCGGGGTCCCCCTGCCTGCCCCTTACCTCGGATCTGGAATCAGCCATTTCTCCAGCAGGCAGCTCCGTTCAGGGGCCATGGTGCTCAGAGGCCCCGGGCTGGTCCTGCGGGGACCCACTGCTACCGAGTTCTTGTTCACCCTGAGCTTTGAGAGGACAGAGCTGAGACACAAGTAATCTCAGCTAAGCAAAGCATGAGTTTACATCGATACTTCTAACTCAAATATTTGATTATAGATTTTAAACATAATTTCTTTGATTTTATAGTTGTATCTCTGTTCTCTTAAACTTATTTTGGTTCCTAAAATCTTGATTGTTTATTTTATCTATAATAGTTTCAAAGTAACTATACTAAAATTAACAGTAAGATATTGTTAATAATAACAATAGTAAATGCTGTTTAAGATTTTTAGCAGTTCTTTTTGTCTTTTGACTTATCCCACAAGGGTTGTAGAGTGAAAATAGTGTATTTTAGTCATTAGAATTAATTATCCTCTAGGAGTTTATTCTGGCAATTTATAACAGTTTAGCCCACTAGTTTCAATATATTTTCACTTCTTAGGAATTGCTTCTCGTCCTTTTTAAAAATTGTGTTGAATTTTACTAATGTCTTTAAAAATCTCTGGACAGCATCATATTGATATTTTTCTGCTTAAATCTATTAGGATGATGGATTTTATTTATATATTTTCTAATATTAAACAATTCTTTCAGTGTGGCATAACCTGTAATATTCTTTTAGTACACCTGGATTCTTTTTGCTAATATTTTATTTGAGTTTTGCATCAGCATTTGTAGGTGGAACTGATCTGTAAGGTTTTTTTTTATTTATGCAGCTTTTGACTGGTTTTCTTATCAATATCACATTAGCCTCATGTATTCGTTTCCTAGGGCTCTAGGGCTGCCATAACAAAATACAAACTGGGTGGCGTAACACACATCCCTGTGGGGACACGATTCCATGCATACTGCCTCATAGCAACAACTTTGGAAAGTTTTTTTTTCCTTTTCTAAGATGTGAGGCAGTTTGAGTATCTCTGGATTTCCATTATCTTTAGAATTAAGTGTTCTTTAATGCTTGGTAGAATTCCCCTGTGAAACCACCCAGAGCTTCTGTTTTAGGGGGTAGGGGGTGGGGGGTGTAATTTTTCTACGAAGATCAGTCATTTTAAACTTTTCTATCTTTTCTTAGATCAGATTTCAGAAAATAATTTGCTAAAAGATTATCTTTTTCACCCAGCTTTTCAATTTATTTACATATAATTGAGAAAGATGTTTCTTGTGACTTTTACATTTTGATATTTCTGTGGTTACTTTCCTCTTATCATTTCTTAGTTTGTAATGCATGAGCTCTGTCTCTTTCTCTCTCTCTGTTTTCTTCATTAAATAAGTTTGTGGCTTGTACCTTTTTACTGCTTTTTTCTTTTCTCAAGTAATTAGATTTATTTATTAATTCCATTTTTTTCTCTTTTCCAACTCATTAATTTCTTCCTTTATCTTAATTCCATCTTTCTGCTTTCCTTCAGTCCATTTTGAAGTTTTAATTCTCCATTTTTTGTCAGACACTTAATTCATTTGCTCCCTTTCTTTCTTTTTATTGATTTACTTTTTTAAGTTTATGAACTTTTCTCTGAGCACTGCCTTTCCTGGATCCTTTTTGTTCTGATGTGTAGAGTTTTTGATATATTTTCTTTAATTCTTCAATTGTAGTTTATATTTTCTTTGCCTCAAGAGTGGTTTTAGAGAAAATTTTTTATAATTAATGTGTGAACATACCGTTTATTTTCTACCTTTGTTATTAAATTCTATTTTTATCATAATGTTGAAAATAACATATGTGATGTAAGTAGTTTTTTTTTAATTCCTTGCGCATATATGGATGTTACTTTGTCACTGAATTTATGGTCAAATTTTGTAGTTGTCCCTTGGGTGCTTAAAAAAAGAGATGTGGTCTCTTCTTTCAGGGAAAAATTTGAAGTATATAAATGCATATGTATTCAGGATGTATGAGCTTTATCAGATGAAGACAGTCAACTAGGCCCTCTGCAGAGTTACTTACTTTTGTCCACATGATCTGTCAAGAATTCAAAATGGGAACTGGGAACACATCTAGGAGAGTAAATGGGATGTTCTGGGCCCTCAGCTACTCTGGAATGCACCAGTGGGCTCCCTGAGACAGACGGACGGTGCTTCTGACCGCCGATGTCCAGAAACTGACCCACTGTCCTCTGCAGTGAAGCCCAAGCACCAAGAGTTCCCGCTTTCCTTGGGGGCCTGGTCCTAGGGTCCTCTAGTCTTGAAATTGTAAAATTTTACTATAATATGTTTATATGTGTTTTGTTCAGGGAGAATCCTTTTGACCTATAGATTTAGGGTTTCCTTTACTTCAGGAGCATTTTCTTCATTTATATATTAAATTATTGTATGTAGCATCTGTATGTTTTATCTCCATTATTTCTTAACCATCTTTTAAAAAATTAGACAATTTTAATATTAACCATTCTGGAAGTTTTCCAATTTATGCTTCACATCATCCATATATGTTTATTTCTATACAGCTCTATTTCTATTACTTTTAACTTCTATTAATTATGTTTAATTCCTTCCTTTGCCTTCTGATTCCCCAAATGTCTTTCTTATGTCTATAGTTTTCTCTTTTTGCCTTTAAAACACTATTTATTTTTAATTCTGGTAAGTTGCATGCCATAAAATAATTTTAAAAATTTTAAGTGGACAATTTTGACATTTAATAGAGTGACAGTATTGTGCAGCTTTCACCATTATCTATTTCCAGTTTATTTTCATCATCTGAAATCAAAACTCAAACTCATATAGCAATAACTCCCCGTGCCTCCCTTCCCCTACCCATAACTACTATTCTGCTCTCTGTCTATGAATTTGCTCATTCTAAGTATTTCCTATCAGTGAGATCATGCAATAAGTGTACTTTAGAGTCTGGTTTATTTCACTCAACGTGATGTCTTCAAGATCCACCATGCTGTAGCACCTGCCAGCACGATCCTTCTCTTTTTAGCTGAATAATATTCCATTGTGTACCAGTTTGAATGTATTATGTCCCCCAAAACTCCGTTATCTTTGATGTAATCTTGTGTGGGCAGATTGTAATTCTTTGAGTGTTTCCATGGAAATGTGTCCCACCCAACTGTGGGTGATAACTCTGATTAGATAATTTCCATGGAGGTGTGGCCCCGCCCATCCAGCGTGGGCCTTGATTAGTTTACTGGAGCACTGTATACACTCAGACAGAAGCAGCAAGCTTGCTACAGCCAAGAGGGACACTTTGAAAAATGCACAGAAGCTGAGAGAATAGCTGCAGATGAAAGACAATTTGAAGACAGCCGTTGAAACCAGACTCTTGCTCTGGACAAGCTAAGAGAGGACAAGCACCCCAAGAGAAACTAAGAGTGACATTTTTGAGGAACTGCAGCCTAGAGAGGAACGTCCTGGGAGAAAGCCATTTTGAAACCAGAACTGTGGAGCAGATGCCAGTCACATGCCTTCCCAGCTAACAGAGGTTTTCCAGACACCCTTGGCCATCCTCCAGTGAAGGTACCTGATTGTTGATCCATTAACTTGGATACTTTATGGCCTTAAGACTGTAACTTTGTAACCAAATACCCCCTTTATAAAAGCCAAACCGTTTCTGGTGTTTTGCATTCCAGCAGCATTAGCAAACTAGAACACATTGTATGGATAGATCATATTTTGGTTATCGATTCATTTGCTGATGAACCTTGGGTTGCTTCCACCTTTTGGCTATAGCAAATAATTCTGTGATGCACATTAGTGTACAAATATCTGTCCAAGGCACTGCTTTCAGTTCTCTTGGTATATACCTAGGAGCGAGATTGCTGGGTGATCTGTGTTAGATCCCAGAAAAAGAAACTAACATGTAGAAGGAGTTTCTAAGCCAGGGACCCCTGCAACTTATCTCACAGAAAACAGGCGCCCCATAAACTAAAGAATGAAAGCTGTTCAAGGCTGTTCCAGCCACAGTGGCGCCCCAACCTCAAAAGGCGGGTGAAGGCAAGGTCAGGTATATTCATAAGATGAACAACCAAAAAGGCCTGCTCTCCCTAGATAGATAACACAGCTGCATTTCTAAGAAGAATAATGTGTCAGAACCCTAGCAACCAATCAGCCCAAAAACTGATAGGCACTTACCCAATTGAGGCACAGAACACCACAGCAGGCACCCTTCCCAATGTGGGTTCCTTTTTTTGTTAGAAGATGCAGCTCCCAGCAGGGAGCTGGGGCATCCTCCTTTCTTTGGCTACTTTAGCTAAACTGTTTAAGGATTGTTCTTGTTACTCTAATGCTTCGAGAGTGGCATTCCATGTTTGTTGCAGCATTTGAGATATATTTAGAATAGAGGCTTCTAGCATAGGAATACCAACCAACCAAAAAAGACCACTATATATGGTGTGGCCTAACCCTGGGTTTTCTAAAATTGGATTAAGTTGTCCTCTATCTGGGTTTAGTGTTTGAGTTTGTGCTTTAAGGAGGTCCAATTCCCTATGCTTTCTGTTCCTTTTAAAACCTATTTCAAAGAAGGATCCTAGATTAGGACTCTGTCCTGAGGATGCTGTTTCAGCAGGGGCTGAAACTTGAGTGTTGGGAACTAGTGTGGTAATAGTACAGGTTCCTGTCCACCTTTCAGGGAGTAGCAAGTATGCTGTGTCTTCACAGAGGAAGTAACACCCAGTAGCTATGAGAGAGAGAGAGCTGTTGAGGATCCTTGAAGGCAGATGTACTGAGAGGTAGTAGGGAAAAAGACAGTTTGGGGATTTAAGTTTTCATTTCCATTAAACTGTTCATCTGTACATAGAGGAGAAAAGTGAGGTTTGCAGGGGTTTTGCTGACTGATTTGACTTTGGCATATCATATTGCAAAAGAGGAGTTGAAGGAGATTATTTCTTTTCAGTATTTTGGAGAATGAAGTTTTGGGAGTTTGGGTTAAGGTTGTCTGGGTACAGAAATTTTTGTTTTTAAAGTCTTTTCTGCAGAAGTAGTGAAGGTGTTGGGGTTTACAGATATTATTTATTATTTGAAATAGGGTTTGGGGCGATTTGTTAGGGGTATGGGTTAAGCATAAACATACTTTTGATATGGAACTAGGCTTTTTTAAGTTCCATAAAAGTTCTTTACTTGTATTTTTGACAGCATGATTCTTTGTTACATTAAAGAGTTGCCCTGTGCAAGTTCCTAGGCCAAAAAGTGGGGTGTTACCTGGACTAGTGTTGATGTTGTCACAAACATTGGGACTGGTGGTTTGATGTGCTGAGCCCTCGATCATGGGACTTGCACTTATGAAGCTCGTTACCACAAAGGAGAGTCTAAACTTGCATGTAATTGTGCCTAAGAGTCTCCCCCTGAGTACCTCTTTGTTGCTCAGATGTGGCCCTCTCTCTCTCTAACTGAGCCATCTCGACAGGTGAACTCACTGCCCTCCCCCTACTTGGGACCCGACTCCCAGGGGTGTAAATCTCCCTGGCAATGCAGAGTATGACTCCCGGGGATGAATGTGGACCTGGCATCGTGGGACTGAGAGTATCTTCTTGACCAAAAGGGGGATGCAAAATGAGACAAAATAGTTTCAGTGGCTGAGAGATTTCAAATGGAGTCGAGAGGTCACTCTGGTGGACATTCTTATGCACTATATAGATAACACCTCTTAGGTTTTAATGTATTGCAATAGCTAGAAGTAAATACCTGAAACTACCAAACTCCAACCCAGCAGTCTGGACTCCTGAAGACAATTATATAATAATGTAGATTACAAGGGGTGACAGTGTGATTGTGAAGACCTTGTGGATCACACCCCCTTTATCTAGTATATGGATGAATAGAAAAATGGGGATAAAAACTAAAGGACAAATGGGGTGGGATGGGGGGATGATTTGGGTGTTCTTTTTTCACTTTTATTTTTTATTCTTGTTCTGGTTCTTTCTGATGTAAGGAAAATGTTCAGAGATAGATTGTGGTGATGAACGCATAACTATGTTATCATACTGTGGACAGTGGATTGTATACCATGGATGATTGTAGGGTGTGTGAATGTATTTCAATAAAACTGAATTTAATAAAAAAAATTTTAAAAAGTGGGGTGTTATTTAAGGAACTATTGAATATAATTATATTTTGATGTATTGATTTGTAGCATTTTGTATATTAGATCCCCAAAATAAGAGGCTAGTATGATCAGCATAAGTAGTATAGTTATTTGGGTTACTAGGTTCCCATTTAAGCATAGTTGAGTTAAAAGTTAAAGTATGATTACAGACAGAAGGGTTAAGATGTCCTAATGCAAGGGCTTTAGGGTCTGAGGAAATGTGAGAGAAGCATAGATAAGGTTTGCCTTCTAGCTTAAGTACAGTTTCAGTGGGGCCAGGACCTCTCTGCTTGGGTTTTTGGTGTAAAGATTTATTAGATGGAGGTTGATTGTTGTAATATTGTAGCTTATATGAAGACTGGTTACCTGAATAAAGTAGGTTATAGCCATAATATTGAGGGGTTATGGTGAGTAGCATTTCTGGGCTTACTGGAGTAATTCAATATTTAATTATCTAAGTAATTCAATGTTTAATTATCTAAGGAACAGCCAAACTGTTTTCCACAGTGGCTTCACCAATTTACATTCCCACAAACAATGTATGACAGTCCCACCAACAATTTCTCTGCATCTTTGCCAACATTTGTTATTTTCAGGATTTAAAAAAATAATAATAGCCATCTGAGCAGTATGCAGTGGTATCTAATTGTATTTTTAATATACATTTCTCTAATGGCTAAGGATATTGAGCATTGTTTCATATACTTATTGGCCATTTGAATATCTTCTTTGGAGAAATATCTATTCAAATCTTTGGACCTTTTTTAAATTGAGATGTTTGTCTTTTTGTTGTTGAGTTGTAGGAGTTTTTAATATTCTGGATGTAAAACTATTTTCAGATACATGATTTTCAAATATGTTTTCCCATTCCACAGGATGTCTTTTCACTTTCTTGATAATGTCCTTTGATGCACGATTTTTTTTTTATGAACTTCATTTTATCTATTATTTCTGTTGTGGTGGTGCTTTTGGTATAAGATCTAAAAATCCATTGCCTACTGAAAGGACTGAAGATTTTCAAGAGTTTAATAGTATTAGCTCTCATATTTAGATAATTGATCCATTTGGAATTAATTTTGCATTCTTTTGCATATACATTTCCAGGCATTTCAGCAGCATTTGTTGAAGGGACTATTCTCTCCCTGTTGAATGGACCTAACACCCTTGTTGAAAATCAACTGGCCATAGATGTGTGGACTTATCTCTGGACTCTCAGTGCTTTTCCATTGGTCTATATGTATATTCTTATGCAAGTACTGCACTGTTTTAAGTACTGTAGCTTTGTATGAGTTTTGAAATCAGGAAGTATGGATTCATCAACTTCTTTCCTTTTTCCAGATTGTTTTGGCTATTCAGGGCCCTTTGCATTTCCAGATGAATTTGAGAATCAGCTATCCCATTTCTGGAAGAAGTCTGCTGGGATTTGGATAGGGACTGCATTGAATTTGTAGATTGAAATTTATTTGCATATTGACATCTTGATAGTATTAAGCCTTCCAATCCATGAATACTGTATGTCTTTCCATTTACTTAGGTCTTCTTTAATTTCATTCAGCCAATGTTTTGCAGTTTTTAGTGTACAAGTCTTTCACTTCCTTGGTTAAGTTCATTCCTAGGTATTTTATTCTTTTAGATGCTATTATAAATGGAATTGTTTTCTTGATTTCCTTTTCAGACTGTTCATTACTGGTGTGTATGACTTCTGCATGTGTATCTTGTATCCTGAAACTTTGCTGAATTTATTTATTAGTTTATTAGTTCTTTATGTAGGATCATGTCATCTGCAAATAGAAATAATTTGACTTCTTACTTTCCAATTTGGGTGACTTTGTTTCTTTCTCTTGCCTGATTGCTCTGGCTGGAACTTCCAGAACAATGTTGAATAAGAGTGGTGACAGCGGGCATCCTTGTCTTCTTCCTGATCTTAGAGGGAAGCTTTCAGTCCTTCACCATGGAGTGTGATTTTTTCTCTAGGATTTTTTAAATGCCCTTTATCATTGTGGTGGTTAGGTTCATGTGTCAACTTGACCAGGTGATGACACCCAGGTGTCTGGTCAAGCAAGCACTGGCCTAACCACTACTGCAAGGACATTCGTCTCTGGTTAATATACCAGAAGGCTGGTTTATTAAATCATTAGTAAATTGGCTGCAGCTATGACTGATGACATCAACAAAGGGTGTGTCTTCCACAATGCAAGAATGCAGCCAGCTGGATTTAATCCAGTCAGTTGAAGACTTTTACACGAGACAGGTAGAGGACCTTCACAGGTTGAAGACTTTTACATGAGGCAGGTAGAGGACCTTCACTTCTTCGGCTGACCAGCGAAGTGCTTCCTGAGGAGTTCTTCAAAGCTGCCAGTTATTTCCTGAGGAGTTCATTGAACACATTCATCAAAGTCGCCAGTTCACTGCCTGAGGAGTTCCTCGAACATTGGAGTTGCCAGTTTGCTTCCTGCCTTATGGAATTTGGACTCACGCATACCCACAGTTATGTGAGACATTATTATAAAATCTTATATTTATAGATAGCTCTTGTTGATTCTGTTTCCCTAGAGACCCTAACTAATACAATCATGTTGAGGAAGTTCCCTTCCATTCCTAGCTTTATGAGTGTCTTATTAGGACAGAATGTTGCATTTTGTCAAATGAATTTTTCTGCATCAATAGAGATGATCATGTAGGTTTTTTTCTCCTTCATTCTATTAATATTGTGTATTACATTGATTGAGTTTCTTACGTAGGAACATCCTTGCATTCCTGGGTATGATTATTTTAATATACTGTTGGATTCAGTTTGCCAGAATTTTGTGGAGGATTTTTACATCTATAGTCATAAGGGGTATTGGTCTGTAATTTTCTTACCTTCTACTGTTTTTTATATGGCTTTGATATCAGAGTAATGCTGGATCACAGAATGAAATAGGAAGTAATCCCTTCTCTTCTATTTTTTGGAAGACTTTGAGAAGGATTGGTGTTATATACCCTTTAAATGTTCGGTAGAATTCAGCAATGAAACTGTCCAGTCCTGGGCATTTTTGTTTGGAAGGGTTATTTTTTTAAAAATTGGGTTTTATTGAGATATATTCACATACCATACAATCATCCATGGTGTACAATCAGCTGTTCAAAGTACCGTCATATAGTTGTGCATTCATCACCCCAATCTATTTTGAACATTCTCCTTACACCAGAAAGAATCAGAATAAGGATAAAAAATAATAAAAAAGAACACCCAAATCATCCCTCCTATACCACCCTATTTTTCATTTAGTTTTTGTCTCCAGTTTTCTACTCATCCATCCATAGACTGGATACAGGGAGCACGATCCACAAGGTTTTCACAATCACCTCTTGTAATCTACATTGTTATACAATCGTCTTCAAGAATCAAGGCTACTGGGTTGGAGTTTAATAATTTCAGGTATTTACTTCTAGCTTTTCCAATACATTAAAACCTAAAAAGTGTGATCTACATAGTGCATAAGAATGTCCACGAGAGTGACCACCTCTTGACTCCATTTGAAATCTCTCAGCCACTGAAGCTTTATTTCGTTTCATTTCCCATCCCCCTTTTAGTCAAGAAGATGTTCTCAATCTCATGATGCCAGGTCCAAATTCATCCCTGGGAGTCATATTCTGCATTGCCAGGGACATGGGGTTGGCAATGAGTCATCTGCTGAGGTGGCTTAGTTAGAGAGAGGCCACATCCGAGCAACAAAGAGGTACTCAGAGGGAGACTCTTAGGCATGATTATAAGCAGGTTTAGCCTCTCCTTGCAGCAACAAGCTTCATAGGGGCCAGCCCCAAAACAGAGGGCTCAGCACATCAAGCTGTCAGTCACCAATGTTTGTGAGAATATCAGCAACAATCCAGGTGAGGAAGTCCAACACCTCCACATCCTCCCTCAGCTCCTCAGGGGGGCCCCAAATATATATTTTTATTCTCTGCCCAAATTGCTTTGGGATGTGTTGCTATTTCACTCTAACCTATACAGACCTACCATATCTCACTTCCTATTCAAAGTTCCATGTAATTGTGGTGTTTGAACAAACTCACTGTAGAAGTTCTACTGTTTAGAAAATATAGATCCTACACCAAATAAACATTTCTTCCCTTGGTCTCACATGGAAGTTGAAGTTTTAACACACAGTCAGTTTCAACCTTTACCCTTTGGCCCAATTTGCCCTAGTCTTAACCAGATCTGCTTCATTCATATCTCTAATTGAAGTCTGGGCTCTTTTTCAGGTTTTTTTTTTTAACAGTTGCTGTATGCGTTAATACCAACTTCCATATCTGCCAAGCTCTAGCTCTGAGTTTCAGGTGTCATACACATACCCAATGTTCCAGAGACCAATCAGATTATACACCAAGAGATCAAATTGTCAGAGTTTGAAGATAGCCATTACAATTCAGGAATAGATTTGACTGCTGTAAGAGCTTACAGTCTAAGGACCATTACAATAATCATTTCCCTGTTAGGCTCTGCTGTAAGATTCAATTTTGAGTTTACACATTGTAGTTAGTCCATATTGGTGAGGCATTATAGTGTTTTCCTTTGTTTCTGGTGTACTTCCCTCAAAATGCTGTCTACAGGATCCATTCACCTCCTTGTGTGTCTCACAACTTCACTCCTTCTCATAGTTTCTCAATTTTCCATTGATTGCATGCTGTCACAGCCCAAGGGGGCTTTACCAGTCAAAAGACCAAAGAGAACACCCAGCATTTGCTGAAATATGAACTTTATTTGGGGGTTACTCACAGGGAGGCAGAATTCAAATGGCTTTTCTCTCGCCGGGCAAGTACCACTTTTGCAGGGAAAATCGGCCATGCAATTCAGAGAACAGCAAGCCCTTTTATACGGATTTTAGACAAAAACATTTCTAAGCTTGGGGGGAGCACAGATGCAGGAACAGGTCACTCCAACCTAAGAGGGGTGCAGGGAAGACTAGAATAACATTTGAACAATTATGTTTTACTCTTTTTGTGAGACTAAGAGTCTCTCACTTCCTGCCTGCTTCCTATAAAGTTACATTTGAAGGTCAATTTACTCTTTTTCTCCTTACTGGCTTACAAAGACAATAGGTTAAACATTTAGCTGCCTAGGTCATGCAGACTGCTGTGCAACAAAGATCTGCAGACTTGTTTTGCTCAGGCCACGGGTTGCCACACATGCATAATCACAGTTCACCATTCTGTTCCTCAGTCAGTGTACCCTTAGGCCACTTCCATCCACTGCAAATCAGGAATACTGCCTCCATAAACACCAATGTGCAAATGTCCATTCATGTCTCTGCTCTCAAATCTTCTAAGTACATACCCCATAATGAGGTTGCAGGACCTTATGGCCCCCACATACTTGGCTTCTTGTGGAACCACCACAGTGACCTCCAGAAAGGCTACACCATTCTGCCTCCTCAACAGTAAATAGGTACATCCCTCACTCCATGTTTTCTCTAGCACTTTTACCCCTATTTATATCTTTTCATACAATTTTATAGAGATATATTCGTAAAACATACAACTATCCACAATGTACAATCAGTTGTTCATGGTATCATAATATAGGTGTATATTTATCACCACTGTCAGCACTTGAACATATTGATTACTATGAAAAAAGTTTTGTGGTGAATAATAAAAAAGATAATAAAAAGAAAAATAAAGTGCCATGCAATACAATATATTAGTAAGGATAGAAAAAAATACCACTACCAAGAATCCCATATCCCTCCCTTATATCCCCCATCCCCATCTCATACACATTTAACTTTCCTGTATTGCCTTTGTTACATTTAATGGAAGCATATTACAGTGTTACTGTAGACCATAGACTCCAGTTTGCTTTGATTATGTTTTTTCCCCAAATACCATCCCTTTTTCAACACACTGTGTGGTTGACATTCATTTGTTCTCCCACATGTGAGAACATTTTTATATTTGTACATTTAGCAACAGTCATTGGCCACTCCAGTTTTTGCCAAGTTAAATAGTCCCAGTCTTCATCATCTATCTTTACCTCTGGTGTCATACCTTCCCCTACCCCACCTCTTTCAGCCTTACCCACAGACATCATTGTTCAGTGTACTTACAATATTGTGCTATCATCACACAGTATTATGCTATCTATTTCTGGATCTATACAATCAGTCCTGCTGAACATTCTGTAGTCCTTCAGCATCAAATGCCTGATCTCTACCCTCTTTCTATCTCCTGGTAGCCTGCATTATCAGCTTTTAACTCTCAAAGATTGCTCAACAATGTTAGTTCATATAGTGAGACCATATAGTATTTGTCCTTTTGTTTCTGGCTAATTTTGCTCAACATAATGTCCTCAAGGTTCATCCATGTTATTATATGTTCAGTGACTTTGTTCTGCCTTACAGCTACATAATATTCCATCATGTGTATATACCACCATTTGTTTATCCACTCATCCATTGATGGACATTTGGGCTGCTTCCATCTCTTGGGAATCGTGAATAATGCTGCAATAAACATCAGTTTACAAATGTCCATTCATGCCTTAGCTTTCAGTTCCTTTGAGTACATATTTAGTAATGGAATAGCTGGGTCATATGGCAATTCTATACTTAGCTTCCTGGGGAACCTCCACACTGTCTTCCAGAGTGGTTGCACCATTCTACATTCCCACCAACAGTGAATAAGTGTGCCTCTTTCTCCACATCCTCTCCAGCACTTGTAATTTTCTGTTTTTTGGATAATGGCCATTCTGGTAGGTGTGAGATGATATCTCATTGTGGTTTTGATTTGCATTTCCCTAATAGCTAGTGAACTTGAGCATTTTTTCATACGTTTTTGAGCCATTTGTATTTCCTCTTCAGGAAAGTGTCTGTCCATGTCTTTTGTCCTCTTTTAAATTGGGTTGTTTGTCTTTCTGTTGTTGAGTTGTAGAATTGCTTTATATATTCAGTATATTAAACCCTTATCTGATATGTGGTTTCCAAATATTGTCTCCCATTATGTAGGCCGTCTTTGTACTTTTTTAACAAAGTCCTTGGATGTACAAAAGTGTTTGATTTTGAGGAGATACCATTTGTCTATTTGTTCTTTGGCTGCTCACAATTTGGGTGTAAGGTCTAGGAAACCACCTCCTATCACAAGATTTTTAGATGTTGCCCTAAGTTTTCTCTTAAGAGTCTTATGGTCTTAGTGCTTATGTTTAGGTCTTTGATCCATTTGGAGTTAATTTTTGTATAAGGTCTGAGGTAGGTGTCTTCTTTCATTCTTTTGGTAAGGGATATCCAGTTCTCCAAACACCATTTATTGAAGAGGCTGCTCTGTCCCAGTTGCTTTGGCTTGACTGTCTTATCAAAGATCAATTGTTCATAGATGCAAGAATCTATTTCTGAACACTCAGTTTGATTCTATTGGTTGGTATCTCTGTGCTTATGCCAGTACCATGCTGCTTGAGAACTGTAGCTTTGTAATATGCTTCAAAGTCAGGTAATGCGAGGCCTCCCACTTTGTTCCTTTCTCAAGATATTTTTGGCTATTCAGGGCACCTTGCCCTTCTACATAAATTCAGTTATTGGTTTTTATATTTCTGCAAAGTAAGTTGTTGGGATTTTAATTGGTATTGCATTGAACCTATGAATCAGTTTAGGTGGAGTTGACATCTTAATTATATTTAGTCTTCCAGTCCATGAACATGGTATGTTCTTCCATTTTTTTTAGGTCCTGTTTGATTTCCTTTAGCAGTTTCTTGTAGAATTCTTTGTATGGGTCTTTTGTGGCCTTCCTTAGTTTACTTCCAAATACTTGATTCTTTTGGTTGCTATGGGAAATGGATTTTTTTTTATTTCTTCCTCTTGTTGCACATTACTTGTGTATAAGAACACTACAGATTTTTGCATGTTGATCTTATAGCCTGCCACTTTGCTGTATTCATTGATTCACTCTAATAGCTTTGCTGCAGATTTTTCTGGATTTTCAATATATAGGATCATGTCTTCTGCAAACAATGAAAGTTTTACTGCTTCCTCCCCAATTTGGATGCCTTTTACTTCTTTTTCTTGCCTAATTGCTCTAGCTAGAACTTCCAGCACAATAATGAATAACAATGGTGACAGTGGGCATCCTTGTCTTGTTCCTGATCTTAGAGGGGAAGCTTTCAATCTCTCCCCCATTGAGTATGATGTTAGCTGTGGGTTTTTCATATATTGCCTTTATCATATTGAGAAAGTTCCCTTCTATTCTGATTCTTTGAAGTGTTTTCATCAAGAAAGGATGTTGAATTTTTTCAAGTGCCTTTTATGCATTGCTCAAGATGATCATGTGTTTCTTTTGCCTTGATTTATTGATGTGGTGTATTACATTAATTGATTTTCTTGTGTTGAACCAGCCTTGCATATCTGGAATAAACCCCACTTGGCTGTGGTGTATAATTCTTTTAATGTGCTGCTGGATTTGATTTGCGAGTATTTTGTTGAGGACTATTGCATCTATATTCATTAAAGGGATTGGTCTATAATTTTCTTTTTTTTTTTTTTTTGTAGTAGTAGTATCTTTGTCTGATTTTGGTATTAGGGTTATGTTGGCTTCATAGAATGAGTTGAGTAGCTTTCCCTCCTCTTCAGTTTTTTTGAAGAGTTTGAGCAGGATTGGTATTAATTCTTTCTTGAATGCTTGGTAGAATTCACATGTGAAGCCATCTGGCCCTGGTATTTTCTTTTTGGGAGCTTTTTGATGACTCACTCAATCTCCTTGCTTGTGATTGGTTTGGTGAAATCACCTATTTCTTCTGAGGTCAATGTTGGTTGTTTATGCTTTTCTAGGAAGTTGTTCATTTCATGTAAGTTTTCCAGTTTATTAGCATATTGTTGCTCATAGTATCTTCTCATTATCTCCTTTATTTATGCAGGATCAGTAATTGTGTTTCCTTTCCCATTTCTGATTCCATTTATTTGCTCTCTCTCTCTCTCTCTCTCTCTCTCTCTCTCTCTCTCTCTCTCTCTCTCTCTCTCATTAGCCTAGCTGGGGGTCCATCAATTTTGTTGATTTTCTCAAAGAGCCAGCTTCTGGTTTTGTTGATTCTCTCTATTGTTTTCCTGTTCTCAGTTTTATTTTTGCTTTAATCTTTGTTATCTTTCCCTCTGTTTGCTTTGGGGTTTATTTGCTGTTCTTTCTCTAGTGCCTCCAGGTGGACAGTTAATTCCTCAATTTTTGCTCTCTCTTCTCTTTTAATATAGGCATTTAGGGCAATAAATTTCCCTCTCAGCACCACCTTTGCTACATTTCATAAGCTTTGATATGTTGTGTTTTCATTGTCCATTGTCTTGAGATATTTACTAATTTCTCTAGTAATTTCTTCCTTTACCCAGTGGTTTTCTAAGTGTGTTGTTTAGTCTCCATATATTTGTGAATTTTACAATCTTCTGCCTGTTATTTATTTCCAACTTCATTCCATTATGATATGAGATAATGTTTATATAATATCATTATTTTTAAATTTGTTGAGACTTGCTTTGTGACCCAGCATGTGGTCTACCCCTATATGGGGGTGTAGTGTTCTATAAATATCTGTCAAGTACAGTTCATTTATCACACAATTCAACATCTCCATTTCCTTGTTGACCTTCTGTCTAGATGTTCTATCCATTGATGAGAGCCGTGTATTGAAGTCTCCAACTATTATTGTAGAGCTATCTACTTCTCCTTTCACTGTCTCAGTGTTTTTCTCATGAATTTTGGGGCACTCTGGCTTAATGCATAAATATTTATGATAGTTATGTTTTCTTGATGAATTAACCCTTTTATTAATATATAGTGTCCTTCTTTGTTTCTTTTAATTGTTTTACTTTTGAAGTCCACTTTGTGTGATATTAATCTAGCTACTCCTGCTTTTTTCTGGTTGTTGTTTGCATGAAATATTTTTTTCCAACTGTGGCAACCTGTGGCCTGAGCAAAACAGGCCTGCAGATCTTTGGTGCACAGTAGTCTGCGTGACCTAGGCAGCTAAATGTTTAACCTATTGTTTTTCTAAGCCAGCAAAGAAAAAAAAGGATAAATTGACCTTAAAATGTAACTTTATGCAAGCAGACAGGCAGTGAGAGGCTCTTAGTCTCACAAAAAGAGCAAAATGTAATTGTTCAAGTGTTATTCTAGTCCTTCTTGCACCACCACCACCACCCCCCCCAGGTCAAAATGACCTATCCCTGCATCTATGCTCCTCCCACCCTTAGGAAGGTCTTTGTCTTAAACCCTTATAAAAGGCTTTCTGTCCTCTTTGCATCTCTCAGTCGTCTTCCCTGCAAATGTGATGCCTGCCCAGCCTGAGAGAGCCATCATGATCTCTCCACAACTTCTCACCCTGTAAGTAAGCCCTGAATAAAAGTTCATATATCAGAAAATGCTCGTTGCCTTCTTTGGCCTTTGGACTGGCATGGCCCTCATGGGCTGTGACACCAACCTTGCATTTCCAGCCTATTTTTCTCCTTGTGTCTAAGGTGAGTTTCTTGTAGACAGCATATAGATAGGTCCAGTTTGTTAATCCATTCTACCAGTCTGTGTCTTTTTATTGAGGAGTTTGATCCATTAACATTTAGTATTATTATTCTAAGGGCAGTACTTCCCTCTATCATTGTGTCTTTTGGATTTTATATGTCATGTCCTATTTTTCCTCTCTGTCCTTTTACCCTTCCTGATAATCTTCATTTCTACACTCTTCTCCAAACTTCTTTCTCCTGTCTTTTCCTGTCAGCCTATAGCACTCCCTTTAGTATATCTTGTAGCAGCAGTCTCTTTTTCACAAACTCTTTCAGTGCCTGTTTGTCTGAAAATATTACAATCTCTCCCTCATTTTTGAAGGACAGTTTTGCTGGATATAGAATTCTTGGTTGGCAGTCCTTCTACTCCAGTATCTTGAATATATCATACCACTGTCTTCTTGCCTCCATGGTTTCTGTGGAGAAATCTGTACATGGTCTTATCAAGTTTCCCTTGTATGTGATAGATTGCTTTTCTCTTGCTTCTTTCAGAGTTCTCTCTTTGTCTTTGACATTGGACAATCTGATCAATAAGTGTCTTGGAGTATATCTGTTGGGGCCTATTATGTTTGGGGTGCCCTGTATATCTTGAATCTCTAATTTTCTGTCTTTCATAACAGTTGGGAAATTTTCAGTGATTATTTCTTCTATTATTCTTTCTGCCCCCTTTCCCTTCTCTTCTTCTGGGACACCCATAGCATGAATATTTGTGCATTTCATGTTGTCACTCAGATCCATAAGACTCTGTTCATATTTTTCCATTCTTTTCACCATCTGTTCTTTCATGTGTGTGAATTCAGATGTCTGGTGTTCCAATTTACTGATCCTTTCTTCTGCCTGTTCATATCTACTGTTGTATTCCCCATTGTCTTTTTCATCTCCTCCATTATGCCCTTCCATCCCATAAGTTCTGCCATTTGCTTTTTCAAGTTATGAATTCTTCCTTATGGTCATCCAGTGTCCTCCTTATATCCTTCATCTCTTTTGCTATGTCTTCCCTCAGTTCATTGACTTGATTTTTGAATTGATTTAGCTTTGTCTGTACATCTCCAATTAGTTCTTCCTTTAGTTCATTGAATTGATTTAGCAATAATTGCTTCAACTCCTGTATCTCGGTTGAACTACTAATTTGTTCCTTTGGCTGGTCCATATTTTCATGTTTCCTAGTATGGCTCATTACCTTAAGCTGTCTAGGCATCTGAGTTTCTTGTTTAGCTCATTCTGGAGCTTGTTTTCACTCTTTTACCTAGGGCTTTCTTGCTGGTTGGCTTTGTTCTCTAGCCCTTGGTGTTCAGTTCAGCCTATTCTAGACCTTTAACTTAGATTCTGTTTAGTTGATCAGAGTTTTTCACCTCTTGTTTTTCTGTTTCTTGCCCTGCCTCTATGTAGCCTTCTTGTGTGATGGTCTCCTCAGATATGGTCAACCCCACTCAGGTTTCCCAGTCCAGAGAGGCCCAGGTCTCAGGAGGAGGGTATGGAGTTTCCTTGAGAGTGAGACCCTCCTGTGAGGTCTTTAGACTCTGTGCTTCTCCTGTGCTGTCCAGCAGGTGGTGCTTGCCAGTCTGCAGTTCCTCCACCAGTGTAAGGAGGTGAAGTGCCCTTAGTTCTCCCGGTGAGCCTGACCCTGTTGGGGTGTGGCTGTCTGAAGCTGGTTTCTGTCTGAAGCCCCTGGGGACTGAGTTCCCAGAAGGAGGGCTGCCACTGGAGCTGGGCCATGCCCCCCTTTTCTTGGAAAGTTATGGTGTTCAGTGAATTTTCTCCACCACTAGACTTATTGCTTTGTCTCTCAGAACTATCTTAGCTCTGCTCTTGCCTGGGCCCAAATTTCAAGCCTTTGAGGCTTTCTGTTATGGACTTCTTAAAATAATTGTTTTAGAAAAAGAGAAAAAGATTAAAAAAAAAAAAAAAGAAAGAAAGAAACGAAAAAGAAGGGCCCAGTATGGACTATTTACAGTCCTTACAGATCTGATGGACTATTGAAATGCTACAAGACAAGGAGTTGAGGGTGATTAAATGATTAAGGAACCATCAAGAAAGTAGAGAAAGGAGCTTTTCAGACAATCACCCCCTGGATTTGCATATGTGCCTGATTCTGTTTGAGCCCTGCCCTTCTCCATATTATGTTCATCAGAACTACAAAAAGTCTGTTTTTATTTTTTGTTTTGTTTTGTTTTGTTTTGTTCTGTTTGCTGTTTTTCTAGACCTATCTCCTCTCCACTGGGCTGACTGCTCCCAGGTTCCCCAGTGTCTGGTCTCAGTCTGTCTGTGGTTGGAGGTTTTGATCAGCAGTCTGAGTTTTCAATCAGAGCTGCAACTGTAGTTCTCCCTCCTGGTTCCCAGCACAGACGGCCCCTCCTCTCATGGGACTGTGCCTGGCAGGGAGGGGCATGGACCCACTGGCTGTGAGAACTTACAAATTTCACTGATCTCAGCTGTTCCACACATTCGTGAGTGTTGTATGAAGTATGTCCAAAGTCAAATTGCTCTGTGGTGTCTGATCCACACAGTTCCTGGCTTTCTACCAACTGCCCTGGAGGAGTAACTAAAACCTACACCTCACCACTCCGTCATCTTGCCCAGCCCCTTGAATGATATCTGGAAGGGTTTTTTTAATTCAGTTTTATTGAATATATTTACATATCATACAATCATCTGTGGTGTACAATCAACTCTTCACAGTACCATCATATGGTTGTGCATTCATCACCCAATCTATTTTTTGAAACTTTTCCTTATACCAGAAAAAGTAAAAATAAATTAATAAAGAATAAAAGTAAAAAAAGAACACCCAAATCATTCCCCCACCCTATTTTTCACTTAGTTTTTGTCCCCATTTTTCTACTCATCCATCCATATACTAGATAAAGGGAGTACTAGATAAAGGGAGTGTGATTCACAAGGCTTTCACAATCACACTTTCACCCCATGTAAACTACATTGCTATACAACTGGTTACAGTTTGATAGATTCAGGTATTTACTTCTAGCTATTCCAATACCTTAAAACCTACAAAGGGTTCTCTATATAGTGCATAAGAGTGACACCAGAGTGGACTCTTGACTCCATTTGGAATCTCTCAGCCACTGAAACTGTATTTTGTTTCATTTTGCATCCCCCTTTAGGTCACAAAGATGTTCTCAATCCCATAGTGTCAGGTCCAGATTCATCCCCAGGAGTCACATCCTGCATTGCCAGGGAGATTTACACCCCTGGGAGCCAGGTCCCACATAATGGGGAGGCAGTGAGTTCACCCACAGAGTTGGCTTAGCTAGAGAGAGAGGTCCCCATCTGAGCAACAAAGAGGTACCCAGGGGGAGACTCTTAGGCACAATTATAAGCAGATTTAGCCTCTCCTTTGCAGTAACAAGCTTCTCCCAAGACAGTGGGCTCAGCATACCAAGCCGTCAGCCCTCAATGTTTGTGAGAACATCAGCAATACAGGTGAGGAAATACAACACTTCCACATTTTCCCCCAGCTCCTTGGGCGGGGGGGGGCTGCAAATAAATTTTTATTCTCTGCCCAAGTTACTTTTGAATGTGCCACTATTTCACACTAACCTGTTTACTCCTACAGGTCTCACTTCCTATTCAAATTTCCATGTAATTATGGTATTTGAGCATACTGTATGTGTTAAATTGTTTAGGAAATACAGATCCTGCACCCAATAAACATCTCTTCCCTTGGTCTCACATGGAAGTTGAAGTTTTAAAGCACAGTCAGTATCATCCTTTACCCTTTGGCCCGATTTGTCCTAGTCCTAAGTAGATCTGCTTCATTCATATCTCTAATTGAAGTCTGGACTCTTTTTCAGCTTTTTTAACAGTTGCTGTATGTGCTAATACTGACATTCATGTCTGCCCAGTTCTGCTTCTGAGTTTCAGGTGTAACACAGATACCCAAAGTTCCAGGGACTGATCAGGTTATACACAAAGGAATCAGCATCTCAGAATCTGGAGATAGTCATTACAATTCAGGAATAGATTTGACTGCTATAAGAGCTTACAAGCTAGGGACCACTACAATAAGTGTTCTCCTGATAAGCTGTGCTCTAAGATTCAATTCTGAGTTTACACATTGTAGTTAGTCCATATTGGTGAGGCATTATAGTGTTTGCCTTTGTTTCTGGCATAATTCACTCAAAATGCTGTCTACAGGATCCTTTCACATCATTGGGTGTCTTGCAACTTCACTCCTTCTCCCAGTTGCTCAATATTCCATTTCATGCATACACCACAGTTCACCATTCTGTTCCTCAGTCAGTGTACCCTTAGGCCACCTCCACCCATTGCAAATCATGAATACTGCCTCCATGAACACCAGCGTGCAAATGTCCATTCATGTCCCTGCTCTCAGATCTTCCAACCCCACTAATGAGGTTGCAGGACCTTATGGCCCCCACATACTTAGCTTCTTGTGGAACCACCACACTGTCCTCCAAAAGGCTGCACCATTCTGCCTCCTAACCAATAGTAAATACATACATTCCTCTCTCCATGTTTTCTCCAGCACTTTTATCCATATTTGTATTTTTCATAGAATTTTATAGAGCTATATTCACATACCACACAATTATCCACAGTATACAGTCAGTTCACAGTATCATCATATAGTTGTGCGTTTATCATGACAGTCAGCACTTTAACATACTGATTACTATGAAGAAAAGATTTTTTAACAAATAATTAAAAAGATAATAAAAAGAAAAATAAAGTATACAATACAATATAATAGTAGGGTCAGACAACAATATCACTACCAAGAATCCCATATCCCTCCCTTATAAACCCCTCTCACACACACTTAGCATTGGTATATTGCCTTTGTTACATTTAATGGAAGCATATTACAATGTTATGTTGACCATAGACTCCAGTCGGCTATTTTTGGTATTTATCCCCCATACCTTCCCCTTTCCAACATTCTGCATGGTTGACATTCATCTATTCTCTCACATGCAAGAACACTTTTATATTTGTACATTTAGTCACAGTCATTGACCACTCCAGTTTTTGCTAAGTTAAATAGTCCCAGTTTTTATCTTCTATCTTTACCTCAGGTGTCATACATGCTCCTACCCACCTCTTTCAGCTTTACTCACAGACATCCTTGTTCAGTGTAGTTACAATTCCATGCTAACATCACACAGTATTATACTATCTATTTCTGGATCTATACAGTCAATCCTGCTGATCATTCTGTAGTCCTTCAGCATCAAATGCCTGATCTCTGCCCTCTTTCTATCTCCTGGTAACCTGCATTATCAGCTTTTAACTCTAAAAGTTTGCTCATTAATGTTAGTTCATATTAGTGAGACCATACAGTATTTGTCCTTTTGTTTCTAGCTAACTTTGCTCAACATGGTGTCCTCCAGGTTCATCCATGTTATTCTGTGTTCTGAGTCTTCATTCTGTCTTTCAACTGTGTAATATTCCATCATGTGTATGCAACATGGTTTGTTTATCCACTAGTCTGTTGTTTGACATTTGGGCTGTTTCCATCTCTTGGCTATCATGAATAATGCCACAATAAACATCATTTTACAAATGTCCATTCATGTCTTAACTTTCAGTTCCTCTGGGTATATACCTAGTGATGGAATAGCTGGGTCATATGGCAATTCTATACTTAGCTTCCTGAAGAACTGCCACACTGTCTTTCAGAGTGGGTTACACTATGCTACATTCCCACCAACAGTGAATAAGTGTGCCTCTTTCTCTACATCCTCTCCAGCACTTGTAATTTTCTGTTTTTTGGATAATGGCCATTCTGGTAGGTGTGATATGATATCTCACTGTGGTTTTGATTTGCATTTCCCTAATAGCCAGTGAAGTTGAGCATTTTTCATACATTTTTGAGCCATTTGTTTTTCCTCTTCAGAAAAGTATCTGTCCATGTCTTTTGCCCATTTTCTAATTGGCTTGTTTTGTTGTCTTTCTGTTGTTGAGTTGTAGAATCACTTTATATATTAAACCCTTATCTGACACATGGTTTCCAAATATTGTCTCCCATTGTGTAGGCTGCATCTTTACTTTCCTGACAAAGTCCTTTGATGTACAAAGTGTTTAATTTTGAGGAGATCCCATTTGTCTATTTGTTCTTTGGTTGCTCATGATTTGGGTTGTGAGGTCTAGGAAACCACCTCCTATCGCAAGATCTTTAAGATATTGCCCTACATTTTCTTCTGAGAGTCTTATGGTATTAGTGCCAATGTTGAGGTCTTTGATCCATTTCAAGTTAATTTTTGTATAAGGTGTGAGATAAGAGCCCTCTTTCATTCTTTGGGAAGTGGCTATCCAGTTCTCCAAACAACATTTATTGAAGAGGCTGCTCTGTCCCAGTTACTTTGGCTTGACTGCCTTATCAAAGATGAATTGCCAATAGATGTGAGGGTCTATTTCTGAACACTCAATTCGATTCTATTGGTTGGTATATCTGTCCTTATGCCAGTACCATGCTGTTTTGAGCACTGTAGCTTTGTAATATGCTTCAAAGTCAGGTAGCATGAAACCTCCCCCTTTGTTCCTCTTTCTCAAGATATTTTTGGCTATTTGGGGCATCTTGCCCTTCCAAATAAATTTGGTTATTTGTTTTTCTATTTCCTCAAAGTAAGTTGTTGGGATTTTAATTGGCATTGCACTAAATTTATAAATCAGTTTAGGTAGAAATGACACCTTAATGATAGTCTTCTCATCCATGAACAAGGTATGTTCTTCCATTCTTTTTTAGGTTTGTTCAGTTTCTTTTAGCAGTTTCTTGTAGTTTTCTCTGTGTATCTCTTTTCTGACCTTCATTAAGTTTATTCCTAAATACTTGGTTCCTTAGGTTGCTATTAAAAATGGAATTTTTCTTGATTTCCTCCTCTTGTTGCACATTACTTGTGTATAAGAATACTACAGATCTTTGCATGTTGATCTTATAGACTGCTACTTCCCTGTATTCATTGATTAGTTCTAGTAGCTTTGCTGTAGATTTTTTCTGGATTTTCTATGCAGAGAATCATGTCATCTGCAAACAGTGAAAGTTTTACTTCTTCCTCTCCAATTTGGATGCCTTTTCTTTTTCTTTCCTAGTTGCTCTATCTAGAACTTCCAGCACAATGTTGAATAACAATGGTGACAGTGGGCATCCTTGTCTTGTTCTTGGTCTTAGAGGGAAAGCTTTCAGTCTTTCCCCATTGAGTATGATGTTAGCTGTGGATTTTTCATATATTTCCTTTATCATATTGAGAATGTTCCCTTCTAGTCCTATCCTTTGAAGTATTTTCATCAAGAAAGGATGTTGAATTTTGTCAAATGCCTTTTCTGCCTCAATCAAGATGATCATGTGGTTCTTTGGCCTTGATTTATTGATGAGTTGTATTACATTAATTGATTTTCTGGTGTTGAACCAGCCTTGCATACCTGGAATAAATCCCACCTGGTCATGGTGTATAATTCCTTTAATGTATTGCTGGATTTGATTTGCGAGTATTTTGTTGAGGATTATTGCATCTATATTCATTAAAGAGATTGGTCTATAATTTTATTTTTTTATAGTGCCTTTGTCTGATTTTGGTAGTAGGGTGATGCTGGTTTCATAGAATGAGTTGGGTAGTTATCCCTCCTCTTCAGTTTTTTGGAAGAATTTGAGCAGAATTCATTCTTGAATACTTGATAGAATTCACATGTGAAGCCATCTGGTCCTGGGCTTTACTTTTTTGGGGGGAGCTTTTTGATGACTGAGTCAATCTCTTTACTTGTGATTGGTTTGTTGAGGTTGTCTATTTCTTCTTGAGTCAATGTTAGTTGTTTATGCTTTTCTAGGAAGTTTTCCAATTCATCTACACTGTCTAGTTTATTAGCATATAGTTGCTCATAGTAGCTTCTCATTATCTCCTTTATTTCTGCAGGGTCAGTAGTTATGTCCCCTTTTCCATTTCTGATTGCATTTATTTCTATCTGCTTTTTTGTTGTTGTTGAGGTTAGCCTAGCTAGGGGTCCATCAGTTTTACTGATTTTCTCAAAGAATCAGCTTCTGCTTTAGTAGATTCTCTCTATTGTTTTCCTGTTCTCAATTTCATTTGTTTCTGCTCTAATCTTTTTATTTCTTTCCTTCTGTTTCCTTTAGGGTTAGTTTGCTGTTCTTTCTCTAGTTCCTACAGATAAACAGTTAATTCCCCCCTTTTTCCTCTCTCTTCTCTTTTAATATAGGCATTTAGGGCAATAAATTTCCCTCTCAGCACTGCCTTTGCTGCATCCCATAAGCTTTGATATGTTTTGTTTTCATTGTCATTTGTCTAGAAGTATTTAGTAATTTCTCTTGTAATTTCTTCCTTTAGCAACTGGTTTTCTAAGTGTGTTGTTTAGCCTCCAATATTTCTGAATTTTACAATCTTCTGCCTGTTATTTATTTCCAACTTCATTCCATTATGATCCAAGAAAGTGTTTTGTATAATATCAGTATTTTTAAATTTGTTGAGACTTGCTTTGTGACCCAACATGTGGACCATCCTAGAATATGTTCCATGAGCACTTGAGAAAAACGTGTATACTGCTCTTGTGGGATGTAGTGTTCTATAAATATCTGTCAAGTATAGTTCATTTATCATACAATTCAACATCTCCATTTCCTTACTGATCCTCTATCTAGATATTATGCCCCAGTGATGACAGCAGTGTACTGAAGTCTCCAACTATTATTGAGAAGTTATCAACTTCTCCTTTCAGTGTTCTCAGTGTTTTTCTCATGAATTTTGGGGCACTCTGGCTTGGTACATAAATATTTATGATTGTTATGTTTTCTTGATGAATTGACCCTTTTATTAATATATAGTGTCCTTCTTTGTGTCTTTTAATTGTTTTTCTTTTGAAGTCTAATTTGTCTGATATTAATATAGCTACTCCTGCTTTTTTCTGGTTACTGTTTGCATGAAATATCTTTTTCCAACCTTTCACTTTTAGCCTATTTTTGTCCTTGTGTCTAAGGTGAGTTTCTTGTAGACAGCATATAGAAGGATCCTCTTTTTTAATCCATTCTGCCAGTCTGTGTCTTTTTATTGGGGAGTTTAATCTATTAACATTTAGTGTTATTACTATAAGGGCAGTACTTTCTTCTACCATTTTTTCTTTTGGATTTTATATGTCATGTCTTACTTTTGCCTCTCTCTCTTTTTACCTTTCCTGATGATCTTCATTTCTACACTCTTCCCCAAATCTCTCTTTCTCTCTCCTGTCTTTTCCTATCAGCCTGTAGCACTCCCTTTAGTATGTCTTACAGTGCCAGTCTCTTATTCACAAGCTCTCCCAGCATCTGTTTGTCTGAAAATATTTTAATCTTCTCCTCATTTTTGAAAGACAGTTCTGCTGGATATAGAATTCTTGGTTGGCAGTTCTTCTCTTTCAATATCTGAAATATACCATACCACTGTCTTCTCGCCTCCATGGTTTCTGCAGAGAAATCTGTACATAGTCTTTTCAAGCTTCCCTTGTATGTGATGGATTGCTTTTCTCTTGCTGCTTTCAGAATTCTCTCTTTGTCTTTGACATTGGACAATCTTATCAATAAATACCTTGGAGTAGGTCTATTGGGATCTATTCTGTTTGGAGTATGTCGTACTTCTTGAAATCTGTAATTTTCTGTCTTTCATAAGAGTTGGGAAATTTTCAGTGAATATTTCTTCCATTTTTCTTTCTGCCTCTTTTCCTTTCTCTTCTCCCTCTGGGACATCCATAACATATATATGTGCATGCTTCATGTTGTCACTTAGCTCCCAAAGACCCTGCTTATATTTTTCCATGCTTTTCACCATCTGTTCTTCTGTGTATATGAATTCAAATGTCTTGTCTTCCAATTCACCAACCCTTTATTCTGCCTGTTAAAATCTGTTGTATACCTCCATTGTGTTTTTCCTCTCTCCCATTATGCCTTTCATTCCCATAAGTTCTGCCATTTGTTTTTGCAAGTGTATGAATTTTTCTTTACTGTCATCCAGTGTCTTCCTTACATCCTTCGTCACTTTTGCCATGTCTTCCCTCAGTTCACTCAGTTCACCTCAGTTCTGAGGGAAGAACTAATTATAATTTAATTAGTTCTTTAAATTGTTCTTCCCTCAGTTCATTGAATTGATTTGGCATTAGTTGTCTCAACTCCTTTATCTTGGTTGAAATATTAGTTTGTTCCTTTGGCTGGTCTATATTTTCAAGTTTCCTAGTATGGCTTGTTATCTTGAGCTGTCTAGGCATCTGATTTTCTTGATTAGCTTATTCTGGAGCCCATTTTCACTCTTTTACCTAACCTTTGGTTTGCTAACCTTTGGTGTTCAACTTACTCTAGGCCTCTAACTTAGGTTCTATTTAGTTGATCAGAGGTTTTCACCTCTTGTTTTTCTGTTTCTTGCCCTGCCTTTATGTAGCCTTTTTGTGTGGTGATCTCCTCAGATATGGTCAGCCCCAGTCAGGTTTTCCTAGTCCAGAGAGGCCTGGGTCTCAGGAGGAGGGTACGGAGTTTCCTTGAGAGTGAGACCCTCCTATGAGGCCTTTAGACTCTGTGCTTCCCCTGTGCTGTCCAGCAGGTGGCGCTTGCCAGCCCCCAGGTCCCCACCAGTGTAAGGAGGTGGGAGCCTTTAGTTCTCCATGTGACCCTGACCCTGTTGGGGTGTGGCTGACTGAAGCTGGTTTCTGATTTCCAGCCCCTGGAGTCTGAGTTCCCAGAAGGAGGGCTGCCACCGGAGCTGGACCATGCCCCCCTTTTCTTGGGGGTGTTATGCCCTTTGGGGAATTGTCTCCCCCACTAGGTTGATTGCTTTGTCTGTCAGTTCTATTTCAGTTCTTTCTTTCTTTCCCTCCCTCCCTCCCTCCTTATCATCCATCATCTATTGCTCTGTCTTCTGAACATATGAGAGCAAGCTGCACACATCCTTGAAAAAAAACAATATAATTTACATATACATTTCCCATGAACAAGAATACTATTTTATGCAATCCCATTAAACACAGTTAAGAAGTTCAAGAAATTCAACCTTGATACAAAGCTTACATTCTATATTTCCTTTTTTTTTTTTTTTCCTTATGTCCCATCTGTGTCCCTTTGAGCCTCCTCTACTCCATCCTCAGATCCCATCCAGGATCATCCTTGGCATTCAATTGTCATCTATTTAGACTGTCTTTTTTTTTTCAGTTGTGGAAATACATATATAGCCTAAATCTTCCCATTCCATCCCCTCCCTTGCATTCCATTAGTGGGATTAATCACATTTAGAATGTTGCAATGCTATCACCTTCCCACCGTCCATTTCTAGAGGTTTCCCTTCACCCCAAACAGAAACCTTACACTCATTTCTTAACTCCCCATTGCCCCTTCCCCCACTTCTCAGAACCCTTACTCTACTTTTCACCTCTATGGTTATATTCCCTGATACTTTCTTTGTGTTTACCATGGGGCTTAAATTTAACATCTAAAATCTGTAACAATCTTGTTTCTCTTTGATACCAACTTAACTTCAATGTGACACATAAACTATGTTCCTATACTCCCTCATTCCCCCACTTTTATGTAGTTCTTGTAAAAAATTACATATTTTACATTGAGTCCAAAACCACTGATTTATCATTACAGTTTATGTATTTTAGATCCTGTAGGAAGTAAATAATGGAGTTACAAATCAAAAATATAGTAGTATTGGTATTTATATTTACCATGTGATCTTTAGTGGTACCCTTTATTTCTTCATGCAATTTCAGTCAACTGTTTAGTGTCCCTTCCTTTCAGCCTGCTCAACTCCCTTTAGCATTTCTTATAGAACTGATCTACTGGTGGTGAAGTACCTCAGCTTTTTTCTCTGTCGGTAGGGCTCTCTTTAGTATCTGAAGTAGGGCAGGTCTTTTATTAGCAAAATCTCTCAGCATTTGTTTGTCTTTGAAAAATTTAAGCTCTCCCTCAAATCTGAAGGAGAGTTTTGCTGGATAAAGTATTCTTGGTTGAAAATTTTTGTTTCTCAGAGTTTTAAATATGTCATGCCGCTGCCTTTTTGCCTCCATGGTGGCCGCTGAGTAGTCACTATTTAGTCTTAGTCATTTCCTTTGTATGCAGTGAATTGCTTTTCTCTTGCTGCTTTCAGAACTTGCTCCTTTTCTTCAGTATTTGACAGTCTGATCAGAGTATGTCTTGGAGTGGGTTTATTTGGATTTATTCTATTTGGAGTTCTCTGGGCATTTATGCTTTGTGTATTCATACTGTGTAGAAGGTTTAGGAAGTTTTCCCCAACAATTTCTTTGAATACTCTTTCTAGACCTTTACACTTCTCTTCCCCTTCTGGGACACCAATGAGTCTTACATTTGGATGTTTTATTTTATCTATCATATCCCTGATATCCGTTTCAATTTTTTCAATTTTTTTCTCCATTCTTTCTTTTGTTCTTTCTTTTCTGTTCTGTGGTCCTCAAGGAGGCTGAGTTGTTGTTCAGCTTCCTCTAATCTTGTATTATGAGTATCCAGAGTCTTTTTAATTTGGCCAACAGTTTCTTTTATTTCCATACGATCTTCTATTTTTTTATTTACTCTTGCATTTTCTTCTTTATGCTCTTCTAGGGTCTTCTTTATGTCCTTTATATCCTGTGCCATGCTCTTCTTCATGTCCTTTATATCCTGAGCCATGCTCTTGTTGCCTGTCTATAATTCTTTGATTAATTGTGCCAAGTACTGTGTGTCTTCTGATCTTTTGATTTGGGTGTTTTGGTTTGGGTTCTCCATATCATCTGGTTTTATCACCAATTTGACAGAACTGCAGCTTGGTGGCGTACACTTTCCATAACTAACCAGCAGGTGGCATCTGTGAGTCACCTATTCCCCTCAAGTCAGTTCTCCCCTACTTTGTCTTTGTGGTGTGTGGGGATCTGATTCTTGTGGGGTCCAATTGGTGCACCAAGTTTGGGTGTGTTGTTGGTGCTGTCTGCCCTGAATGTGGGGCGTGTTTCTGGGTGGTTAGGCAGGCAGGGCAGCTTTAATAACCAAACCTCCCAGGTGTTCCCAGAGATTTAAGGCTGTTGCAGGAGCCATGCCTTCATTTCAGTCTTTCCACCTATGGTCTCTGCAGCTGACCCACAAGTCCTTGGTATTCGTGTAGGGTTCCTGGGATTTCCGAGCAGTTCCCCATTCCCAGCTTTGCTCTTCCAGGACCTCTGCTGAGGGAAAGCCGCACCATGTCACTGGTGCATGCCAGCCTCCAGGGAAGCCTGAGTCACTGGGCCGTGCAGGGGCACTCCCAGCCCACTTCAAAGATGGTTGAATGGGACGCGTTAATTTCCCCCTTTTCGCATGGCTCCACACTCCCAGCTCCGGGACAATCAGCCATGGGTGTATTAAAGGCCACTCTCCATGGCTGATATTGTGGCTTGTGTGTAGTCCTGTGGGAAAGATGCCCCATCACACTGGGTTTCTTGGTGTGGCTCTGGGCTGTGGGTCTGGCCCCAGGCAAGAGCGTCACCCACGTGCTGGGGAGATGGCTGCAAGGAATGCAGTTTTTTTCCTCCTTTTGGCTCCCCTCTGCTCCTCTGGTCTCGAGACAATCAGCAGCAGGTGTGGGAAGGGGTATCCTCCATGCCAGACCCCAAGGCATTAGCCCAGCCCATTCCCGCCATGCTTCACTGCGCAGCTCTCCTTGTCATATCTGCAGCTGCTCCCGGGCTTTTTTTTTTTTAAAGACCTAGTCCATCTCCAAATGCCAGCGCACCATTTCCCCACACCGCAGCATGGCCGTGGGACTTTCAGCTGGCTCACTCACTTGTTTCAGAATGCAGGCTCCTGGTTTCACCAAATGCATGTTCCCTGTGGATTTAGCAGACTTTGTCCGGCAGGTGCATCGCTGGCAGTGGTGTTCTGGGTCACTTTCTGGTTTTTATCTAGTATTATTAACGGAGGTGTTTTTTTTGCCCTGTCTCACCTAGCTGCCATCTTAGGCTCTCTTCTCTCCAACAGTTTTAATTCTGCCCTTGCCAGGTGGCTATTGAAGCGTAAAAAGATAAGGAATCACAGAGCAACAAAAGAAAAGTGACAAAATGTAGAGAAAAAAAAAAAGCCTTTTTGGAATGGGTGCCTGCTTCTATGTGCCCCCCTTCCCAGAGCCCAGCCCTTCTCTGACACCCCAGAGACCCCCAACTCCAAAAGGTGATTAAATAATTTGTTAATTAGTTATGCAGTTGAGGCTGGGTTGAGCCCCTCTTCTTGCTCCCAGCAGATTGGCATTTTTCCCTCCAGGGAGCCAGCTGTGAGACAGTCCGTGGGGTCAGGGGTCTGGGCGGGGAGGGTTGCCAGGCCCTGGCCCGGGAAACTTACAAATTTCCCTGCAACCTCATCTGCTCCACTCGCTCCAGGCTAGTGTGCGATGCGTGACTGGTCCTGTTGGAGGGGTTCTAGTTACTGATTCACTCTCTTCACTCGTTATTGCTCTGCTGAGATTTTCTACTTCTTGCATCAGATTAGGTAATTTGCATGTTTCTTAGAATTTGTCCATTTCATCCAGGTTTCCTAATTTGTTGGCATATAATTGCTATAGTAATCTCGTATAATCCTTTTTATTTCAATAAGGTCAGTAGTAATGTACCCACTTTCATTCATGATTTCAGTTATTTATGTCCTCTCTGTTTCTCTGTCAGTCTGCCTAAAAGTTTGTTGATTTTAATGATTTTTGTAATAAACAGCTTTTGGTTTGATTGTTTCTGTTGTTATTCTATTCTCTATTTTACTTATCTCTCCTCTAATCTTTATTTCCTTCCTTTTACTAACTTTGGGCTTAGTTTGCTCTTCTTGTCCTAATTTCTTTAGGTGTGAAATTAGGTTATTGTTTTGTGATTTTTCTTCTTTTTGTAATGAAGCTATAAATTTCCCTCTAGCACTGTCTTCACTGCATTCCACAAGTTTTGATATGTTGTGTTTTCATTTTCATTCATCTCAAGATATTTTCTAATTTCCCTTGTGATTTCTTTGTTAACAACACTGGTTGTTTAAGAATGTGTGGTTTAATTTCCACGTATTTGTAAATTTTCCAGTTTTCCTTGTGTTATTAATTTCTATCTTTATTTCATTGTGGACAGAGAAGATACTTTGTATGATTTCAATATTTTTAAATTTATTAAGATTTGATTTGTGGCCTAACTTATGGTCCATCCTAGAAATTGTCCCATGTGCGCTTCAGAAGGTGTACTCCACTATTCTTGGGTAGACTTGCTCTGTGCACGTCCATTGGGTCTAATTGGTTAAATAGCTTGGTCAAGCCCCTCTTTCCTTAATGATCTTCTGTTTGTATGTTCTATCAATTATTAAAAGTTGTGCTTTGGAGTCTCAACAATTATCATAGAATTACCTATTTTTCCCGTCAATTCTGTCAATTTTTGCTTCATATATTTTGGGGCTCTGTTATGATGTGCATATGTATTTATAATCTTTAAATCTTTTTTGCTGGATTGAAACTTTTGTCAATATATTATATCCTTCTTTGTCTCATATATATGTGTGTGTATATACATATATACATATACATATATAACATATATACACACACATATTTTTACTTTAACTGTACTTTATCTGACAAAAATATAGCCACTCTGGGTCTCTTTTGGTTACTGTTGGCATGGCATAATTTTTCCACTTTTTTATGTTCAACCTTAACAACTACAAAACAAAAACCCAGACACCCAGAGGAGTGGAAGACATAGATTTCCAGAGTTATGACTTTTCCTAATGATTTTTTCTTTTAAACAGGGAATGGAAAGAGAAAAGAGAAAAAAACAGGTGCTGCCTCTTTTGCCTGAGGGGGTTGGGACAAGGACCACCTCAGACCCTGCCCCTCCCCACCCCAGCGATCTGAGTAGCTGATCAAAAGCAGTGATCTGCGATCAGACCCCACATCCGTGGATTCTGGAGACCCAGGTCCTCACAGCCCACCTGGCACCAGCAAGCAGCACCAGGAGCCAGGGCATCTGCCCCACTGCTGCCTCCTGGTGGCTGGGGCTGGGGGTGGGAGCTGCTGCAGGATGTGGAATTCACAGATATTCACTGCAATTTACCAGCTTCCTCCATCAGCTCTTCCCCGGATGCTGCACAGTGTCCCACTTGATCCAGGCAGTCCCTGAAGTCAATAGTTGTTTCGGTGGAGGGACTGATTCCTGGATCTTCCCACCCTTACTACTTCCCTCATTTGCCCTTGAGCAAACTTCATTTTCTATCCCATTCCAAAGCATTAGCATTTTAGCTTTTACTACCTGCATCTTCTGTTTCAAGTTTTCTTGTATTTTATTAAGAACACAAAGCAGATTTACTTTTAAAAATACTTATCTTCTTGTGGTTAATTATTTTTGCATTTATAAACATCCCATGCTTCTTTGTTTTTTTCTTTTCATGTTGTAGAATGTTTTCATAAGCTCTTCCATAATTTTTGTTCATCATTAGATGAGGAAAAGTCTTTCCAAGCAGAGGTTAGTTGATTCCTTCCCCTGACTTCACCATCTACCAAGATTTTATCTGGAGGGTTGTTCCAGTTTGCTAGAGCTGCCATTATGCAAAATACCAGAAATGGACTGGCTTCTATAATGGGGATTTATTAGGTTACAAATTTACACTTCTAAGACCATAAAAGTGTCCAAGTTCAGGCATCAACAAGAGGACACCTCCACCGAGGAAAGGCCGATGGCATCCGGAACATCTGTCAGCTGGGAGGGCACGTGGCTGGTGTCTGCTGGTCTTTGCTCCTGGCTTCTGGTTTCAAAATAGCTTTCTCCAAAATGTCTCTGGGCTTCTGTCTCTCTTGGTTCCTCTCTCTCAGCTCCTGTGTGTCCTTGCTTGTTCTCCCAGGGCCTTTCTCTCTAATCATCTGGGGGTTCTCTCTTAGCTTCTCCAGGGCAAACTCTGGGCTTCATCTCTTAGCTTAGCATCTCCAAACGCCTTTCTGTCTGCATCTCCAAGCGTCTGTGTCGGCTCTTAGCTTCTCGTCAAAAGGTCTCTCTCAGCTTCTCTTGGGGCATTTTTTGTCTTCTCTGCCCTCTGTGTGAGCCTGGAAACCCAAGCAGTGAGACATCATTTTGAAAGCTAGAAATCTAAATAAACCACAGCGTACAGCATTGTTAAGTTGAGCAGAAGCCCCACCCAGACTACTCACTAATAATCACTAAGCACACTTCCAGCTTCTCCACAACAAAACCTTGAGAGCCCAAGTGCTCCTGGGGCTCAAGTTAAGTTGACTGAATTCCCCCTTCAGAGCCTCCTTGCTGGAAAATCTCCAGTAAACCCAGTTTTCTGTTTGCTTGCTTGTGAGTGTGAGTGTGTGTGTTTTCTTACCCACCACAGATTTCTACTTTCATCTTTTGTGGGACTTCAGGCTAAATGCATTTTTTCTCTGTGTTTAATGAAGTTACTGCATCTGCATTAGCAGGAGGCACGAGCAGGGTTCAGCTTTTTGCGTTGTGTCTTTTTAAATAAACTTCATTTTTCGGATTTCCAAATTTCGTTTTAGATTTAGAGAAAAACTGCGAAGATGGTACAGAGAGTTACCATGTACCCCACACCCAGTTTCCCTTTTATTCATGTTTTACAATAGGATGGCACATTTGTCACAATTTAGGAACCGATATGGATATATTTATCATTAGTAATGAAAGTCTGTCTTTTCCTCAGATTTCCTTCGTTTTATCCTAATGTCCTGTTTTTGTCCCAGGATCCCATCCAGGAGCCCACCTTTCATTTAGTTGTCATGTCTCATTGGGTTTCTCTGGTTGTGCCAGTTTCTCGGAAGTCCCCTGTTTTCAGGAGGACTAACCAGGGGCTGACTCATACAGGGTGGGTTATGCTCCACCTCAGTGAGGGCAGAGTCCTGTGTAGATTATTTGGGATCTTCTGCATGAGAGTTACATCTCTTTGCCACTTTGCCACCATTTATTTATTTTTTCAATCATTTGTTTACATCAGTCTGGGCTTATAGATGTTTACTTTATACCTTGGGTAATAATCCAATGGCACCTTCTTTATTTGTTGTCCATGTAGTCCCAGACTATGTGGACGTGCTTTCAGTTGGTCCCAGTGCTTTTTGGACACACCCCCATCGCATATTTACTTTAGGACCTCCTTACTTTCCGGCACTACAAGAGGCTCCAGGATCATCTTGTGCGTTTCCTGCCCAGCCCCAGAACCGGCCACTTCTCTGAGGAGCTCTATTTCCTTTCGTTGGAGAAAGTTAAAGAAACCAAGATCTGGGCCCAGGTGGGCTTCTGCTGGCAGAGTCAGGAAGTGTATCTGTGTATATTAACGTCTATGTCTATATTTGCCTTCAAATATTTCTATACGTAGCTGTATATTAGCTAAATATGAGTTCATGCTGATGCCTCCAACTCTAATCCGTTACTGCGTGGGAGATCTAGCCCCGCCCCTTGCTCACCTCTGACCTCCCACCCCTGAGGGGTCTCTTTGACCCCAGCTCCCATCCAGGTTCATGAAGGAGCTTCCCTGGCTGCCTGCCGCGTGTCAGGGTGGAATCCTGCTGACTTGCAGACTGTGCAATCGCTGCTCAAACCCTGGCCCCAGAGCAGCTGCTTTAAGGAGAAATCAGCCATCGGGGTCCAGCAGAGCCCACCCTTGTCTGCAGCCCCCAGCTGGCGCCTGCTGGGAAGAGCCCACGTCTTCCCTGGGACACGGCCCCAGTGCTCCAGCCGGCCTGTCCTCTGAAGACTGCTTGAAAGGTTAGGCCCCAGCAACCCAAAGGCCACACTTTTCTCCCCGATCGTTAGGCGCAGGGCAGGAGGGGTTCAGGGCTCTGTCTTCATCCACAGGTCTCCGTGGCCTGTGCCCACTGCAGGATGAGTCTCCTGTGGCCGACGTGTAGGAGCCGCAAGTCACAGCCCAGCGTGCCCCGGGAGACATTAGCTCGTCAGCCCAGTAGGTGGGATACGTTTGCACCCACTCCCAGGTTTATTTGGGAAAGCTATATCCAAATTTCAATTCAATTCCTATGTAATAAAGAGAAAGCTGCATGCAGGGGGAATCGCTCCATTCCAACTCACTTCGTTGGCTGATTTCC
This sequence comes from Choloepus didactylus, assembly GCF_015220235.1. Lineage (NCBI taxonomy): Eukaryota > Metazoa > Chordata > Mammalia > Pilosa > Megalonychidae > Choloepus > Choloepus didactylus. The sequence goes on from NC_051311.1 coordinate 997,792, forward strand.
TGCTCTCCGATGGTCAATCGCAGCAGCTACTGGTCGGACACTTTTTCCCTGTGTCCGGAACTGCTTTTCTCTCTTTTTCAGCACGTTTCAGCTTTACCTAGGTTTCTCTCATACTCCTGTCATGAGGCCCCATCTCCACCCCACCTGTGTCCACTTGCTGGTCTTTCCAGTGAACAGCCCCCTCTCTCAATTCCTCAGAATTAAATCTAGTTAATTCTGAGAACAGCTCTATCAGTGAGTGTTTACCATCCTTACCACCTTGCATAGTTTGGAAAGACTTTGTGCTCTCTATCCCTCTGCTTTGTGCAACATACCATGTGGCTTTTGCTAATGCTGAAAGTAACAATGTGTTTTCAATCTAATTTACTAATGTGGAACAGCTTTCTTCTGATCACGGTGGTGTAACCACTGACAACCAGAGCTTGGCGTGTGTTGAGTGTGAGTGCGTAGGATCAGGAAATAAAATTTCCCAGCATCTCTCTATCCCAATTTAATCTTCATCAATCTTAGAGAATTAATTAGCAAATAGCAAGTGATGCTATACTGTAAATGTTGATGAACAATCACGCAGTCTTTTTAAACACTGGTCATCCAAAAGTCATTGCATTTGACCCGACTCTGGCTGTTTGTTGCTCTCGCTCTTCCTGCTGGATTGCACTGAACTTTGTGTACACAGGACCATCCTTTCTTCGCATACTAACAACCGGCGTCACCTCGTTGGCCCCACACTCATTACTTCACTCTGTCTTTGCTCATACGTCCTCTCCTTCTTCTAGAGTGAATCCCCTTGAGCATCACTCTTTCTCGGTTATAAACCCCCTTTTGGGCATCCAGAACATTTCTCTCTCCTTTGACTCTTTCCTGCTTTGGCTTATGCTCAAATCCCCCAGGGTTTGGGGAAAAACAGGACTTGGAACTTCCAGGCACCTACTCCACTTGTGTTCACTGTCGGCTTCCTGAAACAGGTCTGTTTCCCAACACCCATCCTGAATCCAGCTGTCCCCCCCCCCAGGCACCCGACACCCCAGTGAGGACGCACCACAGGAGACGCCGGTGGCCTCGCCGCTGATCCCGCGGCAGCCAGCTGCTCATTAGCCTCCTCTCGCCGCGGTTACCTCGCACCTCCTCCTCTGAGAACTTCCTCTTGCTTGGTTTCCATGACACCATGATGCAGTGCTCCATTGTGTCTTTGTTTCCCTTTTTTAAATCTCCCTACCCTCTAACTATGACTATTCACACATTAGTCCTCATTAACTCCACTCCCCTTTGCTGTTCTTTCTCCTGCACATAAACCCGTGCACTCTCCAGGATCCTGCCGTGGGGGTGACATTAGGTTTGTGTCTACAGGCCGGACCTGCGTTACCTACTGCTCAAACTCCGAATGCCTAAATTAGAATTAATGTTCTTTCCCTCGCCCCTAAATGATCTCATCTCCTTTTCCCTATTTCCATCAGGTTTTTAAAAAAATCATAGGTGCACAGACCGTCTAAGACCTCAGATTTCTTTGGGTCTCCATTTCCCATCTTGTCCATACCACTCAGACAAGCTTCTGTTTCTTTCTGGTCTCACAGCTTCCACCGCAGTTCACAGCTTGATCCCCCCATGCCGGGTCCCTACCGCCAGCTTCTCTCTAAAGCCAAGTGCACTTGCAGTCGGAGACGGTCCTGGTCTTAAAATGCCATGTCCGTCCTAGCACCAGCTCTCCACAAAAAGAATCCATGCCTTTGTTTATGGCTTGCACGGAAGAGTCCTAATCCTTTATTGGGGACCTTGAATGAAAGATTTAAAATGTGCGGCACTTTTAAGACATTTGACTGAAGATGACTGAAGAGGATGAATTTGCCGTGTTTACGCCGTGGTGCCAGGTTGAGCCTGGAGGAATTCCCGTCGGGCGTGTTCACGGGAATCCATGTACGAAACGGTGGGAGGAAGCTGCAATGGCCGGATGGAGGCCTACCTCAGAGAGCCAGGAGCCGACTGAGTGGCTGGGGGTGAGGGAAAGGAAGGAACTGCCGGTAACTCCTGCTTTGAAGGGCAGTGATCAGGAAAATTGTGGGAAACTGTGTTTAGTGGAAAGCTGGAAATATAACTGTTTGGGGACAGAGACAGTTGTGATCTGCATTTGAAATATGTGTTAATGACACTCTCAGGTAAAAGGACAGACAGCTTGAGATACATTAGGAACTTTCAAGTGTAGTTCCCCTACACTTGAATAATGTTCATGGTCTTTCCTGAGACGACACATCACAGGTACAAATATGTACGATAGTCATCTACGTCTGTGAGGGTGCTCTCTGCCACTTTAGAGAAAACAGGAACTACAGCGTCCATTACTTACAACAAAAGACAGTAATAAATTTTCAAAATTGTGATAGATCTAAGTGAACCTTCCTGACATGTGAAGAAACAAGAAGCCTACAGCGTTTCCTCTGGAGTGAATCCGGAAGGAGAGATAAAGAGAAACTGTCCATTCACCCGCATTTCATGTGTCCCAAAAAGTGGCAGCCTGGGTTTTTTGGCGACGCTCACTCCTGGGCAGGCGTTCCATACTCATGAATTACTCCCCCACTCACTTCGTCTACATTTGGGTACAGAAAGCAAGGGCTTAAAAGCTGCCTTTGTGTTGTTGTTTAAGCAATGCTTTTGCTAAGAGAAAAGCAACAACACAGAACTACGTCCCCTCCAGACACAGAGCTGCTGCGCAGGCTTCATTCCCTTGGAGGCAGGTGACTGGCCCCACGTGAAATGTAAACAATGTTAATCTCCCCCAGCTCAGGTGGTCTGGACCCCGCCCAGGCCTTCAGGTGTGCTCAGCCCAGGAACGAGGGGAAGGAAACTTACAAAGGTGGTCAGAGCCATCGGCAGACGTCTGGGGAGAACGGGAAGGTGCTGAGGGCAGAACCCGGTCCTGCCCCGAGCCCGGCCCCTCCCGAGGGGACACCTATGCGCTGCACCTGGGCCCACGAGGCCAGCCCAGGACGGACCCAGACTTGTGCCCAAACACACTTGCCCTGAGTCCCATGGGGGGTGCCGGGCTCTGAAGGGCCCCCTCACCTCGCCGTGGCCTCACCTGTCTGCGCTTCTCCGCTCTGCTTTCTGCACAGACCCTTCACGTTTCCTGTTCATAAAGGAAAAGGTGAGAACATCAACACACTCCAACACAGGCTCACTCTAACCTAGGAGGAGGAGAAGGCGTTCTGGAAATGCAGCCGGGATCACATCCGAGCGGAAGGCGCCGTCCTGCCCCCGCCGGGGAGCGCCGCGCAGCAAGGCTGGACCCCGGGTCGGAACTCACCGCTTCGCGCTCGCTCAGACTCCGGCTACTCAGGGAATGCAATTGGCCCTGAGACTTTAATAGCTGATAATGATTCCATATTTTATTATTCGCAAACCTTTTTCCATTTTAGTAGGAGATCTCCATGTCTTAATTAATTAATGAGTAATGTAGGTGTCTGGGTTACCGGAAAAAAATTTGGGGCACAGAGGATTTCAGTTCCTTCTCGATTTATTCATATACAAATGTATCAGAGATTTTATTTGTTTATGGTTCCCTTTTATCTTTTTAGGGTGAAATTTAAACATTTAACAAAATGTACAAATCTTACATGTCCTGTTGAAGGAAGTTCCAACATTGCTGATGTCTTTGCTACCCAAATCCCGTTCATATGTCATCCAGCAAACCACCCTCACGCTCTTCCAAACGGCTCCCAACTCCTCTCCCTAGAACCAACCACGGTCTCAGTTTTTACTCTATAGATAAGTTTTGCTTGTTCTCGAACTTTGTATATGGAATCTTTTGTGCAAAGCTTCTTTCACTCAGCATGAGATTTGGGGGTTTCTTCTATGTGGTTCTGTGTATCAGAAGTTTGTTCCTTTATCTTTCTGAACAGCATTGCATTTGTATGAATATACCACAGTCTGTCGATCCCTTATTCGGTGACGGACACCTGGGCTGCTGCTGGTTTGGGATGGTTAAGGACAACGTTGCCATGAACATCCCTGTATAGGTCTTTTAGTGGACTTGCTTTTATTTCTCTTTGCTGAACACCTAGGAGTAGAATTGCTGGGTCATGGGGTCCACATATGTATAGTTTTATAAGAAACAAACAGACCCTTTTCCAAAGTGGCTGCCCAATTTCAGATCCCCATCAAGAAGTCTCAGCACTCCAGATGCCTCACGGCCTCACCGATACTCGGTAAAGTCTCTCTAACTCCATCTATTATGGTGGGTGAGTGGTATCTCACCATGATTTTAATTTACATTTCCCTGATTAATGATGTTGAGCTTTAGCTCATAGATTTATTGGCAATTCATGTGTCTTCCTTTTGAACTGTCAGTTTGAATCATTTGGCCTTTTTTATTGACTTTTTTTCTTTAATTAATGAGTTGTAAGAGTTCTTTCTATATCCCAGATACCAGTCTTTTGTCAGATACATGTTTTGTAAACATTTTTTCCCAGTCTGTGTCTTGCTCATTCATTTTCTTAACAATGTCTTTTTATGACCAAAAGGTTTAATTTTCATAATGTCCAATTTATCAATATTTTATTTTATGATTCCTTTATATTACTGTTTAAGAAACCATTGTTTTAGCTCAAGTTGCAAAGAAATTCTCCTATATTCTCCTATATTCTTCTACAAGTTTTATTATTTTAGCTTTTTAATTTTTATGTAGGGTGTAAGGTAGAGGCAGAGGACCTTTTTTCATGTAAATTCAGTTATACTTATGTTTTTTTTTCCAATTGTTTATTTATACTTTTTTCTTTGGTTGAATTAGCTACTGGATTTTCTGTTTGACTGTTTTCCCCCTTAAGGGATTTTTTTTTTTTCTTTTACTAGAGGCGTTGTAGGTTTACAGAACAATCATACATAAAATACAGAGTTCCCATATACCCCCCTGTTATTAACACCTTGCATTAGTGTGGTACAGTTGTTATGACTGATGAAATAATGTTATTATAATTGTACTGTTCACTATAGTCCATGGTTTAGATTAGGGTTCCCTGTTTGTGTTTTATACTCCTATGGTTTGTTCTGTCTGTTAATCTTCATTCTAGTAACATTTATGCAACCTAAAATTTCCCCTTTTAACCACATTCAAATACATAACTCAGTGCTGTTAATTGCATTCACAGTGTTGTGCTGCTGTCACCACCACCCAGCACCAACACTTTTCCGTCCCCCCAAAGAGACTCTCTGTACAATTTGCTATTACCTCTCCATTCCCTTCCCCCATCCCGGCCCCTGCATTCTACCTTCTGACTCTCTGAATTTGCTTATTCAGATTATTTCATATGAGTGTATGTTTTATAAATGTTATTGAACTTCTTAAAGGAAGAGCTTTTGGTTTCACTGATTTTCTCTGTTGCTTTTCTGTCTTGTATTTCATTAGCAGCCACTGTTTCCTACGTGTAAGTCACCTCTTCTGCCTACATTTAAGTGAGTCTTTGCATTGGAGACTCAATAGCCTTAAACTGCCCTGCTTCTCAATCTTGGCTAACTCTCTAGTTCACAGTTGCACCACCAAGTACCTCCCCAGCAGACACCATCTGACATGAAACCTAAAATGCAAAATGAGTATAAATATGAATATGATTGTGTGGATAAAACCACAGGAAAGCAAATAGTTTCTTCAGCCTCTAAGTGTCCTCCAATCTACTTACCTTTTCCTCTAACAAACAGAAGCTTTCAAATATGCCCACAAGATGAAAGGCTGTCGTGCCTCTTCCTAGAGATGGTGCAAAGGAACGACGCTTCATTCAATTTGCAAAGTGGATCCTTTTCTGGCCATGCCCCCACAGGGAGACGCTTGCAGGGGTCTCATCTCACCTTCCAGGACTTCACAGCAAGGCCTTTCTCGGGTCATGATATCCATCATCCCTGATTTAGCTGCAGGTCTCTTTCCCTCAGTGCTGAGTGAACCAAAATGAACCTCAAGTTCTCAGTGACTTTCTAAAGCCAAACCTGGATGAGGAGCCCATCATGTGTCAGGAGCTGGGTAGTAACGAGCATTTTCTCCTCCAAGTTCCCAGCTTTGGGGAGGGAGGCTGAGTTGCCAGGGCCCTCTTTGCACTGTCAAGGTGCTTCAGGATCTCTGGGTTATCTGAGGGAACAGGGGTGGTCGGTCCGGAATAACTTGGGAGATTCTATTAGAGGCCAAAGCCCGAGATTGGCGGCTTACGGAGGCCACAAAGACCCCTCCCCAGCACCGCGACTCAGACCTGTTCCACTCCCCGCGTCCTGCCAGAGACGCCGCAACCACCCACGGCCGCCCGGGGCTGCCGGGACAGGCCGGAGAGGTCCCGGCGCACCGCCTGCTGCAGGACAGTGCTGGAGCCCCGGGCTCTCCTGAAGAGACCTTCAGCCGCCTCCCCCAAGCCTCGATCGGCGCCAACGTGCAGGCCTCCGGGGGCTCCCGCCACACGCGGGAAAGGCGACGGGGCGTCCGGTGCCCAGAGGCCTGCACTGGACGGTGCAACCCGCATGCCAGGAGGGCTCGGAGCGGGACCCTCCCCGCTTCCCCAGGCGCACAGCGCGCCCCGCTCCGACGACGCCTCCGCCTCTGCCTTCCCCACCCGGGCCGTGACCAGAAGGGCCACTGTGACAGTAAGACCCACCTGCAGGTCTCCAGGGCAGAGGGAGTTTCCATCCAAGGAGCGCGGGGGTTTCCATCCTGGCGAAGGCGCCCTCCGCGGACGCGCCTCTGAGCCTCGCGCCCCATCAACGCGGTTTATTGGGGTTATTACCGAAACAGCTCCCTTCGCTCCCGACGCAAACACCAGAGCTCCTGCCGAAACCTTGGTCTCTTCCTGCAGTAAGCACCACTGGATACCCAGCATGACCCAATCCCAAACACTTTTTACTGGGTAGAAAAGAAACTTGACAGATTGCAGAGGCTCTTGTGCTTTCCTCCATTGCCGGCGGATTCCTCGGAGATCGGTTTCTCCTTCTGCCTGAGGACTGAGTGTGAAGGGGGTGAGGACAGCCCCGCGCTTTTTATTTCTGTTTCTCAGTCATGCTGGGTTGGTTGGCAGAGGACACCCTCTGTCACTAACAGCTCCCCTCGCCAGAGCTTTGACGTTGTCTCATGTGGAACCAGTTGACATCTGGTGGATGTCTGTCTGTCTGGGACCTGTCTAGCGTGGGTGAGAGATCCCGGGTTTGAGTAGAGAGTAAGTGGTATCATATTCAGTGCCCCAATCAAGAAAAGATTATAACTGCCTATTGTTTTCAGTTAGAAATTAAACTGTTGTTCTCAGTTTCTGATGATTAAGAAAAACACGAGCACAGGTGGGAGAATGAACCTCCCACTCATGACATAACCAGCAACCCTGCCATTTCCCTAGGATCTAGCCAAGAGGAAAAAGGAATCTGGATCTCAGATAAAGGTCCTTACCGGCTTCCGTCTTGACTGGGAGGGGAGCAGGGCTTTGGGTCCTCTGCGCCCCCAGATCGAGAGTGTGGGCCACTCACTACGAGAGCTTGCAGCAGAGGATGGGAGCCAGCGGGGGCCCTTAGCTGGTGCAAAGCAGCACCCTGAGATTTCCTAGTTACTTGGGAGTAACTGAGAAGAAAAGAAGAAAACTCCTTCACAGAGTCTACAATTTTACTATTTTTACTATATATACTCTTGTTAATGTTTCAGGTTTTTTTATCTGAAATATTGGTTGTTTCCATTTGCTAAAGCTCCTGGAATGCAATATACCAGAAATGGGTTGGCTTTTTCAATGGGTGTTTTCAATGGGGGTTCAGAAATTTACAGTTCTAAGGCCATGAAAATGTCCAAATTAAGGCATCAACAGGAGGATACCTTCTCTGAGGAAAGGCCGCTGGCATCCGGGGCTCCTCGGTTACACAGGAAGGCACCTGGGCAGAGTCTGCTGGCCCTCCTCTCTGGGGTGCTCGTTCCAAAATGGCTCTCTCAGTTTCTCGGGGAGTTTCTTGCTTCTTCTGGGGCATTTTCTTTCTCTCAGCTTCTCTGAGCAATCTGAGTTTCATTGGTCCTTTATCCTCTCATAGAGGATTCCAGCAAGTGGAGTAAGACCCACTTTAAATGGGCGGGTCACATCTCCATGGAAACAACCTAATCTGAAGGCCCCACCCACCTGGATTAGGAGAACATGGGCTTTTGTGGGGACATAACTGCTGCAAACCAGCACGTTGCTAATACCCGGAAACCACATAATACAGTAGACAACATGTTCTTATCCCAATTTTTAAAACCTTAACATGTTTCAATGTTTCAAACACTTTTTTAAGAAGTGAAAGGCTGGAGGCACTGGTGCATCACAAGCAATCCCATTTGCTTTCCCTTCGCGGACATCAGTGTTACCCTGGAATTGGTGAGGAGCCGACTCTCCCCACGTCATGCTTGTCCCACATGGGTGAGGATCCAGTTCAGACACAGCATGTGGTAATTCTGCGTTCTTTCAGTCACAAGAATGATTCTCTTTTCCCAGGAACAGGACCCCTGGCTGGAGCCCCTGTGCCCACTCACCCTGGCCATGTGGCGTGGCTGTGACGGGTGCGGAGCAGAAAGAAACCAGCTTTGCAGAAACTGCTGTCCAGCCAGGTGCTCTGAGGCTGGGGGCCAAGGTCACCTCTCAGCCACACCATGAGGCAGAGGGACGTGGCTCCGTCCCTCGTACATGGTGGTTTGGGTCTTTCTGGACAGTACGTCAGCCTCTACCCCAGTGATCAGAGGGATCTGCACAGAGGGGGAGCTCACCACCACAGGGCGCTGTGTTCGTTGAGGGGACAGGTAGGTGGTGAGGGGCCGACACTGGACACTGGACGAGGTGGCCCAGGAGTGAGAGCAGGTGCCGAGGACCAGGGGGGCAGGGGGTCCTTGGGCCTTAGCATCCCAGCAGGGCCTTTCAGTCTGAGGTTGTGCAGGAAGCACCAGATGATTATGGGGCAGTGGCTGCTCCTGGCTCGTTTTAGCAGACGATCAGCAAAAAAGAGGTGAGTTCAGGCCAGAAGGAACCTTTCTCAAAGGTCATTAGCCAAATGGAGACAGAAGCGGTTTTGCTGTTCCATCCTCCTTATCATTTTAGGCAAACTTTAGGTAGTAACGTTCTGCTCTCTCTCGGGAAAAGCTGCTGCACCCTGCGGTGGTGGGGGGGGTGGTGTGTGGGAGCTGTCTGCCTTGGCTGGGTGCACATTTTATCCCTGACACTGCTGAGAGTTTCTGGGATATGGAGGAACAAATACCAGCTCATCTGTGTACCTATTATTGCTCATAAATTCTCCATGGACGCCACACCTCCTACTGCCCAATCCCTGGGCAGACTCTTCCATTGATTCAAGAGCAATGTCCATCAGGAATTCCGAATGCAGTTACCGGGACAAGAAATAGAGATAAAGTAGGCTAGAAGTCTACAAGCCTTTTTAGAGACTTGTACTGTTGAAGAACCCAGACACCCGCTCTGCAAAATCCCACGTCTGTTTCATCTTCAAAATCGGTCCCCAAGAATGGTTACCCTCCAACAGCCACATAGACATGGCCAAAGATGGTGATGGACAAAGTAGGGACACTCAGAAGGCAAAGCCAGGGCCGAGAGGGAAAGGGGCCCCCAAGAGCAGCAGCAGGTGGGTGGGCGGGTGGGCAGACGAGGGCAGGAGTGTCCACAACGGAGACTGCGGGCAACAACTTCTGCAGGTCTCAGACGGCCTTTTGTCGCAGTTCTTTGCGGTCCGGGTGTGTCCATGTCCTAGAGGGGCTGCGCGGGCAGGATTTGTCTTCCCAGTTTGCTGGGCCTTGAGGAGACCAGACTTCCTGGAGATGAGCACACCTCACCTGGGCACTTTGGACTTTGATGTGTGTGCAGTAACCGCTGGGACTTTGAGCAGGGCATGCTCTGTGGGCTCACAGACCGTTGGAAGCTGTCAGAGAAGGCTGAGGCTGCTTGTCTCCCCCCAGCACATTCTCTCCTCTTTCTGAGGACCCAGCTGCCTGGCAAGGGAGGGCAATCTGCAGCCTGCTTTGTACCAGGAGGCAAGGGTGGAGGCTGCTGGCGGGCTTGCCACGCAACTCCCCCACCACACTGCTCCTCGCTTCTTCTCGCTCCCTTTAGGCTGGGATGTGGTCTTGCTCCCTGCCCAGCTGTGATCACAGAGTGAGGACCGTGCAAAGGGGAAGGCAGAACAAGCAGTAGAAAGTACAGGTTCCTGGTGCAGACCTGCCCACCTGGCTTCTTGGGAGAAAGCAGCAAGCCACGTGGCTCTCAAGCCACAGACCCCCAGGCACCCCTGTCACTCCCGGGGCTCCAGCTCACTCATGTTACCCGCGCCAGGGTGGACCCAGAGTCACTCGACTCTTTCCTTATTTATGACGTTCCGACTGCTCCACTGTCTCCCACTGTTGGCCATTGTGGAAAAGGCACCATGGAGCATCCTTCCGAGACATGTCCTTATGCACTATGAGAGCTCTCCACGGCTGTCCAAGACGGGAGCCACCAGCTACACAGGTTATTTAAATGGAAACTATTTAAAATTTTTAAAAGTAAACATTCATCTTCCCACTCACAGCTAACACACATCGAGTGCTCCTTAGCCACACAAGGCTCCTGCTGCCGCATTGGACAGAGCCGACACAGAGACTCCGTCCCCGCAGCACGTCCCGTCAGCCACGCAGTAGGGTGCCCTCGGAGGGGAGCTGCTAAGGAGGACATGCACATCTGCCGCACCCTCAGGACGCATCCGTGGAGCAGTTCACAGCCCGGCACGGGCGTCCCCATCGGCTGACAGCTGCACCTACGCTTGGTGTTGCCGAATGCATGTGCACTGTCGTTTCAGTTTGCATTTCTTTGAGTTTTAATGTGATTGAGCAGCTTTTCATACTTTTATTGCCCGTAGGGTTTACTGTACTGTCCGGCGCCTTCTCGCTCGGTCCCGCGCGTCCTGTCCTCGGCCGGCAAGGAGAACAGAGGGAAAGAGGGAGAGACGTAGACAAACTGACACTTGAGGCACGCAATGGCAGTGAATGCAAGCCTTTTACTGGAGCCAGGAAGAAAACTTTCTCTGTTACATATTCCACACGAGGCCCTATACCCCGTGGGAGAACAACCTCTATGCGGCCGTCAGGCACGGCTCCCTGTGGGCTGTCTCCCCGAGGCTAGCCCGGGTAATTTCTTATATACAATAGTTACAACCAATGTGCTGACACTACGTAAGCGTGTACAATAGGCTAGCAGCAACCGCTGCCTCATGCGTCATATGCGGAAGCAGGATACGGGCGCCATCTTGGCTCAAACGATGGGCGGGGGGCTACTCTGGAGCAGGTCGCGGCGTGTCCACTAGGCCTTAACCCGGAAAGCGGCTCTCCACACTGTACAGCCATTATTCTATTAAATGCTTTGTCTCTTTCTTAAATATTTCTCCATGTGTTCTGGATACTAATCCTTCGTTGGTTGTAGGTTTGCAAATATCTTCTCCCCTTCTGTGGCTTATATTTAAACTTTGTTCTCTGTGTTTTTCTCCCAAAGAAGTTTATAATTTTACTGTAGTCACATATCTCACTTATTTTTCCTTTAAGATGTGTGATTTTTTCTTAAACAAACCTCTCTTACACCAAGTTCATAAAGATATTTTCATCCAAAAGATTAAAGTTTTACTTTTAACATCAAGATCTGTAATCCATCTGGAAGCTATTATGTGTTACACTGAGTAGAAATTTAATTTTACTATACCATATGGATCACTGTTGTCCAAATATCATCTATTGAATAATCTATCTTTTGCACCTTGACTTAAAAATGCCAACTCGGTCATATACCAAATTCCCATATTCTCTTGGGTCACTTTCTGAGCTGTCTATTCCAATCCGTTAGTTTTCTCATGTACCAGAAACATGGAGCCTCATTCCCTAAATCCTGTTTACACGTGTTGACCTCACCATGGGTGGGCTGCTCCCTTCTTACTCTTTTTCATCAAAATTGTTTTGGCTGTTCTTGACACTTTAATTCTTCCACATGAATTTAAGGGTCAGTTTCTCAAGTTCAGCATAAATCTTGTTGGGATATGGTGGTTAACTGAAAAAGTGGCACCCCGAAAGATCCCATCAGGATCCCTGAAGATATGTAGCCTTATTTGGGAAAGGGTCTTTGGTGGTGTGATCAGGTGAAGGATCTCGAGATGGACAGAGGATCCTGGATTTTCTGAGTGGGACAGAATTGCAATCACAGATGCCTTTATAAAGGGAGGCTGAGAGGGTCTCACACACACATATGTGAGGAGACCTTGGCAGGGGGTGGGGGGCAGAGGATGGGGCTGTGTGGCCACGGCCAAGGACGGCAGCCTCCAGAGGTCGGGTGGGGTGGGGGCGGCATCTCCCCTAGAGCCTTGGGGGGCTCAGCCCTGCTACCCTTGATTTTGGACAGTCCCACAGAGCATTTCTGGTGCTTTAAGCCCTCAAGTTGGTGTAATTTGTTACAGCAGCCACAGGAAACTAATACAGGTGCTTCTGGAATTTCACTGAATTTAGATATGAATTTGGGGAAGTTCATCATTTTTGTGTAGTCTTCTTATATATGAGCATGAGCATATTGATCATTTTATTTAAATCTTGTACATCCTTTGATAAAGTTAAAAACTTTTCTCTGTAAAAGTCATGCATCTTTTCTTAGCTATTGCTAGGTAACTTATAGTATTCGTTTATTATGAGTTGGATCTTTTTAACATTATTATATTTTCTATTTGGGACTTTTGAACCCTATCAATTTTAGAATATTTATATTATATCCATTTTACTTTAAAAACTCCCTAGTTTTTTTCTAATATCTAGTAGTTTGCAAACTCTTCTGGATTTTTTATGTAAAGAAGCATATTGTCTGCAAAAGGTAAGAATTTTACTTTTTACTTTATGATTCTTTTCCCTCTTACTCCTTTTTCTTTTCTTAGACACTAAGACTTCCAGAACTTTATTGAATAGAGGCAGTAACAGAAGACATTCTTTTTTCACCTTATTTTAAAGAGAATACTTCTGTTTCATCATGAAATACAATATTTGCCATAGAGCTCCTTGAATCTGTGGCCTGATATATTCCATCATTTGGGGAAAATTCTCAGCCATTATCTCTACAAATTTTGCTCCTGCCCCATTGTCTCTTTACTCTTCAGGAAATTGCATGCATTTTAGACTTCCTCACTCTATCACTATGTCCTGTACCTACTGTTCTATTGTTTTCTAACTTTTTTTGTCTCCATGTTCATTCTTTTTTTAATTCAATTTTACTGAGATATGTTCACATACCATACAATCATCCACAGTGTACAATCAGTTGTTCACAGTACCATCATATAGTTGTGCATTCATCACCACAATCAATTTTTGAACATTTGCATTACTCCAAAAAATAAAAATGAGAATAAAAATTAAAATAAAAGTCAAAAAGAACACCCAAAACATCCCATACCCCTGATTCCCCCCCATTATTCATTTAATTCTTGTCCCCATTTTTCTACTCATTTGTCCATACACAGGATCAAGGGAGTCTGAGCCACAAGGTTTTCACAATTGCACAGCCACACCGTATAAGCTATATAGTTATATGATCATTTTCAAGAATCAAGGCTACTGGGCTACAGTTTGAGTTTCAGGTATTTCCTTCTAGCTATTCCAATACACTAAAAACTAAAAGGAGATATCTATAAAATGCATAAGAATAACCTCCAGAATGACCTCTCGACTCCACTTGAAATCTTCAGCTACTAAAACCTTATTTTGTTTCACTTCTCTTCCCCTTTTTGGTCAAGAAGGCTTTCTTGATCCCACAATGCCAGGTCCAGGCTCATCCCCTGGAGTCATGTCCCACATTGCCAGGGAGATTTACATCCCTGAATGTCATGTCCCACGTAGGGAAAAGGGCAGTGAGTTTACCTGCAGAGTCAGCTCAGAGAGAGGCCACATCTGAGCAACAAAAGAGGTTCTCTGGGGGTGACACTTGGGCAGAATTATAAGTAGGCTTAGCCTTTCCTTTGCAGCTACAAGCTTCATAAGAGCAAGCCCCAGGATCAAGGGCTTGGCCTACTACAATGATAGTCCCCAGTGCTTGCAGGAATATCAGGACTTCCCCAGGTGAAGTTTATTATTTCCAATTTTTCTCCAGTCCTTCAAGGGGACTTTGCAAATACTTTTTATTCTCTGCTCAAATTACTCTGGGATGTATTGGAGCTTTATGCTAACTTGTTCAAACCAATCAGATCTCACTCCCTATTCAAGTTTCCATGTAATTATGGTGTTTGAGTAAACTGAACATACAAATTAAATTACATAGCATGCTACAGAAAATACAGAGTTTGCACCAAATGATCATCTCTTCCTTTAGTCTCACACAGAAGTTGAAGTTTTAAAACACTGTCAATATCATCCTTTACCCTTTAGTCTAGGATTTACCTTAGTCCTAACCAAGTCCATTTCATTCATTTCTCTAATTAAAGTATGATCCATGATTCATTCTTTATAGATTTTTCTGTTTTATCACCCATTTCTCTCTTGTTTAGTATTAAATCCATTGATTCAGTTCTTAATTTCAATTGTTATAGTTTTCGGTTCTAGAATTCCCACTTTTTAATAGTTCTAATTTCTACCCAAATGTTCATTCCAATTTTTTATCTCTTTAAACAGTTTTTGTTATCTTTTAAACCTAGAGGCTACTGTCATAATTTATTTACAAAGCTGTTAGATCAGTTGATTCTTTCTATTGTATTTTTCCTATTTCATTATTTATTGTCTTACATTCATCATTTTCTTCTGTTTACTTTCTTTGTGTTTACTATGTTGTTTTATTAACATTTTCACTTAAGCACTCAGGATATTCATTTACATCTATTTTATTTTCTAATATAATTTTCCTAGATAAATTGCCTTCAGTATCATCATATATGTTTCGATATGTAACACATTCTTTATAATTTCATTCTTAAGCTTTAAACTTCTACTATGACTTTTTTCTTGAATTTCTGATTTATTTAGAAATATTTAAAAATTCCAAATATAATATGTTTTAGATATCTTTTTATGATTAATTCTTAAGTATTTTTTACAATGGTCAAGAATGTAACTTGTATTTAAATGCTTTTATATTAAGACTTTTTTTTGATGGTCTAGTAAATGACCCTTGTGCTTGAGAAGAAAGTATATTTTATAATATCTGTTCTGTATATGGGTTTGTTGACTGTTCTATTCAAATGCTAGATCTTATTTTTAGTTTCCTTAACTTAAAAATTACTGAGAGAGGGATGTTAAAATCATTTGTTGACTGTTGGACTGTTAATACCTATTTTTAATTTTGGGAATTTGTATTGCATGTGGTTTAAGGCTATATTATTGAAAGCATATGAAATCATTTATAATGACTTTTTTTATCCTTAACAATGCTTTTTGTCATCATTTGTTTTGTTTTGCCTCACCTTCTACTTTGTCTGATATTAATACCTCTACACAATTCAGTTACATTCTGTTTTTATCAGCATCTTTTTACATCCCTTTACTTTGTTTACCTGTGGCAGTATTTAGATGCACCTCTTTAAACAGCATATATATAAATATATTTAAAATTCAAGAAAATATTTAGGTATATGCTGTTTAAAGAGGTACATCTAAATCTATTTCCTTTAGTAGGTTAATTTAATTTGTTCACATTTATTGTAATTACTGATATAGTTAAATTCATTTTGAGTTGTTTTATTCACCATCTTTTTTTCATTTGCTATTTTTTGTGATAACAATTAAGTTTTCTTTATTTCCTTCTTAGCTTTCTACATATTTTGATTCTGTAATGGTTGACCCTATATTTTAAAAATGTGACTTAACAAAATTTATGTTTATCAGTTGTTCTCTTCTCCTTCCAAATAATACAAAGACTGTGAGACTCTTTAACTCTAATTTCTATTTCTCAGCTTACTTGTCATTCTTGTTACTACTATCTATATTTCAGTTCCACCTTTTGAAAATGCATTAATGTTTAGAGGTAAATGCCTATTTATATTTGCTAATATATGTATCTGTTTCTTTTCTCATCATTGTTTGTTACATCCAATGCTCTCCTTTTGCGTTCAGTATCTTTCTCAAGAATAGTTAATTTATTAATAATTCAGGTAGACAGATGATTTATGAAAGGTAGCTAGCTGAGTATAGGATTCTAGGCTGAGTGTTGTTTTTAGCTGGTATAAAATTCTGTATTCAGCAATTTAAAATACATATTTTATTCTGACTGAAAAGTCTACTGTCAGTCTAAGAGCTGTTCCTCCATAAAAATTTTCCTTCTCCTTGGTTGCTTTTAATATTTTCTGCCATTGGTGAGCTGCAGCTTCACTCTCGTGTCTAGATGTGGATTTATTTTTATCTATCAAATTTTTCAATATGAAGTTTATGTCATTCTTCAATTCTAGCAAATTCTAAGTAATTATTGAGGACAATTGCCCAGTGGATATTGCCCATCCCAGCCTTGGGGAACATCTATCACCCTCGAGTTGGAACTCCCACCCTATCCTCCATGCCTCATAATCAGCTTTCAGGGCTGCATTCTGTGCAATGTCCCCAAATTTATATTCCAGTTCACCAATCCTCTCTACAATTATGTCTCATTTGCAGTTTGAACTTTTTCTTATTCAGTGGTTCTATTTAAAACCTAGCATCCCATATGTTCACTTTTGGAAACCGTGTTTGTCAAAGTGCCCTAATCTGTCATTGTGACTTTGGCTATTATTTTAATGTTCTAAACCTTTCTAAAGACCTTATTTAAGTCTCCTTCAGATTTTTCTCTTATCTCACATTCTTAGGACATTAATCCTCTTGTTTGTTTTCAAGGTCTTCTTTGTCTGAGGGGTCCCTGGTTCTGGGTTATGAAAATGTCCCAACAAGGTGGTTGTACATGGGCCTCCGCCAGCTGCCCCAAGCAGTTCACTGGCCCAGAACTGGTTTAATGTTCATTTCTCAGCCTGAGATTCCTGGACTCTGATATAAACTGAGACTGCCCCCTGCATATGCCACACTGCGGATTTCAGTAGCTCTTATGGCACTTTTATTTTTCACCCACAATCTTAAGTAAAGGCAAAGGTTTTGTTTATGTCTGTGATTGCCTATTTGTGCTTCTTGACTATTTTTCTATTTGTTTTAGTTTCTGAGGCTGCTGAAAGCAGATACCATGAAATGGGTTGGCTTAACAATGGAAATTTATTAACTTATAGCTTTGAGCTTGAAAAAAATATCCAAATCAAGTCATTATCAAGGAGATGCTGTCTTTCTGAAGACCAGCTGCTGCTGAGTCTCAGCTCCTCTCCATACGGCCAGGCACAGGGCAGCGTCTGCTGGTCTCTCCCTTCTCTTCCAGGTTTTGTTGCTTTTGGCTTCTTACTTCTGTGGTGTTCTATCCCTCTCCCTCTCTTGCTCTCTCTCCCTTTCCATTCCATTCATAAAGGACTCCACTAATAGATTCAGACCCATTCTGATTCAGCTGGGCCTCACCCTAACTGAAGGAGACTCACCAAAAGGTCCCTCTTACAATGGGTTTACATCCACAGGAGTGGATCAGATTTAAGAACAAGTTTTTTGGGGATACCTGCAGCTTCAAACCACCACACTCTTGGGATACTTTTCCTTTGTAACATTCATCATTTGGTTGGCTGCTCTATGCCAAATTTCCAGGAAGGGCATGTAGAGGTTCCATTGCAAATCTTGTGTGCCTTTGAATATCCTCTGTTTTCATCATGTGTGCCTGACCCCTTGCTTTGTGTAGAATTCTTGGGTCCCCAAGTGAAGCAGGATGGGCCAGGTCCTCCTCAAAGCCCCTTGTGTCCCGCCATTTGCAGTTGTAATCCTCCTTCAGGTCTTAAAGCTGATTGATGTTATGTCCTGCTCAGTCATCAGTCAGACTGGGCAAATGTGGACAAGCCTGGAGTGTGGGAGCCCCACGCAGAGCCGGCTTCACTGAGCAGTTCTGTTCTGAGATCTTTACCACAGAGTCACGCCCCCACCTGCCCCCAGCTGGTGCTCCAGCTGCCTAGCTTGGGAAGCCTGGTCCGTTGCCATGGGAACGGGGTCTGCTTCCCACTGCAGCTGAGAATGCAGCTCATCCAAGGGGTGGGTAGGAAGCCACGGCTCCCCCTGCAGCACCCCAGCCCAGCTGCCTGGCTAGTGGGGTTCTGCTGTGGTTTTTCTTCTCCTCACCCACCCTAACACTGTTCTGCCTTCTCCAGACTCTGGGATGCCTTTTCAACCTCTTGCTCAGTTAAGTCTCATTTGCACAGGATCTCACAGAAATGCCCAGATGTTGGCATAGAGAGGATGCTCTTAGACACAGGGTTTAATTCGTCATTATTCCTTTGGACATTTACTGGAGATTTGGGAGGACAGAGCAGGAGCCAGACACTGTGGACACCTGTGGGACTTCTTCCATCTCACCAGGATGTGTGGGCTTCTGCTTCTTGAACGAAGCATATGGCCAGACTGTGATTTTCCAGCTTTGGTGTGTGTAGAAATTACTGCATCCAATTGTTCAAAATGCAGACCCCAGCACCTCATCTCCAGAGATTCAATAACTGAGAAGTGGTGTTTAGTACACTGTCCCAGGTAATTCTGATGAAGTTCTCAGTATAAAGGAAATGGCACTAGTCAGTGATTCTCAAAGTGTGGCCTCGGGCCAGTCACATTGGCTTCAGTGGGTGTGGTGGTTGAGCTCATGTGTGAACTTGGTCAGTTACAGTATCCCGTTGGTCAAGCAAGCCCTGGCCTGCTGGCTACCATGAGGGTAATTCAGAGATGGATTTCAACATTGGTCAGTTGCTTCATCTACTGCTGATTACATCTACAATCAACAAAGGAGATGCTTTCAGCAATGGGGGAATCTCATCCAATCCATTGGAGGCCCTCAGCAAGAACTAAGGATTTTAGGTTTCAGAAAGAAGAGTTTCTGTCTCAACTTCAGCCAGCCAGCTTCTCCAGGAGAAGTCAGCGTTACCTCCTTGGAGTTTCCAACTTGCAGCTTCTCCTGGGGAATTCAACCCCACCTTCCCTGAGTTTCCAATTTGCAGCCTGCTCTACAGAATTTGGACTTTCCAGTCCTTGTGGTCACATGAGCCAGTTCCTGGTCACTGTACAAGAAGAACCCTGACTAACACGGTGGGGCTGTTGGGAGAGCAAATTAGGAGGCCCCAAGGCAGACCTACTGACGGGAGCTCTGTCCACAAGCCCCTGGGGGTTCCTGATGCACATTCAGGTCTGAGAAGTACTGAGCGGGGGAGGGGGGGGGGACGACACGGAGAAGCCCCAGGTGCTAGAACTGAGCTCTCGGAACAGAGCACCACAATCCCTCTCTGGACCCCGACTTCCCATTTTCCACACGAGGATGGGGGGTGAAATCTCTCTAGCAGCCTTTTGAGGCTTTATCAAAATATTTTGTAATTTATTCCATGTGGTATCATATTTTTTCTTGAAATGAACTGCATCTGGCTGATCTTTGGGTCTATTATTCCAATTACAGAGGTATGCCCTGACACCCAACGGCACAGATTCAGTCAAGCCCACAACGACCTGAACTGCAGGTGTCCACACTCACAAGAACCCCAGGTGGGGACTGCAAGCAAGCCCTCTGCGTAGTCCACTGGCAAATAGCTGTCTCCCTTCCCTTCCCTTCCCTTCCCTTCCCTTTCCTTTCCTCTCTTTTTTTTCATATAAAAAGGATGGATTCCATTGGCATGTGGCTTGCCAGCTCATTTTCTTCATCTGGCTCATTTGATCTTAATTACTAGGGCGAGTTCTTGAATTGCAGCCGCTTGCTGGAAGGAGCATATGGCAGAAGACGCTAAGCACAGGCAGCAGACAATGTGTTACTAAAAGGAGAAGAAATTTCCCTTTACATAAGGAGCCATATGCAGTCCAAATTTACCCCCACTGTATCACTGAAACGTGTGTTTTAAAGCCTCTTTTCCGATGTCTCTCAGGTGCGGCGCACCCGCTCGCATGTTTGACACGGGCCTCCAAGGAGCAGGGCTGGATGCAGAAAGGCCCGTTTCAAGGTCTTCCCGTGAAAGAGCAAAGCGGCGGCGCCCCTCTCCGGCTCTGCGGCAGGAGGAGAAACCCAGCTTTGGCTCCTGGCCTGGTGCCTCTGAGTCCCGCCCCAGGAGAGGCGCAGGTCTCGGGAGCGTCTCCCTGCTGCACCCGAGAGAGCCGCGGAAGGCGGCGGTGCGCCAGCGCGGGGCGGGCTTTTCGCGCCTTTTCTTTACCAGCACACTCCTCCTTTGAAATCTCGGCTTGACAAAGCGCCCTTTCCCCCCACCAGCTCCATCCGCCGCCCCCTCCTCAGCAACAGGCCTCGGAGAGAACCCCCGAGACAGTCTGTGCTGGGATTTTTTATTACAACCGCTCCGTCTCCCCGCCTTCCGCGGGGCTCGGGCTGCGCCGTCTAACTGCTTGGCTCGCGTTTCTGACGTCACGCTCTGTTGCCATGGAGAGCGCCGCCGGTTCAGCAGGGGGCTGCGCTGCCGGAGGAGACTTGCTCCGAGAGGAGCCTTTTGTTGAAGCACAAGCGAGGATTCTGCTCACGGGGTGCCGGGTTCCCAGGTTCCTCTTGGGGAAAGCCTTGCGTTCACCTCCCCGTCGTTCCGAACCACAGCTCTGCAACCCGCGGGCCGAGCAGTCTTCACTGTCTCGTCTCAGTGTTTCCAACTGCAAAATGGGCTGACGATGGCTTACCTGATGGTGCTCACCTGATGGAGGTGCTGTGCCTGCTAAATGAGGTAATTCATTCCAGCACTGGAAAAAAACATGGCACGTAGTAATTACCCAATAAAATAATTTTTATTAGGAAAGGAGAGAAGACAGTCATACACAAGGAGTCTAAAATCAGAAAAGAGATGAAAAACACAATATAGGAAAAGGACAGGAAACAGCAGGTTGAATATTGCTGAAAACAGAATTGAGAAATAGAGTGAAAAGTGATAGAATTCCTTCCAAAACTTAGAGGAAAGGGGAACAAAGAGTAAAATGATAAGTATATCATAATAATCATGAAAAAAAGATGACATAAATCCAAATATATCATATAATAACTATTCTGATGAAAAGAAAATAGCAAATAAAGAAAAAATACTAATCAAGGAAATTATAAAATAAAAAAAATAACTTCTAATCAAGGTTGTGCAGTAATTTTATGTACACACACAACCCAACATCAATGATGAATAAATGATAAAAAGAGAAAAACAAAAAGATCAGATGGAATTCAAAATTTAGGTAAAAATCTAAGTGAATACCATATGGAATAGAAATACTAAGTGGCAAGTAAGTTCTGGGTTAGAAGCGGCTGTGGAAGATGGGAGCTCAGCTCCTGATGAGGAAAGGGGAACAAAAGCATTCCATTTGAGATGGAGGACATCCATTTATTCTTGCAATATTTACCAAGCTTGGCACTGCAGTGAACCAGCTTTTTATTAAGCTTACGTTCTAATGAGCAGCCGACCTCACTGTGGGAGTCACAGGCTGTGTGGGGCTTCTCAGCTGCTGGTTGCATGTGGGAGAGCATTATGACCAGCTGATGGAGGAAGGAAACACTGGGTTGGCTCCATACATGGGTGTAAGCCAAAATGGGCTTGGCTGGGAAAGGTGGTGGGAAGTAAACCCTCCCAGTGGGTGGAGCTCCTGGATGTGAGCTGGATTGATTGCTCACCTATGGTGAAAAGAGAAGTGGCCTGAGATCAGAGCATAGACAGACATATGGTCAGTGGCAAATGGCCTGGCCAGCAGATCTGGGTCTTGGATGGGGAACAAGGAGGTCTGGAGAAGAAGCGTTTGGTCACTCCTAAGGGAGTGGACAACACGTATAAAGATCTTTGACTGCATCTTACCACCTGCCAGAGAGTATCCCATGTAAGGTGTGCCAAACAGCCACAGACTAACCAGCTGACATCAGCCAGCATCTGACACTGCCCGTGCCAGGGCTGGCAAACTGGGCACAGAGACAGATGGCACAAATGTAGATTATCTACGGGCCCAGCAGCATGGGCTTCCATGAGGGACAGAACCATGTCACAGCAGAGGAGGTGCATGAGCTCGTGTGCAACCATGGCATCCACTGGTCATGTCACATCCCACATGGCCCGGAAGCTGTTGTCCTATAGAACGACGGGATGGTCTGTTGAGAGCCCAGCGAAGGGGTCATCTCACAGACAGGACCCTGCTCAGAGGGCACCATCCTCTGGGATTCAGGATCCACTCTAATTCAATTACCGTCTCATGATTCCAGGCCCTAGGAGGTGGAAAGCAGGGGTCCAGGTACAAAAGGGTGGAACTAAAGGCTGCCCTGTTTGTCACCACCTCCAGCAACCCACATGAGACTTTGGCTTCCCATCTGTGATCACTGGATCTGAAGGTTCAGAAGTCCTGATGCCCAGAAGGGGCAAGTTAGGGTCCTCACTGAGCTTTAAGCTATATCAGCTACCTGGGCGTTTTGGGTTTCTCATGCCAAGGCACATCTTGGCAGAGATAACTGACTGGTGTCATTGGAAGATCTAAGGCAGAGATTGAACAAAATAAGAGAGAAAGGAGTCCAAATGCATCAATAATAACTGTAACCATCAATGGACTAAATTCATCTACTTAAAGAGAGAGAGATCCCAAAGAGATACACCTAAAAGAAAACCACAACAAAAACTTTAAAATAAATTAATAAAAATTGATAGTCCAGAGTCTTCGGGGTGGGCTCAGCGGCGCAGGCCGGGCTGCGCGGAGACCTGGGCCGTCAGCAGCGGCGGCTCTAGGGAGGCCGCGGCACCATGGGGGGCGGTAGGAGGGTGCCCGCAGGTGAGGCGAGCGGCGGCGGTCACCGGGCCGCGGTGCCGGCCGGCGGGGCCCGGGGGTGGGGAGGCCCGGGGCGGGGATCGTCCCGGGCAGCGCGGGACCGCGGGAGGGGGCTCGCAGGCCCTCGGGGTGCAGGAGGCCGGGGTCGCCGCGAGGAGCCGCCGCCGGCCGCTGGGCCCCGTCTCCGGGCCGCTCGACGACGACGCTTCCGCGGGGGCCCCGCCTGAGGAGGACGCGGCGGCGGCGCCGGCGAGGCCGCGGGAGGCCGCGGAGGATGGAGGAGCGGAAGGAGGAGGGCGAGGCCGAGATCCAGGAGCACGGGCCGGAGCACTGGTTCTCCAAGTGGGAGCGGCAGTGTCTGGCCGAGGCCGCGCAGGACGAGCAGCTGCCCCCCGAGCTGCAGGAGGAGGCGGCGGCCGCCGCGCAGCCCGAGCACAAGCAGCAGAAGCTGTGGCACCTTTTCCAGAACTCGGCCACCGCCGTGGTCCAGCTCTACAAAGACCGAGTGTGTCAGCAGCCAGGACTTTCTCTCTGGGTCCCCTTCCAAAACGCAGCCACCGCGGTCACCAATCTCTATAAAGAAAGCGTGGATACTCATCAGCGAAGTTTTGATATTGGAATTCAGATTGGCTATCAGCGACGCAATAAGGATGTATTGGCTTGGGTTAAAAAGCGTAGAAGAACTATACGTAGAGAGGATTTGATCAGCTTCCTGTGTGGAAAAGTTCCTCCGCCTCGAAACTCTAGAGCTCCCCCAAGACTGACTGTAGTGTCCCCTAACCGAGCTACTTCAACGGAAACTAGCTCATCTGTAGAGACTGATTTGCAACCCTTCCGGGAAGCCATAGCTCTGCATGGTAAAGCCGTTTAAACATATTTCTTTGGAAAAAGGGTTAAGAGTGTGCCTGTGGACCCATTTTCACATTTAGAGTTAGATCCAGATAATACTGTCTGTTTTTTGTCCATTATAGTGAACACACTTGCTCCAGAAATGTTTAAATAGAATGTAAGTGAGCACTTAAATGGACAATTTTTGGACTGTCGGCTAGCCCATCCTAAATATTATGTTTTTAAGAAAGTTAGAGGTTATTGGTGTTACACTTAACAGAATCCTTCTGCAACATTGATTAGAATTTATTGCTTTGCATTTATATATTCTACATGTTTTCTTACTCATTTCTGAGTTAAAGAGGATGCTCTTGTGTCTTAAGAATTCTGTTACATTTATAATTGTTGGGAGCCTGGTCGGTGACCAGGCAGGTACGAATTGGGTTCGTTCTCATGGGAACTCCCTTGAGGCCCTTAGTGATAAATGTGCCTTTCGAGGGTGAGCGTTGATGACCTCAGTAGGTGTGCATAGAGGTAAGAAGAATCTTTATGCCTATTGCTTTATGCCTATTGTCCCTTAGATCTTAGAGATTTGAGTATAAACTGGAGAAGCCTGGGGAATGGAGTCAGTGATAAGTCTCTTATCGCTTGTTGCTCTCTAATGTAGACTTCCAAAGAGGACTGGGAGCATTACCTTCTGTATGACAACTTGCAAACTGAGGGAAGCATAATAAACAACGGTGAAATAAGACTTGGTTGAAACCAAGAAGAAAACATGGATTGCAAGTGACCACCCAGATAGAAACAATCAGTGTGTTAGGCCTGAGCCCTGTTAAAGGTTGACATTTGTGGGGCATAGTCTGTAGGTCTAAAACAAAATAACCTGGTTATCAAAGCAGTGGGGTGTATATATACAAATGGCTTCTAGATCATTGAAGCTTTACCCCTTACAAAGGTTCTTATTCTCTTTGGCAAACCTTGATTCCTAAAACCCCAATCAGAATATGGGGTTAGAAAAAGTGATTTTTTTTTCCTGACTTGTGGCAAATTGAAACAAACAAAAACCTTTTATTGCAAGAAAGTCCACAATATATGGATATTGTATTCAAGACTGAACACTGTTTATAGAGTGGAACAATTATGCCATCACAACTTTTGAAACTCCTGCCAAAAAGAGGGTAACCTGTTCCTATTGGATTACAGTTTCATTGATATCTAACATAAGCTTGGAAAAACCTTTATTGGAAGTGTACATAGTTGTAGATTAATTTTAGTGCATGGCAGAATTTGATGTAGTTCTCTCTCCTTATGCATCCTGAATTTCTTTATCATCAAGTGGATTTTGATTCATTCCATATTTAAAGTAGCATTTTCTGTATTATATTATTATACTTTAGAAGGTAGTTTCAAGAAATAAAAAAGTCCAGCATGTTATAAATTTTATTGCGGTAGTATACATAGTAAAAAGGGCAAGCCACCTGCCCCAAACCTTTACCCTGTCCCTCAACCCCCATCTCATTTTTCTTAAATGGCTTAAACAGTAAACATTTATTCCACAGTTTCTGTGGGTCAGGAATTGTGGAGCAGTTTAGCTGGGTGGCTCAGGGTTTCCTATGAGGTTGAGGTATCTCGAGATACTAACTGGGCCTCCAGTCACCTAAAGGCTTGACTAGGACCGAAGAACCCATTTCCACTCTGCCTCACTCACATGGCTGTGGGCAGAAGGCCTCATTTCCTCTCCATGCAGAGCTCTCCACAGGGCTCTTGAGTGTCCTCCCAGAGCTAGTGATTCTGGAGAGAAAGCTGCGAGAAAGCCCAGTGCCTTTCCTGCCGTCCTGTTAGAAGTTCCGTCTGGGAGAGTTAGACTCCTTTTGAAGAGGAGTGTCACATTGTGCATATATTTGAAAACCCAGGACAGACTCTACTCTGGCCACAATATAGTAGATTCTCAGTAAATGCTTGTTGAGTGTTGCAGTCTGCATCTTTCTGAAGTAACAGAACTGATGGTAGCTATTTAACAAGAAAATGTGTTTTACGAAATTATTTGGAAATTAGGATGTAAGAGATTAATACACCAAAGCAATTTCTTAATTGCTTTTGAAATAGATTATTTCAAAGTATGACAGTTAGAAGCACTTTCGTATCTGTTCAATTTTTTCCATTAGTTTCCTGATTGATTAAATACTAATTTCTTGGAAAATTTGAAAATTTCAGAAAAGTAGCAAAATCAGTATCCTGTTATCCCACTATACAGAGATAACTGCAGTTTTAAATGGTGCGTTTTCATCTAGTCTTTTTCTTTCAATGTATAAATATAAAATTATTTCATAGTTGAGATCATACTGCTTATATGGTACTGTATCTTGCTTTTTTCATTTTAACTTGAACGTCGTGAGCATTTTTCCCATGGCATTAAAAACTGTCTTTGAAAAATTGAAAGCATTTTGGGCTGTCAGCATAACTGAAAATGTTTTCTTGGTGTGACACATGTATCTTTGTAATTGGTTTGATTTAGTGTGCTTTACTTCAATAAAAATTCAGTATTATAATTTAAAAAAAAAAAAAAAATTGATAGTCCAGTACTATCATTCCAGACAGTTCAGTGATCTAAATCTTCTGAAAAGATGTCGAACCCCCCGCAAAAAAAAAAAAACCACAAAATACTAAATGAAATATGACAAATACTTAAAATTGCTGCATTCTCAATAGCATAAGGAAAAATTGCAAGGATTAAAAAAACTAGATTTATCAAACCAAAGTGATAAAGAATCTTTGAAATCAATAATGCTGCAAGAGAAAATACCAAAATAAAAATATGTATTTCAGAGATTAGTGAGCAATGAAACAAGAGTTGTGGTATTGGGTACTTGCAAGGTGGGCAAGTGATCTTGAGACCCCTGCATGAAGTTAACTTTGAAAGTGTTTCACCTTCAGTAAAGAAGTTTGACCAAGAAAACAAACCCACCTTTTTCTAAACAACAGGAAAATCTGCCTCTGACATAGAGACAGACTAAAGGGGAGTTTCCTCTGAGAAGCTAAAACCACAGGCTGCTCTCACATGGGTCTAGGTCCAAATGTATACTTCCCACAAGTTGTGGGAAACCCCAACCAGAGGAATTAAATCAACTTTCGGAAATCAATATAATTTGTCATTTTAACAGACTGAAAATGATTATCTCAATACATACAGGAAATACCTTTGACAAAATCCAAATATTTCATGAAAAAAAGAAAACTCTCAGCAACTAGGAATAGAAGAAAATTTACTTTACTTGCTAAGCAGGATTTCAAATCCAAAAAAAATCTACATCTAATATCATTCTTAATGGTAAAAAATTGGGTGTTTTCCTTTAATATGAGAACAAGGCAAGGATGTTCTCTTTTACCACTCCTATTCAACATTGTACTAGAAGTACTAGCCTATGCAATAAGACATGAAAAAGGCATCCATATTGGAAAGGAAGAAATTAAATTGTCTTTTTTCACATATGATATGATATTCTATGGGGAAAATCCAAAAGAATCTACAGAAAAGCATTTAGAACTAATAAATTATTCAGCAAGGTCTCAGGATACAAAGTCAATATTCAAAATCTATTGTAATTCTATACACTGGCAATGAACAAATGCAATTTGAAAATTTTTTTTTAAAAAGTACCATTTAAATAGCACACCTGAAATAAGATTAATATCTTATATAACAAAATCTAACAAAATATAACAAAACCTGTGCAAGACATGTATGCTGAAAGATTAAAAAAAATGCTAATGAAGGAAAATAAAGAATACCTAAATAAACAAAGAGATATAACATGTTCATGATATGGAAGACAATCTTTTTAAGAAGTAAAGTCTCCCCAAATTGATCTATAGATTCAAGTAAGGTTTTTTGTAGATAGCAATATGATTCCCAAATTTATATGAAAAGGAAAAAGAATATCCAGAACAGTTTGTTAAAGTAAGGACAAAGTTGGAGGACTTATGCTAACTGATTTCAAAACTTACTATAAAGATATAGCAGTCAGGACATTGTTGTATTGGCAAGTGAATAGACATGTAGCTTAGTGAAGCATAGTAGAGAGTCCAGAAATCTACCCACACAACTGTGGTCAACTGATTTTTGACAAATGTATAAAAACAATTTAGTGAAGACTGTGCTTTCAACAAAAGATACCAGAAAAACTGGACTTTCACAGGCAAAACAATGAACCTCCACCCAAACCTTCTACAACAATTAACTTAAAATTCACCTAAATGTAAAACATTAAAACTGTAAAACTTCAGGAAAATTGTAAAATCTTTGTGACCTTGGGTTTGGCAAACCGTTTTTAGATACAACATGAAAAGCATGTTCTATAAGAAAAAAATGATAACTTGGATTTCTTTAAAATTAAGAACTTTTTCTCAGTGTTAAGAGAAGGACAAGACAAACCCTAGACTAGAATAAAATATTTGCAACTCACATTTTTGAGAAAAGACTTGTAGTGAGAATACATAACGAATAGTCAAAACTCAACTATAAGGAAACAATGCAATTTTTTTTAGTGACAACTTCTGCTACCAGCCAAAATAGGGACCAGTTTACCACCCCAACTCAAACAAACAAAACAATGCCACATCCATGCAGTAACAGGGTGCTCGGGCTGCCCCAGCTCGCTGCTTCTAGGATTTCCAGGCAGTTGTGCTGGGAAGAAAGGGTGGAGCCTGCAGCTCCCTGGCTTGAGAAGGTGGAGTTCAGGTCCAGGGAGAGCAAGGTGGCAGGGGCTGGGGCTTGCAGGACAGCACCGGAGGTGGGGAGCTAGGCAGAGGAGGACCCCGGAGGTCTGTGGGGCCCTCCCGTGCTCTGCAGAGTGCATGTGTGGATGCAAACTCCCTGGGGCTGGTGAAGAACCCAACACTAAGCACCACTCTCATCCCACCTAAGACCATTTCAAAGCAACTTTTTAAAAGGGTGACTTTTCCAAGTAACCTAACTGTGTCTCAGAACAAAGTTCAGGAATATCTGTAGGAATACAGAAATATCAGCACTCAGCAAGATAAAATTCTCAATGTTCAGCATGCAATCAAAGATTATCAAGCATTAAAAGAAGCAAGAAAATATAACCTGCAATAAGGAGAAAAAAATCAATAAATAGAAACATACCCAAAACTGATGCAGATGTTGGAATTATCAAACAAAGACATTAAAACACTGTAACTATATTCCATATGTTCAAAGAAGAAAAAAGCGCATAATAAAAGTATTAAAAATATACAGGCATAAGCATATATACAGCAGACATGGTAAAGATAATAACATATCATAAAAAACAGTATATGAAAAATACTTGAAAACCTAGACAAATAAATTTATAGAAAAATATAACTTACCAAAACTGAATCAAGAAGACCCCAATCCCATTTTGCCCACTACGTCCTAGCGGTTAAATGTGAAGACTCTGGCAAGATTCCCTGGGCTTGAATCCCAGCTCCACAACCAAGGTCGGTGTGACCTTGCATGAGCCACCTGAAATTTCTGAGCCTTGGTCTTCCCTTATAAAATGGGCCCCTGTGGTGGGTCCAACCGCGAACCCCAGCAACAGGTGGGTTTCTGGCCTCAATCCATGCACCTGTGGGTATGGACTCATTTGTAAACAGGGTCCTTTGAAGATGCTCTCAGTTAAGGTGCAGCCACATTGAGTAGGTCCAGATCTGCACTCCTGGAGGCCTCATAAAGACAGGAAATTGAGACATTCAGAGAAGTCACAGGAAAAGAGAAGTGCAGACGCGAGAGCGCCACGCACGGGAGGTGGAGGTGCAGCCAGGCAGCCCCGGACAGACAGTGGCACCGGCAAACTGTGGGCCTCTGGGAGAAGGTGAGTCCCGCTGCTCCTTTTATTCTGGTCTTGCCGCCCCACAAACCATGAGACAGTAAGTTCTTGTTGAGCCAGC
The DNA here is from genome assembly GCF_015220235.1 of Choloepus didactylus. NCBI lineage: Eukaryota > Metazoa > Chordata > Mammalia > Pilosa > Megalonychidae > Choloepus > Choloepus didactylus. The sequence goes on from NC_051311.1 coordinate 1,027,346, forward strand.
CCCGGTGGGATACTTGTCCCAGCAGCCCTGGAAAACTACGACACTGCCCAGAGTTATTCTGGAGGCTGCAAGAGGTCAACCCCTTAGTGGGTGCCCAGCACCCAGGAGGAGCCACGTGGGGTGAGCTTTTCAGTAACATTAACACTGAAGGGGCCCAAACCTCGTTACAGGAATCTCCACTTCATGTACGAAACCCAGGGAAGCTCCCACACCTGCACCCAGATGACAGGTGAACGGATATTCATTGCAGCATTATTTACATTTGCAACCACTTGAAAACTAGGTAAACTTCCATCAACAGGATAATGAATAAATTAATTGTGATATACTTACATGATAGAATGAGGCAGAGAATTAAAATGAATAAAAGTATAGCTACCACCATAGAAAAGTTTCAAAAACCTAAGATGGACTGGAAAAGTAAGTTTCAGAAAATTATGTACAATATGATTCTATATGTTTTTAAAGTTAAAATATGCAAAAAAATAACATTGTTTTTAACTCATGTATATATAGTATAACAATATTTATAAGAAGGATGGACACTAAAATCGGAATAGTATTTGCATTTGAGTTTAAAATGGGAATGGGATAGTGGAAGGATGCCCAAGAAATGCCATTATATCTGTACATTTTAGTCTATTACATGGTACATAAGGCAAAATATTATGATTTACTAAAATTGGGTGGTAGATACAGGAGTATACATTATAAGATTTTATTCTCTCTTTCATGTATTTTAAATATTTCATAATAACAAAGATATTCTCAGGGGAAGGAACACTTGAGCATTAAAAGTGAAAGGGGTCATGAGGTACAGACAAAAGTAATGAGAGGAGACCAACAGCTAGACATATCTTGATAAATTTTTGAATTTTAAGGAAAATGAAAAAAGATTAAAACCATCCAGGAAGAAAAAATAAGCTATCTATGAAGGGAAAAATCTTATGGGACCCTAAACATCTTAACAACACTAGATGGCAAAAATCATAGCGCAAAGCCTGCAGAGTTTTAAAAGGAGACTGAGTACAAGAATCCCATGCCCAGATTACTTGTTGAGTATGTGTGAAAGCAACAAGGATATTTTTAGTTACTCAAGGGTTCAGAAATTATACCAGCATGAAGTCTTCCTGAAATATCTAGTCAAACATATTTCAGCTGACCAGGAGATCAATCCACATTAAAAATCTGTAAGTTATTGTAGAAAATAATGGAAAATGAACAATGTAACCTCTAAACCATAAAGTTAAATCCAAATAATTATGAATAAGACTTACACAATGTCCTTTATAAAATCTGAAAAGTAGATTCGTATTCCCAAATTTTATAATATTATAGATCTAAGCTCACAGTGTGAATCAAGAAAGTATAAAAATGGAAGGAGAGGAGACATACAGGAAAGTTTCCCATATAGCAGGGAAAAGGAGATACTATTTGGGGGCAGTGTAGTATCTTTTGATTTCCAATTCTCAGTAAATAGAAAAGATTTAAAATATAACTAGGACTTCTGGTTTCGGCTCCAATATGTAAAGAGCTTGGATGTCATCACTCTTGTCCTTATAACAACAAAAAGTTAGGTAAACTAAAAATCAAAGGCTTTCCTTGGACCCCCTAGAGAACTGAGTTTGCAGGAAATCTGGAGTCAGAGCTGAGATCTGCTGACATTGGGTGGAAGCCACTGGAGCCATAAACTGGAGGAACAGCTAACTGGTGATTTTGGTGAACAGCTGGATGATGAGGGTGAAAAGTTCCTGGAGGCTTCAGTCTTTGAGGACCCCCACATTTTCCTAGGATTTATTTCCAGTAACCCAAACAGATTCCATGGTGAAGATCCAAGGAAGAGCTTCTCGTGGCCCTGAGAGGGGAAGGGAGGGGTATCCTTGTGCAATGTGTCCAGAGCTTTCTTCAACACAGAGGGCCCTCTCCAGAGCCTTGCCCAGGAGCCACAGGGGGTATTCCTCTCACCAGGTCCTGTGGTCTTTGTCTCACCCGAGAGAGGGACGGGAAGCCAATAAAAAGGAGGACTCATGAGAGCCACAGGCCAGAGACTGGCCCACAAGATGCTGAGGCTTGCCTAGAAGACTGTAGCATGCTCTTCCTCCCCACAGTTTATGACCACAGCACTGGAACTCACACAGACATGCACACACACACACAAAAATGGGGGATTGCAGCTAAAAGTGCTGCAGGTCACAGACTCTCTCTTTGTGATGACAAAGCCAAGAGGGGAAAACAAGGGCCCTGGAGGAACTGGAAACTTCTGGCACATACAGCTGCATCAAACATAAACATAGCCAACTCCTAGGCAGATTAACATAAATTCACACTTGAGACCTACATACCCCAGTTCTTATTACCTGGCTTTTAATAAAAAATTATAAAACATGCCAAATGGCAAGAGAAAACACAGTCTGAAGAGACAAAACAAGAATCAGAATCAGACTCAGATATGCCCTGGTTTAGGAACCACCAGACTGAAAAGGTAAGTAACATGATTCATGTGTTAGGGGCTCTAATGGAAAAAGTAGCCAATAGCCAAGAACATGTGGGTAAAGTAAGCAGAGAGAAGAACATTCTATCAAAAAGAAATGTCACAAGTCAAAACCACTCAGCCAGAGAGGAAGGATACTTTGATCATTGCATCAATAGATGACACAGCTGAGGAAAGAATCAGTGAGCTTGAAGATCAGTCAATAGAAACTTTCAAAACTGAAATGCAAAGGAAAAGGATTGAAAATAATACAGCAGAATATTAAAAAACTATGGGACAATTTCAAAAAATGTAACATATGCATAATTGGAATAACAGAAGGAGAAGAGAGAATAGAGCAGAAGAAATAGTTTCAGTGACAACGGCTGAGAACTTCTCCGCAATTAATGATAGACAACAAACCACAGATCCAGGGAGCTCAGAGAACACCAAGCAGAAGAAACACACAAACAAAAGGAAAAAAATAACTATACCTAGATATATTATATTCAAACTGCCTAAAACCAAAGTGAAAAAGGAAACCTTGGAAGAAACAAGAGGGAAAAATACCTTATTTATGGAGGAACAAGCATTATAATTGCACCATGCTTCTTATCAGAGATCATGAAGGAAAGAAGAAAATGTAGTGAAATGTTAAAAGTGTTGGGGGGAAAAAACACCAAATAAACTTTTAGCAAAATTATCCTTCAACAGTGAAGGAGAGGAAGACGGCAGAGCAGGAAGCTCCAGGAACCCGTCCTTTCACCAAAATGACTGTTGAGCTGGCAGGAACTGTCTGAACCAATGACTTTGAAACTTTGGAATCTAGTGGGACACTGTGCAGCATCCAGGGGAGAGCTGGTGGGACAAGCTGGTAAATTGCAGTGAATATCAGTGAATTCCACCTCCTGCAGCAGCTCTACCCCCCAACCCCCAGAAACAAAGAGGCAGCAGTGGGGCTGGCAGCCCAGGGTCCTGGTGCAGCTTGCTGGTGCCAGGTGGGCTGTGAGGACCTGGGCCTCCGGAATCCATGGGTGTGGATTCTGATAGCTGATCACCAGTTTTGATCAGCTATTCTAGATAACTGAGGGTGGACAGATGCTGGGTCTGAGGGTGGCCATTGTCCCAACCCCCTCAGGCAAAAGCAGCAGAGGAGGCCCACAGAAGGGGAGTACTTTTTGTTTTATCTTTTCTCTTTTCATTCCCTGTTCTGGAGCAAAAATATTTTGGAAAATTCACAAACTGATGGCTCTATCCCTCAACAACAACAGCAACATCAAAACTGGCAATCCATGGTATATAAAAGCATTATACAAGATAATCATGTGGGATTTATTGCAGGAATGAAAGGATACTTCAACATAAGAAACTGAATCAATGAAATCCACCACATTCATAGAATGAAGGGAAAGAATGATCATCTCAATTGATGCAGAAAAGGTGTTTGACAAAATCAAACATCTTTTCATGACAAAAACACTCAGAAAACTAAGAATAAAAACTAATTTTCTCAATATGATAAAGACATTTATGAAAAACCCATGGAAAATATCATACTTAATGGTGAAAGACTGAAATCTTTTATCCTAAATCAGGAATGAGACAAGGATGCCTGCTGTCACCAGTGTTATTCAACATTGTGCTAGAAGTTCTAGCTGATACAATTAAGAAAGAAAAAGAAATAAAACATCCAAATGGCAAAGGAAGAAGAAAATGTAACCCTATTTGCAGATAGCATGACCCTATATGTAGAAAATCCAAAAGAATTACAAGAAAGCTAATAGAAATATAAATAAATTCAGCAAAGTTGCAGGGTACAAGTTAACACCCAAAAATCAGTTGTGTTTCTATAAACCAGGAATGAACAATCTGCAAAGAAAATTAAGAAAACAATTCCATTTACAATGGCATCTAAAAGAATACAATACCTAGGAATAAATTTAACCAAGGAGGTGAAAGACTTGTACACGGAAAATTATAACACATAGCTGAAATAAATTAAAGACCTAAATAAATGGCAAGAGCTCTCATGTTCACTGATTGGAAAACTTAATATTGTTAAGATGTCAATATTGCTCAAAGAGATCTACAAATTCAATGCAACCCATATCAAATCCCAGCAGCCTTTGTGGCAGAAATGGAAAAGATGATCCTCAAATTCATATGTAGTACTGAGGTGCTAAGTGCAAGAAGTGGGGAAAGAATAGTCTCTTCAACAAATACTGTTGGGAAAACTGGATATCTGCATGCAAAATAATGAATTTAGATTCCTACATCACAGTATATTTAAAAATTAACTCAAAATGGATGAAGGAGAATGCAGGGGCAGGGTGGTGAGGTCTGGGTTGTAGTTATTCCTCTGGGGCAGTTGGTAGAAGACCAGGAACTGTGTGGACCTCACACCGCAGAGGAATTTGAGATTGGACAAACTTCATACAACACTCATGAATGTGTGAAACAGCTGAGATCAGTGAAATCTGTAAGTTCTCCTGGCCAGGGATGCCATGTCCCTCCCTGCCAGGCATAATCCCAAGGGAGGAGGGGCCATCTGTGCCAGGAACCAGGAGGGAGAATGAAAGCTGCAACCATAAACTGAGAGCAGACACTGGAAAATCTGGGAGCAGTCAGCCCAGCAGAGAGGAGACAGAGCTAGCAAAACAGCAAAAATAGTAGAATACAAAATAAAAACAGAGACTTTATGAAATCAGGTGAACATAATACAGAGAAGGGCAGGGCTCAAACAGAATCAGACACTTATGCAAATCCAGGGAGGAAGAGCCCTTGTCTGAAAAGCCAACTTCTCTGCTTTTTTCATTGCTCCTTAATTGCCCTCAACCCCTGGTCTTTAGCATTTCAATAGCCTATTAGATCTGCAAAGATTGTAAATAGTCCATACTGGACCCTTCCTTTTTTTTTTTTTTTTTTTTTTTCCCCTAAAACAATTACTCTAAGAAACCCACTACAGAAAGCCTCAAAAGCTTGCAATTTAGGCCAAGGCAAGAGCAGAGCTAAGAAAGCTCTGAGAGACAAAGCAAGAAGTCTAGTGGTGGAGAAAGTTCGCTAAGCACCATAACTTCCCAGCCCTTTTGAGAGCTGAGATCCCAGGGTTTGGAATTCGTTAACTAGCTTCAGTCAGCCACACCCCCAACAGGGTCAGGGTCACCTGGAGAACTAAAGGCTCCCACCTCCTCACACTGGTGGCGACCTGGGGGCTGGCAAGCGCCACCTGCTGGACAACATGGGGGAAGCACAGAGTCTAAAGGCCTCACAGGAGGGTCTCATTTTCAAGGAAACTCCATACTCTCCTCCCAAGACCTGGGCCTCTCTGGACTAGGAAACCCTGACTGGGGCTGACAATACCTGAAGAGATCACCTCACAAAAATGCTGCATAGAGGCAGGGCAAGAAACAGAAGAACAAGAGGTGAAAAACTGATCAACTAAACAGAATCTAAACTAAACGTCTAGAATAAGATGAACTAAACACCAAAGGTTAGAGAAAAAAGCCAACCAACAAGAAAATCCTAGGTAAAAGAGTGAAAACAAGCTCCAGAACAAACTAATCAAGAAAGTCAGATGCCTAGAGAGCTTGAGATAATGAGCCATACTAGGAAACATGAAAATATGGGCCAGCCAAAGGAACAAACTAATAGTTCAACTGAGATTCAGGAGTTGAAGCAAATATTCTTAAATCAATTCAATAAGCTGAAGGAAGAACTAATTGGAGATATTCAAACAAATCTAAATCAATTCAAAAATCAAGTCAATGAACTGAGGGAAAACATAGCAAAAGAGATGAAAAATATAAGAAGGACACTGGACGACCATAAGGAAGAATTCATAAACTTGAAATAAACAAATGACAGAACTTATGGGAATGAAGGGCATAATGGAGGAGATGAAAAAGACAATGGAGGGATACAACAGTAGATTTCAACAAGCAGAAGAAAGGATAAGTGAATTGGAAGACCAGACATCTGAAATCACACACATGAAAGAATAGATGGTGAAAAGAATAGAAAAATACGCACAGGGTCTTAGGAAGCTGAGTGACAACATGAAATGCACAAATATACATGTTATGGGTATCCTAGAGGGAGAAGAGAGAGGGAGAGGGGCAGAAAGAATAATAGAAGAAATAATCACTCTAAATTTGCCAACGCTTATGAAAGACAGAAAATTAGAGATTCAAGAAGTACAGTGCACCCCAAACAGAATAGACCCCTATAGATCTACTGCAAGACACCTACTGATCAGATTATCCAATGTCAAAGGCAAAGAGAGAATTCTGAAAGCAGCAAGAGAAATGCAATCCATCACATACAAGGGAAGCTTGATAAGACTATGCACAGATTTCTCCGTGGAAACCATGGAGGTGAGAAGAAAGTGGTATGATATATTTAACATACTGAAAGAGAAGAACTGCCAACCAAGAATTCTATATCCAGCAAAACTGTCCTTCAAAAGTGAGGGAGAGATTAAAATATTTTCAGACAAACAGACACTGAGAGAGTTCATGAATACAAGACTGGCACTACAGGAAACACTAAAGGGAGTGCTACAATCTGATAGGAAAAGACAGGAGAAAGAGGTTTGGAGAAGAATGTAGAAATGAAGATTATCAGGAAGGATAAAAAGAGAGAGAGGAAAAAATAAGACATGACATATAAAATCCAAAAGACAAAATGGTAGAAGAAAGTACTGCCCTTACAGTAATAACACTAAATGTTAATGGATGAAACTCCCCAATAAAAAGACACAGACTGGCAGAATAGATTAAAAAAGAGGACCCATCTATATGCTGTCTACAAGAAATTCAGCTTAGACACAAGGACAAAAATAAGCTGAAAGTGAAAGATTGGAAAAAGATATTTTATGCAAACAGCAACCAGAAAAAAGCGGGAGTAGCTATGTCAATATCAGACAAAGTAGACTTCAAAAGTGAAACAGTTAAAAGAGACAAAGAAAGACACTAAATAGTAATAAAAGGGTCAATTTATCAAGAAAACATAACAATCATAAATATTTATGCACCAAGCCAGAGTACCCCAAAATTCATGAGGCAGAACACTGAAAGAAGTAAACAACTCCACAATAATAGTTGGAGACTTGAATACACTGCTGTCATCAATGGATAGAACATCTAGACAGAGTATCAACAAGGAAACAGAGATGTTGAATTGTATGGTAAATCAACTAGACTTGACAGATATTTATAGAACACTACAACTCACAACAGCAGGATACACATTCTTCTCGAGTGCTCATGGGACATTTTCTAGGATAGACCACATGCTGTGTCACAAAGCAAGTTTCAACAAATTTACAAATATTGATATTATAAAAAACACTATCTCAGATCATAATGGAATGAAGTTGGAAATAAATAACAGGCAGAAGATTGAAAAATTCACAAATATATGGAGACTAAACAACACACTTAGAGAACCAGTCGGTAAAGGAAGAAATTACAGGAGAAATTAGTAAATACCTTGAGGCAAATGACAATGAAAACACAACATATCAAAACTTATGGGATGCAGCAAAGGCAGTGCTGAGAGGGTAAATTGTTGCCTTAAATGCCTATATTAAAAGAGAAGAGAGAGCAAAAATTGAGGAATTAACTGTCCACCTGGAAGAACTAGAGAAGGAACGGCAAATGAACCCCATAGCAAACAGAAGGAAAGAAATAACAAAAACCAGAGCAGAAATAAATGAAACTGAGAACAGGAAAACAATAGAGAGAATCAACAAAACCAGAAGCTGATTTTTTGAGAAAATCAACAAAATTTATGGACCCCTAGCTAGGCTAACAAAAAAAAAAAAAAAAAAAAAAAAAAAAAAAAGAAAAAGAAAAGAGAGAGAGAGAGAGCAGATGCAAATAAATGCAATCAGAAACAGGAAAGGAAGCATTACTACTGACCCTGCAGAAATAAAGGAGATAATGAGAAGGTACTGTCAGCAACTATACACTAATAAACTGGACAACTTACACAAAATGGACAACTTCCTAGAAAATCATCAACAACCAACCTTGACCCAAGAAGAAATAGGACCTCAACAAACCAATCACAAGCAAAGAGATCGAGTCACATAAAAAAGCTCTTGAAAAAGAAAAGCCCAGGACCAGATGGCTTCACGTGTGAACTCTACCAAGCATTCAAGAAAGAATTAGTACCAATCATGCTCAAACTCTTCAAAATTTGAAAAGGAAGGAAAACTACCCGACCCATTAAATGAAGCCAACATCATCCTAATACCAAAATCAGACAGAGATACTACAAAAACAAAATTATAGACCAATCTCTTTAATGAATATAGATGTAAAAATCCTCAACAAAATACTCTCAAATCGAATCCAGCAGCACATTGAAAGAATTATATACCACAACCAAGTGGGGTTTATTCCAGGTATGCAAGGCTGGTTCAACATAAGAAAATCAATTAATGTAATACACCACTTCAATAAATCAAAGGAAAAGAACCAGATGATCATCTCAATCAATGCAGAAAAGGCATTTGACAAAATTCAACATCCTCTCTTGATGAAAACATTTCAAAGGATATGAATAGAAGGCAATTTTCTCAAGATGATAAAGGCAATATATGAAAAACCCACAACTAACATCATACTCAATGGGGAGAGACTGAAAGCTTTCCTTCTAAGATCTGGAATAAGACAGGGATGCCCACTATCACAATTGTTATTCAACATTGTGCTGGAAGTTCTAGCTAGAGGAATCAGGCAAGAAAAAGATATAAAAGGCATCCAATTGGAGAGGAAGAAGTAAAACTTTCATTTTTGCAGATGACATGATTCTATATGTAGAAAATCCAGAAAAATCTGCAGCAAAGCTATTAGAGATAATCAATGAATACAGTAAGTGGCAGGCTACAAGATCAACATGCAAAAATCTGTAGTTTTCTTATACACAAGTAATGTGCAACAAGAGGAAGAAATCAAGAAAAAAATTCCATTTACAACAGCAACCAAAAGAATCAAGTATTTAAGAATAAACTTAACAAAGGCCACAAAAAACCTATACAAAGAAAATTACAAGTAACTGCTAAAAGAAATCAAACAGGACCTAAAAAAATTGAAGAACATACCATGTTCATGGATTGGAAGACTAAATATAATTAAGATGTCAACCCTACCTACACTGATTTATAGATTCAAAGCAATACTAATTAAAATCCCAACAACTTAATTTGCAGAAATAGAAAAACCAATAACCAAATTTATTTGGAAGGGCAAGGTGCCCTGAATAGCCAAAAATATCTTCAGAAGGAGGAATGAAGTGGGAGGTCTCACACTACCTGACTTTGAAGCATATTACAAAGCTACAGTGCTCAAAATGGCACAGTACTGGTATAAGCACAGAGATACTGACCAATGGAATCAAACTGAGTTTTCAGAAATAGACTCTCGCATCTATGGACAATTGATCTTTGATAAGACAGTCAAGCCAAAGCAACTGGGACAGAGCAGCCTCTTCAACAAATGGTGTTTGGAGAACTGGATATCCATTTCCAAAAGAATGAAAGAGGACCCCTATCTCACACGTTATACAAAAATTAATTCTAATTGGATCAAAGACCTAAACATAAGTGCTAAGACCATAAGACTCTTAGAAGAAAACATAGGGCACAATATTAAAGATCTTGTGATAGGAGGTGGTTTCCTAGACCTTACACCCCAAGTGCGAGCAACCAAAGAACAAATAGGCAAATGGGATCTCCTCAAAATCAAACACTTTTGAACATCAAAGGACTTTCTTAGGAAAGTAAAAAAGCAGACTACACAGTGGGAGACAATATTTGGAAACCATATATCAGATAAGGGTTTAATATCCCAAATATATAAAGCAATCCTACAACTCAACAACAGAAAAACAACGCAATTAAAAAAAATGGGCAAAAGACATGGACAGACACTTTTCTGAAGAGGAAATACAAATGGCTCAAAAACATATGAAAAAAATGCTCAACTTCACTGCCTATTAGGGAAATGCAAATCAAAACCACGATGAGATACCATCTCACATCTGCCAGAATAGCCATTATTCAAAAAAACAAAATTACAAGTGCTAGAGAGGATGTGGAGAAAGAGGAGGCACACTTATTCATTGCTGGTGGGAATGTAGAATGGTGCAACCACTCTGGAAGACAGTGTGGAGGTTCCTCAGCAGGCTAAGTATAGATCTGCCATATGACCCAGCTATTCCAATGCTGGGTATATACTCAGAGGAACTGAAAGCTAAGACACAAATGGACATTTGTAAACCGATGTTTATTGCAGCATTATTCATGATTGCCAAGAGATAGAAGCAGCCCAAATGTCCATCAATGGACGAGTGGATAAACAAACTGTGGTATATACACATGCTGTAATATTATGCAGCTGTTAGACAGAACAAAGACATGGAACATAATAACATGGATGAACCTTGAGAACTTTATGTTGAGTGAAGTTAGCCAGAAACAAAAGGACAGATACTGTATGGTCTCACTAATATGAAATAACACTAATGAGCAAACTTTGAGTGTTAAAAGTTGATAACATAGGAGTTAGAAAGACGGTAAAGTTCAGGCCTTTGATACTGAAGGACTTCAGAAATGTTCTGCAGGATTGATTGTATAGATCCAGAAATAGATAGCATAATACTGCGTGATGGTAGCACAATACTGTAAGTACATGGAACAAAGATGTCTGTGAGTAAAGCTGAAAGAGGTGGGATGGGGGGATGTACGACACCAGAGGTAAAAATAGATGATGAAGACTGGGACTGTATAACTTAGAAAAACTGGAGTGGCCAATGACTGTTGCTAAATGTACAAATATAAAAATGTTCTCACATGTGGGAGAACAAATAAATGTTAACCATGCAGAGTGTTGAAAAAAAGGATGGTATTTGGGAAAAAAACATAACCAAAGCAAAGTGGAGTCTATGGTCAACAGTAATATTCCAATATTCTTCCATTGAATGTAACAAAGGCAATATACCAAAGTTAAATGTGTATGAGGGGGATATAAGGGAGGGATATGGGATTCTTGGTAGTAGTATTGTTTTTCCTTACTATTGTATTGTATGACATTTTTATTTTTATTTTTATTATCTTTTTTATTATTTACAAAAAAACACTTTCTCATAATAATCAATATGTTCAAGTGCTGACTGTGGTGATAAAGGTACAACTATGTGATGATGCCATGAACAACTGATTGCACAGTGTGGATGGTTGTATGTTATGTGAATAAATCTCCATAAGATTGTAGGAAAAAATATAAATAGACATAAAAGTGCTGGAGAAACATGGAGAGAGGGATGTACTTATTTACTGTTGATGAGGAGGCAAAATGGAGGTCAGTGTGGTGGTTCCACAAGAAGCTAAATATGTAGGGGCCATAGGTCCTGCAATCTCATTATGGGGTATGTATTTGGAAAATCTGAGAGCAGAGGCATGAATGGACATTTGCACATTGGTGTTCATGGAGGCCGTATTCCTGATTTGCAGTGGGTGGAGGTGGCCTAAGGGTACACTGACTGAGGAACGGAATGGTGAACTGTGGTGTATGCATGCAATGGAATATTGAGCAACTACAAGAAGGAGTGAGCTGTGAGACACACAATAAGGTGAATGGATCCTGTAGACAGCATGTTTCCTGTAGGGCGGGTGTCTTGTTCACCAAATCTTTCATTGTCTGTTTGTCAGAAAATATTTTGAGCTCTCCCTCATATTTGAATGACAGCTTTGCTGAATATAGGATTCTTGGTTGGCGGTTTTTCTCTTTCAGTATCTTAAGTACATCACACCACTTCCTTCTTGCCTCCATGGTTTCTGCTGAGAGATCCACACATAGTTTTATTAAGCTTCCTTTGTATGTGATGGATTGATTTTCTCTTGCACTTTCAGGATTCTCTCTTTGTCTTTGACATGTGATAATCTTATTATTAAGTGTCTTGGAGTAGGCCTATTCAGATCCATTCTGTTCAGGGTATGCTGCGCTTCTTGGATCTGTAATTTTATGTCTTTCAGAAGAGATGGGAAATTTTCATTGATTATTTCCTCTATTATTGCTTCTGCCCCTTTTCCCTTCTCTTCTCCTTCTGGAACACCAATGATATGTACATTCTTGTACTTAGTTTCATCCTTAAGCTCCTGGAGATATTGCTCATATTTTTTCATTCTTTTCTCCATCTGCTCCTTTGTGTGTAGGCTTTCAGGTGTTTTTTTCTCCAGTTCCTGAGTGTTTTCTTCTGCCTCTTGAGATCTGCTGCTGTATGTCTCCATTGTGTCTTTCATCTCTTGTGTTGTGCCTTTCATTTCCATAGATTCTGCTAGTTGTTTTTTTGAACTTTTGATTTCTGCCTTATGTCGATTTCTGCCCAGTGTTTTCTTTACAGCCTTTACCTCTTTTGCCAAATCTTCTGTAAACTTTTTGAATTGATTTAGCATTAGTTGTTTAAATTCCTTATCTCAGTTGAATTGTACGTTTGTTCCTTTGACTGGGCCATAACTTCGTTCTTCTTAATGTAGGTTGTAGTTTCCTGTTTTCTAGGCATCTGTCCTCCTAGGCCACCCCAATCAGGTTTTCCCAGACAAGAACAGTCTCAAGTCACAGAAGAAGGAAATATTCAGTATCCAGTTTTCCTGATGGTTTTTCTTAGAGGATTGACAACCCTGTGCTTTTCTGCCCAGCAGGTGCACCTGTCAGCCTGTCACCAGCTGGTGTAAGGGGGTGTGGCCTGTGGCTCTCCTCCCCCAGACTTTGGGGTCTGGTTCCGGAAAGGCAGGCAGTAGAGCTGGGCTCCTCCCTTTCCTCTTGGGAAGCTATGCCCCCTCCAGAGATGTCATTTGCATATCAGTAAGTTCTTTGTTTCTCTGACTCTGCTGATCGAAGTGTTTTAGTTTTAAAATGTCTGAGGCTTTCTTTACTGCAAAGTGCTGCAGGTTGAAAATGGCTGAGGTTTTATCCACAGAGAGAGAAAGGGACAGAAAAGCTCCCAGGTTCACCCATCAGCCAGAGATAGCACCCGATCCTCTGGGCTCCCCATCCTGAGACAGATATGTCCCCCGACTCTCCCAAGGTCAGTTGTCACCAACAGGCTCTGTCTGCTTGTTGAGGATTCGCTGTCTGTATTGAGCAGTTAACATTAAAACCCCAGTTGGAGCTGGGCTGAGAGAGTGCTGCTCTCTAGCACCACAAGGCTTCCATGAGGGAGGGGCTCTCGGCTCCAGCTCTCAGCGCGGGTCCGCAGTTTTACTTACAGATTTTATGCTGCAATCTTGGGCATTCCTCCCTATTCAGGTTGGTGGGTGATGACTGGGCAGTCATGTTTGTCTCCCCATTGTTATTCCAGGCTATTTACTAGTTTTTTGGTCATTTATGATTTGTTCCTGGGGGGACTAACATCTTCCACTCCTCCCTATGCCACCATCATAGCTCCTCCTATAGACAGCATTTTGAGTGAATTATGCCAGAAACCAAGGCAAACACTGTAACGCCTCACCAATATGGACTAACTACAATGTGTAAACTCAGAATTAAATCTTAGAGCACAGCCTAACAGGGAAATGATTATTGTAATGATCCCTAGATTGTAAGCTCTTACAGCAGTCAAATCTATTCCTGAATTGTAATGGCTATCTCCAAACTCTGAGATGTTGATCCCTTAATGTATAACCTGACTGGTCTCTAGAACATTGGGTATTTGTCTAGAGCTCAGCAGGTATGAATGTCAGTACTAACACATACAGCAACTGTTGAAAAAAAAAAAAAAGCTGAAATAGAGCCCAGATTTCAATTAGAGATATGAATAAAGCAGATCTGGTTAAGACTAGAGCAAATTGGGCCAAAGAGTGAAGGTTGAAACTGACTGTGTGTTAAAACTTCAACTTTCATGTGAGACCAAGGGAAGAGATGTTTATTTGGTGCAGGATCTATATTTTCTAAACAATATAACTTCTACAGTCAGTTTGTTCAAACACTACAATTACATGGAACTTTGAATAGGAAGTGAGCTATGGTAGGTCTGTATAGATTAGAAGGAAATAGCAACACATCCTAAAGTAGTTTGGGTGGAGAATAAAAATATATATTCGGGACCCCCTGAAGAGCTGGGGGAGAATGCAGAGGTGTTGGACTTCCTCACCTGGATTGTTGCTGATGTTCTCACAAACACTGGGGACTGACAGCTTGATGTGCTGATCCCTCTGTCTTGGGACTTTCCCCTATGAAGCTTATTACTGCAAATGAGAGGCTAAACCTGCTTGTATTTGTGCCTAAGAGTCTCCCCCTGAGTGCCTCTTTGTTGCTCAGATGTGGCTTCTCTCTCTAACTAAGCCACCTTGGCAGGTGATCTCACTGCCCTCCCCCCTACATGGGACCTGACTCCCAGGGGTGTAAATCTCCCTGGCAATGCAGGATATGACTCCGGGCATTGTTGGAGCAGCCTCTGTGGAAAGCGACGTGGCTGGCGGCCCCTCACAAAGTCAGCTATGGAATTGCGATATGACTGGCAATTGCACGTCCGGGCACACAGCCAAAGAGGTGAAAGCAGGTCTCAAACAGATGCTTGTCCACCAGTGTTCCCAGCAGCATTATTCACAACCACCCATGTGTCCACCATCAAATGAACAGATTAACAAAATGCGGTATCTGCCCATGATGGAGTATCGTTCAGCCGTAAAAAGAAGGAAGTTCTGAGACCTGTGGCAATAGAGACGAACCCTGAAAACATTACACTCAGGGAAACCAGCAAGACACACAAGGACAAATATTGCACCACTTGTAAGAGATGTTAGGAAGAACAAATTCACAGAGACCAAAAGTAGATTAGAGGTTACTAGTGAATGGGGTGGGAGGGGGTATACATTTGGTGAATATGGAGTGTTTGCAAATAAAGCCAATTGTAAAACCACACACGAGAAGGAAGTTCTTTCCTGGTAAGCTCCCACTTGGCTTCTCAGCATTCAGTGTCAGCTTCCTCGCAGAATCGTTTCTTGTCCCCTCAGCCTGGCTTCGATCCCTCTGTTTGGTGCCTCCACAGTGCCTGGTAATGGCCTTTTGGGAATTCTCGTTGTTCGACAAGCATTTACTGAGAGCCAACCACATCCCAGTCCCTGTCCCAGCCCACGGTGCAGACAAGAAGCAGATGCACAAGTCAGTCCGGAGGACACATGTGAGGAAAAGTGCCCCGAGGGGTGGGCAGCTGGGACAGGCATCGGTCGTCTGGTCATCAGCAGCCAGGGGAGCCCTCAGGGGTCAGATGCTTTTAAACAGGATTGAAGGGAGTGAGTGGTAGCTGCGAGGGCTTCTGGGAAGAGGAGAGAGCACATGCAAAGGCCCTGAGGCCAGACAGTCCTGAGGGTGTTGGTGGGAGTGGGGGGGGGGGAGGAGGTAAAGTCAGGGGAGGGTAGGAGGTGAGGTCAGGGGTCAGCAGGAGGAGCTGAGGTCAGGGGTCGGCAGGAGGAGGTGAGGTCAGGGGTCAGCAGGAGGAGGTAAGGTCAGGGAAGGGCAGGAGGTGAGGTCAGGGGTCAGCAGGAGGAGGTGAGGTCAGGGGTCGGCAGGAGGAGGTGAGGTCAGGGAAGGGCAGGAGGTGAGGTCAGGGGTCAGCAGGAGGAGGTGAGGTCAGGGGTCGGCAGGAGGAGGTGAGGTCAGGGAAGGGCAGGAGGTGAGGTCAGGGGTCAGCAGGAGGAGGTGAGGTCAGGGGTCGGCAGGAGGAGGTGAGGTCAGGGAAGGGCAGGAGGTGAGGTCAGGGGTCAGCAGGAGGAGGTGAGGTGGGGGGGAAGCAAGGTCCGAGTGGCGTTTGGGGAGCCCAGGCTCGCTGAGTCAAGGCTGTTGGCTTTCCTGTGAGACACTAAGCCAGGGACGGGTCAGCCTCGCCTGCCATGTTGACTGTAGGGAAAGGGCAGTCAGGGGGATTAGTCAGGAAGTTATTAAAAGAAAAAAAACCCAAAACCAAACAAACAGAAAGCAAAGTCAATGTGCTCACCTTAGCTCAGTCCTTGAAATAAGTGCCCTCAAATTATATTTTTATTTTCCCATTAATGTCATACTTGCTTTCCAACATTTATTTTAGGTGATTTACAATGAGTTTTAGATCAAAAGCATACCTTAAAATTCAATAATTACCATTTTTGAATTACCAACTTTACCAGCATTGTGAAAAAACGCTTCTGAAATAGGACGGTCCACTCTGCAGAGGCGGCATCAGGACCAGACAGGGTGACCTGCTCAGGATGACTCAGCTGGGAACTCCCAGGGCGGCCGCGGATGCGTGGACCCTGCTCTTAGCCGGGGTGTCGGGGCCCCTGAGCCAGGAGCTCACCTCATTCCGGGGGTCCGGAGTGCAGGGCCCTGTCACTGATGTCAAGACCCAGCCTGCCCGCCAGGAGAGACACGAGATCGCAGGGGGTGAGGAACTTGCTCCCTGCATCCTGGTGGGCGACACGGGACGATGCCTCGCAGACATGCAGACACGTCCTGGGCTGACCCGTTCTCCCCTGATGCCCCGTAGAAACTGAGACCGGCCCAGCCACCTGCCCAGCCTCCCTCACTGCTTCAGGCTGAATTAATCAGCCTATTAGGAATCATGCTAATTGAACTATTTGTTGTGGGTTCAATATGATCTGCTGCTTAGGAAAATAAACATCTTGGTTTATCCGTGACATGTGTTCTCAAGAAATGCTTCACTTAGCACCCAGCTGTAAATTTGAAGGAAATTGAGGAGAGAAATTTCCATAGACAAATGTTTTGGCTAACTGTCTCCTTTGGCATTTCAAGTGAAATCTTCTCTTTAAAAAATATAGCTGCCATTTGAACCGAGATTTCTTCAGTTTATTCCATTTCCAATTAGTGGCTCAGCTTTGCATTCGCATTTCTGCTTCAGCAGCTGGGGCGAAATCGTTGGGCCAAACACTGTCTCCCCTTTGTCTGCATGCCACCCGCGCTGGTGTACACAAGTACCAGGGGCAGGAGCTGCCCAGAATATCTAACACCCCATTCTTGAATGCTCCAGTGAGCCAAAGCTGCAACAGGAATCAGTGACAGGTTTTCTGAAGATAACCCTGTTTATGGATCAAGCAAAGAGTTGTACTGAAGGAAAGGGGTCATCAGGAACAAACAATTACAACCAGAAGGGAAAACATTCCTTCTCTCCTGCAAGCATCAGGAAATCATGTCTTATACTAAAAATAGTCACCGTAGACAAGGAAATGTGAGCCCTTCCTTCCAGCATGCGCTGAATCTATTTGTCCAGTTCTTTGAGCAGGAGGCTTGCATGTGCTGACCCTCGGGTGCTAGACAAAAATGAAGCCATTCGCCCTCTTCTGCATGCCGCTAGAAATATTTGTAAGGACTAGGTCTGGACTAAGAACTGTGAAGTCCGGTGAGTAAGGACCTCAGCATTAGTGCCTCCGACGAAGGCATGAGATTCCCTTCAGAGGATGTAATTCTCCTTTCGTGCTGAGGTGGGGGTGTCCGCACCTCCCGCTCCAGGGTGTCGCCTCACCTGGACACCGGCCGCAGCCACCCCCAGCCCTCCATCGCACCATCCGAAGCCACTGGCCACACGTAGCTCAATTAATTCAGTACAACTAAAACGTGAAACTCAGTTTGTCAGTTGCACTGGCCGCATTCCGTGGCTTGCACGGCCTAGACGAGATTCCCTGCCCACGTGGTGGAAAGGCCGGCAGCTCTCCGTTGTGGCGTTCAAGCTTCCCCCGTTAGAGGACTGTGGTTCTCAGCTGGGGGGGGGCTTCCGGTCCAACCAGAAAACCACTCACGCTAATCGGACATGACCACGTGCGCCGCTGCATTCTGGAAAGAGGCGGAAACACAGGTCTGACCCCAGAACCTGGACAGAAGTAGCTTCTCCTGCTCTCGTCTTTCTCCCGCTCCCCTTGCCCCCACCTCCCCTTATCTCTCTTTTCTCCTGCCTCTCATCAGTGAGGGAACTCTGTGCTTATTTCCACCTCCAGAAGTCTCTGGTTCCATATGAGAAGGCCTCATGCTGGGTTTGAGGGCAAGGGTTTTGACATCTTGAGCTTGCTCCTGAGTGAGTCCTTTGCATATTGTTGTAAAATATTTCCATCTCCCTCTGGGGTCTCAGGGCATCCACCAAAATACAGTGAAATTTTTGGATATCCTGCAATGTCGTGCCAGATGGAGGAGCTGGTTACTTATCAAAACACTCCTGTGACGTCCAGACAGCAGCAAGACTGCCTCGGAGCAGCCGGGGACGAGCTTGAAAGGATGACATGCTGTCCCTATGTGATACAAGCCAGTGGAACTTTACAAATGCATTTTTCTGTCCTCCTTTTCTCCTCTGCTGCCAACCTGCAGCCGGAAGCCAGCGGGGCTCTTTCCGAGGCTGAATTTCCATTAGGACTTCAATGGCGTTGGCAATGAAAGGTGAGACAGAAGGGCATGAGGAAGGGAGCTGAGTGCTGCGCTGGACCAGTTCATGATGCTGAGAACATACCTGTTGCGATGCTAATGGGACAGGATTATATTTCTCTGACTATTTAAAAATTTCCAGCACAAATGAGGCAGTGCAGTGGGGCTGGTTACATCAGCTCTCTGGAAGGCTGGTGGCTCCTCTCCAGTCTCACCTCCTCCTCCTGCACAGGGCCCCTTTCCTGGTGAGCAGTTGGTTCTGCTTTTCACAAAGTGGTCTCATTTGCTTGGAAAACATCATGGTGCTCAATCGGGATTTATAATAGCCAGATGTCATCAGGACATGGAGAAGGTAAAGAAGTCGTGGCCGTCTTCCAAACCTGGCTTCCTCCTCTTACTGCTCCGTAGCTGCTCCGCCACCACTAAAAAATGAACAAACAAACAAAAACCACGACCATCCAGCTCCAAGTCCCACTTCCCACTAGAATCAACAGGAAGGTAATCACCACAGGTGAAGAGCTTGCATTAGACATTTTGTTCTGAGATTAATCAATCGAGTTCCAGTGGTGGCGCCGTCAGCAGAGGCAGAGACAGCTGGAGAAAGTGGGAGCGAGGAAAGGAGCAGCGTCGCATTGGAGAACTTTGTCATTTATTGAGGATACAGTGAAAAATAAATGGTAAACACGAAGTTCCGGAAACAGAGACTGACGCAGAGCCAGCCCCCGCGCCCCCGCCCCAGCCCTCCCGCGCCTCAGCACCCCTCCATCGGGCCAGGCTGCCCGTCCCCCGCCGGCGGAGCCCCTGCAGCCCGCGTCAGTCTCCAGCGGCCCGCGCTGCTCTGGGGGGAGGAGACCCGTCCCCGCCCGTTCCCAGGCCCCCTCCCGGGCCCCCCCCTGGTTGCAGGATTTTCGCAGCTGCCCGGCGCCGTCGCGGGAGCCCACGCTCTCCCCGCCCCTGCTAACTCCAACTGGACCTTTCCTCCTCGGCCCACAGGTGCCCCGTCGGAGGCTTCCCTTACCGCAGCAGCCCCGTTGCGTTCACCTGCGGTCACCTTGGTGACTGTTAGCAGGTTTAGCTTCAAACTCACCGTGTGCCTATTTAATGATGCTTTTCCCCGCTAGCCTCGTCAGGTCAGGGAACACGGCTTTCCTGTCCACCCCTAACCTGGGGTCCACCTGGCACCTGGCACTCAGGGGCCCCTCAGAAATGTTTGTAGAATAAAGAAAGCGCAGAGGGGAGGGCAGAGGGGAGGGGGAGGAATTTGCCCAGACTCACTGATAAGTTTTCCCCAAGGCCATGGAACTGAGCCCGGGACCAGCCTGCAAGCGCATCTCCATAAATAATTGTTGCTTTATTTACGGGTCTCCAAAGCAGGCAGCAATGACCAGGCGAAAGAGCACAGGGCTGGGTGTGGTATGAGAAGGCTCCTGGGTGGAACCAGAGCCCAGGGGTTGAGAAGGCCTCAGAAGCCACAGCCAGCTGCGGGGCTGGGAAGGTTACGGCTCTGCTTGGTTTGATGGATTTCAGGTGAGATGAGCCAGGCTCAATGTGTTCCAAGACACTTGGCTGACAGCAATTGCTGGATCTTTCCTTTGAGGAGATGGACCCTCCCCAACCTGCTTTGTCGGGCATTGGCATCTGCCAAGCCCTCGGATCCCCACCTAAATTGTACAAACGCGCCCAGCAAGTTTACTGAAGGGCGAGTTGGAGAGCTTGTCCACCCTCCACACAAACCTGCACGTGACAGTTCCTCTTTGTAAAGTTGTCGTCTCCAAACCGCACGAGCCCTACAAAAATCCATAAAGCCAGCACTCCAATGCTAAGTCCATTATTAATCTCCCTTATCGCAGTCCATGGCTAAGGCAAAAATTAATAGAGAAAATTTTATTTTAAAAAATTAGAGCCATTTAAATTCCAACATTCAGATAAACAGTTGGATTTAATGAAAAGAGTGATTTTGTAAGTAAACTTGTCTAAGTTAAGAAGGACTCTAATTCATTATATTCTTGGATCTTATTTAGCAATTTTATACAAACATACGAAAACTAGGGAGATGCTTGTATTTGTTGACATCATTCTTACATGATTATTTATAGCATAAGAACCATGATTTTTGTACACCGAAATAGAAAAAGTTCCATAAAGATATGCTTAACCATTTGGATCTAAAAGTGCAGTGTTTGTTCATTCATTCTTAGTCCATTAGAGTATAAATTAGATTTGATTTGTTTGCCCTGATTGGCTTAATTGCCCCAGTTGCAGCTGAAGTACAAATAAAATTGTAATAAATTGCACAGATGTTTAACCTACTCTACCAAGATCTTTAATAGTCAATTCCAATCTCAATTTATATTCAGCAATTTAACAATACCCTTAGGAAGTGTATTTGATTATTAAAACAAGCTGTTTTTTTCTGTGTGTGATGAAACAAGAACATTGTGTCACATGCTCTGACCTGATGCAATTTCTTTTCTTTATTTAATTTTGTTTATCTCCTGTTGGAGAAAAAATATTTGTAAAATGAATACATGGCTATGGAAGTTAATTTTCCAGCTTAAAAAATTGGGCATTGCATTCAAACTGATGCTAGAAGGGAAATTTTATAGAATTATGAAATATTTCATAAAGAAACAAATAAATCCTGTTATATTTTCCACCAGCATTTTCACTAACAGTCTCTTTTATAGTCAATGGGAGAAACTCCTCTTAATTAAAGTCGATTGAAAACAACCAATTCCATTATTCAGATTCTGCACATTGTTCACCCACTGCCCATGTGGAAATAAAAATCCTCTTACAAGGGGTGCACGGCAAAGCCCTGCATGGCTTCTACACTCTTCTCTCTTTAATTTCAGGGGTTAAGATCCTGTATAACCCTCTTGCGTATGATCTGCTGCTAAGAATGCTCAGCAGAGACTGGCACATTGCAGGTCTCATTTTCCTCAAAAGGAACTCAGGGTGGGTTTTATGTCCAGATCTACAAATTTGCAATGTGAACTTCCAGAGAGATTCCCAGCTTCCATGCACTGAGGCCATGCTTGGGCAACAGGGAAGCTGGTTTACTGAAAGTTGAAAACTGGATGGACGTTAAGAACCTGCTAATCCCAGGTCCAGGAAGGGGGGAAATAACCCGAGTGAGCGAGGCCCGGGTAGGGCAGTGGCGAGTGGGGGCCCCTCAGTGGGAGGGTGGCCCTGGCAGCTGCAGCCCGTGCTCCTCCTGCTGGGCCCTGACCTGGGGTGACAGAAGTTCTGATTTTTCAAGAAAAGACAGGAATCCAGGTTTATGTGAAAACTCTCTTGACTGAAAAAATGTTTGCAACTTCAAAAATTTTTTTTAATATTTTGCAGTTAAACAACAACAAAAATCTGTGAAGCCAGCGAGCCCCATTGGCGACTACTGTGAACCTCTCCAGCCCCATCGGTCACAGTCAATGGTGAAGCCCCGAATGGCGAACGTCGCTGTCACCGTCATAACTCAGTGGTAAAGCCAGAGACTAGACCCCGTCTCCGCAAGTTAAAGTCACCCCTTTGGGGGACGGGTTCTGATCCCAAGGGTGGTCCCAAGGGGATACCCATCCTGAGCACACTACTCACCAGTTTGTAAACAGGTGGCAGCTGGGTCGCATCCTAAGCGTCTTGAGGAAATAACGTGGGGTGAGGTGCAGAGGGCACCCAGCAGAACCCCGCGTTCCTGGTGGGTGTTCGGGAAATGGAGGCGAAGACCAAGGGTCCACACTGTCCGTCCAGGTCGCTGATCTCATGATGAGGAGGAAATGTCCTCACGATAGAGCCCAGTCTTGTTGAAAGGATGCAAACATGGTTTTAAACTTCTGTTAGAGGTTGTGTTGAGAAGATGCCGCCCCATGTCCAGTTCAGAGGAAGGAAGTGGAGCAGAGGGTCCACAGGTGGATGGAGGAAAGGGGAGATGTCGGGGGTGAGGGGTCACTCACGGGAGACCACCCAGGGGAGCTCAGCTCCGGTAGAGGAGGGGTCTCCACCAGGCAACACCTCCCCCTCCCCAGCCACCCGCATCATGGAAGTGGACCATGAACAAAAGCCACCAATCCGGGGGGATGTTTGTTTCACTTACTAAATGATGACAGTCATTATGGGGCACACCAAAAAGCAAAAAATAAAATAAATAAAAAGTTTTAAGCCAACTGTTCAGTTGGAAACTGTTTCATTCACTCGTGTCCTTTTATTCTAGCCGATTCCATGGTGACATAGCGCTCCCTCACTGTCTTTATTATGGAGAGACCTTTTCTTGCTCTCCGTTACATAAATATGAGACCCAGTCTCTTGCGATGTATAAGCCACACAAAGTCCAGAATTTACTTCAGCACCCCAGAGTCACAGGAAAGAATAAACTAAATGCTTATAAATACAGTACCAAATATTGTCCTGCGCCTTCTCACTCGGTCCCGCGCGTCCTGTCCTCGGCCGGCAAGGAGAACAGAGGGAAAGAGGGAGAGACACAGACAAACTGACACTTGAGGCACACAATAGCAGTGAATGCAAGCCTTTTACTGGAGCCAGGAAGAAAACTTTCTCTGTTACATATTCCACACGAGGCCCTATACCCCGCGGGAGAACAACCTCTATGCGGCCGTCAGGCACGGCTCCCTGTGGGCTGTCTCTCCGAGGCTAGCCCGGGTAATTTCTTATATACAACAGTTACAACTAATGTGCTGGCACTACGTAAGCGTGTACAATAGGCTAGCAGCAACCGCTGCCTCATGCGTCATATGCGGAAGCAGGATACGGGCGCCATCTTGGCTCAAACGATGGGCGGGGGCTACTCTAGAGCAGGTCGCGGCGTGTCCACTAGGCCTTAACCCGGAAAGCGGCTCCCCACATCTCCCCCTTTTTTATATATTTCAACCCAGTGTCTCCATTGATGAGTGTACTCCCGTGGGCCTGAGTGACCCACTACATGTTTTGGTGCTTTGGGGAGTCTGGACTAGGCCCTTGCCATTTTACGGCGGAACCTCTGGCACCGACCAGAATGCTTACCTCATATAGAGACCGGAGAGCCCGTGAGCTGGAAACAACGTGACTCTCCCTACAGTACTTCGCCTCGTAACTGGGGAAAGACGATTGGGGCAGGAGAGTGGCAACCAGCGTCAAAGGCGTCACTAGGCGTCTCTGTGCAATGGCCAGAGTCCAGTCTGGCCACAACTGGGACTCCGCCTAAGAGACTCGCCTGAGACAAAAATTAAGACTGCTGGAGTTATATGTTATATCCGGGATACGGCCATGGACTTTGCCGCGAACCTGGCCCCAGAGCGCCCCACCCCGAGTGGCCGGGACGGGGATCGATCAGTATAGAAGCTACTGTCAGGAGTACTACAGGTTGAAGACATAGCCATCATAGTGGTAACGCGCAGTTGCTGCTGTGCTTGAAACAAGCGTTCTAACAGGCATTTGACGATTATTAAACCCACCAACAACCCTATAGCGAGGAGAACCCAAGTGGTCAGATTGGGCCATGAAAACCAGGAGGTAACTCGGTTCCACAGGTCAGTTACCAAACTGGCAAGGTTGAACTTAACGGGGGTCAACTTAACGGTCCCAATCTTGTCCAGGCTGACGTCCACCTGCTGGGTAAGATTGGTAAAAGTTGGCAGATAAGTATTTTTAAGCCAGTCAGAGACTTTGTGGGTGTTAGCAGTTACATTGGCCCTGACCGGAGTGACGCAAAGTCTGAAAAGGATCCATCGGGTGTCACACAGTTGCTCGACTGTTTTCCAGAGCCCATCTATCTCCTGTCCAAGTTCCTGTATTTCATTTTGCATTTTCTGGATCGCTTGCGAATTCAACTCTAACATTAGATTGTGGGCGTGCAACGCGTCCCGGGTGGCATTGGCTAAAGTGTTGACTGTTTCCATCGTCAGGGCGATCTGCTCCGTTGTCCAGGCTTGAAGCACCGCATTCCCCACTGCTGGGACGAACACTGAAGCGACGATGCCGCCGAGGTTCCACAGCCAGCTTTTGACACTTCTTGGTTTCCTGTTAAGGGAGGGATTAAAAGGTCCAGAAAACGGAAAGTTTTCCGTTGACACAACCTGGGTAATAGGGCCTACCCAATCAGTGGTGTTGACCGGGACCCAAACATAGCTGGGACGGTAGGCTAGGATGGCGTAGGGAGGGAATCCGTTCCAGCATTCAGACAGGGTACAGGGGACGCTGGAACAGTTAAAGGTAGGCTCTGTAGAGAGTAGAAAGGCGAAGGGAGGGAGCACACAAACCTGCCTGTGCAAAGGGAAGGAACAATTCTTATCAGCATATGTTCCCTCTGCACCCGAAAAGGAACAATTGGCAGTGGTAGAGTCACCCGTCGCGTCGGTTGACGTGTTGGTAAGGGTACCATTCAATAGCATGAAATAGCGCAGGTCCAGACATGCCCCCAGGGGGTTGCAGGCCAAATGCTGAGCGAAGGTTTGGATACGGGAGGCTATGGGGTCGATTAGCGGTTCTCGACATTGGTTTACGGTACCCCACGCCGATGCCTCAGTATAGTTTCGGATCTTGCTTATTGCTGTGAAATTACGTATGTGAGGGCGCACGGACCAGAGCCACCAGTCCTCACTTAAGAGGAACGGGTGCCTCACGGGCATACAGCTGTGCCAAGAGAAGTCCCCCAGAGTGGTTTTCCTGTGCAGATCATGCGCGCAAGGGGAGAAAGGAGGCTGCGGGGCATCAGGATCTCGAGAGCAGTTAAGGACTGTTGGTCTAAACCCAGAAAACTTGAGGCATCTTTTCGTCTCATTTTTGTTAAGCAACCCCTCACAATCCTGTTGATAGCCAGCCGAGGTATTAAGAAATTCTAGCAAGACTCCAAAAGTCACCTGAGTGCAATGGGTATCACAGGCAGTACTTGTGCTGTTTGCGCAGGAACAATTAGCTATAGAGCGATTAGCAAATGAAAGGATCAGCGTATCATCGGTTAGAGGAAAGGTCTCGTTGAAGGTTATGGAGGAAACATTGGCAGGCAAAGGTAGATGATGGAGGCTAAGAGTTAAATTAGGAGTGAAGAACTGAGGAGAGGCGGGGGACCCCGCAGAAAAGGGAGCTAGCGTCGGGGGATGGTGCCAGAGGCCCCAGAGGAACTGATCTTCTCCCTGAACCACTGCAACACTGCTGAGAAAGAGAAAACAAATCAGGAGGGTATTTATAGGGGAATAGGGGTTGGGATCACCGGTCCTCCCCCTGGACGACGGGGAGGCGGTCAGGATCATTCTCATCATCTTGCTGGTCATCTTGCTGGTCGTCACCAGCGTTGAAAGTTGGGTCTCTTGTGTCATGTTGGGGGTTCCCCAATTGGTCAGGCTGCAGCTTCTCAGCGCTCTCGGGCGTTGATACGGTTCTCACCAATCTCTCCGGAACCCACACCGGTTGACGTCCTGGTTCCTGTGGGAAGACACAAACAGAGCCTCTGGCCCAGCTGAGCACGGGGTCAGGGCCTTGCCACTGTCCTGACAGGACATCCTTCCATCGGACTAGACCTCTATGTGGAGGACTCGGGGAGGTGTGCTGAAGGGCAGGTGTCATGCCCTGTGAATTTTCATTTAAGAAATTATACGTGAATAAGGCTACAGACAGTTGGGCCTTTGGGGATAGGCCGTGACCTATCCCCTCTTTCTGTTTTTTGAGCAAGTCTTTCAGAGACCTGTGTGCTCTTTCAATGATACCTTGTCCTTGAGGGTTGTAAGGGATTCCATGCTTCAATTGCACTCCCATATCATCACAAAATTTTTGGAAAGTTTTACTGGTATAAGCAGGTCCGTTATCTGTCTTTAACATTTTTGGCTTGCCCCACGCTGCCCAAGCGGCAAGGCAGTGTGCAATGACTTGGTGGACTTTTTCTCCTGTCTCAGCGGAGGCAAACAATATTTGAGAACACGTGTCTACTGACACATGCAGGTATTTGATTTTTCCGTACTCTGAATGATGAGTGACATCCATTTGCCAAATGTCTCCTGGGACGAGACCTCTAGGGTTAACTCCCACAGATGGGATATGCTGTTGAGTAACACAATTTCCACAAGCTCGGACTATGTCTCTAGCGGCCGCTCGCGGTATACTAAACCGCTTAGCCAGGGTACCTGCATTGATATGAAATTTGGCGTGGAACTCTCGGGCTTGCTGATATGGTGTCAGCACGGGGAAGACGTGTGGCTGTCGAGTGGCCACATCTACTATGTGATTTCCTTGGGCCACGGGACCAGGTAGGCCTGAATGGGCCCTAATGTGAGTTGTGTAAAAGGGATGTTGCCTAGTACGAATCGTCTTTTGCAGCTCGAGAAAGAATGTGCTTACAGTGGAGGAGCATTTTATAATGCCCACAGTTTCTAGGATTTGTAGAGAATTTACGACATAAAGGGAATCAGAGACAATATTCAGGGGGCCAGGAAACTCTCTCAGGACTGTAATAGTAACCTGCAATTCAACCCACTGCGGTTTTTGTGGTTGAAAAAACACTGTTTTGGGAGTGTCCCCTTCCACACAATACGCCCCTGTACCGGAGCTGGAGCCATCCGTGTACACGGTGAGGGCGTTCGCTAGTGGCCTAGACGAAGTCACTTTGGGAAAGATTACCGGATGTTGGGTGACAAACTGTAAGAGGGGGTCTTTGGGATATTGGTCATTAATACATCCCGAAAAGGTGCATCGGAGAACAGCCCATTGATCTATGCATCCGGTAAGCACCTCAATTTGTGGGAGAGAGTAGGGTACTCTAAGGTTTTTTGGTGGTTGGCCAAGGTGTTGGATGGCCTTCTTGATGGCCTCCAGGGCCAGATCTGCAACTGCGGTAGGGTAATGCTCTAAGATCTTTTTTGGAGAAACTCCGGGGTGGATCCAGAGTAATGGCCCCTGTTGCCACAGCACCGCCGTGGGCTGTGACACCGTCGGCAGCAGGCAAGCTTCGAAAGGCTTATCAGGGTTTATTCTTTTTAACGTGGCACTACTGAGTGCCTGTTCTACTTGGCATAGTGCTTGTCTCGCTTCAGGGGTGAAGGACCGGGGCGAAGCTAAGTCCGGATCCCCTTTAAGCAAGTCAAACAAGGGTCTTAATTCGGCATTGGGTAACTTCAGATATGGGCGAACCCAATTTATGTCTCCCATGAGTTTTTGTAAGTCATTGAGGGTGTTCAGTTTATCTAACCTGAGAGACACCTTTTGGGGGGAGACTTGAGTAGACGTAAGTTTTGCTCCCAGGAAGGTGACAATCTCGGTCATCTGGATCTTCTCTGGGGCTATTTCAAGATTGACCTCTCTAAGTGTAAGAACCAAATGTGATAGTGCAGCGTTAAGGAGATCTGGGCTTTCATGAGTCAGCAAGATATCATCCATGTAATGAAGGATCCTTACTTTGGGGAATTGCTGCCGGGTATCGGCCAACTGTGCAGCGACATACAACTGACACATGGTAGGGCTGTTGGTCATGCCCTGGGGCAGGACCGTCCACTCAAAGCGGTGACAGGGCTCCTCTTGGTTTAGAGAGGGCACAGTAAAAGCAAATTTTTGGGTATCCTCTGTGTGAAGTGGGATAGAAAAGAAACAGTCTTTGATATCTAGGATGATAACAGGCCAACGCTCTGGCAGGGCCGAAAGGAGGGGCAACCCCATCTGAACGGGCCCTAAAGGCTCCATGCAATTATTGATGGCTCTTAAATCGTGCAGCAACCTCCATTTGCCTGATTTTTTCTTTATGACAAAAATAGGGGTGTTCCAAGGTGATGTGGAGGGAATGAGGTGGCCCTCTCTTAGCTGATCTGACACCAGAGTGTGTAATGCGGAGAGCTTTTCCCGTGATAAGGGCCACTGAGGCACCCAAACCGGAGATCTGGTTTTCCATTTTAGCTTTATGGGTGTGGGTGGGAACATTCCCTCAGTGGCCCCCAGGAAAAACCCAGGCCTTGCTTGACAATGTTGGAGGTAGCTTGTATGGGCTCTACACGTCCCTGTAACGAGGCTCCTAAGCCTTTGCCGGGGACATATCCCATTCCTTTTAACAATCGCTTAGAGGTTGGGGAGCAACCACTGGTCAAGGTAACGTCCATCTGGGTAAGAATGTCTCTTCCCCACAGGGAAACAGGCAGGGCTAATACATATGGCTGAAAACTACCTTGGTGTCCTTCTTCGTCTGCCCAATGAAGGGCAGCGGCACTCAGCATGGGTGCCGAAACCTGGCCTATTCCTCTGATGGTATCTTCCGCCTTGCACGTCGGCCAGGTGGAGGGCCAGTCCTGCTGTCTTATAATTGACCGATCGGCCCCGGTATCTAGCAGGCCTAGGAAAGATCTGCCTTGTACCTTGATAGTCAGCATGGGTCGAGACTCCAGAGACATATGGAGGCCCTCAAAAACTTCTCCTGAAGACCCAAATCCCTTATCTCCTCTCTGTCTGGGTCTACTCGGAAAGAGTGTATGTAAGCTGGGTAAGAGCAAGAGCTGTGCCAGCTTGTCACCTTTTGCAATGACCAGCGTACCTTGCTGAGATTGTACCATAATCTGGACGTAACCTGTGAAATCTGAATCCACAACACCTGGTATGACATTTAGTCCTTTCAGGGCTGTGGATGCTCCTCCCCCGGCCCGCCTGCAAGGGGTTCCGGGTCCCGCAAAGGCGGACCATTGTGATTATCGGATTCGGGCACTAGTGGGAGCTCTCGGTAAGGGCCTTTGGCGGAACCGCTCAACCAGCCCACCGGAAGCCGCGGCGTTTTTTGCGACGCGGCAACAGGCGCCGGCGGGGCGGAAGGCCGCGTGGGTGGGGCGGGAGGCTCCTCCCAATCAATTAATGGAGGCGCTTCCGCTCCCTCACCGTCAACGCTATCCGATTCTGAGGCAGAGGTGTCCGAGCTACCACCACTCAACTCTGGCTGCTTGCCTTTATGGGAGCCGGCCGCAGATGACACCGACTGGGTTTCCTGGAGAGCGTGCCGTACCTCTTGCAAGGCGGAGGACGGACTTAGGCCTGTAGCCGACTCCAGTTCAAGGACCGCGCGGACGGTCTCCCATATAGGGACTAGAACTGGATCCAGACAAACGCCCGTCTGCCGCGCCCGGTCTATATCGTGACCAAGCTTCAGCCAAGAGGGCAGACTGAGGCTGCCGGTGGAGGGAAACCAAGGGGCAAAAGTTTCAACATCATCGAGAAACCTCTGTAGGGAGCTTTTCTTAACTGAGATACCCCTCTGCTTCAGGAGGGTTTTTAAAGGAGCCAACAAAGGTGAACTTCCAGACTGCCCCATGCTTGCAGTCGGCACTGTACTTTAACCACTCGGAGAGCTCTTCCGAGTCCCCGGGACCGCCTGAGAACCCACGGGCCCTGACTCTCACGTAAAAGAAACACTCACCTTCTCGCGCTGATCAGGCGCGGGAAGTCCGCTGCAATGAAAAAGGAGCGAGGCGAAAGGGTCCCCGTACGGGCCACCACTTGTCCTGCGCCTTCTCACTCGGTCCCGCGCGTCCTGTCCTCGGCCGGCAAGGAGAACAGAGGGAAAGAGGGAGAGACACAGACAAACTGACACTTGAGGCACACAATAGCAGTGAATGCAAGCCTTTTACTGGAGCCAGGAAGAAAACTTTCTCTGTTACATATTCCACACGAGGCCCTATACCCCGCGGGAGAACAACCTCTATGCGGCCGTCAGGCACGGCTCCCTGTGGGCTGTCTCTCCGAGGCTAGCCCGGGTAATTTCTTATATACAACAGTTACAACTAATGTGCTGGCACTACGTAAGCGTGTACAATAGGCTAGCAGCAACCGCTGCCTCATGCGTCATATGCGGAAGCAGGATACGGGCGCCATCTTGGCTCAAACGATGGGCGGGGGCTACTCTAGAGCAGGTCGCGGCGTGTCCACTAGGCCTTAACCCGGAAAGCGGCTCCCCACAAAATATGATACTTTGTTCCTCAAATGATTAAAAAAGAGGGAATTTGATTAAATGGGAAAGAACTAGCAAAAAAAAAACTGAAGAGGATATTGGGAGATTACAGAGTGAGATGCTCTTTAGGCTTGATACTCAGGTCTTAGCACAAGCTATGCCATGGCAGGGGTAAAACGGACAAAAATTATGTACAAAATTGAAACTTCCAGAAAAGGATCTGATTTTTTTCATTAAAATAGTGAATTCTTTTTTTTTAAATACAGCACTTTTACAAATAACACCTGTGCCTTTAAAGAAACCATTTTCTATAATTTTGTAATCTTTGCTTTGGTTTTGCTGCACAGTAAAATGAATCAATAACACCATGTAAAAATGATACTTGGGAGCAGAGTGTTGGCATTACGTGTGGTGGGGAACTACAAATAAAGGCCCATTGACTTGCATTAATAAGAAGCGTATGTCCTCTTGGTAACCCAGAGGGATGGTCTAAATATAAAGCAAAAAGAAAGCTAAATCACACCCTGGTCAGAGAGAGGTAAAACTCATGAAAATTTTCCTAGCCTCCATTTAAAATTCCTCTGGGTAAAACTTGAATTCAGGATGCCACTGCTCTTTGGTGGTATCAAGAGTTGAAAGTCTGGTAAGATAATTGAATTGGCTCTTTTTTATTTTTGGCAGAATATGTTTAAATTATCTTGAAAATTTCCTCTATTCTTAATTTCATTTCTTATGTTTGGCTAGAAGAATTATGTCACCTGAGGTTATTTTTATTACCCTAATAATGCGTTGGATTTGAATTTTTAAAAATTTCAAATACATTGCTTCGTATTTTCCTCATAGCTGTGTGTAAGTGCTGTAACAGCTTCACTGAAGTGTAGTTCACATATCATATACCCTTTTTAAGAGCACGATTCAATTCGATGGCTGTACAACCATCACTACAATTAGTTTTGGATCCTCTCAAGACCCCCACTCCCCACACCCCTGGGTCCACGTCCCCTCCGTGGATTTACTGACCCCGACAGTTCAGTGGAAACGGAATCAAGCACCGCGGCCTTCTGCTTCCACGCAGGGCTGTGTCCGTACCACATTCCCACCAGCCACGCGTGAGGCTCCGACTTCTCAGCAGCATCGTATCCACCGTCTCTTGCACAACAGCCATCCCGGCGGAGGGGGAGTTGTGTCTCACCGTGGTTGTGGTTTGCACTTCCCTCACGGCTGGTGACGCTGGCTTCTTCCCATGAGCTCACTGGCCGTGTTACACCTGCTTGTCTATTCAGATCCTTTGCCCAGTTTTTATTTGTCTTGTTATTGAGTTATAAGGGTTCTTTATATAGTCTAGATAAAAGTCCTTTGCCAGATATATTATTTACAAATATTTTCTCCCATTCTGTGGTTACCTTTTCTTTCTTGATGACATCCTTTAAAGCACACAATTTTTAAATTTTGATGAAGTCCAATTTATCCATTTTTTTTTTTTTTTATTTCTGTGCTTTTGGTGTCACACCTAAGAAACCATGGCCTGATCCAAGGTAATAAAGATTTACACTTATGCTCATTTATATTTTTAACTCTTATATTTGTCTTTGAGCCATTTTGATTTATTTTTTGTGGTATGAGTTGGTTGGTCCAAATTCATTCTTTTGCATGTGGATATCAAGTTATCTCATCACCATTTACTGAAAAGATTGTTCTTTTCCCAGTGAGTTCGGTGGCCAACCTCGTTAAGAGTCATTTGACCATTAATCATTAGGGTTTATTTTTGGACTCTCAGTTCTATTCCTTTGATCTAGATGTCTATCCTTATGCCACAGATAGTTTTTATTATTAAAAAAATATTAAATCTTTATTTCTTTCACAGTAATTGTGGTTCATGAAAACAGTTAAGTATTTTAAGCTAGCAATAATCTAGTAATAAAAAAAAAAATAGCCAGCTTGGTTGTCATAATCCCTACGTTACAGAGCTGTGTGCGGCTTGGAGATGGAAAGTGATTTCTACCCACTGATAACCGTGAGGTGAAGGTCAGACACAGACCCAGTCAGAGTTCACCACGCAAAGACATGGACGACTGTCTACATTCAGGTGTTTCTACCTAGTCACCATGTCACCTTGTTCTCAGTCATTAAAATCAGTGTTTGTCAAATTATGTAGAAAAATGAAAGCAAATACAAAATCTAGTCCAAATATATAGGGAATAGCCCAACTTTGAGAGAATATTTTACTCCAAGAATCAATCAATACAACTAACTTTTATTATAAACCTGCATTGATACAATTTAATTTTCATAATAACCTCATGACCTGGGTAATTGTACTTCCCCAATAACAACACGAGAAAGTGAGAGATTGATTAGGTAATTTCTCAAAATTCACAGGGCTGGCTAGGATTTTAACCTGGATCAGTTTTATATTAAGAGAATTAGTAGCCACTACACTTCTTCATGCAAATCTAGCTGTCCAAGGGCTCCAATGTTGTTTAAACTAAGGGTTGAAACTTCCTATTACCCTAAAAAAATAATTTATGTTGTTAGTTTAACCTAATCATAACATCAAGTTTTTCTACATCATCATATTATTGTTTCTAGCAACTTCAGTCGAAAGACTACAGCAAATACAAAATCTAGGTTCAGCAATGAGTTTAGAGCTCCTGGGTGGGCAGCTCCCGGATCCTCTCCCCCAGCCCCTCATCTTACACTCAGGGCGCTTTGCCGGAGAGCACAGTTACCGGTCAGGAGCACAGCGCCCTGGAGGCGAGGCTCGGCGTGGATTTCACCTCCACCTTCTATTCTAGCGCTGATCCCACCGCACTGAACTTGGGTTGTTAACAATTACCCTTGATATAGTTCCGAGCCGCACACCTCGGGGTTGAAAGGCTTCCAGGCTATGCTTGCGCTTGGATTTTTCTAACTTCAGAGCAGCTACCGCCGGCATTGGGAACACTTCTGACCCTCCCCTGCTCGGGATGACCTTCTCCAGCCCCCCAGCATCCAAAGGCCATCTCTACGAGACAGCTTTGTCTTCCACTTTGATTCCAAATTACCAGTCCAACCCAATTATGTCCTGCGACTCGCCTGCTAACTCAGATCTTCAGCCTCTTCTGTTCACTTAGTCACCCCTGGGCCTCCCACCCTGAGATCCCACCGTGCTCCCCAGATTTCTGACCACGTCCCTGCAACTCTCGGCCTTAGTGCTGACGCTCAGGGCTAATGTTTGCGTCAATTTAATGAATGCTAAGATGGCCACTTCAGCAAAGTCTTGCTTACTTCACACTGTCTGACCATTGTTCTATGTGGGCATGTTAGTTGTTGCTGTGTATTTAATGACAGGTCCTAGCGTCCAGCATATATTAAAAATAGAGGTAGTAAAATAATCCCTCTAGAAGCGTCCCTGGGTTAGTGCGCAGGAGGGACTGACTTCCGGGAGTGGCTTTGCTAATCCACATCTGGGAGCGAGGCGAGTTTCTGTGCTCAGGCATTGAAATGAGGAGGAGGAGGAGGAGGAAGGCAAGGGGAAGGGCTCTTTGCCAGAATCTATATCTAGAAGACAGTTTTAGATTATAATCATAGTTCTAAGTGCATTTTTTGTAAAAATACCTTTGTTAGCAGATAAGACTCATTATTTCACATGTAAGCTTTTTAGATTTCTTGAGGTGACAATATCTGATAAAAAGTAGAGTTAGTGAATTAACAAATTTATAAATATCTTTATGTTAATAGGAAAGGAACATCTTTGACAAGGAGTTGTTAAACCACATCCAAGCTGTAGACATCAGGACTTATTTGTTAAGTTGGCTGCAGAGGGGCAGAAGGAAGTGCAGGGGAGGGATGTCCACAGATGTGTACATATTTCCATTTTGATGTAACCACTGTACTTGCGCATCTCTTGGATGTACCACAGGAAAACATTGTTAAATAATCCAATGGAAACAGACTTCCTGCTAATATTTCAGTACAGGTCTGCTAATGAATTCTCTTAGACACATCATACTTATTGTGCTCTTGCTGTATATCTCATTTTAAAATGAGCATTAAGGGAATGCAATATCTGTAACTCTGACAATATTTATAGAGGCCTGTTGCCATTTTTGTCTTGTAAGAAATTTTTGTCCCCAAGAAAGGCAGGAATACATTTTTTCCCCTGATTGTGTCAGTGTCATGTATTCTGGATTATCACAACACTCATGGCTTGGGGACTTTGAATTGATAAATGTTCATGGAAAAGCATGATACCTTCCGTGGATCCCAACCACATGAAAACAGCGCTCAGTTGTGTGTGTACACACAGAGGATAGAAGGATGTCAGACTGTAAACTGCTTGTGATCCTGGATGATGTTTGTGTTCCTCACTTCTTGGGCTTTCTGGTTTTCTGTATATAGCACAATTAACTTAAAAGTTTGGAAAAAAATTAACATTATTTTTAAAACCTTCAAAAAAAAAAAGTCTTGCTTAAGGGTCTAGGTGTCTGTACCTGTGAATAATTTAAATAAATTTGGAACCACACATAAAGGTTTGACAAGCTAGTCCTTACATTCACCAAGATTCAAGGAAAAGCCAAACTCTCTCCTCTATTTCTGCCTCTCTTGTAAACGAAATAGTTGGGAATAAAATTATCTTTTGATTAGTAACTTTTCTGTGCAGAGATTATTTTCATTAATTCTTTTTTGTATCAGAGCTAAAACATAGGGTTTAAAACTAACTAGCAATTTCCCTGTTCAGCAACCTTTTCAAAGTCTTCTAGTTTATTCTAGACTCCTCTTTCTATGAGGTAATATCACTTTAAATGAAGCCAACGTTTTATTAACGTGAGATTCCTACACGGGGGAGCAGCATGGGAAGCTGTGATCTGCAACGACAGTTGGTTTACTCTTACCATTTGATCACAAAATTTCTCTGCCATCTGTGGGAAGCCACCCAGGCAATGTGTCATCACATCTAATAATGAAAAGAAACAACAGACAGAGCGTGCTGGAGAAACAGACTGCTTTAATTACCCCTCACAATGCTCCTTCAGGTTGGGG
Source organism: Choloepus didactylus (assembly GCF_015220235.1). Classification (NCBI taxonomy): domain Eukaryota; kingdom Metazoa; phylum Chordata; class Mammalia; order Pilosa; family Megalonychidae; genus Choloepus; species Choloepus didactylus. The sequence continues at coordinate 1,063,134 of NC_051311.1, forward strand.
AGGAAAAGTATTGTGCAGGCAGGTTATTTACACAAAGAAGGTAGCCGGTGCCGAGCACTGTTTTACATCAGGGAGAAGGCCCTTGTACTTCAGCAAGCCCAGCTGGGAGCAGAAACAGAGGTGTGGGGAAAGGTTGGGGGAAAAGATCTTGTGAAAAATAGATTTGCTAAGAAATAATAGTGCGATCATTGTCTACTGTCTATATTTGAGCGGTGGAATCTCAAGGCTGCCGTCTCTGAATTCTGCTGCGATCCACGCTGCATCGCTGGGTGGGAATTCCGGAAGGGGCTGGAGGTGTGAAAGCGGCGCCAGCGCACAGCGGCCTCACCGGCCCCACGTCTGGTGGGGACACCGTTCCTGGCCCCAGCGCTTGCCCTTCCCTCTCCACGCCTACAAGCGCGGTCCGCGCGTGCTCGGCCTGTCCCACGGGCAAGAGCGCGCCGCGTCCTCTCCTCAAGAACGTCGTGAGTGTGTCCTGGGCAGCTGGGAACAGATGGGGACGACGCGGTGACTCAGGGCTGAACTTCATCGAAGTAACTCCCGTGACTCATGGCAAAACCACACTCGTCTTCCTCCCGTCTGTCCAGCTCAGTACAAGTCAGACACTTTCCCTACCCACGAACGGGGGCTCCGCGCGCCTCCCCGCGCCTCCGCGCGCCCTCCGCGCCTCTGCCCCGGGGGTCTCCCCGCGCTCTGTCCAGCGCAGTAGCTTCGCCCTGGGCCGTGGTGGGTCTCCCGGGAGGTCGGCCTGACCGCCGCGGCGTCTGTGGCGTCGGCGTGGGTGGGAAGCGGGGACGCACCGAGCTGCTGACCATGTCGGTCTCCAGAAGGCAGACGCGCACCGGACGCGGGGGCTCAGTGGGCTGTCGGCGGATGTCCCAGGAATTGGCTTGCCTCTGAGGCTTTATCGTTTCTGTATTCCATAAGCAATTTTGCGGGTCAACTAGGAGCTAGGTTCTAGGCTCAGCACCAGGGAAACAAAGAAAGAATGAAAAAATGAACAAATATTCTTGACCACAAACACCCAGAGTCCAGTTAAAGAGAATCAAACAGTATAACACAGCACTTTTCCTAACACACTTCCCAGTTAATGCGCTTTGAAAGTAATACTGCAACCTCCCTTAAAAACATGTCAAAACATAAAAGGATGTACAAACACTAAAAATGGCTTATGATATTTAAATAAGTTTGAGTAGAAAATGTTTCTAAATGAGCACATTTCAAAATTTTCATTATGAGGCTAACTTATAATTCTTTCTTCAAAAATACATACTGAGCCCTGCTACGTCTCAGGCACTGCTGTTGGCGAGCTTAGAAGACAAGCTCCTGCCCTGGAGGCGTTCCACGGGGGAAAGTACAATGGTGAGCATGCAAGAGCGGAGGGCACTAACTACGGAGGGAAGACCGTCTTGCACTTCTAACTTTGAGTTGTCAGGGCACACCACGCAGAGAACAAGACCTTAGATTAAAACCTGAAGTGAATGACTGTGAACCATGTAGAAATCAGGGGGGTATTAATATTACTCAAACTGCAGACAGATAAAGTTTGACTTTTTTCCAATTCACAGGTATCACACATGTTTCATTGTATTTTAGATTACATAAGAAAAAGCATAATGCATCAACACATAAATTTAACTACAACATGCATGGTTTAAGGATTAAATATACATTAAAATGTAAATTAAAATTTAACTACACATTAAACACTATTTTAAAAGGCAAAAACTGTTTTCAGCATCTGATATTTGGCATTTTTGCATTTTTGTGCTTTTTAAAAAATCAACAGTTTCCAGACTCCTCTTTGTAAGTGTGTTGCTGTAAATAACATATTGTGAGTGGGGACAGGCTTAATTCCCAATAAGTAGAAAATTAAATTGGAAATAATCAGCAGTTTGGTTTCTCCTCTTTGACTCTGAGTTTTGAGGTGCCCATTTCACTTTGAAGGTCCATGTGCAACATCAGATCACAGGCTCTCACACAGCTCAGGGTGGGCATATTTGTAGACGTAGCATCATTTGTATCTCCTTATTAATTTACTCTGTTTCAACATCAGTTTTTCTTATATTTCATATAATTCATCAAGTCTACGTGGCCTGGGAAACTCCAATGAGTATCTTTTAAACGGACGTCATTTTCAGGTAACTATTTACTGCTTAATTAACAATTATTTAACTAATGAGTATTTACTTTTAAACAATTATTAAATAATCATTTTATTGCTTAATTGCCACCATCACAGTCTTAAACACTGTGAGCCACTTGCAGAACTTCTGGAAGCTCAGGTGGGACTTGTTGCAGTTTGGCAATAGGAGCTCTGTGGGGAGCCCTGGGCTCCATCCTAAAGCCAGGAAGGCTTCCAGGAGGAGGCGCTCCGACAGGCAGGCGGGAGGGGCAGGTGGAGGGCCCACCAGGTGGCCCAGGCATGAGGAAGGGGCAGACAGGGAAGGCCCAGGATGCCAGAGAGGCAGCTCCAGGTGGGCGACCAGGGATTTGTGTTCCAGTGGGGAGGGGGGGATTGCTGGGGCTGGGGGGGGGCAGAAACCAACATCTTGTTTTCATCCCGATTCCCAGGCAGTACAACTTACAAGACCTAAGGTGACTTGGAGAGGCCCTAGCAGGCGAAGAAAGCCTCCATTAGACAGAAGCATTGTCTTCATGCATTCCTGGTTAGACAGGACGAGCACCCTGCAATGGGGCAATGTGAGTTATGAGCCCTCCATATTTGTGTGTATTCGATTATTTTTCTCTGAGGAAAAGGAAGACGGTGGGCAGGTGGGGAGAGGCAGCTCCTCTTGTGCAATCAGGAGAGGGCCAAGGCTCAGAGCTCCGGGGGTCCTGGATGGCAAGAGGACACCAGCAGAAGGGCGAGCCTTCCATGCTGCACGGAGCCGGGCACCAAGAGCTCGGGCACGGGAATTGGGGCCAGCTGAGTTCCAGCTCTGACTGCTGGTGGCTGCCAGGAGCCAGGGCTCCCCGCTTCTGCCCTCCTTGCAAGCAGACAGATTGCGGGAGCCAGCAGAAGGCCTGGGAGTCCTGGATCAGGCGCAGAGGCATGGCCGGAGGACAGTCCCTTCCGGCAGCCCGTGCCTGAGAGCAGTTCCCACAGCGACACCCAACGAGGTCTGGGCCAGGCCGGCACAGGCAGTGCTTTGTGGGGCAGAAGGGGAGCCCCCAGTTCTGGTAACCCCGAATTTTGTAATGGGCTGCAAGCAAACTGCCCAGCTTGTGCTCCAGCGAGCGACATCTTCTCTCTTTCAAGGCTGTTCACTACATGGATGTCCTTGAAGAGATGGTCCAGAGTGAACAATTCGGCTCAGAAAATGTGAAGAAACCCTGGAGACCCGCGGAGAGCTGCCTCCCCAGCCGCCGGCCGTGGGCCCATGCTCAGTGTCTGTCTTCACCGAGCTTATTTCCTCATCAATAAAGCAGGGACAGTATTGATCAACGCATAGGCTAGTCTGAAATAAAATACTATTCCAAACTCAAAAACGGGAAACAACAACTACTCCACTTTTTACATTTTGTTGGAGCACTTTCTGATACCCCTGCTGAAAATATTTTGTTGCCACCACATATCACACTAATAATCCACAGCTAATGAAAGCAGGTGATTCCAACCCAGTCAGATAAAAGATTCACCTTCTGAAATTGATGAGGTATTATGGTTGCATCACCCTGTAGAAAGTTAACCGATCTTATCTCTAATTTAGCAATTGTACTTGTGCATTCATTTTCTATTTTTACAAATCCCAGTTCCTCAAAAGTTCTTTGAGCCTGCTCTTTTGTCTTGTTGCTGGTTACCTCATAAGGAACTATTTTAAAACTTTACACAAGCCAACAAATAAACTCGTCTGGCAAGTTTGATTGTAAGGGTGTTATGAGTAGCAAATGAGACGATGGATATAAACATGATGGATGGGATTGCATACACCAGGTGCTCAATGAATGTCAGTTCCTTCCTCTTTTACCTCTAACATGCTAGGGACTGTGGGTTCTGAGAAAAAAAAATCTGCCATCCCCATTTTGTAATTAGAATCACAAAGCTATATTGTTTCCTAATAGTTTTGAAATAACAAACCCTTTCCCAGCTGCCATCTATTTCAGAATAAATGTAATTCTGATGCAACTACTAGAGTAAAATAATGTCATGTAAATGCCCCCATCAGCTGAAATATGTCTGTCTCTGGGACGATATTTTAAACGCTCTCCCCGTCAGGTCCCCTTAGCAGTTCTCTGCTTCTCTGCCCCAGCTCGGCCCATAGTGGTCTCAGGACTGATGAGACAGGGGCAATCTTGGAAGTGGGGGGACGCACCTGAGCCGCCCCCCGGGCCGGAGCGGGTGGAAACGTCCGCGCGGGCACGAGAGAGCCGCTCGGCGAGCAGAGGGGTCCCTCAGGCGTGCGCCACGCCTCCGCGGGCCGGGGTTCCGGAGAGCGGGGGTCTTCCCGGGCCCCATTTGGTAGCGGGCCCTGAGCTTAGTGCTCAAGGCCAGAAACACTGAAGGCCGAGCTTGCCCGATCGTCCTTTGCTTCCGGAGTGGGGAGGCTGCCGCCAGGGCTGCGGCCAGGGCAAGGCGACCCGGCAGAGGCTTCGGGGCAGTCGGCGCGAGCCGGGGCCAGCGCGTCTGCAAAACCTGGGACAGCCCAGAGGAGGCCACATGGCAGGAAGGGTCTCCCAAGCCCAGAGACCCTGAAAAAACCCTAGTATATCAGCCACAGGCGCCGGCTGCAGATGCCACGGAAGGCCTCCCTGCCCCGCCCCACTAATGCGTTTTCGAGCTCTTCAAATACGCGCCCTTGTCAGTGGTGCAGGAGGCGGTTAGAGATACGCGCCCTTGTCAGGGGTGCAGGAGGCGCCCCACTGTGGCGAAGAGCAGTCCTGAAGTTTGCTTTTTTTAGGATTTCAGTCAGAATTGCATTATTTTCTAATATTTTCTAATCTGCAAGTGCCCCATCTGCATACCCTGGTACGTTTACTGGGTCTGACTTACGTGACACAAAGCTAGGCCCTTAGGAAAGTGGAAAGGTCTGCGCGATTTAGGCCCTGATTGTTTGAAAGCCTGACGATGAGGTAAAGGGTGCAGACGTCTAGGAGGGGGGCGTAAAGATGCCGCGCACGCGGGGAGCAGGGCGGGATGGCGAGGTGGAAGGAAACGTCCCCTCTTCCCGGGCACCGAGCACTCCTGCGCTGCCTCCCAGACCCGCGACGCCGCGTCGTGAACCCAGGTGGGACCCGAGCCTCCTTCCAGGCTCTTCAGTTTCGGCGTTGGGGTGTGCCGAGGGCACCCTCGGTGCAGCCAGCGCCGTGTCTGCGCTGTTGGTGTCCTGGTTTTCAGTGCTACGTTCCCTGACCCCCACACCCTGTGAGAGCCGCAGGCCAGACACGGGGACGGGACCCCCGCAAGGCTGGCAGCCTAACCGCCGGCACAGATCAAACAGCCGTCCATGTTTCCCAGGTAATAGATTGCAGCAGGAACACGAGTTGCATTTTACATGTGAACTGCAGCGCGTGGTGATACGTTGGGAAATGCTGGGTGGTTTATCAGCTGTCCCCCGAGAAGGGTGGCGTGTGCGTGGTGACCTCCTGCGGGGAGAGAGACAGGAGCGGGAGGAGGGCAGCGGAGCTCAGCGTCTGCTCCCAGAGGTCAGCAATCAGCAAAGCAGGCGCGGGAAAGCGGCCTGCAAACGGCACACGCACCTGCGTTCAAAGTGCTTGAAAAATCGGGCTCTAAAGCAGGGTATGACTTTTTCTTCCAGTTTTATTATTAACACATTTAATAAGCCATTTAAAACCTAAGCAAGGCATTTAGATCTTAGGAAAAACCAGGAAAAGCTCAAACTGATTCTTCCCTATATTATTACTAATACCTAAGGTCAAATTTAATTACCCTACAGCAATTGTTCCCAAAATGCATCTTCTGAGAACTAGATTGTGGTATTCTACTGGAAAAATCGAGTTATAGAGGACTCCTCCAGATCCACAGACAGGAAAACAAAGTTACAAATCTGTGCAGAGAATTCCCTCAGTTTAGTCTTTCTTCCATAAATCGTCTTCAGTGTTTGTTTCAGCCTGACAGCACATGGCAGTAGAAGTAAACCAATGAAGAAGTAGGGAGTGAAGTTTCCTGGAAAACCTGGAAACTGACCGGCTCAGCCTGTCCATCTCCACGGACATTGGGCTCGGGCTGTTTGCACACGGGTCATTGGTTCTGTTTTCGTTCCCGGTCCCCTGGCAGATTCGCGGGCCTCAGTGTTTCCCCACAGCTTCAGGAGCTCCAGCATCTGATGGAGGCCGACACGGCTGCAGACGCCCCTGGAGCCTGGGGGCCCCTGACGGAGCCCGCCCCGGGCCACAGCCTCCTGCCCGCCGTGCAGCCTGCTCGGTTCGCCGCAGCGAGCTCCGCAGCCGTCGGCGTCGCTGTGTGACCCGCGGCCGGTGGGGACTCGCGCCAGGACACTCAGAACATCGCCTCCTGGTCCCCAGAGGAGCAGCAGCTTGAGTTGATTGCGGAACCCAGGGCGGGGCGGGGGGCTCCGGAGAAGCCGTCTGATTCCAGGGGCCTGCCCCCTCCCAACGCCCCTCCATCGCCAGAGGGGCTCTCGGCCCAGGGAGGCCTGCGCTCCACACCTGCGGGGGCCTCGGCGAATCAGCAAAGCAGCCGGCAGGTGCGAGCGGGAGTTGACGCGGCACCTGCTCACGTGCTTGGGGAGGTGGGAGGGGTGGACTATCACTACGCAAAGAGCCTCCAGCATCAACCGCTCCCGACAACTGAGCACCGCGGCGAAGGACCCCCGAGCCCGCCCCTTCCTGCTGTCCTTCCCGGGGCACCCAGCGCCGGGGCCTGACAACGGCATTTGAGTCGACAGGGGCAGGAGATGAGCAAAGCCGGGACCTAACTGCGCCCGAGGATGGCGCGGCTCCTCACGCCCGGCCAGCGTCCTCCCTCTGGGCAGGGGCTGCTCCCCCGGGGTAGGGGACACAAGAGGTCGAGGTCGCGGCTCCGCCCCTGAGCCCACAAAGGCCAGGCGAGGTCAGGGGTGCAAGCATCGGCCACTGGGGAGGGAGGTACCAGGGAAGGGCGGGGGACAGGGCCGCTCATGGAGGACAGGGCCCTGCGCCCCTCGGGAGACCCTGGCTCCTCGCGGCCCGTGCCCCAGCCACAGGCGAGGCCTGCCCCTCCCCAGCCAGAAGCCCCTTCCTTTCCCGGGCTTTTCAAGCACTTGGCCTGTTCATTATTTGGTTTTTAACCAAACATTTTGAGGCTTCCCAGCCACTACTGCTGCTGTTGTAGCTGCTGCTGCTTAACCTGGAGCCAGAGGAGTCTGCAGGCAGGAGCGCAGGGCTTCCCTGGGCAGATAATGACGATAATGAGAAACCAGAAAGCCTGCAGCGTGTGCGGGAAAGGGAACGGGCGTTTTCACCGGACCAGCCCGCCAGCCTAAACTTTAAGCCCCGGTTCTGTGTGCAAATTGATCTCCGTTGGGAAATGCAGCTGGTTTTGTGGTTACCCCGAGGCTGCTGTTGTAGCCTCCGGCTGCCCCGGGCCTGGCTGGGCCTGGGTCCAAGCTCCATTTGTGAGCTGTCTCAGTACCACCTCCGGTGACACCTTGGTTTGCCGGGCAATGTTCACAGTTTTCACGAGCGTCCTTTGTTTTATTCTCTCAGGACGTTCATTGATAAGATTCTTAGATGCTGGGATAAAATGCAGAATCCATTCTTTTCTGGGAGAGCTCCCTCTGTTCAGTGTTTCCCGAGTCCGGGAGCTACTTTGCATTGATACACACTTATACACACTCTCCTTCCTCCTCGCCATCCTGCCCCACCCTCCCCAGCTCACCTCCTCTCAGAACTGGCTCTTTGGGGCGCCCTGCACCTCACTGCCAGCCTGGCTCAGCTCTCATTCCTTTTCTTTCCCTGAACAATGCAAGGTAGGAATGACTTCATCAAATATTCTTTCCTCAGGTTTTGTTCTCATTCGTCTTTTAAAAACTAAAAATGTGAAAATGTAATTCCAAAGTAAAATTGTGGACTGATTTTCAGAGCTATTCACTGAGTCATGTGGTTCAACATCTCAAGAATATTACCTATTTCAAAAGCAAATAGGATGACTGCAGCCCAGGTAGCACATAGTGGCTTGGCATCATTTTAAACTCAGAATTAAAGCTATTCAATGAGGACATCAGCAACACACAACCAAGACACTCAGGAAAGTCTCTGCTCAGAAACAGCGGACAGAAGACAAATCCCCCTTGCCCGGGATCCTGGAGGACAGCGGAGATGGGGGAGGGCTCCACTTTGCTGACTCAAGGATGAAGGTGGGCAACCCCTGACCTGGACCCGCCACCCAAGACCCCCGACTCAGACCCACTACCCAAGACCCGCCCAACTCGGTGCCATGCAAACCTGCTGCCTGAGACCCCCGACTCAGACCTGCTGCCTGAGACCCCTGCACGGTGCTGCACAGCTCCACAGTCCCCCAGCGTCGGCACTTCGGTGGGTGCCTCCCACCATGGAAGCAACACAGGGCCCCTGGTGCAGCAAGTTAGAGCCCACCCACCCAGGCGGGGGACCGAGGCCACTCTGGGGGTCTACAGGTACACACATGATGGCCCAGGAGCAGGGGACCCACGACCGGGCTGTTGGCAAGCACTGCTCCCCAACCCGGATCCTCATGGCTGGAGAACCTAAGCGAGAAAGCAGAGGATCTCTAATGTTGGCCTCGTGCAGCTCCCTGGGGCGAGCACCCTACTGGGGAAGTCACCAGAGGCAGCAAAGCCTCACGGGAGAACAGAAAAGCTGAACTGCCCTAAGGCAGGGAGGCCCCAGACTGAAAACAGCAATGAGTCAGGTGCTGAGTGATGGAGAGGAGTTGAGCAAATCCCAGGACCCCTGGAGAAGGACGAGAGGAAAGGAGTCTTCTCCTGGAGGTGAAACAGCTGCACATAAAAGGACAATCCTAGAAGTCACATGTCCCGGGCCGGAGACAGGTGCAGAAGGCCCGGGACAAGCTGGACAGTTAGACACGGGCCGCTCCGGAGGCTCAGTCTAGGCTGGGCCAAGTGCTAGAGAAGAGGCTCAGCACAGCCCGTCCACAACGGCCCCCAGGCAGGAGGGACAGGGACGGTCAGCACAGCAACAAAACCAAGTGCCCAGGCTTCAGCAGAAAACCACACGTCAGCATAAGAAACAGGAAGTTATGGCTCAGTCAAGAGAACATGAAAACTTCAGAGGAAACGGACTTTGGAACAGTGAATCAAAGTTCAAACAAATCTCCTAAATCAGTGCAAGAAGTTGAAGGAAAATAGGGAGAGAAACAAATAAAATAAAGATAGAGCAAAAGGATAGTAAGAAGACAACATGTGAGCAAAAAGAATAATTATAAAGTTTAAAAAGAAACATAACAGAAATTTTAGGGCTGAGAAACATAATATTGGAGATAAAAATACGCTAGAGACTTACAACAGAGGCATATGGAGCTTCATATGCAAAAGAATGAAGAGGAACCCCTATCTCACACCATATACAAAAATTAATTCAAATGGATTAAAGGCCTATATATAAGAACCTGCGGTCGCAGTTGATTCGTCTGGGGGGGGTGGCGGCCGGTTGCTAAATCCTAGGCTCTCGGGATTGCTCAGAGGGTACCGGCGGTGGGGGCTCTTTCCCAGAGGCGAGGGCGAGGCGGGGGACTGGGCCCGGTCCCCGGCGGTGGCGTGCAAGGTTTGAAGGGCGGCGAAAAGGAACAGGCGGGACACGTTTCTTTGAGGGTGAAGAAGCCAAGAGAGAGCCTTTATTAGGGGAGAGTACAAGCTTATATCGGGCGGTTTAGAGGGCGGGGTAGCTGTAGGGGTTAAAGGCTTGGATTGGTTCTGAGAAGGCGCGGAGGTTGTTTGAAAAGGGGCGGGAGTTGCTCCGGTAACGAAGAGGGTGGAGGGTGCGGGTAAGGCACGGGGGGGGGGGGGGTTTCTCCGGCAAGCCCTCCCCAACGGTTGTACTTTGGGGTGAGGAAATGGGGCCTGCATTCGGCTCCACTTTCTCAGGCCCGGGGGGCCGTGGAGGGCGCTACCACCCGTGCCCCACTACCTTTCCTAGGGGCTGATCAGTTCCCCTGGCCCAGGCCCGCCAAGTCGGAACTCGATAACAGTGTCCCGCATTTCCCCCTTCTTTTCTAATTAGAGGAAGAAGCTTACCGGAGAGATCCACCAAGGGATGAGGGAAAGGGGATGTGGGGGAAGGGATAGGGGTAGATGGTAATCAGAGAGGCTGGAGCTCGACGTTGGTGTGGCGCCCGGGCGTTCGAGAGGGGCCTCGCTGCTTGCGGGATGGACGAGGGTGGCGACGCTGCAGAGGGTCAGCCTCTTCAGTGGAGGCAAGTTGTTGATACTGGACTTGCACAAATGATGAAAAGACAGCATTGGCTTGGTTCTTAGCAAGCTGGACAATTCTGCGGATAATGCAGGGCCCTAGGGTGAGAGCTAGAATAATCATTAGTAGGGGGCCGATGAGAGGGAGGAGGTATGAGAGGAGGGGGGTAAAGATGTGGGACCAATAGTTGGTGGTTTCACGGTTTCTTTTGCGTTGTTCTAGTCCCTCTCGGACCTTTTTTAGGCTGTTTTCGGCGAGACCTGTGGAATTGGCATATACACAGCACTCTTCTCCTAGGGCGGCGCAGAGGCCTCCTTCTTTGAGGAGAAGGTCGAGACCTCGGCGGTTTTGGAGCACGACTTCAGAGAGGGAATTGACAGAATTTTTAAGATGGGAAATAGCGTCTTGTAGGTGACGAATGTCTTCGTCAACAGCCGCCCGGAGGTGAGTTAGGGCGGAGCCTTGACTGGCTAATGCAGCGATTCCGGTGCCAGCACCTGCAAGACCTAGGAGGGAGGCAATTGTGAGGGCGGTGATGGGTTCTCGCTTTTGCAGAGTGGCAGGAGCTGCAGTTCTTTCCAGGCGGAGGAAGAAGTCTTCCTCGCTGTGGTATAGGACCCTAGGGATAAGGACAATTAGGAGACAAGTTTCATGAGCTGTATCAATGGTTTGCACGTTAAGGCAGGGGGTAAGTCCTGTAGAGGAGCAGAGCCATAGGGAGGAGTTGTGAGGAATAAGAAATTTGGCAGAGCTGCTGGGAGATGAGTAGTTGGCACAAGCTGTGAGGTTGGGAGAGTTACTTGAGCGAGGGCGGATGCACTGTCCTGTAAAGGAGACTGAATGAAAGGTTAGGGGGACGGCAGAGGTATTCCAATTGCATTCCGAGGGGCTATTCTCTGTATTTTCTGAAAAGGAAAGGTTGGAGGCGACGGGCTCATACAGGGAGGAGTAGGTGGAGAGGCAAAGCCAACAAGAGGAGGTAAGATTGGGGTAGGAGACATTTAGTGAGGTGAAGGTTGCTTGGATAAGGCTGAAGAGGGGAGAGGAGTAATGAGAGGGGGGTAGAAAAGGTTGGGGTGGTGGGGTTGGCGATGCGTTGTTTGCAGCTGAGGTGCGGCTGGTTGAAGCTAAGGTGCGGCTGGAGGGCTGTGGAAAAAGGGGGTTAATGACTTTATTGGGGCCAATGCCCGAAGATGAATGTTGAGCTGCTTCCTTTTTCATGAGAATGAGGGATCCCGGATTGGACCCCGCTAGATAAATTCGGAAGCCCCAGGTTCGACCCATGAGCCAAGACGTATCGGTAGGGTTTTGTACGGTGAGCATTAGCCTTTTAGGACAAAGGTACCTGTCGAAATAGCGATTGCCTGAGTTTAGGCAAGTATAAGGGATTACTGTAAGATTTAGAAATTTGTCAGGGACAGAAGGTTTCCAGCCAGTGGCTAATGTTTCACACCCCCAGTATGCACAGTAGTGCTCATAGGGGGAATTGCAGTATGATTTTCCAGGATTTGAAGATGGACACATATAATAATTTTGTGTATTTAGGCTGCCTGGATAACCAATAGGTTTTGGATTAGGAGGGGGGAACAGATCAGTGGCATTAAAAACAAAGGAGGGGGATCCTGCTGTGGTAATGTAAAGAATTATTTTGGAGTCTTCCCAACGCGCAAGGGTCCACTTCCAAGGCTGGTGGGGGTTGGCCTGGGTAGAAGAGGCGAGGGCCAACATGGCTATTAGAAGAGAAGCTATGCTTGGGTGAGGGTTGTGAAGGTGTAGGGGGCTGGCTTTTGCTTGTCTGTATAGGCGCATGATTTGGACGATTTCTTGTCTTTCCTCTTGCGAGTTTTCAGGCCTCTCCGGGGGTGCTCTCGGACGGCCTTCCTGGTCCAGTTGTAAGGTTGTCATCTGGTATGTTAGGCTGCGGAGACGGCGGCGTTCTCGTCTTGTCGGCCGTTTGGCTGCTGGTGGCGGGTCGGATTGCTTTTCCCGGGATCCAGATTGGTTGTGATGCATCATCTGGGAAAATACAAGCAAACCCGCGCCCCTGGGCGAGGAGTGGGGAGGGACCCTTCCAGGCATTATTTTCTGGGTCCTTCCAGTAGACCATCGGGGCCTGGGTGGGCCTATACGAGGGCCCCCAATGTTTATGTAGGGGCGAAAGTCCTTCTTTATTGAATGTGAGTAGATTAAGGTGAATAAGGGCTGCTATGATAAGGTCCCCTGGAGTTGCCTGGGGGAGCATTGCCCTCTCTTTTTCAATTTGTGTTTTTAAGCGGCGATGGACTGCTTCCACAATGGCTTGCCCCTGTGGATTATAGGGGATGCCGAAATGATGGGTGATGTTATATAACTGAAGGAAGGCCGCAAAGGAGGCACCGCGATAGGCAGGCCCATTGTCCGTTTTTATGTCCCAGGGGACACCCATGAAGAGAATTCCTTGTCTCAGGGCCTTGATACAGTGTTTGGCCGTTTCCCCGGCGAGGGGGACTGCATAACACATGGCCGAGAAGGTGTCAATCATTACATGTACATACTTGAGGCGCCCAAAGGACGGAACATGAGTTACATCCATTTGCCATCTAGAATTGGGTTTTAGGCCTTGTGGGTTGACTCCCTGAGGTTGCAGGGGGCCAAGTGGCGCAAAGGGCACACAAGTTGCACAATTGCGGACAAGATGTTTACAGGTATCTAGGGGGAGGCCACATAAATGATGCAACGACGTAGCCGAAAAGTGAAATCTAGAATGCAATAACTTAGCCTGGTTAACAGCATCCCCCGGAGGGGCTGCCGTGTGAGTTAGCATAGCTTGGGTAGTCTGAGCTAAGACCGCTTGGTCTACTATACTGTTGCCATTAGCCAAGGGCCCCGGAAGGCCTGAGTGACTACGAATATGGCTAATGAACCAAGGATCCTGTCGATGCTCCAGGATGCTCCTGAGGTTAGAAAGTGCTTTATCAATGGCCGAGTCCCCGGGGAAAAAGGTGGAAAACGCGAGGACTCGGCAGACCTGATAAGTGTAGAGGCTGTCAGTGAAAATGTTTACTGGGTGGTTGCAGTGGGCGTTTAGCGCGTATGACACCGCCAGAATTTCCCCCACTTGGACTGAATGAAGGTTGACATAACTGAATAGGCGGGGTTCCGGGTGGTCCTGTGAATAAGAGAGGAAGGCGAAACGGGTTTTGGAGGCGTCAGTAAAGACGGTGTCCCGCAAGAACCAGGACTATAAAATTCCTAGAAGGAAACAGGGAAGTATCTTCAGGACAGGCAATGTTTTCTTAAACCTGGCAACAGAAGCACAAGCAATGAAAGAAAAAAATAGATAAATGGGACCTCATCAAAATTAAAAACATCTCTGCATGAAAGGACTTCATCAAGAAGGTAAAAAGACAACTTACAAAATGGGAAAAAATATTTGGAAGCTGTATATTTGATAAGGATTTAATTTCCAGAATCTATAGCAAAATTCCGAGGTCTTCTATTTGTATAATGCAACAGAATACTTCACAGTTGTCTCACTTTAAATTCATGGGGAATTCTTCTGGAACCCAGTCAAGCAAAATTAGAGGAAAGGCCCTAAGAAAATTTATTACTCTTAAGAGAAAAAGCCAACATGTTCAAGCTAAAAGCTACTACAGATAATAATGTCTACTAACTCAGCCCTCCAGAGTTTTCAGTGTTGGGACCATCATTTGAGTTTTTTGTGTGGTAGACGGAAAAAATTCGGCAGCTAAATTTTTCAGTCCTGTGTGCCTGCCAAATAGAAAACAGAAAAGAACTACTTATTGTAAATTAAAACCTGCAGACACAAGGTGAAAACTGCTCTGCATGTTTTGTAAACACGTAACATTTTCCAGCCAAGCACACGCCATTCAGTTTTCTTTTGACCACACCATTGTATAAAAGAGCGACACCAAAGGGGGACAAACGACTGCTGTACACACTTTGATTTACTTTGCATGGTCTCATTTGAGATAATTGGTGTAAGAATCTTGATTTTCTTTACATTTGGAAACATCAAATAAAAATGAAAATAAATTGTCAAAAAAAAGACAGACAACCTAATGAAAAAAATGATTAAGATTTCAATAGACATTCTCCAAAGAAAATCTGCAAATAGTGAAAGAAGCACATGAAAATATGCTCAACATCATTAGCCATTAGGGAAATGCAAATCAAAACCACAATGAAATACCACTTCCCACCCAAAAAAATGGCTACTATTATAAAAAGGAAAAATAACAACTGCTGGAGAACCAGGAACACTGATTTGTTGCAGGTGGAATGTGTGTAACATGGAGCAGCTGCTGTGAAGACAGTTTGTTGGTTCTTCATAAACATAAATCTCTAACTACAGTCTGACCCAGCCACCCACTTCCTAACTATATACTCGAAAGAACTGAGGGCAGGACTCAAACAGACATTTGCACACCAATGTTCACAGCGGCCTTGTCCACAATGGCCAAAAGACTGAAGCCACCCATGCGCCCATCAACAGATGAATGGATTCAAAATGTGGTACATACATACGACGGAATATTATTCAGCCGCGGAAAGGAATGAGTTTCTGATATCTGAATTATATATCTGAATAGGTTAAAGGGGAATTTTAGGTTGTATATATGTTTTTAAAATAAAACTTTTAAAAATATATTTGATGAGCCAAATTCTGAGCTACATGGATTTAATTTCTTCTTCCTTTCTTTCTCATACTCATCTCCAAATACTCAATGAGAATCATGCTCTGTGCAGTAATATTTTCTCATTTATCTAACTTGTTGGGGCTTCCCTGCTACAGAGTTTACAATCTAATCATCTATATCCAACCTCTATGCAAGTCCTATCATATTTTTTTTTTTGCAAATTCCCTTGCATCCATTATTTGTGTTCACTTACTAGAACACCTGTGTTGGTTAATTTCATCTGTCAGCTTGGCTAGGTTACAGTGTCCAGTTGTTTGGGCCAACACTAGCCTACTTGTTACTGTGAAGGTATTTCATAGATACATTTGCAGCTATAGTCAGTTGGTTGCATCTACAATCAACGTCTCCTCATCCACTCAGTTGAAGGAGTTAACTGAGGATTTCAGAGACCATAAAGAATTCCTGCCTTTACTTTAGCCCATCTGCTTCTCCTGGGGAGTTCAATCTCACCTTCGTTGGAGAGTCCAACTAGCAGCCTGTCTTGAAATTCTGACTTGCCAATCCCCACAGTCACAAGAGCCAATTCCTATCATAAATTTCTTAATATTTCCATATATTTAGACACACACACACACACACACACACACACACACACACACACACAAACCCTGCTGGTTCTGTTTCTCCAGACAGCGCAGGAATCTGGTGATCAAAGCCGTCTGCTCTCTCTGCTCCCACGTCGGGAACAGGTCCACCAGGCACACTTTGGAGTGTAGACGCAGACTGAGGGATGTGTCCAGAGGGAGACTAGTGAGAGCGTGGGGTGGGGGCTCCGGAGTGTCACTGCCGTGGAGGAACTGGGGGGAGGGTGGATCCGCCCGACAGGCAGCCTCTAAGTCCACACTGTACTGGACAGACTCGCATGTTTGAAGACAAGAACTTTCACCTTATCAAAAATGACTCCACAAAATAATTCTCACCTTAACATCAAGATAAAAACGACATAAAAGCTCGCGTATTTGCCCCCTGCTTGCTGAGGGCTCGGTGGCCCGGAATTCAGAGCACTGAGAGGGCACAGGGTCGCTGCCCCGGCTGCCGACTGCTCGTGACAAATGGTCCTTGTGCAGTCACATCCCGTGGCCCGGCCCCCTGGGGCAGCAGCACCCGGTGCTTTTCTTGCTGCTTCACCTGAAGGCACTGCAGGCACCTTGCGGCCTGAGGGCTTCACCCAGGGACCCGGCTTTGGGCAGAAGCCTGGGCTCTTCCTCTCCAGCGCGCCCGGGAGGCCCCTTTACCTGCTAACCCCAGGGAAACCTTCCGAGGGGGCGAGAACAGGGCTTCAGAGCCTCGCGGAGCTGAGTTCTGGGGCCTGTCACTTCTGCCACACAGAACCGGACAAAGCAAGTCTGGGGCCAGTGGGTTCCAGGAGAGGCACCGGGGGAGCAGCAGAGTAGAGAGGAGTCAGACCTGGCCTGGGGCAGCGCCAACCCCCCAGCCGCCGGGGTGGAGAGGCTCATCTGCCAGCACCTGCCTTTGCCCCCCTGGGGGTCAGGGGCTGTCTACCTCAGCCTCCTTGGGAAAGAGCCTGTCCCTTTCCTTCCACTCGCCTTCCACTTTGAAGCGATTGCTTCTAAAGCATGTTACCAGGCTGGCAGATCACATTCTCCTGGGGACAGAGCAGGGGTGGGCTCGCCCCCCACTGCGCTCTCACCCCCACATGCTCTCACCCCCCCCACAGTGCTCTCACCCCCCCCCACAATGCTCCTAGCTCCCCACCACTCTCCTACCCCCCCACCGCACTCCTACCCCCCCACTGTGAGAAACAAGCACTCTTCCTAAACGGAATAAACGCTCACCCAATTGTGAAGAAGAAAAGAATTTATTCATGATCTTGTAAGAAAGGGCACCCAACCAAAATGGGGGAGAGGGGAGTTGACACCCAGAACAATAGACCCAGCAGTATTTATTCCCTACACCTAACTGCAAGTCCCTCCCCTGTTTCTCCACTGGCTGATACTTCAGAGGTTACTTTCTATTCAATAAGCCTAACCAGCCTGCGCAAATTGGAAACATTTGGAAAAAAAAGTCTCCTGTGCAAACTTGGAACATTTGAAACAAGTCTCCACCCCTCTTTCCTTTGTTCTTGAACTGCAGAGCCAGTCTGAGCTAGTTTGGTAACAACTTATGAAGCTGTTTAAGGAACCTCTACCCCTCCCCCCAGTCTCCACCTTGCAAGGACAGTGGGCGGATAAACAGGAGGACTGGCCACCAATTATAGCTTGGCTGCTTGACCCTCTGCCATTCCCCTGAGCTGCCCCCACCCTGTGTGAAAGCTAAACTTAATCTAGCATGTAAAACAGAGAATAATCCAAGAAGAGAGCCACCAATGTGCTTATGGGAATTTTTCCATCATCAGGGGAAATGAACCATAGAAAGGAAAAGACATGCAATCATTTCATGAAATTTGGAATCCTGTACACAACCTAATGAAAAATAATAGTCTAAATAGCATGAAAAGAAACAATACTTGTATAGATGTGAAATAAAAATTTTAATTCCTTCTGCTGGAATAAATAGTGCCAGAAAAGTTCTATAAGCTGCCTTTTAAAAATAAACACACACATACTTGCTCTGACTTGATTAGTAAAGGAATCCAAGGCAGATCCATCTCTAACATGGGGGTTTAGAGCAAAGTGAAAACACAGGCCCACATACCAATGTTGAAACATTTAGAAGTCACAAATGAAGGTAACTGTTCCGGTTTGCTAATGCTGCTGTTAAGCGAAATACTAGAAAGGGATTGGCTTTTGTAAAGGGGGTTTATTTGGTTACACAGTTACAGCCTTAAGGTTGTAAAGTGTCCAAGGCAAGGCATCAACAATCGGGTACCTTCACTGGAGGATGGCCGATGGTGTCCGGAATACCTCTCTAAGCTGGGAAGGCACGTGGCTGGCGTCTGCTGATCCCGGGTTGTGGTCTAGCCCCTCTCTCAGTTCCAGCGGTTTCTTCAAAATGTTACTCTTCGGGTGTTTGTCCTCTCCTAGCTTCTCCAGAGCAAAAGTCTGCTTACAACAGCTGTCTCCAAAATGTCACTCACAGCTGCTCTGCATCTGGGCCTGTGTGGCTCTTTTTAAAGTACTCCAGTGATCCAGTTAACACCCACCCTGAATGGGTGGGGTAACACCTCCATAGAAATAATCCAATGAAAGGTCTCGCCCACAGTTGATTGAGTCACATCTCCATAGAAACACTGAACCAATAGTTTCCAACCCAATCAACACTAATATGTCTGCCCCACAAGATAGTATTAAAGAATATGGCTTTTTCTGGGGGACATAATGCATACAAACCAGCACAATAACAAACCATTAAGTTGCTGTTTCTCTCCATCTACTGATGCGAAGCTCCCCTCTGGTTCTGAAGGTCCTCGGAATGCCCCCGGACCCCAGGGCTGGGCTCATGGGGCAGGAGCACTAATGTCCCCCTACCCCTTGGCCTTGGCCTCCCTGGGACCCACCTCAGGGAGACCTGGGAGAGGAGACCGTGGGGTTCCTAGACTGAAGATGGGGCCCTTAGATGGGGGCATAGCTGGACCAGACATGAGCCAGTGCCCCTGGCTGCAGAGCAACTCGCCTCACTGGAGGGCAGAGCACAGTGGGGGCCCGGGTCCGAGGTGGTCCTAAGCACGAGAGGCTGGGGTGTCAACCCACACCACAACATTCAGCTCAGGGACCCCAGCTGCAGTGGCTTGGGGCCCTGTATGTTTCTCAGTGTAATCCCTTCTCTGGGTGTGAACATGTTGTAAGTGAAGGCGTGACCCAGCTAACTCGGGGCAGCTCTCAGTCCCACTGCTGGAGTCCTTTATAAGCAGAATGAAGTTTGGACACACAGAGAGAAAGCCACGGGAAGAAGCCAGAGGTCCACAGAGCTGAGGGGCAGCCATGTGCATCGCCATGTGATGGAAAAGCCAAGGACCAAGGCTCTCCGGCAGCCAGCCCCAAACGCCACCATCTCCTGGGAGAAAGCATCAGTTTGATGACGCCTTGATTTGGACTCCTCCTAGCCCCAAAACCATGAGCCAATAAATCTCCATTGTTAAAGCCAACCCACTGCATGGTATCTGCTGTAGCAGCTAGGAAAATAAACCACATATCCTTACCACACCCGTTAGGAGCACTTTTACTATTTAAGCTTACTTTTAAGCCTTAGAAGTTCAAATGTTTAACATTTTGCTATGAGAAGTATCTGATAATACAATCCAATTGGAAACCATGTATCATGGCTGCCTGTGAGCAGAGTGCAGTTTGGAGTTGAAAGGGCATCACCCTGCATCAAGGAGCAGCCTCCTGCATGTACCTGCAGGTAACACGCGTAGATCGCGGTAAGACCAATGGACGTGAGCACAGCGGCCATTCCCCCGATGACCGGCACTGCAGACAGCCTCCCCTGGGGAAGGGAGCCTTTCGTTTTGTCCCCTGCGTCATGTGCCAGCAACTGGAACGGCAGCTGCCCAGATGGTGCCCAATCAAAGGGTCCAACGACAGAATGAGTGAGTGAGCGAATGGATGAAGGGAAACCAAGTATGAGCACTCACGTGTCAGGAACTTGCACGTATCACAATGGCTGTGAAAAGGCTGCTCTTGCCCCTACTTGAGAGATAAGGAAAAGGTGATAAAGAAGTAACTTCCTCAAATTCAAAGAACAGGTAAATGGTAGAGACCAATCTAGAACACAGACATGATCTTGAAACCCATGCTTTCCGCACACCTGCCCATCAGATCCAATGCTCTCTTTCTAGAATAAATGTTTCTCATGTTCCTTTATTCTCCTGAAATGAAACTCACAGAGAATGTATATTTACAGTGCAATGCCCCAGCTGTAAATAAAGAAGGAATAAAAGGAATGTAATTTAGAGGATTTTGGGAGAAGACAGAGCAAGCACATGCAGGCCTCACGCAGCTTCTCCAAGAATGCGAATCTGCAGATTCAGAGGGGGCGGCCCCGGCCCAGCGGGCTGGACACCTCCCGCGGCCGTGGGCTCCTGCGACATCCCCATTTACCTGATGGCAGAACCCCTGGAGGGGCCCACACAGAACACTCCTTATTGTAGAGAGCTGGATCCCAGCCACCAAACGCCAGACGGGCCGGCCATCCTGCTAACAACCAAAGACCCCCACAAATGCCCAAAGCGCCCCTGGAAGGCAGCAACCAACCCTCGTCCACCAGGGAGCAGAACCACCTGGGCCTCAGGAAAGAGCCGTGAGGACACGGCCCCTCGCTGGGCCTGTCAGCCTAGGGGTCAGAAGTCGGCAGGGCTCAGAGCCTGGGGGTCAGAGGTCAGTACAGCTCACAGCCCTTCACTGGGCTGGCCCGGCCTGGCCTGGGGGCAGAGGTCAGCACAGGCTCACAGGCAAACACAGGCCGTGCTTGCAGGCAGGACGCCTTCTCAGGGGGGTCACGGGAGCTCAGGCGAACAAATCACAGCCGACCTCACAGAACATGAGTCTCAACAAATTGAAGGAGAGCTAGAAAACATCGACGGCTCCAGGCTATTGTCACGTTTGTGTGGGGAAAATGTAATTACTGAGTTGAGTGAATTTTAATGACATCGGCAGGAGTTTTCCACATAAACTGGGGAGGGGGGAGTGGTGGAGTTCGTGCTCCTTAAAAACCTATTTGGGTCCAGCTTCTTACCATCTTTTTGAACACCCAGCACCTAAAACGCCACAGAATTGCTGCCTGTCGCTGGGTCTTGGCTTTCTCCACGCTGGGTTGGTGTGTGCAGTTGCAGGAAGATGGCTCCAGGGCACCGACACCCTGGGCACATCTTCACCCCGACGGCACGCTCAGTAACTGCCTGTGTGATCTGCATCTCGTCTACTGCACCAAGTCAACACAGCCCTGCACGTTGCCCACGTGTGCCGGAGGTGCTGCTCGAGCATCTGTCCAAATCAGCGCACCAGCTCATTTCCTTCCTGGGGAGAATCCTGTAATTTTTCTTACTGCAGAGTGTTTTAAGGGGCCTTAATTGTTTATGCTCCCTGTTGGGAAGGAGCCCCTTGGAGCCGTTAACCAGTGACTCATTATAACTCGGACTAGCTGGTCTCCAAAGTTCCCTCCCAGCTTGGCCGTTCTATAATTTCATAAGCAGTACATTAATTGCCCTAATTTCTGGAAAACTAAAATGTCACGGGCAGACACTGAGACCACAGAGTGACTCCTGGTGACCAGCCAGGCACCTGCCCCCTCTGAGCTCAAGGTGGGAGGGACGTGAGCACACCTGCGTGTTGGGCGTGGGGGTGCCCAGAAAGGAGCCACGCACGCCCCCATCTTCCCCAGCGTCTGGAGCGGAGGATGCGTACCTGGCAAAGAGGCTTATAGGAGTTCCGCCGTAAAACCGGATGGCCCAGGAGAGGAGGGGAGCACAGAGCCAGCATGTGGGAGAGGTGACGTTACAGGTTTACGTGTGGACATTGGCCACTAAGCTCCACAATCAGGATGTGTCAGTTTGGTAAAAAAAAAATTTTTGCATTTTATAAAAACATTTTATTGTGCAGTACTTTTAAACTTACAGAACAGTTACAAAAACAATACAAACCCCCTACAGAGAGCTCCAGCATGCCCCTATTCCCTCAGATACCAGAGCCACCAATTTTAACGTTTTGCCATCTTTGCTGTATCACTTTATCTATCGTTTTTCTTTCTTTCTATCATCTTTCTATCTATCTGTCTGTCCATCTATCAATCCCTTTTCTGAACACTTGTGTGGAGGTTGTGTACATCTTGCTTCTCAAACACCAAATACTGCCATGTTCATTTCCTAAGAACAGGGATATTCACTCATGTAACCACCTGCAGTGCAGTCATCAAGCTCAAGAAATTTAACACTGAATTAGAGCTCAGTCTCTATTCAGCCTTTTTGTACATCCTTTTGAGCCTTCTCTCATCCCGTTAGATCCCGTCTCGTACCGGGTATTGCATTTAATCATCACTGTCCCTCCAGCTGCTCATCTTTTAATTCTGGGAGCGCGCACAACCTGGACCCTCCCACCTCATGCACTCCCAAGCACACCCCCAGCAGGGTTGCTCATCCTTACACTGCTGTGCACCCTCACCGCCCTCCACCAGAGACCTCCCATCCCCCAAGGAGAAAGCCACCCCTGGGCCTCCCTGCCCCGCCGCCCGGCCCCTGGCAACCTGCACTCTGCTTTTTGTCTCTAGGAGCCTGCACACATGCCAACCTGCACACTTGCCAACCTGCACTCACATCAACCTGCACATGCACCAACCAGTACTCACATCAACCTGTGCAGGTGTGAACCTGCACACACGCCAACCTGCACATGTGCCAACCTGCACATGCGCCAACCTGCACATGTGTGAACCTGTACACGCACCAACCTGCACATGCATCAATCTGCACACTTGCCAACCTGCACACACATCAACCTCCACACGCACCAACCTGCACACATGCCAACCTGGACACTCGCCAACCTGTACACACACCAACCTGCACACTCACGGATTTGCACACATGCCAATCTGCACACTAACCTGCACATGCACCAACCTGCACACTCGCCAACCTGCACATGCTCCAACCAGTACTCACATCAACCTGCGCACGTGCGAACCTGTACTTGCATCAACCTGCACACGCGAACCTGCACACGTGCCAACCTGCATGCATGTGAACCTGCACACTCACCAACCTGCACACACGCCAACCTGCACACACGCCAACCTCCACACGCACTGTGTTGGTTTGTATATATTATGTCCCCCAGAAAAAGCCATATTCTTTAATGCAGTCTTGTGGGGGCAGACATATTAGTGTGGATTAGCTTGGAACCTATTGGTTCAGTATTTCCATGGAGGTGTGGTCCTGTCCATTCAGCATGGGCCTTGATTAGTTCACTGGAGCATTATATAAGCTCAGACAGAAGGAGCGAGCTTGCTACAGCCAAGAGGGACACTTTGAAGAATACACAGGAGCTGAGAGAGGAGCTGCTGATGAGAGACATTTTGAAGATGGCTGTTGAAAGCAGACTTTTGCTCCAGAGAAGCTGAGAGAGGACAAACACCCCAAGAGCAACTAAGGGTGACATTTTTGAGGAGCTGAAGCCTGGAGAGGAATGTCCTGGGAGAAAGCCATTTTGAAACCAGAGCTCCAGAGCAGACACCAGCCACGTGTCTTCCCAGCTAACAGAGGTTTTCCAGACACCACTGGCGATCCTCCAGTGAAGGTACCTGATTGCTGATGTGTTACCTTGGACACTTTGTGGCCTTAAGACTGTAACTGTGTAACCAAATAAACCCCCTTTTAGAAAAGCCAATCCATCTCTGGTGTTTTGCATTCTGGAGCAGACCGGAGCACGTGTCAAGCTGCACACTCGCCAACCTGCACACATGTCAACCTGCACACGCGCCAACCTGCACATGCATCAGTATGTTCTTTGTGGTTACCATTGTCCTTAAATTTAACAAACTAAGTCCATAACCATCTCATTTGCTGGGAAATCAACTTAACCTCAAGAGTCTACATAAGCCATATTCCTGTACCCCCCACCCCCCACCTTTAAATACTTCTTGTCACAAATTACGAGCTTCTACATTATGAGTCCAAAACCACTGACTTATCCTTGCTTTTCATACATTTGCCTATAAGAGCCTGTAGGAAGTAAAAAGTGGAGTTACAAACTAAAAATACAGCAGTCCTGGCATTTATATTTACCCCTGTCATTGTGCTCACCGATATCTTTATTTCTTCAGCTTCAGCCCATTGCCTCGTGTCCTCTCCTCCCACCCTGAAGAAGCCCCCTTGGCATCTCTCGTAGGGCCGGGCCGCTGGTGAGGAACTCCCACAGCTTCTGTTTATCTGGGAATGTCTTAACCCCCCACTCACTTTTGAAAGACAGTTTTGCCAGGTATAGAATTCTTGGCTGGCAATTTTTTGCTTCCAGCACTTAAAGTGTGTCTTCCCACTGCTGTCCTGCCTCGACGGCTTCCAGTGAGAAAAGGCACGAGGGTTCCTTGAGGCTCCCTCGTTACACATTTTTATTCAATTTATTCCCACACATTGGGGTTGTTTACCTCTTATGTAGGACCCGAAAAGCAATGTGCTCTAACAGGTGACACAGTGAGATTGCTCCCGCTGGTGTCAGAATGAGGCCAGGAGGCCCCACCTCCTTCAGAGTTACCGGTGTTTGGGAAATTTCAAACTAAAACCTCTAAGAAGCAGTATAAGTAAGACTGTGGAATATAGAGAGATATTTTCACAAATATTAGCAGATGCTTGGAATTCAGCCTACAAAACCCAAGACAATCAACTAAAACTTATTATAACTAACATCAGAATTTCATAAGGTAGCAGGTTACAATATAAATACATAAAATCCAATACCTTTTCCATATATCAACAATAACAGTAAAAACCCCAATCATAACCATAATCTTCAAAAATTAAAATGAGTAATAGCAATAGGACAGAAGTAAAAGAACACTAACCAAGTATATGTTAAAATTCCATATGTGATTGAGGTGACAATTCAAATCATGAG
Organism: Choloepus didactylus; assembly: GCF_015220235.1. NCBI lineage: Eukaryota > Metazoa > Chordata > Mammalia > Pilosa > Megalonychidae > Choloepus > Choloepus didactylus. Next base: position 1,087,705 of record NC_051311.1, read on the forward strand.
GTTAAAGTGAGTCAGTCAATCAACAGTGACAACTGGCTAGCTATTTGAAATGAGTAATATCTGCAAACTACTTTATGCCATATTCCAAAATAAATTTCAGATGGATTATGGTAGTAAATGCTAAGGAGGAAGACAAAGAATATAAAAATATATAAAAATATAAAGAAGAAAAATATTAAAAATCTGTATAGGAAAATATATATATATATATATATATATATATATATATTTGACTATCTAAAAATCAAAATCCCCTATATATAAACTATAATAAGCAAAATTTAAAAATAAATTATAAATGGGAAAACATACATGTGTACTGTTTTATATATTATATATGCAATCATTCATTCATGGAGAAAGCACTTACAATAAATAAGGAAATGATTCACTCTCTAATAGAAAAAAATAGGCAAAGGGGAGTGATAGCTGATTTATAAAAGAAGAGCTATAAATGGCCAAAAATATATGGGCAAAAGATTTCACCTCTGGTAATGAAAATGCAAATCCACATTGTAAGATACTTGTTGTCCTGGCAAATGAGCACGATTTAAAGAGCTGGCCCTGCAGCTGCCTCCAGGTGGGTCCTCACCCAGGGGCCACGCTCCAGGGTCCCAGCCCCCTCCCGGAAGGGGGGTCCCCCTGGGGCAAAGTGGGCACCAGGTGGCCCCATCCTCCTCAGTTTACCGGGTCATTGCCAGGAGGTTAAACAAGGCTGTGGGCATAGAGTACCTGAAGCAAACGGTAACACGCAGTTTCTGCTAATGTTTCATGCTATTTCTTTGGCTACTGAAAGGCAGTTTTCCACTGCTGCAGACGCACACAGCTCGGGGGGCATCTCCTGTGGCTCGAGGAGAAACCGGCGGCCGTGTGGGATGTGGCCGGCTCGGCAGGTTACACTCCCATAGTTCAGTCATTTTAAAGAATCACTTTACACACTAATTTTCAAGATCATTTCACTCCAGAGAGAGAAACACACCTGTGCATACATCATGTTAGCAGTTGTAAAGTGCTTTAACAGGAGTCTCCATTTTAAATATCATTTTTGGACAGAGTTAAGTGCTTTCCTCTATCAGTGATAGTAATTTATCAGTGTCCAGTATAATGTGACTGAATGAAAATAACCAGAAAACACTAAAAACTACAATTTTTTTTGTTGAGTCTATCACAAATCAATCATCTTTACTGATTTTGAAGTAATTTTCTCCTAATGAGCTCAATAAAAATTGAAGACGAAAGCTCAGAATTGTGTGCAGAGAGAAAATATAGGGGCAAGTAGCAGAAGACAAGTCAGTGACCCAGAAGGGAGAACTCTTTCCATCAGACGTCAGTGAAGATGCCGTAAGCACTGGACAAGCCATTAAGAAACAGACCATGGTAAATCCTGGCCCAGCAGTTTACTAAACTACTGAACTGTTGGCTAGTAATTCCAAAACTTTGTGTGCAGTTTAAGGAAAAGCCGCCAACTCACCCGGGAACACAGCTGACGGTAAACCTGTCTCTCTTCCTAAAGGGCAGTAGGGTTTCTCCTGGCTTCTTTCATAGGAACTTTGGGGTTTGCTCTCCAGCGTCTGGGGACGGATCTGGTACCTGCGACCTGCCTGGAGCCTCCCACACCTGAGCGATGTTTTTCTGTGCCCCTGAGCGAGCCCCGGGCTAATTCAGTTGGGGGGACGGGCACCAGGGGACTGCAGAGCACGGAAGAGGGCCCGGGACCTTGAGGATGGGGAGAGGAAACCTGGTTGGAAAGGAGACACCAGGGAGCGGTCAGAGCCACGTGGCCCTTTCAGCTCCGGGGAGATCCGGCTCAGGAACAGGCCGCAGAGAAGCTTCGGGGAGGAAGCCGAAGCCGGAGCCTGGAAGGACTGACCCGAGCAGCAGCCTGGGGCCGAGCCTCCCCCTCCCCTGCTGGAAGACCCTGTGTCTCTCCGGGGAGGAGGCCGGCTGGGTCCCAGGCGCAGGGTTCTCTGCACCCGGGCGAGCTCTTCTTGGGGGCTGGCCTGGCCCCAGGGTTCAGGGTCCGCGGGGTGCAGGGACCAGGACGCCGGGCCGAGCATGCAGGGGTGCAAGGCCGCGTGAGAAGCGCCCCTGAGGCAGCAGCGTGCGCCGCGGTGGGCAGCTCGGAACGGTCAGTGCAATCTGTGGGCGCGAAGAAGGAACGTGGAGAGCTTTGTGATGGCAAATAAATGCATTGCTATTAAAACGCAAGCAAGCACTGCCGCGCACAAGGAGCAGCAGGGGAGAAGGGGTCCCAAGGACCCTGCCACGGGGGACCGAGGGCGGCCGCTGCGGGCCGAGGACTGAGAAGGGGCCGCAAACCCCCCGGACCCCGGCGGGGCCGCGGGCGGGGCGCGGACAGGGCGGTCGTGAGCGGCGTCAGGGAGAAAGCGGGGTGCACCTGGGGGGCTCGCGGAGGCACCTGGAGACCCGGGGAGGGGCCTCGGGGTTCCGCGTGCGCGTCAAGGGCTCGGGGAGCAGCGGCCGCCCCCGCAGCGTCCGATTCCCGTGCAGCCCCCCACGGCGGCCCCGCGCCTGAGGCCGGCCCGGGCTGGGTGATGGCTTGAAAATTAAATCAGGTTAAAAAGCGGAAAACGTTAAATGTTAGGGTTCTCAAGGTAAAATAAATGTAATAAAAATAGACTTTCCCTGGAATTTCAAGTCCATCTCATAAACGTGTTAGAAGGATACCTGATTTCAAAAGAACATAGTAAACCCAAGAAGGGAGTATAAAAACAAACGGACCTTCACTAAACTAAATATTTCAATGGATTTTAAAATACGGTTTTCAAATCATAAAAGCTAATGTAACAGATCATAAAACAGATTAAAAGAACAGACAAGGAAAACCCGAACTTGAATTTACATGGAGGAAGTAATCAAAAGTCAAACTTCCCACATTTGGGACAACATTCTAGAATATTCCATCCTTTAATAACCACAGAGCACAGATGTCAGCAATTATCTACATCAATTGCTTTTAATCACTTTAAATTAGTATAACTCAGACATATTTCAGGGAACAGCAAATCGCCACAGCTGATAAAATTGATAAAAAGATTTCAGATGTTGTTGTAGTTGTATACCTTCCTTTTTGAGTCTTCAAAAACGACATACTCTGAAAAGAAATATGTCTCCATATTTGATTCCAAAGTTTGGAATCTGTGACAGAAAAAGAAATAAGATATAAAATAAAATTATGTAATAAAATAAAAATTTGAGTCCACACACACAAACTTCTTATAGGGTCCCTTCAGCTGCACTGCTGGGCAGGGTGTTGAGCTCCTGCAGGTCTGCGGTCACCACATTCCCCAGCGGCCTTTGTTAAGATGCACCTTCACGAGCTCCTCTACCTGCATATAAGAAAGAGCTGGGTCTCAGTAATGGTAGAAAATTTCTAAACTCACAACATACTCACTGACATACCTCTGCATGATTTTCTTGAGGAGGTCGAAACACTGGGTCATTTCTGTGCCTTTGCTAATCAGAATACCACATAAGATTGAACAGTGGGGTCTTTTGAAAGTTATTACAAAAATGAATAAATTTCAAATGAAATTGTTGATGGGCAACGCTTCTGTGGAAATAACCATGAGGGTGATGATAATGAGATTCAAAATTCCACCAGTTTGACTCAGCGACTCCCCCAGCTGTGGAGGCTTCTGATTTGGGGAGATGTGAAGGTGGAGGAGGCAGAGTCCTCGCAGCAGGGGATGGGGGCGCAGGGGGCCCTGCAGCAAGCCCTGCGGGATACTGATTACGTGCTTCAACCTGGCGGGCCTGGGCCGGGGGACCGGATCCACCCCTGGGGAGGGTAGTGGGTACGGGTGACAGCGCCCTCCACAGCCCCCCGGGCCTGAGAAGGTGAGGCCGGAGGCAGGCCCCAATTCCTCACCCAAAACCAACCGTTGGAGGAAGCTTGCCGGGTAAGACCGCCTCCCTCGTCTAACCACTCAACCCCTCCGTTACAATGCAACGTCCCCTACTGCCAGTGCGCTTGCACCAATCATTGTGCAACACCCAACAACCAACCTCCGCGCCCTCTCAGAACCAATGCGGTCGGGGTTACTGCTTCTAGGGGGAGTGGCGGCCGGTAGCCGAGCCCTCAGCTCTCGGGGCTGCTTAAAGGGTACCGGCGGCGGGGGCTCTTTCCCGGAGGCGAGGGCGAGGCGGAGGACTTGGCCGGGTCCTCGGCGAGAGGCGTGCAAGGTATGGAGGGCGGCGATAAGGACAAAAACACTCTTCATCCAGTAGGAGTATGCGCCAAAGAGATTTATTCAGGGGTGATTACAGGTTATATAGGCTGGTAAGAGGGGCAGGGCAGGAAAGGAGGTGAAGCAGCCTTAAATGGCAATATTGAAGGGAGAGGGGCTAGGATTGGTTCTGAGAGAACGCAGGAGCCGTTGCAGCGGGGCGGGGGTTGTTCTGGCCACGGTGCATGCGCGCTGGCGGTGGCAGGAGTGGCCTTGGCACAAGGGAGTGTGTGGGTAAGATAAGGAAGTGGGGAAAGGGCAGTTGGGAGAAAGGCGGTTTCCTCCGGCAAGCCTCCCCTGCCAGTGGCATTTTGGGTGAGGAAAAGGGAGCTGCCCTGACCTCGCTCCTCAGGCTCGGGGGGGCTGCAGAGGGCACTCACGCCCGTACCTACTACCCTCCCCAGGGGGTGATATCAGGTCCCCTGGCCCAGGCCTGGCAAGCCGAGGTACAAGCTCAGTCACCCGCAATTCCCCTTTCTTTTCTAATTAGAGGAAGAGGCTTTACCGGAGAGGCCCGCTAAGGGTGAGGGAAGGGGGAGGTCAGGGAAGGGAAAAAGGGGTTGACGGTGGCTCGGTGAGGCTGGAGCTCAGTGTTGGTGTGGTGCCCGGGCGCTTGACAATGGCTTCGCTGCAGCGGGCTGAGCGAAGGTGAGGGGTTTAAAGTTCAGGGGTTCAGAGAAGCTGGAACTCGAGGCGAGAGCGATGTTCAGGTGATTGAGAAGGGCCTCGCGGTCGGCGGGTTGACCGGTGGCATTGAGGTCGCGGAGGGTTGGCTGTCATCTTGGAGTGGGGGGGCGTCAGAGGTGGCGAGTCGCTGATACTGGATTTGCACGAACGAGGAAAAAATGGCATCCGTTTGTTTCCTTACAAGCTGGACAATTTTGCGGATGAGGCAGGGTCCTAAGATGAGAGCTAGAATAATTATTAATAAGGGGCCAAGAAAAGGAAGGATGTATGGGAGGATGGGAGTGAAAAAACTGGACCAATAATTGGTGGCTTCACGATCTCTTTTACGCTTTTCTAGTCCCTCTCGGACCCTTTTTAGGCTGTCCTCGACGAGACCTGTGGAATTGGCATATACACAGCACTCTTCTCCTAGGGCGGCGCAGAGGCCTCCTTCTTTGAGGAGGAGAAGGTCAAGACCTCGGCGGTTTTGGAGCACGACCTCAGAGAGGGAATTGACAGAATTTTTTAGATGGTAAATAGCATTTTGTAAGTGACGAATGTCCTCGTCAACAGCCGCCCTGAGGTGAGTTAGGGCGGAGCCTTGACTGGCTAGTGCAGCGATTCCGGTGCCAGTGCCGGCAAGACCTAGGAGGGAGGCAATTGTAAGGACGGTGATGGGTTCTCGCTTTTGCAGAAGGACAGGAGCTGCAGTTTTTTCCAGACGGAGGAAGAAGTCTTCTTCGCTGTGGTATAAGACCCTAGGGATAAGGACAATTAGGAGGCAAGTTTCTTTATATTCACTGATGATATTCGTGCTGAGACAGGGGGTAAGTCCTGTAGAGGAGCAGAGCCATTGGGAGGAGTTATGAGGAATGAGAAATTTTGCCGAGCTGCTGGGAAATGAGTAGCTGGCACAGGCAGTGAGGTCGGGAGAGTTACTGGAGCGAGGGCGGACGCACTTTCCCGTATAGGAGACTGAATGAAAGGTCAGGGGGACGGCAGAGGTATTCCAATTGCATTCCGAGGGGTTGTTTTCTGTGCTTTCTGAAAAGGAGAGGTTGGAGGCAACGGGCTCGTATAGTGAGGAAGAGGTGGAGAGGCAGAGCCAGCAGGATGAGGTAAAATTGGGGTTGGAGGAGTTCACTGAGGCAAAGGCGGCTTGGATGAGGCTGAGGAGGGGAGAGGAGTAATGAGAGGGGGGCAGAAAAGGTTGGGGTGGTGGGGTTGGCGATGCATTGTTTGCAGCTGAGGTGCGGTTTTCGGATGCGCTGCTTGTACTTGAAGTGCGGCTGGAGGGCTGTGGAAAAAGGGGGTTAATGACTTGGTTGGGACCTATGCCAGAGGGTGTTTTTAAAGCAGTATTTTGGCATGATTGGCTTATAGCCTCCTTTTTTATTAGAATAAGTGATTCTCGGTCGGTTCCTTTCTCATAGATTCTGAAGCCCCAAGTTTGACCGAGTAACCAGGAGGGATTAGTGGGGAGCTGCACTGTAAGATTAAGATGTGTGCAGGATCTCTCACTTTCTTGGCCGAGCCAGTTAACAGTAGGGAGTTTGCACCCTGTAGGGGCCCACTTTAGGGTAAGGTAATGATCAGGAACAGGAGGCTTCCAATTAGTGGCTAATGTTTCACACCCCCAGTATGCACAGTAGTACTCGTTGGGGGAATTACAGTACGATTTTCCAGGATTTGAGGATGGGCACATGTAATATTGGGCCTGGGGATTACTTACTTTTCGAGCGCAGGTTTCTTCGACTCTGGAGACAAAGGTGGTGAAAGGCTTACTCAGCTCCTGGAAGAGCTTGGTGAATTTATTAGGCCGACAGGCAGAGCAATTGGCAAACGCGCGTAAGGCGATGCCTCTGAGGACAGTCCAGAAGGTGGCAGGGACATTAATATAAGCAGACGCATTTAGAAACGCTCCAGTGCCCATATAGGCTTCGGGGGGATGATAGACTCCAATGGCTGCGTTTTGCTCACTTTGCTTAGCTGCTTCTGCCTGGAAGTGAGCACGCCAGTCAACAAACTGACCGGGGTTAAAAACTGAACGGGCAAGCGAGGCCCAGTCTTGTGGGAGGCAATAGTTCATGGCGAGATCCTGTAGTATTTGGGAAGCATATGGGCTACCTAACCCGTCCTCCTTGACGGCTCTGCGAAGCTGTTTGATAGTATCTAAGTCAATGGGATACCAGTCATGCGGTTTCTGTGGGGTGGGGGCAAGGTTAAGAGGAAAACAGCGAAAAGCACGAGAGAAAGGAGGACGCGCTTGCAGAGGGCTTGGCGCGGGAGTGGGGGTAGGGGGAGCGTTGCCCCAAGGATTGCCTTGAGGTGCAGAAGGCAGCCAGGGGTTGTTAGTTGGCAGGGTGGAAGGAGCGGCGGCAGCTGCCGGTAGCGGCTCCGAGGGGGAGCTCGCCGAAGTGGGAGGTGGGAGTGGGAGGCCCCAAGCGTCGTAAGATGGCGGCGCGGTGGGCGTGGCTAAGACACAAGATGGTGGATCAGCCCCGCCCTGTGAAAGGGCGGGGTAAAGCATATGCGGTTTCCGGCCCAGCTTAGGGCTGATGTCATCGCCGGAGCATTTCCTCCCCTCGATGGAAAAAGAAGGAGGAAGTTCGCCATCTTGGCGTGGCGCAGTGTTATCTTACTTTTTGGGAGTCACCTCGAGCGCGTTGTTAATCTGCTCGACTAAGGACTCCGTGTCCGAGTCATGATTTGAATTAGTATCGCTATCTGAGTCTGTTGGCTGGGTTGATAGTGCCTCCTTGGATTTAACGGGGCCTCGATCAGGGGGGAGGGAGCCTTGAAGGCAGGAGCGGATGGTTATCAGGGTGGGGAGCAAGCCGGGAGGGAAACGCTTGCTTTCATGTTCCATGGCGTTGGTGACTCGATCAATAAGGCGATCATAAGTAACAGGGTCCCAAAGATGGCAAGTGGTGAGCCATGGGTTAAAGGGCAGCAGGAGGTCCCAGTATATCTGCAGCTGCCGGACAGACACTTTACAGCGATGCGTGTCTAGGAGACCAGCCAGAGCACGAACTTGAGGTGCCTGACATGTAGATATACAATTACCCATAGCTGAGGGGAGAGGAGGGGGAGTTGTTCCCGAGCAGAGAGAATGAGATAAACCGTGGCCTTGAGGCCGAAGGAGACGGCGAGAGCGGAAAGCAGTGCCCTTTGGCAACGGGAGCAGTCGGGGGGGGGCGGTTGCAAAGAGGCACACGGTGCCAAATGAGGAAATAAAGATACAAAGAACTACAGCAAAGTAATGGAGGGGAAGAGGGAGAGCGTTAGGAGGAACGGGGGTCATAGAAGTGCGCATACAAGAGGACGAAGAGAGCGTGGGGGATACTCCTACTGGATGAAGAGAGCGTGGGGGAAGGGAGGAGTTCCTACTGGATGAAGAGAGCGTGGGGGAAGGGAGGAGCAGCTTCGGAGCAGTGAACCTCCCACGGCTCCGGAAGCGGCGAAGGAGAGGCGGCCCTTACCTTGCAGGCGAGGAAACGGGAAGCTGGAGAGGCGTCCGGGCGAGCGGGCGACCTGCCGAACTGTTGTGTGGAGACGTTCCTCACACGGGGCACCAGTTGCGGTCGGGGTTACTGCTTCTAGGGGGAGTGGCGGCCGGTAGCCGAGCCCTCAGCTCTCGGGGCTGCTTAAAGGGTACCGGTGGCGGGGGCTCTTTCCCGGAGGCGAGGGCGAGGCGGAGGACTTGGCCGGGTCCTCGGCGAGAGGCGTGCAAGGTATGGAGGGCGGCGATAAGGACGAAAACACTCTTCATCCAGTAGGAGTATGCGCCAAAGAGATTTATTCAGGGGTGATTACAGGTTATATAGGCTGGTAAGAGGGGCAGGGCAGGAAAGGAGGTGAAGCAGCCTTAAATGGCAATATTGAAGGGAGAGGGGCTAGGATTGGTTCTGAGAGAACGCAGGAGCCGTTGCAGCGGGGCGGGGGTTGTTCTGGCCACGGTGCATGCGCGCTGGCGGTGGCAGGAGTGGCCTTGGCACAAGGGAGTGTGTGGGTAAGATAAGGAAGTGGGGAAAGGGCAGTTGGGAGAAAGGCGGTTTCCTCCGGCAAGCCTCCCCTGCCAGTGGCATTTTGGGTGAGGAAAAGGGAGCTACCTTGACCTCGCTCCCCAGGCTCGGGGGGGCTGCAGAGGGCACTCACGCCCATACCTACTACCCTCCCCAGGGGGTGATCAGGTCCCCTGGCCCAGGCCTGGTAAGTCGAGGCACAAGCTCAGTCACCCGCAAACCAATCCAAGCCTTTAACCTCTACAGCTACCCCGCCCTCTAGACCGCCCGTTATAAGCTTGTACTCTCCCCTAATAAACTCTCTTGGTTTCTTCACCCTAAAAAGAAACGTGTCCCGCCTGTTCCTTTCTCGCCGCCCTCCATACTTTGCACGCCTCCGCCGGGGACCTGGCCAAGTCCCCCGCCTCGCCCTCGCCTCCGGGAAAGAGCCCCCGCCGCCGGTACCCTCCGAGCAATCCTGAGAGCCTAGGATTTAGCGACCGGCCGCCACCCCCCCCCCCAGACGAATCAATTGCGACCGCAAAGCCCAGCACTCAGGGCCGGCCTGGGGCGTTTCCACCTGACGGGGCGGAGGCCGAGGAGGGGCGCGGCCCATGGAGAGCAGAGTCTGGGACGGACCAGGGGTGTCCACGAGTGGGCCCGAGGCAGAGGGTCAGGGTGGGGCCAGGGTGGAGCCCAGGGTGGGCTCATCGTGAGGGGCTCTCCAGCCCCAGCGGAGTGGCACCTGACCCCGCAGGCACCGAGGAGGCTCCGCATTTGGGGCCCGGCGCTCAGGCAGCCGAGCCCGGGGAGGGCACCCAGGGAAGCTGCGGGCGAGCAGGTGGAGGATGAGCTCCGGCAGGGAGGTGGGTGGGCTCTGCCAGAGGAAAGGGACGAGGGCACAATCTCAGATGGCATCCGGGACAGCCCACTGGCTGGAGGGATGGCAGGGACTGTAAGAAGGGCTGGAGTTGAGGCGCCTGGAGTTGTTCTTTTTACATCTTACTCTGAAATACTTTCAGACTTACAGTACAGTTGCAAAAAATAGATTAAAGAATTCGCATACCTCCTCTCCCAGATTCCCCACTTGCTGCACTTTACCACCCTTGCTTTACCGTTCTCTCTCTCTCACACACACTCACTCTCTCACTCTCCCCACACACGTGCATAAAAATTATATTTTTTTCTCTGAAAGATGAACTTGACCCCTAAATACTGACGATGACTGCAGCTATGATCCTTGAGCTCCTGAGGAATTTGTGACCAAAGTAATCTGGAGGGTGAAAGAAGAAAGCAGAGTGGCCCAAGAAGCTGGGAGGAGCACGAAGCGCCTGCAGACATGCCCTTGCGTCCACCTCACCAGCGATGCCCGCTGTGACCGGGATGGTCACTCTCGTAAAAGAGCCCAGCTGGGCAAGGACCCCAGGGCACTGCCCTCATCCAGTCTGGCCAAACATGCTCTGGCAGTCAGATGCTGCAGCCCACGAACCGAGTCATGGTCAGACATCTGTCCATCCCCCAATTCTGAATCTTTGATTCACCCATTCAACAAATATTTATCAAGGACTTATGCTGCACGCTAGAGGTTCCACAGTGAACAAAGCCAAGGCCTTGCTTTTATGGAACCTACATGCTCCCAGGAAAAAAGAGAAAATAAACAAATGAACGTGCATCAGGAACCATACGGGCTATGACGAGCAGTTGAGCTAAAGAGCCACAGCTCAGGTTGGGGTTTTCTTAGATCAGGAGGTCACGTAAAGCTTCTCTCTTGAGATGAGACTAGTGACACGGGGGACGAGCCTCGTGAGTTTCTGCAAGAGGGGAACTCCAGCAAAGGGAACTTCACAGGCCCAAAACCACAGCGTGCCTAGCAGGGCTGGGAACATCAAGGAGATTCCTCCTAAGTTGGAGATGCACCTTAAGCAGCCACTAATAACAACAAAACAAAGAATTATAGCAAATAAGCCGACAGAAGACACCATATGGAATCATAACAAACACTCAATTCCAAAGAAGACAGAGTGAGGAAAAGAACAAAAAGCAAATGGGACTAATAGGAATAAATACCAGCTGATAGACTCAAACATAACCATATCAATAATCATGTTAAATACAAATGGCCTAAACACCCAATTAAATGGCAGAGATTGTCTTTAGATGTGACCCAACTATAAGCTGCCTACAAGAAACACACTTTAAATGTAAAGACGTAAGTAGCTTAAAAGTAAAAGGATAGAAAAAGATACACCCTGAACAATCTACATTAGTCTCAGGAAAAGTAGATTTCAGAGCAAAGACTATTCTGAGGGACCAGGAAGTTCATTTCATAGAGCAGAGGATTAGAACATCAAGAAGATGTAACAATCCTGCTTATGACCTGAATAACAGAGCTTCAAAATACATCAGCAAAAGCTAATGTAACTGCAGGGAAAAATGGACAAATCCACAGTTATAGTCACAAGTTTCAATACCCCTCCCAATAAATGACTGAACAAGTAGACAGAAAATGAGCAAGAGTTTAGTAGACTTGAACAACACTGCCAGCCGACTTTCACAGAATGCACCACTCAGCGCCAGCGGAACACGCAGTCCTCTCAGATGCACCAGAACTTTCCCCCACGTTGGATGTTTGTCTCCCCACGTCTCTCCAGGTAAGACATTCAGTGATGAGCGTGGTGCCCTCCTCTCTGGGTCCTGGGATGCCGTTGCCTTCTGACATCCTCTCTTCTTTTTAGTTCCACAGGTAAAAGCAAATAAAACCACAGAGTTCCTTAGACAAATCAGTCACGGAGTTCCCATCTGGTAAGAAAAATCCACAGCCCAGACCAAACTGCAGGGCAGTAGTCCCACCTTGTCCTCACGGTCTCCTTGTGTGGAGGCGGCTCAGTGGGACGTGCTCTGCTTCTCCTCTCCATGGTGTTGTCTCCCCCTTACACCATCAACTGCCCTAAGTCAAAGCTGAGCTGAACCACACGCCACATTTGGGGAATCTTGAGTGTTCACGGCTATGGAGTTGCAACAGACTCCACCCATTTGCCACAACAAAATAATCATTTACCATCATCAAATTAATGAAAATACCCTGTAAATGTAGGGTTGCCAGATTTAGCAAACAAACAAACAAAAAAGCACAGGAGGCCCAGTTAAATTAGAATTTTAGATAAACAACAAAATGGAACATACACTAAAAAAAAAAAATTCATCATTTATCTGAAATTCAAATCTAACTGGGCACCCTGTTTTTAGGTCACCGGGAAACAGCAGTTAGAACCACATGGTCAATTCTGGTGGTGCAGAACCAGAGGACCAGCATGCTGCCTGTGGAGAGGAGGTGAATCGATCTGGGATCTGAAGCAAAACCACAGAGCAGAGAGGATGAGAAGGACGGAACAGAGCTACTCAGACCCGACACAGCATCAACGCTGCAACTCCCCCAGAGGGGCCGTTTGCCCCAGCAGGAGCTGGGCAATTAGTCAGAGAGCGGCTCTTGAAACTCAGGAGCCACTGTGCTGGTTTTGCCCGGAATCTTTCTCAGGCTTACACATGTGGTAATTAAAATAATGCTGCTACTGCTATTTTTATGGCTGCATATTGCTCTGACTTTCAAAATGAAAGCTTTAATCTGTAGTTGCACACCGAGGCTCTTGAGCAGAGGATATGGTCTTTATTCATAAAATTATTCCCTCAAGTAACCGCTCTGCATGGGTTAGATGAAGGGACAGGACGAAGGGGAGGAAGCAAGCAAGAAAAGAAGAATAAAATTGCTTTTGCCAATAATGAACTTGTCGTTCCAGGAGGCAAGGAAAATGGATATGCTTTAAGAATTCCTCAGGGCTGAGGCAATAGCTATTTCTACGTGTTCAACCTCTAATTCGAGAGCCTTCTTATAAAGGAACGCTGCCGCACAGCCTTAGAAGAGTAGTGGGCTCACACGGCACCCGGCAGCAACCCGACGAGAAAGGAGACGTCAACACGTCGCTTGCTCCTCTCTCTTCCGACGAGACTATTCCTGTGCTGCCAGGCCAAGAACTGATTCTAATTCGGGGGATGAGCAGGAAAAATTCCAAGGGAAATGAGATTGTACCTCTTCTTTGCTAATTTATTTTAATCTCCCCTGCCAAAATTGGCAGGAAGTTCTTTCTCTAACGCACCCCAATAACGTCTATTGCGGTTTAGGTTGACATCCTTTGAGGTCTATTAATATCTTCCATAGAGACAAAGAACTGCTAGCTACCGTCTTCTGGAGGTCCTCGTTCGGGCACTGAGGAATCCTGGCTAAATAACCCCATCAGCTTGCTTCTATCCAGGTTTAATCATTTCAGGTCTTTTAACCTTTGTTAATAAGTCCTGTTTTCTGAGCCTTTGTTCCTTAGTTACACCGTTGCATAAAGACCAGTGCATAAACCCTTTGCAAAAGTAGAAAACTCAAATAATTCATTCCAACAAATGGAAAGCTAATTCTGTCGCCATGTAGCAACGCCAGGCTCATTAGATGCCTTTGCTAGCACACCATCTGCGGCGCTCCTTCTTTTATCCCACCAGCCTCAGAACGCTCTGAAGGGTGGAATGTGTCATAGCCCATTTATTTTGACTAAATACCAAATCATGGCTCTGTTTTCTATAAGACAAAATGAGGCTTGTCACACTTGGACTAATAGTTCTTAATGAGGATTATGTTCTTTATGATTATTTTTTAACATTCTCCTAAGAGACACATTTTCAATTTGAGTAATTGTTTAATTAATGACTATAAAGCAATTTGATGATACAAAACACAAATAGCATTTAGCACAAATTCTAAATAATCACGACTGTTATTTTGAGCCAAATGGACTGCATTTCACCATGTGAGGCATGCCAATTAAGTCATTTCTTGAGGCCTCCAGGACTCTGGGCAAATTTGTGAAATGAAACAAGGGAATAGCTTTGTCTTTGCAGAGGCCTCCGCCCACCCATGTGTCTGTCCTCACCTCCTAAGCTGTGCCCCCTCCCCCAGGCACCCCCTGTCCTGACCGGCTGGTGCCAGGATGCCTCACACGGAGCTGCGTGCCCCCACCCACCTGCACCCCAGGACCGACGTGAGCATCGCCCAGGCACCCCCCAACCCCTACTCCCCTGTGAGCGAGGCCCCCTTCTCGGCCAGAGAGTGACCACCTGGTCCAATTGAGTCACCTATTCTATTGGATTAATCAACAATGTTGGTTTAAATTTTTCAGTTAACCAGGATTGGTTTCAGAGCTAAAAGTATAATCTGAGAGAGTAATTTTAATGGGGGTCTTTGCCCATTAATAGAAACATTTGGAGGTTGCATTTCTTTTAAAATCAAATATACTTTTTTGGGGGGAAAGGCCACCACTTCAGACTACTCAATACTAGCATAAGGCTCTTTTTGTCAATTGTTTCTGAAACCAAAACCTGATAAATTTGAGGTTTGAGAAGAAGTAGTAATGAGAAATTTCCAGCTTTGTATTTAAAATGTTTATAACTTTGTTTTCCATTTTAGCCATTTTACACATAAATGAAACATGGTGTTTAGGAAATTGGGTTGCGATAACCAGAGATGCAGTCAGGAGTTCTGAAATCCCCTTCTCTGATTCCTACATCAGAACTGGAGGACGCCGTCCCACGGAACCATGGATGGAAAACCTTTAGTTTGGGCATCTGCCTGTTACTCTGGTTTCCTCTGAACCGAGAGGGGCAGAGGGAGGCCGAAGGCGTCAACGGCTCAATTAACAAGCCTATCAGTTGAGACATCAATGGAGAACCGGCCTTAACTGGGTTCTGCCGAGATGACGGGGGGCCTGGGAGCCGCTGGGTCTCCTTGGATTTGGGGGAGACCTGGGCTTGGAGTGGCGAGTTGAGGGAGGGGGTGCTGGCTGCCACCCTGAGCCGTGGCCTGGCGACAACCTGGTGCGAGCTCACTGCTCTCCTTGTTTACAGGTGAAGACAGAGCCAGGACACAGGGCCCACTCCTGGACTGGCAGCCTGGCCTGGGTGGACAGTGAGCGGTGCTGGAGCCGCAGGACCCCCGCCCCTGCCCGACGGGGCTGCCTGGGCCCTTCTGGGCGCTGCCATGGCCACTCCTCAGACCCCGCTGAGCCCACGGGGGACGGCACTGTGGGGTCAGGGCTCAGGAGCTACAGCCCCACTGGTTACACCGGAGGCCCGGCCTGGTCCCGCCCGAGAAAGGCACCCAGCCTGACGGCGGAGCCAGCGCCTAAGGGAACACTGTCACCCCCCGGGGTGGCCCTTCTGCCCCCCAGGCCGCTTCAGCACAGGGGCCTCCTCCCCTGGCTTCTGCTTGCCAGCTCTTAAAAAGCAAAGCACAGGAGTCCGCCATCCACTCCCGTGACAGTCACAACCGCCCGCGCCCCGCAGAGCTCGCAGCTCCGCTCCATCGAGGGCAGCAAGAAGCGCATGACAGAGCTCGGCAGGGGGGCCAGGGTTCACGTCAAACTCGGCTGGGAAACACGCGGATTAAGGCCAAGGCTGCCGCCAGCAGTCGCTTCTCAGAGTCAACCTCTTTAAAAAGCACTTGTGTTTTGATTTTCAATTCTAGTTCAGAAATCATTCCATCTGGGTTGGCCAATCAGATGCACTAGAAGCACTGAATGTACTTTATTTTATTTATATACATAATACCAGAGAACGTGTTAATGTAAAAAATGAAACAAGGTTTGAAAAACACGGGAAGAAATGGAGCGATTTCATGAGCACTCTCCCAGCCCACAGGCTTAGGCGACCCGGGGACCCAGGTGGCTTCAGGTGACGCTCGGCGTTTCCCCCGCGTGGGAAGGTCAGTGCGGCCGATGAGAACCTGAGCCCATGGGGTGGCGGCCTGCACCATCCACCGTACCTGCACCTTCCACAGGTGGACAGGCCGTGGACTGGGAGTCAGGCGTGGGTATGAACCCCTCTCTTTTCCTTACAGACTGTGGAATCTGGGCAGTTCACATCCCCTGAGGCAAGTTTATCCATAAAAATTGTGGGAATGATGCCAGCTTCCTAGCGGTGTTGTAAGGACTGAAATTAGAAGGTCCATGTGTGATTTCCTGCAACGGAAGTCTCCTTCTAAAATGAGGACTTGTCCACTCACAGTATGTATTTGAGATTAACTTTCCATCAAAGCCGTTCAATATTTATTCCACTTTGACAACCGGCCCCTGTAAGTCAGAATCCCTTGGAGGAGACGGAGGGGAGATGATAACCCAGGGACGTCCCTTCAGAGATGTCACTTTACCCTGGACACCTCACTTTACTCCGTGCCCCTCAGGAGAGCTGAGTAGGGAAAACAAGACATGCACACAAACACCTGTGCAGTGGTAATTAGTGTCATGAAGATACGAAAGGGGGACGGACAACTTCCCTGCGCCATTAGAGAAGTCTCCTGGGGAAGCTGCGTCTCACCTGCTTTTCAAGGACAGGTGACGCCTCCGTAGTGAGCACAAAACACAGGACTGAGAAGCACAAGCTCCCCTGGCCTCCACAGACACGTCTAGGAACCGCCTGGCATTGTCTGCCAGCTGTCCGTGCCCTCACCTTCTCTCCCGCTGGGGTTCTCACCTCCTTGGCAGCCCCAGGACAGCATCTGATGCTTCTCTCTTACTCCCCAGCACGTGGTTCGATGGTTGACATTAAGCCCCGATTGGATGTCATCAGGGTCCCCCGGGACGCAGCATCCGGCTCATCTCATCCTCTCTACATCATCTCAGGCAGGACCAGGTTCAAGGTGAGAATCTACCTGCCTTCAAGACCCAGGAAAGGAGACCCCATGAGGTGCTCAGAGTCACAGAGCCCACCCTGGGGTCACGCAGCCAGATCCGAACCCCATAGGGTGGGGTCACCGGCCGCACCTGCCAACCAGAAGACGCCCGGCCAGGGAGGTGACGAGTGGCTCCCCCCACTCCAGGTCCCCTCTGGCTCTTCCTGCTCTTGAACCTCATGTGCCTCAGTGGGACACTGGCCTCCCTCAGCCAGGAGAGGGTCCTGGGCTTCCACCCAGCAGGCCCCCACACCCTCGCCCTGAGCATCTGCTCCGAGGGCCCAGTTGAGCCCTGTGTCAACTCACCCTCATTTCCAAGGCAACATCCGGTTGTGAAGTTACCGCAGCACTGAATCAGCATATGCTGCTGCAATGTTTTTTGGCATGAATGCAGTTTTTATATAGTTAGAAAAGGTTATTACTATGGTTTTTGGAAGGGAAAAAATAAACGGTTGGGGAAATAGGTCTGATATCATTTTTTTTCATATGTGTTCCAAACTCCTACCAGTTCTCTCAGCTCAGAAAACACTGCCCTGAATCTCAGTGATGTTGAACAAGTGCCCCAGCTCACTTACCATCACGTCATACAATCCACACACGATGTGTTGAGAGAATTGGAAAGTACTCTTCACTTCTCGGGCTGCTCAAGGATTGTTTTGTTTTATTATTTTCTCACTTTAATATTGCTTTTCCGTTCTTGGGGAGAATGGCATTGGGAGCTGGTTCCCACAGCCTGGGAAAGTCTGTTTTGCTCTCCAAGCCAGCCAGCTCCAGCTCCCAGGATGAGCACTGGCTTTCGGCAAAGATGCTGACATCACTGCGCAAAAGCAGAGCAGGTCCTAACAAAGCCCGTGGGGGGGCAGCTGCTCTGGAAGGACTTAAAGGCCGGGGTCAACGTCCTCATTATTTTAGCCCCAAAACTCCTGGTCAAGTTTAGCTTTAGACAAATGTGTTACAGATGGAGTTGGAAAGACTTTTGTTCACATTGGTCAGGAGTTTTCACTCTTTTCCACTGAAATCATAATAAATAGAGAAATTATAGCCCTCCTTCTATGTACCAGAATTTCAAAGGTGTTTCTCTGACCTATTAAACAAAGCAATTTCTTGTGCTAGAATTAGAAAAAAAATCAATCTGCTTGTTATGGTGCTTTTGCTTTCTCCAGGTTCATGGCTTGTTGGTGATGGAGCAAATTCTAGAACCCGTGCCCTCTAAGGAAGGCCCGATTTCCAGTTAATACTCCTCACCCTGCCTCTGCGCTGGCAGCGTGACAGCAGCAGAACGTTTGATTTACAGGGTGTTAGGGGGCTGGGCAGGGTTAGGGTGATGACCCAGGAGCAAGGGACAGAGGAAACCAAGTCCGGAGCAAGGGCGGGGAGGGGCAGCTCCTGGCGTGTGAGCCGCGGGCCCCGGGGCGGCCGCCCAGAGGCGCTTCGGGTGGGGGAGCCCCGGGCAGCCTCAGGCCGCACAGGGAAGGGCCCACCCTCCGTCCTCGCGCCGGGGACCCACCCTCCGTCCTCCCGCCCGGGACGCACCCTCCGTCCTCGCGCCCGGGACCCACCCTCCCTCCTCCCTCCTCCCGCCCGGGGCCCACCCCCCGTCCTCCCGCCCGGGGCCCACCCTCCCTCCTCGCGCCAGGGACCCACCCTCCCTCCTCCCTCCTCCCGCCCGGGGCCCACCTTCCCTTCTCTCTCCCGGGACCCACCCTCCGTCCTCCCGCCTGCGGGGCCGCAGCCTGGAGACAAGTGGACACAGAGGCGCGAGGGCTGGCGCCCCTCCTCGGGCGCCCCCAAGCACAGGCCGGAGGGAGGAGGGAAAGCCCCGGTCGGACTGAGAGAAGCGCCTTCCCCTCCTTCCCCGGAGGCCGGTGAGCTTACGTCGAGGGAAGACAACACTTGACGGCAACGCGGAAAACACATCAGGAGTGTTTAGGTAACGCTCTTTCCGCGGTGGACTCATGAAGTGATTTCGGAAAAGTGGGTAGGAACGAACCCTCCTTTGGTTAAGCATTTCGGCCCGTTCGAGACTGGCTTCGTAAGGCGGTGCCGCCCTGCTGTCCCTCCGGACCCGCTGACCGGAACCTCGGGCGGGGACCCCGCCTGGCTGGCCTCGCGGTGGCCCTTGCCAGGCACCGGGGGCTCTGGGCCGAGAATCCCAGAAACTGCGCTCGCACCTGCTCAGGCGGCTACAAAGCCGTCTCCGCGGAGTCCCCTGTGGCAGAGACACAGAGAGGATACCCCAGGCTCGGGGGTTCGTGTGAGACGGGAAGACGCTCTCGCTTACCAGGACCGCAGCCCGACGAGAAGGCGCTGGTCCTTCCTGCAAAACGGATTTAGACAAGTCCCTAGTAAGATTCCGGCTGATCTGAAGAGCGTGCGCCCCCGACGGCGCATCCGGACCCCGACCCGGGGCCTGTGGAGCGCAGGGCGCGGGTGCCTGGGAGGGAGCGCGGGACCTGCTGGGAGGCGCACCCCACCGAGGGCTCCTCGCTCCTGCGCCCACCCCCACCCCCACCCCCACCCCCCCCCACGCGAAGCCAGCTGCGGGGCCCCTGCGTGGGCTGTGAGCGGAGAGCCGCGCTCCGGGGTGCACCAGCCCTGCGGCTGCAGGGGGCAGAGGGAGGGGCGCCGGCCGCAGCTCTGAGCCCTGTCGCATCCCAGTGCGCGGCGGAGGCTGCGTCCTCGGGGCTGGGGGCTCTGGCTTGAGGTCACACGGAGCAACCCCGGTCGCAGCGCCCGGTGAACGTGTGGGGGAAACGGGCAGAATTCGGCTCTGTGTCGAGCACATCAAGAGCCAAGAGGACCCTTTATTTCAATTTCCCAATCAATTATCTCCACACTGCCTCTCTGTGTAGAAGGACTGGTTATCATATAAGCATTCTTTCTAAAGTTACTCAGTTTTCTTTAAACCTGGATTTGACAATAATTCCACAAGATATTAAATAATGCCCTGCACTTTATGAAATGCATGCATTTCCCATTGCCAAAATATTTGGAGAAGGTACTCACTGTCCAAATATGCAGTGGAGTGACTGGGCCAGAAAAGAATGTTTTTGTAATTAATGCATAAGGTGATATTAACATTGATATGTTCTGAAGGCGTTTGGACCTCCGCTTTCTCCCACACACATTGGCATAGTTTCAGACATAAAAACTTTTGACATTTCATTACTTACAAGCATCTTAGTTTTCCTGGTGTAGTCTTGGTGATGGTGGCCCTGTCCACTTGTAGTTCTGGTTCTCCCCATCCCGGGTCCCTGGCCGAGACCCTGCCCCTTGAAGTTAGAGGAACTGTCCACTGCCGGTGAGTGGCGAGTGGAACAGCTGCTGCTACGCCCGTCCTCTCCCCTGGGGCCCCTCACTGCAGAGCAAGGATGCCAGAAGCCAGCTGCCACCAGCCCAACGGACACCAAGTGGGAAACGGCCAAACTCTTAACAGAACCCCAGACCCTGAGACCCCGGCTGTCTCGGAGCCCACATTGAAGACCCTGGAGGAGCCTCCCGGCTGGCAAGGTACAGCTCTAACTTGTCGCCACCTGGGTCTCACTGCCAGCCACTGGGTCACTCACAGTCAAGAGTGTGAGGGTGAAAGCGGCCTGACTGGTTCCCACCCGGGGCTCCTCCAGAGGCTGAGCTCTCCCCTGGCTGCCCAGGAGCCTCCTCCAGGCCTCTCGGGGCCCACGACCCCCACGATCCCCCACAACCCTGCCTGAGATCTGGCCCTACTGCTTCCTGCACCCTCCTGTGGAGCCGCTTGATCCACAACTTACACCAGCAAGCAGCTCCCCAGCGCCATTACGTTCCTGCACCATCCTAGACGCTGGGGAGCGTCAGTGAACAAAGCAACCAGCTCCCTGGCTTCACGGGGCCTGCAGGGAATGCAGAAGTGAGCACACCCCGCAGGCAGTGCTCTGGCTGCCGGAAGCTGGAGCCCAGCGGCCTGACGTGTGAGAGGTGACATCGGACAAAGACCCGAGAGAAATCGGCACTTGGGAGAAGTGCAGAGGCGCGGGGCGGGAGCGGCCTGTTGACGCATCAGCCAGAAGGCAGAGTGGAGCGAGCAGGTGGGCAAAGCAAGAGGGACCCTCCGAGGATGGCGCAGAGGGGCAGGCCCGGATGGGCTCTCCCCGCTGGAGGGTCCCTAGCAGGGGCGCGGTGCGCTCTGACTTGGGTTCTGCTGGGCGCGGAGCGCACAGCCCGCCCGAGCCGCGAGGCCTGTGGGGCAGCAGGGCCCGGAGGAGAGCTGGGGTTTGGTTCTGTCCTGAAGGCACAGCCGATGGGCTTCTCACTGGGTGGGATGTAGGATGTAAGAGACAAGCCAAAGGCGACGCCCGGCTTCCCTGAGAAGAGCGGGTGGGCGGTGGGTCTCCAGCGCCTCGGCCTCAGCCCCATGCGCCTTCCCCTCGGCGGCGGGGGTCTTCTAACCATCAGCCCCGGGCACGAGGCTGCCTGGAAGGGGGCGGGGGCAAGACAGGCCAGAATCGTGGGTGGAGAGTCCCCCGCAAGTTAGCTCATCGGGATAGTGGCTGAGATGCGTTTGCCCTGGAACCCGCCGTCCACACAACCAGCCTGTAACTGCTGCCAGCTTGCCCGTTGAGCCAGAGAAAATTAGCCAGATGATATTTAGGAAAGCAGTCTGTCCGCGAAATTACGCAAAACGTATGTTGACACTGGCCCTGCTGTGCACGCCGGTAATTAGGCATTGTCCCTGTCGTTGTCTGAACTTCCAGAGAGGACGTTAAACAGCGCGGCATGAGCTAATGGTGGAACATTTCCAGGGAAAGATGGCTGGCAGGGGAATCAAGGAGAAAGAGCACAAGAAGGACATGCAAAAGGGCTTCACTGAGCAAAGAGAAAAGAAGACTTCAACGGTAGGGATGGAGCAAGCCGTACCTCTAAACTCCCCCTGTGCCCGTGTCCTACCTAGTCAACCGTCTCCAGCTCTTACTTGTGAGGGCAGATCCCTGCTGACTCACCAAATGACAACAGATGATTCAACTTATGAGATACAATCCCTGAAACCTTTAGGATCCCCAAAATCATAGCACCACTGTAAGATACCATTTTCCCTATAAAACGTACTTCCATATAACTGAGAAATTATATGTAAATAATTCAGCTCTCACTTGATCAGTTTCTGTCCTGGCTGAAACACATATTGATTCAGTTTCACAAGTTTTGCTTTTTCTAATTTTCATAAAGAACATATGGCTGGCTTGTTGATATCATACATTCTAGTCACCAACGAATTTAACATTTCACTCTATCTGAAGGATCTATTTCCTGGCTAAGATCTAATACTTTTTTAGTCTACTTCACTTACCTCATCAGTTCTAGAAGTTGTCTTCATTTCAGAGATCATTTATCTATTTTCTGGCAAGGGAAAAAAATGTTTCACACACAGTAACTACCAATAAGATAATAAGTTTAGCCACCCCCAAATGCTCACACTCAGCTGCACGTCAGCTTTACTACTCCCCGAGACTCAGTCCTGCTCACCTCCAGAATTCAAATTAATCTCTCAGATAAGATAGCAAATTGTATCATGTCATGAACTTCCATGTCACTGCAAAGCAACCACCCATGCTAAATCCATGAAGATGAAGATTCTGCTCTTGTTTCCTTTGAAACTCCCGCTGGCACCGGTGGACTGGGAGAGCCTTTTGTTCAACCAAACAGCACCCCAGATAGGGAACCAGCTCCGTGAGTCCTGCAGACGACTTTGCTGTGGCCCCTGTCCCCAGAGAGCATGGGGTCTACCTGGAGTGGAACCGCTCATCCAACAACATCCGAGGAGCCACTGTCCTGAGCACTGCCCCACCCCTGTCTTGACCACAGGAAGACAGACGACAGACAGACAGGCAAAGGAAACAGTGGGCCGCCATAAATTGCAGCGAGAACTGTGTGAGAATGACCGAGGAGGGTTCTATGGGTTATATTTCTCCCAATGCACGTCATTCAGGCACCAAACACGCTCACTCCTCTCAGTTTCTTCACACGGTGGGGACTCCTGGATGGCAGAGCCAGTGTGCAGCTCTGTACCTGCTCTCCATCCTTCTGCTGGGGGGATGGCTGAGTGGTCGGTCAGAGGAGGGAATTCAATATGCTGGAGCGTGCCCTTTGATCATTCCTGCGGTCGGGGTTACTGCTTCTAGGGGGAGTGGCGGCCGGTAGCCGAGCCCTCAGCTCTCGGGGCTGCTTAAAGGGTACCGGCGGCGGGGGCTCTTTCCCGGAGGCGAGGGCGAGGCGGAGGACGTGGCCAGGGTCCTCGGCGAGAGGCGTGCAAGGTGTGGAGGGCGGCGATAAGGACAAAAACACTCTTCATCCAGTAGGAGTATGCGCCAAAGAGATTTATTCAGGGGTGATTACAGGTTATATAGGCTGGTAAGAAGGGCAGGGCTGGAAAGGAGGTGAAGTAGCCTAAAATGGCAATATTGAAGGGAGAGGGGCTAGGATTGGTTCTGAGAGGACGCAGGAGCCATTGCAGCGGGCGGGGGTTGTTTTGGCCACGGTGCATGCGCACTGGCGGTGGCAGGAGTGGCCTTGGCACAAGGGAGTATGTGGGTAAGATAAGGAAGTGGGGAAAGGGCAGTTGGGAGAAAGGCGGTTTCCTCCGGCAAGCCTCCCCTGCCCGTGACATTTTGGGTGAGGAAAAGGGAGCTGCCTTGACCCCGCTCCCCAGGCTCGGGGGGGCTGCAGAGGGCACTCACACCCGTACCTACTACCCTCCCCAGGGGGTGATATCAGGTCCCCTGGCCCAGGCCTGGCAAGCCGAGGTACAAGCTCAGCTACCCGCAATTCCCCTTTCTTTTCTAATTAGAGGAAGAGGCTTTACCGGAGAGGCCCGCTAAGGGTGAGGGAAGGGGGAGGTCAGGGAAGGGAAAAAGGGGTTGACGGTGGTTCAGCGAGGCTGGAGCTCAGTGTTGGTGTGGTGCCTGGGCGCTCGACAATGGCTTCGCTGCAGCGGGCTGGGCGAAGGTGAGGGGTTTAAAGTTCAGGGGTTCAGAGAAGCTGGAACTCGAGGCGAGAGCGATGTTCAGGTGATTGGGAAGGGCCTCGCGGTCGGCGGGTTGACCGGTGGCGTTGAGGTCGCGGAGGGTTGGCTGTCATCTTGGAGTGGGGGGCGTCAGAGGTGGCGAGTCGCTGATACTGGATTTGCACGAACGAGGAAAAAATGGCATCCGTTTGTTTTCTTACAAGCTGGACAATTTTGCGGATGAGGCAGGGTCCTAAGATGAGAGCTAGAATAATTATTAATAAGGGGCCAAGAAAAGGAAGGATGTATGGGAGGATGGGAGTGAAAAAACTGGACCAATAACTGGTGGCTTCACGATCTCTTTTACGCTTTTTCAGTCCCTCTCGGACCCTTTTCAGGCTGTCCTCGACGAGACCTGTGGAATTGGCATATACACAGCACTCTTCTCCTAGGGCGGCGCAGAGGCCTCCTTCTTTGAGGAGGAGAAGGTCAAGACCTCGGCGGTTTTGGAGCACGACCTCAGAGAGGGAATTGACAGAATTTTTTAGATGGTAAATAGCGTTTTGTAAGTGATGAATGTCCTCGTCAACAGCCGCCCTGAGGTGAGTTAGGGCGGAGCCTTGACTGGCTAGTGCAGCGATTCCGGTGCCAGCGCCGGCAAGACCTAGGAGGGAGGCAATCGTGAGGGCGGTGATGGGCTCTCGCTTTTGCAGAAGGGCAGGAGCTGCAGTTCTTTCCAGACGGAGGAAGAAGTCTTCTTCGCTATGATATAAGACCCTAGGGATAAGGACAATTAGGAGGCAAGTTTCTTTATATTCGCTGATGATATTTGTGCTGAGACAGGGGGTAAGTCCTGTAGAGGAGCAGAGCCATTGGGAGGAGTTATGAGGAATGAGAAATTTTGCCGAGCTACTGGGAGATGAGTAGCTGGCACAGGCAGTGAGGTCGGGAGAGTTACTGGAGCGAGGGCGGACGCACTTTCCCGTATAGGAGACTGAATGAAAGGTCAGGGGAACGGCAGAGGTATTCCAATTGCATTCCAAGGGGCTGTCTTCTGTGCTTTCTGAAAAGGAGAGGTTGGAGGCAACGGGCTCGTACAGTGAGGAAGAGGTGGAGAGGCAGAGCCAGCAGGAGGAGGTAAAATTGGGGTTGGAGGAGTTCACTGAGGCAAAGGCGGCTTGGATGAGGCTGAGGAGGGGAGAGGAATAACGAGAAGGGGGCAGAGGAAGCTGGGGTGGTGGGGTTTGAGATGTAGTTGAAGTGCGTTTAGTTGGAACTAAGGTGCGGCTGGAGAGCTGTGGAAAAAGGGGGTTAATGACTTTATTGGGACCTATGCCAGAGGGTGTTTTTAAAGCAGTATTTTGGTATGGTTGGCTTACAGCCTCCTTTTTTATTAGAATAAGTGATCCTCGGTCGGTTCCTTTCTCATAGATTTTGAAGCCCCAAGTTTGACCGAGTAACCAGGAGGGATTAGTGGGGAGCTGCACTGTAAGATTAAGATGTGTGCAGGATTTCTCACTTTCTTGGCCGAGCAAGTTAACAGTAGGGAGTTTGCACCCTGTAGGGGTCCATTTTAAGGTAAGGTAATGATTAGGAACAGGAGGCTTCCAATTAGTGGTTAGTGTTTCACACCCCCAGTATGCACAGTAGTACTCGTTGGGGGAATTACAGTACGATTTTTTAGGATTTGAGGATGGGCACATGTAATATTGGGCCTGGGGATCACTTACCTTTCGAGCGCAGGTTTCTTCGACTCTGGAGACAAAGGTGGCGAAAGGCTTACTTGGCTCCTGGAAGAGCTTGGTGAATTTATTAGGCCGACAGGCAGAGTAGTTGGCAAATGCTCGTAAGGCGATTCCCCAAAGAATAGGCCAAAAGGTGGCAGGTGCATTAATATAGGCAGACGCATTTATAAACGCTTCCGTGCCCAGGTAGGCTTCGGGGGGATGATAGACTCCAAGGGCTGCGTCTTGCTCACTTTGCTTAGCTGCTTCTGCCTGGAAGTGAGCACGCCAGTCAACAAACTGACCGGGGTTAAAAATTGAACGGGCAAGCGAGGCCCAGTCTTGGGGAAGGCAATAGTTCATGGCGAGATCCTGCAGTATTTGGGAAGCATATGGGCTACCTAACCCGTCCTCCTTGACGGCCCTGCGAAGCTGCTTGATAGCATCTAAGTCAATGGGATACCAGTCATACGGTTTCTGTGGGGTGGGGGCAAGGTTAAGAGGAAAGCAGTGAAAGGCACGAGAGAAAGGAGGACGCGCTTGTAGAGGGCTTGGCGCGGGAGTGGGGGTAGGGACAGCGTTGCCCCAAGGGTTGCCTTGAGGTGCAGAAGGCAGCCAGGGGTTGTTAGTCGGCAGGGTGGAAGGAGCGGCGGCAGCTGCCGGTAGCGGCTCCGAGGGGGAGCTCGCCAAAGGGGGAGGCGGGAGTGGGAGGCCCCAAGCGTCGCAAGATGGCGGCGCGGTGGGCGTGGCTAAGATACAAGATGGTGGATCAGCCCCGCCCTGTGAAAGGGTGGGGTTCAAGGCACAAGATGGTGGACTAGCTCCGCCCTGTGGAAGGGCGGGGTAAAGCATATGCGGTTTCCAGCCCAGCTTAGGGCTGACGTCATCGCCGGAGCATTTCCTCCCCTCGATGGAAGAAAAAGGAGGAAGTTCGCCATCTTGGCGTGGCGCAGTGTTATTTTGCTTTTTGGGAGTCACCTCGAGCGCGTTGTTAATCTGCTCGACTAAGGACTCCGTGTCCGAGTCATGATTTGAATTAGTATCGCTATCTGAATCTGTTGGCTGGGTTGATAGGGCCTCCTTGGATTTAACGGGGCCTCGATCAGGGGGGAGGGAGCCTTGAAGGCAGGAGCGGATGGTTATCAAGGTGGGGAGCAAGCCGGGAGGGAAGCGCTTGCTCTCATGTTCCATGGCGTTAGTGACTCGATCAATAAGGCGATCATAAGTAACAGGGTCCCAAAGATGGCAAGTGGTGAGCCATGGGTTAAAGGGCAGCAGGAGATCCCAGTATATCTGCAGCTGCCGGACAGACACTTTACAGCGATGCGTGTCTAGGAGACCCGCTAGAGCACGAACTTGAGGTGCCTGACATGTAGATATACGATTACCCATAGCTGAGGGGAGAGGAGGGGGAGTTGTTCCCGAGCCGGGCCGGCCCGGCTGGCGGGGAGGAGGAGGAGGAGTTGTTTACCAAGCAGAGAGAATGAGATAAACTGTGGCCGCAAGGCCGAAGGAGACGGCGAGAGCAGAAAGCAGTGCCCTTTGGCAACGGGAGCAGTCAGGGGGGGGGCGGTTGCAAAGAGGCACACGGCACCAAATGAGGAAATAAAGATACAAAGAACTACAGCAAAGTAATGGAGGGGAAGAGGGAGAGTGTTAGGAGGAACGGGGGTCATAGAAGTGCGCATACAAGAGGACGAAGAGAGCGTGGCGGAAGGGAGGAGTTCCTACTGGATGAAGAGAGCGTGGGGGAAGGGAGGAGCGGCTTCGGAGCAAGGAACCTCCCACGGCTCCGGAAGCGGCGAGGGAGAGGCGGCCCTTACCTTGCAGGCGAGGAAATGGGAAGCTGGAGGGGCGTCCGGGCGAGCGGGTGACCTGCCAAACTGTCGTGTGGAGACGTCCCTCACACGGGGCACCAGTTGCGGTCGGGGTTACTGCTTCTAGGGGGAGTGGCGGCCGGTAGCCGAGCCCTCAGCTCTCGGGGCTGCTTAAAGGGTACCGGCGGCGGGGGCTCTTTCCCGGAGGCGAGGGCGAGGCGGAGGACGTGGCCGGGTCCTCGGCGAGAGGCGTGCAAGGTATGGAGGGCGGCGATAAGGACAAAAACACTCTTCATCCAGTAGGAGTATGCACCAAAGAGATTTATTCAGGGGTGATTACAGGTTATATAGGCTGGTAAGAAGGGCAGGGCTGGAAAGGAGGTGAAGTAGCCTAAAATGGCAATATTGAAGGGAGAGGGGCTAGGATTGGTTCTGAGAGGACGCAGGAGCCATTGCAGCGGGCGGGGGTTGTTTTGGCCACGGTGCATGCGCACTGGCGGTGGCAGGAGTGGCCTTGGCACAAGGGAGTATGTGGGTAAGATAAGGAAGTGGGGAAAGGGCAGTTGGGAGAAAGGCGGTTTCCTCCGGCAAGCCTCCCCTGCCAGTGGCATTTTGGGTGAGGAAAAGGGAGCTGCCTTGACCTCGCTCCCCAGGCTCGGGGGGGCTGCAGAGGGCACTCACGCCCGTACCTACTACCCTCCCCAGGGGGTGATATCAGGTCCCCTGGCCCAGGCCTGGCAAGCCGAGGTACAAGCTCAGTCCCCGCACATTCCCATTTGAAAATGTAATTTACCATCCTCTGATCATTAAACAAACATATTACTATTGTAGACAGCTTTAAAAATGCAGATAAGTGTACAGAAAAAAATGAAATCACTCATGATCCCATATCAAGAGATAACATCTGATAATTTTTGGTCTATTTACTACCAATCTTTTTTTTTTTCCTACACATATTTATTTCTGTGCATGTATTTTTTTTATTTAGAAAAAATGGACTCTTACTCCACCTTTTGGCTCATAACCTAATTTTACGCCACTGCTTTGCATTATAAGGATCTTCAAACAGTACTATTTTTCAAAAGCATGACTTCTAATGGTGGGCTAATACTCCCTTGTCACATAAATTATTTAAGCATTTTTCAACTGTTGGACATTTTTGTTGTTTCCAATATTTTGCCATTTTAAATAATGCTAAGATGGCATTATACATAATATTTACCTACATCTTTGACTTTTCTAGGACGTTTATGCATTCCTGGGAGGCTGCCCACACTGTGGTAAAAAATTACAGCACCTAAAAGCACTCAGCCTTAACTTAAAATGCAAGCACTAGTACTAACTTTCCTGTGTGCTGTCAGGCAGTTACTTAGCCTTTCTGAGCCTCAGAAACAGATAAAAGGAGAGGGCATTTCTATGTGTGCACATTTATGACTACAAGTTTACAGTTATCTGATTTAATTAAATAAGATGCAGGCAGTGACTGGATCACGCCACCATACACACGTCATGAGTCTTTGTTGTAAATACCATGTTGCAGCTTGCTAACGCTGACGAAATGCAATATACCAGAAATGGACTGGCTTTTAACAATGGGGATTTATTAGTTCACAATTTACAGTTCTAAGGCTGTGAATATGTTCCAGTTAAAGCATGAACAGGACGACACCTTCTCTGAAGACCAGTTACCCTGAGCTTGGGCTCCTCTGTCACCGGGAAGGCACCTGGCGGCGTCTGCTGCTCCTTCTCTCCCGGTTTCGTTGCGTCCACTTCTGGCTTCTCCATCTGTGCCTCTTTCTCTAAACTTCTCTGGGTGTTTCTCTCTATTTCATCTCTTAGCTTCTGTGTGTGTTTATCTGCTCACAAAGGACTCCAGTGAAAGGATAAAGACCACGCTGAATGGGCTGGGTCACATCTCAACTGAAGCAACCCAACAGAAGGTCCCGCCCACAGCAGGTCTGCACCCACAGGAGTGGATTAAAGAACACAGCTTTTCTGGGGTCCATCACAACTTCAAACCAGCACACTCCACCCCCTGGACCCCAAAGTGACATGTTCTTTCCACATGCAAAATACATTCATTCCACAGTATCACAAAAGCCTTAAATCATTTCAGTAACAATATTAAGTCCAAAGTCTCATCAAAATCAGTTACAGGCTTGGTCTGTCCTGGGGCAAAACTCCCCTCTGGCTGTGGACCTGTGAGACCCAGAACAAGTTGACTGTCATAGAGTGAAGGTTCCCATTTCCATAGGGAGAAATTGGAAGGAAAACAGGCCACTGGGCCCAAACAGTTCCGAAAACCTGCAGGGCAAACTTAGATTTCAAGTTCTGAGAGTCAGCTATAGAATGACGTTTTTTCCTCGGGGCTTGAGAGAGCAGCAGTGCCACCCTTTCCAACAGCTTGTGCCATGGCCCTGTTCTCTCCAAATGCTGGGGTGAGTGCTCCAACGCATCCACGCACTGGGGAGACCGCCTTCTTGTCGGCCCCACCCTCCTCAAGCATCAGGGTGCCACCTGGACTCTGCTGTCTCCCAGATCCTCCGCGTCAGAGCAGTGGGGTGGTGGCGAGGCAAGCGGCGTATTTCACCAAGATCAGGTCATTGGGTGACTTTGCTAATTAATGCACTAATTCTAACAGTGAATGGATAAAGATGTACCTGTTGTCTTCATCACAAATCTGGAGTTGGTGCCAACAGTTTGAGACAAATAGCACTTACCCCTCTAGACTTTGGGTGAAGAGGGAGTTGGATGTTGCCTCTTGATCATTCAGGCCTTTTCAAGATCAGAATCAGTAAGTGCTCCTCGCAGCTTTGAGTCATGCTTCTCATTCGTCCTTCTCCTGGTCCTGGTTCAGATAGTAAAATATAAATCAAGTTATATTCAGAAATTCCAGCAAGTTTCTGGGCCCGTGCCATCTCAATAAAACAGTTTAAATGCCACCAGCCTGTTAAAAATGCTTTCTCCTGTGCCAAAATATTCATATCATCAAATTCAAATTAAAGATGTGACTATATAGAATAACGCCCATGAATAATGGGCAATAAGTGAGTTCTTAAATAAATAGAGTTTATCAGTATACGTTAACTTCAAAATAAAAAGTAATGAGAGAGTGTAATGATTATGAAAGGACAGTGTAGGTGGCATGTCTAATCCAGAAAAAAAATATTCAGAGGAATATTCACCCACAAAAATATCTTGCCTTGCCAAGGTACAGAAATCAAAACATAGCAAAGTGAACATTGGCCCTGAGTTTTGCCCAAACATCTAACACAGCCACACAAAATTAAAGAGAGCTTTAGTACTTAACATTAGAAACTCCCCTTAATCAAATACAGGTACCTATGCAACAGGAAGGGCTATCCAGGGATCCTTTCTTCTGTTCGTGAAATGCAGGTGAGACACCTGAACTGTAGCTGTGCAGTTCAGCCTAAGAATTGCCAGCTCTCTGTTCCAGATATAACCAGTGCCCACTCAGTAAGTGTTGTTTGAATGAGTCATCCACACCTTTTTATTGGTTATTTGGCGACTGCCTCATTAGCCTATACACCCGTAAGAGCAGAAACTGCCAACCCACCACCCCTCTGTAACTTCTGCACCTGGAACGGAATGGGAGCTCAAAACATAGGTGGTACACGAGGGAAGGGAGGCATGCATGAGTGAATGGCTGTATGCACAAGTGCATGGATGTATGATTGAGTGAATGGGCCCATGCGTGAGTGAAAGGATGCATGTGTGAGTGAATGGATGCATGATTGAGTGAATGGGTGCATGCATTAGTGAATGGGTGCATGCATTAGTGAATGGGTGCATGCATGAATGAATGGGTGCATGCACAGTGAATGGATGCATGATTGAATAGATGCATGAGTGAATGGATGCATGATTGAGTGAATGGTTTCATGCACGAATGAATGGCTGCATGCATGAATGAATGGATACATGCACAAGTGAATGGAGGCATGATTGAATGAATGGATGCACAAGTAAATGGATACATGATTTAGTGAATGGGTGCATGCATGAATGAATGAATGAGTGAGTGGGTGCATGCATGAATGAATGGGTGCATGCACAGTAAACGGATGCATGATTGGATAGATACATGAGTGAATGGATGTATGATTGAGCGAATGGGGTGCATGCATGAATGAATGAATGACTGAGTGAGTGGGTGCATGCATTAATGAATGGATGCATGCATGAATGAATGGGTGCAAAGACAAGCCTCTCCTTCACCCTCCCTCCAGCATAAGGCAGTGAGATGGTCACTGCTACTTCCTGTCCCCTGGGGGTTGCAATTTAAATTTCTATTTTCTGAAAATCTCTCCCGAGCTTGCCCCAGTGCTACCCTGTGGGACACTGTTATCGAGTTCTGACTTGGCGGGCCTGGGCCAGGGGAACTGATCAGCCCCTAGGAAAGGTAGTGGGGCACGGGTGGTAGCGCCCTCCACGGCCCCCCGGGCCTGAGAAAGTGGAGCCGAATGCAGGCCCCATTTCCTCACCCCAAAGTACAACCGTCAGGGGAAGCTTGCCGGAAAAAACTGCCCCCTTTACCTTGCCCGCCCACTCCCCGTTACCGGAGCAACTCCCGCCCCTTTTCAAACAACCTCTGCGCCCTCTCAGAACCAATCCAAGCCTTTAACCTCTACAGCTACCCCGCCCTCTAAACCGCCCGATATAAGCTTGTACTCTCCCCTAATAAACTCTCTTGGCTTCTTCACCCTAAAAGAAACGTGTCCCGCCTGTTCCTTTCTCGCCGCCCTCCATACTTTGCACGCCACCGCCGGGGACCTGGCCAAGTCCCCCGCCTCGCCCTCGCCTCCGGGAAAGAGCCCCCGCCGCCGGTACCCTCCGAGCAATCCTGAGAGCCTAGGATTTAGCAACCGGCCGCCACCCCCCCCCAGACGAGCCAACTGCGACCGCACTACCCCATTCTGGAAAAGGCCTGCAATCTACTTCTGAGTGACAGTCATGGAGGGGATCCGAATGATCGATCAGCATTTGGTGAAGTGGTTTTTTAAAACAGATCTTAGGTGTAGTGTGTGGCACTTGATATAAATATTACAAGATGGTGTTGCATGTGAACACATGCATACCTTACTGAGCACAAACACTCAGGGCTCTTTAGTACTTCACTTGGCACTTGAGTCTCTTGGACCCAAGCAGAGGTTCCAGGCTCCTGCAGAACCCCGAGGTGCCAGGTATATCTGAGCGCCTCCTCCTCCCAGGTGGGTTAGTTTTTCACAAGCAGGCTGTCCTACACACCCATTCTCACCGGGTCTGAGGCTCGGGCGACCCAAGAGGTATCAACTGCACGGACGTTCAAGTCAGGAAGATGGAGTGGCTCAGCTCCTTGCAGTCTCCGGAGCTGCACAAAGCAAGGAGGGAAACTTCAGGCTCCTGTTAAAAATTCAGGTCATTGCCAACCTAGCAGCAATATATTTGCTTCATGTTCTTCACAGCCTTTAACCTCATATATTGACAAGTGGAACAATTAACTTGGATCCTAGCACAACAAAACCCATCACCGAATCGCTAGTATTTTGTTTCTCCCATGCGGGACACTGATTACGTGCTTTGACTTGGCGGGCCTGGGCTGGGGGACCTGATCAGCCCCTGGGGAGGGTGGTGGGCACGGGCGACAGCGCCCTCCACAGCCCCCCAGGCCTGGGAAAGTGGAGCCGGAGGCAGGCCCCATTTCCTCACCCAAAATACCACCGTAGGGGAGGCTTGCCGGAGGGAACCGCCTTTTCCCCACCCCCTTATCTTGCCCCTGACACTCCCCATTGCCAGAGCAACTCCCCCACCGTCAGTGCGCATGCGCAGTTACCAAAACTACTCCCGCCCCTTGTCTATCAACCTCCGCGCCCTCTCTGAACCAATCCAAGCCTTCGACCTCTACAGCTACCCCGCCCTCTAATCGCCCAATATAAGCTTGTGCTCTCGCCAAATAAAGCTCTCTTGGTTTCATCATCCCTAAAAGAACCGTGTCCTGCCTGTTCCTTCTCGCCGCCCTCCACACCTTGCACGCCCCCCCGCCGGGGACCTGGCCAAGCCCCCCGCCTCGCCTTCGCCTTCGGGAAAGAGCCCCCGCCGCCGGTACCTTCAGAGGAAGCCTGGGAGCCTAGGAATTAGCTACCGGCCGCCACCCCCCCCCCAGACGAATCAACTGCGACCGCAACTGGCGCCCAACGTGGGGCTTCTGCAATTCGACGTCCTCTCCACGCAGCGGTCCCGTGAAGCCACTCGCTCGCCCGGACGCCTCTCCAGCTCTCCTTCTCCTCGCCTGCAAGGTAAGGGCCGCCTCTCCCTCGCCGCTCCCGGAGCCGCCTCTCCCTCGCGTCAGGGGCCGCCTCTCCCTCGCCGCTCCGCGTCAGGGGCCGCCTCTCCCTCGCCGCTCCGGAGCCGCTCCTCCCTTCCCCACTACCCATTCTTCCGTCTGCCTCTCGTCCTTTTCTTCTATGACCCCCATTCCTCCTAACGCTCTCCCTCTTTCCCTCCATTACTTTGCTGTAGTCCTTTGTGTGTTTCTTTCTTTGTTTGGCGCCGTGTACCTCTTTGCAACCGCCCCCCCAGACTGCTCCAAAATGGCGAACTTCCTCCTTCTTCTTCTACTGAGGGGAGGAAGTGCTCTAGTGATGACGTCAGCCCTAAGCCGGGCCGGAAACCGCATGCGCTTTACCCCGCCCTTTCACAGGGCGGAGCTAGTCCGCCATCTTACGCCTTAGGCCCCGCCCTTTCACAGGGCGGAGCTAGTCCGCCATCTTATGCCTTAGGCCCCGCCCTTTCACAGGGCGGAGCTAGTCCGCCATCTTACGCCTTAGGCCCCGCCCTTTCACAGGGCGGAGCTAGTCCGCCATCTTACGCCTTAGACCCCGCCCTTTCACAGGGTGGAGCTAGTCCGCCATCTTATGCCTTAGACCCCGCCCTTTCACAGGGCGGAGCTAGTCCGCCATCTTATGCCTTAGGCCCCGCCCTTTCACAGGGCGGAGCTAGTCCGCCATCTTGTGTCTTAGCCACGCCCACCGCGCCGCCATCTTGCGACACTTGGGGCCTCCCACTTCCGTCCCCCCCTTCGACAAGCTCCCCCTCGGAGCCGCTACCGGCAGCTGCCGCCGCCCCTCCCACCCTGCCGACTAACAACCCCTGGCTGCCTTCTACACCTCAAGGCAACCCTTGGGGCAACGCTTCCCCTACCCCCACTCCTGCGCCAAGCCCTTTGCAAGCGCGTCCTCCTTTCTCTCGTGCTTTTCGCTGCTTTCCTCTTAACCCTATCCCCACCCCACAGAAACCGTACGACTGGTATCCCATTGATTTAGATACTGTCAAGCAGCTTCGCAGGGCCGTCAAGGAGGACGGGTTAGGTAGCCCATATGCTTCCCAAATACTGCAGGATCTAGCCATGAACTATTGCCTCCCCCAAGACTGGGCCTCGCTTACCCGTTCAATTTTTAACCCCGGTCAGTTTGTTGATTGGCGTGCTCACTTCCAGGCAGAGGCAGCTAAGCAGAGTGAGCAAGACGCGACCATTGGAGTCTATCATCCCCCCAAAGCCTATTTGGGCACTGGAGCGTTTCTAAATGCATCTGCTTATATTAATGCCCCTGCTGCCTTCTGGACTGTCCTCAGAGGCATCGCATTACGCGCGTTTGCCAACTGCTCTGCCCGTCGACCTGACAACTTTACCAAGCTCCTCCAGGAGCCAAACGAACCTTTTGCCACTTTCGTTTCCAGGGTTAAAGAAGCCTGTGCTAGAAAAGTTACCAACCCCCAAGCCCAGCTAGCGCTCACCCGGGAACTCATTCTAGAAGGGGCTAACTCCCCCTGTAAACAAGCCATTCTCCCCTTGCGGGAAAAAACTCTTAATGACTGGGTTCTCGCCTGCAGCGCCTTTGACCCAGCTACCGCGTCCCTAGCCCAGGCTGTCTCTGGCGCTGTCACTGCCGCCTTAGCCACCACCACCGGTTGCTTTAAGTGCGGGCGGAGCGGTCATTTTGCCCGGGAGTGCCCCCATGTGGAGGTCAACCGCCCGTCTTTCATGCAGCGCAATGGGCGCCCCCCTCCCACTCCCTGCCCACGCTGCCAGCGTGGCTATCACTGGGCGCGCGATTGCAAGAGCAGGCCCAGAGATCTTAGCAAGGATAGCTTAAAAAACTTCTATTATCCATGGTGCCCTGATGGCAGTCGGCGCCAGGGCACTGAGCACGCTTTAAACTCCAAGCGGGGCGAGCCTCAGCCCCGTCCCTAAGAGGCAGCGTACCAGCCGGTTCTAATAAAATTAATCATTTCACCGGCAGTAAGGCGCTTCTCTGGACAGTCCCTATCACTCCAGAAAAGCCTACTCGTAAGTTACGAATAGAGGGACAATGGTACACGGGCACGCTTGATTCAGGGGCAGAAGTCTCTTGCATGCCCGCTCAGTATGCCACCATGTGCATGGTTCTCGATGGTCCCTCGGTAGTGGGAGCCACCGGTACCTCTACTTCTCTTCAGGCCATGAGACCCATTAAGTGGGAAGATGAAGAGGGCCACTCAGGCACCTTCCGCCCGTTATTTCTGCACACCATAGACCAAATTTTATGGGGCCGTGATATCCTTGCTGCTTTTGGGGCAGTGCTTACCGCACAGCCCCCCCAATAATGTGCGCCACTGCTCGTTTAACACCTCCAGCGCCCGTTCCTCTGCAGTGGGATACTGAGGAACCTATATGGGTGGAGCAGTGGCCCCTTCCCACGCATAAATTAGTAGCACTCCAAGCCCTTGTCCAGGAGCAGTTGGACGCTGGCCACATAGAGCCTTTTACTAGTCCCTATAATTCGCCAGTGTTTGTTATTCATAAAAAGGCCACAGGGAAATTTAGGCTCCTCAATGATCTGCGGGAAATCAATAAGCATATTCTTCCCATGGGTTCCCCGCAGCCTGGCCTCCCCCATCCGGTGGCCATCCCTGCCCATTATCATGTAGCCACCATTGATATCAAAGACTGTTTCTTTTCCATCCCGCTACATGAGCAAGACCGCCCGCGCTTTGCTTTTACAGTTCCCGTCCCCAATCACGCGGGCGCGGCTAGCAGGTACCAATGGAAAGTCCTCCCTCAAGGGATGCGTAACAGTCCGGCCATCTGCCAAATGTATGTTAATCACGCAGTGGCCCCCCTGCGAAAGCGGGCCATGCTCATCCATTACATGGATGACATCTTGGTGGCCTCTGAGGACGCCGAGGCGCTTCCTCTAATCCTCAAAGACCTCACCGCTAATTTAGCTGACCTCGGCCTTACGGTTCAGCCCGATAAAGTTCAGATTGTGCCACCATTAGCCTTCTTAGGGTTTAGCATTGATAAAACCATTGCCCCGTCCGCTCCCCAGCTGGACATACCGGATCGGGTCACTATCACTGAGCTTCAACAGCTCTGCGGTCAGATCAATTGGCTCCGCTCTGCGTTGCCGATCACCACTGCGCAGCTCCAACCACTCTTTATGCTGCTGAGTGTCCCTGAAGCCCCGCCGTTAGCAATCTCTCGGCGCATTAAGCTCACCCAGGAGGCAAAGAAAGCCATTGCTGCCATTAACAAAGCGCTTGCTGCCTGTTGTCTCAACAGGTTTAGCACTAAAGAGGGCAATCTTACAGCACTCATCCTTCCTACGCCCGGCACACCCATGGGCTGCCTGTGGCAGGAAGGCCCTCTGCTTTGGGTGCACCCTGCTAAAAGCCGGCTTAGGAAAATTTGCCCCGCAGTGCGGCTCTGGATCAACCTAGCTTCAGATCTAGTCACCTTAGCTGTTCATGTATTCGGAGAGCCGCCAGAAAAAATTGTTTGGCCCCTAGACACAGGCCAAACCCGCCTGCTTATACGTGACAACCCGGACATGCAAATCCTCTTGGAAGGATTTCAGGGGGAATTCAGCTGCCATTATCCTAGCCATCGACTGTTACAGGGGCTCGCCAAGCTTCCCTTCCGCAGCCCCTTCCATCCTTTCCCCACCTCTGCACCCATCCCGGGTGCCACTACCGTCTTCACTGACGCCTCCAAAACCCGTTTTGCCTTCCTCTCTTATTCTCAGGACCACCCGGAACCCCGCCTATTCAGTTATGTCAACCTTCATTCAGTTCAAGTGGGGGAAATTCTGGCGGTGTCATACGCGCTAAACGCCCACTGCAACCACCCAGTAAACATTTTCACAGACAGCCTCTACACGTATCAGGTCTGCCGAGTCCTCGCGTTTTCCACCTTTTTCCCGGGAGACTCGGCCATTAATAAAGCACTTTCTGACCTCAGAAGCATCCTGGAGCATCAACAGGATCCTTGGTTCATTAGCCACATTCGTAGCCACTCAGGCCTTCCGGGGCCCCTGGCTAATGGCAATAGTATAGTGGACCAAGCGGTCTCAGCTCAAAATACCCAAGCTATGCTAACTCACACGGCAGCCCCTCCGGGGGATGCTGTTAACCAGGCCAAGTTATTGCATTCCAGGTTTCACTTTTCGGCTACGTCGTTACATCATCTATGTGGCCTCCCCCTAGACACCTGTAAACATCTTGTCCGCAATTGCGCAACTTGTGCGCCCTTCGCGCCGCTTGGCCCCCTGCAACCTCAGGGAGTCAACCCACGAGGCCTAAAGCCCAATTCTAGATGGCAAATGGACGTCACTCACGTTCCGTCCTTTGGACGCCTCAAATATGTGCATGTAATAATTGACACCTTCTCGGCCATGTGTTATGCAGTCCCCCTCGCCGGGGAAACGGCAAAACACTGTATCAAGGCCCTGAGACAAGGAATTCTCTTCATGGGAGTCCCCTGGGACCTAAAAACGGACAATGGGCCTGCCTATCGCAGTGCCTCCTTTGCAGCCTTTCTTCAGTTATATAACATTACCCATCATTTCGGCATCCCCTATAATCCACAGGGGCAAGCCATTGTGGAAGCAGTCCATCGCCGCTTAAAAACACAAATAGAAAAAGAAAGGGCAATGCTCCCCCAGGCGACTCCAGGGGACCTTATCATAGCAGCCCTTATTCACCTTAATTTACTCACATTCAATAAGGAAGGGCTTTCGCCCCTACATAAACATTGGGGGCCCTCATACAGGCCTACCCAGGCCCCGATGGTTTACTGGAAGGACCCAGAGAATAATGCCTGGAAGGGTCCCTCCCCCACTCCTCGCCCAGGGGCGCGGGTTTGCTTGTGTTTTCCCAGATGATGCAGCACAACCAATCTGGATCCCAGGAAGGGCAATCCGGCCCGCCACCAGCAACCACGCGTCTAACGAGACGAGAACGCCGTCGTCTCCGCAGCCTGGTGCACCAGATGACAACAGTACACCTGAGCCTGAACCCCAGCCCGAGTGAGACCCCAGAGAATATAGAGATCAGAGAAATTATACGCCTCTATAGGCAGGCAAAAGCCAGCCCCCTACACCTCCACAACCCTCACCCTAGTATTGCTTCCCTTCTTACGATCATGTTGGCTCTCGCCTCTTCTGCCCGGGCCATCTCTCAGCCCCACTCCCCCCACCAACCTTGGAAATGGACCTTGGCACGATGGGAAGATTCCACAGTTATACAAACCCAAGTTACAGCAGGGCGACCTTCTTTTCTTGTCAACGCAACTGATTTATTTCCCACTCCTTTAGTACGCCCCACTGGTTGGAATCAAGCCCAATATTACATGTGCCCATCCTCAAACTCTGGAAAACCTTACTGTAATACTCCCAACCAATATTACTGTGCATATTGGGGATGTGAAACATTAGCCACTTATTGGAAGCCTTACGCCACTGATCTTTACCTAACTCTAAAATGGGCTCCCCTGAACTGCAAGCCTCCTGAAGAACCCATTACCTGGGGTATCTATGGAGGTTATCACCACACTGCACCTACAGGTGACTGCTCACATTTAAATCTCACTGTGCAGCTCCCTGCTGATCCCTCTTGGCTCCTCGGTCGAACTTGGGGCTTTCGGATTTACATAAAAGGGACCGACCCGGGTTCCCTTATA
The DNA here is from genome assembly GCF_015220235.1 of Choloepus didactylus. Taxonomy (NCBI): domain Eukaryota; kingdom Metazoa; phylum Chordata; class Mammalia; order Pilosa; family Megalonychidae; genus Choloepus; species Choloepus didactylus. Next base: position 1,126,899 of record NC_051311.1, read on the forward strand.
TTAATAAAAAAGGAGGCTGTATTAAAAAACCCCTCTGCCATTGGTCCTAATAAAGTCATTAACCCTCTTAGTCCACAGCCCTCCAGCCGCACTTCAAGTACAAGCAGCGCATCCGGAAACCGCACCTCAGCTACAAACAGCGCATCGCCAACACCACCACCCCAACCTTTCCTACCCCCCTCTCGTTACTCCTCTCCCCTCCTCGACCTTATCCAAGCGGCCTTCACCTCAGTGAATTCCTCCAACCCCAATCTTACCTCCTCTTGTTGGCTTTGCCTCTCCACTTCCTCCCCCCTGTATGAGCCGGTCGCCTCCAACCTCTCTTTTTCAGAAAACACAGAGGACAGCCCTTCGGAATGCAATTGGAATACCTCTGCCGTCCCCTTAACCTTTCATTCAGTCTCCTTTACAGGAAAGTGCATCCGCCCTCGCTCGAGTAGCTCTCCCAGCCTCACAGCTTGTGCCAACTACTCCTCTCCCAGCAGCTCTGCCAAGTTTCTTATTCCCCACAACTCCTCCCAATGGCTCTGCTCCTCTACAGGACTTACCCCCTGCCTTAATGTACAAACCCTCAATACAACTCATGAAACTTGCCTCTTGATTGTCCTCGTCCCTAGGGTCCTATACCACAGTGAGGAAGACTTCTTCCTCCGCCTGGAAACAACTGCAGCTCCTGCCCCACTGCAAAAGCGAGAGCCCATCACCGTTCTCACGATTGCCTCCCTCCTAGGTCTTGCAGGCGCTGGCACCGGAATCGCTGCATTAGCCAGTCAAAGCTCCGCCCTAACTCACCTCCGGGCGGCTGTTGACGAGGACATTCGTCACCTACAAGACGCTATTTCCCATCTTAAAAATTCTGTCAATTCCCTCTCTGAGGTAGTGCTCCAAAACCGCCGAGGTCTCGACCTTCTCCTCCTCAAAGAAGGCGGCCTCTGCGCCGCCCTAGGAGAAGAGTGTTGTGTTTATGCCAATTCCACAGGTCTCGCCGAAGACAGCCTAAAAAAGGTTCGAGAGGGACTGGAGCAACGTAGAAGAGACCGTGAAGCCACCAGCTATTGGTCCCACATCTTTACTCCCCTCCTTCCTTACCTTCTTCCTCTCCTCGGCCCCCTACTAATGATTATTCTAGCTCTCACTTTAGGACCCTGCATTATCCGCAGAATTGTCCAGCTTGTAAGGAAACAAACGGATGCTATTTTTTCCTCGTTCGTGCAAGTCCAGTACCAGCGACTCGCCACCTCTAACGCTCCCTACTCCGAGAGAGCAACCAACCCTCCGCAACCTCACCGCCACCGGTCAACCCGCCGACCGCGAGGCCCTCCTCGATCGCCTGGACATCACACCAACCTCGAGCTCCAGTTTATCTGAACCTCCAACTTTAAACCTCCCATCCTCGTCCATCCCGCAAGCAACAAGGCTCCTGTCGAGCACCCGGGTGCCACACCAACGCTGAGCTCCAGCCTTGCTGAGCTACCGTCAACCCTTTTTCCCCTCCCCAACCTTCCCCTTCCCTCATCCCTTAGCGGACCTCTCCGGTAAGCTTCTTCCTTTAATTTGAAAAGAAGGGGGAAATGCGGGACACTGATTACGTGCTTTGACTTGGCGGGCCTGGGCTGGGGGACCTGATCAGCCCCTGGGGAGGGTGGTGGGCACGGGCGACAGCGCCCTCCACAGCCCCCCAGGCCTGGGAAAGTGGAGCCGGAGGCAGGCCCCATTTCCTCACCCAAAATACCACCGTAGGGGAGGCTTGCCGGAGGGAACCGCCTTTTCCCCACCCCCTTATCTTGCCCCTGACACTCCCCATTGCCAGAGCAACTCCCCCACCGTCAGTGCGCATGCGCAGTTACCAAAACTACTCCCGCCCCTTGTCTATCAACCTCCGCGCCCTCTCTGAACCAATCCAAGCCTTCGACCTCTACAGCTACCCCGCCCTCTAATCGCCCAATATAAGCTTGTGCTCTCGCCAAATAAAGCTCTCTTGGTTTCATCATCCCTAAAAGAACCGTGTCCTGCCTGTTCCTTCTCGCCGCCCTCCACACCTTGCACGCCCCCCCGCCGGGGACCTGGCCAAGCCCCCCGCCTCGCCTTCGCCTTCGGGAAAGAGCCCCCGCCGCCGGTACCTTCAGAGGAAGCCTGGGAGCCTAGGAATTAGCTACCGGCCGCCACCCCCCCCCCCAGACGAATCAACTGCGACCGCACTCCCATCCTTTTGGGTCATGGAGTGCCACTTAACATTATAAATGATTTCTCTCTCTCTCTCTTTTTTTTTTTTGACTTCTTTCTGAATGTATCTACATTGGCTAAAATGTCCTAGTTACTTCATAAATATCCACCACTTTTATTTTTAAATTTTTAAACTTTATCAGTAAACAAAAAATGCAAAACCACATTAGTTTGAAGTAAGAAATTGTCATCAATCCTCAGCTTCTGCTGAGTGGGATGACAGCTTCTTGCAGACAGGGTGGTGGGGCTCACGTCTGTTTTGTACTGAGCTTCTGGGTCTATGGTTTGGGTTCTGCTTTAATTTTGGAAAAATTCTCATTTCCTACTATTTCAAATATTTCTACTCCTTTTTTTCTCCTTCTGGTGTTCCCATCACATGCATGTTACTTCTGTAATTGTCTCACATGTCTTGGAATTCTGCGCCATCTTTTTCATTCTTTTTTCTCATTGCATTTCAGTTTAGGAAGTTTCTATTGACATATCTTTAAGCTCACAGATTCTCTCCACGGCTGTGTCCAGCCTACTGATGAGCTCATCCATTGTTTCTGCTGGTGTTTTTAGTTTCTAGCTTTCCCTTTTGATTCTTTATCAGAGGTTCCACCTCTCTGCTTACATTACCTGTATTTTCTTGTGTGTTGTCTACCTCTTCCATTAGCTTTTAGTATATTAATCATAATGATTTGAAATTTCCTATCTGATAATGCTAAAATCTGGGTCATATCTGAGTTTGGTTCTGATGTTTGCTTTTCTCTACAGGCTGTGCTTTTTGCCTTCTGGCATGTCTTGTAATTTTTTGTTGAAAGCCGGACATGATGTATGGGGAACAGAAACTGAGGCCACTAGATCTGTGGTGTGAGGGTTTGTCTCTGTCTGGTCAGGAGTTGGGCTGTGCTCACTGTTTGCTGTAGCTGTGGTGTCGGGGCTTCAGTGTCCTCTGCCTCTTGTTTTTGTCTCCCCTGTTGTCTTTGGGTTTCCCTAGAAACTCCTTCTTAAACAGAACCCGAGCCTTGCTGTTCTTTCAGCAGGAAGCCCCTGTTGTGATGCAGGGTCCAGACTGAAGTGGTGGTGAGGTGGGGGGTGGGGAAGCATGTTATCAGCCTGCAGTTGCACCTCAGTCTTTCCTAGAGCCTGTGTTCCTGGGCCGGGACCCTCGTAAGTGCTTTTCAGTCCCTCTCCCCACCCCCCACACTTAGGTGAGACTACAGGAGGAGGCTACGGGGCTGGAAGGGCTTGTCAGTTAGGCTCTGGCACTTTCCATGGAGGGCAGGCCTTTGCCAAGGAGACCTGGGTGCTTGTGGCTATTTTCCCCTCCTCCTGCTAAAAGCCTGAGGTGGGGTTTCTCAGATGTTCACCATGAGAATCTGGGAGGGGGGGTGCTCCTGGGGGTAAAAATCATGGAAGTGAGGGAGACCTCCTAATACTTGGTCCCCAGGAGTTTTAGCCCTCCAGCTATACCACGCTCGGTCCCCAGCATTCATCTGTTGCAGTTCACTTTCCTGCCTGTTCATAGCTCCGTTGGATTCTGCTCCTGGTAACTGTGGAGCTCTGTATTCATCTGCTATCCCAGTTCTCAGGCTGTGGTCAGTCCTGTATCCTCCATTCTCTGTGGATCTAAGAAAACTTGTTGATGTTTACTTTGTTCATCTTTTTTCCTTCGTGTGAGGACAGAATCAAGAATTTCCAAGCTCTTTACCTGTGGGAGCTGACTGGTTTTGTTCTTATATCTTCATTTTCCCTCTTTACAAACCACTGGTGCATTATAAATTGGTACTCCCATTTTAGAAAACATTTTGTCATCATCTACTGAAGGTGAATAAATATGCCTGTCCTACGACCCAGCAATCCCATTCCTCGGTGTACGCAATGCAGAATAAACTCAGCTTTATTTAAATGTACCAGGATATACCAGGGTACATGCAAAAGCATATTCATAGCATGCAGCTTATAATAGCACCAAACTAGAAATAACCAAATGTTCATCGACAGGAAATGGGCAAATTGACTTCACTCACTCATTCAGCATTGTACGTGGCGTGTTACTGTTCTCACCCCAAGTGAGGAGGAGGGTCCATAAATGTACACGCCGTCCAGTGATGCACTGTGGAAGATGGTGATCCACGCTACGGAAAAAGGAAGTGCACGAGGGGTTGCAGGCATGGGGAGCGCCGGGGGGTGCAAATGGCAATGGTGCACTGGGTAGTTGACAGAGAAGATGACATTTGCCCAAGTATTTGAAGCAATCGAGAGAGTTCACAAAGACTTTTGGGGGAAAAGTGCTCCAAGCAGAAGACATATTGCAACAAAACCCTGAGTCAGGAACCTGCCTTCAGTGCTGAGGAAAGCGAGGAAGCCCAGGGGGCTGGAGTGGGGGTCAGGGGTGGGGGGTGCAGTGGAGGTCCAGGAGAGCAGGCTCAGCACACCACCTGAGAAGGGGGCTGTAAAATTAAGGCTCATTCTGTTTCCCTCTTTTCTTCTCTTCCAGAACAATCCACTATAAAGCCATTGGGTGAGGCAGAGCTAGTTCTTCATGCCACTCTGAGATGGGACCCCCACACAGGTGTCAGAGCCCGAGAGTGGCAGGGGAGCACGTGCCCAGGGACCCAGTGGGTGACAGGGTGTCCAAGCAGGGGGTCGCCCAGGGACCGAGCAAGGTGAGAAGCCATCTGAGCAGGGGCCGCCCAACATAGGGGTCAGCACCCGGTGGGTGAGGGGACATCTCTGTAGACAGGTGGCCCTGACGTGGGGACTGGGTTCCAGAAGGATAGGGACCACACATGGGGGGGCCACTTTGAGGGGTGGAGACTGAGGGGTCTGAGGAGGGGACCTCTGTGGAGGGGTGGCCTGGAGGGTGCCTTGGAGCCCCAGCCAAGTAAGCAGGATGCCCACAGCCCCCAGAGCCCAGCAGGGTGTGGGGAGTGGGTGATGGGGATTGGGGGACAGCATGTTGCCCGAAGGTACTTTAGGGTGACGGAGCCGGCTTCCACGTTCCTGAAGGGCATCATAAACACAGGGAGGCTGAGCTGCGCTGGGTGCTGGAGGAGACGGGTGTCCACCCGGGCGCTCGTGTGCCTTGCTGTAGAGCTCACCCTAGACGTAGCTGTGCACGCGCTCACCGAGCACACACGTGCTCACCCTCTGCCCACCAGAGGCTGGGAACGGCGACCCCCACACTGGGAATGTGCTCGCCTGGTGCCCTGATCACAGCTTCACCGTGAGGACCCAGGGCTCCTTGGAGAAGGGCGACCCGGGCTGGGCAGGGAACGTGCAGAGGAGCCTAGACCAGAGAGCAAGAAGAACCAAGAGAATGACATGTCAGACATAGACGCCAGCTGGAGGGGCTCCCAGTGCCAAATATGGGACAATTCAGGCATCATATAAATAAGGATATGGACAGATTATAACCCACCAAATAAAATAGGAAATCACAAGTCCATACAGATATAAATAAATGAACGAATAAGTAGAAAGTTAGATTAGAAATTGGATATTTCCACAGCTTCAAAGTAGCTCCCTGCAAAATTCTGGGAAGTCACCAAGTGGGGATGGGAGCCCGCCGTCAGTGCTGGGACACACTGAAGTCACGTGCTGTCCGAGGGGACCACTTCTGTAATACTCCAGTGAGGATGCATAATCTGGATCTAATCACGAGGAAACATCAGACTCACGCAAATCAAGGGACAGTCTACAAAATAACTAGCCTGAAATCTTCGAAAGTGTCAAGGTCAAAAACTCAAAGGAAGAAGAAGGAACTGTTTCAGGGTGAAGGAATCTAGAAAGATGTGATGACTAAATGAAAACATGATTCTGAGTGGAATCCTTTTGCCATAACAGACATCATCAGGATGATCAGCAAAATCCGTCTGAGGCCTGAGGATTGGATGGCGGTGGTTTATCATCCCAGTGATCTTCATGTGGCTCCTTAGGAGAGTGTCCCTGTTGTAGGAAACCACACAAAGCTATCGGGGTAGGCACACAGACAGCATTCGCTCTGAGAGTGATTCCAGAAAACGAATGTCCTTTGTACTGTTCCTGAATATTTCTGTAAATGAAATAGTTAAAAAAAATAAAAAATTACATTAAAAGTAGATATTTGCATAAATAAACCTCTCATTTAAAATGAAAGGGTCATTTTGGTGCTGCGGTGAAGGGCTTCTGTGGTGTGGGGGAAAGTGTAGAGGCAGGGGGGTCGGTTAGGACCCTGTCGGGAAAGCCAGCTCAGGCTCGAGCGCTGACCCAGGTGGCACCAGAGCAGGGGGTAGGAGGTGGTGAGATTCCGAATATATGTTGATGGCAGAGCCGACAGGAATTCCTTAGGGAAAAGAACCACGGGCAAGTCTGAGAATTGGGGAAGTAGCAACCGAAGGAACATAGTTGCCTTCACTTGGGGTGGGAGCCTCTGTGGGGGCTGAGGAATTAGAGTTCAGTTATGGCCAAGGTGGGTTTTAGATATTTATAGGATGACTGGGAGGAGATTTGACTATGTGTTTGGACATGCACATCTGGAATTGAAAAAGAGAAGTGTGGACTGTGGATATAGACTTGGAAGTTGTTAGCGTAGTGATAATATTTAAAACTGTCCAACAAGACGAGATCATCAGGGAAGCAAAGACACAGAGCAGGAGCAGGGACGGAGCCGGGGGCTCCCTACACTAAGAAGCCTGGGAGATGAGGAGGCCCCAGCGAAGGGCACAGAAAAGCATTAGCCCGTGAGGAACCGAGGAAAAGAACCGACCCGCGGGAAGCCAGGGGGTCTCCCATCCCAGAAGCCGCGTGAGGAAAAGGTGTCAGGAAGGGATGCGCGGTCACTCGTGTCAAATCCTGCCGACAGCTCACACAAGATGACCGAGATTTTTGAAGCTACGAACAACAGTGGGCTGTTAGGTTTCTTTGATGAAGCTACCACTTTTTAATTTTGAAGTCCCTCTTTGTTCCTGATACTCTTCTTTGTCTTGAGGTGTATGCTCAGACACCAACATGGTCACGCAAGCTTTCCTATGGTATGTGTTTGCATAGTGTAACATTTTCCATCCTTTTACTTTCAACCCATCACTGTCCCTATATTTAGAGTGTGTCTCCTGTAAACAGCACATAATTGGATCTTGTTTTGTTATCCAGATTGACAGAATCTGACACTAGAGTGTTTACTCCTTTTGCACTTAGTGTAATTACTGATAAGGTTTGTTTTAAGTCTACCATCTTGCTATTTATTCTTTACTCATGCCATCTGTTCTTGACTTCTTTGTTCAAACTTTTCTGCTTTCTTTTAGATTAAACACAAATTTTATTTTCAGTTTTTAGCTATACTTTTTTTTATTTTATGTAACTGGTTACTGTTAACATTATTGTACGCACCCTACCATTTTCAGTCTGCATTGAATTATTATTTTATCACATGTACCATACAAGAGAACTTTACAAACTATAATTCCACTAACCCCCCTGCCCTTCAGGCTACTGTTATCATATATTTTATTTTACACATTATATACTACAAAAACATTTTTATTATTGCTGTAAACAATCACTGGTCTCTAAAATGTTTTAAAATGGTCTTTTATAATCACCTTTTATGTTACTCTTCACTCATTCCTACAGATCTGTGCTTCAGTCTTCGATGGCGCCCCTCTAGCAAGAAAGATTTTCTCAGGTGATTTTTTAGCATTGGATCTGATGGAAAACAATTCTCTCAGTGCGTGTTTGTCTGAAAGCATCTTCATGTCGTCATTCCGAAGGCTGTGTCTGCTGGGTATGGAATCGTCGGTGAGCCTGGCTTGTTATTCAGGACCCTGCAGAGGCTGTGCGTTGTGAGCTGACTGCCATTAGTGCTGATGAAAAGTCAGCCACATCCACTTGTCATTCCCCTCAGTATAACGTGTCTTTTCTCCTCCGGCTACTTTTAAGATTTCCTCTTTTTGTTGATTTTTACCAATTCAACTATGATGTGCCAAGATGTGGCTTTCTTTGCATTTGTCCAGATTGGGGTTTGATAAACTTCTTGAATTTGTGGGTTGGTATCCCTCATGAGTTTTGGAAATCCTTCAGCCGTTATCTCTTTACATATGTATCCTGCCTCCCATCCCGCTCCTCTGCTTCTAGGATCCAGTCGCAGACGTGTTAGACCATTTTGTATCATCCTTCATGTCCCCAGTGCCAGGAGTTTGGAGCTTTCCTATTGATTGACCTATAAAGTTTACTGACCCTTCCTTCTGCTCTGTTCAGTCTGGTGTTAATCCTATCCAATAAAATATTCATTTCAGATATTTTATGTTTCAGTCCCAATGTGGTACCTTGTTAGCATTTTCATTGTTATTTTTAATTCTCCACCTTTTCATTCATTTTCCTCCATCTTTTCCTCTACTTCTTTAAAAGATTTATATAACTGAGGTCTTGAACCTGCCCATTCCAATACCTGGGACATCTGTGGGTCCGCTTCTCTTTGCTATTTTCCTCTTCATTGTTTTCTCATAATTTTTTATTGTATGTCAGATATCACGATTAAAAGAACCTCAGAAACATGAGTAAACAGTAATTTCCCCTGGAAAGAGAACACCTTTCTTCTGTCTGGCCACCAGGGTGAATAACCAATTCTTCCAGTCCAATCAGGAACCGAGCTGGGTTGAGGCTGCGTTACCACTGTGGATGGGTTCAGAGCACTTCCGGTTTCAAATGTCTTGAAGGCAGGATCTGCTTTACGCATATTGCAGCCTCTTCATCAAACAGGACGTTGGGATCCCAGCCCGTGGGTATAGAGAGTTCTCACTGCTTTCCAGCTCCACCTCCAGCTTCCCAGCCTCCTCATGCTCAGCAAAGTCCTGGGGAAGGAGGGAACTGACAGCAACTGGGGAGAACCAGCTCTGCGTTTGAGGGGTCTCTGTTACGTTCTGGCCCCAGCCTCCCCACGGTGCTTTGAGGTTCTGCTGTCCTCTCCTCTCCACCTAGCCCCAGGCCTTCCCGTGCTCAGACATGGAACTGACTGCCCTTCGCAGGAAGGCTTACCGCAGCTTCCTGCTTCACTCTCCTCTCCTTCTCGCCAATTGCCTTCCCACCACCCAGGAAATGGACATGATTTTTTGCACCTTCTTTCCAGTTCTAATTTCCTACTTCAGCATTAATCACAAATAACGGTATTTTCTATATATTTAAAGTGTTGTCTGTGACCTGAATCCTCTGGTTTAGCAATTAATATTCTGAAAAGTAAGAAGACTCATGCCAAAGGAATTTAGCAAATTCTCTTTCAATAAAATGGACAGGCTTACAAGCCAATTATCTTGGCTGCAAAGCCCCATTTTGAATGCCAAAAGCTGACATTATTTCTCCTGCTGTAACAAATTGTAATTTCTCCTCCCCCTGCTCACATCCCCAGGAGATGGCTGTCCCAAGCCAATTAGGGTGAAGTCCACGCACCTGAGAAAGCAAAATAGCTCATATTACTCATTTCAAAATATTGTTCTGTACACTGAATCTCCTCCAGGGTTATAGCAATGAGAAAGGGGGGACTGGGACAAATCCAAAGGCCTTGTTAGTGGCAGATCTGTTTAGGACAGTGTAAACTCACTAACTATTGCCTCTTTCAAAAATCAGTTTTTACTCCTGGTTAATTCTCTCCTCTAAAGGTACCAGTGAAAGAAAAGCAAGGAAATTTTCTGATTGTTTTTCTTTCCTTTCTACCTCTAACATTGATAATAACTTGTAGCATAGGGAAGTGATTTGTTTGTTTGCACATGAGTTTGTTTATCACAACTGTGATAGCAAAAACAAATAAATAATGGAAAATCAAGAGAGATACCAAAATTATTTAGGTGATAGACTGGTGACAGTAAGAATGTTTTCAAAACTATTATTAGGTAACGGGGACCATTCGATAAGGAGCTCAGCAGGTTGGTTAACGTGTCGAGCTTGAGAGGCAGTGGGACAGCAGGTGAAGAAGTTGTACACGAAGTTGGAAATAGCCCCAAACCAAATTATCCGCAATCGAGATGTTCGGTGCCCTTGGGTGAACGCAGCGTGCCAGGCCCCGCCGGGGTTCCAGAGAAGACTGAGGTTTGGGAGGGAAGGGATTCCACGCATGTCACACAGGCAAGCGGCAGAGCAAGGACCTGCGTCCCAGGCTGTGAGATCCCAAAACCTGCGCTGCAAGTTATGCCCCAAGGGAGCCCATTTGTCAGCAGGATCTTTGAGGACGTTCTTAGTTACAACAAGACCACACTAGGGTGGGCCCCAACCCCGTATGACAGTGTCCTTGCAGGAGAGGAAATTTGGACACGGTCAGTAGGGCACAGAGAGTGAAGACGGCCGCACGTGGAGGCAGAGCCCAGTTATCTGTGGGTGAGGAAACACGGCCCTGCCGACACCTGGATCTTGGATTTCAACCTCAAGAGCTGAGGCCATAAATTCCTGTTGTTGCAGCCAACGAGCCTGTGGCTCTTTGCTGTAGCAGCCCTGGCAACTAAGACGTTATCCAACTTCATTTCAACAGACGAGAAGAGCACGAGTGTCCTGTTTCGATTAAAATTGAGGATTCTTCCAATTTTCTTTGACTGCCATTATAAATGATTTGTGTGATCTTTTCTTAAATGTTTGCTGAAATGATATTTGATTTTAATTTCTGATTCTCCTATGGGGATGGGAAACTTTACTTATCATGCCCATCGTGCCTCATGGGTCGCCTCTTAAGGGAAATTAAGAGGCGGAGTGAAGTGGGAGTAATTGTTCCAATCTAGCATTTGTAACCACATTTTTCCAACAGAGAAAAGGTTTTGCAATGAATAAAAAACTGTCTTACTTTAAGACAAAGTCATTAATTTAATACTCACTTGCAAAGCTGCAATTTTAAAAACATATTATTTTGGAAATCTGATATTCTTGCTGGCATATTATCTTACTTGACCTGGAAAAGAAAAATAAGGAACTAGAAGAAAGGCTTAGCTTGGATTCTCTTAAAAATCTTTTATTTTTCAAAGGAGACATCCATTAGAGCCGTAAGAATTACCAAGGACAATTACAGATCCTTCCACCGAGCACGAGATGCCCTAAGTCTCCTGCGACTCCCCGCAGCTGGTGCTTTCGCTGACTTCGGGCCCCGTCTGGCCAGCTCGCTTGGACCCTGGGCCCCAGGTGACCCGCATTGAAACCTGCCACGTCCAGCCGTTTACAGGGAGGAATTGGCTGAGTGCCGTCGGGGGAGGCCGATGCCACTGCCAGCAAACGTCTTCCTTTCTGAGTGGCCTCCTGTGCACGCTTAGCAGGAGAGATGCTGGAAGCGGGGCCCCGGGGTGCTCGCTGAGAGAGACCCCGGACCGCCGTGCCCACTGCCCAGCCGACTCCACTGCTCCGTCCAGAGCTGCCATCGCAGGTGACGAAGCGGACGCTTCAGCGTTTCAGTGAAGGACAGACGTGCTTGTCTAGGCCTCTGCAAGGCCAGGACCTGACAACCCCTCAGGTTCACAGGTGCACCCGGGGGAAGCCGAGGAAGGAGCAAACTGAAGTGCTCAGGGCTCCGTGGGTCATGGAGACAATGGGACAGACCGCGAGGCAGAACTCGAAACACGTCCCCAGACAGGTAAGACCCACCAGCCGGTGCGTCTGCAGGTACCCGAGGCAAGAAATCCCAGATGACGGCGATGCCCCTCGCCGCCGGTGCTCCTCAGGCCCCTGCCTCAGTCGCTGGAGCTGCCACCGAGACTTCATTTCGCTTTCTGAATTCTTATACCTGCTCATTTGACATTTATGGGTGGTGATAAAAGGCATTGGAGCAGTGGCACTGCTGGCTCTGCTTTATGGTTATTTATCTTTCTGAGACTCCTCGACACTGTGACAGCAGAGTAGGAAGATAAAATAAGGCAAAATTATGTGGCTGGGTATAAACTGATTGTTAATTCCCATTACATATGATCTAACAATTGTACAAGGATTAGTTACGGATTATAAGGGAAAGGTTTAGGATTAAGAAGAGCATGTTTATAAATCCGTATCTTCCTATTAGCTTGGTAACACCTGTTTCTATTGGGATCTTTGGAGTGAAATTACTTCTGCATTGTTCATTTAAGACACTCTGGGCCGTGTGAGATGAAACCCCCCTCGGCAAGGGCATGCATTGCAGCAGAAGCCGGAGGGAGCGAGCTGCAGAGCTGGTTGATCAGCGTCTTGGCGGTATCACCAAGGACTGAACTTCTTCCTTTCTTCTTTTCCAGGGTGACCAACTCATCCCAGTTGGCCCAAGATTTTCCTGGTTTTAGCACCAAGAGTCTGGTGGCCCCGGAATCGAGCAAACTGGGGTGTTTGGTCACAGAAAAGCCCAGAAGTCCCAAGACCAGCTTCACCTCTGACACCAACGCAAGTCTGGGGAAGCCCAAGGCCACACTCGGGCAGGATAATCTGCCAGACGGACTCATGGAACCCAGGAGAGCTGGTGAACTCGCAGAGACCAGGACAGAGCACCGCCACCCGCAGGAGATCTGTTCTGGGGGGCTGTGCAGACGAACGAGCCTCCCTGCAGGGCTGTGTGACAACATGTCTGCAGCTTCACCAGCCAGGGGGACGCTCGGTCACACAGACACGCTGACCACCGCAGGGCCAGCCCGAAACGCTGAGGTCAAGGTGACGCCCGTGGCCCAGGGCCGCAGCGGAGCTCCCATGGTCAGCACAGACCCTCAGACTGGCCCAGGCCTCAGGAAACAGTCTGACCAAAGGTGGGGGGCCATCTCCCAGGAGCAGGGGAGGCCGGACCTCCCTTTGGGCTGGGTCACCGGTGGTACTGCCCCCCTTCACCCTGACCCTTCCGGTGTTAGCTTCTCCCCAGGCTCGTGCACTCATTGCTGAAAACTGGCTTCATCGGCTCCAGTTCTCCTCGGGAGCATGCCGAGGCAGACACGGACATCTCTTTCTGTGCCTCCATTTAAGAGAAAACAAGCTCTCCCAGAAGCTGCCGAGAGTCAGGACAGCCCGTTTCCTCCACCAGTCACCGCAGAGGGTCTGGAGACGGCGTGGCGGGCTCTGCTCCCTGCGCTGGGAAGCCCTCCCCGGGCCCAGCTACGGGACAGTCGCTCGCAGATCGGGTGCTGGCCACGCGGTGACATTGTGGGAGGCCTGCAGGTTTTGCTCTTTAATTCATACTTGCCCCCCCACCCCGAGAGTTTCCTTGGAATAAGGGAAGTGCTCTCGCGGGGGGAAGGAGCAGGGCCTTGTACAACCTTCCCGGTGACTCCGGGGCTGCCCGCCTCCGCCTGCACCTCCAGACCTCCCAAGGAGCGGGTGCTGATGCTTCCTGGGCGTCAACCCTCCAGCAAAACCCAGACTCCGGCTTTGGAGACCTGAGCATCTCACAAACGAAGGCCTGTGTGTTTCCTTGCGTTGCTCCCTCCTGCTTTCTTGGTCAGTAGATAAGTCCCCCCCGCGCGCCAGAGCAGGGGTTGGAAATAGCCCCCTCCCGATGGCGGCCCGTGGCTCAGGGGCTGACATTTGGACCGCCGAGGCCCCTCCACAGCAGCTCAGAGACAAAACCGCATCTACCCACAAATGCCCCTCCAGGGAGGGGAGGCGCTGCTTTGTCTTCCCAAGCTAGTGAGACTCATTTCAAATCCATTTTCCATTTTCTCCCTGATCCTCAACCGCCAAAACACTGGATTTAAGCTTCACTGCTCTTTAGCTGTAGCATTTCAAAGATAGACTGAAGTAGCGTGTAAGCTACAGGTTAAAAAAAAAATTAAATTGGAGGTGTCAAGCATTAAAGTCAGCCATTTTTCTGCCTGAACTGGTGGATATCTTTGCGAGACTTAAAAATGACTGAAGCAACACCTTCGATATTTGCAGCGAGCCGCAGTGCACTGACCCACCCGTTGCTTCTCCAGGTTGCTTGTGCTGAGGATTTGCGCCTGCAGTGTACCTGGTGCCTCATCAACTGCAGAGACTGTCCTTTGCAAATGCAAATATTTATAAAACAGCCTCAGAGTGGGTGGGGACAGAGTACCCTGATAGTTTAAAATAATTAAAAGGGTTCCAGGTACAAATGTCAAAACAGAAAAAAATATAGCAGAAAATGGGGCAAAGTGACAATACAAATGGCCGGATTGCCCTGTCATCACTCGCAGCGCATCGCACCAGCCAGCTGACGGCCCTCTCTCATGGGCTGCAGCATCCAGTGATTTATTGGGTAATTCAGCATTTGCCAGTATGTCTCGTGCTAATTAAATGCATCGCACTCTATTCAGAAATGTCACAATTGATTTGTCTTCTGCAAGCACTGACTTTATTTCAATCTTCTAAAAAAGATTTTATGAGCCCCAGATAACTTATCCTGGCACATTCGTCTCCCAGGGTAGCTTCAGGGTGAAGGCAGCAGAGAAGACGCCCTCGGCAAGATCCAACACAAATACCTTGGCGGACATCTTCCTTACCGTGATGTGCCGTGCATCTGAGAAACAGCATAGGAATCGCAAAATTACAAACTGCCCCGTTAGCCTATAAAGGCGTTTAAACATGATAGAAGTTAGCTAAAGTGATATTGGCAGATCTTATTGGATGATGCTAGATCAAGCCAAGAACATGTTCTTTGAAAGTATGTTATTTATTGCAAGGTGTTTACTTATTCACAAATTGATTTTGATCAAATTTAGCTATTAACTAACTTGCATACAGGAGGAAATCCACATCGTGCCATTTCAGGGGCTGAAACGAGAAGGGCGGTGGGCTGCATCGGGGCCATTTGAAGGAGCCCTGACAGTTCCCACGTGTGGGATGGCAAAGGGTTTGGGCCACCATGCACTTCCCCACATCTAATTCCCAGTGTGCTCCCCAAGGCCACCCTCCGGACCACGATGCGTGTGCCCTCAAGGCTCAGCCACAGCCAAAGGGCCCAGGTTAGCCCAGGGGAATCACAACTCCTCATGAACGGGCCCTCGTGCCCCAGAGTGGACAGGGTGCCCAGGCACGCCCCCTGGAAAAGAGCAACGACCTTATCTACCAGACGGGGAGAGGGGCACTGAGAAGAGATGCTGTGCGTCTCCAGAGGCATTCCAGAGGGCATTGGCCTGGGAATCAGTAAGTCACTGGTATCTGTTACTACACCTTTTTCCTTGTTTATAGTAATATTTGAGCTTGGATGCAAAAATGCAGCACTGGGTAGTACTAAGACTAACTTTCAGAGTTGCTTTTGTCTTCTAGAAAAGACGTGTTTTCTTTGAAATGAAATGTCAGCCTGGTCAGGAGGGCAGAGCCCCCTGGGCTCGGGTAGGTGCCCGGGGAAATGGCCGCCGCGTTTCAGCCTCCACCTTCCGGAGAAAGCCGGGTCTATGCGAGACTGATTCACTTATTTGGAGATGAGAGCCAGCCATTTTCCCCTGCTTCTCAGTATCTGCACTAAATCATATATTTTTGTCACTCCGTGGGATTTTGCTTGTGAACAGCTAAAGCAAATAAACTGCGACTGTCTACTGGAAAATTCTTCAGCAAGCACAGGAGAGGAAAGTATGAGGTGACAGTTTACCGACTAATCTCTCATGCCTTTAAAATATTTAGCTTCAACAACGTCAACTTTAAGGCATATTCTTATTTTCATTTAATAGAATAGGAAACTTCAGATTCATTAAGTGACCATAATACCAAGTATGCAAAGAGCTATAGAAAGACAGAACTGAAACAGAAAACCAGCTCGGGCTCCAACGCTCTTCTCTATCCCAGCGCAGTGGAAACCGTGTAGCTGCTGAGTGAACTGGGCACACTGTCAGAAGAGGGGTCCCCGACTCCGAGCTGCTGGCACAGAGCGCAGTGGCTGCGCGGCCGGATGCGCTCGGCCCCCAGGCCCCTCCAGGAGTCTCGGCGCGCCCTGGGGTGGCCCCCGTGGCCCCGACTCTGCTGGAGCTGCCCCGGCCTCCGGGCCTGACCCCCTGGGATCCTGCTTCCAGCGGCCTCGGTAAACCCCATCGCGCCCCGGAGTCAGGGAGCTCCACGTGCTGAGCGCGCGGGAACAGCGATGCACAGAAGTGTTTCCCACAGACCGTGGGGACTCGTTATTTTCTTCCCATTTTTGGTCACATCTACTTCGCACTTGTGTTGTTATCCTTATTTCTTCTAAAATCAGGGCAAGCATTACTTGAGCTGTAGGTTCATGGGGAATAAAACAACTGCTACAGATTTGTAACTGATGAAAAGTATAAGGAGGTTTAGGGGAATTTAGACACATGGTTTGGGGCATTAGCCATAAAAAATATGACAAGTAAAAGTGGTTTTAATCAAAATTTATAAAAACTATAAAATATTAGTTGAATAATCATACTTAATTTTTTTCCTCAGACACAGAAACAAGATTTTTCCTGGAGGTTTAGGGGAAATAAATAGAAGAAATCACTAAATTAAATCATTATCCACGTAATAGCACAGACAGAAAATGAAAGTAGGTTTCTAAGAAATTAAATGAATCTTAGATAGCAAATCTATTAAAAGTGACTGAGAGATAATCATCTAGACAGGTTCCAAAAAAAATCTGAGGAAACTCAAAGCTCATTCATGATAATAAAGAAACATTTAACAAAAGAAAAATGGAAGGGACTTACTCCAATAGAGAGTGTCTCTGCCAAGTGTTTAATTGTGAAATATTCCCCTGATTGGGAACAAGACGAGGATACCTGTAAACAATTCTACTCAAAATTCCATAGTTCTAGCCATGTAATAAGGCAAGAAAAAACAGAAAACATAAGAAAGGAAGAAAATAAAGTATTCATTTTTGCAGTTAATATATTTTTATACGTAGAAAATCCAAAAGGGTCTTAAACTATAAGAATTAATAAGTAAATTTAGAAAGTCACTGGTTTCAAGGCCGGTATATAAAAATCAAATAAAGTATGGAATTTAAAAAATTACACCATTTACAATAGCAACAATAAGCATAAAATAACTTGGAAACAAATTTAAGAAAGAGTATGCAATTCCTCTACAATGGAAACAGCAGGATTATTGGGAGAAATTCAGCACAATTTAAATAAATGGATGAGTCTGTCGTGATTATGGATTAGGAGATCAATGCTGGAAAGATGTCAGGTGACAGCCCTCACCCTAACCTGCCCGAGGACCCCACAGTTCCCCTCTCAGATACTTGCACAGCAGAAATGAGAGCAAATATTCACAAACAGGTATCTGTTGATGGCCATACCAGCTTTATTCATAATAACCACAAACTGGAAATGACCCAGAGGTCTAGGGATGACAGAAGGGTTAGCAAACGGGGGAGAATTCACACATTGGAACACCACTTACCATTAGGAAAGGAGACACAGTGTGGCTGCATCTCAAAAAAAACGAGAGTGGGGACGGAAAATGGGCACAAAAGAGTACAAACAGGATGTTTCCTTCTATATCAAATGCTAGAACAGCCAAAATAATCTGTGGAGACAGACAACAGATCAGTTGTTGCCTGGGGCTGGGGTGCGAAGGGGATTGTGTGGGAAGAGACACAGGAAGCTTCTGGAGAGATGGAAATGTTTGTTAACTTGATTGCCATGGTGATTTCACAGGTGTGTACATTTTTCAAAACTCATCAAACTGTACACTTAAAATGGGGGCAATAAATGTTATTTTAAAATGCCACTAGCTACAAGCATATACAGAATGATAACGCATTTCTCCAGAGAAACTCAACATGTCCACCAGAGGGGCAGCAGTGGGTTATCCCCAGGAACAAAGAGATCCTGGAAATGTTGGATGGAATTTCAAGTTCTGTACAGGGATCTGGAAAAGAGAGATGGCACACTCAAATTAGGTGACTTGAGAATTTAATAATGGGGCTATTTAAAGGATGTGCGCAGGGAATAAGAAAACTGTACAAGAATACAGGGCAGTCCTGAGGTGAGCCCTGGCCCAGAGGAGCAAGCAAGGGAGGAGCCAGAGAACCTGGGAGAGGCTGGAGGACCCGGGAGAGGCTGGAGCACCTGGGAGAGTCTGGAGGACCTGGGAGAGGCCACCTGGACCAGAGCACCAGGAAACAACCTGCAGGGGATCGGGGTACTGGCCAGAGTCACTCTCCTCCCTCCCCCCAATCTCCTGCCAGGGATCCCCATGATGTGACTCACCTGGAAACCAGAAGGCCCGGGGCTCAGGGGTGGCATCCGTCCATCCAGATCCACCTCTTGCCTGCAGAGCATCATGGAGAGCCAAGTAGCAGGTGCACTACGCCCAGCTCCCTTGTCCCCTTCGCTGCCCCAAGGCTTTGATGTGGCATAGTTGACGGTGCCCCCAGGAACCTGTACAGGTGAGTCTCTGGGCAGTGACTGCCTGGGCTTGCAGTTCATCAGCAGCACTTAAATTTAGGGCCGCACAAACACTGAGCATCATGAGCTGCTGCCTCTCCAATTCTCTATTTTTAATACTTGTCTCTGCATAGATTCTGCAAGGTTAAGTACGTAAAAAGGCACTGAATATTTGTAATTCCTGCTTCCTGGGAGTCCAGAGGGGGCCACAGCACAGGCAAAGGCCAGTGACTATGTGACATGCAGAGGGAAGGCAGAGCAGTCTCTGGCCCCGCAGGCATCAAGGCATCTGCTCCAGAGCCCTTCCCTTGAAGCTCCTGAGGGTCACAGGAAGGCGAGGTGAGGGTGGGCACATGGTCAGGGCAGAGCTGTAAAGGCAGCAGCTGGTGGGTTTAAGGGATCAGTTTTGCCCAAAGTCACACGTTCTGTTTTGGGGAGTCTGGGAACAGCCTGGAAGGGTCAGCTCCTGTCTGCATCCTGAGCCTCCTCCCTCTAAGAGGGCGAGAGGGGCACCTCCCCCCACCCGGCAGGGAAGGGAGCACGGAGGGCGAGGGAGGACCTGCTCACCACCCGGCAGGGAAGGGAGCACGGAGGGCAAGAGGGAGGATCTGCTCACCACCCGGCAGGGAAGGGAGCATGGAGGGTGAGAGGGAGGATCTGCTCACCACCCGGCAGGGAAGGGAGCACAGAGGGTGAGAGGGAGGACCTGCTCACCACCCGGCAGGGAAGGGAGCATGGAGGGCAAGAGGGAGGACCTGCTCACCACCTGACAGGGAAGGGAGCACGGAGGGCGAGAGGGAGGATCTGCTCACCACCTGGCAGGGAAGAGAGCACAGAGGGCAAGAGAGGCACCGCTTTTCCCCAAGGTCCAGCCCCAAGCACGGTCCATTTCACTGATGAACAGAGCAAGTTGGGAAAATCCAGTCACCTTCAACATCAGCACAGGTGTAATCACATTTTCACAGATGCATTTTTTTGGGTAGTAAAAAAAAGTTCTGTGTTTTTACTTTTAAAGTATTTAAAAGGAAAAAAATAGAATGGAAATTATAACAAATTCTGTAAAGAATGCACTTCGAATGTATTTTTATCTTCAGATCATGTAATAACAGTTTGATTCATAACTCATATAAGACAGTGTGCTGGTTTGAATATATTTTGTCCCCCAGAAAAACCCATATGCAATCTTCTGGGGGCAGATTGATTGATCTTTTTGATTAGGGTGTGACCTCTTGATGGACCCTGACCATTCATGGTGGGTCTTAATTAAGGCACAGGCAGAAGGAGCTCAAAGCAGCTGAGAGAGACATTTTGGAGACGGCCGCTGGAAGCAGACCCTTGGAGATGCTTTGAGATGTTAGCCCAGAGTTTGCTCTGGAGAAGCTAAGAGAAGACAAAGCAGCCTGAGAGCAGCTGAGAGAGACTTTTGAAGAGATGATTGGAGTTGCGGACAGAAGGACACTTGGAGATGCTAAGCGAAGGATGCACAGGAGCTGAGAGCGGAGCTGAAACACAACCCGGGACAAGCAGACGCCAGCCTTCTCAGCAGACAGAACTGTTCCGACACCACCAGCCTTTTTCAGTAAAGGTGCCCTCTTGTGATGCCTTAGTTTGGATACTTTATGGCTGTAGAGCTGTAAATTTGTAGCCAAATAACTCCCCCTTTTTAAAACCCAATCCATTTCTTGTATTTTGCATAAGAGCAGCATTAGCAAACCAGAACACTCAGTTACTAACACGTCTTTGGCGCTTCCTTTTTCACGTAAATGTCACAGTAAATATATCGTTTTTGTATAGGAATAGGTCATAAATATGTTCATCCCTACGATGGCACAAATGGCAAGCACTCTTCAAGGTAAACTGATCTGAAATGTTTCTAATTTTTCCTGCAGTAAGACATCAATCTTATTTTTGAAGCATGAGTCTCATCAAGTCCACCCTCCAGTTCCCTTTAGTTCCCTAGTTCAGTATTTGATGCATCTCTACGCACAAAGGATCTGTTTTCACAGACAAGGGCTGACATGGAGCCGCACAGCAGAGCATCCATGAGGGCAGCCGAGAGGCAGCAGCATCCATCCCACAGCCGAGAGGTGGCCTCAGAACCCAGGAGGGAGGGAAGTAACTGCCCCATGGGGCCTCAGTCTAGACCCCAAAACGTTTGTGGGGTGGACATCAAGAAGACAGATGAAGACATACATAGTACTGCATAATACTGCATAAAACTCATTAACAAATAAAAATATGTTCTAACTTCCCATCTTCACAAATGTAACTTCATGATGACAAACCAGAATGTCTATAAAACAAGGATTTTATACAGCTAAAAGTAAGTAACATTGCAGAGGACCAAATTTAATTATTTCTCTGCATGTTGGGGTATTTTGTTGAAGCACAAGTGATGGTTAGATAGTAATAGATTAAAGACAAATATATTTCATAATTTATAATAAATAATTCCATGCACATTATGTTTATTTTTATTTCTACAAAATCATTATGCTTTTATAATCAAGATTCTTAGCATAATTTTTGTTCTATTTTTGTCTGTAGTCACCTATAGGATTTTTTAAATGTAGTTGTTTTTAAATGTAAAAAATTTGAGTATATTTTCATTTAAAATGTAAATTGATGTAAATGTAGAAAGTAAAAACAATGTTTTCATATATGTTTATAAAAGTGTTTTCTTTTAAATTTTTTAATTTAAATAATGAAATGGTTAAATATGAAATAAATAAATGAGTTAGAACTATTAGCTAATATAAAGGGAAAATACGAACTACAATTAATGTCTAATTTTTAAAGCTGAAATTTTAATTTGTTTTTTAAAAGGTAATTAGGAGGAGGTGGGGCAAGATGGCAACATAGGGAGGTGTGGAATTTAATTAGTCCTCTGGACCAACTAGCATATAGGCTGGAACAACTAAGAAATAGTCTGGAATAACCGTTGGGGTACATCTGTGACTGGACAACATTGTACACCTGCCTGGGATGGGTGGGACAGCTGAGATCAGAGCATAGAGCTGTAAGCAAAGCTCCCCAAACTACAGAGCTGGTGCCCCTCTCCCACCAGCGTGGCAGGCTGGATTGCAACACCTCCCTGTGGGAAAAATAAGTAGTCTACTAGGAGGAGGGGAAGGTAGATCAACAAAACTCCAAATGCAGTTTTAGTTAATGAATTTGTACTATTGAATGTAAGATACAAGCACAGATAAACTCAGAGCAAGCAGGAAAGGAAACCAGAGGTTTCTTCTGGCAGAGAGGAGGCAGGGCTGATGGAAAAAAAGAACATAAATAAATAAAAACAGAGGATTTTGTAGTTGGCTGAGCTCAGAATACTGAAAAATGGCTGTGTGCCAAGAAAAGGGGACTGGGGACTGGCTCTGAAAACATTTTCAATTGTCAGCTCTGACACAGGCAAGGGTGGAGTTAAGATAGGGAGACACAGAAAGAAGTCAAATGTAGGAGATAAATCCCTAAAGGGCTTGTCTACCTAAGAAAAGGGAGAGGTGGGGCACAGTTCATGGAGCTGCCTTCCCTCAGAGAGCTCAGAGCCTAGGGCTGGGGTGGGGGAGAAGAAAACATAAACAGCCTCAGCTTGGCTTCTGACGCTCTCAGCCCCTGGCCGGGACAGGGTCCACTGAGAATTAATACACCTCACCTCTTTACACTGGTGGGGAGCTACAGGCTGCCAAATACCACCTGCTGGGCAGGATAGGAAAAGCACAGAGTCTAGAGGCCTCACAGGAAATCCTGACAACTTTCTGGGAAACCCAATACTGATTACACCCTCTTCCTGAGACCTGGGCCTCTCTGGTCTGGGAAAATCTGATTGGGGTAATCAAGGAAACTGGATGCCTAGACAACAGAAAATTACAAGTCACATTAGGAAAAATGAAGATATGGCCCAGTCAAAGGAAAAAACATACACATCGATGAGATAGAGGAGTTGAAACAACTAAATAAAGATCTTCAAACAAATATGGTAAATCAATTCAAAAATCACATCAGCGAGTTGAGGGAAGATATGGGAAAAGAGATGAAGGATATAAAGAAGACATTGGGTGAACATAAGGAAGAACTTTAAAGTTTCAAGAACAATTGGCAGAACTTAAGGGAATGAAGGAAGTGATGTGATATATTTAAAATACTGAAAGAGAAAAACCACCAACCAAGAATCCTATATCTGGCAAAATGGTCCTTCAAATATGAAGGAGAGTTTAAAATATTCTCTGACGAACAGACAATGAAAGAGTTTGTGAACAAGATACCTGCTCTACAGGAAACACTAAAGGGAGCACTACAGACAGATAGGAAAAAAACAGTAGTGAGGGGTTTGGAGAAGAGAGTATAAATGAATACTTTTTACTCTTTTTACAGTGAGAGTAAAAAGAGAAAAGGAAAATAAAGTAAAATAAGATATGACATATAAATTCCAAAAGTCAAAATGGTAAACAGTAGACATTACATTGAGTGAAATTAGCCAGAAGCAAAAGGACAGATATTCTATGGACTCACTGATATGAACTAACATTGATGAGTGAAATCTGAGAGTTCAAGTTGAGAAAACAGGTTATCAGGAGATAGAAAGAGGTTAGAAATTAGGCACTTGATGCTGAAGGAGTACATAAGGGTTAACAAGATTGATTGTATAGATCCAGAAATGGATAACATAATACTGTAGGATGGTGGCACAATATCGTAAGTACTCTAAACAAAGATGAGTGTGAGTATGGTCAAAAGATGAAGGCTAGGGACATATATGACACCAGTAGGAAAGATAGAAGATAAAGACTGGGATTTTATAACTTAGTGAAAGCTAGAGTGGTCAATTATGGTGATTAAATGTACAAATATAAGAATGTTTGTAAAAGAGGGAAAACAAATGAATATCAACATTGCAAGGTGTTGAAAGTTGGATGGTATAGGGGAAAAATACAATCAATGCAAACTAGAGTCTATAGTTAATGGTAACATTGTAAGAAGCTTCTATTAATTGTAACAAAGGCAATACTAATACCAAAGCTAAATGTCTATAAGAGGGGGATATAGGGGAGTGATATGAGATTCTTGGTGGTGGTGGTGTCTGACCTTTTCATTGTATTTTACTTTATTTTTATTTTTCTTCTATTTTTATATTCTTATTCTTCATTTTTTTCCTCCTTTTCCTCTTGCTTTGTGGAAGGAATGGAAATGTCCTCATATAGGCTATGGAGGTGAATGCATAAATATGTGATTATACCAGGAATCACTGATTGTTTACTTAGAATGGACTGGATGGTGTGTGACTAAAACTGTTTAAAAAATAACCAGAGGGATACAGGTGCTAGAGAAAATGTGGAGAGAGGGATGTACCCACTCCCTGTTGCTGGGGAAGTAGAATGGGGCAGCCCATCTGGAGGGCAGTGTGGTGGTTCCACAGGAAGCTAACTGTCAGGTTGCTACGTGGTCCTGCAACCCCATTGTTGGGTATACACTTGGAAGAACCAAGAGCAGGAACATGAATGAACATTGCACCCTGGTGTTTATGGCGGCCGTATTCACCATTCACAATGGATGGAGGTGGCCTAAGAGTACATTGTCTGATTAACAGAGTGGTGAACTGTGCTGTACACATACAATGGAACACTGAACAGTGGCAAGAAGGAATGAAGTCGTGAGGTATACAACTAGGTGAATGGAACTTGAGGACAGTATGTTGAGTGAAATAAGCCAGAATTGAAAAGATAAACATTAAAATCCCTCACTAATATGGACTAACTATAATGTCCAAACTCTGAGAACTGAATCTGAGAGCACAGGTTATCAGGGGAAGGTGTATGGTAAAGGTTCCTAGATTGTAAGCCCTTACAGCAGTCACTGCAATGGTTATTTCTAAATCCTGAGATGCTGAGCTGTTTGTGTATAACCTGGTCAGTCCCTGGAACTTTGGGTATCTGTGTGACACCTGAGACTCAGAGCCAGAGTTCAGCAGCTATGAATGTCAGCATTACCCCATACAGCAAATGTTAAACAAGCTAAAAAAGAAATCAGACTTTAATTATAGATATGAACAAAATGGACTTGGTTAGGGCTAAAGTAAACCAGACTAAAGGGAAAAGGATGATATTGACTGTGTTTTAAAACCTCAACTTCTATGTGAGACCAAAGGAAGAGTTATTTATTTGGTGGAAAATCTGTATTTCCTGTAGCACGCTATATAATTTAACTTGTATGTTCAGTTTATTCAAACACCATAATTACATGGAACCTTGAATAGGAGGTGAGATCTGGTTGGTTTGTACAGGTTAGCATGAAACCCCAATACATCCCAGAGTAATTTGGGCAGAGAATTAAAATGTATTTGCAGTGCATCCTTGAAGGACTGGGGAAAAATTGGAAATATTAGACTTCCCCACCTGGGGAATTCCTTATATTCTCACAAGTACTGGGGACTACCAGTTTAGTAGGCCAGTCCCTCGACCTTGGGGATTTCCTTTGTGATGCTTGTTATTGCAAAGGAGAGGCTAAAACTACCTATAATTGTGCATAAGAGTCACCCCCAGAGAACCTCTTTTGTTGCTCAGATGTGGCCTCTCTCTCTAAGCCAACTCTGCAGGTGAACTCACTGCCCTCCCCCCTACATGGGATATGACTCTCAGGGATGTAAATCTCCCTGGCAATGTGGGACATGACTCCTGGGGATGAGCCTGGACCCTGAAGCATGGGATTGGGAAAGCCTTCTAGGCCAATAGAGGGAAGAGAAATGAAACAGAATAAAGTTTCAGTGGCTGAGAGATTACAAGCGGAATCAAAAGGTTATTCTGGAGGTTATTT
Organism: Choloepus didactylus; assembly: GCF_015220235.1. Taxonomy (NCBI): domain Eukaryota; kingdom Metazoa; phylum Chordata; class Mammalia; order Pilosa; family Megalonychidae; genus Choloepus; species Choloepus didactylus. The sequence continues at coordinate 1,152,167 of NC_051311.1, forward strand.
TTACGCATTTTGTATATAACCCTTTTAAGTTATTAGTATTTTAGAATAGCTAGAAGAAAATACCTGAAACTGTTGAACTGCAACCCAGTATCCTTGATTCCTGAAGATGATCGTATAACTATGTAGCTCATTCTGGGTAACAGTGCGATTGTGAAAACCTTGTGGCTCACACTCCCTTTATCCAGTGTATGGACAGATAGGTGGCAAAATGGGGACCACAAGTAAATGAATAAAAGAGGGGGAAAAGAAGTATGAGATGTTTTGTGTGTTCTTTTTTACTTTGATCTTTATTTTTATTCTTATTTTCATTTTATTTCTTGGAGTAATGAAAATGTTCAAAAAACCGATTGTGGTGACGGATACCCAATTCTATGATGGTGCTGTGAACGGATAGTACACTGTGGGTGACTGTACGGTATGTGAATATATCTCAATAAAATTGCATTTTAAAAAGGTAATTACATCTCATGAAGTGTATTTATAAATATAAGACTCTCTGCAGTTCAGGGTCCAGTGTTCCCGTGGGATCTCCTGTGAAGAACTGGTTCGTGCTCCCACAGCCACGCGCCGGAGCCCACGGGGGCTGATGGAGAAGCCGAGCACCTGCGGGCCGAGCTTCGTGAGCTCTTCCGGGGAAGGTGAGGAGCAGACATGGTCCGGCCCCGGTTCCCCTCTCAGGGCCCCCGCCTCAGCCCCTCCCGCAGCCTCCGAAGCAGCCCCCCACCCCCTGCCCGGATTAGCAGACCTGCAACCTGAGGGTCTTGCTTGAGGCCCGTGGAGCAGCCGCTTTCCTTCAAGGCGAGAGCTGGAAGGTGGGTAGAGGTCTCCCTGGGGCCTGGGGCCCGGCAGGGTCAGGTGTTGGGTTGTGGTCGGGGCTGGCCCTGCTGAGTGGAGAATTTGCCACGGAAGGGCCTCCGAGGCACCGGCTGGACGCTGCCCACCCCACCAGGGCCACCTGGCTGGCGCCGGCTCCCTCCAGGCCAGGCGGTCACCGGAAGGGGTGGTCTGTGAGCGGCTGGGGGCACAAGTCCACCCAGAGGTGCTCACGGCCACACCAGCCTTCAAGCACTGCCGGGCTAATGAGCCAAATCTCGGGGGCACCAGGGGCTGGCAGCGGTTCCGCACACCGTGGCCCCCCAGGCTGGTCCAAAACGAGCAGGTCAGTGTGACACCAGCGAGGCGGGTGCCCCCATCACCGCCCCCAGCCCCGAGTCCCCTGAAACACGCCGGCCTCACCTGGTAGCCCGGGGTCTGAGAACAGGGTTTTCCGCTAGTCCCACAGGGTCTCGTGGTAAATACTCATCTCCACAAGAAGCAGGGAAGCTTCCAACACTGGGCCTCCCGCGTCCTCCAGGACCCGGCTCCAGAGGCCGGGCTGCGCAGGGTCCCACACCACGTTCAGGAGCGGCCAGGTGGGCCCCACCTGCCAAACGGCTCAACAGAGCGGATGGGGGCCTGTCTGGGCTTTACCACCCACAGTTACGCTTGCACAGGAAAGGGCACTGTTTAAATATTATTTATTATTTAGACTAAGACTTAAATTAAAAGAAAATTTTGTTTTCAGCCATTATCAATTCCTGCTTATATTGGCCCTGTGGTGGTTCCAGGCTTGGGGAAAACAGGCCTTTCAAGTTTGTCTGAGGTGAATCAAGACTTAGGTTAAATTTCACTTGGAATAAATGAGGTGGTTGTTTCCTCTAAAGCTCAGGCCTGAGTTTTATCTCTTGCTGTTCTTTCCCAAGCCTGGGAAATCGTGGATCCTCATTTCCGGGCCCTTCACGAGCATTCTAAACATACAAGAGGCTGTGGTCCTGTTTTTAACCATAAGCAAAAGCAGAAGTGGATGGTAACAAAAAGTGACAGATTCTGTGCTTGCCACGTGCCAGGCACACTGCTACTGCATCCCTCGCTGACCACCCATGAGCCTCACGGGCTCCAGGTCCTGTTTCACAAGGGAGAAGATCAAGAACGAGGGTAACCTGCTGCCCGCACAGCCAGCGAGCTGCCTGGCCGGGGCTGCACCCCGCGAGCCCCCATCTCACCCCTCCTGGTCCAGGGCCATGGAGAGCAGACTTTCACTTTGCGGTTGGTCCTGCTCGGACCTGCCCATTGCTCTCCGCAAATTGACTCAGCCACTGGTGTAGCCGACCCCAGCTGGCCGGCCCGTCCCCAAACACCAGTAGTCGCAGAAGCTCTTTATTTGCAGGTGACCCATTACTGGCCACAGGCACCGCGCTGGACGATGGGCTCCGGCTTCCTGGTTAGTTTTGGCAGTGAGCTTGGTGGACCTGGAGCCCGGGCAGATGATTAAGGAGTGGAGAACTTGCCTTTTCTTCTGGTGAAGAGAGTGCTATGGCAACAGAACACAGCGATAGAAGGAAAGATGCTGCTGAGTGGTGACACTATCGGAAAATGAATATGAAAAAAATTAAATCTTTGGAAGAAAAAGTAAACAGAAAATGAAAGGAGGAAAATGACCAAGAAAGCTTGACCTTTAGAAAAAAGAATACAACTTCACAGACATTCAACAAAATGAGAGAAACCGAATAAGTAACAGCAATAGAATCCTGTCCTTCAAAAAGTTTTGAGGCTGCCAGCTGAAATTAGGTCATTTTTCAATCACATTTGAGCAGGTGTGATTTGCTAACCACATGTCATAAACCATCACCAGCATCTTCCAGAAGCATCTAGTAAATGCCAACTTTACATGGCTAGTGAGACCCTATTTGCTTTTCTGAAAGAAATCATCACACTCTCAGTTCTCACCCAACACCCTGACTTGGTGCCCACAAAGTGTACAATAGTTTGCTGGTTGTTTTGTTAGGTGGGTGAAGATCACGGGCACCAGCACACCTCGGAGTTACTGAGGGTTCAGTTCTGGACCACTGCAAGAGCACAAATATCGCAATAAAATGAGTCACATGAAGTTCTCTGTTTCCCAGGGCATATAAAAGTTACATTTTTTCTATACTGTAGTCTATTAAGCTTGCAACAGTATTATGTCTAAAAGAACAATGTACAGACCTTAATGAAAAAATACTTTATTGCTAAAAAGTGCTAACCGTCGTCTGAGCCTGCAGTGAGCCGTAATCTTGTAGCTGGTGGAGGGTGTTGCCTCTATGTTGCTGGTTGCTGACTGGTCAGGGTGGTGGCTGCTGACGGTTGAGGCGGCCGGGGCAAGTTCCTAAATTAAGACAACAGTGAAGTTTGCCACATTCGTTGACTCTTCCTTTCACAAAAGATTTCTCTGTAGCACGTGATGCTATTTGGTAGCATTTTACCCACAGTAGAACTTTTTCAAAATTGGAGGAAATCATCTCAAAACTGCAGCTGCTTTATCAACTAAGTTGATGTAATATCCTAAATCCTTATTGTTATTTCAACAGTGTCCACAGCATCTTCACCAGGAGTAGGCTCCATCTCAAGAAACCACTTTCTTTGCTCATTCATGAGAAGCAACTCCTCATCTGTTCAAGTTTTATCATGAGATTGCAGCAATTCAGTCACACCTTCAGGCTCCATCTCTCATTACAGTTCTCTTGCTGTTTCCACCACGTCTGCAATCCCTTCCTCCACTGAAGTCCTGAACCCCTAAAAGTCACCCATGAGGGTTGGAATCAACTTTGCCAAACTCCGTTAATGTTGATGTTTTGACGTCTTCCCAAGAATCACCAATGTTCTTAATGGCTTCTTGAATGGTGAATCCTTTTGAGAAGGTTTTCAATTTATTTTGCCTAGATCCATCAGAAGAATCACTGTCGTTTGGCAGCTATATCCTTACAACACGTATTTCTTAAATAATAAGACTTGAAGGTTGAAATCACTCCTTGATCCTGCAGAGTGGATGTTGTGTTAGCAGGTGTGAAAGGAACATTCCTCTCTTTGTACACCTCCATCAGAGCTCGTGGGTGACCAGATATGTTGTCAATGAGCAGTACTATTTTGAAATAAATCTTTTTTTCTGAGCAGTAGGTCTCAACAATGGCTTAAAATAGTCAGCAAACCATGTTGTACATAGATGTGCTGTCATCCAGGTTTTGTCATTCCATTTACAGAACACAGGCAGAGTTGATTTAGCAGAACTCTTAAGGGCCCTAGGATTTTCAGAGAGGTAAATGAGCATTGGCTTCAACTTTGTCACCAGCTGCCTTAGCCCCTGACAAGGGGGTCAGCCTATCCTTGGGAGCTTTGACGCCGCCACCTCTCTAGCTATAAAAGTCCTAGATGGCATCTCCTAATAGAAGGCTGCTTTGTCAGCATTGAAAATCTGTGCTTTAGCATTACCACCTTCATTGGTGACATTAGTTAGATCTTCTGGATAATTTCCTTCAGCTTCTACATCAGCACTTGCTGTTTCCTTGCACTTTGATGTGATGGAGATGGCTTCTTTCCTTAAACCTCATGAACCAACCCCTTCTAGCTTCAAACTTTTCTTCTGCAGCTTCCCCACCTCTTTCAGCCTTCATAAAGTAGAAGAGACTCAGGGTTTTGCTCTGGATTAGGCGTTGGCATAAGGGAGTGTTGCAGCTGGTTTGATTGTGTCCAGACTACTAAAACTTCCTCCATATTAGCAATAAGGATGTTCGACTTTCTTACCATTCATGTGTTCCCTGGAATAGCACTTTTAATTTCCTTCAAGGACTTTTTGTTTGCAATCACAACTTGGCTAACCGTTCAGCACAAGAAGCCCAGCTTCCGGCCTATCCCAGCTTTCGACACGCCTCCCTCACTGAGCTAGATCATGTCTAGCTTCTGATTTAAAATGAGAGTTGAGTGAATCTTCGATTGTAGGGTTAGTAATTGGCCCAATTCCAATGTTCTTGTGTGTCGGGGAAAAGGGAGGCCGGAGGAGAGGGAATGGCCGGTAGAGCTCAGAGCACACACGAGATTTACTGGTTAAGTCCCATCACACGGGCGTATTTGTGGTGCCCCAAAACAACGACAGCAGAAACATCACAGATCTCAGATCACAGGCCACCACAATGGATATAAGAATAATGAAAAAGTCTGAAATACTCTGAGAATTACCAGACACATGGACACAAAGTGAGCTCCGGCTGTTAGGAAAACGGTGCTCAGCTCAGGGTTGCCACAAACCTGCAATTAGTGAAAAATGCAGTATCTTAGCAAAGCACGATAAAGCAAAGCACAATAAATGAGGTCTGCCTGTACAGGAATATATAATTGGAAAAAATGATCAGAGATGGTCCAAAATACATCCTTTAGTAGTTAGTCAAATTAATGTATCTTGGCAACATAAATGAAGACACAATCCCGAAGGCTTCAGGGAAAGCAGTCGTTGAGTTTACGGTGTTGACCCTCTGAGCACCAGTGGTGAGATCTGCTCTCATCACCCAGGAGGCCTGCCTGGAGGAGGTGGTAACTGACGCTCATCCCTAATGGTGTCCAGGGAAGGAAGGGCTTTGATTTCACCCACCCCCACCCCCACCCCCAGTGTAAGGAACAAATGACCCTGATCTGAGCTTGAGACAAAAAGGGCAATGGGGGCATCAGAGAAGATGTGGAGACGTGGTGAGAGCCTTGAACATTCCCAAGGAAACAAGACTAAGACTGCAAAGCCCCACATTGGGGAGGGGGTTGTGGCACCGTGGATTAGAATATTCCAGAATGCAATGCTATTCCTCTTTGCTAACATTCTTACTTTCCTCTGGCATGAAAAGCCCGGTGGGAAAAATGTGTTTGGACACAGGCGTCGGCCTGTTGGAGCCACAGACGACGAGCCAGCCAGTGTGACAGGAGATCCGCACGGAGACAGAAGCCAGGCGTTGCCGTCCAGTGGAGCTCGCTGCACGGAAGCCAGAAGGCCTTGGGGTCAGTTCCCCCCTCCCTGCTGGCCTCGGGACTGCAGGGCACACCGACCGCACCTGCTGGGGCCCCCTGCGCACACAGAACAGCACCCCTCACTGGGAGAGAAACCCATCAGGCAACCGTGCCTGGGAACCCACAGAAGCCCGCTCCGAAATCACTGTGGCAGGCGCTGGGGCGGCTGTGGCTCGCAAACCCACGGTCAATGTGCTGGTTTCAGAACCTGGTTGGCCGGGCACAGCCCACGAAGACGGCACGGTGCCACGTGGGAACGGTGCTGTGAGTGGGCTGCCTCGTCTTCAAGGAAACCCCGCAGGCTCCAGAGCGGGGAGTGCAGCCCCCAGCTGTGCTGATGCCCGGTAATTGGTCTCCAAGAAGCTGCAATTACTTTTCAGTGTCCGGTAGACGAAGACCTAAAAGCAAGCTGCACTGTGAAAATTCCCCAGCGATCTGCTACCTGCACACCCATTACCTGCAAATGGGCTCCAGCGCCCGGCCCCGAAGCGCTGAGGTCTCCCTCCTTCCTGCCTGCCATCCGGGCAGGGGGCGGACAAAGCCGCAGCCGCGACCACCCCTCCGCCAGCAACCCGGGCCTTTGTCCCCTCGTCCCCAGCACCAGCCTGCAGCCCAGTTAAGGCCGGACGGCCGTCCGCAGGGACTCCTCTCCCCGAGAGCCTCGGCGTTGCTGACAGCCTGCGGGGGGCTCCCTGGGGACCGGGTCGTCACCACGGCGGTGGTCAGGGGCTCTCACCCCTGACGGGTCTGACGGCTTCCCAAGGGGCCCACCCCCGTGAGCTGTCCCTGCCCGCGCTGGGCCTGCTGCCGTGTGCGGACACCGGGAGCTGCCTCTGCCGGGGTCCCTGTCAGCACCCTGCAGAGGAGACCAGAGACAGAAGGTTCCGGAAGGCAGCTGGACCGTCAGTCAGCCACTTTGCCAGTGATACAGTGTGAGCAAACACAGGACACATGACCAGCGGAAAGGGGACTGTTTATTAAACCCTACGATAATTACAGACGTCATGACGCTTCTGTAGGGGCTGTAACAGGGACACCCAGTTTAGACAGTTCCTGTTATCTGGTCCCCAGACTACGGCCTCCGTGTGAGACGCCCTGAAGGATGGATGGGCCCGTACAAGGAGGCGCATCCTCTCCTCCGCCTCTGCAGCGTAACTGCCCGACACACAGGAGCCGCCATTGCTCTCCCAGCGGCCTCGGGGCCGAGGGGGGCAGCGTCCCAGCGAGGTCACCGTCGCGGACCCCATCACCCTGCACCGGAAGGCCATCAGCCCTGGGCGTCCAGAGCCACGGCTTGTCTTCGTGCTGAGGATAACTCGGGGACAATCCCTACAGATGATCGAGGCAGAGAAGTCGTTGCTATGCCCTCCCAATCGTCCCCACCCTGCATCCAGCCCAAGTGACTGCACCCACGGGGTGGTAGCTGGCGGCTCGGGGCTCGGGGCTCAGCGGGGGCACGGGCGGCCCCACTGGGGTTTAATGAGCTGCTGGAAGCCACACTGAACCCAAACACGGCCAGCCACAGCTAGAAGCTGCAATTGTCCTTCTCCTTCCCTGTCACACTTCTGTGCCGGTGTTAATAGGTCCTTCAGACTCTGTCTACCCAGCCCCATAAATAGACCATGATTAAAGAATTTCAACGATCCTCGCCATAGAGGGTACATCATAATTCATGTCTGTGGAAATAATACATCTACTTTTTTCTTTTCCTGAAACCCACTGTATTGTGTGAAATTAATTTGGTGTGAACGTGGATTTGGCATAGTCTGTTATAGAGAGTGTCTTCACGTTAAACTGCTCCTGCCTCAGACAAACGGCTCCAGCCCAGAGACCTCCTCCCAGAGCCTCCGTCCGCGGCCCTGAAGGAGCGAGATGTGTCAGTGCCCAGGTGGGCACAGAGAGTTCCAGGTAAAGTGCCCGACACACACGTAGAACAGGTACTCACGGGCCCCCTTCCTTCCCGTTCAGGAACAATCTTTGCCCAGACTTTGTCCTGAATCTCCTCATCTGCACTAATATTGTAAATAGCAAAACTGCGTGTTAACTCTACTCACTGACCCATGGAAACAAAATGCAGACAAATGTTGCTTTTGAACCCTTGGCCCGTCTTTCAGTGAACCTCGAGGAGCCACTGGCACAGAGGCAGAGTGCAGCTGGCTGCCCGCTCGTCACAGCTGTGACCTTCCATCAGCAGGAGGCTGGTTGTGACGTGTGAGGCTGTGAACTTCGGAGCAAAGCTGTGACCTTTGGGGTGAGGCTATGACCTTCGAGGTGAGGCCATGACCTTCAGGGTGAGGCCATGACCTTCAGGGTAAGGCCATGACTTTTGGGTGAAGACCATGACTTCTAGGCCGAGGCCATGACCTTTGGGGTGAGGCTGTGACCTTCAGGATGAGGCCATGACCTTTGGCTCACATCCCAGGCTGTGGGAGCTGGGCTGGTGTTGGGACTTGCACCCCGCGGTGGCCGGCCCGGCCAGGGCATCAGAGCCTCCGGAGATGGGTCCGGGCTTCTGCACTCAGCAAGCCCCACCAGGAGGGCCTGGTTCCCTCTGAGGTTTAGGAGCCCGGCTAGTGGGGTGACCTGAAATCAAGGCTGGGCGGCAGCTTTCGGGGCACCACGCGCTCCCGGCTGGCTCAGGTGATGACTAGTTTCCACAGATGGAACAGCCTTGTCCTCCACAGGAGGGGCCGAACGTCCACTCTGGGTTCTCCCCCTTGGCAGGTCCTCAGCCACAGTAGAGCGCAGGCGGCCACACCGCGAGGCCGGCACAGACGGGCCAGTCCTGCCAGGGGCCTGGGTCGGTACAGACGGATGCAGGGGTCCTGGTGGAGGCGCTGAGGGCTTGCCCGGGCCCCGTCCTGCCAGGTGGTTTCCGCGGCTTGGGTGGAGCCCCTGGAAGCCTGCCTGGAAAATACACAGATGATGCAAAATCTGGAAGGAACAAAAGTGCAGGAAAGGATAAGGATCAAGCTGCAGAGTGGCCCCCACAGGCGGGGACCAAAAGCAAGTAAGATGAACAGGGTGGAAAAGGACCCTGGGGAGCTTCGGGGGCCCCACACACTGCGCTGGGAGCTGCCGTCTCTCGCATTCCGGGGCCACCGTGTGCTGGGTGCCTGCCCAGTGCTCGGAAAGGGGTGTCCACTGCATTCCAGGCTCATCAAACGGTATTTCTACAGGCTCCTTTCTGAGGCTGACATTTTAAGAGGAGACAGCCTGAAATTACCATTCACCCTAGAGGAGAAGGCGAGAATTGTAGAAACCGATGTACGCTCTATGTTTAGCATGGGGAAAAAAAGATGTCTTTTCTCAAATAGTGGATTGTCTGTAGACTTATTCCATAGGTGCTAGGCTAAATCATGAATAAGTGAATGTTGTAAGGAGGTTGAACGTTGAAGTTAAATGTAAGAAAAGACAACACAGCAAACAATTAACGATCCCCCAACGCCATGGAGAGCCCAGGGTGGCAGTGCAGGGCCTGCGGGTCCTTGGAGAGGGGCCACACCTCGGTTCCACGGGATGTTCCTGCGACATTCATACGTCTTCGTTTTGCTTTTTTTGTCCTAGCCAGTCGGGTTTCTGGCAGCAAGTTGAAAGCAACTAATGCAGAAAGACAAACCAAAAGCGGACATTGCTCGATCCGTCAACAGCGGACAGGCCCTGGTGAGACCGCAGGCCCCAGGCCCCCACAGAACCCCTGGGCCCCCACAGACCCCAGGCCCCGGGCACCCACAGACCCCCTGGGCACCCACACACCCCAGGCCCCGGGCACCCACAGAACCCCTGGGCCCCCACAAACCCCAGGCCCTGGGCACCCACAGACCCCCTGGGCACCCACACACTCCAGGCCCGGGGAGCCCACAGACCCCCTGGGCACCCACAGACCCCAGGCCCGGGGAGCCCACAAAGCCCATCTTCCTGCAGCCTCTGCCCAGCTGGCACAGGTGTGGGGCAGGTCCCGGACCTCCTGCCACAGAGAGCTCGGCCGAGAGCAGAAAGGGCTGCGGGGGTGAGGGACTGATGGGCGACGCTGTCCAGCCCCCGCCCCGCTGCGCACCGAGGAAACCTGCCCCCACGGCCTTCCCAGCTCCCGGGGCTGCGGCCTCGGCACCTGGGGAGCCCCAGCTCTGAGCCTCACTGCATCAGCACCGACGCCCTGCAGGGTCACCACTTAGCAGATGCCACATCCGTCTCCACAAACGAGCTCCCCTTGACATATTGATTATTTCATTTCTCTTGTCTTTCAGCCAGAGCCTCCTTTCTAATTAGCCTGCTGCGGGTGCAGCTCCGGTGCTCCCAGATCGCACCGTCCGCCTGGATGACAGATTCCGCCGCCTGGTGCTTGCAGCTGACGTTTCCTCGCTCTGCCCAGCCGACCTTTCTGAACCCAGTCCTGTTTGCCTTGGGAGAAGCTCCCGCCCGGCATCTCTTCAGTCTGCATTTGCATTTTATAAGGAAGGCTTTCTCTTCGCTGTCCGCAAGCATCTTTCACAGTGAGTGGCTCTGGCTATCAGCCTTAAATAATCAGACAAATCCCCTTCTGTCTGATTGTCTTTCTGGTTTCCGCTAAACTCTGCTCACCCCCCAGGGATCGCGCTGCCAGGCCCTGCAGGTCGGCCGTGAGGGCGCTGAGTTAATAACCTCGGCGTCTCACCCCACTGATCTCGGTTTCCCCGTGCCCTCCGATTTCTCTCCCTGGAATCGGATGGTCAGCTCTGCACCAGGGGCCTCTTCCCAGACAGGCTCTGCTTCGAGCTACCCGAGGCCCTGGCCAGGCCGTCGGGGAAGATGCACGTCCTCAGGAGGCTGCAGCGTGTCCCCCTCGCAGGCGGGTCGGCCTCCTTCCCAGCAGACGGACGCCCCTCTGCTTACATCCTCCAAGGGAAAGGATGGATGTGGCGGCTGCGAATGTAAAGTCCTCGATGCAGAAAGTGACGGGATTGAATCATACGATCCCTTCCTCCGTCCGTCTGTCCGAAAGCCTGTCAGTCCTCTGTGCACTCAGCAGCCGGTCCCTTTAGCCGAGGGCGCGATACGGCGAGCAGTGGTGAAGGAGCATATGACACGGAAACATAACCCTAAATACCATCCAGCACGTAAAACAGGGAGCGAGCGAGACGTGATTTACATTTACCAGAACGGCTGGGTCTTGCTGCAGCCGGGGCAACGTGACGCCTTCCCGCACAGCACAGACGCGGAGCGAGGCGGATCAGGGCGCAGCGGTTTCCCCGGTGAAGCCCTGCTTAGGGCTGGGACCCTGAGGTGGACCCGTGACCTGGCTCCACCGGTCCCCAGAAAAGAGGGTGCGTGTCCTGTAGCGAGGGGTCGGCGAGTGGAGACGGGAGATCCACACCAAGACGACTTGCAAGAGGAGAAAATACAGTGCAACTCCCCTCGGGCCTCCACTCCAGCCCCCACGTGCAGCCGCCTCGTCTCCCCCAGACCCCTGCCGTTCGCTGGGACGCGCGTGAACGCCCAGGACGTGGAGGGACCGGCCTTGGAACTGCAGACAACGCAACGGCGGAGACAAAGAGGACCCCCCCGAGGTCCCCCACGTTCCAGTATGATGCCCCAGACTGACGCGCACGTGGCCATTTCCATGATTTCTGCCCAAGGCAGAGCTGTTCCTGCTTGTAAAGCTTTTCCTAAAACCGGGTCCCCAGTATGAAACCCAAAAGTTCAAATCCGTGTTCATTTCTTAAATCATATAATCAGAGCAAAGTTGTTTCTCACGTGAGTGAGTGGACGTCAGTGCCTTTTATGACCGAAACGGCCGCAGAACCAGGGCGGCGTCTGAAACCGAGTCCACAGGCACCACCCCGGCAGCAGGTGGCCTTTCTCTGCAGGACGCCCTCACAGGTGAGCGCAAGGCAGGTGCGTGGCCGTGTGCAATGTCCTCAACTAGAAACACCCACCCCGTGCCTTTGCTCACAGCGACACACTCAGTGGGCCAGCGTCCAGCTCTCTGAGCCTCTCTGGACGCCCCATGGTTGTTTCTGTCACAGCGAGCTCCAGACTTTGCTCCTGCTCCAAAGGAGCTTATTAAATAAATTAGCACAAGGCCACCAGCCCCTGAGAGCGGCCCTGGTGAGGAGAACGAGGGCAGCAGCTCTCACCTCCAGCCGCTCTCCAGCCATGCCGAGCCCTCTCCAGCCGTGACAGCAAGGGCCTTGGGACATGAATCCCACGTCCCATGGGAAGGAAGCATGGCTTTGCCTCCGCAGTGACTCACAACCTCACCCGCTCTCCCGCACACACCCTGCCCCTCTGGCCCTCCCTCACCCTGGGCCTTGGCTGGCCAGGCCACGGTGACAACCACACACTGCTCGGCTCGAACAGCAAGCACGTGTCATCTCACGGTTCCAGAAACTGAATCAAGAAGCCCAAAGCTGAGATGCTGGCTAGGCCGGGCTTCCTCCAGGAGTCGGCGGAGCTCCGTCCTCCAGCATGTCCTCTGTCCTCCATCCTCCATCACGTCCTCCATCACGTCCTCCGTCCTCCATCCTCCATCACGTCCTCCATCCTCCACCTCCATCCTCCATCCTCCGTCCTCCATCCTGTCCTCCATCCTCCACCTCCATCCTCCGTCCTCCATCCTCCGTCCTCCATCCTCTGTCCTCCATCACATCCTCCATCCTCCGTCCTCCATCACGTCCTCCATCCTCCGTCCTCCATCACGTCCTCCGTCCTCCATCCTCTGTTCTCCATCCTCCGTCCTCCGTCCTCCATCCTCTGTCCTCCATCACATCCTCCATCCTCCGTCCTCCATCACGTCCTCCATCCTCTGTCCTCCATCACATCCTCCGTCCTCCGTCCTCCATCATGTCCTCCATCCTCCACCTCCATCCTCCATCCTCCGTCCTCCATCCTCTGTCCTCCATCACATCCTCCATCCTCCGTCCTCCATCACATCCTCCATCCTCCATCTTCCATCACGTCCTCCATCCTCCATCCTCTGTCCTCCATCCTCCATCCTCCGTCCTCCATCCTCCATCCTCCATCCTCCATCCTCTATCCTCTGTCCTCCATCACGTCCTCCGTCCTCCGTCCTCCATCACATCCTCCATCCTCCACCTCCATCCTCCATCCTCCGTCCTCCATCCTCTGTCCTCCATCACATCCTCCATCCTCCGTCCTCCATCACGTCCTCCGTCCTCCATCCTCCATCATGCCCTCCAACCTCCATCACATCCTCCATCCTCCGTCATGTCCTCTGTCCTCCATCTTCCATCCTCCATCCTCTGTCCTCCATCACGTCCTCCGTCCTCCGTCCTCCATCACGTCCTCCATCCTCCACCTCCATCCTCCATCCTCCGTCCTCCATCCTCTATCCTCTGTCCTCCATCACATCCTCCATCCTCTGTCTTCCATCCTCCATCACATCCTCTGTCCTCCATCACGTCCCCCGTCCTCTGTCACGTCCTCTGTCCTCACGCGTGGCCTCCTGGGGACTGCCCTCCTGGTTTCCATGGCTTCTGGCTTCAGACCGAGCCTGATTCTCCCCTCTGCGGAGGGACCTCCAGTCGTCCGGTAAGACCCACCCTGGTTGAATCTGGCCACACCTTAACTGGTAACAGCTTCAAAACATCCTGTTTACGATGGGTCACACCCTTGGGGCACAGAGTAGGATTTGAACCTGCCTTTTGTGAGGGGCAGGACTTGATCCCAGACAGCCTGCCTGGCCGAAGCCTTGACATCAGTCAGCAGCGGAATCAGGGAAACCCTCAAAATCGCCAGCACACACCGAGTGCTTGTGCCGCTGAGACTGTTCCCGGCTCTGCCGGTCCCTCCCCAGCACCTTCCTGCCTGAGGCCACCGACTCGCCTCTCAAACCCAGATTAGGGCCACCTCCTCCGCACCCCACTGTACCCCTTCCCCGATTGGTTTCCTAGGGAGCAGGGCGCCACAAACCGGTGGCCTAAAGCAACACAAATGTGCGACCCTGCAGTCCTGGAGCCAGGAACCCTGAAGCCGGGGCGGGCTGGTTCCCCCAGGGGCTCCGGAACAGTCCGTGTGCTCCCCTGGGACCCACGCCCTGCCCTCGCCCCTGTGAGGACTCACTTGGGAATCGGGGTCCTCTCTGTCTCCCAGGGCCTGGGCAGCACCCCGCGGGGTCCCCTTTGCCATGTGGGGGACGTGGGTCGGGCGGGGACACTGTCCGGCTCTGAGCCCCCCTCCTCCCCCAGGGCCTCCCACTGCTACTCCAGCCCAGCATTTTGCTTGCTGCTTAATAAATTGTTCAATAAATTGGATCAAATCTGAATGGAATAGAAACGAAGGAAACAAAGCAGGGACAATTTAACGGTGGGCTATTCCTTGACAAGTAATGATAATGGACAAACTTTTCTATCTACATGAATGCCAAGTAAATGGTTGGGAAACATAATAAACTTTTTCATTCTGGCCTATTGATTTACGAATGGCCATGAAGCAGGTCCAGGCGGCCTGGGTCAGGACTCGGTGGACAGCGGCCCGAGTGCCGGGGAGGCTGTGCTGGAACCGTCTGTCCACCTGCTGCCGGAGGCTGCTCTCGTGCCCCACGAGACTGCACATCCCAAGAGCATAGAGAATTACGATCCGGCCCTTTCCAGGAACCACTGGCGGACTCAGCATCTGGCAATGAGAGCAATGAAGCCGGAACTTCACTCGAGGCCTGTGGATTGGCCGTCAGGGCGTCGGGCACCAGCCATCAGGCACCAGCCGTCCGGCCAGGCCACCTCCCACCCTCCGTTGGGCAGGCCAGGGCGCACCCAGCACCATGAGATTAAGAACCACCTCAGTCTGTTTACTCTGAATGTCTTGATCACTGGGATAAAGACACTGGCGTTTCCAATTGCTTAATCAGTAACCGCCCTTCAAACTTCCCAACCCTCCCTTCAGAAAGTGGACCGAATCTTCTCGTCAGCATCTAGCCGAGGCCCCATCGGAAAGCTGCACCAGCATCCAGGATGTCGTCACTGCACTCCATACTGCTCACGTCCTCTGCCTGGGTTTATGAGTCCTTTTGTTAGAAAGTAACTTGAGAGTCAAAGAAATAAAATGAAGAGGAGATGAAACATTAGGAAGAAAAACAGTTTTCCTAAAGTAATGCTTTTTAACAAAGATGGCTTTATCACTGAAAAGAAAGCCCATTTGTGGTATTCGTGTGACAATTGGACTGACAGAAAGTCGTTTTTGCCGTATCACTTTGAATCACAGCCCTCAAACTTTAAAAACATGAGGCTGGACTTCAGAAGCCGCTGTGTTCAGCCCAGTTTCCAGCCAACACTCGGGATCTACTTCCAGCTCGGCCACCTGACCGAGAGAACTGGAGCAGGTCACGGGTGTCCACAGCTCAACTTCCCCAGGTGTAAAAGGGTTAAAAAAAGGTCGTGGCTACCTAATTCCTAGCACTGTTCTTAGGATGAAGTGTGGATTTGTGAAAGCACCACATGAGTTAAAGATAGAATTATCATCTGGTGATTACCTTAATGTCTCCCCAGATCGTCTGTTACTAAAAACATCATGGTCAGACGCATCTGTCTTGATTCGTCTTTGCTGACTCTGAATTTCATAGTTCAGATTTTATTTTGATGTAATAAATGAGCATGACTAACTTTCATTGTGCACATTATTTGTGGGAATGTTCTAACACATTAAGTGTAGTCGTATATCTCAGCATTACGCAAAGATTACCAAACTGAGAAGTGCTGTCTCAAAAAACGAGATGATTTCATTTGGAGATTTGAGTTTGGTTTTATTGCTGAGATTAATAAAATATTGTTGCTTAAAATGAAACTGTTTTCTTTCCAGAACATCATATTTTTGTTCATTTGAAGAAACAGCAGTAACATGATCAGACATCAGTAATTAAATATCTCTGTAGTGCAGTGTCTTAATAGCATACATTTAGAACACAGCCACACCAAAAACATTCAATTACAAAGATGTAGCTTTAATCTTTAACAGCTTGTTCCTTAACTACCAACCTTCTGGTGAGCTGACGTTGACTATGTAAAAGCAAAGCAAGCCGCTTAGTGTCAAATTAAGAGAAGTGGGATATATTATAATGGGACTTTTTATGTTTGCTATTCTTTCAGCCAAGTCAGTGTTTATCTGTTTGCTTATTTTAATGCATTTAGCTACAGATTCATCTCTCTTGTTTTTAATGATGGGAGCTTTCAACTTTCTCTGAATAGAGTGAAGTTTTATCCAATGGCCAGAAAAGAAAAGCAAAGGCCAGTTCAGTTAACATCACGAGAAAATGAACATGTGGAGGCAGCAGGAGACACTCATCCAGCGCCCAGCGCCACTGGAATGAATGGAAAGTCGCCTCGGGAAGTGGGGAGGGGTCCCTGATTCCCCCGAAGGGTGGGGCGAGGAAGGGGCCTGCTCTGGCCGTGTCGAGGATGAGTCTGGAGATAACCGGGGTGGACGCTGTTCAGTTCATTTGTGGTGTGCTCTGTTGTCGGAAAGAACTTGAGGACTCCCGCCCCAAACTCCTTTTGGTCCCACTTTTCTGACTCGTTGTTCTGCCCTCCGGCCTCCGCTGCCCGCCGTGAGTGGGGCATCTCCAGCCATCTCCATCGGCCAGTGCAGTGAGCCTCGGCCTGGGCTGGTTTAGGTGCTGCTGGTGAAGGTATCTGGGTGGTTCTGAGGCTTTGGGTTCTGCCCCCGGGGCAGGGTTTCTGGTTGTGTGGGAACTTGTCAGACTCCAAAGCTGAGCTCCCAGGGTTCAAGGCTGAGCGCGGCCACTTGGCCGCCGTGTGGCCCTGGGCACTGGCTGCCCCCTCGGACGTCGGCCCCTCACCTGCAGAACGAGCACTGGCGATAGTTCTGACCTGGAAAAGCTGCGACGCCCAGGCCTCCACGTGGGCAGGCGCAACCAGTGTCAGCTCTCCTTGGGGAACACAGGTGAGGCGCTGCTGGAGAGCGGTGAGCAGGGGGTGGTCCTCGGGGAGAGAGCAGCCGATCCTTCCTGGGGGGGGGGGGGTGGCGAGATGCAGGGGGCGTGGAGCGGGCAGTGGGCAAACGAGGCAGCCCAAAGGGTTGGGCCCTGGGCAGCACGTGTCCTCCCGACCTGTGATCCTTAAAATGCTTTTCGTGGCTTCTGGCCTTGTAGCTTCGTGTGGCGACCATGGCAGCGGGTGCAGCTGTGGTGCCGACTGCGCTTTGTGTGTGCAGAGGCCGTGGTCTCCTTGCCACGGTGCCAGGCAATGTTCTAGACGGTTCCGCAGCTGCCCGAGCGCCTGGTGCAGGGGCCTGGGGCAGAGGAAGACCGGTCACCACTGCTGGGGCCTCCCGTCCCGCTCGGCTCCTAGCCAAGATCAGAATCAGTACCCTTCAGCACCGGGCGGCCTCTCAGTAGCTGAAAAGGGGAGGAAAATGCTTTGCTTCTGATTCATCCTTCAAGATCCTCCGGAGCAGGTGTAGATAAAGGACGCAGCAAACATCCCGGCGCCATGGAGCTTCCCGAGGACAAAGCTTTCTCCTTCCATCTGTTAGGGGCTCTCGGCTCGGCCGGCGACACTTCCGTGAAAGCCTCGTGTCCACAGGGTCTGCCCGGCCTAAGCGCCACGCAGCTGAAAGAGAAAGCAGAGCTGTGAATAGAGCGGCTGTGAAGGGAGAACGCAGGGGACCAAGGCGGGCGGAGAGAAGCAAGAGGCCTTTTCATTCCCGACGCAGAAGCACCTTATCTCCACGCTGCGTCTGCGAGCGGCTCACACCGCCCGGCCTCGGATGCCGTCTGGGGGGAAACAGGAACGGTGCGTTGTGATGTTTTGAAAAGAAACCCACAGAGAATGAAGGGGCAGCGGCTTCACTGAGCGACGGGACAGGCCGGGCCGTGTGTCACACAGATCGGAGAGTGTCCCGGGCTTTCATGGGCTGCGCCGCGCAAGGAGAAAGAGCTTTTACCTCAGGCCTAAAAGCTGTTCCCGCTTCGGGACAGAGCGGGGAGCTCCTGCTAAGTCAGCAGCTACTTCCAAGTCCCTGGGGTCAAGGACCCCGAGCGAGATGCGTCACCTGAGCCAGGCACTGAACCAGCTGTCGGCCCAGGTGAACATGCTGAAAACTGCCTCATTCATTTTGAAGTAATTTGAGTTCAACTCATTGGAAATAATTAAGTGAAAACAGTTGGCACACGAAGAAGAGCTGTGCAGTAACTAGTGGTTTGGGTGCAACATCCTCTGCTGGTGACCCCTGGAAATGGGGCCACCCCAGGGTTCTCCCTCAGTGCTGGGGACGGCTCAGATCCCCCACGTCGGGGCGGGGGCTGTCCGCACACTGGGGGATTCAGCAGCACCCCTGGTCTCTGCCAGCGAAATGCTAGCACTCCCACCCTCACCCCCAGTCATGACAACCAGAGCTGTCTCCAGACGTTCCCAAATGTCCCCAGGGGGAAAATCACCCCCGGTGAGCAGCCCCTGCCCCAGGCTTTGTTCAACGTCACCGCGGACTTCTGGTGACCTCGGGGCCCACACACCTTGGCAAACACCTGGCTGGTTCCCAGCGCCCTCACGCAGCCCATGGGGTGAGCCTGGGCCCTGTGCGGACAGCCCCACACGCAGCGCCAGCCGGGCCCCTTCCCAACGCCGGTCCTGGGTTCAAATCCTGGGCCTGACCCTTGGACGCTGCAGGATTTGGGCAAAACATTTTCCTTTCTGAGCCTTGACTTCTTATACGAGAAAACAGCAGAGACTGTATGTGCCCTGGGGCACTGCTGCTGATTAAAGGATCCTGTGTGTGAAGCCCCCACGGTGCCTGGAGGTACGCAGCCCCCAGTGGCTTACGTCACTTAGACACAAACTGTTTGATGCCAGGGTGGGGGCAGTTGCCGCGGGAGTAATAGTTGCTGGACTAGGACAGACTCGCACGGACGGCCCCGGGGGGTGGACAGGCGCAGGCAGAGTCCCGGCCATCAGCAGCAGCT
Organism: Choloepus didactylus; assembly: GCF_015220235.1. NCBI lineage: Eukaryota > Metazoa > Chordata > Mammalia > Pilosa > Megalonychidae > Choloepus > Choloepus didactylus. The sequence goes on from NC_051311.1 coordinate 1,170,918, forward strand.
CTGCGGTCGTGGCGGCCGGGCCGGGGGAGCCACGTCGCGGGTGAGCACAGCTGAGCTCGAGAGCAGACGCTCCGTGTGCCCGGCATGGAGGGTGGCCGGGGCATCTTGTCTGGCTCAGGGTGCTCCTCCTTGGGGTCCTCGCTAACCCACAAGCAGCCACCTGTGTGCAAAAGAACCCCGATATTCCCTGCTCAGCGTTTCTCCAATTGGTTCACTGCCTCGGAACCAAAATATATGATCTATGATATGACACTTCTATAGCACTTATTTTTGCAATACATGCAAAAAAAGAAAAAAGCTGCCTGAAAATGTCTCATCCCCATGTATCAAGGCATTGCAATCTATTTTTGTGAAGAAGAGGTAAGTGTTTTTTTTTTGTTTTGTTTTTTTTAAAAAACTAGTCTAAGGAATTAGATTTCAGGAAAGTAATACAAAATGCATTGCATTGTTAAATTCATTTGTAAGTGGAATTTCTTTTGGTCTAAAATAGTACACTAACAATAATTAGGAAAGTTTCAAAGATGAATGCACTTACAACCTTCCCTTTAAATCCAATATTGGTATAAAATTTCACTGTGGCTTAATTAGGGGCTGAGACGGAGAGCCAATATACCCTTTCACTGTAACAAAAGTCACAAGAAAAATTACTGTAGAGCTGCAAAACAGTAAAGCAGCAGCTGACAACTGCATTTTCCTATCAGCTGCTGCCCTAATAGCTCCTGCCGTCACCGCTGCACAGAGCTGCGGTGAGGAGTGCCGGGAAAATTAAAGCAGACAGGCACCTCCTTAAGGCACTTGGCACAATTTAGTTTGACTTAATAGGGTCTTTCTCTGGGAATCTAAATAGAAGTACACACAGATCCACAAAAATTCCCAGCTTTATTTGTTAGAAACACCAGCTGCTTTTGAAGTGGAGTCCTTGAACTCTCCTTTTACACCTGCTGGGACCCCCACTGCGTGTTCTCCCATTTCCCTACACATCGAGATGTCTCCCTGCCTTTGTTTCGGCTTAAACAAATGGACATAAGGCAATAATGCACCGAATTATGAGATTCCTCAAGTCAGAATTCAGGGCACGTCTTCTCGGCCATCCCTCTCCAGTCAGCTGCTACGCATCTCTCTCCATACCCATTTTTAGGTGTCGTGTGTGTTGTCTTGTTATAGCCAATTTTGCACTCAGTTATTGACCAACCGCAACAGAGGTCCAGCCTGTCTAAAAGTTACCATTGGAGTCAATGTATTTTTTTATCTTAATAGAAGAGAAACAATGTAAATTTTATTATGTCTTCAATGTTTGGAACAGCCATTGATTTCACTTTTATTGCATTGTCTATTCCATTTTTAAAAACAGTTTAGGGTGCCCATCCAGACTGTGAAACTTTCCATAGCAACAAGTCTTAAGAACAGATACGGCTTTCTTCTGCATTTTCTGGGATAAATGACTGTGAGCTACTTCAATTCTTGCTTTTAAGATGTACTCGTGCACATTCAAGTATAGGACAAAATAAAAAATGTATCATGTGGGCCTCAAAACCAACTGAGTAAATCATTCCTATTTCCTTACTACATTTTTAATTATGACAGGTGTTAGATACTGAATTTCAGGGAGGTAAAAGTTCTTTTCTATGTATTGACATGAGATATAAGATTATTTTCCTCTTATATGAGCCAGAGGATAAAGGATTTAAATATGTGACTAAGGAAACTGGTTGCAAAATAAGCTGCATGACCTCCGGACTCCAAACCATGACTGGGATTCGGAGAAGCAGGACGCTGTGGGTGCTGTGTGTGGAGAACATAGCAGCCCTTGTTGACGATGATGTTCCTTAGACTTGGGAAAATCCGTGAGTCCTAACTTCTCAGCACTCACTGCTGATTTCCCTGCTTCGGTGGACGAGCTCGGAGCTGGGGGCTCTGCTCCTCTGGCAGCTGTTGTAGTGGGGACACGATGTCGAACTGAACCCTTTGTAGACCCTAAAATCCTCCAATCTGCTGGGAGCCTCCCAGGTCAGCCGGCGTGGCCAGCAGGTCCAGACACAACATCCTCATCACCTGGAGTTCCTTCAAAAACGAGTCCTTCCAAACAGGGCCCGATACTGAGGCTTGATGAGGAAGGAAGAATGAGCTCTGATTTTTCAAAATTCGTAAATAAAAGGAGTTTGTTTGTTCCATCCAAATGTAAGGAGCTAATAATAGTTCTGGTGGGTGATGCCCGGGAATCTGGCGCCAAGTCCTGTTTGCAGAAATGCACACCTACCACATCCGTGTTTGTGGCTCTGCCGACTTCACAGCGGCTCCGCTACATATTTGTTGATGTTCACTCACCTTGTGTTGTTGACGCTGCTTTGTTTCTAACGAACAACCACTCGAGCACGAGGTTCTGTTTCCTGTTTCTCATGAAACATCTATTTACTTAAACATGGGAGTCTGTAAGGAAACAGAGAAGGAGCATGCAAACACACACAAGGTGGAGCAGAAATTTCACTGTATACCAATACGTACATGCTCTCGTCTTACTTTTTATTTTAAAGCAATTTTTATTGTGATTTTCACACACCTTATAATCCATCCAAAGTGTACAATCCGTGGCTTGCAGTGTGTTCACAGAGCTATGTATGCATCACCACAATCAATTTTAGAACATTTTCATTACTCAAAAAAGAAAAACCCCATGCCCCTCATATCCCCTTATTATTGACACTTTGCATTAGTGTGGTATTTTCGTTACAACCAATGAATGAATATTAAAATACTACTGTTAACTATAGCCCATAGTTTGCATCAGGTGTATATTTACCCATATTCCACCCTATTATTAACACCTTGTAATAGCAACACAGATTTGTTCTAGTTTGCGGTCGCAGTTGATTCGTTTGGGGGAGGGGGTGGCGGCCGGTAGCTAAATCCTAGGCTCCCAGGCTTGCTCTGAGGGTACTGGCGGCGGGGGCTCTTTCCCGGAGGCGAAGGCGAGGCGGGGGATTTGGCCAGGTCCCCGGCGGGGGGGCGTGCAAGGTGTGGAGGGCGGCGAGAAGGAACAGGCAGGACACGGTACTTTGAGGGATGATGAAACCAAGAGAGAGAGAGCTTTATTAGGCGAGAGCACAAGCTTATATTGGGCGATTAGAGGGCGGGGTAGCTGTAGAGGTCGAAGGCTTGGATTGGTTCAGAGAGGGCGCGGAGGTTGATAGACAAGGGGCGGGAGTAGTTTTGGTAACTGCGCATGCGCACTGACGGTGGGGGAGTTGCTCTGGCAATGGGGAGTGTCAGGGGCAAGATACAGGGGTGGGGAAAAGGCGGTTCCCTCCGGCAAGCCTCCCCTACGGTGGTATTTTGGGTGAGGAAATGGGGCCTGCCTCCGGCTCCACTTTCCCAGGCCTGGGGGGCTGTGGAGGGCGCTGTCGCCCGTGCCCACCACCCTCCCCAGGGGCTGATCAGGTCCCCCAGCCCAGGCCCGCCAAGTCAAAGCACGTAATCAGTGTCCCGCATTTCCCCCTTCTTTTCAAATTAAAGGAAGAAGCTTACCGGAGAGGTCCGCTAAGGGATGAGGGAAGGGGAAGGTTGGGGAGGGGAAAAAGGGTTGACGGTAGCTCAGCAAGGCTGGAGCTCAGCGTTGGTGTGGCACCCGGGTGCTCGACAGGAGCCTTGTTGCTTGCGGGATGGACGAGGATGGGAGGTTTAAAGTTGGAGGTTCAGATAAACTGGAGCTCGAGGTTGGTGTGATGTCCAGGCGATCGAGAAGGGCCTCGCGGTCGGCGGGTTGACCGGTGGCGGTGAGGTTGCGGAGGGTTGGTTGCTCTCTCGGAGTAGGGAGCGTTAGAGGTGGCGAGTCGCTGGTACTGGACTTGCACGAACGAGGAAAAAATAGCATCCGTTTGTTTCCTTACAAGCTGGACAATTCTGCGGATAATGCAGGGTCCTAAAGTGAGAGCTAGAATAATCATTAGTAGGGGGCCGAGGAGAGGAAGAAGGTAAGGAAGGAGGGGAGTAAAGATGTGGGGACCAATAGCTGGTGGCTTCACGGTCTCTTCTACGTTGCTCCAGTCCCTCTCGAACCTTTTTTAGGCTGTCTTCGGCGAGACCTGTGGAATTGGCATAAACACAACACTCTTCTCCTAGGGCGGCGCAGAGGCCGCCTTCTTTGAGGAGGAGAAGGTCGAGACCTCGGCGGTTTTGGAGCACTACCTCAGAGAGGGAATTGACAGAATTTTTAAGATGGGAAATAGCGTCTTGTAGGTGACGAATGTCCTCGTCAACAGCCGCCCGGAGGTGAGTTAGGGCGGAGCTTTGACTGGCTAATGCAGCGATTCCGGTGCCAGCGCCTGCAAGACCTAGGAGGGAGGCAATCGTGAGAACGGTGATGGGCTCTCGCTTTTGCAGTGGGGCAGGAGCTGCAGTTGTTTCCAGGCGGAGGAAGAAGTCTTCCTCACTGTGGTATAGGACCCTAGGGACGAGGACAATCAAGAGGCAAGTTTCATGAGTTGTATTGAGGGTTTGTACATTAAGGCAGGGGGTAAGTCCTGTAGAGGAGCAGAGCCATTGGGAGGAGTTGTGGGGAATAAGAAACTTGGCAGAGCTGCTGGGAGAGGAGTAGTTGGCACAAGCTGTGAGGCTGGGAGAGCTACTCGAGCGAGGGCGGATGCACTTTCCTGTAAAGGAGACTGAATGAAAGGTTAAGGGGACGGCAGAGGTATTCCAATTGCATTCCGAAGGGCTGTCCTCTGTGTTTTCTGAAAAAGAGAGGTTGGAGGCGACCGGCTCATACAGGGGGGAGGAAGTGGAGAGGCAAAGCCAACAAGAGGAGGTAAGATTGGGGTTGGAGGAATTCACTGAGGTGAAGGCCGCTTGGATAAGGTCGAGGAGGGGAGAGGAGTAACGAGAGGGGGGTAGGAAAGGTTGGGGTGGTGGTGTTGGCGATGCGCTGTTTGTAGCTGAGGTGCGGTTTCCGGATGCGCTGCTTGTACTTGAGGTGCGGCTGGAGGGCTGTGGACTAAGAGGGTTAATGACTTTATTAGGACCAATGGCAGAGGGGTTTTTTAATACAGCCTCCTTTTTTATTAATATAAGGGAACCCGGGTCGGTCCCTTTTATGTAAATCCGAAAGCCCCAAGTTCGACCGAGGAGCCAAGAGGGATCAGCAGGGAGCTGCACAGTGAGATTTAAATGTGAGCAGTCACCTGTAGGTGCAGTGTGGTGATAACCTCCATAGATACCCCAGGTAATGGGTTCTTCAGGAGGCTTGCAGTTCAGGGGAGCCCATTTTAGAGTTAGGTAAAGATCAGTGGCGTAAGGCTTCCAATAAGTGGCTAATGTTTCACATCCCCAATATGCACAGTAATATTGGTTGGGAGTATTACAGTAAGGTTTTCCAGAGTTTGAGGATGGGCACATGTAATATTGGGCTTGATTCCAACCAGTGGGGCGTACTAAAGGAGTGGGAAATAAATCAGTTGCGTTGACAAGAAAAGAAGGTCGCCCTGCTGTAACTTGGGTTTGTATAACTGTGGAATCTTCCCATCGTGCCAAGGTCCATTTCCAAGGTTGGTGGGGGGAGTGGGGCTGAGAGATGGCCCGGGCAGAAGAGGCGAGAGCCAACATGATCGTAAGAAGGGAAGCAATACTAGGGTGAGGGTTGTGGAGGTGTAGGGGGCTGGCTTTTGCCTGCCTATAGAGGCGTATAATTTCTCTGATCTCTATATTCTCTGGGGTCTCACTCGGGCTGGGGTTCAGGCTCAGGTGTACTGTTGTCATCTGGTGCACCAGGCTGCGGAGACGACGGCGTTCTCGTCTCGTTAGACGCTTGGTTGCTGGTGGCGGGCCGGATTGCCCTTCCTGGGATCCAGATTGGTTGTGCTGCATCATCTGGGAAAACACAAGCAAACCCGCGCCCCTGGGCGAGGAGTGGGGAGGGACCCTTCCAGGCATTATTCTCTGGGTCCTTCCAGTAAACCATCGGGGCCTGGGTAGGCCTGTATGAGGGCCCCCAATGTTTATGTAGGGGCGAAAGCCCTTCCTTATTGAATGTGAGTAAATTAAGGTGAATAAGGGCTGCTATGATAAGGTCCCCTGGAGTCGCCTGGGGGAGCATTGCCCTTTCTTTTTCTATTTGTGTTTTTAAGCGGCGATGGACTGCTTCCACAATGGCTTGCCCCTGTGGATTATAGGGGATGCCGAAATGATGGGTAATGTTATATAACTGAAGAAAGGCTGCAAAGGAGGCACTGCGATAGGCAGGCCCATTGTCTGTTTTTAGGTCCCAGGGAACTCCCATGAAGAGAATTCCTTGTCTTAGGGCCTTGATACAGTGTTTTGCCGTTTCCCCGGCAAGGGGGACTGCATAACACATGGCCGAGAAGGTGTCAATTATTACATGCACATATTTGAGGCGTCCAAAGGACGGAACGTGAGTGACGTCCATTTGCCATCTAGAATTGGGCTTTAGGCCTCGTGGGTTGACTCCCTGAGGTTGCAGGGGGCCAAGCAGCGCAAAGGGCGCACAAGTTGCACAATTGCGGACAAGATGTTTACAGGTGTCTAGGGGGAGGCCACATAGATGATGTAACGACGTAGCCGAAAAGTGAAACCTGGAATGCAATAACTTGGCCTGGTTAACAGCATCCCCCAGAGGGGCTGCCGTGTGGGTTAGCATAGCTTGGGTATTCTGAGCTGAGACCGCTTGGTCTACTATACTATTGCCATTAGCCAGGGGCCCCGGAAGGCCTGAGTGACTACGAATGTGGCTAATGAACCAAGGATCCTGTCGATGCTCCAGGATGCTTCTGAGGTCAGAAAGTGCTTTATCAATGGCCGAGTCTCCCGGGAAAAAGGTGGAAAACGTGAGGACTCGGCAGACCTGATACGTGTAGAGGCTGTCTGTGAAAATGTTTACTGGGTGGTTGCAGTGGGTGTTTAGTGCGTATGACACCGCCAGAATTTCCCCCACTTGAACTGAATGAAGGTTGACATAACTGAATAGGCGGGGTTCCGGGTGGTCCTGAGAATAAGAGAGGAAGGCAAAACGGGTTTTGGAGGCGTCAGTGAAGACGGTAGTGGCACCCGGGATGGGTGCAGAGGAGGGGAAAGGATGGAAGGGGCTGCGGAAGGGAAGCTTGGCAAGCCCCTGTAACAGTCGATGGCTAGGATAATGACAGCTGAATTCCCCCTGAAATCCTTCTAAGAGGATTTGCATGTCTGGGTTATCACGTATAAGCAGGCGGGTTTGGCCTGCGTCCAGGGGCCAAACAATTTTTTCCAGCGGCTCTCCGAATACATGAACAGCCAGGGTGACTAGATCTGAAGCTAGGCTGATTCAGAGCCACACTGCGGGGCAAATTTTCCTAAGCCGGCTTTTAGCAGGGTGCACTCAATGCAGAGGGCCTGGCACGGGAGTGGGGGTAGGGGCAGCGCTGTCCTAAGGGTTGCCTTGAGGTGTAGAAGGCAGCCAGGGGTTGTTAGTCGGCAGGGTGGGAGGAGTAGCGGCAACTGCCGGTAGCGGCTCCGAGGGGGAGCTTGTCGAAGGGGGAGGCGGAAGTGGGAGGCCCCAAGCGTCGCAAGATGGCGGCGCGGTAGGCGTGGCCAAGACACAAGATGGCGGACTAGATCCACCCTGTGAAAGGGCGGGGTCGAAGGCATAAGATGGCGGACTAACTCCGCCCTGTGAAAGGGCGGGGCCTAAGGCGTAAGATGGCGGACTAGCTCCGCCCTGTGAAAGGGCGGGGTCTAAGGCATAAGATGGTGGACTAGCTCCGCCCTGTGAAAGGGCGGGGTCTAAGGCATAAGATGGCGGACTAACTCCGCCCTGTGAAAGGGCGGGGCCTAAGGCATAAGATGGCGGACTAGCTCCGCCCTGTGAAAGGGCGGGGTAAAGCGCATGCGGTTTCCGGCCCGGCTTAGGGCTGACGTCATCACTAGAGCACTTCCTCCCCTCAGTAGAAGAAGGAGGAAGTTCGCCATTTTGGAGCAGTCTGGGGGGGCGGTTGCAAAGAGGTACACGGCGCCAAACAAAGAAACAAAGACACAAAGGACTACAGCAAAGTAATGGAGGGAAAGAGGGAGAACGTTAGGAGGAATGGGGGTTATAGAAGAAAAGAAGGAGAAACAGACGAAAGAATGGGTAGTGGGGAAGGGAGGAGCGGCTTCGGAGCGGCGAGGAAGAGGCGGCCCCTGATGCGGAGCGGCGAGGGAGAAGCGGCTCCGGGAGCGGCGAGGGAGAGGCGGCCCTTACCTTGCAGGCGAGGAAAAGAAGAGCTGGAGAGGCGTTCGGGCGAGCGAGTGGCTTCACGGGACCGCTGCGTGGAGAGGACGTCTAACTGCAGTTGCCCCACGTTGGGCGCCAGTTGCGGTCGCAGTTGATTCGTTTGGGGGAGGGGGTGGCGGCCGGTAGCTAAATCCTAGGCTCCCAGGCTTGCTCTGAGGGTACCGGCGGCGGGGGCTCTTTCCCGGAGGCGAAGGCGAGGCGGGGGATTTGGCCAGGTCCCCGGCGGGGGGGCGTGCAAGGTGTGGAGGGCGGCGAGAAGGAACAGGCAGGACACGGTACTTTGAGGGATGATGAAACCAAGAGAGAGAGAGCTTTATTAGGCGAGAGCACAAGCTTATATTGGGCGATTAGAGGGCGGGGTAGCTGTAGAGGTCGAAGGCTTGGATTGGTTCAGAGAGGGCGCGGAGGTTGATAGACAAGGGGCGGGAGTAGTTTTGGTAACTGCGCATGCGCACTGACGGTGGGGGAGTTGCTCTGGCAATGGGGAGTGTCAGGGGCAAGATACGGGGGTGGGGAAAAGGCGGTTCCCTCCGGCAAGCCTCCCCTACGGTGGTATTTTGGGTGAGGAAATGGGGCCTGCCTCCGGCTCCACTTTCCCAGGCCTGGGGGGCTGTGGAGGGCGCTGTCGCCCGTGCCCACCACCCTCCCCAGGGGCTGATCAGGTCCCCCAGCCCAGGCCCGCCAAGTCAAAGCACGTAATCAGTGTCCCGCACTAGTTCACGGAAGAACATTCTTGTATTTGTACTATTAACAGCCTTCATTATTCACTGTGTTACGCAGTCCTGTGTTTTATCCTCCAGCCTTCCTTCTAGTGACATACGCAACCCTAAATGTCCCCTTTCAACCACAGTCATGCACATAATTCAGCACTGTAATTACACTCACAATAATGTGCTACCATCACCATCACCTCCATCCATTTCCAAACCTTTACAATCAATCTTATTTTAAAATTCTGTGCAAATTAAGCTTCAGCTCCTCATTCTCTACCCTCATTCTATCTCCTGGTAACCTATACTCTAAATTCTAACTTGATAAGTTTGCTTATTACAGTTCGTTCACATCATTGAGATCATACAATATTTGTCCTTTCCTGTTTGGCTTATTTCACTCAATATAATGCCCTCAAGGTTCATCCGTGTTGTCACATGCGTCAGGACTTCATTTCTTCTTACAGCTGAATAATATCCCGTTGTACGCACACACCACATTGTATTTATCCATTCATTGGTTGATGGACACTTGAGTTGCTTCCCTCTCTGGGCAATTGTGGATAATGCTGCTGTGAACATCCATGTGCAAATGTCTGTTCGAGTCCCTGCTTTCAGTTCCTCTGGGTATGTACTGCGTAGTGGGATTGCTGGATCATAAGGCAATTCTATGCTCAGCTTACTGGGGAACCATCAAACCATCTTCCACAGTGGCTGTGCCAGTTTACTTCCACCAGCAATGAATGAGTGTTCCTATTTCTCCACATCCTCCCCAACAGTTGCAGTTTCCTGTTTGTATTTAATGATTGGCATTCTAGTGGGTGTGAGATGATATCTCATTGCGATTTGATTTGCATTTCCCTAATAGCCAGTGAAGTTGAGCATCTTTTCATGTGCTTCTCTGCTTAACTGTTTTTATTAGTAACAGAATTGATACAAAGGAATGTTTGTACACATAAGGAATGAGCACTTACAATGTAATTGTAAGCCATCCACAACCACCAAGCACAAGAGTAGAGTGTTTGGGGGCCCTTTGGGGGTCCCCACAGGCCACTCTATGATCTCTTCCTGCCCCTTCCTAGAGGAGCCCCTACCCCACTTCTGGCTTGTCACCCCTCACTTTTCCCTGTCATTTAGCACGTATGTGGATTTCCTTAGACAATGTGTCGCTTAGCCTTGAGTGCTCTGAAGTTTGATATAAACAGAATCACTGAATTCTTCTGCAACTTGATTTTTCACTCAATAGTATCTCCAGAGATTTACCCAAGTTGATGTGTGTAGCTATAGATTATTTTTTTTCACTGATGAAAAGTATTGTTGCATTTTTTTTTTATTTAAAAAAAAACACAGGAAGGGGAATCAGCTGAAAACCAATATAAATCTTGATCGTTTGCTGTTTGAGGGAATTACGGCCTTCCTTTCCATTTTAGTGTCTGACCCCAATGTTACGCTTCCTCTGGAGTAAAAGAAAGATATATTGTCTAGAAGAGCTGGAAGGGAACGTGGAGCATTGTGCTCAGTTCTCTCCCCCCGTGGAGGATACCTCAGGCCCACGACGGGCAGGGCCCACCTGGGGTTCCCTGGCCTGGGACTTGGGGCTTTGCCGTTGCCTCACATGCCCTCAGGAGGCGGAAGGGCCAAATCCTGACCCCGAGTCCTCACCCCGGATCCTGAGAACACGGCCATACTTGGAAACAGGCTCCTAGAGACATGATTGGCTTAGACGAGGCCAAACCGGACCGGGGTGGGCCGTGACCCCTATGAGAAGGGGAGCCTGGAGCCGGCAGACACCAGACATGGCCACATGGTGACAGAGGTGGAGATGGAGGCAACACAGTGGCCAGCCCAGGCCCAGGACGAGATGGACGTGACACTGGGGCCAGCCCAGGCCCAGGATGAGATGGACGTGATGCAGCAGCCAGCCCAGGCCCAGGACAACACAGATGTGATGCAGCGGCCAGCCCAGGCCCAGGACGCCCACCACCTGAAGCTGGAAGAGGCAGGAAGAGCCTCCCCTGCGGGTTTCGGGGTGCGCAGCTCTGCCAGCTCTTACTGTCAGATTTTGGCCTCCAGAACATGAGAGAAAAAACTCCTGTTGCCTTAAGTTGCCAAGTTTGTGGGAAACTAAGACAGAAGACCCTGCTCAGGGAATGACTCTTTCAGGAATAATTCAGCAAGATATTAAAAGTCAGGCTGTTTCTGGCATCCCTACAAAGTGACCACAGTTCCCAGTTTTTAGAAAATACTGGGGACTTGATTGCATAATGCATGTTCACACCCTTAGTGGCTTGTCTCTTTCTCTGTCATCAAGAAAATCAGCTCTCTGTGGATTGCAAAGCCTCCTTTCCCACTCGCACCAAAAGAAACAAGTTAAACAGGCAAAGGTGGGGGCTCTCAGACATCAATATACACAAGAAACCTCCTGGAAATTCAGATTTTTGTGCCCCACTTTCAGAAACACTGACCTGGAGGAACAGTGGAAGATTCCAGAAATCTGAACTCCCAGCACCCAGCAGGGTGGTGGGTACAGTGACCCAGCAACCCCCATGAGAAAACGTAGGAAGGAAGTGAGCACGTGCGTTGCATTGGGAAAGTGGTTACTCTCTGTCCAGAAATAGAATAAAAAATAGTAAAAACCAAAAAATGAAAATCACAGGAACAGATAGAAGCTTGACTTCAGCAAATTCTTTGGGGGAGGGAGTGGAGATTAACAGGAGTGTAAAAGCTGTTATTTTCCATGGGGGCAGTTGCCAGGCTCTTGATAAGATTTGTGAAAGAAACTCCTTGGATATCTGAGTGAGCAGCCCCGTGCTGCACAGTGAGGCTTCCGGGGTAGGAAGGCTTTTGCAGTTGGTGTCGGTTGTTTCCTTGTTTGGTTTGGTTTAGTTGGTTTGCATGTTGTGGCTGCCCACTCTCTGGACTTTTTCCTATACTGGAATAATTTTCAGCATGTAGGAGCTCGTGAGAGGCTCAGCCCACCTGCCACCGTGGAAGCCCAGACGTCCGGATGTGCAGAGCCACCGTCCCGGCCTCCCTGCGGCCTCCCCGCGGCCGTTGGCACACGAGCATCTGCCAACACGTCGACTCAGGTTCTCGGTTGGCAACGGCAGCAACATCCAGCTTCCCAAGGAGGCAGCGGCGGACCAGACCTGCATGTGTGCAAATCTAAGAAGTGCAGAATTAGTGAGACGTTGACCTCGGCGACCGGGTGCAGGCATCGCCAACACCGCACCGCCCGACGCCTGCCCGTGCGCGGCTGGGGCGCGTGGTTGGCTCCCGGGGCCACTTGCTCTCTGCTCGTCCGGGGTCCCCGCCGCGGAAACGCGCTCCCGTGGGGGCAGGAGGCCGCCCCAGGCCCCGGCCCCGGGATGCAGTGACCTTGTGCCCCCGGGATGCCGAGCGGCAGCGCGGGGAAGGGCTCCGGGGCGGGAGGTGTCCGCCTGGAGAAGCGAGGTTGGGGCGTGCGACAGGCTAAGACGCTGTGTGCGCGCGTGGCCTCCCCGCGCACTCAGGGCTCCCCGCCGCCGCCGCGCCTCGGGGGCTGCTCATCGCTGCAGCAGGGACGCAGGCCTGGGGCGATTAAACTGGCGGCCTCTTAAGGTCCAAGTGAGAGAATTACTTGCACTGGGGCTTAGATCAGCCACAAAGTTTCTCTTTCTCCCTCCTGGCAAATACGTGTGGAAAAATAAAACTTCCCCAGGGGGTTCCCCTCTTCCTGTAAAGCCCCCCCCCCCCAACAAGGCCCGCCACATGCCCTGAGTTAGACCTGTGCCGTTTGTCTAATTGCTCTCATCAGAAGGGACAAAACTTTCCTTACCTCCCCATGAGGGCCAAAGAGTGACCCCTGGGTCCCTAGGTTAAGACCCCAAGGTGGGGAATCCTGGGGGGCTGTCTCCCAGGTGCTTGTGGGTCAAGGAGGAAGGAGGCTGAACTGCAGAAGTCTCAAGACGTAAATGCAAGATAAGGGGCAGGCAGGGCCAGAGGGGCTGTGGCAGGCTCAGACGAAGGCCACCCATCCTCTTTCCTCGGGGACTGCACCAGGACAGTGGCCAGGCTCTCACCATCGCCTGCTGCAAGGCTGAGCAGGGGCTTTTCAAGTTAGCACTACCTGGGCCAGGGGCCCCTCCACCACAAGGTCCACTGTGGACGGCCGCTCTTCTCCCGGGTGGTGTGGCCATCCACGAAAGGCCTTCTGGCTGGTTTCAACTTGTTTGCTAATTTTTAACAGCAGTAAACCTGCCAACAACTTGGGTTTGACCCAAGGTTAAAGAGAAAACCTTTTATTTCCATCCCGACCATTGAACATCTTTCCACAATGCACCTGCTCTCAGAAGGTAAACAAAATATTCTTTAGCTTGTAATGAGCCCCAGGCCAGCCACTGTCTCCGGGCACGCATTCAAAACCCCAGTTCCTAATCCGGAGCAGGGGTGCCGGGCCTGTGGTGCCAGGCGTGGGTGGGCCACAGTGTCCAGACCTGAGGCAGACAGTGGGTTTGCTTCACTGTTTTTCTAAATGGAATCACTTGTGTGTTCTTACAACTTTCCTCTAAAGGCGACTTGAACTATAGTGACAACCTTATCTGCTTTGACATCATTATAACCCACAAAAACTACCTGTGCCAAGTAGAGTAAAACTAGTCTAACAAGATTCCTGGTAAAATCACATCCTGTAGTCAACTGAGTTTGGAGAATTTGGCCTATTCTGTCCCTCTATTGAAGATTTGTAACTGTTTACTCAGGTGCAGATAAGTTCTACAGTAAAGACAGCTATTTGCTTAAATCTGACATTTGTAAATTCCCAAATTTACAGACATTAATGAGCATATCTGTGGGTGTGTTTTATTATTATTCCAAAATTCACCCCATCAGACAAATCCCTACTTTGGATTAAGGCAGAACATCCCTAAATGTGTTTGCCATGGGATGTTAATGGGTGTTACGCTAAGAAAATAACAAAACACGAAACTGGTTGTGCTCAGATTGGAAAATGCATCTTTCCTCAGTGACACCTGGTGGGATGAGAACGTCCTCCCGGACAGCCCATGGGGACTGGGATGTCCATCATTTGCAGACACGGGAGTGTGGGTTTCCCATCAGAATCACTAGCTTCAGAGGCAGACGCTCGCACCGACGGGGACTTACACCTGGTGAGACGGAAAGGCCAGGGTGAAACCTTGAGGGCACTGCTGGGGTCAGCTCAGGGCAGCCCTGCCCAGCAAGCTCCAGAAATGCCAGGGGAGGAGGGAAGGGAAGGGAGTGGGGGAAACGGCCCGAGGCAACGAAGACACTTTTCATTCACGGAAATCATTTGCCTAGGACCTAACCAGGAAAAGAAAATCAAAACGAAACATCCACCATTTCTTCTTTGCAGAGGCAGCTGGCTGTGTGGAATGCTGTCATCTGCGCAGTGTTAATCTGAACGCGAGCCGCCACCGTGCAGCACAGCAGACACGCCAGGTGCGGAGTCCTGCCTGGCACCTGGGGGACCGGACTCCCCGGGGCTGGGAAGTCCAGTAGCCACCTCTTCCCTCTCTCCCCCTTCTTCCCGGGAACGACTTTAAAACCATCACTCAGAGCCATGCCGGGTTTAATCCTGTATTTTGAATTAGTTCTTAAGATTTGCCTCCAAGGGAAAGTGCCTAAAACAGTTCTCCACAGGATGCTAATTTCGACTGTATGGCAAGTTTTAGTGGAGACCCTGAATTAATATGTAAACACCATTCTAATTTTAGGATTAACTCTCTCAAATATCTTAGATAATTAGTATTCATGTGAACCTGAAGCAGCTCTCCTGCACTGCCTCTCATTAGGACTGTTCGAGAGAGCGGTGTTGGAGGCGCTGTTCTTGAGACGGGCTCGTGATGCCAACCCCGGGACGTGCCGGTGCCGTTGGCGGCTCCCTGGCTGTCCTTTCCTGGCTGAAGGAAAACTGTGTCTTCCCGCCCAGCTTCATGTTTCCCATCCTAATACCTAGGTTCAGTGGAATATTTTCATGTGAGGTTCTACTGCCTGTCAGAAGGTGTGATCTGTGTGTTCTGTGACATGCAGAGATATCTGTACTGTATCAACTGTTAGTTAGCGTGACAGCTGCGCCTTTCTGTAATGTAGCGCGGCCCGGGGGCGCCTTGGGGGTTAAAGGGCAGCCTGACCGCTCTCCTTCTGCACTCGCTCTCTCGCTGGCGGAAACATTTCTGTGCAGATAAATCAGGCTGCCCTGTTATCTGAAAGGGAAAAGCAGGCAAGAAAAGAGTCAGGGAGATAAACACCCCCCCCCCCCACTTCATCCATGCCAGGAGCAACCTAGTGACCCACCCCTGGCCGTCTACGGGACATCTTATCCCTACACAATTTATTTTAAAACACTGAATTTGCTGGAAGCTGATTTTTTAAAAATCTGTTGTCTTCTGTGACTATAATAAATGGTGTGAGCGGTGCTAGCTGGCCGTTTTAAATAAGGTCCCGTCATTTCCACCTTTTTCCCTCTGCCGTTCTGCCTGTCCCGAATCCAGAATCTGAGCCAAACAGCAGGAATCTGTAGTGAGAAGCAGTTGCCAGGTCAGGTGTGAGCAAAGAAGAGCCAGACCAGGTTTTTGTGTAACTTATGTGCAAGCAACAGCTCCCACCCAGGCACAGGGGCCTCTACTTGACCTGCTCCCCAGGTGGAGGACTGCCGGGTGGAGCACTCCTGGGTGCAGGACTGTCAGATGGAGGAGGGCCAGGTGGAAGACTTCTGGTTGGGGATGGTCAGGTGGAGGATGTTTGCATGGAGGACTGCTGGGTGGAGCACTGCAGGGTAGAGGGATGCTGGCTGGAAGAGTGCCAGGTGGAGCACTGCTGGATGGAGCACTTCTGGGTACAGGACTGCCAGGTGCAGGACTGCTGGGTGGAAGACCGCCGGGTGGAGGACTGCAAGGTGGATGACTGCCTGGTGGAGGACTGCCAGGTGGAGCACCGCAGGGTAGAGGATTGCTGGGTGGAACACTGCCGGGTGGAGGACTGCTGGGTGGAGCACCGCTGGGTGGAGCACTTCCGGGTGGAACACGGCCAGGTGGACAGCTGCTGGGACTGCCTCCACAGCCCAAGTCAGCCTTTAGACTCTGCACAAGCTCACACCTGTCTGAGAGCAGGTGGGATTGAACCACAGGCCTCTCCACCCAAGAGAAGAGCGTTTCCGATGTTACTGTGTTACATGTTACATTTCCAGGACCCGCATCCTACTTGAGACACCACTAACCTGGTTTGGTGTCAGACCCTTGGTCCAAACCACGGGTCACGTTCTTGAGCATCTCCCCGCCTCTGGGGGCCGCAGAGCCAGGACCCCCGCCGGCCTCCCCCACTCGCCTCCGCAAGTACCCGGGCGTCGGGTCTCTTTTGGCTCCAGGCCGGCGCGGGTGGGCAGCGGGCAGCGGCGGCGCCGGGCGGTGTGAGCTGAGCGCGGGCAGCTCCTCCCTGCCACAGCGGCCCCGCACCACCCGGCCCTGCAGGGTCCCCGGGTCTCCCCGAGCGCCGCGGGGGCTCTCCCTGCGCCCGGCTTCCCTCCCGCAGGAAACGTGGGGCGCGGGGAGCTGGCCACCGGCTTCTGACCCTCTGGGCGGATTTCCGCCCCACACTCCGCCTGGGCTCAGAAGCAGGGGCTCGGCTTGCCCCGGGGGGCCCGTCCGCCCTTCCAAGCCTGCGGAGCGCGGGGCGGCCTTTCCTGCGAGCATCTGTTTTCCGCTCCCGCGGCCCTGCGCTCGGCTCTCGGCGTCCGCTCGGCCCCTCTGCGCCCAAGCCACGACTACCGCTCTGCCGGCCATCGGGGGCCTGTCGCACGTCACGTCTCCACGTCCGTGAGAACATTACTTAATTTTAAAGGAAAGTTGGATTTGGGCAAAACGGTGCTAAGAAATATGACTTTGCTGCAACTTGCGACTCTGGTTTATGACAGCGATGCTTTTCCTAGTATCTGGGATCCCACGTCCCGGAGATGGCGATAGGGTGCGGGGAGTGGGGGCTCCGTGAGGGCAGCAAAGGGGGACCCTGCAGGGCTCGCGGGGAGGTGGGGGGCGGCGGGGGGAGCCGGCAGGGCGCCCTGGGGTGTTGGGAAGGTGGGCGGTGGGCTCGCAGGGGCTCATTTGCCACCGAGCTCCGAACCTCGTGACCCAGCGCACGTGTTCTTTTGTACCAGTTAAAAATATTCAAATAAGGCTGTTAAAGCTTCCACACATTTGTGCAATGTGTATGAGAAAGGATAGTCCTCCAAAATGACCGGACCGTCCTCAAGTCGTATAACGTCTGAATATCAGAATAGGGACATACTCTGTTTTAGAGATATTTTGAGGAACCTTAGACGCCATCTGTCAAGTTTGATGAGGACTCTGAAGCACTTTCTGACCCGCGCCCAAGTTGAAACCTGTCTCTGGGACGCCCGGCTTTCCCGGGAAAGCGCTTGTGGATTGGCTTATTTCTCAGCAGTGGGTGATTTTTTAAAAATCGCAGTGGCACCTTTGCCCACTTCCAAGAGAAGAGTGTTGGAAACTAGACTGGTTGTAAGATCTTCTTTCTGCTCTAAAAATCTCTGATTCTGTGACAATCAAGGAAAGCGTTGTGCTGTTTTTCCAACGTCCCTGTTCCCAGAGCGCCTGGTTCCTTCTCCGCACACCTGAGGGGGAAGCCTGCGGGCTGCGGGCTCTGCCCCTGCCGCTCACCCTGCTCTCCGCGGGCAGGTTTCCCCACTCGCCAGCGGGCCGCCCGCGACTCCCACACGGGCCCACTGTACCTACACGCCCTACACACGCACGCTCACAATACACTCACACATGCACAGCCTCGCACACACACGCACACACACGCACACAATACACAACAAATGCACGGTCTCACACACACGCACACACACGCACACACTACACAACAAATGCACGGTCTCACACACACGCATGCACACACACAATACACTCACATGCAGTCACACACGCACACACACGTAACACACATGCACAGCCTCACGCTCACACGCGCGCACACACTCACACAACACACACACACACACACACACATGGTCTCACACACATGCATGCACACACACAATACTCACATGCACAGTCACACACACGCATGCACACACTCACACTCACAATACACTCACACATGCACAGTCTCACACTCACATGCACACACACAATACACTCACACACATGCAGTCTCACACTCACGCACACACTCACACACAATACACTCACATGCACAGTCACACTCAACACACGCACGCACACTCAACACACACACACACACACACACACACGGTCTCACACACATGCATGCACACACACATGCACAGTCACACACACGCACGCACACACTCACTCACAATACAATCACATGCAGTCTCACACACATGCACACACACACAATACACTCACACATGCACAGCCTCACACACGCATGCACACACTCACAATACACACATGCACAGCCTCACGCTCAACACACGCATGCACACACAATACACTCACACATGCATGGCCTCACACTCACACACATGCACAGTCTCACACACATGCACACACACACACAATATACTCACACATGCAGTCTCATACTCACACATGCACTTGCACACACATGCACTCACACACTCCCATGTACACACACATGCAGTCTCACAACACTCACTCATACACACATTCAGCCTTACACTCGCACATGCACACACTCATATACTCACACACACACACACCCGCACCCACACTGACACACTCATTCTCATGCACTCAAGTCTCACAAATTCACACACTCACACACAGGCAGTCGCACTCTCACAATTGCCTTTACACACATTCTCAAACTCAGACACCCACCCACACTCACTCTAACATGTCCACAGTCTAACATACATGCTCACACTCATGCACTTATGCCCACACATTCATTTGCACTCATGCACACACATATGCACTTACACACCCGTACACACACTCATGCACATGGGCACTCACACACAACACTCACATTCTCACACCCATACACACACTCACACTCACAGAGTGTGTGAGAAGCACTGACCCCGGGGCCTCCAGCTCAGCTCTAATCTCACCTCCTCTGAACTCTGCCAGACCCTGGCCCCCTTGCCTGGACAGTAACAGACCCCCGGGTCTGGGCCTCTGCTAAGCACTTTCTGTGGATTTCTGGGTAGTCCTTGGTGTTTTGCTTTGGGAACCAGCAAGATTTGAATTGAATCCCAGCCTGGCCATTTATTAGCTACACGACTCTGCACCTGTGCAAATGGGGATTCTGTGCGTGTCAAGTCCTGAGATGTTCACAAAGGGCCCAGAAGAGAGGCCAGAGCAGCCCCCAAGGAGATCCCCAGCCCACCTGTCACCTTCCCCCCTGCCGGGGCCCAGGGCTTGGGGAACTGTCCTCCAGCTGAGCCCGGCCTGGCTTCAGACCCTGCTCCCCATCCTGGGCGGACAGATCCACAGCTCCACTCGGTGGTCCCTTGAGTTCAGAGCCTAAGGGCCCACTGGCCAGCTGCCTAAAGCGCACTGCCCACTCAGTCCCCTCTGCTGCCTCCACCTCTCAGTGTCCCACTCCTCCTGCTCTCGAGCCCCCAGTGTGTCCCCAAAGAGTGTAGAAGAGGCACCCATCACATCACATTTAATCCATACACTGACCCAACAGAGACTCAGGACTCGGCTACCGTCCACAGTTCACCCCTCCAGTTCCTGTGGTGGCCGAGATCCTTGTCATCAGGGGACCTCACAGCCCGGCCTGAGAGGGAGCGACCCAAAAGGGGTACAGACCAAGTCCATCTACTCGCATGGCCAAGCCCAGGGCAGGAGATGTGAGAAAGGCTGCAAACCTCGCTGGATTACAGATTACCCATGAGCAGGAGGACATGGGGGCTCGGGGACACCCAGAGGAGGATGCGGGGGCTCAGGGATGCCCAGAGGAGGCAACGGTGCTCCTGCCTCAGAGAGGTCACAGGGGTTCAGGGGCACCCAGAGGCCCCCAGTGATGGATGGAGTCTGTCCCTCAGACTCCAGTCCTGCATCTGGGGGGCTGCACCCACAGCCCAGCTCCCCATGTTCTGTGACGACAGAGCTTCCTCGGCCACACCTTGTTGGAGTCCGTCCACGGAGAAGGCCCCGACTGTCCACCGTGTTCCAGAGGGAAGACTGAAGCCAGGTCTTCTCTGTTTTTCCAGCCACACCCTAGTAATTCTCTCAATACTCGCTAAGCCAGTGACACGTTCCACAACTGACCACGCAGGAAAGTTCGAAGCCTGTGTTCCTTACCAATAGAAAACATTTAAAAACAGTGTTTAAACAATGTTTCAGAGTCTAAATTTCAACTAATTCTATGGTCAATACATAAATTAGTACATAAAGATACTCAAAAGCAAACATAGAAATTATCCATATTACTCAAAGGAAAAGAAGCTCCCATCACATGAATTAAAAATTCAAGGCGTTCTTTCGATGTTTGCTTCAAGGCCACATTGTTTTGTTTTCCAACACCAAGAAACTACCATTTGGTTTCCTCACAGACACACATGCTTGTACTTTCGGTTCGGAAAGCGCTTCCCTGCTGACTTGGGGGGTTTGGTTTCCTTCTGTATAAGCCGGCTCTCACCACTGTTTATTAGCTCTCAGTAGCCACACTGCAAATAGAGCCTCTCACGCCTACCTTCTCCCTCGGGCCTCGTGGTGCCGCCCGGCGTGGGTGGGTGAGGCCACAGACGCTTCCAGGGCGGCCTCGTGGATCCACCCATCCGGTCGCATTGTCCACTGTGACAGAGGACCCCGAACCTCCTGGCCGGACACAGCAAGGTTCACTGCTCTCACGCCTCACGGCGCAGGTGCGAGGGCAGCAGGCCCGGCCCCCCAGTCTCCTGGGCAGGGCAGGCCTGGGGGGCAGGGGTCCCTCCTCGGGGCCGGGGCTGACCACACATCCGCAGGCCTGGGGGACGAGGCAGCGGCCTGCTGAGCACGTGGCCACCCGCTATGGAGCCTGTCACAGACACCACGAGCGACAGGCCATCCAGTTAAAAGCATTTTTATCAAACAACGGTGACGTCATTTATCATTACATGTTTATTCAACACCAGAAAATAGGAGAGTAACAGAAAGTTGACTAATTGCAACAAGTTTTCCCAGTTATCCACAAACATCTGTCTAAAATCAATGTATTTTAAGACAGACTTGTAACCTGCTCCTATGAAAAGTTCTTGTAACTCACTGAAAATGTCCTCAGTGAAAGTTCATGCAGTTGATTGTGTGCTCCCAATGAGCTCTTTAAGAAATAGACTTTTCTCCCTATTTTTCCTTTGCTTCCAAGTGAAGTAACAAAATATGTTGAATAGTTTAGTTGTATTCTCCGGGGTATACCTGACAGGGATTTGAGAGAAAAATAGAGGATGAAAATTCTGTCCTACCCTGTGCCGAGGGCATCTAACAGACTCAGGAGAAGGGAGAGGAACCCTTTTTAGTCATCACACCAGGTCTAAAAACTAAGTCCCGAAAAATCTCTGCAGCTCTGTGAATTTTAGCTTCCAATTGCCAATTAGGACCTGACAGCTACACCTTTCAGAATTGATATCCTGGGCTCGGCCTTCTTTCTGTTGCTTACCTGATAATTGTCTGGGTTACTTCACATTCTGGCCTCTCCAGATTGTTTCTATCCACTGTTTTGTGTAAATATTTACAATGATTAACTAGGATGATGAAAATGTGGGTGCTTTGCAGGAGCTTAGCCCAAATGGCGAGTAGCTTTGGTTGTTTGGTTTTGATTTCATTCTCTCTGCCAATTTAGTGTTTCAGAGGACAGATATGGTCAAAATTCAAAGATACGATGAAAACGAAAAGCAGGTTCTACAGAAATGAGAGTACATTTGAACTAAATCCTTAACCAAGACACTGATTTGGAGGCCTTTGGCTCCTTCATAATGTGACTTTGAACTTGGCCATTGCATCACAGACACATGACAGTGCATTGAGATTTTAGGTTTCAAAATATATTTCCAAGTCAAGTTTCATCGGGGAGACAGGCTGAAAAACTAAGTTGGGCACAAGTCTTGATGCCAGATTTTCATTTTGACAGCAGAACATCATGAAAGACCCCGTTCACCCATTCTTGTCTGTCTATTCCCACGGATGGTAGATTTGGGACCAGTGGTGAAGAATGTTGATTTTACTTATTTTTTTTAATGCAGTAGCATTTGCAGCAGTGGGTACATCACTTATGATGAGAAATGGGATTCTAATGTGCACCCAGATATAAAATGCCACAAGAGTTTTTCACCACTGCACATTGGATTTGCCGGCTCTTCTCTCCCGTTTACAGCAGTTTGGTGAAAATTCTTGAAACAAAGCTCCTGCATATTAATTTGAAGTTTCTTTGAAGCAACCTCTTGG
Source organism: Choloepus didactylus (assembly GCF_015220235.1). Taxonomy (NCBI): domain Eukaryota; kingdom Metazoa; phylum Chordata; class Mammalia; order Pilosa; family Megalonychidae; genus Choloepus; species Choloepus didactylus. The sequence continues at coordinate 1,193,276 of NC_051311.1, forward strand.
GAGGAAAAATAAGCCCTAGAGCACTGTGTCCCCACCACTCTTTTTAAGGACTCAGCCTGCTTGAGAAGCCCGTCACAAATCACACAACGTGCTTGGTGTGTGCAAGGGGAGCGGTAAGGAAAACCAGGACTCACTTTTCAGCAGGCCCCTTGTGCAGGATTTCCCCTCCCGCAGCTCCGATGCAGTAAAATACGAAATCCCTCCTCGGGTTCCCCACGTCCTTCTTGTCCCTCCCACCCCCGGGCCTTAATTGTGTCCCCACCTCCGCTCCTCGGATTCACCCAGCCACCACCCTCCAGATTTTCTCTCCGACCAGCGGCCTTCCCCAATAACTTCTCTCTAATATAGGAACACACCCCTTCACCTCCCTTACACGTGCTCATCCACTTCTCCTCCCGACGGCCCGGCCCGGCCCTGGCCTTGAGCGAGGCGCTGACCCCCGGCCTCCTCCTACCAGGCAGGCGGTTGTAAAAATTGCACACGACCCCCTGTCTGGGTACCTGGGGGGCCGGGCATGAAGCCCCCCGAGTGGGCCCCAGGAACCGTCACGGCCCGCGTCGTCTGAGGGGGCCTCCCCTGCGAGCTTCGCTCTCTCGGAACTCAGGGCAGACGGAGCCGGGCTCGGGCAGGGCCGCGGGGCTCTGGGGTGGCGCGCCGCGGCCCCTCCCTTGTCTGCAGGCGCCTCCCAGGGCGCCCGGAGCGGCCTCAGCACCCCCACCCCGAGCAGGAGGCGTCCGGGAGGGCGACCAGGTCCCGGGGGCTCTGACCGGTCACCGCGGGGAAAGCCAGAGGCTCCAGCCTCCCAGGAGCCCGGGTCCGGGCAGCGCCGCCGGCTGTCCCGGGAGGGTCTAGGCCCCCCTCGCGGCTCGGCCTCAGGAAAGGGAGAGGAGAACCCCCTTCCCGGCCGGGCCGCCACGGGAGAACCCGGAGCAGAGGAGGGAGACCCCGGACTGCCGCGCCCACCCGCAGCTGCAGCGGGAGGGGCGGGAGGGGGGGCGCCGGGGGCGGGGCCGGGGAAAGGGGCGCGGCCCGGGGCTGGGAAGGGGCGGGGCCGGGGTCGCGGGGCGGGGCGGGGCCGGGGTCGCGGGGCGGGGCCGGGGTCGCGGAGGCGGGGAGGGGCGGGGCCGGGGTCGCGGAGGCGGGGCGGGGCGGGGCCGGGGTCGCGGGGCGGGGCGGAGTCGCGGGGCGGGGCCGGGGTCGCGGGGCGGGGCGGGGCCGGGGTCGCGGGGCGGGGCCGGGGTCGCGGAAGCGGGGCGGGGCCGGGGTCGCGGGTCGGGTCGGGTCGCGGGGCGGGGCCGGGGTCGCGGGGGCGGGGCGGGTCGCGGGGGCGGGGCGGGTCGCGGGGGCGGGGCCGGGGTCGCGGGGCGGGGCGGGTTGCGGGGCGGGGCCGGGGTCGCGGGGGCGGGGCGGGGCGGGTCGCGGGGCGGGGCCGGGCCCTGAGGAAGGGGCGGGTCGCGGGGCGCCGTCCGGGTCTGCAGGGAGCGCGGCGGCGCGGGCCGAGCGGAGCCGGGTAGGAGGCGGGGGCGGGGGCGCTGGGGTCCCGGACGCGGCCGGCGCCTCTGAAGCCCGGGGCCGCTGGGGGTTCCCCGCTGCGCCGTTGGCGGTTCGTGGCGGAAGTGTCGGGTCGTCGTCGGGGGCCGGGCGGGGGCGGGGGCGTCCACTCCACCCGCGGATCTTAGTGGGGGGCTGTGCGGGGCCGGGGGTGCGGCGCCCGCCCACGCCCGCTCCCCTCTAACCAGCCGGGCTTGCCGCGCGCTTGGCGAGGCGGGCGGTTCCTCCATTCCGGCCACCCCCCGCGCGCCCGCGTGCGCCGAGCTCCCGGCCTGCAGGCAGCTTCGTCCCGCGCGCCCGAGGACCCGAAGGGGCATTTGCAGACAGGAGCTCAAGTCACCCGGAAGGCTCGCATCGGGGCCTTGTAGGGTGGGTGGCGGGAAGACAGGCCGAGGACTGTCGCGCCCACGTTTAGGGGCAAGCAGATGTCCTCAAGTAACCTCAGAAAGAGCCGGCCTTCAGGTGCGAACCTGAGTGCACGCTGCCAAGGAAGGGACGGCACAAGCGGGCTGAGTGCGCCCGAGTCACCGAGAAATAGCAAACTGAGCTGCAAGGCCGGAGGGCCACTTTTCTGAGGTCCCAGAATTGCAGCTCTGGGAGCACAGGTTCGGGAGGCAACCCAAAGCATGTCCTGTCTTGGCACGTCCAGGCGAGGGTGTTTACAGGAAAAGAGGATTGGACAAGTGGTTTGTGGTCTGTGGGTATGTGGAGTGCTCCAACTGTCCTTCACGTTAGTTAACTGAGTTTTCTGGTGGCTTTGCACACTGGGGCAGTTTGTGATCTCTGGCTGAGCCCTGCCTAAGAGTCACCTCCAGGATGGCCTTCTGACTCCATTGGAAATTTCTTAGTCATCAAAACTCTGTTTTCTTTTATTTCTTTTAACAATAGCAAGATGTCCTCAATTTTAGAAAAGATAATTCCAACACAAAGTTCACCAAGTACTACTCTATGAAATTGTGTTTTCCTTTATGAAAGTTGCGTGCTTATTTATTGTTATGCTAGTTACTAAAATATGTGTGAATAGCCAACTACATTTTATTTCCATGCCTTAATTTTAGAATCAAATTAGGGATGCCCCAGCTTTTTTTTTTTTTTTTTTTTTTTTGCATTTAATAAAAATCACCAGGCTTTCTTCATCTTCCCAGCCCTTGAGGTATTAGGAGTTACAGAGGGCTCAGGCCTGTGTCCCGGAGGAAAGCCAGCCAGGGGCTGCGATGTCGGGGCCCAGTGGACAGCGCCCAGTTTCAGTTCTGGCTCTGAGACTTTGCACTCACCACGTAGATCTTTTCTAGGCATGTCAAGGTCATTGCTCTGCAGGTCTCTACCAGATATAGAAATATATGGATTTAGGAAAATAAGATACTGATTTCCTTATTTAATAACATTTTGTCACATTGGTGTTAAAACTGCACGGTTGTGAGGGACGTGCCTGTGTGTGTCAGAAGATGGGGCGTCCGGTTGCAGATGGAGAAGAAATTCACCAAGTAGATTAGCCAGTAACAGTTGGTAAACAGGGTCTGTGATGAAAAAGGGGTGGGGGCCCTTTGGATTCGCAGTCAAGCGGGGCCTCACAGATGCCTTCTGAGGGAGGATGAGAAGAGAAGGACCTCACCTCTTCCCTGTCTGGATGGGAACCTGCAAAGGAGGCAGGAAAGGGCCTTCTGGAAACTGCCCGGAGGTTTTCGTGGCTGGAGCCTGGGTGGTGGGCTCCAGCGGTTGCAGAAGTGGGCAGGGCAGGCCGGGCAGGGCGGCCTGGTGGGGTCTCTGGATTATAACTGGAGGCACCGGGCGCCTGGAAGGGTAGTGGGCCAGGGGCTGATGTGAAGAGGCCTGTGACAAAGCCCAAGCAACAGGTGAGGGGTGCTCGGGACTCGGGGCTCCCTGGTGGTGGTGGAGCCACAGGTGGGTTTTCCAAACACCCATCAGCAGGGGCCTTTGTGGCCACGCAGCTTAAAAACCCAGCACTCCCCGCCCTCCTGCTCGCTTTGCTTTCCTCCAAGCACGTCTTCTCTGAGGACGGGCTCCATCCTTTTCTTGTAAACTCTTGTTTACTCTGCCATAAGTGCTTGCGTGCTGGCGTCCCACTCTTTCCCCAGTGCCTTGCACAAAGCAGGCTCTTGATAAATATCAGTGTAGGGATGGTTGGGTCAGTATCTTGGCTTTTGCGTCCACAGAACTTGCTGATGACTTGGATCTGGTGGTGAGAGAAAAGGGGAAATCGAGGATGATTCTTTGTTGGAAAACTGGGTAGATGTCCACGACCATTAGTAAGAGTGGGAGACTGGGGAGAGGGACAAATAGGGTCTGTGGTTTGTGGATTGCTCGTCACCCTGAAATTTAGCAGATGAGCACAACAGATGATTGTCACAGATTCTGTGGGTCTGGCTTTGGGGGGTGTGGCTGGCTGGTGCTCTGGCTCGGGGTCTCGGGCTGCGGGAGCTGTGGGTGGTCTCAGGGCTGATGGGGGCTGCAGGACCCTCCCCCTAGGGCCACTCACGAAGGGCTTCACTCAGAGGGAGTGGTCCGAGGGGCAGGAGCCAGAGGGGAGCCACAGATCCCTATAACCGAATCTCAGGTGGAGCCACCACCTGTCTAGGGGGGAAGGAGGAGGGGGCTGCACAGGGGGACAGCGCATGGGAGGGGCTGTGCCAAGTCCCAGTGCAAGTGTCACGTGGGCTGTTGGCTGCACCCCACTGTGGTTGCAGGAGAAATCTGGCACAGGTTTTGGGAGTCATTGCCATGCCTCGTGGGGCCGTTGCGAATGCACAGGGGTCCCCAGGGAGGGGCCGGGCCCTGAGGAGCCACCTGTGGAGGTTGATGGGGGAGCGGTCAGCTCAGGAGTGGCCGCCGGCTGGTGCATCCTGGGGTGACCTCCCTGACAGATTTCACTGGACCAGTTTCCCCTTCCCTGCGAGGGGCAGAAAGTACTTTGCTAGAGCTGAAGTGGAAAGAATCTCCGAGGAAATGGAGCTGAGCACAGTCTGAGTGGGTAGTTCGACTCTGATGCAGACGGAGAAGAGAACAGGCGATCCAGCCGCCGTAGCGTGTGGGCTGCTGGCAGCTTGCAGGACGCCTGGGCTCGTCTGGAGGCTCAGCGCCCGGCCTCCTCAAGTCTGTCGCGTTGGGGGCCTGCTAGTGGGCAGTCACATGGCCGTCTGTCCCCCCAGGCCCGTCCTCTGTGCAGAAGTCCTAGGCTCACAAGGACTCCCGTCTTATGGACCGAGGCCCACCCTGACTCGGTTGGGCCACATCTTCCAGGGCCTGCCAGGGCTTCAAGCTATTACAAATCTGGAAGCAAAGAGGGTGGGGGGGCGAGGGTCCTGGGAGGAATCTGCATTCTTGCCAGTCAGCTACCTCAACGTCTCCCAAAGCAGGTTCATCTGGGAAAACAGTCTCCTCAGACGGAGGTAGAAGGGCTGCTTCCTGGGGAGGCCCTTACAGGTTTACCTGGCAAAGGAGACTCAGTGGAATCTGGGGGTTCCATGTCCCTGCTTCATTGTAGTCTGCATATATGCCCGCCCCCTCTTCAAGTCCCAGGACCCCAGTCCTTCCCAGCCAAGGCCCTCACTCTAACAGCAGGCACCCCACAGGGTTGGGGATTCAATATACACTGTAACTCAGCTACTGCACTTGTTTTCAGAAATCTCAACTCTTCAGCTACAAGAAACAAGTGTTTCTTTCAGGGCCCCCGTGAAAACTTTTGTGTTGTTCATGAGGAACTTGAGCTGGGAATGTGCAGTCCTGAGCTCATCCTTTCCTTTCACAACTTTATCCAGCATATTTAGGAACAACCAGCTGCCCTCATTATACTTTTTAGCTTGACAAAAATATGCAGAACTGTCAAACACACTGTCACCCATAGCCTTCCCTCTCATAAGCATTCGAGTAGCAGTACACATGGTGATATGTTGTGTATCTCTATTGCCAGCTCACGCCATGCACTCTCAGTGCCCTCTTGATCATAGGAAATAGAGTCATTGGTGCCTCTGAATCTAGATTAGAGAACCAATTCCAAAAACCCCAGAACCAGTTCAGAAATCTCATCCTTAAGATTCTGTTTCTCAAGACCCCTCCCAGTACTAGATCTGTGTTTGTATCTATAAAGAGATTTATTATAAGGAATTGGCTCATGCAGCCATGGGACTGGCAAGTCCAAACTCCATGGGGCGGGCCGCAAACTGGAAACTCTGGTGAAGGTCGTGTTGAAGTGCTTTGTCTGAATTCCCCAGGGGAAGTTGGCTGGCTAGAAATTCCAGCAGGAGCCAATACTGAAGGTGAGGCAGAACTCCTTCTTCTGACCTTTGAAACCCTCGGTTATAGCTTTTAAATCCTCTGACTGAACGAGGAGACTCTGCATGTTACTGAAAGCAGCCTCCTTTGTTGATTGTAGATGCAATCAACTGATTGTAGATGCAAATCCCATATACAAAGTGCCCTCAGTTAACATTCATACAAGTGCTTGGCCAAACAACTGGACACTGTAACCTAGCCAAGATGACACATGACATTAACCATCACCTAGACAGAAGATTTAGTCTCAAAAAGCATACACCTTTGAGCTTAGTGCCATGAATTTAGCCCTCCTTGTCTGAGACTTGTGATTATAATAAGTAGAGGACTCCCAGGTAAGGCTTTGGGAGGTTGCTTTGGAGAGTAAGCTTGAAGGAATGGTGCACTGCATTGCAGAGGAAGAGCTGCTGACCTTGGAAAACATCCTCCTTTGCTCCTGTAGGTGCTGAACTATGACTACATGAAGCATCTTCTTCCTCAGGTGTCTGAGAAACCCAGTGGACCATACCAAGGCCGAGAATTCCTGATTAAGCTCCATCCTGCTTAGTCACGCTGGAATTTGATGTAAATAGGAGGCATTGAATAGTGGTCGAATCTCTTTCTGTTGGTTTTAGCTGCTCGCTGTGTGTATCGTCAGGCGCTGCTTTCTCCGAATGAGACTTTATAACAGAAGCCTTCCCGTTCACTGACGACTGGTCCCAGCTGGCACAAACTGGCCGTGTGGTTCTGACTCTCTTTCGAAAGTCGGGTCTGCTCAAGCTGACACCTCTGCACACCTGCTGGTGGGTCTCTGGTGTTGTCCATGATGCTTCAGCCGATGAAATGTGAGAGGACACGAGTCACTTCCCGGTGGGAGCCTAAAGAGCCAATGAGAGATGTGCCACTATCTTTCCCTCGGCACAGTGGCTGCCGGCTCTCGGATGTACTGCTCTCCCCGTGGGGTCGTGGAATGTGGACAGTGAGCAGAGCCCCCCGCCACCCCGTGCTAGGTGTCCCATGAGCTGGAAACAAGTGTTTGTTGTGCTGGGACCCCGGTTTGGGGATTCATTGTTACTGCAGCATAACCCAGACGATGCTGACTAATGCACTCTGGCACGGTCTGAGCCACCTGCACCCAGGGATCCCCGGCTCTTGCTTATAGACACTCCAGGACCCCCTGGTGGAAGGTGCTGTCAGATGCTGTTGCCATGGTGACAGAGCAGGGGCCCTCATCCCGGAGCCTCCAGTCGAGCTGCAGAAATGGCATCTGACGGTTCAAGTACACTCTGCAGGGCAGCAGGTGCTCACGTGCAAAGTTCACAAAGACTCAGCATCCAAAGGGGTAGGGATTCAGCTTCTCCTTTTATGCTGAAAGTCACGATTTCCGTGTTTTAAATTTTCAGGGCCTTTCCCAGTTTTCCAACAAAGGAATGACCATGGATGAGCTAGCTAGTGAGAGATGTCTCCTGAAATAGTTATTCATAGATGCACTTCAGCAAGTATTTTGTTGCCAAAGGACATTAGAAGGGAATCCATACTTACTATCGACTGACTTATTTTCACACAGCTTCTGGAAGTGTTTACAAGTGGGTTCCAGCCATCTTCCTTGAGATCTGGGGGTATGGGCCAGGCCTGTGTGGGGTCTCCAGGTTCTGGGGTGACGGGGGCCGCTCTTCTACTCTGACTTAACCCGGAGAGAGTCAGGGATCTGGGCTTTGGGCAGAGCTGCTGCTTTCTTAGGGTGCTGGCTGCAAACCCAGGCTCCCTGGAGGTGAGCCATCAGAGATCCCCCGGCTCTTGCTCAGACGAGTGACAGGACTGCCCCAGCCCACGTGGGTGCAGCAGGGTCCCCGCTGGCAGCGCAGAGTAGCTGAGCCTTGACAGTCTCACGAATAGCCCGCTGCCAATTCTGGCCCTGGCTTTGCATATTAAATTCTGTTTTCAGAGCGTAGTTCTTAGTTCTTAATCACCTCTGTCCCCACCCCCACCCCTGCTGAATTCACTGAGCTAATCAGCCTTTTGTTTTTCTCTCCGCTCCTCACTGGGAGGGAGGGGTGTTCTCACAGTAAACACTGAGTCTTCACAGAAACTGTTAAAATAGTAATTATTAGTCCTTTTCTCTAAATCCAGAGCAATAACAGCTTATCTTGCAGCAGCTTAATTGGGTAGTAATTTGGCGTTTGAAAAGCTCTTTGAAGAGAATATTGGTAAATATTGTTGTTAATTTAATGCTCTTGTGTGTAGTTGAAAGTCCATTGTGATCACGAAATCCTCACTATTATTGCATACCAACAAAGATTTCTATCTTGATATTGCTTACTATTTTCAAAATTAGATATGCATTGGTTTTTAAAATATTTTAAGTCTCTTATAAATTCTCCGAGTTATCGCATGCTTGTACCCTCACATTTCCACTGGCCTCACCTGCCAGTTCCTTATATACTCAGGAGTTAGATGTCCTTGGCCTTGCTTTCTGCGAGTTTGGAGGAAGTCTAAAGCCCGACCCCCTCCCATTGCTGGGCTCCTGGATACTCTGTGTGTGGTTTCTGCTTGACTTCTCAATGTGCTGTCCCCTTACACCTTGGCAGATAATTGAAATAATGATTCATTTCATCTGAGTTCCGATCCCTGAGCTATCACTTGATTGTCACCAAAATTTGTTACATTTGTGAGTTGCGCGTGCCCGCCCGGCCCTTCTGACAGGCTGTGTGCTGGCTGTGCAGACCCCAGCCCCTGGGGTGGTGACAGCCACGCTGCAGCTTGGAGTAGACCCCCCACATACACACACACACACTGGGCTACAGTAGCAATGGTCTCTGTTTGGAAACCCCCTGTTCGGAGTTATTTTCCTTGATTACCAAATTTGAGTAGCCAGATGGTGACCGCAGATCCTAGGAGAGTCACTAAGGTCAGCTGAGCTTGAGTTGGGACTAAAACTTTGAGGTAAAAATGGAAGCAGCATCACTGGATGACTCTTACCCAGTTTGCTGAGCAGTTATTGTGCAACAATGTACATAATCAAGTATCCCTTGCTGTCTGAACTGTAACCATCCAAATATTTGCGGTAACTGCTTCCAGAGAGTTAATCCAAAATCTCCTGTCTGAATCAAAACCGCACTGGGAGTGGCCCGCGTCTTTGCGCCCCCCAGCAGGCTCCGGCCCCTGTGCGTTCCCGTCCCGAGTAAGCAGGTGAGATGGTGTAAGGAGCTGCCCCGGGAATGGTGCAGCCGGGAGGCCGGGACAGCCCTTCCGCTGAGGGACGGGGAGAGCTGCGGGAGCGCGGGGACTAGGGGGAAAACGGTGTTGGTTCTGGAACCCGTTCAGTGTTCCTTCAGAATAGCACACCCGGTTTTTTTTTTTTTTTAATCCTGAAACAATACCTCATGTGGTGAACCGACAGCCAGACATCCTTCCAGGGTCTGTCCACGCTGTGTACGTCGGTGATATTTGGCCATTGGTTGGGGGTTTTGAGTGAACGTGACATTAATGTTCCCTTTCCAAATTGTTTCAAATTGGAATTTATTGTTGCCACTGGGTGACGGATACATAGGGGTTCTCAAAACTAGAATTAAATTGTGTATTATTTACTATAACGGCATGCAATATTATATATTGTATAATAGTATGTTACATGTAGTAAAGCAGTTCAGTAGAAGAAAAGTAACTTTAAAAAGGAGCCTGAGACCCGCAGCCGGTGTACATTAACTGTCCGGAGCCGTCGCCCCGAAGCAGACCGCTCTCCCGCGGCCCGCCAGCCCGTCCCGCGCACCCCTACCCTGCCACGGGGGTCCTAGCCTGGGTTCTGGGTGCCCTTTTACTGCATTCGGGCTGGGCCCCCCTCGGCCTCCAGGGCACAGCACCCCGCGGGTCCGGCCTCCCCAGGCCCGGGCTGCCACCTCCGCGCTCCCCCAGGGCAGAGGGGGCTTCCCCGTGGGTGTGTGGCGGGACCGCAGCCCCTCTCCACGCCGCCCGCCTTCCCCCAGCTCCCGGGCCGGGGGTCCCCGCTGTCGCTGCCCACGGGGCTGCAGACAGGGCCGCCCACCTCTCTGTGGCGCCTTCCTCCTCCCAGGCATATCTCCCCACTTTTAGTCCTTCGCTGTGTTGGGAAGAAGTAGAAAGATTTCAGCCTAAGGGTTCCAAGTTTAAAATGATCTGTATAATTCCATATATTCCCATTTGTCTGTTCAATTTCTTTTAATTTATACATTTATAATATATAAAAGAACACTTATGGTTTCTAGCATTAAAGGACATTGCTTCTACTTATTCTTGCTACGGTGAAGTCTAAAGGATTAATTTATAAATTCCTTTGCGTTTTGATAGACCAGGTAAAGATTGTGAAAGAATTTTTATGTGCAATTTTCATTGTGCGTTATGTATAGACACTGTAGTTTTTTCTGTACCTGATTACCTTTATTTTATTTCTGAGTTGTAATACCTTGATGTTCTGGTTTGCTAACACTGCTGGAATGCAGAATACCAGAAATGGATGGGTTTTAGAAAGGGGGTTTATTTGGTTACACAGTTACAGTCTTAAGTCCATCAACACAGGGTACCTTCACTGGAGAAAGGCCATTGGCATCCTGACACCTCTGTCAGCCTTGAAGGCACGTGGCTGGCATCTGCTCTGGGGCTCTGGTTTCAATGTGGTCTTTTCCAAAATGTCTAAGCATCAGCATCAGCAAAACTCTGCTTTCAACAGCCGTCTCCAAAATGTCTCTCTCAGCTCCTCTGAGCTCCTTCTGTCTGGCCTCTTTTAGGACTCCAGTGATTTAATTAAGACCCTGAATGGGCGGGGCCACACCTCCATGGAAGTAATCCCATCAAAGGTATTACCCACAGTTGGGTGGGTCATATCTCCATGGAAACAGCCTGGTCCAAAGATTCCAGCCTAATCAACACTAATGCGTCTGCCCCAAAAGATTGCACCAAAGAACATCTGTTAGTAACAAGCTGTCATGTGCGCTAAGTTGACAGAACAGTAAATTGTGGCTTAAGGGTCAGAGGGTCATCTGCCCTGAGGGGCGTCAGGAAAAGAAGAAGGGGTGATGTCGTGGCTCCTTGGGGTGCTCGGCCTGGTTTTGGGCTGCACCTGGATGCCCTTCATTATGGACGAAGGGATCAGCTGATGGGGAAGAGGCATGGTCAGTGGAGGTTGTGGAAAGCCCCCCGTGTAGAATCACAGCGCTCTGGAGGTCGCCTAGTTCAGCTCCTTTGTTTTATAAATGAGAAAACGGAGGCCCCAGACGAGGTGGTTTATTGGAAGACATGTCACCTCTGACATTTGCACGGTTGGCGAAGTCCAGGCTTTTCCTCCTCTTGGGGTATATAAGTGATTTGAACGTAACAGCAGGATGTGACCCCACGTGTCCATTCTTCCATTTTTTGAAATATAGTAAATGAACATTAATTTTTGATGGCACTTGAGAGACTTTTATAGTTATTGACCATTTTTTTATCAAATAAAAGATTAACCTATTGAACATTATCAGGAAAAAATTCTGTTGCCTTTAAGATACACCTGAATGAGAGAGTGACACGGGTGTTCTAAGCAGCGTTAATATACATTTTACGTAATAAACGTAGTTCAGTTATTGTGGCACATGCACTTGAATTGACCTTCCGGGGTCTTGATTTGTAATCTGTGATCACGTCTGATATCAGAGTAAATACTAGTAAGTGCCAACAATCAATAGGCTGTACATACTTATCCATACTAATTCACAATTAAAAATGTGTGAGGATGAGTTTTTGTGGCACCCGGGCCAAGAAGGGACGATTCTTTTCTGAGCTGCGGAAGCCAGGACTCAGGCAGGAGCAGGCAAGCAGCTCCAGAGAGAGTCCACCCAGGAGGTTAAAAATAACTCCTAGGGCAGGACAGCTGTTTTGTTTATGTAACAGGTCCGTGCCTCTCTGTTGCAGTTACAGGGTGGGGGTTACTGCTCTATGGAACCGGCCCAGCCTGGCTCTGCGGCCTCCCAAGCTCCCCCCAGTGGGACCAGCAGCTGGACAGCGCCCCGGCCAGTGCAGCCTGGTGGACCAGGCTCGTGTCCCCAGCCCGGTGATGGCCGCCCACAACTCCGAACCCTGGGCCTGCCCAGTCCTGGGCCCGGTGGATGCCCGTCGGTGCCGCGCCTGCAGCCCCCGCCTGTGTGAGCCGCGATCAACACTCTCACGCCGTGGTGGTGGTGGGGGGGTGTGGGGGGCTGCTCTCCGGGCCGGGTCTGACGCCCCGGACCTCTGCTGGTCTCCTGGCAATGACCAGCAAGGCCGCGCCCCCGCCGGCAGCTGCAGGGCTGGCCGGGTCCCCTGCCCACGCCTTGGCGGCGGCCCTCCACCCCAGTCGGGGGTTCCCGGACCCCGCAGGCCCCTGGCTGCACCCCGGCTGCCCCATTGGTTGATGATTAAAGACCTAAAGCCTGGCTGCTCGCGGGTCCCCACGCGGTGCCAGTGAGAGCAGAGTGCCCCGGTGGCCACAGAAAGGAAGTGATTTTTCTCTCCGTGCCAGGTGAAGTGCGCTCTCGACCTGGACGAAGGTTAGCTGGTGACGTCGGGCCTTGCCGGCTTTTCCTTCTGTACCTCAGAGGGGCTGACCCAGTTCCCTGCTGTGTGAGCTCCGAGCGAAGGGAAGCAGAAATGAGCGGCACCGCCGCCTGCCCCGTGGGAAGCGCGGCCGGTGGGGGTTGCGGGGCCCTGGCTGCAGACCCCGGCCCTCTGGGGACGCGGAGGCGCGGGGCCCGGCCTCCTCTGTCCCCAGCCCCCGCCACAGCGTCGCGGCTCCATCCCAGTTAATCCGGGGCTGAAGCACAGCGCGCCGAGACGATTGCTCCGGAGAGCCGGGCGGCTCAGCCCAACGCGCCCCCAGCTCGCGGTGATTGCGCGGGGCCCGGGCGACGGTGATCATAGCGCAGCCGCGCGCCCCTCCGCGGGGACCGCCTTATGGAGCCTTTACGACAAGAGCTTATAATGACAGGATATCTTGGACGCACTTCCTTCATATGAACACTAAAAGCTAATTGGAATGCAAGTGGAATATCCATTAAATAGTAATTAAATACTGAAAGCAGTGCTTGTGTAAATTTAAGACGGAGACACACTTCAGAAATTAAAACTGCTGGAGAAACCAGACAAGGCTGCCTAGAAGGGGCGGGAATCCGCTGCGCCCTCCCCGGAGCTAAGAGGCCGCCTGGCCCCAGGAACTAAAACGGGAGCGGGACGCGGGGACCCTGGGTCGGATCCCACAGCTGTCGGTCCCAGCACAGCCTTCTGGACTGCGTGTGATCGCCCCTTACCTCCCTCAACACGAGAGGCTAAAACAAATTATGTTTTTTTCATTAAAAGTAACTCTTTTATATTCAACAAAATTAATCCATATCCAAAATCAGACAAAAGAGTTGAGCACAGTGGGAAATAAAGGAAGAAATTTAAGAAAATTCTTCCCCTGGAGAGAACCTGTAAGAGCACCTCGGGATTTCCTTTCCGACTGCTCTCTATGCATAGAACACAAATGCTCCTCAAAAGCTTGCATCGCACAGTACTCTTAAAACCTACTCATCGATCCATCCTGTCCCTTCCACTTGCAAGATCTAGTGCTTATCCAAGGGAACCAGCTGATAAGTCTTTGGTTGTTCTGTGAAGGTCAAGACAGGTTTACACGTCCCCTGGAAGACTCTGGCTGTTAGGCATCAGTATCCAGCAGCTCCAGGCTCCTCACGGTTCGGCCGCCGGGCCCTGCAGCCCGTGCTCCCGACTCCCTCGGCCGGGCCGCGTCCTTGGTTCCCGGCTGCGCGCTGAGGGACGAGCGCTGCCTTTGAGAAGCGGTGGGCTCCTGTGTGTGGCTTCGGTAGCCGTGAGGGTGGAGGACGGGATAGCACTAAGTGGGATCTTGACTAAGGACACTGAGGAGCGGTGACCTTGCCGGATGACACCTGCCCTGGCCTGTAGGTGCCGAGAGGCCCCAGTAGCTGACCACGGCTCCATCCCAGTTCCCGCTAGGAGGGTGGTCGTCCCCTGACACGGCAGTGAAAGCGAGTTTTCCAGTTAAGTACTTAGTTAGGGCTTGAATATGCTGTATGCCTTAGAGCCGTTTCTGTCACCACTCACCGCAGCAGCCCAGTTAGGAGGCTGAGCCTTGGACAGCAGCACTGGAAGAGAGAGGCGCAGTGTCCAGTCACAGGCGACCCATCATCTGCCCGCGGGGGGCCGGAACCCCACCTCCTGGTCTTTGGTCCTTGCCACTGCTTTGAATGGGGCCCCCAACTCATGGGGAATGGGGCACCCCAACTCGTGGGGACCAGGGTGGGTGCTGCCTCCTGACTCATGGGGAATGGGGTGGGTGCTGCCCCCCAGCTCGTGGAGACCGGGGTGACTCAATGAGACATTCATTATGAATATCTGCAGAGTTTAATGAAAAGAGCATGGACTGACAGCCGGGAGGCCGACTCACATCCAGGACCCTCTGACCTTCACAAGGTCAAGAGTTTGGGTTTCACATGTGAAAACGAAGGCAGCGTCCTGCCAGCTCAAAAGCACTGAGATCAACTAGTATTTAACATTCATTGAAATTTATATATTTTAATTAAAAATATTGAACATTTTATTAATGATTACTTTAAAACCATTCATCTAAGTTCAAAACCATGTCTTCTTTAGATGGCATTTGATGATTCAACAGGTTTTAGCAGTGGATTTGTAATTTGACTTAAAATGTCTTTCTTTCTTTAGGGAATGTATTAAAATTATTAAAGTTGCAGATATGAGTCTAATCCAAAAAAGAGATTGCTACTGGGGTCCTTGGGATACCTGCGATATTGTTACAGGACAGTTAGAACTCCAGTGAAAGGAAACTCGTATGTGCAAATCTGTGCAAATATAGAGAGTTGTGTTGAATAGTATCTAAAATCTATGACTTTCCATGAATTCTTGGGAAGCAGACTATAGCAATAATTATAGCAAATTAATATATAGTCCAAGACAAACCTTTCTAAATCAATTGTATTGAAGGTTATTGTGATGGGGGAAATATATATAAGCAAGGAAACTCACTTTATATTTAGATGCACATTTGTGTCTAGGGATTAATTTAAATATTCTTATTTGACAGTAGGCAATTTCTCTGGTTTTGTGGGGCTTTTCTCTAGAGGACTTAGAGGTCCATTAGAGCTCTTTTTGAGCCAGCTCAGAGATGGGGAAAGAGCCACTTTTGCTCGAGCACACACATAGCTGTTTCAGATTTCCCTGGTCCCCCGATGGTAGATGCACATTTGGGAGTTGGAGGAGCCTCCTGTGCATGCAGGCTGCACACTGCTCTCTCCCCAGAGGCTTCTGGCCAGTGCGGTGGTGCCCAGGTCACCTGGCCTTCCCTCCTGGCCCCTCCGCTTAGACATGAGGGCCACAGACTCCTAGGATGGTTCACTTTGTTTCCTCGTTTCTGTGATAATCGAAGCCACCAGCCAACTCCTCATCATCGCGTGCTGCCCGAGGATTTCTTCATCTGCACGGGTTGCTGTAAGACTTTGGAGGTAGCAGGTCGCTTATGTTTCTTAGGAAATGTTTTCACACTAGGGTCTCTGGTTCCAGAAGGGCCCCCACTGGGCTGTACTGTGCGGCTTCAGGGCTGAGGGGCCGAGGGGCTGTGAGCTGGTCACCTGGTTTTGTTCGCCTCCCTTTATAGGGAGCGCACTTGGTTTGGGAATGGGCCCCCGTGATAGCTGTGTGCCCATCGATTTCTGAGAGTCTGACTTAGGGTCTTTGTCCTGGGGGTGGGGCCAGAGTCAGGACTTGCTCAGAGTTTTCTAGTCTTTCCAGCTGTTTTCCAACTAACCATCCCTTCTCTGAATGTGAGCTCCTTAGGAGCAGCTGAGGGAACCGGGGGTGCCGGGCACCAGCCGGGAGAGAGCTCAGCCAGGCCCCTGGCCCCACGCAGCGGCACATCGGGGTGAACGAGGCCGTGCCCCTGTCCTGGCTCTTTCACCAGAGAAGGAGCATGTGGCTTCTCTGGCAAACGCTTCAGGTGTTAGCTCTAGGGCAGTCGCCTTTGAAAGCAGCAGCCTCCAGCCGCGGCCTTCGTGCTATTTTTTTTTTATTATTCATTTTATTGAGATATATTCACATACCACGCAAGCTACAAAACAAATCATACTTTTATTGTTCACCGTACCATTACATAGTTGTACATTCATCACCAAACTGAATCCCCGACACCCTATTTACCACACACACAAAAATAACCAGAATAATAATTAAAGTGAAAAGGAGCAACTAAAGTAAAAAAGAACATGGGCGCCCTTGTCTGTTTGTTTGTTTCCTTTCCACTCATCCATCCACAAACTAGACAAACGGAGTGTGATCCCTATGGCCCCCCCAATCCCACTGTCCCCCTCATAAGCCACATTATATACAATTGTCTTCAAGATTCATAGGTCTGGGTTGTAGTTTGATAGTTTCAGGTATCTACCACCAGCTACCCCAATTCTTTAGAACCTAAAAAGGGTTGTCTATATTGTGCATAGAGTGCCCCCAGAGTGACCTCTCGGCTCCTTTTGGAATCTCTCTGCCACTGAAGCTTATTTCATTTCCTTTCACATCCCCCTTTTGGTCAAGAAGATGTTCTCCATCCCACGATGCCGGGTCTGCATTCCTCCCCAGGAGTCATATTCCACATTGCCAGGGAGATTCACTCCCCTGGGAGTCTGATCCTATGCAGGTGGAAGGGCAGTGATGCGGGACACTGATTACGTGCTTCAACTTGGCGGGCCTGGGCTGGGGGACCTGATCAGCCCCTGGGGAGGGTGGTGGGCACGGGCGACAGCGCCCTCCGCAGCCCCCCGGGCCTGGGAAAGTGAGGCCGGAGGCAGGCCCATTTCCTCACCCAAAATAACACTGTTAGGGGAGGCTTGCCGGAGGGAACCGCCTTTTCCCCACCCCCTTATCTTGTCCGGAGACTCCCCATTGCCAGTGCAACTCCCATTACCACCAGTGCGCGTACATTGTTGCCAGACACCGTTACCGGAGCAACTCTCGCCCCTTTTCAATCAACCTCCGCGCCCTCTCAGAACCAATCCAAGCCTTTAACCCTCTACAGCTACCCCGCCCTCTAACCGCCCGATATAAGCTTGTACTCTCCCCTAATAAAGCTCTCTCTCTTGGCTTCTTCACCCTAAAAGAACCGTGTCCCGCCTTTTCCTTTCTCGCCGCCCTCCATACTTTGCACGCCACCCTCGCCGGGGACCTGGCCAAGTCCCCCGCTCGCCCTCGCCTCCGGGAAAGAGCCCCCGCCGCCGGTACCCTCCGAGCAATCCTGGGAGCCTAGGATTTAGCAACCGGCCGCCACCCCCCCCCCCAGACGAATCAACTGCGACCGCACAGTGATCCCACCTTTCAAGTCGGCTTAGCTAGAGAGAGAGGGCCACGTCTGAGCAACAAAGAGGCATTCGGGAGGAGGCTCTTAGGCACAACCATAGGGAGGCCTAGCCTCTCCTTTGCAGCAACCGTCTTCCCAAGGTAATCCTGTGGTAAGGGCTCAACCCATCAAACCACCACTCCCCTACGTCTGTGAGCAATCAGCAACCACTGAGGTGGGGAAGCCCAACAACCCCTGCATTCTCCACCATCTCAAGGGGGCTCTGCATATTTTTTTCCTTGTTTTTTTTTTTTTTTTTTTAACTTTTTTTTTTCTAAATCAACTGTATGAAAAATTAAAAAAATTAAAAAATTAAAAAACATACAATAAAAGAACATTTCAAAGAGACCATAACAAGGGAGTAAGAAAAAGACAACTAACCTAAGATAACTACTTTACTTCTAACATGTTCCTACTCTACCCCAAGAAAGTAACCTAATATAGCAACATTTCTGTGAACTTGGTCCTGCTATACCCATCAGAAATTAACAGACCATAGTCATTCCTGGGCATTCCCAGAACATTAAATTTATCCACAATAGCTTATCTGTTCTGATTTCTTGCTATTTTTAAAGCTCTCCTGGGGGCGGCGCCCACCCCCCCGCGCTCTGGAGGAGGCGGCTCTCCCCACCCTCGCGGGAGTAATAACCCGCGTCCTCGCGGCGGCTGCGAGCGGTGATAAAAGCGGATTCGTCCTGCAGCCGCCCACGCTGGGCCCCGCGGGCCCCTCGCCTGCCTCACGGCGACCCTGGGAGACGCCGTCAGCGCGCAGAGAGGAACCCTGGCGTCAGCCTGCAGGCGACTCCTGTGACGTCCCGTTATGTCCTGCAGATAGTGAGAACAGCAATCTAGAAAGCGGGTCCGTGAATTAATAGGTCCTCGTTGCATGCTGGAGAGTTTGGACTCCAATTTCTCCGAACTTTCTAATTGCTCCAAGTATTTTCCTTTAATTTTTCCCCTCAGTGAACAGCACATCTGAGAGGTCAGTAAGTACTGAAGCCATGCTGTGTTTAGTCAGCTTTTGAGACTCCCCATGTTGGCAGGAAGTGCCTTGCGCAGCCGGCGAGCATCACTCCACTCTCCGAGGCTGGAGGGGAGGAGTGGCCCAGAGAACCCCTGAGGGAAGAGGGGCCTCACTTTGGCCTCCTCTCTCCTTTCCTGGCCTCTGCGCTGCCGTTTCACCTGCCCCGTGGCCGAGCATGAGCCTCTGCAGGCTGCTGAGGGGCCTGGAGCCCTTCCATGCCCCTCCTCCGACTGCCTGCTCCTTACAGCCTCTTAGCGCCCTGTGGCCTGGATGCCACCTCCTCCAGGAAGCCTTCCCAGCCTGCCTTCTTGGTGGACGTCTTCCAGCCTCATCCTCCCGGGGCATCTGCTCTGCACCCTCTCCTAGCACTCCCTGGGCTCCACCTCCTATCCTAGGTGTCCTCTGATGCCTCACGGGCTGTGCCCACCGGCTGTGTCCTCCGGACCACCTGGCTTCTGATGCGTCTTCGTGTCCCTGGCACCTTCCCCTGCCTCCTTGCTCACTGGTGTTTGCTAGCTGATGGGCACAGGCTGGTGAAACCTCCAGGTGCTTCTGGCCCGAATTCCACTCCCTCAGGGCGGTGTGGAGACTGGGCAGAGCCCAGGCAGCCCCTCACGGCTGCACCAGCTTCCTCGAGCCTCTGCTCCTCGATCGCTGACGAACTCGGGCATCTGCAGCGCGGGGTGTGGGAACAGAGTAGTCATCGCCGGCCCACAAGCTGGTTCGAGCCGGCCTGGCATCATAGCCATGACGAGTCCTGCGGCTCAGCCACGGTGCCGAGAGCCGCGATGACCAGTCCCATGGCTTGGCCACGTTGCTGCAGGAGGCTGGGCCGTCCATCGACTGTTAACACAGCATCAGCTGAGCACAGATATGAAGACTTTCCGAGAGAGTCATGTGTGGCCTTGTGAACACGGACCCAAGACCTGTGGGGACCCTTCTAGAGACATGGTTATTTGTGCAATGGAGATTTCTGGGTTCTAGAGCTATTTGAAATTAATTTCCTGAAAAAGAAATTAGGGTGGGTGGTCCATGCATTTAAAAATTAGCCTGGGAACCATTTTCGGGTAATTCGTGCCAAGGAATCTCACTGCCTGCCACCTGCAATGATTTTACTGGGTTTTTAGCTTCCCGGTTTACAGTTGCCTTCTCTAGTTCAGAGAGGAAACATCCTCAAAGATGAAGCCACTTGCTGTTGTTTATGTGCTTATATTGCATATGCTTTCTCTTATAAATAAGGGAAAGTTGTTTTTTAATAGTCCCTGTATACACATAGCACAGGGACTCGCTGAAATGGCGCATCTCTGCCTTCCAGGAGCTCGGGGTGGAAGGAAAGCTGAAAAAAACAAACAGCCTCAACCCTGCAGCCCCAAAAGTTTGGAACAACATTTTGCATGTTTTTAAATGCTTTTTTTAAACTGCTCTGATTTAGGGAAATACTGCTATATACCATTAAGGGGGTGTGCAACATTCAGAATTATGAGTTGGCAGAAATGTATTAAGTAAACTTGTGCCAGGGGCTCTAGCCCTTTGCCTGGGTCCCTTGCTCTCGGTTGCGTCCTCTCCTTGGATCGCCCTGGTCTCCGCGTTCCGGGTCCCTCGTGTGCATTTCCTCCAGCCCAACTCCGCCGGATCCGCCCCGCAGGCGCCCAGGCCGCAGCTGCTCCAGCAGGGGCTCCCCGGTCAGGGCGCGACGAGAGCCCCGGGCAGCGGCCCCTTCCCCAGATGGCTGCGGAGCCGGTGGCAGGGAGAGCCCTTGGTAGGCAGACTCTGGCGCCGTGGAGGCGCCCCCATGTCCGAGCCCAGGGGAGGGCAGCGGGCCAGGGTGGGGCTCTGGGCGGGCCAGGGCCGTGGCCGCTCGGGATGGCTCGCCCCTCTCCCCAGGTTGGGAGGAGGGCGCAGGAGGTGCTGGGGCCTGCTGGCTGCGGAGGTTCCCCCGCGCAGGGAGCGCCCACTCCGGACACGGCGCTGGGGTCGAGGGAGAAGAGAGGACACGCAGCCAAGAGTGCGCAGGTGTGGAGCGAACCGGGTAGACCCAGAAGGATGTGGGCCACCGCGCGTCCTGGACATGCCGGGCCTCTCCACGGGCAGTTGGCAGCCGGGACGCAGCGGACCCCGAGAATTCCGTCCAGGGGCCACTGTGCGGCCGCGCAGGACCAGGGCCGCGCTTCCACCGCGGAGGACTCCGTGTGGGATCCACTCCGTGGGGGTCCCGTGGAGGACTCCGTGTGGGATCCACTCCGTGGGGGCCCCGTGGGGTCTCCGTGGGGTTCCATTCCACGGGGGGCTGCAGCTGGCGCCCCAGCTGGCAGGGCCCTGCTCAGATTCACAACCCCCGGGGCTGGGACTCTGGACGGGGCCCCCAGCTTCTCTTGGCCTCGAATAGTGTCAGCCCAGCAGCTCCTGGTGAGGCTCAGGGCGTAGGTGTGGCAGGAGCTGCCGCAGGAGCCTGGAGGAGCGGAGGGCCCCCTCCACCTGCTTGGCCATAGCTGCCTCATTTTACCCATCTTTTTGTGGCTATATCCTTATACGGTTTATCCTTACAGAGAATTTCGTTTGCTTAACCCCTTTCTTTTTCACTTACAAATAAATGAGGAACCCGACTTCACAATTCCTGACCCTTAGCTGTGAAACCTCTCCTTCAGCCTCTCCCAGCTCCCAGCTGCCTGCCGGAGGGTCACTTCAGAGCCAGGTCCCCCCGGCTGGTCAGACTGTGGAGAGAGTCTCTCAGCCTGCTGAACCTTTTTCAAAACCGAGGTGGCCTCCACGACCTCCTCAGAGTCCGGACAGCCCATCGAGGGCTCAGTCGGATGGCCTCAGTCTAATCAGAGTGGACCGTGGCCACCGAAAAGGCTTGACATTAACAACGTGAAATCTCAGGCATGCTCAGTAATCAGCAGCTCTTAGTCATGAAGAAGAATTTGAAATTGCTCCTAAGTTCATAAACCTTTGCTCGTCTGTGTGTTTTAGTTTGGGGGATTCGACATCTGTATTGTTTTACGTGTGACAGTATAGATATCTGATGGGTTGATTCTGGTACCATTGGTTTTCACTCAGATTTTTGGCTGCTTATAAATGTGATACAGAAACATAAAAAAATAGAAAATAACTTAAATCATAATGAAGGAAAAAATATTTATCTTCCCTCCTTCTACCACCAAAAGATAAAAATAACATTCTAGTATTTCTAGTCTTACATTCTGGAGTATGTATGGATAATATACTCTATATAAATTTGTCATCATCCTTAACATGCAGATTGTTTATTTTGCTGTCTACATGTTACAATAAGAGCATTTTCCTGTATCATTAAATATTCTTTGAAAACATAAGTTGAACGGTTGCATGATATTCCATCATATATGTAAACAGTCCCATATATGTCTGGCTGCTATTCTAAATAGTGCCATAATGAAATCTTTATGCACAAATATTCTTTTTCACATGTGTAAATATTTCCTTGAGACAGACTTCTAACTGTAGAATAACGCTTTTAAGACTCTGGAATCATACTGCTAAACCGCTTCTCAGGAAAGTCAGGCAGACATGCACTTCACCGTGTGCCCAAGTGCTGCTGACCCACCCACTTGAAATGGAAACCTGGCTGTTCTAAAGCCGGTATGTTTGCTTTTTCTAAAATGTACAAGAGTTCTGTCCATAAAAACATCCAGATGATGACTCGGTGTTTCCTTGTTGCCAGAGAAGCTCAGTCCCTGAAACATTGTGTCCATTTAAATATTTTACGGTTCAGCACTGACATCCTGCACCCCCTCCTCCACTACGCTTTGGGACTGCTCTGGCAGCAGTAATTCCCAATACATTGTTTAGTTATTTGGTACCTGGACATTTGGTCAGTTACTTGGAATTGGACAGTTTTCTATTGTGTCATATTCTCTGGAACGTATTGAAAAATGCATCCTCCTTTACGTTCGGTTTGCGGGATGAGAATTTTACATGTGAAGCCTCTGCTCTCTTCATCTGTCACTAAGCAGGCATCATTTAAACCAGACTGTCATATTTGGGATTTGGGATATAGTTCTACATATTAGGTGACCAATCCACTTGTAAATTTCAGCCAAAAAGAAAATTTTAATCTTGTTGGAATTTCAAAGCTATAACAAATCAAATCTTACTTTATTCATGTTGGAACAAAATTGTCGGCTCTTTTACTCATTTTTTAAGGCATGAACTAGTCACTTTCCCTCTCTCTGTTCGGTTCAGCTCCGTTTTGCAGATGCAGCCAGATGCTGTGTGTTTGTATGAGGACAGAGAGACAGGAGAGGCCTCCGCGCGTCAGCTCAGCTTCTGATGGAGACAGACCCTCTAACAGATCAATTCAGGACCATGTGTGCTGGGATTTACTACTGGATCGTGTTATTCGAACATTCGCTGAGTCCCTGGAGTCCATAGGTTACTTCAATAAGCCAAATCTATGCACTAATGAACTGACTACTCAAAAACAGTTCCCCTTCAAGTCTGTTTCCTTAACATTAGTTTCCGTTCCTGCCTAGCATTTCGACTTCCCTTTCTCAATCTCTAGCTGATTGCCTGAAATATCCAAAATGCCGTGTAGTATAACACAAATAGATTGCAAACCTTCGAGAGAGATGCAGTTTGCCAGGAACTTGATGGAAGTTGGAGAAATGCTAAAATATACACAAAGCCAAATTAGGGTGTGGCAGAGTGAGATCCTACAATAAGAGGGAAAACTGATGTACATAATCTCAGGATAAGCTCTTCAGAAAAGAATAAGGTCCATATCAACTCATTAAGAGAGGAATGAAATGAAAGGTCTTCCAAAATATGTTTGCAAAAATAACCTTTTTCTTCATTGGAAAGCAAAAGTCAAGTAAAGGATGTCATATCATCCTATTATATAATTTTGTCAAAGAATTATAACCCCCCCTTACCCTCCAAAAGAAATCCAGCACTTAAACATATTGTTTGCTCTAAGAAGTGGGACGTATTTGTAATTGCGACTTATCTTTGTAATATTTACTTTGTTTTTCCAATTTGAAATCCTAATCAAGCCTTAAAAAATGACTCATTATTCAATCTTGGCTTCCACGTACGTTGGTTATCTATTGCTGTGTAACAAACCACCCCCAAACCTACCAGCTTCAAAACAACCATTTTATCATTCCTCAGAGTTCTGTGGATTGGCTCTGCTGGGCCCATTTGGGATTGGGGCTGTGCTAGAACTTCCAAGACCGCGCCTTCGTGGGATGGCTGAGCTCAGGGGGATGTGGGGTGGCCGGGCTCGCTCTCCACGCGGATTCTCCACACGCAGCTGCTGCACAGCGTGACTTCTCCACAGCGTTACTTCTCCGCATGGCCTTCCCGACGGGGCACCCAGACTTCTTTCCTGGAAGCTCAAGTTTCCCCAAAGCACAAAAGCAGCAGCAGCCGGGTTTGGGAACATCCCTTCCACCCTTGTGTCTGAGTCTGAGGCCAGCTCAGGTTCAGCGAGGAGGGGGACAAGTACCCAAGGTCTCGGATATTGGAGGGCAGGGCACAGTGGCAGCACTGTGGAGACGAGCCAGCACAGCGCACTGAGTGCGTCACTTCGAAAGCTGGGTCATCCCAAAAGCCCAGGAAATCGTGAGTCAATGGCAGAAGTCAGTTTATTAAAAATAAATGATTATATACCCCAAGCAAAGGAATTCATTTATAGGCAAGTTAGGGCAAGTCTGATTCATGACCTTCAGCTGCCTGATGTTAGTCTTTTTAAAAAGACACGATGAGGTTCATTTGTCTAAGGATACTCAGCAAATATTTGGATACTAATTCAATTTCTGGTGTATAATAGTAATTCTGAATATTTGTATGGAGCTTTAAACTGTAAGGAGTGCTTTTAGGTGTCATCTTATTTGAAACATTTCAAGCTCTGTGCAATAGATCAGGAAGATAAATTGTCCACAGTCATAAAACGAGGATACATTGGAGCCAGGACTCCAAGACCGGGTTTCTGAAACCACCTCTCCCTCCTAGAGGTCTCTTTTAAACTTAGAAAGACTGAAATTCATCCATCCACCCATCCATTATCCATTCATCCATCCATCCATCCATCCGTCTTTCCATCCGTCCATCCCCTCTGCCTCTCATCACATGCACGTGTATGGGTTTGCACATGTATATAAAATACGCATTTACAAAGCTATTTGTAGGACAGCTTTCTTTGAAAGAAAATGATCTATAGGTCGGTAATATCCATTTCAAGTTAAAGGATGTCACAAGCACAGATGTCATCGAGCCACGTCATCCACCCCTTCACTGCACAGAGGGAAACAGGCTCAGGTCGTGGCACGTCCCACGGCCACTTAGTGGATGAGCCAGGAGCTGTCGACTCTGAACCGTGGCTTTTCCAGCTGGCCCGGCCGCCTCCAGGGGCCCAGCCTTCCCAAGACAGGTGTCTACAGGTTTAAAACATCAGTTGTGGTTTGCCAGGACTTAAAAGTAACACAAATTTCAAGATCTTTCATGACCAAACACATGAGAACCAGCGCTACATTTGCTCGAGATGCTTCCGTTTCTGGGAGATGACCTGACCTAGGATTCTGTAAAACAGAAAATTCATCTGTAAAAAGCTGAGCACTCACTTCAATGTGGGGAGGTCCTTGTGAAGAAGTTGTAACTGTTATATCCAGTAACTTGGTCTGTTTTCACTCTCTGGACTGGTGTGTTGATAGTGAAATCAGAAAGTTTACATCAGACGTTCTCACAGCCTTGAGTTGTGGAACCTTCTGAGAATGGCGAGGGCCAAGGCACGATCTCAGTTCTTCAGATTTAGAAACAAAAAGGTCAGTGATGCAGGCGGTTTTGACAGCACATCACTCTCATGACTCTAGTGTGTTCCTGTAAGCAGTGAGGGAGGCTGCCTTTGGGGTGGGGATCCTGTTCTCCCTCCCTCCCCTCCCGTCCCCTCCTCCCTTCCTCCTCACCCTCCCTCCCCTCCCTCTCCCCCGATGGGGACGTCCTCGGTGGGCTGACTGGACAGGGAGCCGACCGAGGAGCCACAGGGGGAGTCGCAGGTGCTTCCTGTGCGACCCGAGGCCGCCCGTGCTGTCCCGCTCCAGGCTTGCCCCAGAGCCCCGCCCTCTGCGTTCCCACCGGAGCCCCAAGGGTGGGGTCTGAGTGGACCCCAGGAGGGGCCCGGCAGGCCGCCCGCCGACACGTTTCTTCAGAAGCCACATGCTCTGGGCACCTTTGCCATGGCCTGCGGTGCCTGGAATCCTGAAATGCCCCCCTGCCTCCCGTCTCCCCTGGGGAGGGGGCAGCAGCAGGGAGCCCACGACTCCGACCACGAGAGCCACGGCTGGTAGACTCCGTGCAGCAGGGTGCTCATGGCACCCAGGAGTTGCTCGGTGCCCAGGGTGGGCAGGTGTCTCTGTATTCAGGCCTGGTTGACATTGAAAGCCGTAAATCCACAGGCCTTAGCTCCAGTCCATGGCGACTGTGGAGGGACGTGGACAGGGAGGGTCCGTGGCTCTGTGGCCACATCGGTGCCTCCCGTTTGCCGAAGAGATGGGCATGTTTGGACAAGCTGTGGGAATACAACACAGTTGTGAGGCTGTTTGTGCCGCACACCACAGTCAGCCTCAGGGCAGTGTTTGTGAAGGAGCCGCCGGCAGGTGGAGGCCGGGCCTTGCCCGCGTCGGACGCCCAACGCTGGGGGAACTTTCCAGCACTTTCCCACGGCTGGCCTGCTCTCCTCGCTGCTGCCCACCTCTCCGGCCAGGCCCCTACTGACTTCCGGGGCCCAGTCCTGCCCCCGGCCTCTGCCGCCCGCTCCCTGACCCCTGGCGTCCATCTCCTCCCGCTGCCCCGTGTTCGCCTCATCTCCACCCTGCAAGGACCCGGGAATGCCTTCCCGCCTTTCACCTGTTAGGGCTCCACCTGGGAAGCAAACAACTGCGAGGGGAGCAGAACGGGGGACTTGTCGTCGGGATTGACCTTTCGCAGTGGTGGGGGAAGCTGGGGGAGTGAATTGAAAAGCAATTCACCAAAAATTTGTTTTTCGAATGACCGTCACACCTGAAGTTCTAAGTCCCTTAAAGCCAGTCCAGGGCGGCTGCAGGCGCGGTGGGGCAGGCGAGGAAGGCTTCTGCCTGGAGAACACTGTGCTGGGTTTAAAGGAAATCCCACTCCTTCCATGGAAAGTACGGTCCCGAGCTCCTGCCTCTGAAACATAAAACACGGTTACGTGTACGTTCAGCCTAGGCGGATGGAGGACCCTGAAGCAGCAGCATCAGGGTGAAAAAGCTACAGACCAACCTCGGTGAAACTCAAATTGCCCCCAAACTACTCCCCGCACCACCAAATTCTTCAATAATTAGGCAGATTAGTTATTCGCAATTGGAAAATTGGCTTCCTTTGAACTGATTGTCAGTTCATGGATTATTTTCTTTCTTTACCAACCCGTCCAAAACGGTCCTTCTCCTTGTCCCAGATAGCATTTTATGACTTGTTTTCTTCATAGAACTTACCTCTGCTTGAAGTTATCTTATTTACTGAAATTGTCTTATTTAAATTTTCGTTGTCCTTCACCGATCAGGAGGTCATATATGCTGTCCATCTTCCTCATTATAGCATCCTCAGTGCACATTCAATAAATGCTCAAGCACATGAATGAATGATGCCAAAAATAAAATTGATCGTCAAAGAAGTGTATCAAAATTCACCTAATAGTACACTCATTGTTAGATCTTGGATGAAGCAATAATATATGACGTTGATGCTGGTGTGGTTTTTGTTAATAGATGACTTATCCTAGCAAACAGAGGGTTGTCTTTTCTCGAATTATAGCACTGCATATCATATTAATATTTGCAAGCTTTTGTACACCTTCTCTGACTTGGTCCAGGAAAAACCTCCTGTTTTATAAATTTACAAATAAGTTCAGAAAGCTGGACTTCATTAATATCCTTTCAAGGCCCCTTTCAATGAGGTGGGGCTTTTTGGGAGAGCCCATTCAATATGCCAGAATATTGGCCGTGGTTGTCAACAGCGGGTTCCACCCGCTCCATCCGTTTAGCATTTTGGAAGTGTAAATAAAGTGTTCATTTATTTTAGGACAGTGTAGAGAAGCCATAAGATTAATCAAAAGGATGGCCTGTCTATATTTTATAAAATGCACATATTAGGAAAAGACAAACCCTCCTTGTGGTCCCTGGCCCTGGACTCGGTGCTGAAAGCCGGGGCTGCCGCGACACGCACCGCACGGCGGGTCGGCTTCTGCGGTGGGAGGGCAGTGTCTCGGGCCGGCAGGAGACCTGCTCCCCCAGGGCTGTGGCTCCGGGGCTCCCGGCTGCGGTCTGCCTGGTCCCCCAGCTCTGTCCTCTCGTGACTTCCAGGCTCCCTTTACGAGCCGGCCCTGCTTCCGTCGGGCTGCGCCGTGACTGAAGGTGAGGCCCTACTGCAGGTTGAGATCAGGAGCACGTCTGTATCGGGTGCACAGGCAGCCACCTCAGTGCCCTCTGCTTCCCTTCGGCTGCCCTGTTTATCCTGCTATGTCCCGTCGTCTTTGACATCACAGTTGCAGGGCTGTTTCCTTTGACCAGGCTATAGCGGTAATTGCCGGTGGTCCTCAGTCTGACGGCTCAGAATTCACACTGGAATCACAGCAAAGCTCTTCCAGCGTGTCAGGGCCCTGGGCCCCCGCTCTCCTGGCCGCTGGGCAGGTGTGTGCGGTGCCGAGGCCCCGGGTCGTCTGAGCTCTCTGGGTCGGGCTGCCCCTTTCGGCACCGTGTGGGTGGCAGCTCTGGCTGCTTTCCTCCTTGCTGTCGGGACTCTCTTCTCCCAGGTGGAAGGCCATTTACAGCTCCTTGCTGGTTTGCTGAGAATGGAGCAGATTCCGAGCTGAATGCTGGTGGCAAAGGGCTCCCAAACTGCAAGGAACTGGGACTTCCAGATCCGCGATGGAGCCAGTTGAAAGACAGACTCGGGCTCAGAGCGGTTACTGTGTGTTCTTTAATCTTTTCTTACCCGTTGTTACAGTGTGTGTGATCTTAGGGAGCTGCAACTATCCTGCCAGAGTGTTAGAGGGATTTCCCAGAGGAGGTGACATTTCTTAAGTGATTCTTTTCACAGAGACTCACAGCTTGTGAGCTCGAAACTTAGCAAGTTTGCTCTTTCAAATATACATCGATTAAATAGGCAGTTTGTCATTTTTCTAGTAACAGTGATAGTGTTTTATCAACTGATCCAAGTTCTAGTCTCCCCGTGCCTCTCTGGAACATGTTTAAGACCACGAGCAGAGGGATGGATGCAGCTGGAGGACCACCGGGCAGTAGGACAGAGCCGGGGGACCACCAGGCAGAGGGAAGGACAGAGCTGGGGGTCACCAGGCAGAAGGAAGGACGGAGCTGGGGGTTTCCAGGCAGAAGGAAGGACGGAGCTGGGGGACCACCAGGCAGAGGGAAGGACAGAGCCGGGGGACCACCAGGCAGAGGGAAGGAGGGAGCTGGGGGTCACCAGGCAGAGGGAAGGACGGAGCTGGGGGACCACCAGGCAGAGGGAAGGACGGAGCCGGGGGGTCACCAGGCAGAGGGAAGGACGGAGCCGGGGGACCACCAGGCAGAGGGAAGGACGGAGCCGGGGGGACCACCAGGCAGAGGGAAAGACGGAGCCGGGGGGTCACCAGGCAGAGGGAAGGACAGAGCTGGGGGTCACCAGGCAGAGGGAAGGACGGAGCTAGAGGTCACCAGGCAGTAGGACGGAGCTGGGGGCCACCAGGCAGAAGGAAGGACGGAGCCGGGGGACCACCAGGCAGAGGGAAGGAGGGAGCTCGGGACCACCAGGCAGAGGGAAGGTCGTGGCAAATTCGCCCACATGGAAGACTGAGCTTCTCCGTGGCACCTGGTTTCATCACTGAGCAAGCAGCTCTCATACCTTCCTTTCAGTGACAGGGATTAAGACATTGAACTGAGAGTTCGTGGACGTTGCCACTGGAGACATTGCCCTGGGTTCTGACTGGAGTGGCTGTGGTTCTCCGTCTGCTGCCTCCAGGCCACCAGGGAGTGGTTTGGAGGTCGGACCCCTTCCTTACATTCCTTAGTGGTGGGCTCGGCCTCACCCTGAGGCTCATTGCTCGCCCATTGGGCCCGTCGCCTCCGGGCCTGAGCTGAGGTCTGCCCGGGTGCGCTGACTGAGCTGGCTGGAGCTGGAGCCCCTTCCCTCTGCTCTCTGACTTGCTTCCACCATGCCCGTCAGAGCTCCCCCCTCACGCATCGCTTCCCCAAATGCCTGTCATCCACTTCCTCTGAAAAGCAACACCCGCTAGCTCCCAGAAGCAGCATAACTAACTGCTTTTGCCCGGACACCTACTACACCCAATCATTTTAAGGTGTGTGTACCTGCGATATCTCATTTAATTCAATTCTTCCAACAACCTGTGATACATACACACCTGTTCTCACTCACAGATGAGAACACTGATGCTCTGGAGGTCAGAGAAGGCCTTCAGATGGTTGCCGGGGACTACTGATTCCAGGGCACCCCTTGAAGAACAACTCGGGGTGTGTCCCCTGCCCTGGCTTGTCCGGCGGAGCCCTGAGTGGCACGTCCGCTGTCTCAGCCTGGCCTTGCTCTTGGCAGGCGTCACCCTCGCCCCTGAGGCAGGGCCTTTTCCTCAGAAGCCGCGTCCTGCGTTTAGGAAATGTCCTTTCAGATGAGCCCCCGGGGTCGGGCTCTTGCTGACACGGATGGGACGTGACCACGCAATGCGTGTCACTCATGAGAGTAAACACCAGGAGAACGGGCAGGTGTCGGCTCTGTGTAAGGACAAGAGTTCAGTTTCAATAAATCATCGCCGCATTCACGATGCCTGACAATTCTTCCCTCTAAGAGTCTCTGACGAGAGCTCTAGAGAGGGGGTCCCGTGGCCGCTGGCTTCCTGCACAAACCGGTTGTTCTCCGGGGTCGGGCGTCTCCCCTTTGCGCTCAGCTGACCGAGGGCCGTGACCGAAGTTCGCGCCCTGAGGAGCCAACAAGGAGTGCAACGGTCAGGAGCCTCCGTGTGCTGAATTCGGCTGAAAAATGGCACGTGATCTGTGGCTGGGTTTGAAGTAAGTTACTGATTATAAAGAGTATTTTTTAAAGAAGTTTGTTGACAATCAAAACAGCAAGCTGGGAGCAATGAAATAAGACTAAGGAAAGAGAGATCAGGAAGTGGTGAGGTTGGACTGAGTCCGGCAGGGACCCTCCCCACGCCTGCCCCCGGGGCCGGGGTGGGCTCCGGCGGTTTGCAAGGACTGACCGGCCGTTGCAGGGTGACGCGGGAATCCGTCTGCAGCGGGGCAGCCAGTGTCCTACACGGACGATCCACAGCCTCCCACCCCCAATGCGCAGGATTCACACACGCGGGTGGAATTTTCTGATCAGCGTTTCCTTTCCCCTCTTTCCAGAGCGTCTCCGGCACCTCCGGAAATGTCTGCCTTAAGTGGGAGAGTGCAGACCGTCCTGGGCCCGGTGGAGCCGAGCGCGCTGGGCCGCACGCTGACCCACGAGCACCTGGCCATGGCCTTCGACTGCTGCTTCTGCCCGCCTGCCCCCTGCCACGCCGCCGCCTCCAGGGAGCCCATCAGGATGGACAATCTGTTCTGGATTCAGAAAAACCCGTATTCCCACAGAGAGAACCTGCAGCTGAGCCAGGAGCGGGAGGCCGTCCGGGAGGAGCTGCTGCACTTCAGGGCCGCGGGCGGCGGGGCCGTGGTGGAGAACACGACGGCCGGGATCAGCCGCGACGTGCGCGCCCTGCGGTGGCTCGCCGAGGAGACCGGCGTGCACATCGTGGCTGGAGCCGGGTTTTATGTGGACGCCACCCACTCGCCAGAGACCCGGGCCCTGTCCGTGGAGCAGGTGGGGGCCCAGTGCTCGCGCGTGCACCCCACCACCCCGCTCGGAAACACCGGGGCGCAGAGGCAGCCCGCCGTGCCGCCGGGGTGTGCTGGCTGCACAGACACCTGCCACTCGAGACCCAGATCAGCAACATTTCGTAAAGAAAACTTGAGGGGAAGAAGCCTGAGGGCCTCTGTGGTCTCGGGGCCGCTTGACAGCACCACGGCCGGTGCACAAACCTGTTTTCCATCCTGAGCTTCCGTTATGCAACCTCAAGTTTTTGGGTTATTTTTCTGGATTTTATAATAATGATCAGTAAAAAATCACCGCAGGGTGAAATCTGGCAGGCGGAGACTTGGCACATTTGCCAATGTTTCCTTCTCCTTTTACCAAACAGGAGGGGGAGGAGAAAATCCATTCCCTGCTTTTGTCGTGATATGGTCTTGAGCAAGAATGGGCAGAAGGAAGTAAGTCTGTCAGGGACGAAAAGAAAGAACAAGACCCAAAGCTTTTTTGCACTAGTACGTGCTCTCTTTCTAAACATGCATGTAATTGCATGTATATATACACACATATACGTATATTTCATTGCCTGTTTTATAGACATAGAATGGCAACTGTCTTTGAAAAAAATCAATTAATCTTTAAAATGCTTTCTATTTCAATTTTTTGTGTATTTTTCCAATCAGGAGGACTTTACATTTTTATGTATTTCTGTTATTTGAAGATGTCAGGGATTCCTCCGTCTACTCTTGGCAATAAATAAATGCATGAACCGGCAAGGGTGATGCTCACGCTGTGTGTGTGAGCGTCCCGTGCTGCTAGGCTAAGGCCCGTGTAAATGAGAGAGAGACGATCACTCCGCACTGCTGGCACGTCCCAGCGGCAGCCTCCCCAGTCCTACGGCCCCCAGTTTAAATTATAAGTTTTGTCCCCAAACAGAATGTTTCAACTGTCATAAAGCCACTTTTTCTCCTACAGCTTCCTAAAGTAAAGCCGTACAATTCTTGTTAAATAATCACAGTACGATGTCACTGAGTCTTTATTTTAGAATAACTTGTTGAACTTGAGATTTGGCCACCAAAATATCTTTCTCCTTGTCCAAGGTTCATTGGATGGATGTGAATACATTTTAAAACTGTGGGTGACTAAAGAAACTTTCGTTCACCCACTGTGGTGAGTCTGCGTCATCAACCCCACTTCTGAAGCTGTTTCTGTCTCGTCTCCCCCAGCTCACCGACGTCCTCATCAGCGAGATTCTCCACGGAGCTGACGGGACCAGCATCAGGTGCGGCGTCATCGGAGAAATTGGCTGCTCCTGGCCCTTGACCGGCAGCGAGAGGAAGGTCCTGCAGGCCACGGCCGAGGCCCAGGCGCGGCTGGGGTGCCCGGTCATCATCCACCCCGGGAGGAATCCGAGCGCCCCGTTTCAGATCATCCGAGTGCTGCAGGAAGCCGGCGGAGATGTCTCCAAGACGGTCATGTCCCATCTCGACAGGTAAGAGGCGATCTTCCCCTCCCGGCCAACCGCCACCCACCGGTCATCGGTCGTCAGATCGGTGGGCTGCGGGCACTCGGGGAGCCCACCGGCGTCCTGGAGCTGCTGACCACGGTGTCGCAGCCGCATTAGGGAAGTCAGGACTCTGCCCTGCCTCCCTGCTCTGCAGCAAGTGTCCAGGGCTTTGCGTAAATCATCCCGTTTAATTCGTTTAGTCTTTCACCGTTCCTCATCCAGGTGACATTAAGGCGATTGCCAGCTCTGCTTGTTCAGTACTGGCCAGTAGGCAGAGTGATAATCTTATCTGCAAATACAAAGGGAAAGTGGGTGGTTTCACCCGGAGAAGGAAACCATACAGATAGTCAGTTGCATTTGTGACACCGTTGTGACGGTGACTTGAACCATCTAATGTTGGAAAATGCGATGTTAAAGAATAATAGGGGCAAGTCCAGTATTTGGTTGGTGGTGCCATATTAAACATGTCTGGGCGAGCAAAACAATCGCCTCTGTCAGCAGCGGCCGCCCTGAATTTGTTGACAAGCCTAACGACATTG
Organism: Choloepus didactylus; assembly: GCF_015220235.1. Lineage (NCBI taxonomy): Eukaryota > Metazoa > Chordata > Mammalia > Pilosa > Megalonychidae > Choloepus > Choloepus didactylus. The sequence goes on from NC_051311.1 coordinate 1,226,410, forward strand.
CTGAGGCCCCAGCCTTCAGACGGGGTTTATTAAGGAACTAACACAGAACAACGAGGGTAATGATCTGCTACAACTGCTCCTGCCTTGTGTATTGGAATAAACCCATGCGACCATCCACCTGCCTCCTGCTGTTTGATAAACCAGCAGTCCTGCCGTGTGTCCCGGAAGGGGCTTCTACTTACTGGAAAGACTGAAATCCTGTGCAGAAAACATGGGCAAGTTGGAATTGTGGCAGAATAGAGAAGCCGGTGTGAGCGGGGAAAGCAGGGACTGGGAAGGTGTGGGCAGGTGCCCTGGCAGCTGGGTTGGAACCCAGATCACACTTGACTGTCCTCCAGAAACTTCTGCCGTTCTGAACAAACAGGACGGGGTTCTGGACTCGTCGTAGAAGTGGTGTGTGACGGTGTGAAGCGGGGGAGAAAGACCTGAGCTTAAATCCCGGCTCTACCATTTGCTATCAGACCTCGGGTGGCTTCGTTTGAATTTAAAATAATGTATTTGATAATGCCAATCTTTCTGATTCATTTTTATACTTTTTGAATATTGTGAAGTATAGATAATATATATTTTTAACTTTATAAATGTTTCTCAGATTCTCAAAAAGATTGTGATCTGCAGTTATATGAGTGTTCTATGTGTCCATTAGGCTACTACTGTTAGTTATGTTCAAATATTCTATATTCTTATTGCTTTTTTTATGGCTGACTCTACTGGTTACTGAGAGAAGCATGTTAAAATCCATTACAGTGAATTTTTACTTTCTTCTTGTACATCTTTCAGGTTTTGCTTTATATATTTCAAAGCTATGTTATTGCATGCATGCAAATTTAGAACAGTTTATCTTCCTGGTGAATTGACTCTCATATTAACATATATTTAGCTGCTTTCTCTCTAATTATGTTAGTAATGCCCCTTGTTTGAAAGGCTTTTTATCTGATATTGATGCCACTATACCCCTCTTTTTGTGTTAGTATTGCACCTACATGTTTCCCCATATTTTACTTTCCATCTTTCAGAGTGTTTGTGTTTCAGATGAGTCTCATCTACAGAGCATGTGGTTGGCTTTGGGGTTTTACCCCATCAGACGTTCTCTGTCTTTTAAATGGAAAGCCCAGCTCGCTTACACTCACTGATACACTTGTTCCACTTTTTATTTCTGCCATAGTTATTGCTATCCTTTCTTGATTTCTTTTTCTTGCTTTTTCCTCCTCATTCCAGACTCATCCATTACTTCTTTGGAAGATGTACACACTACTTGTATTATTTAGTGGTCATAATTGAAAATTTAATGTGTATATTAACTTACTAAATTTAAATCTAATAAATAGTTTTATCTTTCTTCCGGGTAATGACAAGACCCTAGAACCCTCAGCTCCAGCCTCTCACTACATTTCATGCTTTGCTCCCTGGATATCAGGTCTACCTGAGTATTGTTTGGCAAGGTCAGAATGGTATTTATTTTTCTTAAAAGCTAAAGCTTCTTTTTCCTATTTGAGATGTTTCTGGCTTACAGAAAGCTCGTACATACACACAGAGTTCCCACACCACCTGTTTAGACTCCTGGGCTGCTCAAGCCAACACCACGGAATGGGTCGGGTTAAACAACCGGAATTTATTTGCTCACAGTTTTAGGCGAGGAAAAGAGTCCAAATCAAAACATCATCAAGGCGATGCTTTCTTCCCGAAGACAGTGGCGTTCTGGGGCTGGCTGCTGGCGATTCTTCATCCTTAACTTGTCAACGGCAAGGCACATGGTGGCCTCTCCTGGCTTCTCTTCCAGGTTTCATTGAATTTCAGCTCTTGCTTCCTGTGGCTTCTCTCTGAGTTTTATTCTGCTTATAAAGGACTCCAGTCATCGGATTAAAACCCAAGCTTTAACTGAAGTAACCTCATCAAAAGGTTCACACCCACAGGAATGGATTCAATCTAAGAACATGATTTTCTGGGGTACATACAACTCCCAAACTCCACACCACTGTGATGGTTAATCTCACGTGTCAGCTTCACTGGGTGATGGTGTCCATTGTCTGGTTAAGCAAGCACTGGCCTGATTGTTACTGTGAGGATATTTTGTGGACTTAAATCCTCAGCCACAGATTGCATCTATGGCTGATTGCATCTACAGTCAACTGAGGAGGTAGCCTTCAGCAAGGAGAGAAGTCTCATCCAGCAAGTTGAAGGCCTTAAAGGAGAGTGATGATTTCAGCAGTCAGAAGAGAGAATATCTGTCTCTACTTCAGCCAGCCTCTCCAGGGGAATTCATGGAAACCTTTGTCAGAGTTCCCAACTTGTGGCCTGCCCTACAGAAATAAGAGTTTCCTACCCCCACAGTTGCATGAGCCAGTTCCTATAACAAACCTTATAATATTATATATATATATATATATATATATATATATATATATATATATATATATATATATATATATATCTTTCCTTTCAGTTCTGTTTCCCTGGAGAACCCTGACTCATACAACCACCCTACATTAACACCTTGCATTAGTGTGCTATATTTGTGTGCTATATTTGTTACAATTCATAAAAGAACATTTTTATAATTGTACTATTAACAATAGCCCATCATTGACAATAGGGTTCACTGTTTCTGTTGTACAGTCCTATGTACCTGATTTTTTAAATCCGTAGTTAGACGTTATTTCATTGTTTTAAAGCATATAAATGGTCAATGTATATTTAGATTAACCTTTCTGTTTGCTACTTTCTTTGCTCTCAATTCCCTCTTGCATCTGGGATTATTTTCCTCTGTCCTGAGGAAAATCATTTGAGGTTCCTTTAGTGACGGTCTGTGTCAGTAGTAAATGCTTAGGTTTTGTCTGAAAACATCTTTATTCCTTCATTCATGAAGGATAATTTAATATAATATATAATTTATAATTAATTAGAACAGATAAGTCTATTTAAAAATTATTTTTTCTAAGTACTTTAAAGACGTTGCATTTTCAGCCGATGTTCATTGTTGTGATTGACAAGTCAGCGGACAGTCTAACCACCCTTCCTCTGGAGCAGGCTGCCTTTTCTTTCCAGCTGCTTCCAGAATCATTTTCTCTCTGGTGCCGAGCATCTGCACTGTGATCTATTTCAGTGTGAATTTCTTTTTATTGTATATGCTTGGGAGTCCTTGGGATTCCTGAATGTGAGGGGGCATCTTTTGCTGCTTCTGGAAAATCTCAGCTTGTTGTCTCTTGAAAAATTACTTCACCCACATTTTCTTTGTTATTTGCATCAGAAACTCCAATGTGCTCGATGTAGAGCTGCTCAGCTGTCCTCCACGTCGCAACAGCTCTTCCACCTCTCCATGCATCTGCATCTTTGAGCTGAGTGGAGGTGTGAGGCTGCACGTACCCCAGAAGAGCAGGTTGTTAACACTAATCCGTTCATGTGCCGAAAGCCCGTTGTGAGTGGGACATTTTGAAGAAGCTCCTTCTGTTACGTGGGGCCCAGCTCATTCAGGATGGGTCTTAGTCCTGTTACTGGAGTCCTTTATAATCAGAATGAACACAGGGCGGGGGGCGAGTGCACACACCTCAGAAGGAAGAAGCTGAAATCAGCAGAACCCGGAAGAGCCGGGAGAGCCCTGTCCCTTCCCATGTGGCGGAGGAGCCCCGGGTCGCCGGCAGCCTGTCTTCAGGAAGAAAGTGTCGCCTTGATGATGCCTTGATTTGGACATTTTTCCTGGCCTCAAACCAGTAAGCTAATAAATCCCGTTGTTCAAGCAGAATCATTACATGGTGTTTCCTTTAAGCAGCTTTAAGCAGCCTAGGAAACCAAAGCAAGCTGGAATTTGTCAGTTCTGTCTTCCTGTTTACTACTTCTCTCTCCGGTGGAATCAATCCGTTGTTTAGCCTATAAGGTCAATTTTGTTTTCTATTCAGTTTTTTAAAAAAATATTAAACATACAAGATTATAGCTCATAATTGATAAATCTAATTTCTGCTGTCTTTTTGCTCTGATTTTGTAGTTTATTAGTTCAGTGGGTTTAATTCATGTGAGCCTGTTTTCTTGTGTTTTAGAATTTGTGAGTGTGTGTTTGTGTGTGTGAGCTCAGATTCCCTGGAAATTGTTATGAGCTCTTAGGTTGTTTTTCTCTTTCCCAGCTGTTTGTTTTTTGTTTTTTGTTTTTTTGTTTTTTCTGGGAAGCAGTTAGGAGTTGCTACCAACCTGGGATTGCTTAAAACTGAATTTTTGACTTTGGGGTCTGTGACCCCACAGCTGCTATAAATTCTGGCCCCCAAACCAGGTGAGTGCCAGACTGTGGCTAAGGAATCTCAAGGAGACGTTTTTCTTTGACCCATGTCCCTATCACAGGATGACGAGGATGGAACGGACACAGAAGGCCCCCGGGCCTGTGTGGGCCCAGCTGCCACCCAGCTCATCCCTGAGGGGTGGACTTCGCACAGCGTCCTCCTGCTTCGTGCTGGGGGCACCTCCACCACGTGCAGACCTGGGGAGACCCCTGAGACCCAGGCCAGAGCCGGGCTGCCCCCTCTCCCCACCCCCGTTGTTCTAGTTTGCTAATGCTGCAGAATGCAAAACACCAGAGATGGATTGGCTTTTATAAAAAGGGGGTTTATTTGGCTACACAGTTACAGGCTTAAGGCCATAAAGTGTCCAACGTAACACATCAGTAATCAGGTACCTTCACTGGAGGATGGCAAATGGCTTCCGGAAAACCTCTGTTAGCTGGGAAGGCACGTGGCTGGCGTCTGCTCCAAAGTTCTGGTTTCAAAATGGCTTTCTCCCAGGACGTTCCTCTCTAGCAAGCTTGCTCCTCTTCAAAACGTCACTCATAGCTGCACTCTGTTCAGTCTCTTTGAGTCAGCATGTTTTATATGGCTCCACTGATCAAGGCCCACCCTGAATGGGTGGGGTCACACCTCCATGGGAGTATCCCACCGAAGTCACCACCCACAGCTGGGTGGGACACATTCCAAGCAAATCTAACTAGCACCAAAACGTCTGTCTCACAAGACCACAAAGATAATGGCATTTGGGGGACACAATACATTCAAACTGGCACACCCGTTATTTCCATTATCTTATTTCTGGCCCAGAAGCCCTTACTTTCCCACCAGACTAATCAAGAATTTAAACATATGATTTTTTTTCTCTTTAATTCTATCCAGCACTTTACATGTAATATGCTGGAAAGGTTTTCTGTAAACATTTAGTCTGCCATACTGCTTGAAATGGGCTCAATGTGATTCCTAAAGAATCTTTCTATCCTTCTCTGTTTACAGTTAGACGTGTTTGTGAGTTACAAAATTGTGCTCAGCATAAGCAGAAAATTAGCTTTCCTTGGGGGCTGGGGAATAAACCTTAAGCCCTAGTGCAGTGTTTCTTCCTTATTCATGCACTCAGACAGTATGGAAACTGTAAGTTTTGTTTACTCGATTCCTAGTGATACGTGGTTTTCCTTTTAAATGATGGGACTGCGTGGTCTGTGTGTCCGTGTGCCCTTTAGAACCGTCCTGGATCGAGGGGAGTGGCTGGTGTGACCCGACAGCGCTGAGGTTGACCAGCTCCCCGCCACCCCCCACCCCACCCTTTATTTGTAATTATTTGGGGTCCCAGTGCCCGAGAAACAACCTCGTCATGCACAAGCATTCATGGGGGGCAGCTGGGGAAAATGTCTTTAGAAAAAGGAGTGCCTCTGAGAAAGCAAACTGAATAAAGTAACAGAGAAGAGCAACCAGGAGGCCGAGTGGGCTCAGCCTTTCCCCGCCCGAGCTCGGCGGCTCCTCGGCGGCCCGTAATGGGGACGCGTCACGAAGGGCTGCGTCTCGGGCAGCAGACGCGCAGAGGACACAGAAAGGCAGAGTCCTGGAAACGCGGCCTCCAGGAGGAAAACAGCGGAAAGCCGGGGCTGTGGCCACAGGGCAGCGGCCAGCCCGCTCCGGAGCACGGGGCTTGCCCGCAGGGCTCCCCAGCGCCACGCACCCGTCCCCGCAAAGCAGCGTTCCTGCCACTGGGGAGCCCGAGGGAAACACTGCGGTGTGGCCATGGGGGACACAGGGAGACACTTCCAGGGTGTGTAACCCTGCGTTCACAGGGATCCGTGCACAGGGCATTCTACCTCAAAGCACACACACTCACACACTCACTCTCACTCACATGCACTCACACACCCCTTCTTGTCCACACTCTCACACACTCACACTCACACACACAGTACAACAACCACACACTGAAAGCTGCTGTGCCTGTCTGAAGGGGCGGCTGGGCCCCGAGAGGCAGGTGTGGGGGTGTCTTGCCCTGGCCGCTCCTTTCCTGCCAGAGGTTGTCACCTGGGGTAACCATCTGACAGTGGCCGCTCCCCAACCACCTGCCCCCCAAAGATGCAGGGGCCTGGGAGGGCCCTCGGGGGTGCAGGGCTGCCCTTGGCATGTCAGCATTTGTTTGAAGATAACACCAGCGGTTACCTGTTTCCGTCTGGGCTTTCACTCGGCAAGGCCTCTCCGTCAGCTGGGGGAATCTCGCTGCCCGTGCCCGCTCTGCCCGGTTTCTGGGCGCCCGGCGTGATGGCCCTGGGTGGAGGGAGGGGCTGGCCTGCACGGCCTCTGTGTGGTGTAGGGGACGCCGCCATCTGCAAGCCGTGGGTATTCGTGTCAGCAGGAGCCAGGACGCCAGGGCTGGGCGGCACTTGGGCCCGACAGTGAGTAAGCTGCGGAGCCCTCGAGGGCAGCAGACGGCTCTGCCTCCGCGTTCTTCCCACTTGTCACCTATTTAACGTGCAAGGGGCTTGCTGGAGCTCCAGGGCCTGGGGTTTGCGCAGGGGCACCGGACACCTGGTGTGGGAAAAAGTCGGGGCGTCTCTGATGGTGGCTCCCGAAGGAAGGTGGAGTTTGACCAAAGGATCCGGAAGACGGCAGAAGGCAGAGCACAGGCTGGCCGGCGCCTCATCCCGTGCCCCTTCCCTCTAATCGCTCGGCCCCTTGCCCACAGCGCCAGGACGGGACCACAGTGGTTCAATTTCTGATGCATTTCTTCATTCTCTCAGATGAAGCGAGTGGGTGAACTACCACTTCATTCATTCATTCATCCATTCATTCCTCAAGTATCCACCGAGTGCCAGATGTGGGGCCGGAGGCTTGTTCTCCACCTCCATTACTTGATTGCTTAATTATACCATTGCTAAATTATAATTGTGTTGCCTCCTGAACTTTGTCTTTGAAAAACCACAAGATTTAATTATCTGGCATCTTGGAACTTTACACTTTCAATTCCTATGAATGCTAGTGAAATAGTGTGAAATTATTCAAAAACAATTCCAGGCACATATTTGGCAAACTGAAAATGAGCAAAATTTTGTATATAGTTAAATAGTGTGGTGGCATTTTTAAAACAACAATGGGAATGTCATGAGCATGAAGTAATTGTAACATTTAAAATCTTGCACATACTTTGTTGTGTTTGTCGAGAGTAAAGTCTTAGGATCATGTGAGTGGACACGTGCAGACAACGTACAGCACGCGAGGAGTGGTGAGTGTGTGAAGTAGGTGCACTGAACACACACAGAGTAAAAGCCGTTTATTTTGGTCGTGTTGGCTCCAGTCCTACCACCTGGTCAGAAATTAGAGAAAATGGCTCTGGTTGCAGAGGAGAACTTTGGTGGCAGTTGTTTGCTAATCCACTCCCCGTTCTCGGCTGCTCACGCACGCTGGCGTCTCCTGCCATCTGTAAGACAGAAGGTAGGACCATCTAGGCAAAGCAAGATGCTGTTAAACACGCCGCCGTGGATGCTTACTCACACCCGGGTATGACTACGGATAAATTTTATACAAACCTATGTGTTTGTAGAAACACGTGCCTTGAATAAATTCCAGACTGAAACTCGGTGGTGACATCGGCAGCGGCTGTCAATCGTTAGTGCCGGGCAGGGTCCTAGGAAAACCCGGGGCCTGGGGTCAGGTCAGGGCTCCAGATCCCAACCCCAGCCGGATCTTCCGGTGTGGGTCAAGCAGGTCATGAAAGCCCCCAAATCTGTTTGCTCAGATGTCAGAAGGGGTTAATAAAAAGTGGTTTCAATCTTTAAAGCACCCTACGAATTTTGGCCCCTATTATTGTTTATTATGGAGTTCATGATTGCATCCTCTCAATGCAGGGCCTATTTACAAAAAATAAATTAAAATGAAGATTTAAGCAAATGTCCAACAAACTGAAATTTTTGCACACAGAGAGCTGAACTGCATGCAGTTAAATTGAGGTGATGATGGGTATTTGCTGCGCGTCCCACACTGCACTGCTCAGCGCGCGTGGGCAGCCGCCCCGCGTCCTGCAGGAGGGCAGTGGCCGTGTGCTCCAGCCGGGCCGGCTTTCCCACCAGACCTTCCACGAGTCATTTTTTTTTCTGAAGTGATTTTTCATGCCTCCGACAGCATTCCCATGAAATGTGACATTTTAACAAATAGGATTGCTATGTCTACGAGATTTATCTTCGCTCTCCCTGATAGCGTCATTCCCTGAACCGTGGATTGCCTTACATGAAAAACGCACCATCTTCTGAGCTCCACGGCAGCTGGGTGTCTGCATGGCAGAAAGCGCTCCCTGACATGCATAAACTGTGAGTGTATTTTAAAATAAAGCTTCAATTACACTTTGCAGTTCTGAGCCAACCCCTGGTTTTAGTCTAATTTAAGCAAGGGTGTCTCTCCCTCGCAGCCATCTGTTCCTTTTTCTTAAGTCATAATATTGAAAGTGTGACATCATTCCTTCTTATGATGTCATTAAACATCTCTGTGTGAACCCAAGCAATCGCAAAACTGAATTATGTGGGAGGAAAATGCTTGTTCAAGTGTAGATGATGGGGAATAAAGTGAATGTGTAGCAATCTGAGTTATTTTTCTCTTGTTTTTCACTCTTTCATGAAAATAATGTCTTAATGCAAAAAGAATCCTATAAAAGAATATAAATGGATCTTTCAAATACCCTCATATTTGGGCATAAACTACTAGATTAAAAATGCACCATTCTAATTGATCGTTTTGATGGGTAGGAAACCAAAGTCAAATATTTCATTGAAGTAGCAAATTATATTTTTGTGACCACAGACAGTGTTTAGGCCAGACATTAACCAAATACATCATTCCTATTTGGTTTCTATTTTTGACAGTAAGAAATAAAATAAATAATTAAAATTCATGAATTAACAGTTTTTTAGATTTTATAGTTGAGGTGGAGCTGCCATTAGCTGTATTGTACTATCTACGGATTGTGTTTTAAACTTCTGTTAGCATTCAATTTATTAGATTATAGCCAATTCAATTATAATCATTCAATTATAGTAACTGATATACTAATTTATTTTGGACATTGTATTATAAATATTTAAAATTCATTTTAGGTTGCCAGATGAATAGTCCCAGGTGAATTTAGTATTCTTTTAAGTACTTGGTGAAATTTTCTCATAAAATAATAAAGAAGCCCACATAACTCTTTCTGTATAATTATCCATTGGTTCTAACTTGAAGGTTCAGTGGTTGGGGGCCGACAAAGGGGTTTTTTGGAGTTACTTTGTGGGTAAACAATATCTAGAATGGCCGTGGAAACTCAAAGCTGTTTCTGATGGGTCAGTTGCGTGTCCGCGTTCCCCGGTTACTGCCCCGGTGACTCCTCTTTGTAAAGTACCCGAGGTTCAGCGCACACCGAGTCCGGGCGCCCCGCGTCAGGCTGGACCCGCCTGGCCCCCGCTGCTCGCGGGGTGCGCCCCCCGCCAGGAATCCCCGGGAGGGGCGCCGAGGCCTTGGCAGGGAACGGCCCTGGGCTGGGAGTGGGTCGCGCGGAAGCTCCCGGCCGGGGCATCTCGCAGTGGGGGTCAGAGGGCGCGGGAGGGCTGCGTCTCCAGCTTGCTGTGCGCTCCGGGCTCCCGGCGCCCCCCGACGCCGAGATGCCCCCGTCCAGCCGCTGCTTTCCCCGCCTGGATTCGGACAGCCCTGTCCACCGAGAGGGCGCCAGGCTCCTCCCGCGCCTCCACGGGAGAGCACCTCTCTCGCCCGCAGACATCCCCGAATCCTCCCCTCCGCCCCTGGCCGCGGCCTGACCCGTCCTCGGCTGTCCCTAACGCTCCAGCCGGCTGTGCTCCCTGGCCTGCGCTCCAGCCCCGCCACCAGGCCGATGGCTCCACATGCAAACCTCATTAAAATCACTGAAGATCCTTCCGTGGCTCCCTCTGTCTTCTGCACAAAATCCAAACATCTCGATCTTCCAGCCACACACAGATTCGGGCTGATTGTTCTCATGTGCTCTCCGTGCTCGCCACGTCCCTCTGTTGCATATGCCCTGCTCAAGGATAGATTTGGCATTTTCCTTCAATATGCAACGCCTCAGGGTTTCTCCTCCAGGAAGCTTTTCCTTGCTCCTTTGTGCCAACTCAGTCCTGGTAGTACATTTATTGTCACACTTGGTAAACTCTGTAGAGCAGTTTGTTTCCATGTCTTATTTCCCTAATAGACTCTGAAATTCTTGAAGGATGAAACTATTTATCTTTGTTTTCCTTGCTCATACCTCATTGCAAGTAGGTGATAACAATTTCTTGTTAAATTAATGGATGGATGGGTGAGTGGGTGGATGAGTGGGTGGAAGGATGGATGAGTGGATGGAATGATGGATGGATGGATGGGTGGATGGATGGATGGGTAGGTGGATGAATGGATGGATGGATGGATGGGTGGGTGGATGGAATGATGGATGGATGGATGGATAGAATGGTGGAATGATGGATGGATGGATGGATGGATGGATGGATGGATGGAATGATGGATGGATGGGTGGAATGGTGGAATGATGGATGGATGGATGGATGGGTGGATGGAATGGTGGAATGATGGATGGATGGATGGATGGAATGATGGATGGATGGATGGATGGATGGAATGGTGGAATGATGGATGGATGGATGGATGGGCGGATGGGCGGATGGGCAGATGGATGGATGGATGCTTCTTTCCTCATGCACTTTGGCTTTGATAAACTACAGCCCTATCTTGAGGAACAGCAAGCTCTTTCTTGCCTCTGTGTAGATGTTTCTTCAGTCTGGATTGTCCGACCCTCACCAACACCTGAGCCCCACCAACCATACCTGAATAGTGTACTTCAAAGCTCAACTCAAACAAATCACTTCTTCCACTAGTCTTTCACACTACTTTGCATTTAGTTCTACTATAGGAAGCTTTTAACAAATGTAAATTGTAAATATTAGTTTAAATATCTATCTTCCTCCCTAGACTTTAAGCTCCTTAGGACAGGAGCTGGAGTTTCTGGTGCATGTCTGTATTTCTAGCAGAGTACAGCACAGGGTAAGTGACAGGAGATATTTGCTGAATTAATTTGCATAGGTTTGCTTGATTGTACAAATGATATAATGCACTGGAGAGTTCTTTGAAACTGTAAAGCCCAAGATGAATGTGGGGTGTTGTTATCTTCCTGATCACACCCACGGATCGTACCCTCCCTCTGCTGCTTGGTTCTTTCTGTCTGGAAAGCCCACGGATCGTGCCCCGGCTATCACTGCACACAGACCTGCTCATCCCCATTCTGAATGCATTTTGACATTAAACTGAGCCCCTCGGCACTCAGATAAGATCTAGAATATAAAGGGATTTGGAAAACAGAACCAATGCTCTTGCCGCTAGATAAATGATAACTGTAGATACTTAAAATGAAGTCAGCGAAATCTCTTTAGATGGCTTTTTCTTAGCTGATGGTAATAGGCCTACCATAAATTTATGCCTATTGCTTATAAAGAGAGAGTTTATTTATTGAGAAAAAAAGTATAAATAGTGTAAGTCATGCAACAAAGGAAATAATATAGAATGAGTGATAAGAATAAATACAGGGTGCAAAACTCTCCTCTTCGTCTTGGGAAATCTGATGGTATATATTCCATGATGCCCTTGCAATTGCTTCAGCTCACCTTTCTCAGTTAATCACCACTTCCCCGCAGACTGCCCTTCATGGTAAATTCCCCATTTTCTGAGTGTAGTTGGAGGGTTCCATGGTACGATGGAGATTTAATTTCAAAATAAAAAGAACCACTATGTGTCCATTCAATCAGTGGAATTCCAGAAAATGTCATTTGAGTAAAAATCATTTAGCAGTAGGAGAAGCCAAAGAGTCTGCTGACTGAGAGAGCCGCATCTAGCCTTGAACGGAACTTAATTCCAGTGAGTGTCTAATCTGCAAAACGAGAACCTGAGGGAGAGAACTAAAGAGACGACAAATGCGAAGCTCTTAGCCGGACGCCAGAGACGCATAGGGTCAGCTGTGAGGACGATGGTAACAACCAACTTTCCTTTTTGTTTTCAGTTGGACGAAAACTAAAGGTTTTCTCTGGCTTTTTATGTGCTAAGGACTTTCCACTGAGACGTACCCCAATATAATACGGGAAGTTTAGACCCTTGAACCAAGGCCCTCAGCTGGGAGGAGGAAGGGGATTCGGGCGGGGTCCGGCTCCTCTGTCCTCACAGTCTGCCCTCCTCAACCAGCACTTAGCGCATCGAATTGAAGCGACTCGGAAAGGAGGATGTACTTCCCCCCTCCCTTATGTGATTTTAATTGCATGTATACTGTCTTTAAGCACAGTCCTCTGGGGGAAAGAATGTGTTTGCTACAGAAAACCCAGCCTCGCTGTGGAAGCAGTGGGTGGTCTCTGTGGGGAGAGATGGAAGGGGAGTCGTGTCCGTGGTGCACCTCGGGGCGCGAGGAGAGACCGTTCAGCCCCCGCACTGTGGACTCGGGACGTTGCTCACGGGCTGGGTGGAAGGGAAGGGGCAGCCCCTCAGACGGGTCAGCCGTTCCAGGGAGCCCCCGAGGAGGCAGCAACCTCTCGGGACCCTCCGTGGTTCGGATGAAGGCTGCGGAAACCTTGACCTCTTAGAGCAGCGTCACAGATGCAGCAGCGCGGGGTCCTTGCCACCTGGGGTTGCCAAGACAGCAGAGCATCGGGGTGGACAAGACACTGGTTTTCTGACAGTCCCAGCTCCTCTCTGGGTCAACTTTGGATCCCAGAAAATCACAAGCCACCTCCTCTCTGTGGTCGTTTGCTCCCCTCATGCAAGGCCTGGGTTGGGGGGCGGGGACCCCTCACATTTTTCCATGTTGTTTTCTGGTAGGATTTTGTTCCTTTCTTATTGCCCCATGGCATGGAATCTCTGTAGCGGCACTTTCGGACTGGCTCAATCTGTGCGTTCTTACTTGTTACAGCCCAGGTTTCCTCGGGAAACCTCCCCCTGCCCGGGACCCTCTCCCCCACCCGCCTCCTGTATGTACCCTGTGTTTCACTCCTTTCCCGGCATTTCCGCAGCCCTGGAGTCTACAACAGAGAGCTAGTCGATGTGAAATCCACTGCGATGAGAAGACATCCACAGCAGTGTTTCTGAGTGACGGCAGCATAATTAAAACAAGCCCGTAGCTCCCCGAGGGCAGGGTGTGTTCTCTGGTCACTGACTTACAGCCGCATCCTGAGAGCCAACCCTGACGTTCTGTGCTTGGCATAGCCGTGTCCTGGCACGCTGAGAACTTGCAGGCTCAGGTTTAAAAGATGCTCAGGTGTGACTGTGGTTCGTTAATTTTGGGGGTGGGGGTGGGTGGGTGGTAGGAGCATATTGGAAGGATAAAGTTATTTCAGGATGTTTGTTTCTCCCATTGCTTTGCTTTGTTTTGTTTGGAAATGTGTTCTTATTTGATAAATAAAGTTGTTTTTTTTTTAACTTGCAGTCTGGGTGGAAGGGAAGCGTGCTCTGAATCACAATTTGTCTGCCTCCCTGTCCTTAGGACGGTCGTGGATAAGAAAAAGCTCCTGGAGTTTGCTCGGCTTGGCTGTTTCTTGGAGTATGATCTCTTTGGCACAGAACTTCTGAATTACCAGTTCAACCCAGATATTGACATGCCTGATGATAATAAAAGAATTAGAAGGTAAATATGATGAAATCTCTTGTAGCGGTCCCTTTTACCAGCCCTTTTTGATTCTCATATCGGGTGAGTATCAGCAAAGATTCAGAAAACATAAGCAGGCTGGACCAGGGACTTGCAGGGAAAAATATATCTGTGCTATTTCAGGGAGAAAAATCTCTCTGTATTATTTCAAGGAGAAAATGAGTCATCCTAAGAAGGCAAAAGCTTAGCAGAGCCCTAGGAGCTCAGTGCAGATGGGCAGCTGACAGTGAGCCTCGATAACGCTCAGGCCCGGCCAAGGCAATGACAGAACAGGGGACTTGTCCTCTTCCTTCCTCCAGTGAAGTTAGCTGTTCCTTTCCCAGATCGGCCACACTGAGGCCACAACCTGCTGCAATGGCTTTTGGAGATGTGTGTTGAAAGTATTCACTGAAGAGGTAGTTGCCACTTAACTGCTAAATATAGTGCCCCAAATCCAAACATCATATAAAATGCCACTATTTCTCCAAATTGCTGAATGTGGTGAAAGCAGAGAGTTGCCGGAGCCGCTCTCCGGAGACAAGCGGGAGCTTGAGGGGTCGGGGGACGGCTCCCTGCTAGGCCTGGTGTGAGGACAGACGTGCCCACTGGGGACGTGGGGGAGCCGTGGACGTGGGGTTCACCAGGACAGCACCCGTCTGGGAACATCCAGGTGTCGGGGTTCAGCAGGGCCTGCGGCGAGGCTGTGAAGGCACCACGGGGCCCGGGACAACGGGGAGGTGGGGACTCTCCATCAAGGAGCCTCGTGGTGCAGAGAAGCAGCGACGCAGGGCGGGGCTGGAAGATGGCGGGATCGAGGGAGGGTCTTGTCGAGCCGAGAAGTCGAGCGATGTTTGTGGGGCTGAGGGAGAGGGAGACCATCAACGGATGGGTGAAGGCGCAAACGAGTCCAGGGACGTGGCCCTTAGTGCCAGGTTGTTGTGGAATTCATGGGAATCCAGTGCAGAAGGTGGAAGTGTCAATAGAAGGAACCTCAGAATTCTGGAGGGGGGAGAAATCTCCAGCGACGCTCAAGAGGAGACAAACCTGTGGAATCCGGGAAGGAGGGGATCTCCTCCGTTGAAGCGAGAGCAGCGAGTGCAGATGGGCGTCCTGGCGAGAGGACTGGATGCTGCTCTCTCGCCCCGGGCGAGGTGGACATGGTCATCTCCAAGAGGGAAGGGGTGGCTGGGGACGGGCCGCGTGGACGAGGGTAAAGGCTGGAGGGTGAGAGGGAGATGCAGACCAGGACGAGAGACCGTGGACTCACACTGGCACCAAGGCACACGATTGGGTGACTGTTCCCTCAGAAATGTTCTACGGGCTGACAGTGGGGCCAGAGAAGCTCTGAGGACAGTGACAGAGGAGGTGAGCGGTGAGCGAGGCCCGGGGCTGGTGCTCCGTCTGGAAGAGGGGGCGGATGGCCAGGGCTTGCCAACAGCTTAACTTTGGTCGTCTTGCGTTGTGCAGATGGGAGCACTGTGGATGTGTGCAAGTACAGGAGCCATGAGTGTGCACGCGTGTTGGCGTCCGTCCGCGTGCAAACTGACTTGCATGCGTGTGTGCGTCATCGCCCTTACCTCAAAGCCAGGCACGAGCTCCCTCGGCCTCGGGTGCCTGTGCCCCTGCCCCCCATTGTACCCCTACTTGCTCTTCTCCACTTGCCCACCACCCTTCGCGGCTCCCCGCCGGCCTGTTGCTCTGCAGCCGGGAGCACCCGCAGGCTGCCCTCGTCCCCAGCACCCAGGCACCGCGGCTGACACCTGTTTCCAATCTTCTGCTCCACTTCCCAAATCTTATAATATCTCTTCCTTTTCACACTTTGTAGTCTCTCTCTAATATTTGTTTGCAAAACACTAACTCATTTGTATTTCTATAATTACCGTAGTTTTTGTCTTCCCTTCTGGCAGCGTCTCCACACAAGGGCCCAGCCCGGAGGCCGTCCCCGCGCCCAGGAGCCAGGTGGTCTCCCGGGGAGTCCGAAGGTGACTGTCCTCAAGTCTCCCCTGAGTTGATTAGTCTCCCGGTTGTTGAGTTAAGGAGCACCTCGGCCCTCTCATTCTTTCCCTGCTTCTTCCCGAGTCAACAGTTCTGTGCTTCAGGATGTGACCCAACGTCTACAGCGACAGCTCGTCTGTGCATTCAGGACATACTGTGTGCCTTTTAGTAACGAGGTGTCATTTGACTCAGACAAGAAGAGACACAGACCTTGGGAAGCGCTCAGGAAATGCAGGGGCTGGCGCGGGCCCTGGGGTCGCCCGCACGGTGCTGTGTTTCCCGGGCCTGAGCCGAGGCCTCGCGACAGCGGGCGGCACCGGGCAGCAGGCAGCGGGCAGCACCGGGCCCGGCACGGCTGATCCCTCAAACGGCCTGATCACAGCTGCGGGGCCGGGCACCCTCGGCGAGGCCAGAGCGCAGGCAGCAGCCCCGGGGCTCGCCGGGCACGCGTGGGTTCCGGGAAGGCGCCTGCAGCGGTGGGCCTCATCTTCACCTGTTCTGTACTTTAAAATGCACAGTCTCAGGGCAGGGCCGCGGCCTTGAATTTTCTGTGTGGAGCCCCACATTTTGCTGACCATAGTAACGACATTCGACTCCTGGACTGGCCGCCAAAAAGTGCCTCCCACATGTCGGCCTGTAGGACACGGCCGACTGTGCGTTTCTCCTGTCGGGACTGAGGGACTGACAGGGCCACACCGAGGCCCGTGGAGAAGCCACCGTCTCCAGGACGCCTCTCCTGCCGCCGGAGAGCTGCGGAAAGACGGCCCCGGGAGCGAGGCAGCAGACGACAGCTTCCCGCCCACAGCCCAGCAGACAGGCTTCAGTCTCCAGCCGAGAGTGGAAAGCTGCTCTTTAGCCAGCTGACTGTGCATTTAAAGGACACGCTCATTATTTTAGCCATCTTGTTGAGAGGAAGGAAGATAATTTTTTATTGGCCAATTAGTCCAATGCTCGGAGACTACGACCAAGTCAGAATTCCAGTAGACTTCAGAGGAGAGGGCAGATGCTCGGACTACAGAGGCTCCCTTGCCTACTGTTTTTTAAAAAATTATCTGTTTTTAATTGTGGTAAAACATACATACATAAAAATCACTTTACCCCTCTAAGTGGACACTTCTTTGACATTAAGTACAGTGACAGTGCTGTGTAACTTCCACCTCTGTCTACTTCCACACTATTTCCATCCTCCCAAAGCAAATCTCACACTCATTTGGCAATGACTCCTCATCCCCTCCCCTCCACCCACTGTCTACCTCCTGTCGCTGCGCACGTGCTTATTCTCGGGGTTTCACGTAAGAGGAATCATGCAGTGTTGACCCTTCTGTGTCTGGCTTATTTCATTTCTCTAAGGGCTACTGATGTTGAGCATGTTTTCAAATGCTTAATGGCCGTTTGAATATCTACTTTGGAGAAATGTCTATTCAAATTCCTAGCCCATTTTTGAGTACATTTTTATTGTGAAATTTAACATGTATACGTAACAGTGGTAACTTTCAAAGAACAATTTAACAAGTAGTTAGCAAATTTCAAAGAATGTGATGAGTTACAATTCCCCAATTTATTTCCTTATTGTGATATATAACATATGTACTAAACAGAAAGGTGATAATTTTCAAAGTACAATTTTAAAAGTAGTTACATAAGTAATTTCAAAGAATGTTATGAGTTACAGTTCCACAGTTTATTTCCTTATTGTGAAATACAAGGTATATACAGGAAGGTAATAACTTTCAAAGTACAATTTAACAAGTAGCTGTAGAGCAAATTTCAAAGAATTTTATGGGTTACAGTTCCACCATTTCAGTTCTTTCCTTCTAGCTATTCTAATATCCTAGCAACTAAAGATATATATGTATATGTATATATATGTATATATTTATATAAAGATTCAGTATTCATAATCCTTTGTTAAATCCTATCTTGTCTGTTGCTACCCCCTCCTCTCATTTAATCAATTTCTCACTCTTCAGGGCTGTCTGGGCAGGGACCACCCTAACTTGTTCATGTTGAAAGGGGGTGTCGACATTATGGGGAAGGGGCTGCAACTGGCTGATGTTCTTAAAGAGCTGTTGCCTCTGGGTTTCAGGACTTGTCTGGCTTAGGAGCACTCTGGTGGATTTACATTTTTGAAAAATAAATTAGTAAGGGAAACTTTTATGGAATCTCAGATAGGGAACTAGGTATTTGGGGACTACTTTTGGTTAGGGCTTAGCACACTGTAGCCATCTGGGACGTCTGGCTGGAGCTTGCATAGGAGTGACCTCCAGGACAGCCTCTCGACCCTACTTGAAATCTCTTAGCCACTGTAACCTTATTTCATTACCTTTCTTTTCCCTGTTTTGGTCAAGAAGGCATTTTCAATCCCTGGATGCCAGGGCCAGGCTCATTCCTGGGAGTCATGTGCCACATCACCAGGGAGATTCACTCCCCCGGGAGTCACGTCCCACTTAGGGGGAGGTTAATGAATTTATTTGTTTGGCCCATTTTTTCCTTTTTGTTGTTGAGTTGTAGGATTTCTTTATATAATCTGAATATTAAACCCTTATCAGATAGATGGTTTCCAAATACTTTCTCCCATTCTATAGGTTGTCTTTTAACTTTTCTGATAAAAAAAATTTAATTTTCTTGAAGTCAACTTTATCTATTTTCTCTTTTGCTGACTGTGCTTTGGGCCTAAATCTAAAATTCCATTGCCCACTACAAGGTCCTAAAGATATTTCCCTATGTTTCCTCGTGAGCGTTTTATGGTATTAGCTCTTATATTTAGACCATTCATCCATTTTGAGTTAATTGTGTGTGGTGAGAGGTGTGGGCCCACATTCGTTCCTTTGCACGTGGATTTCCCGTCTTCCCAGGGCCATTTGTTGAGGAGACGATTCTTTCTCCATTGAGTGGACTTGACCCCTTGTCAGAAATCATTTGGCCATATGTGTGGGTTTATCTCTGCACTCTCAATCCTATTCTGTTGGTCTACATGTCTGTTTTAATCACTGCACCTTGTAGCAAGTTTTTAAATCAGGAAGTGTGAGTCCTCCAACTTTGTTCTTCTTTTTTAAGATTGTTTTGGCTATTTGGGGCCCTTGCAATTCCATGTGAATTTGAGGATCAGCTTCTCCATTTCTGAAAAAAGACTGCTGGAATTGCGATAGGGATTGCATTGAATCAGTGTCTTAGTTTACTAATGCTGCAGAATGCAAAACACCAGAGATGGATAGGCTTTTATAAAACGGGGGTTTATTTCACTACACAGTTACAGTCTTAAGGCCACAAAGCGTCCAAGGTAACACCTCAGCAATCGGGTACCTTCACCGGAGGATGGCCAATGGCGTCCGGAAAACCTCTGCTAGCTAGGAAGGCAGCTGGCATCTGCTCCAAAGCTCCAGCCTCAAAACGGCTTTCTCCCAGGACGTTCCTCTCTAGCAAGCTTGCTCCTCTTCAAAACATCACTCCCAGCTGCACTCTCTTTCCTCCCCCCGAGTCAGCTCATTTATATGGCTCCACCGATCAAGGCCCACCCTGAATGGGCGGGGCCACGCCTCCATGGGAACATCTCATCAGAATCATTGCCCACAGCTGGGTGGGGCACATTCCAAGCAAATCTAACCAGCACCAAAAACGTCTGCCCCACAAGACCACAAAGATAATGGCATTTGGGGAACACAATACACTCAAACTGGCACAATCAGTAAGTAACTCCAGGCAGTACTGACATCTTAACAATGTTAATTCTTCCAGTCCATGAACACAAGATGCCTTTCCATTTATTTAGGTCTTTAATTTCCTTCAGCAATGTTTGTAGTTTTCAGTGTACGAGTCTTTTATGTCCTTGGTTAGATTCCTGGGTATTTTATTCTTTTAGATGCTATTGTAAATGGAATCATTTTCTTGATTTCTTTTTCAGATTGTTCATTACTGATGTATAGAAACCCAGGTGACTTGTGTGTGTTTATCTTGTACCCTACAACATGCCAAATTCATTTATTAGTTCTGGTAGATTTCTTGTGAATATTTTGGGATTTTCTATCTATAGGATCATATCATTCGTGAATAAGCATAATTTTACTTCTTCCTTTCGAGTGTGGGTGCCTTTTATTTCTTTCTCTTGCCTGGCTGCTCCCACTGGAACTTCCGGTACATTGTGGTGTAACGGTGACAGCGGGCATCCTTGTCTCGTTCCCATTACAGAGTAAAGTCCTTCAGTCTTTCACCACTGAGTACAATATTTGCTGCGGGGTTTTCATAAATGCCCTTTATCATGTTGAGGAAATTCCCTTCTATTCCTAGTTTCCTGAGTATTTTTATCATGAAAGGATGTTGGATTTGTCAAATGCCTTTTCTGCATCAACTGAAATGATTGTGTCTCATTCATTCTATTAATGTGGTGTTTTATTTTGCTAAAGCTGATGAAATGCAATGTTCCAGAAGTGGGTTGGGCTTTACAATGGGGTTTATTAACCTACCAGCTGACAGCTCTCAGGCTATAGAAACATCCAAATCAAGGCATCATCGAGATGATGCTTTCTCCCCAAAGACTGGAAAAAAAGCAAGACTGAAGAAAGCATTGTTTTTTTTTTAACAATCACATAAGGTAGCATTTATTTGAGCGATCCTCAGCTCCTCTGGCACTTGGCCAGGCACATGGCGATGTCTGCTGGTCCTTCTCTCTCAGGTTTTGTTGCTTCCAGCTTCTGGCCTCAGTGGCTCCTTCTCAACTTCTCTGGGGCATTTTTGTGTCTTCTTCTTGTCTTTTTTCTCCTTATAAAGGACTCCAGTAAGAGGATTAAGACCCACCCTGAGTGAAGGGTGACTTCTCAACTAAAGTTCCTACTCACAAAAAGATCCTGCTTTCAGTGGGTCACACCCACAGGAATGGATTAGCTGTAAGAACATGCTTTTCTGGGGTACACACAGCTCCAAACCACATGTGGTGTATTAATTACATTGATTTTGTTTCTTTTGTTGAACCAGTCTTGCGTTCCTGAAATAAATCCCACTTGGCCTTGAGGTATAACCCCTTTAATGTATTGTTGGATTGGGCTTGTCAGTAGTTTGTTCAGGGTTTTGC
The DNA here is from genome assembly GCF_015220235.1 of Choloepus didactylus. Taxonomy (NCBI): domain Eukaryota; kingdom Metazoa; phylum Chordata; class Mammalia; order Pilosa; family Megalonychidae; genus Choloepus; species Choloepus didactylus. The sequence goes on from NC_051311.1 coordinate 1,247,399, forward strand.
ATCTATGTTCATAAGGAATACTGGTCTGTAATTTTCTTTCCTGGGGCTGTCTTTATCTAGTTTGAATGTATTATGTCCCCTAGAAAAGTCCATATTCTTTGATGTAATCTTGTGTGGGCACATGTATCAGTGTGGATTAGATTGTAATTCTTCGAGTGTTTCCATGGAGATGCGCCCCACCCAACTGTGGGTGATGACTCTGATTGGATAATTTCCATGGAGGTGTTGGCCCACCCATTCAGGGTGGGTCTGAATTAAATCACTGGAGCCATATAAATGAGCTGACAAACAGAAGGAACTCAGTGCAGTGGTGAGTGACATTTTGAAGAGGAGCTACAGCCAAAAGGGACACTTCGAAGAATGCACAGAAGCTGAGAGAGTAGCTGCAGATAAAAGACAGTTTGATGGCAGCCATTGAAAGCAGACTTTTGCTCTGGAGAAGCTAAGAGAGGACAAACACCGCAAGAGCAACTAAGAGTGACATTTTTGAGGAACTGCTGCCTAGAGAGGAATGTCCTGGGAGAAAGCCATTCTGAAACCAGAACTGTGGAGCAGACGCCAGCCACATGCCTTCCCAGCTAACAGAGGTTTTCCGGACACCATTGGCCATCCTCCAGTGAAGGTACCCAGTTGCTGATGTTACCTTGGACACTTTATGGCCTTAAGACTGTAACTGTGTAACCCAAAAAACCCCCTTTTATAAAAGCCAGTCCACCTCTGGTGTCTTGCATTCCGGCAGCATTAGCAAAGTAGAACACTTTCCCTTCTATTTTTTGGAAGACTTTTTAAGATTGGTATTACATTGTCTAATCGGATGGAATTCAGCAGTGAAAACATCTGGTCCTGAACTTTTCTTGGCTGAAAGTTTTTAATTTCTTATTCAGTCTCTTTAATTGTTATAGGTCTGTTGAGATTTTCTATTTCTTCTTGTGTCAGATTAGGCAATGTGTATGTTTCTAGGAATTTGTTAGTTTTACTTAGGTTTTCTAATTTTTTGACATATGATTGTTAATAGAACCCGCTTTTTATTTCTATAGTTGGTGGTAGTGTCCCTACTTTCATTCCTGGTTTTAGTTATTTGTGTCTTTTGTCTCTTTTTCTTTGTCATTCTGACTAAAAGCTTGTTGATTTTGTTGATCTTTAAAAAAAAAAACAACTTTGGGTTTTGTTGATTCTCTTCATTGCTTTTTTCTTCTCTATTACATTTGTCTTTGCTCTATTTTTTACTATTTCCTTCCTTCTGACTTTGGGTTTAGTTTGCTCTTCTTGTTCTAGTTTCTTTAGGTGTGAAGTTAGGTTATTGATTTGTGATCTTTCTTCTCCTTTAATGTAGGCATTTAGTGCTATAAATTTTCCTCTGAGCACTGCCTTTGCATTTGTCTCAAGATATTTCCTAATTTCCCTTGTGATTTCTTATTTGACCCATTGGTTGTTTAATAGCATATTAATTTCCACCTATTTGTAAATTTCCCAGTTGCCTTTCTCTTATTGATTTCTGGCTTTATTTCATTGTGATCCTAAAAGATACTTTGTTTAATTTCAGTATTTTAAAATTTGTTAGGATTTGACTTGTGACCCAACTTACACTCTTTCCTGGAAAATGTTCCATGTGCACTTAAGAAGAATGTGCATTTTGCTGTCATTGGGTGGAGTGTACCATATATGTCCATTAGGTATAGTTTGTTAACAGTCATTCAACTCCTCTGTTTCCTTATTGGTCCTCTGTTTAAATGTTCTATGAATTATTGAAAGCAGTATATTGACGTCTCCAACTATTATTGCAGAACTATCTATTTCTCCCATCAATTCTGTCAATTTTTGCTTCATATACTTTGGGGCTCTGTTGTGAGGTGCATATATGTTTATAATCATTATACCTTCTTGCTGTATTGAATTTTTATCAATATATAATATCTTTCATTGACTCTTGTAATCATTTTTGACTTAAAGCCTATTTTGCCTGACAATTATATAGCCATTCCAGCTCTGTTTGGATCACTGTTTGTGTTGAGTATCTGTTTCCACCCCTGTGCTTTCAATCTCTTTATGTCTTTGTACAAGTGTCTTGTGGAGCGCGTATAGATGGATCATGCTTTTTTTCATTCAATCTGAGAATCTGTGCCTTTTTATGAGGGAGTTTAACCCATTGACATTTAAGGTAATAACGGAGAAGGAGGGACTTATTCCTGCCATTCAGCTGTTTGTGTTCTGTGTGTCTTGTATGTTATTTGTTTCTCAATTACTCCATAACTATCTCTTTCCTTTTTATTCAGTTGCTTTTTTTGTAGTAGTGTACCGTTTTGATTCCCTTCTTCTTTTCTTTCCTCTATATTTTTAGGGTTTTTTTAGTGGTTACTTTGTAATCACAGTTAACATCATAAATGAATAACAACCTAGTTCAACTAGAGCCAACCTAGTTTCAGTAACGTACAAACTCTCTACTCCTCTATATCTCTATCCCTCACCCTTTATATTGTTATTGTCTCAGATTACATCTTTATACAGTGAATGCCCATTAACATAGATTTAAAATGTTATTCTACACATTTGTCTATAAAGTTCCTGGGGCAGTGGAGGTGGAAGAAGTTGCAGACTGAAAACACAATAAAACAGGATTTTATACTTACCTGTGAATTACCTTTAACAGTGTTCTTACTGGAGTTACTGTCTAGTGTCCTTTTAGTTCAGCCTGAAGGACTCCCTTCAACATATCTTGTAGGGCATGTCTTCTGGAAATGAACCTGTTCAGCGTTTGTCTATCTGTGATTATCTTGATTTTTCCTTCATTTTTGGAAGATAATTTTGCCAAATATAGTATTCTCAGTTGACAGCTTTTTACTCTGAGGACTTTACACGTGTCATCCCACAATCTTCTGACCTCCTCGGTTTCTGATGAGAAATCCACTGTTAATCTTACTGGGGATCCATTGTATGTGACAAGTCACTTCTCTCTAGAAGCTTTCAAAATCTACTCTGTCTTTGGATTTTGACAATTTCACTATAATGTGTCTTGTTAGAGCTCTCTTAGAGTCTATCCTGCTAGGAGTTTGGTGAGCTTCCTGGATGTGTATATTCAGGTCTTTAACAAGATTTGGAAAGTTGTGGGCCATTATTTCTTCAAAAACCTTTTCTGTCCCTTTCTCTCTTTTGTCCTTCTGGGACTCCAGTGACACATATGTTGGTATGCTTGACAGTGTCCAACATGTCCCTCAAGCTCTGTTCATTTTTCTTCATTTTTTTTATGCTCCTCACAATGGATACTTTCATTTGTCTTGTCTTCAAGTTTGCAGATCCTTTCTTCTGCCTCTTCAAGTCTTCTGTCGAATCCATGTAATATGTTGAACAATTATTGTACTTTGCAGTTCCAAAATTTGTTTCATTCCTTTTGTAATTTATGTCTTTCTTTTATTCAGAAATTTTCCTAAAATCTTTTAGTTCTTTTATATGGATTCCTTTAACTCATTGAATATATTTAAGACAGTAGATTTAAAGTCTTTCACTAATATTTCATGTTTATATGTTTTGTAATTTTTTGTTGGGAACAGGGCAATCTAAGTATTATGTTGTTGTAACTCTGGAAATCTAAGTCTCCCACTCCTCTGGGATTGCTATGCTTGTTGTTGTTGCTGAGATCTGGAGCCGTCAATTTATGACCCTTCTAAACTACTTTACTCCTTAATGGGGAATGAAAAGAGAAAAAAGAAAAAAAATAGGTCCTGCCTCTTTAAGAATTTCTGCTCCTTTTTCCTGAGTAGGTGGGAGCAGTGGCCACCCTCAGAACTGGACCCCCAGCCTCCTGAAGGAGCTGATCAAAAGTCATCAGCGTTCAGACCCCGATTTTGGAAAACTAGGTCCTTTACAGCCCACCCTGCTCCAGCAAGCTGCCCCAGGAGCTCGGGCTGCTGTCCCCACGGCCACCTGCCAGACCGGGGAGTGGGGGTGGTAGCCGCTACAGGGGGGATGAAATTCACCAGTATTTGCTACAATTTACTATTCCCTGCATCCAGCTCTCCCTTGGATGTTGCCCAGCGTTGCCCCTAAACTCCAAACAGCTGACTGGATATTCCTGCCAGTTCTATAGTTGCCGGATGGAGAGATTCGCTCCTGGAGCTTCCCGTGCCACCTCTTCCCACATCCCTCAGCCTTTTATAGATGACCATCAAGCTTCTCATGCAGCCTCCGTTTTCAAACCAACTGGGTTCCTTTCTGAATGTTTACTTAGACTAACATTTGCCTGTTTTCATCACAGTCACTGATGAAGGGGAGAGGGAAAATAAGATCTGAAAAATGGGTCCAATAAAAGAGGCCTTTAGAGAGCTCTGAATTCAAACCCAGGGCTGGGTTATTTAGTGAAACGCCCAAGGGGCCATTCCTTCAAAGCCTCAGCCTGTTAGGGGCTCTCTCCCGTGCAGCACCACCCCACTGGCATCATGCATTCCTCAGGCCGGCGGGTCCTGTGTGTGAGGAGCAGGGACGGTCCCTGCTGGCTGCAGCCGTGTCTCTACTGTCGCCACGCAGTGTCTAAGGCTCTCCTGGTACACTCGCCACAGTGGGAGCAGCAGCTCTAGGGCCAGCACAGTGGGTTAGGAATAAGGAGCTTACAGCACCCTGAGCATGTAGCGTGTGAGGCTAACACCAAATAACGAGCTCACATTTCCACCAGGGTGCGGCTCCTGGTGGACGAGGGCTACGGCGACCGTGTCCTGCTGTCCCACGACATCCATACGAAGCATCGGCTGAGGAAGTACGGGGGCCACGGCTACTCGCACATACTCACCAACATCGTCCCCAAGATGCTGCTCAGAGGGATCGCTGAGCGCACGCTCGATAAGATTCTCATCGAGAACCCGCAGCGGTGGCTGACCTTCAAGTAGGACGATCGCTTATGGACTTACTCCTCTAGTGTAGAACATGCAGAGGACGTTCAGTGACCTCAAACCTACTGTGAGATATTAATTGCAACTCCTTAGCCCTAATGCCCGATAATTTCCTTTTGATGAGAACTGGAGGAGTTCTGCCTTCTCTGAGACCCGCTATTACACCACACCTTTAGGGATTTACTAAGTTTAATTGAGCCCTGTTGTTTTTACCTTTCCAAAATAAATAGATAGGTACCTATTTCCAAACAGCAATTTGAAGTCTGCATCCCCTAAATGGAAGATTTCTGTTGGGTTTTTATTTGTCCCCGCCTCTGATCTATGGGCTGCAGTACTTGAGAAAATTTAAAGTGTTTCTGGTTAAATTACCCCCTTCTGGAGCAATCAAATGTTTCTTGTGATATTGATGATCCCACTAATTCTCCTGCTGTTCTTTAACTAATGCTTAATGAATAATATGGCATGTTACGATAGCTTCTGCAGCAAGGGAAGTTAAATTTGGAAACCTTTTTTTCAAAGGATACTATAATATAATTAGCAATCCACAGTGGTGAAATTATGTGGGGAGGTTAATTACATGCTGTCCATCTACCTATATTTACTTATAATAAATCAGTTTCTGATGCCTTTGGGTTGTGGTACACATTTTTGTTGTGAATTTTTTGTGCTTTGCAAAAAGTGCATGAACACAGAGCAGTACCAAATTACAAAAATTCAATCATAAGAGTCAAAATATATTACATAATATATAGTTTAATGAATCATTACATTTATAATAACAAAGGCCACAATTTAATTAATTGATAAGATATAATGCAAAAAAGAAATGTTTGCCTTATATATAGTCCCTTTATTTCCTTTACCTTTTATTTCTGTTTTCACTTGGACCTAACAGAAAATAATGCTTATTTATCTGGAGAAAAGATCATATCTATTGGAGATGACGGTATGGTTCCGGATATATACTCTTTAAAAGGTGCCCAGGCCTGGTTTTTTGCATAAATAAAGACCTTTTAATTAACTCTTAGTTAAAACTCTTAGCTGCTGGGCATTGCTGTGAGTCAATTAATCTTCTGCTTGAATCCTCATGTTGCTATTTGGTACAAAAAAATTTCCCCAAAGCTTTGCTGCCAATTCCTATTTGATAAGTATATATTGTTAAATAGAAATAAAATGCATTGTAAAACATTAGAAAGGCAAATAGAATAAGTCATTATTCTTGATGAGCGGGCTAAGTGTTTCCAATCACAAAAATTATGACGCAGGCGTTTAAACAGAGCAAACAGCACCTTCAGGTGGGGTCACTGTGCATAGCTCTTTTGGAGAGCTGAGGTTTGCTAAACAAAATATTTTTGCTGATCAAAGATCAAGCGCTCTGTAATGTGTAGAACAGAAAGTACCAAAGAGGAGCCAGCCAGGAAAACAAGCTAATTGTTTTCAATGTAAAAATGCAAATGTCCTCCGCCAGTCCCACGAGCAGATTTTGAAATCTGTTTCTGAAATCTACTTGTCAGAGAGCCTTCAGCGGCAGCAGAAAGAGAACTAGAGTTTTCATTGTGGTAGTGGAGGTTGTCTGATAGTTAGGATATGTCAACACGCATTTTAAGTCTTTTCCTCAGATTAAAGAGACAGCTTTGGGCAGTGTGTTTTAGCCAGAGAGAAAGGATTTGCGCTACTTTCAAATCTACTTTCCTGTCACCTTCAATCCACTTCAGAAGAAAAAGAAAAAACTGATAACTCCAATGCATATAATTCATAAACATCATGGAGGAAAGCCACTTTGTTTCTGCAGTCTGGTATTAACAGCCTGTCACAGACGGCGGTTACAGTATTGATTGGCATACGATAATAAGGAAACCAAAGGCATAACTCACAGAAATGTGAAGTAACCAAATGAAATTTAATTTTCTGGATAACTAAAGAGAAGTCATTTTAATTATTTTGCTCCTCCATGTATTTTTGTCATCCAAAATAAGTCTATATATATATATATATTTCTTTTTAAATTAAATTTTGAGGCTACAGAGCCACTTTGCCTTATGGACTAAAGTCATATATTATATTTCATCTACCATAAATATATGTAGCAGGTATTTGTATAAAATATATACACTTTGTTGTCATGTTGGCTATGTGTGAAACTGTTAATTTTGAAACAACCTCCAGCTGCAGACTGGCCGTAACTGTTTGAGGCCTTTCCTAGTGCCCCTGGGTGGTGCTGTAGCAGCTCGAATTAAACCTCTGTGCATTGGATGATGAATAATCTTTTGTCCCAAAGAAGGCAAAAAAGCCTCACTCTGCCTTAATACCAAAGAAGACATTTTTCTGACTTTCCAAGTAAATCTAAGTGTTCTCTATTGACAAAATGGACACACGGGATTTTCTGAATACCAGACATAATTACACATTTTCACACTTAGAAGGTACTGCTATGATACAATCTCAATCTCAATGTTTAGAGACCATCACCAGAAAAGAAAGAAAGAGAGAAAAGAAAATTCATAAGGAGAAGAAGATGTGAAAATGCTCATAGGCTTGGGAATTCCAGGTTAAGGCTTGGAGTTGACTCATTCCCAGGTCTCGCGAACGTCAGGAGAGAACAAGGCCAACAGTCTCTTTGGGGACAAGCAGCTCCTCCCCCGCCATGAACGGGTCCGCGCAGCTGGACGGGCAGGTAAAGTCACAAGAACCGAAGCAGACACGGGGAAAGCAGCGCGATCACAGCACACCAAAGCGTCGCGTACGGGGAGGCGAGTTCGGGGTCTCGGGCTTGCCTGTGAAGTGGGCGCCGCGTCGGACTCGTTCGCACGGACGCTGAGGACAAGGAGCACTTGCTTTGGGGGCGGCGGGTCGGGCACCTGCTCACCTCGCTCTGGTGCGCCACACGTCGGCCCGGGGCGCGCAGCGGGCCGTGCGCCCGGGTCCCGCGGTCAGTCTGCGTAGACGATGAAGCCGGAGAAGGTGCTGTACTTGTTGTTGTTGCCGCCGTGGGCCTTGCCGCCGTCCAGCTTGATGTAGACCTCGTCCCCCGGCTCCAGGTGCAGCACCACGCTGTTGCTGGCGTAGTCGTAGTTCTGGTCGGCGTCCTGCGCGATGGCGCTCGCGCGCACCTGCAGGGGACACACGCGTGAGCCCCGAGGCCCCGAGCTCCTCCCTGCCGGGCGGCGAGCAGGACCTTGGGGCCTCGGAGCCCAGGGGCACCCGGCGCTCCCCGCCGTCAAGGACGCGTGCCAGCCCGTCCTCCTGTGATGCCCCGGGTCCCTGCGCCCAGTCTCTTCCTGGGGTGGAAAATCACAGTAATTTATTTGCATTTCTTCTGAAGCCAAATAGCTCTGTTCTCACCTGCAGCTTAGGAGCACAGACGCTCAAGGGCCCCGGGTTCCTAGAAAACCTTCTAGAGATCCACAGCAGGAAGGGCCTGCAGCCAGCATCCTCTGCTCTGGGAAGGCAAACAAAGCCCTTCGATTTGAGGCTTTCAAACTCACATTCCAGTAAAGCCCTTTCTACCAGACTACCTCCGACGAGCTCATCAAAACGTCTTCGGGCTGATCACCCAAGTTTTCTTTTTATCACCTAACTTGGGGTGCACACTCCAATCAACCATTTAATTTCAACATATCTAAAAGTAACACAAGGAACTACATGTCTAATTAGAGGGCTCTGAAGCTTTTAGGATTTGTGACTTGTCATTGAAGGCACTTCATGTTTAGGCGATTGTGAGTGCCTGGTTTGCTTGGGAGCTGTGGCTCGTGAGCTCATTAGTGAGTTGACAGACATTTGCAAACAGTCAAATTGCCTATCAAGTGATATGGACAGTCTGTCACATCTTCAACTCAAATTAGGCTTCATATTCATTTAGATATACTTTGATTCTGCCTTGGGAAAATCTTTCAATATGCGGCTTATATTTGATTTATTTCAGTAAAATGTCTTCCACTTGGTGGCTTGTTTCTATTCCATTACAATGATATCTCCCTGAATAACACAGCCAGTGATTTAGTGGTTTTGCGACCCTGCGTGTGTAATAATACATGGCTTGGGGCACAATATGCTGGATTTTATCGTTTGGCAAAATGAGGGAATTGAGACATAAGTCAAGAATTTCCATGCATTTCTTTCAAAAATTTAAATGATAGGTTTTTAAATTGAATTTTCATGTGGAATGTTCTCACGTTAATGCTGAAATGTTAAAAAAGGAGAAGGCTCTTTGACATTGCTGAACTTGTAAAGTAATTTGAGTCGTGTTTTAAAAATTTCTTTCTGGATATCAAATAGCAAGAGGAGAGGAGGGCTTAAAGGATCTGGAATTGCTGAGCGCTGAGCTCCCCGGCTGGCTCTCCGCGTGGGGAAGGTGACACGCCGTGGCGGGCTCGGGAGCTCGGGCTCAGTTAGGGAGGTGATCTGTTTTGACCATTAAGTAATGACACAATTGAACGTCATAGTATTTCCTAGGAATTAATCATCAGTTTGTAGGAGTTGAATGCTTTGAATCACTATTTTAATCGAGTCATTATTTGCAAGGAAAACGTCTACAAGGAAAGTATTGCTATCACAATCAGATTTTTTTTAAATGGGTGAGAAACATTAAGATACAAATCAATAACTAGCCATACTACTTATATATTTATTAGTTATCAACTCAGTATATACTTATCAGCTATATTAATAACTGGATTCATGTTTTATTCATGGTTTTCAGGGTATATATTCTATAAGAAGTATGCTTTAACATGTTTTCTGCATAAAACTCACAAAAATCACTTCATTTGGAGGCAGCAATCTTAAAATCTATCATGCAGTTTTTATTCTGGGGGTCATCACCACAAAACCCTGTGAACATTGTCATTTGTGTTCGGTAGCTACAACCACAGAAACCAGGAAATGTGGGGGGTGGGTGACCCCACGGACTGGGAGCCGCCCATTCAGTTTCATCTCCTTTGCTGGGTAAAGAGCGTGGGACTGCTTCTAAATGAAATTCTGTATGATTTTCACCCATCCTGTGCCATCAGACTGTTTCCTGTACTCGAACGTCCTCCACGTGAGTCTGGAAGGCACCCCCTGACCACAGCCCAAGGGCCTGCAGAGTCTAGCCCCCAGCATCCTCCATCTGACTATGGGGCAGCTCGTGTGTTTGCCCCGGAGGCTGTTTTCTGGCTCCTGGGGATGCACAGATTCCAGCATTCTCTCTGGGAATAGGATGTACCCTTTCCTCGGCCCCATATCCCCATTCTCCTGAAATGGACTCTAATATCTTTTCATATTGTAAGTTAACTATTTAGATCCTGCTTTATCTTTAGTCCATGTTTCACCACCCTCGAAAGATAATTAACTCAACCTTTCCTTAAAGCTTTCTAGCATCAGCCAACAAACTATTCACTCTTCTCAATGTATTTCATGTTCACTGCTCCATAGCTAATAAATTCTTAGAGCAAAAATTGGCCTTTAATGATTTTATATAGTACTAATCCTGAGCCAGTTTTATTTTTTATTATAAATACTTACGATAGTGGTATTATAGTGATTGAATTCAAATAGCAATATTTTTATTCAGGTTTTCTGCTAAAAGTGTACAAACATATTAACAAATATTTCCTGTCTCTGGAAAGCCATTTGAGTCTGACTTTTAGCTGTAATATGCACTATGATGGGCTCTCAGCAAATGGTAAGCTTTGATTTAGGTCGATGGTTTTATGGGGAATGAGAAGTGTGGGCTTCTCAGTGGGATGTTTGTGAGCATATAATAGGTTGTAGAGCTTTAGCTTTATCTTATTAGTGAGGATTTATCATTAGAGGCAATATTTATGGTAACATTTGCTCATTTAATTAATTGCTACTGATGTTCCCATAATTTCATTTTCATTGTACTTCTGTGGAATCATAAACAAAAGGTTAAGTGGCGCATCCGGTTAATTTACTGCCTTTTGATGGCTCCATCTGTGACCCTGCATTCAACACAAAGCATAAATAAAATAGCTCCCATACGGTCATGGCCACAGGCTCCCCTCCATCCTGAAGCAAACTGCCTCTTTAGTTTAATTTTTGTGTTTCTCAAAATCCACTTAATCCATAGAGCGTTACCCTGACATGGGTCTCTGCATTTCTGTTTCCTGAGAGCCAATTAGGTGAGCTCAGAGCCTGCCATTCGAAGAGGGGACCAGGCAAGGCGTAACTGCAAGCCAAGGGTGAAGTATGTATTTAGTCATAATAAATAAGATGTGATAACACTTCTCATTCATAACTGACTATAGACCAGACTTTGCATAATAGGTTTTTTTTTTAGATAAAATTCCTTAACAGTAATATTGCAATAAATTTTTCCAAAATAGTCCAGACTGAACTAAAAATACATGTTGCCTAGTCCTACATAATTATCTTTCTCAATTACCTGTTGCACCCCCTTTGTGGAAAAAGCAGCTTAAAGCATTGTATATGGTAGGGTCAGCTGTTTTGCCTTATATTTTTCCTGACGCTCAGAGAACATTATGCTAGGATGATACAAAGGAGGATTCTACACCCCAAACAATGAAGTCATTTTAAAAACAAAACGCACATAGATCACCTACTGCCAACAGTTTCCTTGGAGCCGATGTGACATTCCCAGGCTCAGTGCTCTGGACGTCGACATTGAGACCAATTAAAACCGACTGTTCTCTGGTTCTGCAGGTGCAGTTTGCAGATATGAAGGTGTGGACGTCTGCATGCATTTGCTGATGTTTCATTTCAGTTAATGTCTCTACAGACCGTCTCCTGGGCCTGACAGTGTTTTCCATCCCCAGCCCTTGCTCAGAGGACAGCAATTTGTAAATCAGGGGCGCAGGCTGCCTGCCGCTCGGAAGCCTGTGCAGGGACACTAAGCACTCCCGGGTGCGCCAGCCCTGGCCTTTTAGCCATTTACCTGGGACTCTCCCGGGCTCTGGGAAAACCTTTATTTATCCTAATATTCTTTTCTGCACAGTAACTGTGGTAAACAGCCCTGCCAGCGCCCACGTTCCCTGCCTTTGTTCTGGGCGAGAGGCCTCTGCTATTTACTTCTGGATTCCTGCACAAGTGGGGGGTGGGCGGGACTTTTGTCCTTTCCTTCTCACGCATTCATACATTTAGGACACTTGCCTTTCACTTTTGAAAGAATCTAACACTGAATTAGGTCTTTGGAATAAATCCTGCTTTCGTGGTGCTTAGCAAAAACCTGGGAAACAGCTAAAAACATTGAATATCGAAGGGGTCACTGGCCTGAGCCCCACAGCCCCCGTGAAGTCAAAGCTGGCGCGGAGTGGAGGCCTCCGGCGGCGACGGCGGGTTAGGTGCCCGGCGAGAGCGCAGCGCCGGCCCGGGACCTCGGTCCCGGCAGCCAGGCCACCCCGCGGGCTGTAGAGCCAGCGGGCGGGGGTCCGAGCACACTGGCCGGTGGCGGCACACATTGTCTGCCCCTGTAAGCGATCAGCTGGCTTCGGTTCTGCAGTGACAGCGAATTTTTCAAGTAATGGTGACTGGCCCGGGTAGAGGCACGCCCGGCTCAGGGAGCGAGTCTCGGCGGCCGGAGCGCAGCGGGACCACCTCACGGTCAAGGCCGAAGCTGCCGCCCAGCGACGGTGAAGGCTGCGGGCGTAGCGACCCTCCCGCGGCGCGGGAACTTACAGGCTAGGGCCCCGGAGCGCGGGCGGCCGAGCGCGCCCGCCAGCCCCGTGCGCCCTCGCCCCGCACCCCGCGGAGTTGGGGCGCGCTTCCGGGTGCGTGTTTTGGGGTGCAGACCCACGAGTCTCAACTCTCCTCTTGGTTACCAGCACTCCCTGTCTCTCCGCCTTCCTTCACCTTGGGCTGAAAACTCAGCCGAGTGTGCGCCTCCGCCCTGGCAGCGTGCGCGTCGGCGCCGGCGCGGGGACCCTGCCACTCGGGCCCGGGTCCGCTGCGCCTGGACGCGGCTGACGTGCACGCGCCCCCTCGGGCCCCGCTGTCCCCCTCGGCCGCGTCTTTAAGGCTCGGCCTCCTGGAGAGCCCTGCGAGGCCGGGGGTCGACCCCGCTCCGCAACCCAGACACGAGCCGCCGCGGCGCCGAGCTCCGGGCTCCAGCCGCGAGGGCCGCGCTCAGGCGCGCGCACCAAGAGCAGGTCCTCGGCTCGGGCGCCGCCTCTCCAGGTGGCCCGGTGTCCCCGCGCCGCCGCCGCGCCCCCCGGGTCCCCGCCCGCTCGCCGGCGCCCACCTGGTTGTTTTTGCAGAGGTCCGCCCACATGCTGGTGCCGTCCCCGCCGCGCATCAGGACGTGGTAGGTGAAGAAGTAGATGCCTGGGATGGAGCAGGTGAACTTGCCCGTGGTGGGGTCGTAGTGGTTGCCCAGGTTGGTGACCACGTCGTCGAACTTGAGCACCTCGTAGCCCTCGTGCTGCCGCTTGAGGCCGGCGTAGAAGGCGATCTTGGGCACCGTGCTGTAGGTGGCGGCGCTGACGGCTCCGGCCGCGCTCAGGCCCGGCGCCCCCGGCGGGCCCGGCAGGCCCTGACGGCCCGGCTCGCCCCTCTCACCCGGGGGCCCCGCGGGGCCGGGCGGCCCCGGCTCTCCAGGGGGCCCGCGCGGGCCCGCCTTCCCGGGCCGGCCCGCCTCGCCCTTGGGGCCCTGGATGAAGGTGGGCAGCGACTGCATGAGGCTGCGGTCCGGCGTGGCGGCCGTGCTGGGCGCCTTGGTGCCGCCGTAGGGGTCGCAGACCATGCGGCAGGTGCCGAGCATCTCGTAGTGCGCCGACGTGCCGGCCGAGCTCACCAGCACCGGGATGAGGACCACCAGCAGCAGCACCATGACGACCCCCAGCGCCCCCGCGGCGATGAGGCGCCGCCTGCTGCCCACCAGCCGGCTCAGCGCGGGCCGCTCCTCCTGCCTGCCCTTGGACAGAATTTTGAAGGCTGGGCGGGGACCTCCTCAGAGCGAAAAGCAGCCCCTGGAGGCTGCGCGGGGGGAGCCGGCCGAGGGGCGCGGGCCCTGCCCGCGGGGGGGGGCGGCGGGGGTGGGGCGCGGGGCGTCCGCTGGGCCGCGGCCTCCACCTGTGGCCGCCGCGCTCACACCCGGCCGCCGGCCGCCGCCCGCGCCACTTCGCCCCAACTTTCCTCCCAAGTTGCCCGCCGCCGCCGCCGCGATCGTCCGCCCGGAGCGCTCGGAGCAGTCGCCTTGGCCAGCCCCGGACCCGGGGAGCAGCGCGCGGCGCGGAGCCGGCGGCAGCGCGCGGGGCCAGGCGCGGGCAGGAGAGCGGCTGAGCGCAGGAGTCCGCCGGGCACCGCCTGCCAGGAGCAGAGGAGGCTGACAAACGCGCGCCGAGCAATTTATAGGCACCCGGGCGCAGAGGAAGGGAGCCGCTTTGGCATCTCGCTGCAGCGTCTGCTCTGCCCATCCCACTCAGAGAGAGTTTGGCATTACTCTGACAATGTGGGGAGGTTTTTTTCGATTTTTTTTTTCGCTGCTTTTTTCCTCTCCCTGCACATGGATGAACAGTGAGATCCTGGCTGAGCCCAGGCGCTGGCAGCCCTCTCGCCGGACACCTAGGGGAGGGAGACACAGGTGCGCCCCACCTTCCGGAGCCAGGCTCCCACCACGGCCCCCCACAACCCCCTCCTGAGCCCCAGGGGAGGGTGGAGCTGGCGGCAGGAGGCGGCTGGCTTGACAGTATTTCTCTCTCGGGGCTCACCCACACCAGGGACCAGGTGCTTTTCAAAATGCCACTTTACCATAAGGAGGGCCCTTTAGGACGCAAGGTTTTTTCACCTGATGGTTTTCCTCGCGGTTCTTTCAAAGTGAAACGAGATATCACCCTGAGAACTGTGAGTTGTGTTGAAAAGCCAGAGAACATTTCTCACCGATGTTAAATGGACACATCTCCCACAAAGGGGGGGAGGGGCTCCCTGTACAAACCTGCCTGGTGACCTGCATGTGTGCACACATGTTTGTGAGTGTGTGCATGCCACTCCCGGGCTCACAATTTGGCAGCCTTTCAGGAGACGCTGCCTTGGACCTGAAGTTGCATTTACTTGAGAGCATGTGGAAGTCTGAGAAATTCACGCATCAAGATGCCAGCGCCAGGCTCGCGATAAAGCGGGCAGTGTTTTCAAAAGGGCTGGGCAAGGTCTCTCGCTCGGATGTGGGGCGCTCTTAGCCTCCACAGCAGATCTCGGGCATGCGTGTTGGGGAAGGGCAAACAGGAACAAATAGGAGAAAGCCGAGCCCCGATTGGCAGTGGGAGGGCAGGGGAAGGGGCAGCCGCCTGGATTTGTAATGTTATTGGCAAGTCCCCTGAGCAGGTACCAGGCAAGCCATCCCACCCACAAACGCATGCGATGCTCAAGAACAGCTTCAAACAAATAAGTCGAATTGATTCCTAAATCATACTGCTGCATTCAGGAGCAATGGATGTCAATCAGACGTGGGTGACATTTGCTTGTCAATGTGGGATGATGACTTATCACAGGAGGGCGAGAATCTGAATGAGGAGCGGGCGAGACTCCGGCCAGCAAGGCCAGGGCTGGCTGCCCCCCTCCCGCCTCCTTCCCGGCTCCTTCCCAGCTCCTGCGCTGCCCCGCCGCACCCCACCTCTTCAATTCTTTCTTCCCCTTTTCTCTATTTTGAAAGAAAATAAGGTCGAATGAGCAGACGGAAGGAAACAAAGATTCATTGATTATTTTAAGAGAAATGTCAGCGGCTCCTCCAGCCCTTCCTGGGTGAATCGCAGGAGCCGACCCAGTGCAGCCCGGGCCCCCTCGCCGCCCCGTGCTGACAAGGCCCCTGTGCCCACACCCGGGCATGTCCCTTCCCTCTTCCTGCACCTCAGACCTTCCCGTGAGGGTGCTGGCTGGTTAAATGTGGGTGGGCCTGTGTCTTGTGCATAATTATATATATATATTTTAGTGATATTTTTATTTGTGTAAGTCACCTATTTTCATAATTCTAATCAGAAAACACAGTAAATTCTCTCCTGCCACAATACCTATTTTCCTTACACACCTTCTGGGTTGCCTTTCATTTGGGGATAAAATGGAGGATAATTATTAATGATAATTATTAGTTATTAATGAAATAAACCTCCTCTCAGATGCACCAAATTATCAAAATTCATAAAGATCTCTTGATTGCTAAGGAGAGTTTGTGTGGGGAATAAGAGGCCAGTTTCCAAAAGTCTAGTTGTATAAATAAATCCTCATCAAAACCTCAAGATGCAGGAGTGTTCCCATCAAAGAGTGCCCGACCCGTGGGGCCCCTACACACACCCTGACGCCCTCGAGGCCTCCCCGCCTCTCCTCTGCTCTGAGGATGAGGGGGCACTGGGGCCTTCCGGGGGCCTTGCTGGTCTACCCTCCACCAGCCCCCAAGGGTGAGGGGCTGCCCAGCCTGGGACTGGCCGCGACCCCGAGACGTAACCCGGCCGCCCGCTCAGCTGCTGCAGCACAGTGTCACCCTGCAGGTGAGCGCCGAGGCCGCAGCTCTGCTGGGATCCGGGAAGGGTCTGGCCTTGCACAGTCGTCGCTCCCGTAAGGGCCCCACGACTGACCCGCTGTCGGCACCGACACGGGCAGGCTCGGCCATGTGGCTCTCTAGTGACGTTTAAACCGCTGGCTTCCCTCCTCTCCCCCAGAAGTCGCCTTTCCGTCCCCCACAATTTTCAGGGGCGGTGGGTGTCCACTGCACGTGGGGCTCACGCTCGCTGCTTGGTGCTGCTCGGATCCCTCAGGAGGTTCTCGGGGAAGTTACTCACACATCGGCTCCCTCCTGGCAGTCTGAATAAGCCATCTGATACGGCATATTACTCGTCGTCTCTATACGTGTGTAATAATAGAAAATGTGTCAATTAGAAAAATATTTGGTTTTCTCCAGCCCTTATCTGAGAGCCAAGTTCTCGCCCATATTAAATTTTAATCTTGGGCTTGGGGCTCCTGCCAATCATTTATCCAGAGAACACCAGGCCCCTCCTTCCCATCCCTCGTGCCCGGGCTGGGGACCCTTCGGATGAAGACGCTGCTCCCTCAGGATCCTGGAGACCCCCCACTCACCCTGTCACTTTCGGCGCGGCTCCTGCAGGCGGGCGGCCTCCATTAATCTTCATTGAGTGCCCACTGTAGCGTGGCCTCACCTGGAGCTCTTACCAGGCAAACAAATATTTAGTCTTGAGAATGATTTCCAAATCCGGCAGCACCTCAACAGAAAGAGCATTTCTTAGAGCAGGAAAGAAAATGAATTAACACACTCAAGGGCTAGCTAGAGAAATGACATGAAAAACGTAAAAACTGGGGCTGGACCAGCGATGCACTCCAGTTACTGGGTCTCCAAACTGCGTTTCAGAACATGGGCTGCTTTGACTGAAGAATTCTAGACTTCCAGCCGGGCAGGGTCTGCGTGGCGCTCCATCTGGGAGCAGGAGAGGCTTGTGGCTTTGGAACCAGATGGGCCTCGATTTGACCGCAGATTCCTCATTTACAGCTGTGGACGCTGCTTCACCTGCCCGGGGCTCGGCCTCCTTTACTGAGGTTGGGGGGTGCCTCCACGCCCCGACTCTCGGGCTGTCCTGGAGACTGAGCGGACGGTACGGTAGGATGGCACCAGGTGAGGGCCACCTCTTCCGGGTGAAGCCTGCGGGGCCCACATGGCTGTGCCTGTGGATGGGACGGTGGAGCCCAGGCGTGGGGCGGCCAAGACAAAAGCCGGGAGTCGGCCCGACAGGTGTGAGAGCAGCGTCCCCGGAGAGGCCCTGTGTGCACACGCCAGGACGCAGCACAGCCAGACTCACAAGGGGCACCACAGACCCCCAAAGCAAGGAAACCAAGCCTCATGACGAGGTCACTGGACCCACCCGTGTGACAGTGTCTTCAGATTCAGCATCGGTGCTTTCTGTCTTCGGGAAATGCCCCGAGCCAACAAGCTGCCAGTGCACGGAAAAATGATTAAGGCATTTACTTCGGAACCACTGTGGTGACACAAGTCTCAAAAAAACAAACATACAATTGCACCTTCCAGAGACCTGGGGCTGCTTGGTTCAGTTGGGCTGAGGAGGGGTCTCTCCGAAGGAGACCTAAGGCTCAACCACAGTCGGAAGGAAATTCCCAATTCAAAAGTCTCTGCAGAAGAGGGGGTGCCTGGCAGGCATCGTAAGCCTGGGGGAGGCTGTGCAGTTCAGAAGTGTTGCCCCCCAGCATCGGCAAGTTTCATTGTCGACCAGGGTGGACTGCTCAGCCCGTGGCTCCCGCACCACAGAATTGGAGGGAAAGTTACCAAAAATGAGGTGTGAGGGGTGGGAGGTCCTCCCTCAGTTACACACGGCCCAAGCGCGCGAGGAGGACGGTGGGTTCGAGAAGCTGCGGCAGCTCTCAGCAGGAGGCACTTGGTGGGGACGCAGCAGACAGAGCCCCGGGCCGGCGGTGACAAGAACCGGGTGGTCTTCTTTTCTGATGTTTTCTCAGGGGAGAAGCCACAGAGACACACGCAGAGCTGGCCCAGAGCTGCTGACACTAGAAGCCGGCTCTCGGGGGAGTGAAGCCGGGGCGAGCAGCCTCACCGCCACCACGAGCGGCCTGCAAACGGACGCATCGATTTTCCCGCAACACAGGCTGTCACCTGGGGGTTCAAAAGTGTGTAAGAATTGATCTAATTTGAGACAGGAACCTTAAAATCGAATTGTGGAAGTGTTGTAAACTTGTCATAAGCTGGAAAACACACAAAAATTAAGCCATTGGAAGGTTAGTCATAACAATTCAGGACTCAATTAATTAGTTAATTAACTAATAAAAAGTAACTTTACACTTTGGCTCTGGAAAGGGGGCAAAGTTGGTGGCCACTGGCTCTACTGTCCTTTTCTTTTTGCTCACACCCGGCCGCACCCGCAGAGCTCTGTGGTTTCAGTCTCGCCCGTCGGAGGGTGGGACGCAGTGCTGCAGCCGGGTTTCGGGGTCTTGCCCCTCACTGCTGCGGCCCGCGGGCCATTCCCCAGCAGACAGGTTTGCAGACGGCAGCAGGAGGGTCACTTGAATGTCAGCGGCTGCACCTGTGAGGGGAGGCTGAGCACCACCGGCTCACTTAGGGGATTACATCCATGATCATACACTTCTGTGTGTGGAGCTCTCCTGTTGTGTACATATAACACATGCGTGTGACTTCTTGCATGTTTAGCATTGAGGATACAGACTTCTGACTGCTTGTGAGCTGGCAGTTCTGGGGATGTGATGACCCAGGAGTGGCCGAGCCGTCGGCTGCCCTCAGGGGTGTCTGGGGCTGGGCACAGGGTCCCGACGCTTCTCTCTGCACGAGCCCCAGGGCCCGGCCCCGGCCGTGGGAGCATGTGTGTCACTGCCACACAGGCCACGTGTGAAGCCTGTTTCCCCTCCCCAGGGCCAACGGCAGTGTCCACCTGGTCCTTCTCTTAATGAAACTGGAGCAGAAGGAAGTAAAATTCAGAGCCAACTAATCTGGAGGACAGTGGTCCTCGGAAAAAGCCACACGTGAGGGTTAAATCACAGCATCGTTGCTCTCTTCAGGAACTCCAGCAGGCTCGGCAGGCCCTGATCGCACGCTGGGTCTTGAGTTTGCATGAGTGAGAACGAGGAGTCGGTTCTGTTACCAGCTCATCAGTGAGTCCATCGGATTCCAGTCCGTGTAACTGGAGCAGGGGAGAGCTGGGCGTTGCCTTTCTCTGCCCGTCTCACCAGCATCTGCCCTCATCTTCCTGCACAGCCGCTCAGAGCGGCCACCCCGGGTCCCTCGGCCACCCCCGGGGCCCTGTGGCCTCGGTGCCCAGAGCCAGCCCTGACTCCGCTCTCCAGGCACCGGCCCTGCCCGAAGTGGCTGCCCAGGCCCCTCGTCCTGCAGCCCCCACCTCTGCCCGCTCCTCCGCCTGGTAGTGCCCCCCACATCGGCCCCGGCTCCCCTCTGCCCCCAGGGGGGCTTCCGCCCTCCCAGAGCCCCCTCCTGGGCTCGGCACCCGCCCGGCCTCCCTCCCGCCGCAGGGAGCTCCCACTGTCCTCACTCGGTCACGGCCACCCACAGGCACAGGCCCCAGACCCTGCGGCCGGGTCGGAACCAGCCACGGGTCAGCTCCTGACCAAAGAAGCAGAGAGACGAGGGAGCCGGCGCCGGAGGTGAGGGGTCGGGGGGTCCTGCGCGGAAGGGGCGCTGCGACCACCGGAGGCGAGCGGGGGCTGCACGGGGGCTTCTGCCGAAGGACCCCGGGCCCCGCGCCCGCGCCCCGAGCGGCTCCGCACCCAGGTCCTCAGGAGGCCGGGACGGGCGGGCGCCGAGGCAGACGACGGGGCGAAGCTGCTCCGAAAGGCGCGGTGAGCTGGGCGCACCGACCCCTCTAACGCCGCCGGTTTCCACCACGGTGCGTGAAGTGCCTTACAAGGAGCGCGTGTGCACACTCACGTCGGGCCCCTTACCGGGGAAATGGAGGCGCCGGGGCGGTGTGACGGCCGGCGGCGGAGGGAGAGCGAGGGGCCCTGGAGACCACTCTGAGGCCGGTGGCTGCTGTCTAGAAAACCAAAGGCTTTCTGCGTTTCCCGAGAGCCGAGGTGAAAAGCGAACCCATGAGCTACATTTGTCTCAATATTTAGAAAGGAAACAT
This sequence comes from Choloepus didactylus, assembly GCF_015220235.1. Classification (NCBI taxonomy): domain Eukaryota; kingdom Metazoa; phylum Chordata; class Mammalia; order Pilosa; family Megalonychidae; genus Choloepus; species Choloepus didactylus. Next base: position 1,267,851 of record NC_051311.1, read on the forward strand.
CTCAGTCTTTCAGGAGAAAGGGAAGTTTTTCTACCACAGAATCCTAAGAAGTTCTGAAGTGAGGGTGTGACCCGATATCCCGGAGAACAGAGGCAGCTTCACCGGGGAGTCTGAGGTGTCCCCCAGTGGGGCCGGAGCCGCCTCGGAAGGTGCCCCGAGAAGGCGGCCACGCGGGGGGGGCCACGAGCTGCCCCGGAGGGCGCGGGGACAGGGCGGCCCAGGGCAGAGGCCGGGCTGGCAGGAGCCACCGAGGGCTGTCCCTCCCCCTCCCTCCCTCCCTCCCTCCTTCCCTCCCCCCTCCCTCCTTCCCTCCCCCCTCCCTCCTTCCCCTCCCTCCCTCCCTCCCTCCCCCCTTCCTCCCCCCTCCCTCCCCCCTTCCCTCCCTCCCCCCTTCCCTCCCCCCTTCCTCCCTCCTTCCCTCCCCCCTCCCCCCTTCCCTCCCTCCTTCCCTTCCTCCCCCCTTCCCTCCCCCCTTCCCTCCCTCCTTCCCTCCCCCCTCCCCCCTTCCCTCCCTCCTTCCCTCCCTCCCCCCTTCCCTCTCCCCTTCCCTCCCCCCTTCCCTCCCCCCTTCCCTCCCTCCCCCTTCCCTCCCCCTTCCCTCCCCCTTCCTCCCCCTTCCCTCCTCCCCCCTTCCCTCCCCCCTTCCCTCCCCCCTCCCCCCTTCCCCTCCCTCCCCCCTTCCCTCTCCCCTCCCTCCCCCTCCCTCCCTCCCCCTTCCCTCCCTCCCTCCTTCCCCTCCCTCCCCTTCCCCTCCCTCCCCATTCCCTTCCCTCCCCCCTTTCCTCCCTCCTCCCCTCCCCCCTTCCCTCCCTCCCCCCTTCCCTCCCGCCCTTCCCTCCCCCCTCCCCCCTTCCCCCCTTCCCTCCCTCCCCCTTCCCTCTCCCTCCCTCCCCCTCCCTCCCTCCCCCCTTCCTCCCTCCCTCCTTCCCCTCCCTCCACCCTTCCCCTCCCTCCCCATTCCCTTCCCTCCCCCCTTTCCTCCCTCCTCCCCTCCCTCCCCCCTCCCTTCCCTCCCCCCTCCCCCCTTCCCTCCCTCCTCCCCCTCCCCCCTTCCTCTTAGGGCTGGCACGTGGCTTCCTTGGAATGACCCATTTCGAACAGAGCAGTGTGGGGGAGCCCAGTGGGGACAGCAGCTGGGAGCATCGGGAGCAGCGTTACTCGCCCAAGCCCCGACTCCCTCTGAGGCGACCGCTGCAGGGTTTGTCGATGCAGGCGAGAAGGAGGAAGAGAGGAGCGAGGGACAGGGATGGAGCCGCGGTGCCTGTTTCCTCCAGTGTCCTCAGCCCACATGGCAGCTGCCCGGGCGCCCGACATGGGGAGGGCACCGTGGGTCGGGCTGGGAGCGGCGCCTCCCGTGAGGGCCCCGATGGCTGCCCAGAGGCTCCTCAGGGTCACCCGCCCAAGACGCTGTTCCCTGGTTATTAATTCTGGAATCACTGGTGGTTTCGGTTTTTAACCACAAATGCAATTGTTTTAGTTGTTCGTTATGTGATGTTTTTAAATTTAAAGTAAGAGAGTTTCTAAACTGAGCTCTCTGCCATGAAGCACCCTTTACACGGGAGCCTGTTTCCCGGGATTCGGCTGCAGCCAGGCCCGCTGTGGGGTGACGGGATGGGTGGGCCGACAGAGAAGGGGCCCAGGTCGGAGCTGCAAGGCTCCTTTCGGAGGAACCATGTACACAAGTGGGAAGTTACAGGATTTTTCTCACTGTCATAAAGCTTGGGGCTGTGGCAAGAAGTTATCCTGGCCAACCCTCGGTGAGGGGCCTGGGTCTCGAGGCTGTCCATATGTTTTATTCCACTTTTTATGAGGATGAAGCAGTGAAATAACAACTGTATCCATTAGGGCTGTTAAAGTGAGGGACAAAGAACCCAGTGGCATCAGCCTCCTCCCAGGTCTTACATTACTCAATTTTCTGTAAAGGAGTTTGTAGGAGCGCTAGAGAGACCCCACGGGAATCACCAGCTGCCTTCCCGTCTCACCTTGGCATCCACACTGGCGCCTGCCCCAGGTGACCCCTCGGCATCACCTGTGGAAGCAGGTGGAGGGAAATGCACACCTGCTGCTGTGCTCCCCGGAGGCCAAGATTGGAGCACGCAAGACCTGCTGGCAATGGAAGGTTCCGGATCAACCTCTAGGGCTCTGTCCTGAGCAGTGGGGCCCCGGGAGGGGGTCTCTCCTTGCAGCAACTCCCTGCCCTCCGGGAGCCCTGGGGATGCACTGGGCCCAGAGCTCCCTGCACCCGCCACAGGGGGTGAGCGGGCCCCGCGTGGGACATCAGACGCCCCTCCCTGGGGTTCGAGGGCCATGGGCCGCTCCACAGAGGGTCGCTCTGGCTGCCATGGTTCTTGCAACCCGACCCGTGGGGCCCGGTACACCCTCCGACACCCTTCCAACAACGCCCAGGATGGCCACCCAACACCCTCCACCGTGTCCTACCCCCCACAGTCCTAACTCCAGCCCCCCCCCTTTCCCACTTGTTCCAAGCAGCGGGGGTTGATGCCGCTGACCGTGTGGGCTCCCGGGAGGGTAGATTCTGGACACGGCTGCGCGGCTGTGCTGTACCCCTGGGGGTGCTGAGCTCTTGGAGGGTCACCGCCGGGGAACTGAATTTCAAATTTCGTTTCCTTTCAGTTAATAGGGGCAGTGCGGTGTGGAGAGGCTGACGGGGACCCTTTTCCTCTACCCAGAACAAGGGGAAATGGTCTTAAACTGCAGCAAAGAGGCTGTGTATCGCTGTGAGGAACCTCGGGGGGACACAGCCAGGCTCCTGGACCCCGGACGCCCAGGAGGGAGGATGGATTCGGCATGGATGGGCTGGGCCAGGGGCAGGGGAGACCTGCTCCCCACACTCAGGACCGGGACCCCTGAGCCCGCTTGCAGCCTTACGTGTGGTGGTCACAGCCCCTCCGAGGCTCCTGCACAGACGCTGCCCGGGACCCTGCAGTCGAAGGTGTGGGGCCTCTTCTCAGCTGATGCACCCCCTTAAGTCCTCTCCCTGCAGCTGCCCCCCCAGCCCCCTCTCTGGGCCCCTCGCCCGTGGCCCAGCTCCCGTCCTCCACCCACTGGCTCCAGCCTCCTCCCCAAGGTCCATGGCTCCCCCCATTTCCCTGAATCTCAAACAACCCAGTCTCCTCAAGAAAACCCCAAAGTCCACACCCTGCACACACAACTTCAGTGTCGGCAGCTCCTGGGGACTCCTGCTCCGCCTCCCAGCTGGGGGGGCCTCAGAGGCCCAGCTCCCGAGGCACTCACTGTGGATGAGGAGGACATGGTCAGTGAGGCCATTCGAGTGCTCCTGCCTGGGAAGTCCTCCCTGGTCTACATGTGAGTGCTCCATCCTTCTAAGTCCTGCAGCCCCTTCAGTCCGTCTTTCGGGTGGATGTGTCACTGCTGAACATTTTGCTCGGTCTAGTTCCCTCAACGAGAAGCTAAATATGTTAGGGCCAGAAGTTTTTAGTCTCTGCTCTATCCCAGGTCTGGAGGAATGAGGGCCACACGACTGGTGGGCGAGGGTTAGCTGCAGCCTGCGCCCGGCTCTGCCCCCCGACCCCGCGGCCTGCGCCCGACTCTGTCCACCTCGTTCTCTGCCCACCTCTGGGTCTAGGAAAGGAAGCCCGTTTGCCTGCAGATAGAAGCTCCACGCCCCAGTGTAGCCTTGGTTGGGTACAAAGTGGCTCCTGGGTGTCCATCTGCTTTCCGTTTTCCTCAGCTGGTTTGGTGTTTGGGCGAGGATGGGGGCACTGGTGTTAGCAGCTCTCTCCCGGGACCCTGCTGCATCCTCTCAAATAGCACTGGCTGCTGTTTCCTCACCGTCTCAGCCGTGTGCGTCTGCGTCCGGGGGCAGGGGGCCTTTGGGCTCACTGAGCTCTGTGGTGGGGGCAGCCTGTGGGCCTGGAAGGAACCAGCTAGGGTCTGAGGACAGCGACTCTCTGGCTCCTGGGAGCCCCTCCTCCCGGACGGCCCTGCCCTTGGTGCGGTGTGTGGCCCGGTGACGTCCTCCACGACCTGGGTCCACAGCAAGGGGCCTGACAGGCCCTCGTGGCCACGGGGCAGGTTGGATGCCCACTGCACGGAGCTGAGAGCAGAAGGCAGGGTGCAGGACGTGCTGGGGGGCTGGGGGCTTCCTGGAGCCCCCTGCCCTTCTACCTTTCCTCTTTCCAGACCCTCCTGGGTCCCTGTCATCTGTCCCCTTTCTTTGTGCTTTGACTTGCGTCTGCCTCTGTCATTGCAAGAAAAACAGGCAAACAAACAAAACCATTAACTGACACCCTGTGATGAATTTTTTGAGAAGGAGGAGAGGATTCCCTGTGGAAGAGCCGCTGCCCTCCTCCGAAATCATCTTGAAGCCCATCTCCGCTGGGGAAGTTCAGGACGGCCCCGAGTGAGCCACAGGCCGTGTCGGCCGCCCCCTCTGCAGCGCTGTCCAAGCGGAGACGGCACTCCTGGCCGCAAGTCTACCAGGAGCCCTCGGTGTTTTCAAATCCATCTCCGCCTAAATTACCTCATATATTCTGGCTGTTCTCAGGATCACCTTTCTCAACTTCACCAGCTGAGAGCAGCTCAGGTGGCTGTTTCCCGTTCCAAGATGCTAAATCTGAAACGCTAAACGAAGACATTCATGGGCGAAGGGCTTCATTTGTCTCTCATGTTTATAGCCACACAGTTCCGGAAGGACTTTGGAGAGGATAAAACTGCTGGCCCGTCTCCTGGTGGCCCCGGCCAGGTGGTCTCGGGAGACGGAGGCCCGTGGTCAGTGAGCTCCAGAGCTGGGGCAGGAGGGAGCAGAGAGCCACAGGGATTCCGGGAGAACATCGCAGACCCCGGCCCCGCAGGCCAGAGTCACAGGGACCTCCGGGAGCTGGGGACAGAGCGGGGAGGGGGTCGGAGCCGGGAAAATCCCAGGGCAGGGGGGCTGCGCAGCAGGCAGGCGGGGGAGGGGCAGGGTCGGAGGGTGGGAAGGGGCCGCACCCGGGCCCCTGTGGGCTCTGCGATGTGCATCCACCACAAGGCTGACAGAAGGGGGGCTGAGCTCAGGAGCTGGGGGGGCTGTGGGGGCTGTTGGGGGGCTGGGGAGGAGAGGGGGTGTTGAAGTGGCAGTGGACTGGGGCTTTTCGGGGGACTGAGGGGTCACAGCTGATGGGGGCTGGGGGTAAGAGGGTGTGCTGGGTCACGGGGGCTGGGACCACCAGGGGCTGGAGGTGGGGGGCTGGCTGCCAGGGGTGGGGGCTGGGGCTGTGGGGTGGGGGCTGGGGCCACGGGGCATTCAGGACCACCAAGGACTGAGTCGCAGTTTTGGAAGACCCAGGTTTGCAAAGCTGAGAAGACCTGCTGTGAGAAACCCCGCTTAGCAGGTTCCACCGAGCGTGACCCCCTCCAGAGGTGCAGCGCACGCTTTCCAGATGACCAGAAGCCTCTGCAGCCCTGGGCTTTTGGGTCACTCACTGGGAATCCCTGGGCTGGGCTTTCCTCGCTGCGGGGTCCCCAGCCCCTGGGGGTGAACCCAGCCCCTGACTGCCCCCGTGCACATCCCTGGCTCCCTTCACAAAGCTTGGGCCGTCCTCCTCCAGGCTGAAGGTGTGGGTGACCGGAGAGACCCCTGCCCAGGGAAGGGGATCCCCGCCCCCCAGAGCAGGCCCGAGCTTGATGCCGGGTCTGCCGAAGGATTAGAAACGCCACCTGCTCCCTAAGGTTTCCTTTCTCATCTAAACTTTGTACTTTTTTCTATTTGTATTTTCTCTGAGGTTATTAAAAAAAAAACCCTAAATAGAAGGAGCAGCTGTAAGCAAACAGCTATGCACAGCCAGAGAAGTCTCCCAGGCAGGGGTTCCCCGAGAACGGTGCACGTCGTGGGGGGCTGGGGGGCGGAGCGGCCCGTTCCTGGAAAGTGTCCCCACGGTACTGAGTGGAAACTAAAGTGATCCTTCGTGCCCCACGCCGGGCGGAGCTCGCTTCTGAAAGCACAAGGTGACGACAGCCTGGGCCCGGGTCGCGGGGGGCTGTCTACATGCTCCTTGTTCTCTGCATGCTCCGTGCCCCTCGCCCGAAGAGAGGAGCCTCGGTGGCCACAGGGGCTGAACAAACCGTCGGGACCCCGGGGGGCTTCAAAGCGACAGCGTCCCCTGGCTCTTGTCCGGCCTGTGAGTACTCGTGTTCCTGCTTCTCCCTGGGCCGGGGGTTCTCCGCTCCGTCTCTGCATGTCCCGGCCCCGGACGAGCTCTGCCCGCTGCGCGGTTACTGCAGGGACTCCGGGCAGAGCCTCCCGCGGGCTCTCAGGTCGCTGCGCCCGGGGGCCGGGACCCCTCCCAGGGCTGCGCGGACGCTGCGCGGGGGCTCGGGGCACGTCCAGGCATCTCCCTTTTGCGTTCTGTGGCCTGAAGCTCAGTTGCCACCGAAGTCCCACCCTCGGGCCCATCCGTGGTGCAGGGGAGAGGGTCGGCCCCGCCCGCGGCCACAGGGATCATCGACGGGGCATTTGCCCGTGAATTTCATTCAACCTACTCTGCACATTGTATTTCATTTGAACACAAGATTGTATATGCAAAGCTCAATCTTGTTTGAAAACTTCAGACATCTTGCCTTGAAAACAACATCCCGATGGCTATTTAGAAATACATCTCCGCTTGTAAACAGAAACACAATGGCAAATAAAAATGTCACGGTAACCACGTGGTTAAAACACTGTAGGAAGGCCATCTCCCTTTCTGCACAAACGGAGCACTCCATCGGCTCACGAGATCTGAGGAAAAGGGAAAGTTCCCGGGAAGAGTGGGCCTGACCCCCTGCCCCCTGCCCCCCGCCCCCCCCAGCTGCTGAGCTCCGAGAAGGGGCCCCCAGCCCCCCCAGGCTACGCGGAGCACAGCCACTTACGGTACCACCCCAAGGAGTGGGGTTTCAAAAACTATAAAGCCATTTAGTTATTTTAAAGTAACCCGTAGACAGTGCTGCGGGATGTGTAAACATCTTACATAAAATCTTCTTGGCTACTGGAAAGGAAGAGGTGTCAAACCTGGGAAGTGGCAGCTTCCGCCAAATGTGTGAACCGGGAGAAAAGCGAGTCTGCTTCTCACCGTCTTCGTGAATCCTGGTTTTGCTGGGAAAAGGCTGTTCTGTTTCTCTTTTCGTGATGCACTTAGCAGCTCTGCAGCCAGATTTCCCTCAGCGGACGGAGGGAGGCTGGAGAGAAGCTGAGCAGGAGCCTCCCAGCCGTCGGGCTGCTCCGGGCTTGGTGAAATGAGCTATGTCGTGACACGTTTCCCAAGAACCCCAACTGCATGTTTAAAAAGAAAGGAAGATGAAGACAGCTATTGACAGTGTGGTTTTGTTTTTTTTTAAATAACAATATCAAGGAGTTGCTTTAGATCTTCACTTGCTCTTTGATATCTGACCTTGGCTCTGAGGGGTCACTTTTTATTTTTTACAGGAGCACCTGCTCAGGGGGGAAGCCAGGGCCTCGCCTCGTCCTTCCTTTCCTGCTCAGCCAGGATCCCTCTGGAGAGTGCGCCTCGATCTCCCTCGGCCTGGGCTCGACCTGTGCCACGACGGGCTCCTCCGGCCTCATGGGGACCATGAGGGGCTCCTCCCGGCCTCGTGGGGAGCACGGTTGGCGCATCTTCTGGCCCCGCCACCAGCACCTTCGTCACAGGGTCCGCGGGAGCCTCGGGAGCCGGACAGGCTGGAACTGGTGCCAGCACCTCGGGGTCCCTCTGAGGTCCCTCAGGGGTCTCACCCGGGAACCCGTCTGGACTGCGTTAGGTTGCAGGGTTTATCAAGCTGAAACGGACAGTGGCGACCTGCCCGGGAGCGGCTTCTCTGGAACAGTAACACACCGTAAATTGCATTGATTGTAACAGTTGCTTCTGACGCCTCAGAAAAGTTACCGAGAACTTCAACGATCTTCTAATCGTGGTAAATCCGCTCAGCCCCTCAGCAGCAGCAGGCCGGGGGGGCGGGCTCGGGCCTCAAGGGGCGAAGGGACGCCTGGCCGGGACGGCAGGTCCACGTGGGCTGGGCTCAGCCGGGGCTCGCGGGACCCTGCAGGGGGCTGGCTGGTTCCTCTCAGATTCAGTGGCAAAGGTAGGGGGTGCTACAGGGCAAGCTTTCCTACAACTTTCCTAGAACTTTCTTCCGATGTTCAGCTAACCATGCAACCTAAGGAGAATTTGTTACTTAGCAAACGCTTTCCATTTCTCCCTCTTCTTTCCTCCATGAGGCGGCCATGCCTCTGCCTCATTGCACCTCCTTTAAGTATGCTGAGTCAAACTTTTGCTTTTGCAAGGAATTAGGCTATGACATTGGATATCTTCCATTATTTTAATCTTCCAGGAATATTTGTCTTTTTTCTTCATTTTTTCAACAAATGCAAGCAGGATTTGTGGGAATGCACTGTTAAGCAAGTGGGCTACAAGGACTACTTACAGCTAACACTTTTTTGTTCCAGACACTATTCTAAGCCATTTTACAATATTCAATTTAATCCTAGTAGCAACCCTATAAGCCTATTATTGTCCCTCTTTTGCACATGAGAAACCTGAGGCCTGGGTAGACCAGGTCATTTTCCCAAGGCCACGCAGCTCACAAGTGGCAGAGCCAAGCCCTGAGCCCAGACCAGCCGCTCTGGGCCTCCCTTTCCATGCAGATTGCACATGGGTGGCGGGTAAACCCAGAATCTCGGTCCAAGAGGACAAGGCCTGGTGATGCACGAGCAAACAAGTTAGGGTGTTAGGGCAGGGTCAGAAAGCGTTTCCTGTTTCATGTTTAGGCTTTGTGGGGGTCATTCAGCTGCCACTACTCAGCTCTGCCAAAGTAGCTTGAAAGCAGCCAAGGATAACACATAAACGAGCAGGATGGTCATGTTCCAATAAAGCTTTATTTACAAAAACAGGTGGTGGCCGGATTTAATTAGGTTAGTGGTCACTGCATCAGGGGATTACAAGAACAGCTCCAATTCTGCCTAAGGTAAGAGCCATCTAAATTCAGTCTTAGAGTCCAGGCAACAAAGAGAAAGAAAGGTGCCCCAGGAGGATGGAAACGTGGATATCTGGGAGAGATGTGACATTGTGAGTGACGAGAGATGTGCAATGGCAGAAAACAAGGTTGGGGAGGAGGAAGTGTGCCCCTGTTGACAAACAGTTCATGATGAAATGACTGCTAAGTGCAGTTTATATTTTTGTAGGCCTTTTGTTATCCTTTGCAAACAATTTATTTGTTATTCCCTGGTATGACAAATCCTCCTTCATTCGTAGCATGGAAAATGTCCTCCTACACAATTTTATCAGCAAAAAGGAATAAGGGGACAGAGGAGATGCGATTTCAAAAATCCTGGGCTGGAGCTTTTGGGAGGGGCTCAGGTGGAAGACGAGGACAGAGTTTCATCTTTTGCAGAACTCTGGGTGTGCTGTTTTGCAGTTAGTTGAGACCAACGTGCAGCGCTGGGACGGCTGGACAGGAGCCCTGCGCAGCTGGGGGCCTCCCTCCTGTTTCCGGGGGCAGGCGGCTGGAGCTGCAGGACGCTCCCTGCTGTCAGGGTCACTGCCCAGGTGCCAAAGCTGCTGCCTCGGCTCTCTGGGGTCCCCCGGCGAGTCTCCCTGTGAGAGAGAAAAGTGGGAGCTGGAAATGGGCACGTCCTCTCCACAGTCAGGGGATCCCTGGAATTCAGATCCCCCATCTGAAAAAATAAAGTTTCGATTGAAGCACAGACATGAAACCAACACTGTTCCCGAGTGAGGCACCGGCCAAGCCAGGAAGCTCAGCGCCCCGTGACTCCACGTGACTCCTAAGCGCTGCCCTCCACGCGCCCGAGGGGCTTCCTCAGGGCCCCCCACAGCTGGAGTGGATGGGGCTGGGGAATTGGTTGGGGTCTGGCCCCTCCTCTGGGGGGTGGGCGCAGCCAGGTTGAGGGGCGCCATGCCAGGGGCCACCCTGCTCTCCGAGGGCCCCTCAGAGCTCGCCCAGGGTCCTGCAGACCGAGAGGGCCCTGCGCCCTGCAGGCAGCGAACGGGGACCCGCATCCCAGACTGCGACACTGATGGCCGGCAGGGGTTGCAGCAGAAGGGGGCGGCTCCAGGGTCCTGGAGGTACCCGGGGGACCCCGACCCCGAGGGGGAAGCCTGTCCCTGTCCCCCACGGACCTTGTGGAAGTCCTGAGGGGAAGCTGGCCCAGCCCGTGTGGCCGCAGGATGCGAGCCTTTGCCTGGACCCGGCTCGGCGACGCGAGGGCCCCGTGGGCAGGGAGGGGACGGTGGAGCCGGGCAGCCCCAGCCTCTCGCCAGTTCCCGCCACTCGGGGCTCACAGCCGAGCTGGGTGGACACTATTCGTGCTGAGGAGTCGGAGGAAAGTGGGACAAGGAAGACGTGGGCCGGCGCTGCCCTGTCTGCCCGGGGCTCAGACACTGCTGATCGGGTCACAGTGTCCGGAGCCTGCAGGGGCCTCTCCTCGGCCGCTGTGCAGCAGCCACAGACTCGCGCTCTCGTGAACTAATCTGCACTATCGACCTTCTCTCCATCGTGCTCATAAGTCCGGAAAAGGAAATGTCAGGCACCTCCTTCCAATATGAACAAAGGGTGCTCACTGCCTAGACACCCCAAAGATGGAGAAAGGGATTAAGGAGAGGAAGGGGTGGCAACAAACAGGAAAAGATTGAACAAAGGCTGTGAGCCCTGAAACCTCTCTCTCTCTCTCTCTCTGTGAGTGTCTCTCTCTCTCTCTCTCTCTGTGAGTGTCTCTCTCTCTCTCTCTCTCTCTCTCTGTGAGTGTCTCTCTCTCTCTCTCTCTCTCTCTCTCTGTGAGTGTCTCTCTCTCTCTCTCTCTCTCTCTCTGTGAGTGTCTCTCTCTCTCTCTCTCTCTCTCTCTGTGAGTGTCTCTCTCTCTCTCTCTCTCTCTGTGAGTGTCTCTCTCTCTCTCTCTCTCTCTCTCTCTGTGAGTGTCTCTCTCTCTCTCTCTCTCTCTCTCTCTGTGAGTGTCTCTCTCTCTCTATATATATATTAGATGCTGGGTGTCGTAATAGCTGGAAGGAGGGGATGACCCGGTGGAGCTGTAACCTAGAACATCCTTTGCAATTTGCTCTGTAGCTGCTTGTTGAGTTGTGTTTTGAAGCTCTTTGCCTTTCTAAATATACCTTATAGTGCATTACAAGGAAAGAACTGAAACTGGGGAACTGTAACCCGTAACGATTTTTGAAACTACCTAGATAACTGCTTGTCGAGCTGCACATCGGAAGTTGACACCTTTCTGTCTGTATGTTATATATTTTACAATAATGGAAACAGCTGAAGTTGTGGAACTGTGACCCATGATATTCTTTGAAATTTTCTCTTTACTTGCTATTCTTTGAAAGTTATCACTGTTATGTGTATATGTTAAAGTTTACAATTTTAAAAATGCATAAGAGAAAGAAGAAAAAAGAGAAGGCAGTGAACTCTCAGTCCCTGGAGATACTCACACACCAGGTGGATGAGTTAACAGAGACTTTCATTAAAAACAAACACGCACACAAACCGAGCCGGGCTCTGAGGGGCAGCTCGGGGCCTGGCAGGTGCGGCCGAGCCCGTGCGCCCGTGGCAGGGGCCACGCAGGTGCCACGCAGGTGCCAACGGGGGAGCAAACAACCCCGTCCCGCCCGCTCCGGGCGCCCACCGCCCCGCGCGCCTCGTCTCCTGCGCTGTATCAAAGGCCGTTGGTTTGGCGAGTTTCCTGGAGAACCTACTTAGTGTCTGAAATGTGGCGATCCGGGGAGAGGCCCAAGAGTGTCCAACACCTTCTCCCTTCCTCGGTCAAGAACAGGGGTGGGCGGGGGGGGAAGGAACCAGGAAATCCAGATTATATTCCTGCCTGGGGCTGAACTCGTGCAGGGCAGAGGGCACCTTGGTTCCCAGGCTTGCGGCAGTTACGGTTTCTCTGTGCCTCTGGCCACACGCCCTCTGGTCCTCAGTGGACACTGCCCCCGCCGTGCCTTTTCTTTCCTTTCTTGTGCAATTTCATTGAGATATAGTCACATACCATACAGTCATCCACAGGGTACAATCAGCTCACAGTATCATCACATGGTTGTATATAGATAGCCACAATTTTTTGAACATTTTAATTACTCCAAGAAAAAAAAATGAGAATAAAAATAAAAGTAAAAAAGAGCACCCAAACATCTCATACTCCTTTCCCCTCCTGTTATTCATTTACTTTTTGTCCCCTTTTTTCTACTCACCTGTCCTTACACTGTATAAAGGGAGCGGGAGCCACAAGATTTTCACAATCACACAGTCACACCGTGTAAACCATATAGTTATACAATCGTCTTCAAGAATCAAGGATACTGGGTTGCAGTTCAACAGTTTCAGGAATTTCCCTCCAGCTATTCCAAGACACTAAAAACTAAAAAGAGATATCTACATAGTAAATAAGAATAACCTCCAGAATGACCTCTTGACCCCATTTGAAATATCTCAGCCACTGAAACTTTATTTTGTTTCATTTCTTTTCTACCTTTTGGTTAAGAAAATGTTCTCAATCCCACAATGCCGGGTCCAGGCTCATCCCCAAGCGTCATGTCCCATGTTACCAGGGAGATTTACATCCCTGGGAGAATTGTCCCATGTAGGGGGGAGGGCAGTGAGTTTATCTGCAGTGTTGAGTCACGGAGAGAAGCCACATCTGCACAATGAACGAGGTTCTCTGGGGGTGACTCTTAGGCACAATTATAAATGGGCTTAGCCTCTCCATTGCAGAAACAAGCTCCACAAGGGCAAGCCCCAAGATTGAGGGATTGGCTTACTACAATGGTAGTTCCCAGTGCTTACAAGGATATCAAGAATTCCCCAGGTGGGAAGTTTAATATTTCCAATTTTTTCCCAGTCCCTCAAGGGGGCTTTGCAAATAGCTTTTATTCTCTGCCCAAATTACTCTGGGATGTATTGGGGTTACAAACCAACCAGATCTCACCCCCTATTCAAGGTTCCATGTAATTATGGTGTTTGAGTAACTGACCATACAAGTTACATTATATAGCATGCTAGAATAAACATTTCTTCTTTTGGTCTCACACAAAAGTTGAAGTTTTAAAACAGTATCATCCTTTTCCTTTTAGTCTGGTTTACCTTAGTCCTAACCCAATCTGCTTCATTTATATCTCTAATTGAAGTCTGATCTCTTTTTCAGCTTTTTAAAAGTTGCAGTATGGTGTAATGCTGACATTCATAGCTGCCGGACTCTGGCTCTGAGTTTCAGGTGTCACACAGAAACCCAAAGTTCCAGGGACCAACCAGGGTATATACAAAGAGCTCAGCATCTCAGAGTTTAGAAATAACCATTACAACCCAGGAATAGATGTGACTGCTCTAAGAGCTTACAATCTAGGAGCCTCTACCGTAAGCCTTCCCCTGATAACCTGTGCTCTCAGATTCAGTTCTCAGAGTTTGTACATTATAGTTAGTCCATATTAGTGGGTGTTATAATGTCTGTCTGTTTGATTCTGGCTTATTTCACTCAACCTACTGTCCTCAAGGTCCATTCAGCTAGTTGCAAACCTCACAACATCATTCCTTGCTCCGGAGAAGCTGAGAGAGGACAAACGCCCCAAGTGCAACTAAGAGTGACATTTTTGAGGAACTGCAGCCTAGAGAGGAACGTCCTGGGAGAAAGCCATTCTGAAACCAGAACTTTGGAGCAGACACCAGCCACGTGCCTTCCCAGCTAACAGGTTTTCTGGACACCACTGGCCATCCTCCAGTGAAGGTACCCGATTGCTAATGTGTTACCTTGGACACTTTATGGCCTTAAGACTGTAACTGTGTAACCAAATAAACCCCCTTTATAAAAGCCAATCCATCTCTGGTGTTTTGCATTCTGGCAGCATTAGCTAACTAGAACAAAAATGTTGAACCATATGTACTCCTTCAGCATCAAATGCCCATTTTCTAACCTCTTTCTATCTCCTGACAAACTGTGTTCTCAACTTTAACTCTCAAATTTCACTCTCAATGTTAGTTCATACGAATGAGTCGTAGAGTACCCATCCTTTTGTTTCCGGCTAATTTTACTCAATGTAATGACTACTGTCTATTATTTTGTCTTTTGGGTTTTATATGTTATATCTTATTTTTATTTTTTTTCTTTCTCTCCTTTTACCCTTACTAATAGTCTTCATTTCTACTCTCTTCTCTAAACCTCTCTTTCCTTGCTTTTCCTGTCTGCCTGCAGTGCTCCCTTTAGTACTTCTTGTAGAGCAGATCTCTTATTCACAAACTCTCTCAGTGTCTGTCTAAAAATATTTTAAACTCTCCCTCATTTTTGAAGGACAGTTTTGCCAGATATAGAATTCTTGGTTGGCAGTTTTTCTCTTTCAATATCTTAAATATATCATCCACTGCCTTCTTGCTTCCATGGTTTCTACTGAGAAATCTGCATATAGTCTTATCAAGCTTCCTTTGTATGTGATAGATCACTTTTCTCTTGCTGCTTTCAGAATTCTCTCTTTGACATTTGATAATACGATTACTATGGTATTGGAATAGGCCTATTCAGATCTATTCTGTTTGGGGTACGCTGCACTTCTTGGATCTGCAATTTTATGTCTTTCATAAGAGATGGGAAATTTTCAGTGATTATTGCTTCCATTATTATTTCTGCCCCCTTTCCCTTCTCTTCTCCTTCTGGGACAACCATAACATGTTTATTCATGCACTTCATGTTGTCTTTCAATTCTCTGAGACCCTTCTTATATTTTTCCATTCTTGTCCCTATCTGTTCTTTTTCACATAGGATTTCAGATGTTCTGTTCTCTAGTTTCTGAACCCTTTCTTCTGCCTCTTCAAATCTGCTGTTGTATGCCTCCATTGTGTTTTTCATCTCTTCTATTGTGCCTTTCATTCCCATAAGTTCTGCCAATTGTTTTTTCAAACTTTCAAGTTCTTCCTTATGTTCACCAAATGTCTTCTTTATACCCTTCATCTCTTTTTGCCTTATCTTCCCTCAACTCATTGATTTGATTTTTGAACTGATTTTGCATATTTGTTGAAAAATTTTAATTAGTTGATTCAATTCCTGTATCTCATTTGAAGTGTAAGTTTTTCCCTTTGACTGGGCCATCTCTTCATTGTTTCTAGTGTGATTCATAATTTTTTTGTTGTCTAGGCATCTGGTTTCCTTGATTACCCCAATAAGACCAGACAGGGCCAGGTCCGAGGAGGAGGCTGTATTCAGTACCAGGTTTCCCTGAGGGTGAGACCTAGCAGGTTGTCAGACTGTGATGGTTGGGTTCATGTGTCAACTTGGCTAGGTGGCCTAGCTGTCTGGTCAAGTGGGCACTGGCCTGACGATTCCTGTGAGGCTATTTGAGGCTGGTTGGTTTGTCGGATCATCAGTCAATTGACTGCAGCTGACTGATGACTCATCAAGGGGCGTGCTTCCACAGTGAGAGAATGCAACTGGCTGGATTTGGTCCGGGTGATCAGTTGGAGCTTATGAGCTGGACGGTTAGAAAACCTTCACTTCTTCTTCAGCTGCTCAGTGAAGCTTTTCCTGGGGAGCTCGTCGAAGTTGCCAGTTTGTTTCCTGAGGAGTTCGTCAAAGTTGCCGGTTCGTTTCCTGAGGAATTTGTCAAAGTTGTCGGTTCGTTTCCCGAGGAGTTCGTCGGACGTCTTCCTTGGAGTTGACAGCTTGTTGACGGCTCTGCAGAATTTGGACTCGTGCAGTCCCGCAGTAGCGTGAGTCACTTTTACAATTTGATAATAAGAGACATCTCTCATTGATTCTGTTTCCAAGGAGAACCCTAACTAATACACAGACTTTCCTGTGAGGCCCCTAAATGCTGTGCTTTTACCCTGACCAACAGGTGGTGCTTGTCGGCCCACAGCTCCCCACTGGTGTAACAACATGCGGTCCCTTTAATTCTCAGCAAACCGTGCCCTAGCCAGGGGCTGAGGGTGTCAGATGCCAAGCTTAAGCTGTTTCTGTTTTTTTTTTTTTTCTCCCTAGGCCCTGGGGTCTGAGTTCTCTGAGGAAGGGCAGCCACTTGAATTGGGCCCCGCACACCCTTTTCCTAGGGAAGATAAGCCCTTTAGGGATTTATCTCCTACAGTTGATTTCTTCCTTTGTCTCTCTGACTGTCTTAACTCCACCCTTGCCTGGGTCAGCACCGACAATTGAAAATGCCTGAGGCTTTCTCTAATGAGCTACTTAGAATGAGAGAAAAAAAAAAAAAAAAAGGAAAAAAGAAAGAAATCTCCCATTCAGAGCCAGTCCCCAGCCCCCGAGTTTACTAGTCAAGAACCAGAGCTGGTGCCTGTTTCTATGTGCCCCTTTTTGGGGACACAGCCCTTTTCCAGTATTCTGAACTCAGCCAACTCTAAAAGCCTCTCTTTATATTTATTTATGTATTTTTTTCCATCAGGCCCACCTCCTCTCTGCCTCCAGGTTCTTTTTCTGCTTGCTCCAGGTTTATCTGTGTTCATAGCTTGTATTCAGTAGTCCAAATTCATTAATTAAAACAATTGGAGCTTGGCTGAGCTATCTTCCCTTTCTCCTGATAGGGACTGCTTGTTTTTCCCACAGGGAAGTATTCCAAATCAGCCTGTGGTGCTGGTGGGGGACGGGCGCCAGCCCCACAGTTTGGGGGCTTTACTTACAGTTCTACCCTGCGATTTCAGCCCTTCCACCCACTCCAGGCTGGCGTACAATATTGTCCAGTCACAGATGTCCCCCAACTCTTGTTCCAGACTATGTACTAGTTGTTCTTGGCTATATGCTAGTTGTTCCAGAGGACTAACCAAATTCTCTCCAAGCCTTTTCTTAAATGTCACCTCGCTGAGGACCTTCCTGGGCATCCTGCTTAGGAAATCCCCTCCTCCCATCACCTCCATTCTTGCTTCGGTTTTCTCTGTAACACTCCACATACTGTGTATTTCACAGGTTCATTTGTTCTGCTCCCCCACCCACAAATGTAACTCCATGAGGGTACAGATTGGTGTGGGGTTTTGGAATATTTTATTTAATGCTGAGTTTCCAGCTCCTCAAACAATAAATATTTGTTAATTAAATGAACAAAGTTATTGAGCACCCACCTGAGCCATAAACGGTGCCAGGAGATAATGGTGAGCAAGACAGATGTGAGTCAGACCTTAAGTTTAAATTGTTTAGGAAGGTGAAATAAAATTAAACAAAAATCACACAAATAGGGAGTTACAACTTTATGCACTTTGGGGAGAAAGCACAGCATCACTGACCTGGTCCAGGCTCACGGACGGCCTCACTTGTCAGCTGAGACCTGCAAGGGGCAAGCACGGAGGATGACAGCGACGAGAAGCTGCGATTGAGCGAAAGCTCGGGAACATGGGCAGCCCTTCAGGAACCGACTCCAGTTCCTGACAAGACCCGGCCAACCACGGGTAAGTAAAAATGTTAAAATGTAGGAATAAGGAAAGGGTGGACGCACTGGCCAGGAGCACTGACCTGGCTACATAAAGGATTAAGAATGAGTGTGGTGGGACTTAGTCACAGGCCCCGTGGGAATGCGAGACCCTCAACCACATAAACATGGTGTTACCTGGAGGAGGAGGCCCGAGTGCTTATTTCCTCAAATGTGTAGCAAGGAGGTAATAGAATATGTTAAAATCTAAATATCTAGTTTTAAAAATCACCATGGGTTGTTTGTTTTCTTATTATCGCATTTTGAGAGCTGTTTATATATCCTGGCTACAAGTCGTTTATTTTCTCCCGGTCTGTGATGTGTCTTCTCAGTCTCCTAATGTCCTTAGAAGGGCAGATGTTTTGGATTTTGATGAAGTCAGTTTATGATGGTAATGACCACCACAAGAAACAACCCAAGTGTCCATCAGCAGGTAAATAAATGGTAAACAAGTTGTGGTGTCCGTACATACAAGGAAATACTATGCAGCAATGAAAGGGAATGAACTGTTGATTACACAGCAACAAAGATGAATCTCAAATTACTTATGTATGCAGAGAGAAAGGGGCCAAAGAGAGACAAAGATTGCACGATTCCACTTACAGGAAACTCTGAAAAATGCAAATTAATCTCCAGTGGTGGAAAGCACCTCAGCCTCTGCCTGGGAGGACGGCGGGGAGGGTAGACGAGAGAGTCACGAAGGGGCACCGGGAACCTGCTGGCTGACGGGTGTGGGCATCACCCAAACGTGGGAGGGCGTCAGACGTGCCGGTTCAGAGTTTCTCCGACGGGCTCTAAAGGTGTGCAGGTGAGCGTGTGTCAGCTATGCCGCAGCAAAGCTGATAAAACCTCTGATTCTATTAATAGGCAGCATGTTTCATTAATTTTATTTATTAATATTGATGCATATTTTTAGGAACTAATACCCCTTTTGGTGAAGAAGTATTTATCTGAAGGTTAGTACTTCCTTTAGTTCTCCTTCAACCTATCCTATCACTCAATCATCCATGTATAATTACACATGCAGTACTGTGTGAGTGTGTATATAGAAATAATTTTGAAATGATTTTAAATGGGCATGAGAGTTATTTTGTAGTGGTGGGTTGATTTTTAAAAAATTGTATTTTGCATCCTTGAGGTTGGCTTGCTTGTTTCCTTCAAGCTGCACACTCTTTTGCAAAGGAAAGGGGGGCTGCACTGAGGGAAAGCAGAGCTGGGGCAGGGGCCCGAGGCCAGGGCCAGGGCCGGAGATGGTTTTGGGGGACCCGGCAGCTGCATCAGGATCGAGGGCTTGTTCAAGTTTGGGGCGGGGAGGGATGAGGTTTTATGATTGAAAGATCAAGACTTTGGGACACTACCGAGACGGCTGCTGTCCAGCAACAGCCCAGTAATATGAAAACAATAATTGCGGAAAGCTTAGTTTAAAAGAAAAAAACAGCTCTCCCTAGGTCAAGGGGAGCTTGGGGACCCCACAACTGCGTGCCGGGCACGAAGCAGCACCTGGACGAGGCTCCCGCGCGGGCCCGTGGGAAGCCTGGAGGGGCAGGCGGGCGGCCAGGACAAAGCGGGGCGGGAAGAGGCCGCTCGCCGGAGACACGATGCAGATCACTGGCCCCGATGGCAGGACTCGCTTTTCCATTTGGTATACCTGAAGTAACAATAATAATTAAGTCTCCTTCATACCACCCTCCTTCTGGACATGCACACCGGCTAGATTAGTTTTGGTTTCCGGCCATGCCTGTTGCAGGCATCCCTGGGAAAGCGTGGTGCCAACACACCTCCAGGAGCATGCAGCAAAGCCGGGCGCCTCCATGAAGCCAGAACTGGCAGACGATTCTAGACTGTTGCTGTCTACTGTAATTGCATGCTTAGATCTTGGTGATTCAAGCGGTTGTCAAATATCAACAGAGGCTGCAGCTAAGTTCCACCGGCTTCTAAAGGGCCCCAGCGGAGGGTCTGAGGCCCACGTGGTCCTGCCCCTTTGAGGGGCTCGCATCGGGGCGGCGTCTGTTACAGATGTGACTCCACTGCTGTTTCAAAGGCCCTGCTTCTTGCAACATTGTAACGTCCTCCCTCGGTTGGAATCGCCTGCATCCAACTTAACAAACGGTCGCCCACTTTCCCCTTTGTCCCCCAGGATGCTTGCCTTTTTGAAACAGATGAAATTGGTGTTGGAAATCATGAGAGAAGTACAGAGAAGAATAAAACCAGCCACTCCAAGCAGCTGACAGCCCCTGGACCCCCTCAAAACTGCCTTTTCCATGTCACAGAGTTTTTCATTTTAGAGCTTTGGGAGATATTTTCATGGTGTTGTGGAAAACCATTTTTAGTCACTTAAAAAAATGCCTTTGTCACCTCCCACCAGGAAACTCATGGAACACCCTGTTGGAGATGCTAACACTTTTCATTTTCTCCCTAAAAATATTAATGGTAAGCATTAAAAGAGAAAGTAAAAACACTTAGTTTGGTTTTCCGAAATCTTAGTCCGGAATTAAAAATTGCGCATGACCGTCCAGGAAGCACCTGCGAGTAACCCGGGTCGATGAGCTGACGGTTCCGCTGACCGAGGGGTGCGGGGGCCGCCCGTCAGCGAGCGGGGAGGAGGGGGACCCCCGCCAGCGCCCCCGCAGCTGCCTCCTCCTTCCGGGTCCCCACTCCCCGCAGCCCCCGCCTTCCCCAGGCCAGGCCAGGCCGTCGGGGGTCCCCCCAGGCAGCCGGGAGCTCGCCCGCCCGCCCAGCCCCGGGGGAGCCCCTCTTCCTCTGGGCCCTAATTCCAGGCCGAGTCACTAACAAGGGAAAGGATGGAGGGGAGGCAACACCCTCTGTGGGCTCCAGCCCTGGGCTCCCCCCCGCACCCCCATGCTGGGAGAACGCGCGATACAACTGGCTGCTTTTTCCTTTTCTTAAAAAGAGCGAGAAATAAGTGAGATGAAGTTGGAGGGAGAAAGAATAAACGAAATAAAAATGAGGGGCACAATATGACCCAGCTATTCCATTGCTGGGTATATACTCAGAGGAACTGAAACTTAAGACACAGACAGACATTTGTAGACCAATGTTTACTGCAGCATTATTCACAATTGCCAAGAGATGGAAACAGCCCAAATGTCCATCAAAGGACGAGTGGATAAACAAACTGTGGTATATACACATGATGGAATATTATGCAGCTGTAAGACAGAACAAAGACATGGATCATGTAATAATGTGGCTGAACCTTGAGGACATTATGTTGAGTGAAGTTAGCCAGAAACAAAAGGACAGATTCTGTATGGTCTCACTAATATGAACAGATATTAATGAACAAACTTTGGGAGTTAAAAGCTGACAAACAGGCGACCAGGAGATAGAAAGAGGGCAGAGATCAGCCATTTGATGCTGAAGGACTACAGAATGTTTAGGATTGATCGCATAGATCCAGAAATAGATAGCATAATGCTGTGTGATGGTAGCATGGTATTGTAAGTACACTGAACAAAGATGTCTGTGAGTAAAGCTGAAAGAGGTGGGATAGGAGAATGTATGACACCAGAGGTAACGATAGATGATAAAGACTGGGACTGTATAACGTGGCAAAAACTGGAGTGGCCAATGACTGTTACTAAATATACAAATATAAAAATGTTTTTGCATGTGGGAAAGCAAATGAATGTCAACCATGTAGAAATTTGAAAAAGGGATGGTATTCAGGAAAAAACATAATCAAAGCAAACTGGAGTCTATGGTCAACAGTAACATTGTAATATACCTCCATTAAATGTAACAAAGGCAATATGCCATTGCTAAATGTATATGAGAAAGGGATATAGGGGAGTAATATGGGATTCTAAAAAAAAAAAAAAAAAAAAAAAAATGAGGGGCACACCACCTAAATCCTTACAGAAACAGCTCAGCTGACAAAATCCCCACCTGGGGGTCGCCTCCGAGCACCCCGGAGTCCCGGGAAGGGGCAGGCTCCCCGTGCCCGGCTCCCCGCGCTTCCTCTCTCCGGAAAGGCCCCGTCCAAGGCCCCGGGAAACCCGCGCGCTCCTCCCCGCCCGGGGCGCAAGGCTGGAGACGGCAGCCAGCAGGAAGGACAGACAGACAACGCCCGGCTCCGTGATGCGCTCGAGTTAAATGGCTGCCCTAGAAGGCTCTGCTTCCAGGCTCTTTTTTTTAATGTGAGATAATAAGCATCCTTACTATTTACAGCACATTTTGTAGGGTCTTTGGTTACACAGTCAAAAGCATCCTGAACAGCTGCCTGCTCGTAAATGTTTTTTTACCATCGTTGCCTGAAGGCTGCGTTGCTTTCATCTTTGTATTTCTGATCCAACCACAGGGACCAGCACATGGTGGTAAATGTTTGTTGAGCAGGCGATGAACTGGCGCCTCCTCCGACAGGGACCGTCAGTGGCTTTCACAGCCGAGGGATGGACGCCCCAGGAGTGAGCTGACTGCAGGCGGCCCTGCGGTGGTCCCGTGTGCCCCTCAGGGCACGGCCTTCAGCCCCACTCCCCTCTCCTCCTCCTCGATGCTTCAGCCCATGTGCAGGGCACACACGTCCTACTCGCGCTTGATTCGTCTCGGCACTTCGGCTGTTTGGGTTAGAAAGAGTCTAGAAGCCAGAGCACATCTGTGCGGTGCCTCGTACGGCCCGAGGTGGGCAGTAAATAATCCCTCTGCACGAGGATGGTATCTGGACACAAAACGAACCCCTCAGACAAACACCCTCCTCTCCTCAGCCCTGCGTGCTCCTGGGGGGGGGCGGCTACGTGAGAAGTTAACAGGGTCGGAGACGCCGCGTACCCGTGGTCTCGGCAGCAGAGGGTTTTTGTTTGAGTTTGTCCCTGGTGCTCGGTCCAAGGTGTGCTGGTGAAGAAGAGATTCGCCCCCCACAGAACAGGCCTCGCCGTGTCGGGGCCGTCGCTGTGCACGATGACGAGTGGCCATCGCGAAGCCCGGCCCCCAACCCGGTGGCCGCGTGCTCATTTCCACGAGGACGTCTCACTGTGGCCCCAAGTTCAACACCTGACGAAGAATCATGACCTCCTGCGAGCAGACACTGCGTCCCCCTGGACCCCACTCCTGCCTCCTTGAGGGCTGTGACCGTCCCTCACCTCCACCTCCCAGGCCTCGCCGCGTCCCGTCACCTCCCGGAAGGGACGGGAGTTTGTCGCCAAGGAGGAAAGGAGCCCGGAACGCACAAGACCCCAGAACCGTCGGCAGCAGGTAGATGCCAGAAAGCTCCCGGTTCCCGTCCCGGGCAGGCCCTGGGGTGGTGACCCCAGAGGACAGCTGACCCTCCTCCTTTGGGTGCTGCTGGCGGCTGCGTCCTGGGGCCAGCGGGCCCCTTCCCCGGGTGCTGGTCGGTGCAAGGCGTGAGGCAGCTCTCCTCGGGGGAAGGTGCTCGTCCGTGGGCACTGAAGTCTGTTTTATTTCCCGTAACCTGCACCCTCCACGGCAGCCCAACAATCCCCGTTCCCTGTGACGCACCAGGGCTCCGCGCGACATGGAAACATAATGGCAAGAAATGCCAAAGAACGAGTGGCAGTAATTGGAAGTAATTTGAGTAGAAGGGATATGAAAAAGTAGCTTTTCATTATTAATTCTATTCTTTTTCTAATATATATGATCACTTGTAGCATTTGTAGCACATTTATTTTGACAGTAGCCCAAGACTTTAAAAATACTCCGTTGAACCTGTTATAAACTGAGATAATCAATTTCCCAGAGATTACATTGATTAAGGAAATTATTCCCTTATTACATTCTTCATCTCAGATATTTTTCAAATGTCACTTAAGTGTCTTAAGCTTAAAAAACCTTGCTATTAGCCAGTACGCACCATAAATGTAAAACTGATGGCACAAATATTATGAATAGTGCCTCTTAGGACAGACTCTGATTTGTCTGAAGGCAGATGACATTATAAAGAATAGTGGAGGTTCTCAGTGAGCTACCTGACTGACTTAGCATCTTTGTCACTTTATAGATTGAGATATGATGGATGGCAACATCAATATAAAAAGCATGTTAATATTAGAATAGGCTTTAAGATCCTCTACTAGGAAATTCTCCCCTCCTCAAACTGATGCAATTTGGAAGAAAGGGTCCTGAGGATACAAACCTCCTAGACTCCTTGCCCCTTGCTGCAAGATTTTTTTTTTCAAATCAAATTAGTTGTATTGAGGTATACTTTACATGCAAAAAATGCATCCATTTTAAGTGTATATTTCAATGAGTCTTGAAAAATTGATGCACCATGTAACCATCATGACGGTCAAGTTACAGAACATTTTCGTCTCCTAGAAGGTTCCCTTTGTCCCCTCAGCCCCAGGAGACTGCAGAATTATCTTCCGTTGCCATGTCTGGATTTGTCTCTTCTGTTTCATGTCAGTGGAGGCTCGCCGTGTGTAGCATTTTGTGAGTGGCTTCTTTCACTCCCCAGATGCTTTTGAGATTCACCCACACTGTTGCATGGATCAGAAGTTCGTTCCTTCTTTGTGGTTTTTGTTTGCGTGTGAGTGTTTTTGTTTGCTATGAGTACTTGGTTTATGTTTGCTTGTGAGTATTCCGTTTTATGAACATAGCACAATTTGTGTAGCCTTCCTCTTGGTGATGGGCAGTGGTTTGTCACCAGTCTTTGACTGTTAGAAAAGCTGCTCTGTACGTTCGTGAACATGTCTTTGGACACAAGTTTTATTTCTCTTGCATAAATACCTAGGAGTAGTTTGGTAGGACACACAATGAGTGGATATTTAACTTTACAAAAAACTGCCAAACTGTTTCCAACATGACTCTGCAATTTTACATCACCCCGGGATGAGTGAGGACTCTGGTTGTTGCATGTTCTCGTCTACACCCGAGATTCTCTGCCTTTGTAATTTTGGTCATTCTAATGGGTGTCTGGGTGAGGATAACTTCCCTTGTGAAGAGTCTCTTCATACCTTTAGCTCACCTTTTAAAATCAGGCCTTACTAATTTTAAAGTTTCGGGCCTCACTCTAGAATTGTAAGAATTCTTTATGTTGTATAGATACAGTTCTTCATCAGATACGTGTGTTGCAAATACTTTCTCCAGTCTCTAGCTTGGCTTTTCATTTTTTTTAAACATTGTCTTCCAAACAACCAGAAGGATTTAATTTTGGTGAGAAAGGATTCTTTTTAATATATACTTCATCTTCCCCCACAGCTCTGATCTTTGAACAGAGCTTTTTGAACATAAAAGTAGGCCCTTAGTGAATCTTTATTAATAAACTAAGAAAGTTAAGAAATTAGCTCAGAATTGAGAATTCTATTTTAAATACTGACATCCCAGCTTCCTTCAATTAAATTATGCGAAGTTTTCAAAGCAGTCCTGTGAGGTAGCAAAAATGCCACTGCCCCCGTTTTAAAGGAAAACGCGCTGAGGCGTGAAGCACACGACCCGGTCGGGGACGGACGGCTGAGGCAGAGCCGGACGGCGCAGTAACTGGACACAGGAGCCTCAGGCCGTGGCCGTCGGGGCGCGCTGGTGCCCCCCGAGTCAAACGATGACAGTGGCTCCGAAGAGGGGCTAACCCCAGCGGCTGACAGGGATTCTTGATTCTTTTCATTTGCTTCTCTTCTTTTCCCTCCTTCCCTCCCTCACTCCTTCCTCTCTCTTTCTTTTCTCGTAATTCCCGCCTGCCCTCCTCTGCCTTCTCCCAGGCCCTCAGCTGTGCTCGGCGTTGCACTCCCTACGCCGTTGAGTAAGGAACTCATCTTCTATAACTAATCAAGGCCTGGTTTCCGTGTTGTGCAGGAAAACAGAATTGGATGACGTCTCCCGAGCCTCCTGATGGTAGGACGGCCAAAGCCGAGGCCAGGCACCCTCCAGCCCACAGACGTCAGGGGACGTTCGTCAGCCTCTAGTGGAAGAGACCGAGGGTGTGTGTGGGGGGCTCAGCAAGACACCCCCACCTGCCACCAGGTGTGGTGCGCACCCACCTCGGAACAACGGTGACTTCCGTGAGATGCCACAAGCAGCCCGGCTCTGCCAGGGGCCAGGTACAAGCGGAGTCCCCTCCCCTCCCTTCTAGCTCTTTCTGGTTTGGGAGGGAAATCCGAACCCCTCCTGGCCTAGAGGCTGCCCCTGTTCAGCCGGTTTACATGGATTTTTAACTCAAATACAGTTCCCTGCCTCAGGCACCTTCAAACGTGCATGAATCCGTCAGCTCCGTTTCACTCGCCCTTGATTTTACTTATCTTTTCCTAGGGGGGTTTCCAACAAAAAAATTGCTCATCTTTAGGTGGGTTTTTACTTTTTATCTCAGATGACCAATGAAGGGAGTTTGCTTTGGCTTTTGTGGGGTTTGGTTGTGTACCCCCCTCCCCCCCCCCCGCAAACAAAAAAAAGAGAAATCTCTGGGAGGATCCGAACACCTGTACCCTGCTGTATCGCATTCTGGGTTCCAGGTACCAGCGCGGGGCTGTGGCTCCTGATGGGCGTGGGGGGTGGGCGCTGAGCGCCACCTGCCAGAACCCCCCCCCCCCACCGCACACTCGGCGCGGACCCGCCCCCGTCAGCGCCCAGCAGGTCCCGCAGCGCCGCCCCCGGAGGCGGAGACAGGTGCGCCAGCCCCACCCTCCCCTGGGCAGGTGCGCCCACACCTGGGACGCCTCTGCAGACCCCAGGCCGGCCCCATCGGCCCTCCTTGCTGGTTTGTACGATTCTTCTCCTTTACTATTTGTTTAAATGAGCCTGATCTTGGCACTCATTTCCTTGGAGACAAGTGAACGTCTGGGCCGAGTGGGAACTTACATCTACCACCCTTGTCGCCACATACAGGGGTGAAAGTTGCTAACTATATGCGAGGAAGCATTTCCTGGGAAATTGTGAAAAATGTAAATGTGGCACGACTTCTTTTATAATGCACACTTATGATCTCTACTTTATAAAACTTGGTGATCTCTGTTGTCTCAGTCAGATGTCATAAAGAAAAATTCATGAGCTTCTATGAGGGCTATGTTAGCCCTCTTGAAGAGTTAAATGGCAAAACAAAAGCTAAAACAGAAATATCATTAATTGATTCACAGTGAAGACTTGGTGGCTAGTCTTATTTTGGTGACATTATACAGCCCCATTTTATCAGTTTCCAAAAGGATGGTACAATTTTGCTAATAAATCTGTGCTAGCTGTGATTCATGGTGAAATTAACATATTACATTTTCAAAAGTTAGTGACGGGTTTTCAAGCCCTGCCCCATCAAGATGGCAGAGTGAGATGTTCCAGGGCTCCATCCCCCCACAGGAGCTTGAAGCAACAAACAAGAACTGACAGAACCATCTTTCTCAAAACTCTGGAAAACAATTAAAGGGTTACAGTAATAGGCAAGTGTCAAATCAAGAGAAAGTCAAATTACAAATGGTAAGAAAACCTCATGGTGCCCTTGCTGACCCCTCCCCCACCCCGACCCACTGGGCATGGAGCTGGTCCACGACCCCAGTGCAATCCCAGGCCCCAGTTCCCGAGGGAACAGAGTAAGCCTCATGCACATACTGGGCACAGGAAACAGTCTCAGACTTGCCATCCCAGGGCTCGACCTGCACTCAGAAGTCTGCCCACAGAGCTCTCTTGAAGAGGATGTAGGGGAACAGTCAACTTGCAGCTGCCTGGGGCAAAGGACTGCCAGCTGTGGGACATACGGGAGCACCTAGGACGATGAGGAAATGCTGTTTCCAGGGGGATGGGGACATTCATATTCATGGAAACAGAGGAACTCTAAGGCCACTCATGCACATGCAGAAAAGACCAGGGAGGACTGTGTGTTTTGCCTTGGGATGGTCTCTAAACTCATTGTTAGGACAGCTAAGCTCTGAGGGAGAGCACTCACGTAGGCTAATCAATAAAGACAAAGGTGTTGCTTTTCTTCTTTTTTTTTTGTTAGCTCCTGGTATTCAAGAAAATCTCTGTCATAGGACTAGCTGGATACAAGCTTGAGGAAAAGCTGCCTCCATGTCTAAATTTCAGAGCTAATACATTAAAAATGTCCAGGTTGCAACAAAAGATTACATAGCATACAAAGAAACCAGGAAAAATGGTCCACGCAAAGGAGAAGATTAAAGCATTAGAAACCATTGATGAGAAGAACAAGAACTGGTACATAACAAAGACCTTTAAAAAGTGGTCCTAAATATGCTCAAAGAACTAAAAGAAAACATGAATAAAGAACTAAAGAACATTAGGAAAATGATAAATGAACAGAAAGAGAATATCAGTAAAGAGATAAAAATTATGAAAAAGCTAAACAGAGCTGTAGACCACAGTAGCAGAAATAAAAAAATTCCCTAGAGGAGTTCAACAACAGATTGGAGCTGGCAAAAGAAAGAATCAGTGAACTGGAAGATAAGATGATTGGAATCACTAAGTCTGAGGAATAGAAAGAAAAATAAATGAAGAAAAGTGAATGGAGCCAGAGAGAATTGTGGGACACCATCAAGCATACCAATTATACATTCTGGGAGTCCCAGAAGGAGAAGAAAGAGAGGCAGATGCAGAAAGAATATTGAAATAAATAGTGGCTAAAATTCCCCAAATGTAATGAAAGACATGAATATACACATCCAAAAATCTCAACAGACTCCAAACAGGATAAACCTGAATAGAGCCACTTACCAGGAAATATTATAATTAAACTTTCAAATGCCAAAGATAAAGAGAAAATTCTGGAAGCCTAAGCAATGCCTCATGTACAAGGGTGCCTCAACAAGAAGTGCCAATTTATCATGGGAAGTCACAGAGGCAAGAAGGCAGTGGGATGACATATTGAAAGCAAAAAATTGCCAATTAAGAAATCTATATCTGGCAAAGGTGTCTTTGAAAAATGAGGGAGAGATTAAGACATTCCCAGATAAACAAAAGCTGCAGGAATTCATCACCACTGGACTGCCCCTAAAAGAAAAGCTAATGGGAGCTCTGTAGCTTGAAAGGAAAGGACACTGTGCAACAGATCAAAGCTGCATGAAGAAATAAAGATCTCTAGTAAAGATGATGACATGGGTAAATATAAATGCCAGGACTATTGTATTTTTGGTTTGTAAATTCAAATTTTTACTTCCTATAGGTTCTAAAATACAAATGCACAAAAAGTCAATGGTTTTAGATTCATAATGTGTAAACACGTAACTTAGGACAAAAATTACACAAAGGTGTGTGGGGGTGTGTGTGGAGGAGTATAGGAACATAGTTTGAGTTTGTTACTGTAGTAAAGTTGATATCAAAGAAAACAAGATTGTTGAAGATTTAGGGTGTTAAATTTAAGCCCAAAGAAAATATTGGAAAAATATGCACAGAAGGAAATGAGAATGGAGCCGACGGGTTCACTACATAAGATCAACTAAATACAGAAATAGGCAGTAATGGAAGAATTGAGTAACAAAAAGAGCATAAACTTATGAAAAACAAAGAGCACAATGGCAGAAGAAAGTCCTGCATTATTAGTAGTCACCTTAAGGTAAACAGGATAAATCTCCAGGTAAAAGGCAGAGGCTGTCAGAATGGATAAAAAGCATGACCCAACCAAATGCTGTTTACAGGAAACATCTTATGTTCAAAGACCCAAATAGGCTGAAAGTGAAAGGATGGAAAAAAATATTCCATGCACTTAGTAATCAAAAGGAAGTGGAGGTAGCTATAGAAATATCAGACAAAATAGTCTTTAAGTCAAAAACTGTTAAAAGGGACAAAAAAAGGCTACTACATATTGATAAAGTGGTAATTCATCAATAAGATATAACAATCATAAATAAATATGCACTTAACAACAAATCCCCAAAATATATGAAGCAAAGATTAACAGTGTTGGGGACTGAATCATGTACCCCACATAAAGCATGCTCAGGTCCCAACCCCTGGTACTGTGGGTGTGAATTCATTTGCAAAGAGGACTAGGACTTCTGAAGATGTTATTAGTTAAGATGTGCTCATGCTAAATGAGGGTGGGCCTTAATCCAGTATAACTGAAGTCCTTATAGCAAAAGAAATTGAAAATACAAAGAGAAGTCTTGGGAAGACTGAGAAGTTGGAAGTCAATGGAACCTGAAGAGAAAGAAGACACTGAATGTGCATTGCCACATGAAAAAAGGCCAAAGAGCTATGAAGAGATTAATCCTGTTTTACCAGTTAAAATGGCAATGGAATGCCATGAGGTGATGGCTTGTAAGACTCTTCCAATTCTTCTTTGTGAGTCACCCCAACACCCCTCTTTTCTTCCAGACTTATAACTAGACTGAAGTCCTAACAGTCCCCAAGAGGTGAGGTACAAAGTGTGACCCAGGAGGAAGGGTGCTATGTTCCAAAAGAACTGCATGATTTTCCAATTTATACAGACAGAAATCAGGGAATATGTGTGGGAATGGATATTAAGGGTGTGGAATATGGTGGAAGGAATATAAAGTTGGATCAGGCTGAATTTATGGATATAGGTCCACTAAGCAGAGATTTCAAATTCAGTGTTGTAGCTTGAGAGGTGAGAAAGGGCCCCAACAGTCTGGGTGGTTGGCTGAAACATGGACCAAAAGGTGGCCGACATTACTTGAGGTCAAAATGCCAGAACTGCCCTGGTATAATGTAGAGGAGGGCATTCAAAGGCTTAGAGAGATTGGAATGTTAGAGTGGGTTCACCATGTATAGACCTGCTCACCCAGCCCAGGAATGTCCAGAAGACACACCTTTCAGCAGGACTGTGAGGAATAAATTAGTGAAATTCTGTCATCCATAAAGATGTCTGTGGTTGCTCTCCTCTGTAGGTCAGAAATTACTGTGGGAACTGCTGTCACTGAACTGGAACAATAGGGATGATCAGATCCCAGGTTGGCAGAAGCCACATGGCAGCACTTAATCCCCAAAGACAAGATGCGCGTGGCTACCATTATGGACAACGGACTCAGCAGCAATCAAAATAAAAAATCTGAATCCCAGAGACCTATGGGTTGGCTAGTAGATCACAGGGTACCTAGAAGTGAAATAGACAGGCAGTCTACTAAATTCTTACTTGATCTGTATAAGCAGAAGAGTTCTAGGTCAAGTGAACAAAAGTCTAACTTGAATCACAAAAACAGAGTCACGCCCCCTTAATCAATTCCCACACTTGTGACAGTTTACACTCAGAGCCCCTTGAATGAAGGGAAGGCTAGGTACCCTTGGGGAAGGACCCTGTTACACTGCCAAAAATTTATACTGTTAATCTTCCTTCCAGCCTTCCCCAGGGGGACCTATGGCCTTTTACCAAGGTAACTGTGCACTGGGGAAAAGGAAATGATCAGATATTTTGGGGATTATTAGACACTAGTTCAGAAGTGACATTAATTCCCAGAGACCCAAAAAGTCGCTCTGGTCCACCAGAGTAGGGGCTTATGGAGGTCAGGTGATTGATGGAGTTTTAGCTCAGATCCATCTCACAGTGGGTCCAGTGGGTCTCCGGGCCCATTCTGTGGTTATTTCCCCAGTGCTGGAATGCATAATTGGAATAGATATACTCAGCAACTGGCAGAATCCTCACATCGGTTCCCTGACTCCTGGAGTGAGGGCTACTGTGGTGGGTAAGGCCAAGTGGCAGCCACTAGAACTGTCCCTGCCTAGCAAAATAGTAAGCTAGAAGCAAAACTAGATTCCTGGAGGGATTTCAGAGATTAATGCCACTCTTAAGGACTTGAAGGAGGCAGGGGTGGTGATTCCCATCACATCCCCATTCAACTCTCCTATTTGGCCTGTGCAGAAAACAGATGTGTCCTGGAGGATGACAGTAGATTATCATAAGCTTAACCAGGTGGTGACTCCAATTGCAGCTGCTGTTCCAGATGTGGTATCATTGCTCGAGCAAATCAACAAATCCCCTGGCACCTGGTATGCAGCTATTGATTGGGCAATTTTTTTTTTTCTCAATAGCTGTTAGTAAGGACCACCAGAAACAGTTTGCATTCAGCTGGCAAGGCCAGCAGTATACTTCCACTGTGCTACCTCAGGGTTATATCAACTCTCCAGCCCTATGTTGTAATATTGTCTGCAGGGATCTTGATCATTTCTCCCTCCCACAAGACATCACACTGGTCCATTATATTGATGACATCATGTTGATTGGACCTAGTGAGCAAGAAGTAACAACTATTCAAGACTTATGGTAAGGCATTTGCATGTCAGATGATGGGAGAGAAATCCAACAGAAATACAGGGGACTTCTACGTGAGTAAAATTTCTAGGTGTCCAGTGGTGTGGGGTCCTTCTAAGGTGAAGGATAAGCTGTTGCATCTGGCCCCTCCTACAACCAAAAAAGAGGCACAATGCCTAGTTTGACTCTTGGCATTTTGGAGACAACATATTCCTCTTTTAGGTGTGCTACTCCAGCCCATTTACTGAGTGACCAGAAAAGCTTCTAGTTTTGAGTGGGGACCGAAACAAGATGAGGCTCTGCGACAGGTCCAGGCTGCTGTGCAAGCTGCTCTGCCACTTGGACCATAAGATCTAGCTGACCCAATGGTGCTGGAAGTGCCAGTGGCAAATAGAGATGCTGTTTCGAGCCTTTGGCAGGCTCCTATAAGAGAATCACAACACAGGCCCTTAGGATTTTGGAGTAAACCCTTACCATCCTCTGCGGATAACTTATCTCCTTTTGAGAAACAGCTGTTGGCCTGCTACTGGGCCTTAGCAGAGACTGAATGCTTAACCATGGGCCACCAAGTTACCATGAGAGCTGAGTTACCTATCATGAGCTGGGTGTTGTCTTATCTGCCAATCTATAAAGTTGGGCGTGCACAGCAGCACTCCATTGTAAAATGGAATTGGTATATCTGAGATAGGGCTTGAACGGGTCCTGAAGTCACAAGTAAGTTATGTGAGAAAGTGGCCCAAATGACAATGGCCCCCAGTCCTGCCACATTATCTTCTCTTTCCCAGCCCACAGCTATGGCCTCTTGGGGAGGTACTTAAAATCAGTTGACTGAAAAAGAGAAAACTCGGGCCTGGTTTACAGACAGTTCTACACAATACACAGGTACACCCAAAATTGGACAGCTGCAG
Source organism: Choloepus didactylus (assembly GCF_015220235.1). Classification (NCBI taxonomy): domain Eukaryota; kingdom Metazoa; phylum Chordata; class Mammalia; order Pilosa; family Megalonychidae; genus Choloepus; species Choloepus didactylus. The sequence continues at coordinate 1,300,262 of NC_051311.1, forward strand.
CACTACAGTCATTTCTGGGATGTCCCTGAAGGACAGTGGTCATGGAAAATCCTCCCAGTGGGCAGAACTTCAAGCAGTGCACTGGTTTGTTCATTTTGCTTGGAAGGAGAACTAGCCAGAGGTGCATTTTGAATAGTGATCCATGGGCTGTTGCTATTGGGTTGGCTGGATGGTCAGGGACTAGGAAGGAACATGATTGGAAAATTGGTGACAAAAAAATCTAGGGAACAGATATGTGCCTAGACCTTTCTGAATGGGGAAAAAAAAAACAACAACAACATTAAGAAAGGTGACATCAACATGGCAATGTAAACAGTTACTGAAAACTTCTCTCCAGAGATTCAAAGCAAAAAAAAAGACAATTGTGAATTGTTTGAAACTCTGGAGGAGGATATAGACTAGAGATGGACCCCGTAAATGCCAAATTGAATAAGGAGAAGAAATATCAGATAGGAATTTTCCATCCCGGACCAGCTGGTCCTCTCCTCTCCCCCTCACTCGGTCTCAGTACAGGAAAGGCAGAGAATCAGCAGATGGGACCCCTCCTACTGGGGACACAGAATAGAAAATCTCCCACAGCAGTGAGACAGACCCCCACTGTTTAAAAACCCAGGGGGCAGGGGCGGACATTTCAAGGCCCAGGTCAGTGAGGGACGAAGAGCCTGATAAAACGTGGACAGAGACTGTGTTTCCAGCCCTGGGTCCTGTGTCCATCCCCACCCTTGAGGGAAACAGCAGCAGGAGGCCTGATCCTTGCCTGGGGGGGGGTGGCTGCAGGCTGGGGCAGCTGGGGGTGTCCCCACCCCAAGTAAAGTGGGGGACACAGCCCCACATTGAGTCAGATCTTGACCAGAGAAGTGAGGCCACAGGAACCTGCTGTTTCAGCCCCACCTGGTCAGAGGCAGCCTGGGCTCCAGGAGGCAATTCAGCCCCACCCAGCCTGACACAGCCTGTGCTCATAGGCAAAGCAACCTCTGAGGATAATGATTAAGTTACCAAACAGTGCCATCTGCTGGGCAGTCCAGAAAGTGCAAGGGAATTGAAACACTTAAAAAGATGCTCCAGATGCTTTCTTAGGATCCACAGGTGCTGGTCTACACGCCCTATATGGAAACCCAGCCCTGCTTTGACTGAGAAATACAGAAGAACTAATTGTTAAAGCAGGGCTCTAAAAAACTGAGGTCTTGCTGGCCACTGGAAAATAGAGCACCACTAGAAGCCAGCAGATTTGTTCTATCACACACAGTGAACTTGCTGGGGTGCCCAGTGCCTGCCTCCCAACCCTGCAGCAGGCCATGGTGGGTGCCTGATTTGGGGGGAAGACTGGGGGCCAGAGCCAATCTGACAACTGGCCAGCAAGAGAAACAAAGAATAGAGGTCAAAGACAACAAACAAGAAAACCCTAGGCAAAAGAGAGAACAAGAACTCCAGAATAAACTAATCATGAAAATCAGATGCTTAGATAGCAAAAAAAATCATGAGTCACACCAGGAAACACAAAGATATGGCCCAATCAAAGGAACAAACTAATACTTCAACTGAAATACAGGAGTTGAAACAATTAATTAAAGATGTTCAAACAAATCTAAATCAATTCAACAAGTTGAAAGAAATTGTGGCAAAAGAAATGAAGGATATAAACAAGACAAAGGGTGTCCACACAGAAGAACTCAAAAGCTTGAAAAAACAAATGACAGAACTTATGGGAATGAAAGGCACAATAGAAGAGATGAAAAAACACAATGGAAACATACAGCAGCAGACTCGAAGTGGCAGAAGAAAAGATTACTGAGCTAGAGGACATGACATCTAAAATCCTACACATAAAAGAACAGATAGGGAAAAAATGGAAAAATTCGAGCAGGGTCTTCAGGAACTGAATGATAACATGAAGCACACAAATAAATGTGTTACAGGTGACCCAGGAGAAGAAGAAAAGGGAAAAGGGGCAGAAAGAATACAGAAGAAATAATCAATGAAAATTTCCCAACTCTTATAAAAGACATAAGATTACAGGTCCCAGAACCACAGCATACCCTAAACAAAAATGATTCGAATAGACCTAATTCAAGATACTAATCATATTGTTAAATGACAAAGACAAAGAGAGAATTCTTAAAGCAGCAAGAGAAAAGCAATCCATCACATATGGGGGAAGCTCGATAAGATTATGTGTGGATCTCTCAGCAGAAACCATGAAAGCAAGAAGGCAGTGGTATGATATATTTAAGATAAAGAGAAAAACTTCCAATCAATAATTCTATATCTAGCAAAACTGCCCTTCAAAAATGAGGGAGATACTGAGACACTGAGAGTTCGTGACCAGGAGACCTGCTCTTCAAGAAATACCAAAGGGAGAATTACAGAAAGATAGGAAAAGCAGGACAGAGAGATTTGGAGAAAAGTGTAGAAATGAAGATTATCAATATGGGTAACTAAAAGGGTAAAAAGAAAGAAAAAAATTAAGATATGACATGTAAAATCCATAGTTGAAGAAAATAATGCCTTTACAGTAATCACATTAAATGTTAATTGATCAAACTCTCCAATCAAAAGACAGAGATTGGTAGACTGGATAAAAAAACAGGACCCATCTATATGCTGTCTACAAGACACTCACTTAATACTGAAGGACAAAAACAGGTTGAAAGTGAAAGGTTGGAAAATGATATTTCATGCAAAAAACAACCAGAAAAGAGTGGGAATAACTATACTAATATCAAAGTTGACCTCAAATGTAAAACAATTAAAAGAGACAAAAGAGGACACCTGCGGTCGGGGTTACTGCTTCTAGGGGGAGTGGCGGCCGGTAGCCGAGCCCTCAGCTCTCGGGGCTGCTTAAAGGGTACCGGCGGCGGGGGCTCTTTCCTGGAGGCGAGGGCGAGGCAGAGGACGTGGCCGGGTCCTCGGCGAGAGGCGTGCAAGGTGTGGAGGGCGGCGATAAGGACAAAAACACTCTTCATCCAGTAGGAGTATGCGCCAAAGAGATTTATTCAGGGGTGATTACAGGTTATATAGGCTGGTAAGAAGGGCAGGGCTGGAAACGGGGTGAAGTAGCCTTAAATGGCAATATTGAAGGGATAGGGGCTAGGATTGGTTCTGAGAGGACGCAGGAGCCGTTGCAGCGGGCGGGGGTTGTTCTGGCCACGGTGCATGCGCGCTGGCGGTGGCAGGAGTGGCCTTGGCACCAGGGAGTGAGTGGGTAAGATAAGGAAGTGGGGAAAGGGCAGTTGGGAGAAAGGCGGTTTCCTCCGGCAAGCCTCCCCTGCCAGTGGCATTTTGGGTGAGGAAAAGGGAGCTGCCTTGACCTCGCTTCCCAGGCTCGGGGGGGCTGCAGAGGGCACTCACGCCCGTACCTACTACCCTCCCCAGGGGGTGATATCAAGTCCCCTGGCCCAGGCCTGGTAAGTCGAGGCACAAGCTCAGCTACCCGCAATTCCCCTTTCTTTTCTAATTAGAGGAAGAGGCTTTACCGGAGAGGCCCACTAAGGGTGAGGGAAGGGGGAGGTCAGGGAAGGGAAAAAGGGGTTGACGGTGGCTCAGCGAGGCTGGAGCTCAGTGTTGGTGTGGTGCTCGGGCGCTTGACAATGGCTTCGCTGCAGCGGGCTGGGCGAAGGTGAGGGGTTTAAACTTCAGGGGTTCAGAGAAGCTGGAACTCGAGGCGAGAGCGATGTTCAGGTGATTGGGAAGGGCCTCGCGGTTGGCGAGTTGACCGGTGGCGTTGAGGTCGCGGGGGGTTGGTTGTCATCTTGGAGTGGGGGGCGTCAGAGGTGGCGAGTCGCTGATACTGGATTTGCACGAACGAGGAAAAAATGGCATCCGTTTGTTTTCTTACAAGCTGGACAATTTTGCGGATGAGGCAGGGTCCTAAGATGAGAGCTAGAATAATTATTAATAGGGGGCCAAGAAAAGGAAGGATGTATGGGAGGATGGGAGTGAAAAAACTGGACCAATAATTGGTGGCTTCACGATCTCTTTTACGCTTTTCCAGTCCCTCTCGGACCCTTTTTAGGCTGTCCTCGACGAGACCTGTGGAATTGGCATAAACATAGCACTCTTCTCCTAGGGCGGCACAGAGGCCTCCTTCTTTGAGGAGGAGAAGGTCAAGACCTCGGCGGTTTTGGAGCACTACCTCAGAGAGGGAATTGACAGAATTTTTTAGATGGTAAATAGCGTTTTGTAAGTGACGAATGTCCTCGTCAACAGCCGCCCTGAGGTGAGTTAGGGCGGAGCCTTGACTGGCTAGTGCAGCGATTCCGGTGCCAGCGCCGGCAAGACCTAGGAGGGAGGCAATTGTGAGGACGGTGAGGGGCTCTCGCTTTTGCAGAAGGACAGGAGCTGCAGTTTTTTCCAGACGGAGGAAGAAGTCTTCTTCGCTGTGGTATAAAACCCTAGGGATAAGGACAATTAGGAGGCAAGTTTCTTTATGTTCACTGATGATATTCGTGCTGAGACAGGGGGTAAGTCCTGTAGAGGAGCAGAGCCATTGGGAGGAGTTATGAGGAATGAGAAATTTTGCCGAGCTGCTGGGAGATGAGTAGCTGGCACAGGCAGTGAGGTCGGGAGAGTTACTGGAGCGAGGGCGGACGCACTTTCCCGTATAGGAGACTGAATGAAAGGTCAGGGGGACGGCAGAGGTATTCCAATTGCACTCCAAGGGGCTGTCTTTTGTGCTTTCTGAAAAGGAGAGGTTGGAGGCAATGGGCTCGTATAGTGAGGAAGAGGTGGAGAGGCAGAGCCAGCAGGAGGAAGTAAAATTGGGGTTGGAGGAGTTCACTGAGGTAAAGGCGGCTTGGATGAGGCTGAGGAGGGGAGAGGAATAACGAGAAGGGGGCAGAGGAAGCTGGGGTGGTGGGGTTTGAGATGTAGTTGAAGTGCGTTTAGTTGGAACTAAGGTGCGGCTGGAGAGCTGTGGAAAAAGGGGGTTAATGACTTTATTGGGACCAATGTTAAAGGGCTTTTTTATAACAGTATTTTTCTTTGGTTGGTTTAAAGCCTCCTTTTTTATAATTATAAGGGTTCCCCGATCGAACCCCGATAGCCAAATTCGGAAGCCCCAAGTTTTACCTAGGAGCCAAGACGTATCGGCAGGGTTTTGTATGGTGAGCATTAATCTTTTAGGACAAAGGTACCTGTTGAAATAGTGATAGCCTGAATTTTGGCAAGTATACGGGATTACTGCGAGGTTTAGAAATTTGTCAGGGACAGAAGGTTTCCAGCCAGTGGCTAATGTTTCACACCCCCAGTATGCACAGTAGTACTCGTTGGGGGAATTACAGTACGATTTTCCAGGATTTGAGGATGGGCACATGTAATATTGGGCTTGGGGATTACTTACCTTTCAAGCGCAGGTTTCTTCGACTCTGGAGACAAAGGTGGCGAAAGGTTCGTTTGGCTCCTGGAGGAGCTTGGTGAATTTATTAGGCCGACAGGCAGAGCAGTTGGCAAACGCGCATAAGGCGATGCCTCTGAGGATAGTCCAGAAGGTGGCAGGGGCATTAATATAAGCAGACGCATTTAGAAATGCTCCAGTGCCCAAATAGGCTTCGGGGGGATGATAGACTCCAAGGGCTGCGTCTTGCTCACTTTGCTGAGCTGCTTCTGCCTGGAAGTGAGCACGCCAGTCAACAAACTGACCGGGGTTAAAAATTGAACGGGCAAGCGAGGCCCAGTCTTGGGGGAGGCAATAGTTCATGGCGAGATCCTGTAGTATTTGGGAAGCATATGGGCTACCTAACCCGTCCTCCTTGACGGCCTTGCGAAGCTGCTTGATAGTATCTAAGTCAATGGGATACCAGTCATGCGGCCTCTGTGGGGTAGGGGCAAGGTTAAGAGGAAAACAGCGAAAAGCACGAGAGAAAGGAGGACACGCTTGCAGAGGACTTGGCGCGGGAGTGGGGGTAGGGGCAGCGTTGCCCCAAGGATTGCCTTGAGGTGCAGAAGGCAGCCAGGGGTTGTTAGTCGGCAGGGTGGGAGGAGTGGCGGCAGCTGCCGGTAGCGGCTCCGAGGGGGAGCTTGTCGAAGGGGGAGGCAGAAGTGGGAGGCCCCAAGCGTCGCAAGATGGCGGCGCGGTGGGCGTGGCTAAGACACAAGATGGTGGATCAGCCCCGCCCTGTGAAAGGGTGGGGTCCAAGGCACAAGATGGCGGACTAGCTCCGCCCCGTGGAAGGGCGGGGTAAAGCGTATGTGGTTTCCGGCCCAGCTTAGGGCTGATGTCATCGCCAGAGCATTTCCTCCCCTCGATGGAAGAAGAAGGAGGAAGTTCGCCATCTTGGCGTGGCGCAGTGTTATTTTGCTTTTTGGGAGTCACCTCGAGCGCGTTGTTAATCTGCTCGACTAAGGACTCCGTGTCCGAGTCATGATTTGAATTAGCATCGCTATCTGAGTCTGTTGGCTGGGTTGATAGTGCCTCCTTGGACTTAACGGGGCCTCGATCAGGGGGGAGGGAGCCTTGAAGGCAGGAGCGGATGGTTATCAAGGTGGGGAGCAAGCCGGGAGGGAAACGCTTGCTCTCATGTTCCATGGCGTTGGTGACTCGATCAATAAGGCGATCATAAGTAACAGGGTCCCAAAGATGGCAAGTGGTGAGCCATGGGTTAAAGGGCAGCAGGAGGTCCCAGTACACCTGCAGCTGCCGGACAGACACTTTACAGCGATGCGTGTCTAGGAGACCCGCTAGAGCACGAACTTGAGGTGCCTGACATGTAGATATACGATTACCCATAGCTGAGGGGAGAGGAGGGGGGGTTGCTCCCAAGCCGGGCCGGCCCGGCTGGCGGGGAGGAGGAGGAGGAGTAGTTGTTTACCGAGCAGAGAGAATGAGATAAACTGTGGCCTTGAGGCCGAAGGAGACGGCGAGAGCAGAAAGCAGTGCCCTTTGGCAACGGGAGCAGTCAGGGGGGGCAGTTGCAAAGAGGCACACGGTGCCAAATGAGGAAACAAAGATACAAAGAACTACAGCAAAGTAATGGAGGGGAAGAGGGAGAGTGTTAGGAGGAACGGGGGTCATAGAAGTGCGCATACAAGAGGACGAAGAGAGCGTGGGGGAAGGGAGGAGTTCCTACTGGATGAAGAGAGCGTGGGGGAAGGGAGGAGCGGCTTCGGAGCAAGGAACCTCCCACGGCTCCGGAAGCGGCGAAGGAGAGGCGGCCCTTACTTTGCAGGCGAGGAAACGGGAAGCTGGAGAGGCGTCCGGGCGAGCGGGCGACCTGCCAAACTGTCGTGTGGAGACGTTCCTCACACGGGGCACCAGTTGCGGTCGGGGTTACTGCTTCTAGGGGGAGTGGCGGCCGGTAGCCGAGCCCTCAGCTCTCGGGGCTGCTTAAAGGGTACCGGCGGCGGGGGCTCTTTCCCGGAGGCGAGGGCGAGGCGGAGGACGTGGCCGGGTCCTCGGCGAGAGGCGTGCAAGGTGTGGAGGGCGGCGATAAGGACAAAAACACTCTTCATCCAGTAGGAGTATGCGCCAAAGAGATTTATTCAGGGGTGATTACAGGTTATATAGGCTGGTAAGAAGGGCAGGGCTGGAAACGGGGTGAAGTAGCCTTAAATGGCAATATTGAAGGGATAGGGGCTAGGATTGGTTCTGAGAGGACGCAGGAGCCGTTGCAGCGGGCGGGGGTTGTTCTGGCCACGGTGCATGCGCGCTGGCGGTGGCAGGAGTGGCCTTGGCACCAGGGAGTGAGTGGGTAAGATAAGGAAGTGGGGAAAGGGCAGTTGGGAGAAAGGCGGTTTCCTCCGGCAAGCCTCCCCTGCCAGTGGCATTTTGGGTGAGGAAAAGGGAGCTGCCTTGACCTCGCTCCCCAGGCTCGGGGGGGGCTGCAGAGGGCACTCACGCCCGTACCTACTACCCTCCCCAGGGGGTGATATCAAGTCCCCTGGCCCAGGCCTGGTAAGTCGAGGCACAAGCTCAGCTACCCGCAGACACCATGTATTAATAAAAGGGACAATCCAACAAGAAAACATAATCATAAATACCTTAGGCACCATGCCAGAGTGCCCCAAAATACATGAGACAAACACTGACAAAACTGAAGGGAGAAGTAGAAACTTGTACAATAGTAGCTGGAGACTTCAACACACCATTATCATCAATGGATAGAACATCTAGACAGAAGATCAATAAGGAACCAGATTTTGAATAAAATGATAAATGAGTTAGACTTAACAGACATTTACAAACCTTTGCACCCAATAATGGCAGGATATAAATTTTTCTCAAGTGCTCATGGATCATTCTCCAGGAAGGACCACATGTTGGGTCACAAAGCAAGTCTCAATAAATTTAAAAAGATTGAAATTATAGAAAACACTGTCTCAGATCATAATGGAATGAAGTTAGAAATCAGTAACAGGAGGAAGGCAGAAAAATTCACAAATACATGGAGGCTAAACAACATACTCTTAAACAACCAGTGGGTCAAGGAAGAAATTATAAGAGAAATCAATAAATATCTCAAGGTAAATGAAAATGAGAACACAATGTATCAAAACTTATGGGATGCAGCAAAAGCAGTGCTGAGAAGGAAATTTATCACTCTAAATGCCTATATTAAAAAATAAGAAAGAGCAAAAATCAAGGACTTAACTGCTTACCTGGAGGAACTTGAGAAAGAACAGCAAACTAACCACAAAGAAAATAGAAGGAAAAAAAATCACAAAAATTAGAGCAGAAATAAATGAAATTGAGAATATGAAAACAAGAGAGAATCAACAAAATCAGAAGTTGGTTCTTCGAGAAAAATAGAAAAATTGATGGACGCTTAGCTAGGCTGATAAAGGAAAAAAGAGAGAAGATGCAAATAAATAAAACAAAAAATGGGGGGGGGGGATATAACTACTGACTCCACAGAAATAAAGGAGATAATGAGAAGATACTATGAACAACTATATGCAAACAAACTTGATAACTTAGATGAAATGGACAACTTCCTAGAAAAGCATAAACAACCAACAATGAGCCAAGAAGAAATAGACAACCTTAACAAACCAATCACAAGTAAAGAGACAGAATCAGTCACCAAAAAGCTCTCCCAAAAGAAAAGTCCAGGACCAGATGGCTTCACAAGTGAATTCTACCAAGCATTCAAGAAAGAATTCATACCAATCCTGCTCAAACTCTTCAAAAAAATTGAAGAGGATGGAAAGCTACCTAATACATTCCATGAAGCCAACATTACCCTAATACCAAGGGTAGGCAAAGATACTACAAGAAAAGAAAATTACAGACCAATTTCTTTAATGAATATAGATGAAAAAAAAAAAAAAACAACTCAACAAAATACTTGCAAATCAAATCTAGCAGCACATTAAAAGAATAAAACACCATGACCAAGTGAGTTTTATTCCAGGTATACAAGGGTGGTTCAATACAAGAAAATCAATTAACATAAGAAACCACATCAATAAATTAAAGAGGAAAAACCACACGATCATCACAATTGATGCAGAAAAGGCATTTGACAAAATTCAGCACCCTTTCTTGATGAAAACACTTCAAAGGCTAGGAATAGAAGGAAACTTCCTCAACATGATAAAGGGCACATACGAAAAACCCACAGCTAACATACTCAATGGGGAAAGACTGATAGCTTTCCCTTTAAGATCAGGAATAAGACAAGGATGCCCACTGTCACCATTGTTATTCAACCTTGTGTTTGAAGTTCTAGCTAGAGTAATTAGGCAAGAAAAAGAAATAAAAGGTATCCAAATTGGAAAGGAAGAAGTAAAACTTTCACTGTTTGCAGATGACATGATCCTATATGTAGCAAATCCCAAAAAATCTACAGTAAAGAATACCTAAATGCAATGACATACCATGTACATGGATTGGAAGACTAAATATAGTTAAGATGACAATTCTCCCAAACTGATTTATAGATTCAATGTGATCCCAATTAAAATCCCAACAACTTACTTTGAAGAAATAGAAAAACCAATAATCAAATTTATTTGGAAGGGGGGTGCCTTGAATAGCTAAAAATATCTTGAGAAAGAAAAATGAAGTTAGAAGTCTCACACTTCCTGACTTCAAAGCATATTACAAAGCTACAGTGGTCAAAACAGGATGGTACTGGCATAAAGACAGATACAATGACCAATGGAATTGAGTTGAGTGTTCAGAAATAGATCCTCTCATCTATAGACAATTTATCTTCAATAATGTGGTCAAGTCACCTCAACTGGGACACAGCATCCCCTTCAACAAATGGTGCTTCGAGAACTGGATATCCACATCCAGCAGAATGAAGAGGACCCCTATCTAACACCTTTTACAAAAATTAACCCAAACTGGACCAAAGACCTAAATATTAGAGCTAAGACCATAAAACTTTTAGAAGAAAATGTGGGGAAATATCGTAAAGATCTTGTGATAGGAGGTGGATTCGTAGACCTTACACCCAAAGCATGAGCAATGAAAGAAGAGATAAATGGGACCACTTCAAAATTAAAAACTTTTGTGCATCAAAGGACTTTGACAGGAAAGTAAAAAGGCATCCTATGCAATGGGAGATAATATTTGGAAACCACACATCAGATAAGGGTTTAATATCCAGAATATATAAAGAGCTCCTACAACACAACAACAAAAAGATAATCAACCCAACTAAAAATTGGGCAAAAGACATGGACAGACAATTTTCCAAAGAGGAAATACAGATGTCTCAAAAACATATGAAAAGAAGCTTAACTTCACTAGTTATAGGGAAATGCAAATCAAAACCACAATGAGATATCATCTTACACCTACTAGCATGGCCATTATTAAAAAAAAATTAACAGAAAACTACAAGTGCTGGAGAGGATGTGGAGAAAGAGACACACTTATTCACTATTGGTGGTAATAGAATGGTGCAACCACTCTGGAAGACAGTGTGGTGGTTCCTCAGGAAGCTAAGTACAGGACTGCCATATGATCCAGCAATTCACATTACTAGCTATATACTCAGAGGAAGTGAAAGCTATGACAGGAACAGACATTGGTAAACTGATGTTTATAGCGGTAATTATTCATGATCGCCAAGAGATGGAAAGAGTCCAAATGTCCGTCAACAGATGAGTGGATAAACAAACTGTGGTATATACATACGATGGAATATTATGCAGCTGGAAGACAAAATAAAGTCATGACACATATAATAATGTGGATGAACCTTGAGAAAATTATGTTGAAAGAAATTAGCCAGAAACCAAAGGACAAATACTCTGTGGTCCCACTAATATGAACTAACTATAATGAGCAAACTCTGAAAGTCCAAGTTAATAACACAGGTTATCAGGAGGTAGAAAGAAGGTAGAGATTGGGTATTTGATGCTGAAGGAGTACAGAATGATCAACAGGGTTTATTATAAAGATCCAGAAACGGATAGCACAGTAGTGTATGAGAGTAACACAATACTGTAAATACAATGAACAAAGCTGAGTGTGAGTGTGGTTGAAAGAGGAAGGCTAGGGACACGTATGATACCAGAAGGGAAAATAGGGGCTAAAACTGGGACTGTGTAACAGCAATGACGGTGATTAAATGTAGAAATATAAGAAGGTTTTTACATGAGGGAGAACAAGTGAATGTTAACATTGCAGGGTGGTGAAAATGGATGGTATATGGGAAAAAATACTGTCAATGAAAACTGCAGTCTATAGTTAACAACAGCATTGTGATATTCTTCCACTAATTTTAACAAAGTCAATAAACCAAAGCTAATGTCAACAGACAGGGATATAAGGGAGGGGAATGGGATTGTTGTTGTTGTTTTTCCTTTTTTATCATATTTTATTTTTATTTTTTATTCTATCTTTTTTCTTTTTTTCTTCCCCCTTTTTCTCTGGAAGAAATGGAAATGTTCTCATATAGATTGTGGTAGTGAAAGCATAATTATATAATTATACCAGGAGCTACTGATTGGTCACTCAGGGTGGCTTGCCTGGTGTGCCAATAAATCTGTTTAAAAAATAAACAGAAAGATGCAAGTGCTGGAGAAGATGTGGAGAGAGAAATGCTCCTGTTCACTGCTGGTCGGGAAGTAGAATGGTCCAGGTATGTGCTTGGGAGAGTTGAAAACGGACACGAATAGACATTTACACACTGGGCTTATGGCAGCAGTGTTCACGATTTGCAATGAATGGAGGCAGCTTAAGGGAACATCAGCGGGTGAATGGAAGGGCAAACTGTATACGTAAACAGAATAATGAGCGGCTGCAAGAAGGAATGAAGTCGTGAGGTATGCAAATAGGTGAATGAACTTTGAGGACACTGAGTAAAATAAGCCAGAAACAGAAGAACAAATATTGTAAGGCCTCGCCAATATAAACTTAGTATAATCAACAAATGCTGAGAATTGAGTTTGAGAACACAGGTTACCCAGGGAGAGAATGTGGCAGAGATCGGGCGTCGAGGATGCAGGAGTGCGGAGTGTGCCAGGAGGCTTGCTATACAAGTTTGTTCAGTGTAAGGCCTTACAGCAGTCACATCTCCTGACTTTTGTCTCTTATTTAACAGATGTTTAGTTGGTACAAACTTATATTCTCTGTAGCATGCTAATATAACCTGTATGGTCAGTTTATTTAAACAACATGTTTGCATGGATCCAGAATGGGGAATGAGATCTTGTTAATTCTGTAGGTTAATATGATACCCTGATGCAGCCCAGAGTACTTTGGGTGGGAAATAAAAAAGTATTTGCAAAGTCCCCTTGAGGGACTGGGGATAAATGTGGAATATTAAATTTCCTCACCTGGGTAAATACTGATACTCCCATAAGCATTAGGGAATCCCAACCTAATAAGTCAAGCTCTTGACCTTGGAGCTTGCCCTTATGAAACTTATTCCTGCAAAGGAGAAGCTAAGTGTTCTGGTTTGCTAATGCTGCCATTATGCAAATTACAAGAAATGGATTGGCTTCTATAATGGGGATTTATTAGGTTACAAATTTAGTTCTACAGTCATAAAAGTGTCCAAACTAAGGCTTCAAGAGGATGCCTTCACTGAAGAAAGGCTGATGGTGTCCAGAACACCTCTGTCAGCAGGGAAGGCACGTGGCTGTCGTCTGCTGGTCCTTTGCTCCAGGTTGTGTTTCAAAATGGCCTTCTCCAAGATGTCTCCGGATTCTGTCTTAGCTTCTCTCTCTCACCTCCTGTGCACCTTGCTCGTTCTCAGGGTGTTTCTCTCTAAGCATCTGGGGGTCCTCTCTTAGCTTCTCTGGGGCAAACTCTGGGCTTCGTCTTTCAGCTTAGCATCTCCAAACATCTTCCTGTCTGCATCTCCCAGTGTCTGTGTTGATTCTTAGCTTCTCTCCAAAATATCTCTCTCAGCCTCTCTGAGGTCCTTGTTTCTGTGATCTCTTTTTGAGGACTCCAGTGATCTAATTAAGCCCACCCAGAATGGGCAGGGTCACATCTCTGTGAAAATGAGCCAATCAAAAGTTCTCACCTACAGTTGGGGGTGTCACATCTCCATGGAAACATTCAATCAAAATGTTCCACCCTAATCAAAAGACTAATGTCTACCCCCACAAGACTGCATAAAAGAACATGGCTTTTGTGGGGGACATAATAGATGCAAGCCAGCACACTAAGCCTACTAATAATTATGCCTAAGAGTCACCCCCAGAGAACCTCTTTGTTGCTCAGATGTGGTCTCCCTCTCTCAGCCAACTCTGCAGGTGAACTCACTGCCCTCCCCCCTATGTGGGACATGACTCTCAGGGGTGTGAATCTCCCTGGCAATGAGGGACATGACTCCCAGGGCTGAGCCTGGCCCTCACATTGTGGGATTGAGAATTCAATCTTGACTGAAAGGGAGAAAGGAAATGGAACAAAGTTTCAGTGGCTGATATATCTCAAATAGAGTTGAGAGGTCAATCTAGAGGTTATTCTTTGGCATTATATAGATATTCCTTTTTAGTTTTCAGTGTATTCAAATAGCTAGAAGGAAATACCTGAATCTGTTGAATACTAATCCAGTAGCCCTGATTCCTGATATTTGTATAACTACAGCTTTTATCGTGTGACCGTGTGATTTGTGAAAATCTGGTGACTGACACTCCCTTTAACCAGCGTATGGGCAGGTGAGCAATAAAATAATGATAAAAATATAAAAATAACAGGGGGGATAAGGGGTATGGGATGGTTTGGGTGTTCTTTTTTATTTCTATTTTTATTTTTTATATTTTTATCTTTATTTTGGAATAATGGAAATGTTCAAATTTGTGGTGATGAATACACAACTATATGATATGGATTATGTGCTGTGTGAGCATATCCCAATAAAATTGCATTTAAGAAAAAAATATGAAGATATTTGTGTCCCATGTGAATGCTCACCAGAGGGTGACTTCAGCAGAAGAAGATTTTAATAACCAAGTGGATAAAATGACCCATTCGGTGGAGACCAATCAGCCTCTTTCCCCAGCAACTCCTGTCATTGCCCAGTGGGCTCATGAACAAAGTGGTCATGGTGGTAGGGATGGAGGTTATGCATGGGCTCAGCAACATGGACTTCCACTCACCAAGGCTGACCTGGCCACAGCCACTGCTGAGTGTCCAATCTGCCAGCAGCAGAGACCCACACTCAGTCCCCAATATGGCACCATTCCCCGAGGTGATCAGCCTGCTACCTTGTGGCAGGTTGATTACATTGGACCACTTCCATCATGGAAGGGGCAGCGATTTGTTCTTACTGGAATAGACACATACTCTGGATATGGGTTTGCCTTCCCTGCACGACATGCTTCTGCCAAAACTACAATACGTGGACTTACAGAATGCCTCATCCACCGTCATGGTATTCCACACAGCATTGCTTCGGACCAAGGAACCCACTTCACAGCAAATGAAGTGAGGGGATGGGCACATGCTCATGGGATTCTGTGGTCTTACCATGTTCCCCATCATCCAGGGGCAGCTGGGTTGATAGAACGGTGGAATGGCCTGTTGAAGACTCAATTACGGTGCCAACTAGGTGGCAATACCCTGCAGGGCTGGGGCAGTGTTCTCCAGGAGGCTGTGTATGCTCTGAATCAGCGTCCACTCTATGGTGCTGTTTCTCCCATAGCCAGGATTCATGGGTCCAGGAATCAAGGGGTGGAAACAGGAGTGGCACCACTCACTATCACTCCTAGTGATCCACTAGGGAAATTTTTGCTTCCTGTCCCTGCAAGCTTAAGTTCTGCTGGTCTACAGGTCTTGGTTCCAAAAGGAGGAGTGCTTCCACCAGGAAACACAACAGTAATCCCATTGAACTGGAAGTTAAGGCTGCCACCTGGCCACTTTGGGCTTCTTATGCCTCTGAATCAACAGGCAAGGAAGGGGACTACTGTACTGGCTGGGGTGGTTGATCCTGACTATCAAGGGGAAATAGCACTGCAACTACACAATGGAGGTAAAGAAGAGTTTTCCTGGAATACAGGAGACCCCCTAGGGCATCTCTTAGTACTGCCATGCCCCGTGATTAAAGTCAATGGAAAACTGCAACAACCCAATCCAGGCAGGACTACCAATGGCCAAGAAACTTCAGGAATGAAGGTTTGGG